>NW_027472585.1:33748867-35067617 GCF_030347505.1 Rhynchophorus ferrugineus | reverse complement strand
GCCCAAATAATATAAAAATAATAATATATAGTGTCATATACACAAAATTAAATTATAAACAAAACAAATCTATTTGTGCTCGGCACCGATTTCAAACTGATCAGAATTGATACAAAATAATATTGTAAATAGATAAATAGGTTTAGGTAGGTATTAAGGTAAATTGTGTGTATATAATAGAATATAAAATACGTGTAGTAGTTAGGTTATATAAGGTTTTTGTTTATTTTTATTTAATTATTACAACGATTATTATGTACACATTTTATTATTAACTATTCTATAGTTTATTTTTGGTGTTAAAAATCTAAGGTGAATTATTTTTTACTTCTATGAGCTCCTATTTAGTTTTTGGAGCCGATCCAATTAGTCTAATTGATTTATTTATTTTATTTATTATTCGCTTTCTATTTGTTGTGTCATTAAAACTGCCCTATAAAACTGGGTTATTCTGGCCTTTAAACTAAACACTGCTAATGACAATCTGCATGAAATTTTGACATAAGATTATTAATTAAGTCTACTAAATGGGGTTAGTAGGCGGCGCCCTCTATACGTCAGGTCCGAGGACATACCGAGTAATGTGTTATAATATATTTGTTATTCGAAAAACAATGAACAAACGGCATTAAAAAATTAGCAAAAACAATGTAGCGGCTCTGTAAATCTTCCTGTAAAACCAACATACCTGGAATCGGCGGTTCAGCCGACCAGTTTATTTCGAAAAGCTTTTATGCAAATCGGCCAAACGTGCGGAAATTTCGTTCGAACAAATCTGGCTTTATTTTCGAAAAAAAAAACAACAACAAAACAAGAGGGAAAAAACGGCCGCTCTCCGATCAGTCCCACTCGAAGTGAAAGTGTCGGTTTGATAACGAAACTAAAACGGCGTAGACGCATAAATAGGATTGTTTTCGAAACTTAACGCTCTTGCGGGAGCGCTAATTGTTGACAGGGATGAATGGTGGACCCTGTGGACCCTTTATTTAGAAAAATGCAAACGTATGCAGCGGGGAATTAAATCCTTTAATTTCAGGAGGTTAAAATAAGTTTTCAGAATAGTAATAGTTTTCGCTTTTTCATCTTTCATCATTTAAATATTTTTTATTTAACAAACACATTTCCCACAAACATCCTAATAATTTTCCTTACTATTTTTCATAAAGTCCAGATCTACTGATCTATTTCACACCTAAACTTAATTAGCATTTGATGGATGTATTATAACTGGTGCACTCAGTACTATAAGAGTTTATACATATAATTTAAATATAGTCTGTTCAAAACAGTAGTGAGGCAGGTCATCAATATGTGCCTATCGAAAGTTGTAAATTCGTTTTACAGTCAGATAATATACAAGTATACAACATCTTCTTTTGTTATTGAAACAAATTAAAAATTGAAAGTAATCGGTACTCACTTTAGCGAATATTTAAATCCTTGGTTCACGCATAGGATATAAACATAAATACGTAACTTTCAACAAACGAAATAGTAGAAGGATAGTAGAATTGTTTCTCTCGAAATTATGTTGCCTGGAGCTTTCAAAACCACCCTCCAAGTAACCTGAAAGCCTCCCTTTGAGGTCCCGTAATCCTTTCCATAAAGCGGTTAAATAACGTTCAGCCGGAACGGTGGAAAAAAAACTACCCAAATTAGCTGGCAGTAAAATGTAAAGCCCACAGACTGGACCGTCCATTTGTTTGTTTAGAAAATGGATTTTTATGTTTAACGAACAAATTTTTAAATAAAATATTTACTTTTAATTTATTTTTCCAACGAGACAAAACATCCTCCACAAACATGCAAAAACTACCATGTTGGCAATATTGCTTCTGTTTTTTTTTAACACAAAAAAAAATCAAATTAAATTTCACATAATTTTTAATTTTGATACGTGTTACCAATTTTGCAGTTGTTACGCATAAATACGGGGAATTTTCAATAAGTTTTTTGAAAAAGATTTACAAATTATCTAAGATTATTTCCAATTTTTAATTTCAGTGACACATTGTCTGTACTTGGTTAAGTTAGTTAGTTCTCGTTATTAGGCAACGTTTTCATCTTACAAGCTACAGGTTAATGAACAAGATGTAATATAAAATTGAGCACAGGAGCATTTAAATAAAACTAGTAACATTTCAATTTATGTTTATTTATGTTATGTTACCTTTAGCGTTTATATCGTTTAGATTTTTCATGTTCAGGGAATAAACTTATGTAAGGTTTTTCTCTGAAAAATAATTAGTCACAATGCGATCACACTTATCAATGTATAACGGAGAATTGCTGGAATTTAGAGTTGAAAAACTTAACTCAAAATATAATCAAAATTGTATCAATAGATATTTATTATGTAGCTCATATTTACTAATATACTTCTTCAGTAAATAACTGAAAATAATATAAATAAAAAATTTTAACTGCAGTGTTCAAAACGTTAATGTAAACGAAAGAAACGAAATAAAGCTTATATCAAATATGGTACATTTCAATGTTGAAATAACAACATTTACATAGCATTGATGCATTTGCTTTTATTACACCACCAATGTGCCCTAAATATTCCTTGCATGTCTGGAATCTTCTCACTTTGTAATTTTATATTTTTCAGCTAGTAGCATTTATGTATTTTTATATATGCATTGTAATGCATATTCCGAACACGTATTTTAGTATCTGAAACAGTGTCAGTACTCATTCCATCTTCTTATTAAAGTTGCATTCTTACACTTAGTATTTTTTAATAACCACTAAGAATAATTCACATTTAACATGTCCTACGAAAGTGATAGATAAATAGTTACATTTTACATTCTTTGTTATTGTATGAAATAAAATATGAGATTAAAAAATACTATATCTTGTAATTTTGTTGATAATGTTACATATAGATATATATATATATATATATATATATATATATATATATATATATATATTTACTAACACATATGTTAATACATACTAACAGATACTTATTGGGATTAATATATATTCTATATCACAATTTGTCGTCTCAACTTTGCTACAAATTTTCAACTATTACCTATACAAATGTTTTATAATGAATTTTATGAAATTTTAACAAACGTATATAAGAAATTAGTGAGACTGTACATACATAGTCAGAAAGAAAATTAGCAAATAATAAACACAACTTGATGTAGACTATCGAAATCATATTCATATTCATATACTGGTAGTTTCCATCTGAAATTGGTGAAATATCTAGTATCACTGACATATATATATATCTAATATACGACCACTACTTATATTTTTAGTTTCTATAATAACAATATTTTAAAATCAAATATTTTTTGTAAATCTCTTGATATAGCTTTTAGTATCGTACTATGAAAATGGTATCGAAAAGTTGAAGGGTCGGTATAATTAGTTTATCACCCTTGAAGGGAATTATATTAAATAAAAGAAACTAATTTTGCCAAAAATATGCGTATGTACTACGGTAGGCCGGGGACCTTTCAATTGACATGTTATCTTTCTTATCGATATTCGCTTAATTGGTTTTTTTTCAAGTTTTATAGAATTCTATGCAATTACTAATAATATTGAATTAATTGTGATTAACACACAGAGTGTTAATGTCAACTATGTCTTAGATTTATGAAAATTTTCATAATCGAGCAAAGTTTAACATCTTAAAAGTACATATGATAAAACAGACTATTGGATTTATTCACCTAATCTGGAACTACGTATTTACTATATAAATTTTAGCTGCTTTTCAAATACAAATATGCATTAAGAGAAACTGGATTTCAGATTTGCGATGATCTTAAAGAACAGAATAAAACCCAATTTTAAAATTTAAATTAAATCAGTATAGTTCCTAGTTAATGTATGAGAAGTTTTTTAAATATTTCCTTGGAGCAGAAGCTTTCTCCTGTAGAACAAAGTGTCTTCGCAGGCACCTAATTTAATGCTATTAAGAATGCACATAATCTTTAAATAATATAATTCCGTTTTCCAAAAAATTCACCTAAACTTCAGAAGTCTAGCATCAGACCTAAATATCTCTATTAAACCTAGATATATTTAAATACTAATCATTGTATTTAATTGTACCACCTGTTTTGCTTTGCAAGACAATATTTAACTCAAAATGGTATGGATTTCATATTTATGGTATGATTAGAGTACAAATTTAATTGGTCCATGGCATGACAGGACAAACTTCAATGATAAATAGTAGAGTTATATATATATATATATATATATATATATATATATATATATATATATTTACTAACACATATGTTAATACATACTAACAGATACTTATTGGGATTAATATATATTCTTAATCACAATTTGTCGTCTCAACTTTGCTACAAATTTTCAACTATTACCTATACAAATGTTTTATAATGAATTTTATGAAATTTTAACAAACGTATATAAGAAATTAGTGAGACTGTACATACATAGTCAGAAAGAAAATTAGCAAATAATAAACACAACTTGATGTAGACTATCGAAATCATATTCATATTCATATACTGGTAGTTTCCATCTGAAATTGGTGAAATATCTAGTATCACTGACATATATATATATCTAATATACGACCACTACTTATATTTTTAGTTTCTGTAATAACAATATTTTAAAATCAAATATTTCTTGTAAATCTCTTGATATAGCTTTTAGTATATCATAGAGAATATATATTAATATATATTGATTAGCATATTGAATTCATTTTCAACCTCATGTGCATATATCGGAAAATTGAAAAGTAACATGATTTTATACGAATATAAAGTTTGACAACAAAATCTCCAAGGAGTACCGAGTGCTATTTTAAACTTTAGGCAGAAATAGAGGATGCCGTAAAAATGGAAGGTCGTAAATCTAAACAATAAAATTCCGTCATTTTATTGTTTTTCTATTATCAAGCAATATGTCAGATTCTTATCGGAGATAGTAAAATTTTTTATTTTTACCCAATTTCGCGAATAGTCCTTGAGGACTCCTTATTCACATATTATGCATATTGTATCAAAGTCACTCATATATTTCCTTCGATACAAAAATCGTTCAGATATTTCCATTTCAGTGTACTCCTAAATTATATAGGAGAGATAAAAAACTTATACTAAATGATATTTTCATCTTTTATTAGGTTGAAATTGCGTGTATTTTGTTCAATCATATATATTTTTGAAAATGTGAACTATTAATTTAAATTGCTTTTAAACAAAACTAGCCTAGCTGAAAAACTTGATGTTTCGACAGTTTCAATATCCTTGTTTTATTCCTTGCCAGCCAAAAAAAAAAGAGTTGATAATCCTAAGCACAAAAATTTATGAGATTGATATGGCAATTATGATGGCAATTTATGAGATGCGGTACCAATTCTGGCCATAAAGTCATTGTGAGCTATATGGTCGGATCACCAAATTGTAGGGTATTACAAACTGCTGAATCCGATTGAAACCAATATCAATTCCATAGATTGAGTGACATATTGTTGCAAAAAACATCAGCAGTTGCGAAATATTGACGTAAAGTCTTCTTCTTGCATGCAACACTCGGTCATGCGTTGCAAAAACGTACGTGAGCGTACCCACCAGGCACATTAAACTCTACTATTTATCATTGAGGTTTGTCCTGTCATGCCATGGACCAATTAAATTTGTACTCTAATCATACCATAAATATGAAATCCATACCATTTTGAGTTAAATATTGTCTTGCAAAGCAAAACAGGTGGTACAATTAAATACAATGATTAGTATTTAAATATATCTAGGTTTAATAGAGATATTTAGGTCTGATGCTAGACTTCTGAAGTTTAGGTGAATTTTTTGGAAAACGGAATTATATTATTTAAAGATTATGTGCATTCTTAATAGCATTAAATTAGGTGCCTGCGAAGATACTTTGTTCTACAGGAGAAAGCTTCTGCTCCAAGGAAATATTTAAAAAACTTCTCATACATTAACTAGGAACTATACTGATTTAATTTAAATTTTAAAATTGGGTTTTATTCTGTTCTTTAAGATCATCGCAAATCTGAAATCCAGTTTCTCTTAATGCATATTTGTATTTGAAAAGCAGCTAAAATTTATATAGTAAATACGTAGTTCCAGATTAGGTGAATAAATCCAATAGTCTGTTTTATCATATGTACTTTTAAGATGTTAAACTTTGCTCGATTATGAAAATTTTCATAAATCTAAGACATAGTTGACATTAACACTCTGTGTGTTAATCACAATTAATTCAATATTATTAGTAATTGCATAGAATTCTATAAAACTTGAAAAAAAACCAATTAAGCGAATATCGATAAGAAAGATAACATGTCAATTGAAAGGTCCCCGGCCTACCGTAGTACATACGCATATTTTTGGCAAAATTAGTTTCTTTTATTTAATAAAATTCCCTTCAAGGGTGATAAACTAATTATACCGACCCTTCAACTTTTCGATACCATTTTCATAGTACGATTTGTCCTTTACTTCAAAA
Organism: Rhynchophorus ferrugineus; assembly: GCF_030347505.1. Classification (NCBI taxonomy): domain Eukaryota; kingdom Metazoa; phylum Arthropoda; class Insecta; order Coleoptera; family Curculionidae; genus Rhynchophorus; species Rhynchophorus ferrugineus. The sequence continues at coordinate 35,061,116 of NW_027472585.1, read as the reverse complement.
TAGGCCTCAGTTTCGTCGATCACCTCTTCATTCCACCAAGACTTCTTCCCAGCGAGCATTCTTTTGAGATCTGAGAACAGGAAATAGTCAACAGTGAGCTCGCGCGGCACCAACTTTGCACAAATCTTTATCATACCCAAATATCCATAAATGATATGATCTTTTGAAACTTACCACACCAATAGATATATACCATCAAGCCAAGTTTTTGCTTCAACTATATTTTTCTCTTCAAAAAGCAATATTTTATGAACATGCGAAATTCATGATAAATTTTTTTCATAATCACAAAAGTTGCTTCACTCAAAATGTTTTAATTCACAAACTAATGATCCGACAGCTGTTAAATTTATACACGCATCTTCTGAGTGTTAGGGCTAACTAAAAAACGTATCGATTTCTATTAGCTTTTTTATTAGTATTTCTATTAGCTATTAGCAATCTATTAGCATTAATTCTATTAGCTCTATCTATGTGTCAGGCCAGGGTCTTTTCAATTAACATGTTATAACTCACAAAAGATGTAGCACATAAAGATACTATTATGGTGCTTGATAATAACTTTAAATAATCTCTCCTACCAATTCAGGATATTTCAAGTACGCAACAGTAACGGAGCGCCACATTTTTTTTAGTATTATTGCCAAAAATTTGTCTGTTATGTGTATCCGGAATATCATAGTTAAGCAAAATCAATAAGTAACTAATCTTAACTCTCTAACTGAATCAATACATTTTGTCATCATCAATCAATCAATAAGGAAGTCTCAATTTTACTAATCTAATGAAATTTGGTCTTGAATATTTTGGAATTGTATTTTCAAAAACTGTCCGTGGTGTACAAATAAATGTATTTATGGATTGGGCTGACATTTTGGAAGGTTTTATCTATTCAATTATTCTATACAAATGGTCACTTGGTGTACACTTTTAATTTTTTTTTGGCAACGTTATGGAGAAAATAGAAAAATCATGTAGATTATTGCGACTTTTGCTCTAAAAATGTCGTCAGTACAAATGAAAAAAAATCCTGACATATCGTCATTGTCGAAGCTAGTGCCTCGTACGAACAGTAAGAGCAACCAATGTAAACTTTGTCTTGATAACCGACAATAGAAAGCAATGAAAGCGATGAATGAAGCAATGAAGTGCAGTTCACAATTTTTTCGTTAATCGACAATTTGTTACAAAATTACCACAAGATTGTAGCTCGAATATGTCTCAAAATAAATGTTATACAGTCACATCTTAATTTTTTGCCACAAAACTTGGGCGACTGGATCGACGAGTGGCTACACCAAGATATAATGTAAATCGAAAGGCGACACCAAAGATTTTGAGACAAAATCATGGCGAGCGATTACTGTTGGCCCCTAATGTAGGGATGCAGAAAAAACTATTGATAATTTTCGCCGATATTTTTTGCCCGATATATCGATATATCGGTATTTTTTAGCCGATATTTTTCAATATTTTTTCAGAATAAATTAAATATAATTTTTAATAAACCTTTAAAATTGGTACTTTTACGTTGGTACTTACTTAAACTTATTTTAAATATTACTAAATAACATATATTTTTTTAGAATATCAATATATCGAAATATCGATACTTTTTCGGTGGCCAACACACACCCCTACCTTAATGCGTGAAGCACATCCCAAGTAGTATAAAGACAGAAAAAAACGGACTGCTAATTTAGATTCAGCCTCCCGGTTAACCCTCAAACAGCTTTTTGTTGCTCGGGTCCAAAACAGTGTATACTCTATATGTACACATACCTATACATAAAACAATGTGAAATATTTTTGGTTTGATAATCTGGTAGCGATTTTAGAAGCTATCGAATAGCTTTCCTTGGCTTTTGTTTCCAATTTCCAATTTCCAATGTTATATATTTTTCTACTGACCAGGGTGTTTCGTGTTAACTGTATCAAATTTATCATGTGTGAATTTTCAAATACAATAAACATTTTCATTTATGGATAACCATCTGCCATATGTTTACTAGAACAAATTTAGAGCTTTGTTCATATTTAAAATCGTCTTATCTCTATTATTTTTTGTAAATATTTTAAAGCATCCTTTTTACCAACTATTTTTTAGGTGAACCGGACCTACTGTAAAGCGTGGGCACCGAACCACGGTGCTTGGCTTTGACCCGACCGACTATCCAATTATCACTATAGGTACTATCCCAGAAAATATCCGGTTTTACCTAGTCTGGTTACTGTTGGCTGGCGTATAGCCTAGGGACAGCTACTAATACAAACCGGTTTCGAACTCGCGACTCTTTATTAAAAACTAAAAATTGATATTGAAAACAATCAATTAATGCTTCTAACAATGTTTCTCCCCTTAAAAGCTTTTGACGTCTAAGAGTCTTCCTGCTATGTGATGTTGCTAAAATGTTCTTGGATCTGCTGAAAAATATTCATTACCTTGCTTCACGATTTGGGGAGACTTAGAAACTGGTAGTTTTGTTTAAATTGACATATTAGTCGTGTTATTAATTTAGTCCCGTTACTTTCACCCATCCGTAGCCAGCATCCATCAAGGACCGGCCGGAATTCATAACACTGAACCGGGGCACTACACACACGGATACTTTCCGACTATAAATAATTCCCCCGACGCCCCTAAAGATAACAAAAGCCACTCCCAACTTCGTCTCGTACTTATGCAAACTTGCCGAGTCCAAGCGAGTGTCGTTACGGCGACTTTGCTGCTTCCAAAAGGCCCGTCCGGGGCACATTACGGCACACTTGCAGTGTTTAAGCCTTTCGCGCCGCTCCCATCGTTCCTAATAAAGACATTAAAGTAAAACACCGGAATATGTTACTCGCCGTTATAAAATATTTACGTACGAGCGAATATCACTCCGATATTTCAACGTTTACCTTCGTGTAGTATGTATGAAGTTAACGGTAGTTTATACGCTTTTACTTGATATTTTTAGTATCTTACTTTTCCTTTAGAGAGACGAATAATGAATGAATCTTTCATTTTATCCTTCTGTAAATAAAGATAAACTGCGCGTCTTTTTTTTTCAGTTTTCACACAGTTTAAGATAACCTTAAGAATCAACATAATTACATATGTAAGGATTACCATCTACTCATCTCGGATATTTGAATATTATTTTTAACCGACATCAAAAAGGGTGCTCTTCCGAGGTGATCCCATTGGAACCAAGTTAGGATATGTTGGGGGAAAAGGGGAATATCGAGGGAAAGCCTCAAATTTCAAAAGCACGTACAAAGTTTTCACTTATTTTTCTATCTAAAAAGATTATATACTTGTGTATAATATTATTGCTGAACTGATATGACGTATAATAGGATGTGGTTCTGTGTGAAAACCATTCAGTTTACTTTTTAAGCATTAACCATATCATACGAGAAGTCGTAGAAATATTGCAGGCAATTGCTTCAATGTGTAAATAGTTCCAAACCTCGAGCCCAAACAATGCAAAAATAATAAAACATTTTTGTGCAATATACTCAGAATTGAATTACGCACTAAACACATCTAATTGGTTGCTCGGCACCGACTTCAAAGTTACCAGTTTATAATTGTTAAAATAATACTGTAAACAAATAGGTTAGTAGGTCCTAAGCTCAATGTGTGTATATAGTAGAATATAAAATACGTGTAATCAGACAATATTTTCCTTCTAATTTTATTCTGGTTGAATGGAGACGCAATGCTGTCTGATACGTTCGCATATGTAACCGAATCAGCGTGCAAAAGTAGTCCGGTTATCAAATGTCCGCAAAATTATTCAAAATATTAATTGTAATAACTACAGGTTATAAACCGGCAAACGTTGTTTCAAGGCTTTGCTTGTTTTGATAAATTTAAAATCGCTCTTTATTATTCTGATTGAAAATCTTGAAGCCAGACAGAACAGATTGCATCTCTAATCTGTTACTTCGAATAGGAACGAGCTATTGACATTCATATGTCATTGAAATATAATATAAGGAATTATATTAACCCTCACAATATATTGTTATAGCTTAGTGCTGTTTCCAATTTTAAACCTACCTAATACGATAAAGTGGTCAACGAAAATAATCTGTTAGATGACCTTACTTTTGGTTAATATGATTCGAGATCCACGTTAAATTAGTAGGTTCCGTACAGTTGGTACCAAACACATTAAAATATATAGTTAATGGTAATACAAGCAATAAAATGATTGCTTAAAACTTAGACTTAAAATAAATATAGCTGAAGGCATTCAACGAAATTTTATAAAGGATTTATTCGTAAACTAATAAAAATCTCACAAAACTACCCGACTTTATAAAGAAATCGAAATATCTCTTATATTCCTATCAATCATTCCTCTACTTCTGATTTATACGCGATTTAACAACATATTTACTTGTAGATATGCGATTTATTCTTGATCCTACCAATAGCTTCACTAGTTGAAATAAATTCTTCTCGATTGAAGGTATGTTCGAGCTTATATAGAGCTTTACACTGTCTAGACTTTTTTTTATATCGATGACTTTGAAGAACATATTCCACATTTTTTAATATAAGAGACTGTGAATATGCAAAGAGAATAATAACGTGTCGAGAATGCATAGAAGAATGGAACATTATGAGCAAATTTGAAGGTATTGTATTCTGTAATATATAAAATAATATCGAGGTCCGAAATATACTATGTTTAACGTTGATTATATTAAAATTAACGTTTATTATAAAATTAATATTAAACGTTTATTTTATTAGCAAAATAACAATTGTTAGTATATTATCAGAAATGCAGTTATTTTAACAAGGGCATCGTTCTGTGTTCAAAATATTGCTCCTCTGTATTTCTCTAGTCTTGGACAAGGTGTGGCATATTGGACTTTATGTTAAATTAAAAAAGCTTTTGCCCCATATGCACATTCAACTATTGAAATCTTGCCTCACAGACAGCCATTTTATTGTAAAACAGGGTGACGAATACACTGACCAACATCCAATACAGTATTCACAGGCAGTATTCTTGGCCCATTGGACGAGGATCTAATATCAGCTGCAAAAAAACTCCAACTAAATCTTAACAAAGCCGAATTGCAGTTGAAAACGTGGCGTATCAAGGCAAATGAAACAAAATCTACCCAAGTGACATTCACCCTTTGTAGAAGAACATGTCCCTCAGTAAAGTTGAATAATCATGATCTTCCGTAAGCAGATAATGTTAAACACATCTGGGAATACGTTTTGATCAATGTTTGATCAAGCTTCGGCTTAAACTAAACCAAATGTATTTCGCTGATAGGCCGTAAATCAAAATTATCATTAGATAACAAGGTTTTGCTGTATAAGTGAATACTTTAAGAGACCTATTTGAACTGTGGAGTACTACTAGCAAATCTAACATAGATATCCTTCAGAGGTTCCAGAACAAAGTGTTGCGTTGTGTCGAAGTGTTAGTGCAAAGTACTATGAAAGACTATTAGTGCATCCCACTCGCTGAACAGTAAAATGTACGCGATGATAAAATTTATATTATAAGTTGTACAGCAGATGACTTACTAGAGTGATCTTCTACATGTCAGGACGGTTATATTATATAACGGAAATCATATAATAATACTTATTGTCCATGGGCAGATTCTTGACGTTTTAAGAGATTAATGAAAAAAATTTAGAGACAATTGCAAAGTGTATCCTTTATAACTCTTGCAAGGCGATAACTTTGCATCTGTTAGTCATTATTGCTGAACTTTTTAGTAACCGCAACTTATGGTACTCATCTGCAGTAATAGTTTTATTTGCTTTCAGTAGTGGGCAATGCATTACAATTTGCTAACCCAACTATATGCACGTCAAGGGTTTGGTTTGTTATCGTGAATATTCTACTTCGGCGTTGATGTCGATGGCTGTCCTAAATTATTCTATGACGTTATGCGCTTGGGATTACTGTAGTAGAGTTATTTTTCATCATGTGTCTTAATATGTGAAAGAAAACTATTCCTTTTATTGTCGGGTTAGTAATAAAATCCTGATTCTGAAACGGTTCCAAATTGTGTTGTCAGTGAATATGTGTCGAAAACGAAACAGTAGTTGAAGCAGTGAATGAAAGCCGGTGTTTTGGGAGAGAAATATAATGGAAAGCGTATTTTCTTAAGTGAAACAGATCTTGTTAATAGATTATCTTCAAAATCGAATAATTGCAAGTGAATATTACTCCAATCTTCTGAGTCAATTCAAAATTAACGAGAAGATTGTCGGTTTGAATAAGGAAAAAAATAATCTTTCACCATCACAACATACTTCTAAAGGTGCGTTCACGTAGGGAAAGCCATAGGGATTAGGGCACGCTTGATTATCCTCTCTATTCTTAACATTTGATACCCAACCATATGTTTCCAAAGCGGAGGAAATTTGTTCCAACAAGGACGGCAGATTTTTTATATTATTACGCTTAGTGCTTCAATAATCTTCCCAGTAGGCATTAAGAACTTCAATAAACCGTCCACGTACGAAGTGGATGACGAATCAAGACCATCTTGATGTTAGCTCTGTTCAAGATCAAATTAATAAAATGTATAGAAAATAAGAAATGTATAAAAATAGTTTTTAATATAAACATAATGTAATAAAAATATTTGAGAGCAAATTGTTAGTCTGGAAAGTATTTGTAAAAAAATTATGCCCCATATGTAGCTCTTTGAGGGATAAGTCATCCCGTCATACACTGTTATCGATTTAAATGGTGTACAGTTAACCCTTGATGAGGTCTTCCAGACATTGCTTTGACCATACTTCAAATATTAAAAGCACACAATAAAATCAAGGAGGATTTGCTGACTCAAGACAACGACCCATAAAATAACAGTGACTAAATGAACATTTCCGGATAAGTGATTATGTTACAATGCTGATAATTGCTAAAATAAGGTGATGAGAGTGGATACAACTAAGGTGTGTATATAATAAATATAGATAACTGTAGAAAATTGCATAATACGGTATGAAAATTTCGTGTGTATCGAATATGTGTAATAGTCCAGAATTACATATGAGCATTAGGTTAGAATGTATGAGGAGAGAATGAATACTAACTCTTTTGTGCAATGCACTGATATCAATATTAAGACATGACAATCAAGATATTAGACAAGAAAACACAACATCGAAGGAAATAAGAACTAAACGTAACAAGTAAACATGTTCTGTATGTAGCATCAAATGCTAACAAGATGTTAATTGGGTCCGTACTCCTCTACGGATCTAATGTCTACTTCAAGTTTACTCAACCAGGTGAAACGGCTTCAAGTTTTCTAAAATTTTAAACAGGAGAATCTTAAATGGTTTATCCATGGTTTGTCTGCAAATTCATAGGGAAATTGACACTCCGGAAATCAAGCACTTCATATCTCGATCATCCCACAAATAACAACTCAGATCAAGTTCTTCAGAAAACGCGCTTATATATATATATATATATATATATATATATATATATATATATATATATATGTACATATATGTTTCAATGAATGTTTTACATATTTAGTATTCGAAATGTATTCGCTAATCGTCCGAGATGGAAGACGGAATAATTATGATGCAAATAGACGTCGCGAAATCAAAAGCATAATCCAGACGACTGATAATTGCGAGGCGTTCCCGTGACGTCGGCGTGCGGCTTTTGATGCGGCCGCTCCCGGCCAGATTTCAGGTAGCTGAGTCTAATTGTGAGCGCGATTAAATAATTAAAATCGGTAAAACCGAACCGAGAAGACTCGGCCGTCCCTCCAGCCGGTTCCCGGACAAAAGCCCCGGCAAATTGGAAAGTGGCGAGGCACGGGTCTGGAAACAGAGACGCAGTGGCCGTCGGTAAGGCGCTGGGGCAGGGCCGACGGGGGTGCGCGCCGGGCGGAGCCGCCCGCCAACTGAGACGGTTAAGCTTTAATAAGTAATGGTTCCTGTGGGATTCCCGAAAAAGAAATTTACTACAGGAGACCGTCCGCTGATGGGGACGCTTTTGTTTTCTCTACACAATCAAATAAAAAAAAAACACAAGAAAAATATATCAAAGGATACGAAGACGAAACGCTCTCCTTTTATTTTAGTTTGTTCGTCTATATTTCTTATTTTTGTTCTATTAGTTTGATCGCTTCATTGTTTCTCTATTCAGTAACAAATAAGTAGATACTAATAGCAACTCTAAGAGAAGCTTTATATATTGTCATATGAGCTAAATCAGTTTATGGTATGGCTGCCTGTCTAAGTAACTTGTCATAAATTATTTTAATTTCAAATTTTCAGCAACACTTCGCATTTCAAGAAGTACTTTTTAAAATAAATCTGATACTGATACATTTTTGAAATTTATCTCTTATTAAAACGTCAGTTTGTTTCTTTTTCCCAATATTCCACTCAGATCAATTACAGATCCGACGATGAGTCGCCGTTATGTTATCTCAGTTTCGCCTTGCTCCTTCTTATTACTCGAACAAAGATTTTGGACAACTATTATAATATATTTCTAGGGTTAACATGAAAGAGGACAATTTTGCGTCTGTTACAGTTTGTTTTTTTTCTGTACGTCATTGAAATTGTTTAGCTAACATTGGCAGATGCTGCACTAATACACTAATGTACTAGACCTTCGTGGTCCCACCGTGTGCAAAGCAATACTTTATGGCCATGGATATTCAGCTTTGTAAGTTTTGTGGATGAGTCTGTAAGACTAACCCATTATTTTTTGAGATCGATTTACAAATCGCTACACGTCAAAAAATGTCTTTTTGCCTGGTAAGCAAAATTCAGTCTATAATTTTATATCTAACTGCTTGAAGTCTTTTTGTAAATATATTTTTTTTATTTACAGCTAGAAGGGCAGTATAATCCTATGATATTATTTGTATAAAAACTAACATTTATATTTTTGTATATATGTAGAACATATCTGTTTTTCCTCTAAAACATGTTTTTGTGATATCAGTTTGAACTTAAGATATTACCAGGAATGAGAGTATAAAGGGATGAAATAGAGTAGGTAATGCAACTGTGAACACCTGTTGTTTCGAATATATTCACAGAGTTCCTAAATAGACTCTAACGGAATGTCTGATTCTTGTACCAAAACATCTGCTAATTCACTCATCTAAAACTTATCATAAAACTTAATATGGCAGCAATATGCTAGTGATCGTAAAAATTTCAACAATGGGGATTTCGAGATATACACTGGACTTGTTTCTGGCCCATGGTCCACTTTTACTTTTTTACTTTACGTGATTACTAATAATTTAAAGCTATATATGTTGTTGAAAGTTGTTCAGTATAATAATTTCAGGTTCCATATTGGAATGTTGTAACCTAAAACAGCAAATTACTGCAGGTGCATTTTAAACAAACATGGGACATAGAGTGATACAAATTAAACTTAATAAGCGTCACCGGATAATTATTTTGGTTCCATCACTGTAGGCACTGAGACCACTATTTTTCAGACCTTTGATTGGCTCGATTACATATGCTAATATATGGATTGAAATAAATTTTACTGGAAAAAACTCTTGCTCTATTTCAAAAATAATCAAGTTAAACATCCACAATTAGCTAGATTAGTCGTGTGTATGTATGTGTGTAATCTAATAGTTTTTACCTATTATGTATACAATTATTTTTATGGAATCTTTGTGGTCATATAAGGTAAATATCATGAAGGTAAGAAAAATATCATTACACTACATGAAGAGTTTAAATAAATTAATTTTTTTTCGAATGAAATATCAGAACCAAACAAATGCCTTTGCGAAAAAAATTACGGGTGTTTGTAATGGTGATTTAAACTAACTAATCAAATTCAGTGAAAAGCCGATCTCAGAGCTTTCTCTATCAAGGCCACTTAAAACTATTCTCCGGAATAATCTGTAAAGTTGACACTCTATATTACTTTATGACACGAGATAAAATTTTATAGCATCTGCAGCATTCCACAAAACTAATTTTCTTTTATACTTGTAATACTCAAAGCACCACATTACTGACCAGTTTACGTTTCTTTATCCTTTTTTCTTTCTTTTCTTGAAAGTGACACATTTTTCGAAAGCCTTGGATAGACTTAGGGTTCATTCATTATGTTTTATTCAAGTGAACAGAAAAAATAAAACATACTCCTTCAAGGGCAAGCAAGCTTCTAAAAGTTTTAATGTTTTAATGTTGTACGAGTAGATCCTAAATATTTTTCATCACAATTCTGTAACAGAAAGTTTAATAAAGAAATATATATTACAAAAAGTACAGAGAAGAGAAAGAAATATACGAGAAATGAAATGAAACTATAGTTTCAAGAAGAACTGTCTTTCAAATACAATTTTTCTTAATTATCAGTACACTTGAGCCAATGATCTTTCAATTTATACATATCATCAGTTATAATATCTCGAAGGAAAGGTGTCCAAAATACGACTTTAAGGTGTGAGTAAAATCAAATATCAAAGGGAGCTCTGAGAAATAAGCCGGTTGTTAACGATTCGTACTCTAATTTGCGTCTTAACTTTGTGTAATTTTAATTTCTTCTGTAAAGCGAGTTTGTATTCTCGACTTTTTGTACCCAAAGGTTACCAAAATAATCCCTGTTTATCGATTTACAAATTGGAAGAAAATTTACGAAAGGTTGAATAGATGCTTGCTAAAGTAGATTAAAAAATAATAATAACTATATATCTAACACATTAAAACATTTGGGTGCAAATTATTGTTGATAATTTCTGTATATAATATACTTGTTACAACTAATGGTAGAATATCATTACTGTCTATTCATTTGTTAGTCCCTTCTCTATATTCTCAACATTTGCCTCTAGTCACAAAACAATTATATCTAGGACGTTTTAACACATTAATATTCTCGACAACAATGACGTTTCAGACGGAAATATAACTTATCCCCAATTTGATTTTCTCAGGATGTCGTTAAAGCCATTGAAGTTGTCGGGATGGGGTTGATGAGAGAGGCGACGACGCACCTGGTTGTCCTTTTCGACGAAACTTACAGCGATAACAAGGGTGCAATTAGAAGGGCGTTGTCCAGTATATTGTTCTCTATTATTTATCGCTAGCTATCCCGGTTTAAACAGTAATTTAGTTTATCTATTTAATTCATGAATTTTGCAATATATGATGGATCTTTGTCGCAGTTTCCTTTGCATAATATATATAAAACGTCAATTGAAAATTCCCCGGCCTACTATAGTTAAACTTTTTTTTTGGCAAAATTAGTTTTTTTATTCAACATAATTCCCTTCAAGAGTGATACACTGATTATAGCGACCCTCCAACTTTTCGATGCTATTTTTGTAGTACGATTTGTCCTTTGCTTAAAAATAGGCCTCATCGACAACGATTCATTCGAAGAAAATTTCTTTCCCAGCGGGCATTATTTTGAGATCTGAGAACAGGAAATAGTCACTGGGAGATAGATCTGGAGAATACGTTGGATGAAGAAGCAATTTGAAGCTCAGTTCATAGATTTTTGCCATTGTTTTCACTAACTTGTGACACCGTGCATTGTCTTGGTGAAGCAGCACTTTCTTTTTCTTCAAATGTGGCCGTTTTCGACGATTTCCTCCTTCCAATGGCTCAATAACGCTATGTAATAGTCGCTGTTGATGGTCCTTCCTTTTCCAAGGCAGCCAATGAAAATTATTCGATGCGCATCCCAAAATACAAACGCCATAACCTTGCCAGCCGACTGTTGCGATTTTCCACGCTTTGGACCGGGTTCATCGTGTGCAAGCCACTCGGATGACTGTCGATTGGCTTTGGAGTAAAATGGTGGAGCCATGTTTCATCCATTATCATATATCGATGCAAAAACTAGGGTTTATTATGCTTGATCATCAATTTACGGTCATTCAAAATAATTTTGTGGATTTTTTTAATGTTTTCGTCGGTAACAAAGTCTTTTGGGCATTCACTGCGTTCATCGTCTTCGGTGCTCATTTCACCACGTCTAAACTGAGCATACCAATCCTTGATGGTTGATAGTCAGATGGGCAGTGTCCGGAAACTCGTCATCAAGCCAAATTTTTGCTTCAACTGTACTTATTATCTTCAAAAAGCAATATTTTATCAACACGCGATATTCCTTATCACAATACCAAAAGTTGCTTCACTCAAAAAATGCTATAATTCACAAATTAATGATTCGACAGCTGTCAAATTTACACTCGCATCTTTTGAGGGTTAGGACTAACTAAAAAACATATGGATATAATTCTAGTAACGCCATCTATGTGTCAGGCCGGGGACTTTTCAATTGACCTGTTATATAATATCTATATGTAATTTTTACAGATCCTTTAAGGAATTCGGGGTATAAATGTTTAATTTACAAAAAAAATGTTATATAAATCAAAAAGAAACAAGACGTTTAATTATTGGCTATTACGAGAAAAATTTGATAAGTTAGTAAATTCTCGAATGAAATATTCTTTTTAACAAAAAGCATTTACAGTTTTTGTAATAATTTTATTTCTTCAAAATAATTTATGTTTTCTCAATTACCTCGAAAATAAATGTTGTTCAAATAATTTACCATCCAGCCATTTTGTCATGTTAGGAAGCAAGAAAAGGCCCAATTTATGGATTTTTTTCATGTTTACTACACCCGAGCAATAGCTTGATGGAACTGTTTTATCCTTGAGAAAAGCGACCCTTTTTTGCTTCAAATTAACATAGAGTTTATGCAAAAGCCTTATAAATTAAGAAATGATATTCGTCTGTTATTATTTTACCCATTTCAAGATAATAGATATACACAAATGGTCTTCTTCAATCCATGCTCCAAGGAGGATGGAGCAATCGTTATAAGCGTTATTATGATGTTGATGCTTAAAGCTCTAGCTTAACCGTTCTGCGTCACTTCTGCTGCTTAACCATTGAATTTATTATAAGTGTATTATGTTAATTAATGTGTGTTCGCCGATTACTTCGTCAATTGTGGGCCGATTTTCAGAATTCTTTTTTCATTCGAAAGAGTGCCCTCTCGAGGTGGATCCAAATCCGGATCTGTCGGAGGGAAGTAGGGTAAATCGAGGGAAACGCTCAAATTTCAAGGGCACGTATAAAGTTTTCACGGATATTTGATGTATATTGTTATTGCTGGGCTGATGTGACCGAAAACTGGAAGTCGTTCAATGCAAAAGCCATTCATTTAGTTTTTTTAAGCACTAACTATAGCATATTAGGCCTTGCAGAAATATTGTAGGCAACTGCTTCGATGGTTTAATGGTTAAAGTATTTAGTTCCTAAACGGATATCGCGAGTTCTATTGACGGCGGGGACAATAACTTTTTGTTGTTGTTTAGTTAAAACATTTGTAAAATCACCTAGTCTAAATAGCAGACGCCGGGCCCTGAAACGTTCCTTATTTTTAATCAGTATGCCTTTATTCCTATTTTTCCTCATACAGGCTGCACCTTCACTTGCTCTACCCATTGCAATATTAAATAAAATAACTGCGTAATAATAATGGTCAATATGTTAATAGTCGTTGTAATAACTAAATAAAAATAACCTTATATAACCTATCTACTACATGCGTTTCATATTCTACTATATACACACAATTTATCTTAATAGCTACCTAAACTTATTTATCTATTTGCAATATTATTTTAATGACCACCAACTGATCAGTATGAAGTCGGTGCCGAGTCCAAACAATACAAAAATAATAATATAATTTTGTGACATATACAAAATATTAAATTACCAACAAAGCAATTCTAAATTAATACATCTATTTGGGTTAGGTGTTTAGCTAAATTGTGTGTATATAGTAGAATATAAAATACGTGTAGTAGATAGGTTAAATAAGTTTAGTGGTTATTTTTATTTAGTTATTACAATGATTATTAGGTATATATATTATTTTAAAATGTTTTTTTTATTAATTTGATTATTTTTTACATTTTTAGTGAGTTCCTTACTTATCTTTTGAAGTCGGTTCAATTGTTTTGTTGAAAATATTTCAAAGAGCAAAAAATAACAGAATATACTGACTCATATAATATTAAATGTTAGAAATGCTAATAACGGCTAGTCAGCATCAAGAGATAGCAAAAAGAGTTTCCCAACGTTTTCATCCAATAACGGACGAGTACGATCTGATTCCAAACAATTAAATTTTCCCGGAAATTCGCAAGGAGATCCGGACGAGCCACACGAAGTCGATAATTTCGCATATGACGTCAGGTAATTCCGCCGTAGCTCGTAAAACAATTTCTCGTCGAATATTAAAATTACAATTGCAATCTTCGGCCGGTCGATCTCTCCGCTATAAAAACTGCATCGGAGCCAACTGCGATATGCAGACGTTTTAATCGACCCGGTTCGAAAACAGTTTTATCCGGTGCTTTTTTTTTCGCTCCTCGCTCGCCAACAGCGAAAAAGAGAATATTTTCCATTGAGGGTGTTTTTTTATTATTCATACAATTATTCATTTCAACACCTCGATAACAAAGCACCCTAGAGATTGGATTTTATGTCCAACTTTTTTTGCTCGTAATTTTATAGTATGGAACATGGCGAGAACGGATGGGGAGATTATTAGAATAATAAGAAAATATATGAATCAATATTGCCTTCGTGTGCTCGGTTTTTATATAATAATTGGACAGTTTTGTTAAAATTGGAAAATTATCTTTGTTTGCTTTCGTATTACTTATAATTCTGTAGAATAGCTGAATATCAAAGTTTAAATTGTCAGTCATATAATGTTTCAGTGGGAAAATTAACAGTTCTGTGTTATACATAAAACAATAAAACAGTGTCATTTGACCTACTATGTGTGTTTTTTTCTACCTTATTTCTATAAAAGTAAATTACATATAGTGCAATTAAACATTTCATTTATATTTACACAGTAACAGTTTGAAACATTTCACTCCTTAACATTGTATCTTCAAAATTAATTTATATTTTGCAGAATATAACTTATGTTAATTATAGAGTTTGTTGATTGTTGGGGATTTTTCACACCAGTGTGCTATATTATGGTGCATTGTCCATAACAATAGCTGATGATTTCTCCAAGTTCTTTAACTGCTGATTTTCAAACCTTAGCAAAGAAATGTTATGGTTCTTCTCCCATGGCAGTAGCCCTTTGGCTTAACGGAAAATACTAACTCTAATAAAAATATTCCTGTTTCCAGCATGAATAAATTATTAAACAATATTATGAATAAAAAACCTTATCATATATTATTCTAGCCTTAACTTTTTCCATCAACTTTTGTTGCCTTTACTCTCTTTTTATTACCATATTGTCAATAGTGGTACAATGTTCTTTCTTAAATATCTAAGTCTCCTCTAAATAAGCAAATTGAAATAACAAATTTTATTTAATTTTTAACCAACTTCAAAAAAGGAGAATGTTCTATGTTCGGCTATATATTTTTTTGCCAATTACTTCGTCAATTATGCACCGATTTTAAAAATTATTGTCGAAAAAGTACACTTCCGAGGTAGTTCCATTAAAACCAAGTTAGGATCTGATGGGGGTAGGGGGGTAAAACGAGCGAAAACCTCAAATTTCAAATGCCTATACAATGCTTTAGCATATTTTTTATCTAAAATAATCAGATACTTGGGTGTAATGTTATTACTGAACTGATGTGATGAAAAAACGGAAGTAGTTCAGTGTAAGTCATTCAGTTAGGTTTTAAGTACTATTCATATGATATGGGAAGTCATAGAAATACAAGAGGCAACTGGTTTCTATGGTGTAATAGAATGTTAATCTCACAAGCGGTGGTCGCGGGTTCCATTACCAACAGGACAGCAACTTTTTTTTTATTTTGGTTGGAACATTTGTCAAATCACCTGGTCTAGATAGCGCGCCCCAGGGCCTGAAACATTCCTTATTTTCAATCATTATTTCATTATTTCTATTTTTCCTCATACGGGCTGTACTTTTGCTTGGGCTATCCATTATAATACTTAATAAAATATCTGCGTAATTTGTTGTATAAATATCTAAGCGTAGAAAGAGAAGTATAAAATATTTTTACCAAAAAAATTGAACCGACTTAGACTTTTAACACAAAAAAAAACTTTTGATATAAAATATATACGTAATAATTGTTGTAGTAACTAAATAAAAATCAGTTTGAAGACGTCTCAGAACCGAAAGCTCAATACATAATAGCATAAATTTATGCCAAAAACGCAAAATTAAATTACACATAAAACTCATCTTATGAAGAAAAACGAATAACAAAAATCATAACAGTAACAGTATTAAAATTTGATCAATGATTAGATATTAAATATGAATGATATAATGTATAATATTAATACATTCATCGATTTTAAGCCGAGTGGCTGTCCACCTTCATTTATTATCTACCTAAAACAAACAAATGAATAATTAAACAATATCGGGCATATTTGTCTAAAACAATTACGTTTGAAAGCTGAGCAAATATTTCCGGTTAAAATATTCCACCGCGATCAACGTACCAGCATGTAATTTAAAACGATATTTAAATGTATCATAAAATGAAATGCACTTATCCCATTTAATTTTCCTAAAACTTCCTGGCAAGTTTGAAACGACCTCTATCGTTAATACGGGTAAATAATGAGCATGTTTTCAATTAAATAATTGAATATGTATGTATGTTTTATACTTATTCCTTTTTTTCAATTTTTAATATACTTTTTTATAAATACTTCGTTATTATTTGTAAGTAAGATACCAATTGGCAATATTTATGTTTTCCGAGAATTTTAAGGTAGTTCTGATTTCCATTATATAATAAGATTTTAGGTTTGATACGTATATACAAAAAAGTAAAGTTAGTATTAAGAAAAAAGCAACATGTACAGAATTAAATAGTTGTCCAGCATAGTATGTATAAAAACTAAATTGCTTAAAATCTCGTTAATACAACGTTGGGCAAAAGTCTCGCTACCATTTTGATTGCCTATAACTTTGCTCAAAGAAAAGATATGTAAGTTTGGTTTTCATAAAAAGTTTATTTGGTCTTTACATTTTTCGTTATATTTGAAAAATCATATCGGCTAAATGGTGACCGCCATTAGCTGTGCAACTTTCGGATGTTTTTAAGGCATTTTTCATGACATCCTGTAAAGTCTGAGGTTGAATTTCTTCAATTTCATGACGGATATTGTCTTTAAGATGTTGAATCATTGTGGCTTATTCACATAAACTTTTGATTCTAAAAACTCCATAAGAAAAAGTCTGGTGCTGTTGATTTCGGAGATTTGGCTGGCCATGCTAAATCGCCACTTTGCGAAATTAGTCTTCGTGGAAAAATGTCATTGAATTATTGAACGAGCTGTTTGTGCTGTGGCTCCATATTGTTGAAACCACATGATCTCTAGTCCTTGCTTTTCCAGTTCAGATACAGGTACCGTTCAGCAATAACATACGCAATGACATATGAGTTAATTGAGGATTCTGTGTTCCCCAAAACCGAGTGTTGTATTGACGTGGACACTGAGAAGAAAATGGGCTTCATTGCTCATTATCAATTTAGACGGAAAATCTTCAATTTCACTGGTCAACCTTAGGTTTGCATTACTGCACTCAACTCGTTGATCAGGATCTCTCAGTAGCAATTCTTGGGCTAACTGAATTTTTTACAGGAACATTTTCAAATAAGTTTTCAAAATTCGCCTTAAACTGTAACATTATCGCCACATTTTCAGCGTTACGAAACGTCCGTTGTCTTCCAGAACGAGGCCTTTCTTCTGTCGTACCGTACTATCGAAAATTCGCATGTAAACGATAAGTTGTGGTTTTATGAGGCACTAGACGATTTGGATATTTTTGAGGCAATTTCCGCTGAGTGGCAATAATGGAACGATTATTTTCAATAAATATTGTCACTATTTCTGCTCGTTCTTGTGGCGTATATTTATCCACAATAAATTTGACGTCTACACAATACAACGGTTAACACGAAACTGATTTAAATGTCACATAACCAAGATGACGCGCTTAGTTAATCACTATAGTTTAATCATCGATTGGAGATCGAAATTGTGGATTAAAAGTCCCAACATACCCTATGCTTTTACTAAAATAATAACTGTACGAAGAGAAACGCATCAGATTTACGAAACAAGATTTATAAATTCTGCTCTTCGGGATTTTAATCAATTTCCAGACAAACGTACTTAACTAATATATCCTCCTGCAACTACTTTCTGCGTATTTATTCCCTTTACCAGCAGTAAAAACTTACAAGGAGGACACTAAATATGCTGAAAGTAATTACAATTTCAGATATACTTCCGAACTCGTGTACAAACTTTATTTAAAGCTTGGGACATTCTCCGAGACTAGAAATACATCTTGCTCTAGCCAGTGTTTCTTTTAACCTAACAGATAAATAATTAAATAAAATGACTAAAGCACTCAGTGATAACAACATTGTAAAAATTTTAACGAGTTAGTTAACGATAAAAAAAATAATGAGAAACCTCGGAGAACATAGTAACTGGTAATTTTCACAGAATTTCCTAGAGCATGGCGGCAACTTTCTGGCGGAAGCACAAACCAAAACCGTTGGCAGTTCTTCGTTGGTGTCTAGGGAGACTTTTATCTAGCCGAAAGGAGCTGAAATATTCGCCAAGTTGAAATTAATGGTATCATTGTTTTAAACGATTTGATCACATAAAGTCTGCATTTAGAGACTGTGCAGACCAAAGTAAGAGAAAGGATTACGTAATTATTATCCTTTAATTCTTGATTCCTTGTTAATTTTTGATTTCAACGCCAGCCTAGTCTGATATAAAACTCTCACTGCCGTAGAAGAAGTGTTTTAATGTGTAGAGGAGAATAAAAAAATGTATATACATTTTCCCTTATAATTATATAACAAAAACATCTTTTGTACCACTAAATGGGGTAAATGCGTTATGCTTAGAGTCTATTTTTTCTTACTGCGTGTACTAAATCTCTATTTTTCTGTCTCTTGTCAGTTTTTTTGCTTCCCTTCTATGAATTATGTGATTATTACTTTGTATCCCCTTCCTACTCCTCAAAAATCCCAGAATCTGTAATTTTTCTTCAGTTTTTTTGTTAGCAATCGTATCATTCTGTTTAAATATTTGTTTTATTGTCGTGTTTATCTTTATTAGTGATATCTTTCTTGATGTATTACGCATTTTTATAGAATACTGTAAGAAGCATATGACAACCGTGCTCCATCGAGTTCAACATGAAAATATTCGACGTTTTAAAATTAGTAGTTTAGACACTGAAGACTGGGGGGTGTTCGGGACAACCAAAAAAATTGAAGACGAGGATTTGAAAGCATTACTCGATGATAATCCATGTAAAATGCAAGAAGAGTATATAGAATTGCTGAGAGTAATATAGGAAACAATTTCCAACCGCTTGAAAAACATGGGAATGATTTAGAAATTTGGATCTTTTGTGCCATACGATTTTAAGACAAAATGGAAGGAACTACGACCTAGAGACAAAATTGGAAAGGTTTTCGGCATGGTATAGTTAGTTATTGGTGACGAAAAGTGTATCCCTAATGATAATCCGAAATGAAGAAATAATGTGGACATCAATGGACAAATGGCTTCTAGATGATTTTGTATTTAGGGGAATCAACTTGGTGTGTTACAAGGCAACAATGTTATTCTTCAGCATGAAAGTGCTCGTTCACATATTGCAAATCCAACAAAAACGTACTTGGAGACATTGAAATGGGAACTGCTACCCCATCTACCGTATTATCCAGATTTTTTTCCTTCTGATTATTAATTGTTTCGACGTATAAGTCGCGACCTGTCTGAGTCTTTGATTCAGTTTTAATGAAGATCCCAAAAAATTTATCGATTCGCAGATAACCTCAAAAGATACATCGTTCTTTCGAGATAGAATCCGTAAATCGCCTGATGGTCACATTATACTGAATTTTCACAGTAAAACTTAAAATTAAAAGAAAACAATTTGAAACTAATTTATACGCTCGACCAAATAGTTTTAAGATAGTATAAAAGCATTTGTATTTAGACCCTATACATTTTACAACTTATAAAATTAATTTTGAAACTAAATTCTCTTATTTGGAAACACTATCCTCGTATGCTGTAAATCGTAAAATCACAGTTCCGGCACCGAAACGTAAAATTTTTTACTGTTTAATAAAAGATCATCCCCACAAAATCTCCAATCCCCTGCCAGCACACCGGAAAAAAACGCAAAATTTAATTCGTTTTTTCTGCCAAAACATAAACCGAAACGTGGATATTTACAGTTGTCAATAAAAAACGCCAATACCGAATTCCAACCTACAAAGTCTACTTTGATTACCAATAAAAGTTGATAAAGTTTTTTTATATATATATTTCGTCGTCGACACTGTAAACTTGTGTAATTATTTTTTTTAGATGAGTGGAGGATAGACTTTATGTTTGTTTCGAGGATTTTATGGTATACTGCTTGGGTTTTACTCATTTAGTATTTAATGGTGTTTAAAGTTTATGTCGTTACTGTTCAGAAACAAATACGAGAATTAAGTGTCTTTTTTTATTAAAATATAAATGATTTCTTTTCATTTTGTCGTCGGTTTTTTGTTAAAAATAATACAATAATACTAATTATATAAATTAAAAAATCTAATATCAACCCGTCAGTTTTACTTTGTAAACAAACATTCAACAATTGACCAATTGACCAACAATGACACCAGGTGCATATAATCATCAAAGTATCTGCGAAAATAATATAACCGTCACGGCTATATTAATATATGTAATAAAGTAGAAATATTAAAACATGTTATCCTATAACAAACGCTTCTGAATTCAAAACCTCCAATAAATCATGGCTATGGAGTATTTTCAGTTAGTACGCCGGTCGTAGATCCTGTACATTGAAACTTATGCCCAAATTCAAGTAGCCTTAGCTAAAGCTCATAGAGTAATAGAAAGACAACTCAATAATGGCTCTGGATAAAAGTTTCGCTTTACCTAACATCCAGATAGGGTTAAATCGGCCCTTCAAGTAATTTGATTGGTCAATTTAAATCTCCATTATAGGCACCTGTAAAGAAAATATTTTGCTGTGAAGACATTTGATTGTTTTTCAAAGTTATCACATATATTCTATCTAAAATAATCAGATATTTGTTTATAATATTATTGCAGAGTCGATTTGATGAAATGTCGGAAGTAATTTAGTGTAAAAATCATTCAATTTGCGGACCCCGGGTTATGAGGAGTTTCTTATTTTTAATCATCATTTCTTTATTGCTATTATTCCTCATATGGGCTGTAATTTCAATTGGGCTATCCATTATAATACTTAATTAAATAACTGCGTAATTTATCGAGTAAATATCTAACACTAAAATGGTAAAAATAAAATAATTTTAGCAACAAAAATTTGAAAAGACTTAAAAAATAAACCTAGATTTTCCAATCAAACGACAATTCGAACTACAAAAATGGTATCGAAAAGTTGGAGGGTCGCTATAATGAGTGTATCACCCTTGAAGGGAATTATGTAGGCGGGAGACTTTTCAATTGACTTCTTAATAATCGTTGTAATAACTAAATAAAAATAAATAAAACACTTATTTAACCAATCAATTACTAACAAAACAAATTTAATTTGTTGCTCAGCACAGATTTCAGAATGATCAGATGGTAGTAGTTAAAATAATATTGTAAATAGATAAATAGGTTTAGGTATGTATTAAGCTAAATTGTATATAAATAAGTTTCCTGTTATTTATTTATTTATTATTTAGTATTGATGTTTATTTTTTAAATTCGGTTAAATTTTTTTGCTGAAAATTTTTTTCTTGTATACGATTATAAAAGAATTACTATAAAATATTCTCTTCATCTGTCAAATTGATGTATTTTAAAGAACATATTTGTGTTGTTTGTCGTGATTTTGCAATTAGTTCCCGATCGAAAGCAACGCAAATTGGTTAAAAATGTTTACGATACCGAGCAGAAAAGGCCCATTCTTTATGACACGACAAAAGAAATCAATTTCGTTCATTAATCAATGAAAGCGAAGCGATTCAGCGGAAGCGGCAAAAAAGAGAACCCTCGACCGAATAAAACACGCAACAGTTCGGTATCAATTAAATAAATCCCGGAATAGTCCGGGCAGTCCCGTCGGCTCCCCCCCTAAATGCCGCCGCCCTCTCCCCCATACTCGCACACACAGACACTTTTATCACTCGGAAAGGATATAAATTAGCAAATCGCCGATCTTCATCACATTAGAGCCAGTTTGCCGGGCAGAAGCTGGAAATGGAATTTATATTGCGGCAACTCGGAAAATACCGGTATAACTTTTAGTCGGTCGTATATATTTTTTTCCGGCTCCTCTGGTCCATCGACGAGCTTACTGCGCCAGGTTTTACAAAAATTTATTCGATTTTTCGTCGATTTTATTTACTTCCGATGGGTTTCTTTCCTCGCGCAACGCCACGTATTAAATGGAACCTCGTTTAGAATCGAATATACTGGCCTTTCAATAAAAAATTTGCTGACTGTTTCTCTTTTATTCTCTATGTTCAACTAATTTCTTTTTATAGTTAATCTTTATATATGTACTCTTTTTAACCAACGAGGATTTATCTAGATTGGACCTTGTTTAACGTGGACTCCGAACCACGGTCTTCTTCATTAGGGTTACCGACTGGCGATTGACCAACTTAGAAATCATCCCAGAAGACATCCGGTCTTATCCAGCCTGTTTACCGGTGTGACTGGGATCATTTTCCATGTCCGATTTTGAGCTCTTGCCTAAGGACAATCACAAATGTTAAAGAACCAGAAACATAAATTTACGACCATGCCCCAGCAGCATTCGAACCTGCGGCTATCGCAACAGTAGGAGGATCGTCCTGTCGCCTTTAGCACCGCGCCAACTAAGACGGCAATCTGTGTATATATAACTAACTGAATGTGAACTCAACTGTTATATTCGATAGTGTTGACATTTCTTTATATATAGTTACAGTTTCTGTTTCAATGTACACAGATTCGAATCATGCAACACTTAAATTTCAACATTTCGTTCATTGCATTGCATTCATTTACTTATTTATATATTTTCAATATTTATCATTTTTATAGAAGTAAGTGTTTTATGACTTTCAGAATTTTCGTGATCCTACTGCATCACATCCCAATTGTCAGTTTTGGTTTCAACGATTGAAAAGTGGCAATTTTCATATCAATGACAAAGAAGGACTTAAATCGAAGGAAGCTTCTGGAATTATCCGACGGAGACCTAGCTCAAGCCTTCAAGGAAATTTCAGATAGCTTAGTAGTTGGTAAATCAACTTGAGAGGTTTACATGTGATGGAAAAGGTCCAAATATAGGAAACTGGCCATAACACGAATGGACTGAATTTTCCATTTCGAACCATGCGAAGGCTGAGGATTAATTTCTTGCCAAGTGGATAAAAAGTTTTCTGTAGCGTAATGGCGATGAAAATTGGACCTACTACAATAATTCTAAATTGGGTTGGGCCCAAAGTCAGTGGTTAGTTGTGGAGAAACAGCCACACCGAAGGACCAGGACCATGCTGAGCTACCAAAACTGTCACAGCAAATAGACATTTGCACTGGTAGACACCGGCGTCATTTGGTAAAAATTAAAGGCGTAATTTTGCATAAATGACCAGCAAAAGGGTCACAACTAATATTAATACACAATTGGTTAACATATATAATATAAAATTGTGAACAATGTATTATGCAGATATAAGAAGTTGCGATAGCTCTCTAATAATACCTACAATATTGTCGTTTTCGTACTCTTCGGGTATTAAAAGTGTTCTTCGGAATTGTATTAGCATAGGAATCTTAGGGGCTTTTAGCGAGCTTGAAGGTAAATGGCGATATTCCACTACGTGACATCATAACGCCGTACGGGAAGCTATATTCGAATCGGGAATATATTGAAAGTTTTGTGATTTTATTGCAAATGGGATGTTTTTATGGGGGATATAAGCGCCCATTGTTCCAGTCAATTTGCCAGAGATCATGTCACTTCAAAGCCCCTGTTGCAATTTAAACGACCTAATTTCATGCCAATAAAAATCTTATCGTCATTAATAATCAAGATATACTTATAGCTTTATATGCGAATATATAACTGAAACGGGATTGACGATAAAATAATCTACTAAAACTCAAACTAAATTTTTGTCTGTAGTTTTCGTAGTTTGATGATTTTTTTCTGGTTTTAATAGGTGATAATATTTTGTGTATTGTTATTCAAGTTTGTATAAGGTAGACTAATCTAATGAATTACTTTATAAACGCAAATAAAAATGTTGTCAATATTTAGGGCCCTGGAATTAATTAATATGTTGGCGTCAAACCTCTGTCGAAGAAAATTAGTCTTATTACCTTTATACAAATCTGAAACGAAGAAAAAACATTAAAAATAAGTACCTTTATTGTAGTTAAATATTATTTTCAGGATATCAGGTTATTTTCAATTTAGAAGTTATGTAAACAAATTAACTATAGTATTGGCGCTTCATGAGACCTATAGGTTCTGAAATGTGTAAGAATTAAAATAAATATGCTTAATTTATTTCAACTAATTTTTTTAAAGGAAAAATAAATATTGACGTTGAATGATTGTTGTTGATTTCACTTAATAATCACTAACGTAAAGTTGGGGAAAAAGTAAATGCGATTTATTTTAATAAATAGCTTTAATGCCACGTATCGCTAGTAATACTTATTCAACGATACCAAAATAAATGTCCCTAGATCGTTTTAGATATAAGCTTTATTGTTTTGTTCAATTTTAAACACTATTCCTATTCCCGCTGATAATTAATTACTATAACAAAATAACAATATTCATGTATTCAGGAACTAAATCAGTAATAATTGAATATCAATACTATAAAATACTATTGGCAGCGGTGGGATTCGAACCCACGCCTCCGAAGAGACTGGTGCCTAAAACCAGCGCCTTAGACCGCTCGGCCACGCTACCCTTTGAAAACAGGTATTTTAAAAGTTTTCGAAAATATTGTCCCAATATTTTATAACAAATGATTTCTTATTATTACCCTTAGTGATTCAATAATATCGCACTGGTTAATAAGTATTTCTTATGATGTTGGAAAGTCACTTCATTAGAAAGTTCACATTAACCACTGTGTATTGCGCTTCTTATATATTCTAAGGAACATCACGCTGCAGTAGAGTACAAGAGCATTAGAAAGGCTGTAGAAATACTACCAGTGGCAGCATCCATCTTGATTGTAAGTGAAATTGGAAATATCATGTTAGATAAGAAGCAGAATATATCAGTCTCAACATTAAACAACCATATTGGTTAATCAGAAGATACTCAAGATACCCTACTTGGTCTAAAATCCAAAGAAATTGGTTTATTAGTCAATCATAAAGCCAATCTGCATATATGGGGGGGGGGGCAAATATGTACTTGCAATAAAATATCAAACCAACTAGTAATTCAACACTGCCAAAATAATGTTCCACTATTAATTACCAATGCTTATTACTACGTAACCAACCTAGAACTAGAGGACCACGAAATCAGAATATATACCGATGTATTAATCCTGTCCCCATCTAGCTTGTGTATTAATGCCACAACAAAAGAAGACTGGTAAAAATTTAATTTGTAAATTAAAATTTTATTAAGCATATGTAATATACGTTGTAATTAATAAAAAGTAATAATAAATTTTGAACAATAATAATATCTAATTTAGTCTCAGCAATTTCACTTTACTACCAAGATGAATAATATGATTTAAAAACCACCCAATATCAATTTAAAACTATTCCAAATTCCAAACAAATGATAGTTGAGTTAACATGCCGCTCGCCCTGTAGAGGCCGGCCATAATCCTTATAACGCACATTCGCGTACAAACTTTCAACATCTGAATATAGTTTCAATCTGTTACGAAACCTCTTTCGCCAAGTTTCGCTGGTAATTGGCAAATTCGTAGCCGGAACCGGACTGCTTTTTTGCCACGACGATAGGGTCGGGGCCGTAGCGAAAATTGTCGGAATAATGCGACCCGGAATGTAAAATTGTCGAATCAAAGGGGGTGGCGCGGTCGCCGCCAATAAATAAGCGGTTTGCCCGAAATTCAGGTAGTAAATCAAAGATAGAAATGTCAAAAGCATATTGGGTTTGTAAATATTTATTTGTTAGCGGGGGCCGGTCGGCTTTAATATAACCGGTGGGGGGATTATTAGTTTTAGACCTTTACGGAACTTCCCGAACTATTTTATGGCCTGTGAATTAGCTCAGACCTAATGTCGGTTAATTTAGTACTGCTTTTGAAACTAACGATATAAAGCAACAAAAACCTAACCGGCTTATATTACCCCTTCAACAGATGTTACTAAAGTAATAATCAGTTTTTTACTAATGTCGTCACTAGTCTTTCACTAGTTGTATCAACTATTGATCACAGTTAATTTAATAAATTAATCCTATTTTTCTCACAAACGAACCTATTTTCATGGTCTTTTCAGCATAAGATCAGAAATCTATTTGATATATAACATTATTTAAAATAAATACCTGTATATTAAAGCATATTAAAATAACTATCTAAAGAACAAACACTCAATAAACTTTTGTAAATAGCATTTAGATATATCTGATATCCACTAAGTTTCAACAGTTACCGAAGTATTGATTGAAATTTAAATTACTACACCACTGACCATTATAACAAATTATGATAAGTAAGATTATTGTCAGAACTGTAACAACTACATAGCATCAACTATAAGTGTTCATATCCTAAGAAGTGTTGTACACACGTCATCTAAATTTGTGACGTCACAACGTCTCAATGTTTCCATGTCGACTCTGATGTTCTGAGTTTTAGTTCAGTTTGACTTTGACATACAAAAAATTTTAATCTAAATAAAACAATTAAACATAAATACAGTTATCAAATATAGTTTATTTTAACATTATAGTAAATCTATTGCATTTATGATCGATGGACTTAACTCTACAAATAGGTACACAGTTATAATAGTTTGTAGGTTAGGGCTGTGTTTGAATATATTTACATTGAAGTATTTTCCATACCACCTATGAGTTAGAGTTGTAGACGCGTTTTTTATGTAATTGTGTCCCCCTGGGGGCCTAATCCACTTATATAACAATTGTATATCGAAATAATATATTTTACTTTCGGTATAGAGCATATTTACCTATTATACTTAGCTCTTGTGTCCTTCGGTACATTACTTCATTGTAAAAACGTTTTGATATCACTGTATTTCTCCTTAGTTTGTTCTGTTAATACCTGTATATATCCTTCTTGATAAAAGTAGATTTAATCACTGCATTCTCCTTAACGCATTATCATATCTGCAAAAGAGTTAGTATTCTTCCTCCCCTCACACATTTTAACCAAGTGTTCATGTATATTCTGAACAATTACACATATATCTCTGTATATAAGCCTTTTACACTCTATATATAACACCTTTAAATGTTTCCACTCTCATCACCCTGTGTTAGAAATTGGCAGCATTAAATCATACCTTATTCATAAAGTTTCATTCAAGTGAATAATTAAGCTAATAATTTCAAATATATCTAGCATTTGTTCACAATTCCATCATTTGTCATTTTCTTCTTCAATGTGTCTGACCAATTTCATCCAAACCATATTGTTACCAACCATTAACCATTCCTGTTTCCAGCATGCAGTACAATATATCTGCAATGAATTATTAATAAATGGTATGACTAATAAAATCTAATGAATTGTTATTCAAACGATTAAGTTTTTCCATCAACTTTTGTTGTCATAACACTATTTTTATTATCATCTTGCCATGAGTGACCGTAAATATATAAATTGAAATAATAAGCCTTCCTCTATTTTTTTATATGTTTTTCAAAATTGTACTCTTTTAAAAGCAAGCCGGAAGTTCCATTAAATCTCTTCGGTACTATTCAGACTAACAGTTTCCTTTGAAATAGCTTAATTATTTTTGTATTGAGCATCTACTCACTGTCTTTATATATTTCATTTAATTATTCTCTGATAGAGCTAACATCAAGGTCATCTTGATTTGTCACCCCCTCTGTATTAGGACGGTTTTTTTTTGTGAATTCAAGATTATTCATTTTATGAGATATATCAGCGACCGTGTCCATATTAATATTCAGCGTACCTGCAGCTCGCTAAAAGTATTTACCCTAAAAATCTCAGCCAATATATATCTAACAGTAACCATTTTTATCTCTATGACGAATTTTTCTGATAAGAGAGGACCGCCATTATCTCGTTCCTGTTTAAAATAACTGATTTGAGACGCAATCTGTTCTGTCTAACTATATTTCTATCAGAGTAATAATAAGCAGCGATTTGAAATTTATCAAAACAAACAAAGCGTTTGCCGTTTATAATCTTATCACCATTGTTTTGAAGAATTTTGCATACGCTTGACAACCGGACGATTTTGACAGGCTAGTTCGGTTATACATTAAAACTAATCAGACACCATTGTATCTCTTTTTAACTATAATAAAATGAGGGAAAATATTGTCTGATTCTAAGACGAATCTACAAATTGTGACAGGCAATATATTAAACATGGTGATGACGTATGTGCAAAACTTCTTTGGATAGGCTATGAATAGGATATTTCTTGACGGTCATTATAAATATATAAATGGAATAATAAATGAAGTAACACATATTTTGTATGAGTATAAAGAATATATGAATAAATCATCTCGAAAATTGATATTTGACTTTAGCGTGTATATTAAAACAATAACGAACACAATTAGGTAAATTATTATATACAAAAATGAAGGAATATATACACATATTGTCACTTAATTCTTTTATAGTTTTAAGTACTATTTCTTTATATACATGTTTAAATAGTATCATATTTTGCTAATTTATTCCTTTCTCCAATGTCTGCTTTCCATATAGCTCATTTTTAACTAACCTTCTATGGCTTTTGTTTGCCTACTGTTTTTTACTTTATCCTATTTCTCAAGTGGATATTAATAGCTTACCAACCAATGAAGAATTAAAATTCTATAAAGCTATTACATATTGTTAATATTGCTTGCAACATTAATTTTACTTCTTGATGTACAAATGATTATGATGATGATAATTATAATCA
Source organism: Rhynchophorus ferrugineus (assembly GCF_030347505.1). NCBI lineage: Eukaryota > Metazoa > Arthropoda > Insecta > Coleoptera > Curculionidae > Rhynchophorus > Rhynchophorus ferrugineus. Next base: position 35,031,925 of record NW_027472585.1, on the reverse strand, counting down.
TATTACTTATAATATGATTTTCAATTGATTGTTAAATTTATCACTACAGATTCAAAAATAGTAATGTATGTAATACCTGCAATATTCGCTAAGTGTTTTTTTATGAAATATATTTAGTAAAGATATTTGAAAATGGATCAAAAGCTAATGCCTAAGATTTATTGAAAAATCGTTATAACGTTTAGAATTACCTCTAGAATAATAATATATCCAGAAAATATATAATAAATAATATATATAATATATTTCCAGAACTGAGCCACTTCTCTATTCACTAGACATCAAACTAAATCAAAAGTTATTTGGAGATTCTAAATATTTAAGAGGACAAACGATTCTTGTTATTATCGAACTTTGTTAATCTATGTTAGGATGAAATTGTCGCATATGTCCAGTTTTCCTTTCAGAATAACCTTTTGATAAAGCGGACCTATTAATTTGATCTCTCTGCAAAAATGTATATACACGTTCATAAGTAGACCCTGCTTTATCTATTAGATATTTCATAATTATGTCATCCAATAATATTATATACAAGGTTATGTTTTAACTTTCACCTTGTCTTAGTCCTGCTTGGGTTTTGAAGGTGTTTGACTTCATGTTGTCTGCAATGACTGCATTAGTATTCATTCTGAATATTTCATGACTAGTTCTTGAAATTATTTTGCATACAAATAAGAATAAAAATTAGAATTTGCATTTATAAAAAGGAGACGTTTGTTTTAACTATATACACCTTGTTACAAAAATCTTATGATTATAATCATATAATTTATAATATGGTTTTCAACTGAGAGGTTAAATTGATTGATAAATTTGTCACCACAGATTCAAAAATATTTATACGGTATTCGGTTCATACGTATATTATATAAATGAAGCTTCGGTTTATTATAAAAGAAAAATACTGCTATCAATATTTCAAAAACTAGTGGCAGCGGTGGGGTTCGAACCCACGCCTCCGAAGAGACTGGTGCCTAAAACCAGCGCCTTAGACCGCTCGGCCACGCTACCGATGAAAAATGGGCATATTAGCAATTTTTTAAAAATATTATCTAGAATTTTATAACAAATTACTTAATTTATAAATTTTTAAAATTTAGACATTCAATGTAACAATTTCAAACAAACGGGAAAAAGATAATTATAATAAGATTTATAATCAAAGGAAAATAAAATTGGAATGTATAGGTATTTTCAATTTTATTCACAAGAAGAAAACTTTTAAATAAAATTACAATGAAGATAACCTTATCAAAATTATTTCAATCTATTAAAAACAATAACCAAATTTGTATTCAATGTAATTTTATAAATTATAACACCACATACTAATTTTAATCTAATTCAAGTTGTTTCACTTTATATTTCCATATCAGATTTTTAAATGTGGCTCAAGCTTTTGAGAAAGTATGCCATGTAAGCTAGGTATAGCTCGAATGCAGTTTGACAAGCAAGTTGCCTAGCCAGATTATAAATTTCTGCTTTTCTAGTCGTCATTTAAGGTGGGAAATACCACAATATTCTCTCCTTGAAACAAAATTGTATTTACTCTATACTAGTTATATATCTAAATATGAAGGAATAGAAATGGTCATATCTGTCATTGCTGTCAATAATTTTACAAACTTGTCCAAGAAAAGGCGAATAAAATTGAATGCTACGAAGTCTGCATATGTAGATTTCATGCATAAAATGATTACCTGCTAGTAATAATCGTTATAAAGTAATTCCGTATACATGGCATGTACAAAATCACTTCATAAAGTGATCTCCTGTATAAAATACGATTTTAATTACTGAGTCTTATTCTAAAGTCTATATATGACCAATAATCAGGTTATCTTGTTAATAATCTTGGTTTGATGTTGAGTTTCCGAACACTGCCCCAGGAAAACCAACCATCAGGGATTGGTATACTAAGTTTAGATGTGGTGAAATGAGCAGCGAAGACGGTGATCGCAGTGGATGCCCAAAAGAAGTCGTTACCAACGAAAACATTAAAAAAATGATTTTGAATGACCGTAAATTGAAATTGAATGAAAAGCAGATACTCTAAAGATATCAACTAAATGTGTACATCATATCATTTACGAATATTTGGGTATGAGAAAGTTCTGTGTAAAGTGGGTGCCGCGCGAGCTCACTTTTGACCAAAACAACGAGTTGATGATTCGGACCAGAGTTTCAAGATGATCAAGCGTAATAAATCCAAGTTTTTGCGTCTATATGTGACAATGGATGAAACATGGCTCCATCATTTCACTCCGAAGTCTAATCGACTGCTATCCAAGTGGATTACACACGATGAACCCACTCCAAAGCGTGGGAAAACGCAACAGTCGGCTGTCAAGGTCATGGTATCTGTATTTTGGGATGCGCATGGAATAATTTTCATTGACTACCTTGAAATAGGAAGAACATTCAACAGCAACTATTACATAGCGTTATTGGATCGTTTGAAGGACGAAATCGCCGAAAAACGGCCGCAATTGAAGAAAAAGAAAGTGCTGTTTCAACAAGACAATGCAACGTGTCACAAGTCATTGAAAACCATGACAAAAATCCATGAGTTGGGCTCCAAATAGATTCCTCATCCACCGTATTCTCCAGATCTGGTCTCAGCGACTATATCCTGTTCTCAGATCTCAAAAGAATGATGAAACGTGATCGACGAAACTGAGGCCTATTTTGAGGCAAAGGACAAATCGTACTACAAAAATGGAATCAAAAAGTTGGAGAGTCGCTATAATCAGTATATCACCCTTGAAGGAAATTATGTTGAATAAAAAAAACTAATTTTGCGAAAAAAAATTATTTTACTATGATAGGCGGGAGACTTTTCAATTGACCTGTTAATATCAGTGTATTAATAACAATAAAAAAGACTTAACCTCAATCTAGGTGTGATAAAATCAATCGCACTTCCACGATCAGTAACTTAGAAGGTCACTATTGGATCGTATTTAATTTTCCAGACCTACTAAAAGCCGGTCTATAATTGAATTAGCGCAAGAAAGGCTCTCGAACGACGAGAGACCACGTTCCACTTTTCGGGGGGTGCGTCCTTATCATTCCCCCGTCCCTCTCTCTGTCGCCGTTGATCCCCCCCGTCTACTGTCCGCCGCCCCCCGAAAGATTAACTGCTCCGGATATCCGGATAATTGAAAGTGGACTTCTTGGCCCTTATCGTTGGGTCATCGGCGTGGGGTATCTTGATTTAAGAAAATTGGGAATTAGGAGTTGGTCACATCAGACATTGTTTGATGTTATCAACAAGTGTGTAAGAGACCATCCTGTCGGGATAACCTCTTATTTAATTATGTCTCGGGGGATGTAAGGGGAAGCGGCTCCGGATCGGTAGATTGACTTCGAACGACAATTTTCCTTTTATTTTTCTTATGTTCCCTATTCTGTTATCGCTTGTATGAAGTTGTCCTGTTATCTCTTTAAACAAAGTGTGAAATCATTCAAAATCATAATGGTGTTACTTCGGTTATTTATTTTATATATCACGGTAAATTAATAGTTTTTAGAACCGATCATGTCTTGATTAATTCAAGACATTTAGCACACTTTAACACAATTTACTTTGTTTCTAGTCATTGTTACTAGTCATTGTCAACTAATCTATAATCTGTCTTTACAACAACATACATCTAGATATACATCTAGGAGGACCCATGGGTCTTATCTTAGTCTCTGGTGTAATAATGATTATGTAATAACGCTGCTGTATTTCTACTATCTGTACTTGCTACATTACAATACTCAGGATCAACTGGTTTTATACTTTTGATTCATTTTATACATGAGATTGTAGCCTCTGCTCATGTCTACTTGGAATACTCTTGATTTCCTGATTGACAATCGGTATCTGAAGGTCTCGGTGTAAGTAATCAATCATGTAGAATCTGGGTGCACCCACAATACTTCTCGGGACTTTATTTTAGAAAATTGGTCTAATAACTGCATGATTTATCTGCTTTTTGAGAGAGAAGATCACAATTTGAATAAGTTAATTGGCAAATATGACTTATATTTACACCATATGCTTTGTAGTTGTCCGCCGACAATTGATATTAAATAAACAGCGTGAGGTAGGTACTTTCTTTGATACCAGTCGCCGGCCTTATTAGATGTTATAATATTATATAAATTTCCATGAGTTAATACCAGTCAATCGAATTATTCATATGATGGCGCCTTTTACTGATTAGACTTTTTGTTATAATTTCAGAATTTACTGTGTAGTAATTTACAGATGTGCATTTAGATATCAATTTTAGCCGGTAGCCGTTCACATACTTTATATGATTTCATTTAGGCGACTGAGTTTTTTGCATTTCTTTACATTTTCGGTTTTCATCGTTCTTGACCGTTAACTTGACAGGCATCCTCCCAAAAATTACTCAAAATGCTTTTCTCTTTGTCGTTTCTCGTTTTCGCAGACTTTGATCGTAATAAAACTTTTCAGTTTCTTTAACCGCAAAAGTCTTTCACCCTGAACATTTTGTATTTCGCAATACACTTCGGATAAACGCACCGCCACATACGATCTCTATTTCCTTTCCTATAATGAAGACGATATACCCAATGGTCTGATAGCGGCATGATTTATCTGGTATTTGAACTATCGCTGTAGCCAAAGAGAGTCATAACTGGAATAACTTCATATTGCTATTATTTTGAATATTATTTTTGCTACATGTTATTACTTATTGTTATTGGTGTTTTTGTAGTCTGGTTACACGTGAACTGCACATGCACAGATATACTATCGTTAATTTTTATTTTCCAGGTTTGGGTCCAATTTTTTATACTTTGCCTGTTATAATTTTCGTGTTTTATTTGCCATTGTCTCTGACAGACACAATCGCATGTGTAGAGTAGGAAAAGAAATGGTCCCAATACACCTCATTTAGCTTCTTTAATTATAGAGTAGGCGTCCGCTTGTTTGACTCTAAACATTCTGCCTGCAATGTAAGCTTTTCATAGTTCATTGTGTTGTTTCCGTAATACTTTCTGTATCTTATAGAAAAAATAAATACATTTAATAATTTAAATAAAATTTAAAAATATTAAAAATTAAAAAGTTAATAAATCAGAAAATTCAACATTAACTATTATTTTTAAAGTAATATTTGGATTCATAGTTACAGTTACAGCAAGTGTAAGAGTTTAATAAGTTAAGATCAGTAATATAGAAAAGAAAATCTTGCACCTTCGAATGCTTATTTTGCCAGGTTTTTCGTAGGTTGGCGAGATGAGAGACTAATGATTAATGATTGAACATGTTTACATTTTATTGAGTATTCTATATTTGTGTATATAAATTTTAATTTTTAATTTGGCCAAAAATCGAACTATAGTTTGCCAGTTGTTTAGACCGATGCACCATAGATTGGCTGGTATATGGTTTCGAAATGTTGAAAAAATTGGTTGATGATTGCATCACCTTGTGTCAGAAAGATTATAAAAATTTGTAGGAATTTATGGAAAGAATCCACTAGAAGAATTTCATAGCGGAGCATAAAGTAGCATTTTTCCTTTATATATTTGTCTTTTGATTTCGAATTCCTAAGGTGTTTCCAAAGTTATAGCCAGCCATTTTACAGACAGAGAAGAAAAAGTTTATATTTTCGCGAAATGTAACGAAAGCCAAAGCATTATATATATATATATATATATATATATATATATATATATATATATATAGTCATTTGTCGATTTTTACGACGTATATTAAAAAAGCTATAGGACCATCTCCTACATACCCGAATTCCGATATTTCCCTATAAAAGATTTTCCTATGGCTTTTATACGCATCGAAAAAACGTGAGAATGAAAGCGGCATCGTAAAATTTGTCAATAATTTTTAAATAAACGACGGGGGCGTCCCATATATGGTTACAAAAGGAAATCGGAATATCGGGTGGATTTTTCATACCGGGAATTTTATGCTGGATTCGGTTTTATTATTTATGGCGCCCTTTGAAACGGCAACAAACGCGCAGAAAAAAATAAACTGCTATTTAAATATATTTTTACGGTCAATTAGGTAGCAAAATTCGCTATTTTTATTATCTAATCGTACGTGCAATGTTCGAATTAATATAAAAATAATTTCTAGATTAATTTTAAAATAAATGATTATAAATAACTCTTCAGGTCTTATTTATTAACGCTCTTCTGGCTCCGATTTATCCAATACATCGTTTTTTTTTCATTACTACCGATAATCTGGAAAGTTTTTGAGAAATGTTAAGACATAAGCTCAATAATGTAATGGAAAATAAGAAATATTATTCCGCAATACCAATCTGATGTTTGTAATAAATACGAGATTATCGATCAAGTGCATAGACTGGTAAACGAAATAAATAAGAACCTAAACGCCTAAAGATAATGATCCACTGCATACCTGGATATATACCAGACTTTCTTTAATAAAGTATGGCATGTAGGGCTTCCTCTCACAAATAGACAATTGATTATAAAACAAGACAATGAACTGCATCCAGTATATTCAAGGCAATGTACTGGACCAGATAGCTATAGTCTATTCAAAGGTTTTTTAGTAATGCGTCATGGCTATTTGACGTCGAAACATTGCAACGCTGCCGCATCAACTCTGAGATCTAGTTCAGTTTGGCTTTAACATACAAGAAAATTTTAATCTAAATAAAATAATTCAACAAAAATGTTATCGAATATAATTTATTTTAACATTGTCGTATATCTGAAAACCACAATTAATTAAACATTGATGATATTAAATAATATAATACAACGTCCCTACAATTTGACTGAAAATGTTTTAGCGGGTTGCTGCCGTGCTAATTACCAATGTGGGTACTCTGAATAATATCGCTTACAAAATGAAGAATAATACGTTAGATTCACCCAAGAAAACCCGTCGACATACAAAATGGGTGACGAATCTTGACCATCTTGATATTGGCTCTGTCCGAGACCAAATATACAAAATGTATAGGAACAGTAAGTACACAAACTATTTTATCGATATAAACATAATTTAATAAAATTATTTTAGAGAAAATTATCTGTCTGAAAAGTATACATAAAATCATTAGGGACATGAAGTTTTTTGAGGGATGTAAAATATAGTTTCATTCACTCTTACAGGGCATAGGGTTTAAATGGTGTAAAGACAACCCTTGGAGAGGTTTAATGGAAATTTCAGACATTGTATTACAAATAATTCAATTTTTAAAAACACAAAAAATAAGAACAAGGAAGACAAACTATTTAAATGTGTGTATCTTGAAACTTGAATATTTCAAAATGGTTTATTATGGCACTCTTTGCAAGACAGCAACATAAAAACAGTAAAGACAACAAAAATTGATGGAAAATGGTAAAAGTTACAATAGCATTTTATTAGGTTTTATTGGTCATTATATTTATCAACAATTAATGGCAGATATATTGCTGGTCGAGAAGGATATTCCATCCAAACTGTTTGAATATGTGGAAGCAAGCATTGTCAACCATAACACCTTCTGTTTTGATGAACTCGATAAGATATACAGAGGAAGTAATTGATAAATGGTGAAGTCATGAATATATTTTAGACAAATAAGAAATTAACAGTTTAATGATTGAATTGGACAGTAACTCTGAAAGTGAAAGAGACTGAAGGAAACTTTCAGGATATGCGATACTGCTGTGCAATGCTGGAAATTCCTGAGACAAAGTGATCAGAGTGGAGACAAATATAGTTATTAATTGAATATAACTATAGAAAATGATATTGTAGGGCGTAAAAGATTTGTGTGCACATATACGATTATAGTTGTTCAAAATTAAACATGAGCATTAGGTTAGAAAATATGAGGAGAGAATGAATACTAACTGGTTTGTAGATATGCTAAATGAATTAGACAAAATTCAGTGATTAATTTTATGAAGAATCGTGTACACAAATAGTAGCAGAAGAAATATTATATACAGTGATACCAAAATCACCTGATATGCAAACACACCATCGAAAGAAACAAGAACTAAACGTAAAAGAGAAATATGCTCTCAAATGAAAGTAAAATGCGTTTTTTAGATATACAATTGATAACTATATATTTGATAACATTTTAGTTCAATTATTTTATTTAGATTAGAATTTTCTTGTATGTCAAAGTCAAACTGAATTAAAACTCAGAGTTGATGTGGCAACATTGCAATGCCTCGACGTTACAAATATCCATGACGCATTACTAAAAAATCTTGAATAGACTATATATTATTCATTTGTTAACGGTCAATATAAACTCTTTCAAAAAAAAAAACGAGCCGCCTCAGCATGTCAAAAAATGTTTCAAATCAGTGAATTTTACAAGGTTAGTTCTGGTTTGTTAGAAAGTCTTTTAAAATTATCGCCAACTTTTATTGAAGCGGCGCGAGTTCTTGGATTATTTCTCGCGCAGAAGGAAAAGAAAGGAAAATTATATGGTAGAAAATATAGCGCTGCCTTATTGTACTTTGCCGTTTTACTACTTCCTTCAGACTTTCTCGCACTTCATATCCCATTTTTTATGCAGGAAATCCAACGTTTGGACCGGGGAAAACTGGAGGAACGGAACCTGCACGAAAGAATGAGTGCGAAAATATGAAACAGGACCGTTTTAGCACGGGCAATTTACGAGCCAGCGACGTCGACAATGTCGGAATTATATCGTAAGGGTGGCCTCGTATTCATGCCGCCCCCTGCGGCGTTCCTGCTAATAAATACCATCATTTGTGGGCAGCGGAGACATAACTATAACGTACCAAAACAAACGTTCTCGTATAGCACGTTAAATAGCCAAACAAAACTATCGATTAAAATGACAAACGGAAATTTATCATCAGTTTGTTTAGAAAATTAATATTAGGGTAAAAGAATAACATTTAATAGGACAATAAAAGAGCTGAAAGAACTCATCCAAAATGAAGAAAACCAAGGCATTCAAGAATACCTAGAGAATTTGACACGAAACACCAACAAAAAAGCTTAAAAGACCACAGCAGCATACCTACCTATTAAAACAAACGAAATTAACTGGGCTAGAAGCAATAAAGAGAAGGTCGACATTTTCTCAAAACAGTTAAAAAATGTTTGAAAAGATGACAAAAGGATGATGAAAATAAAATTACTAGCTTTCTAGATTCGATATTTCAAATGGACTTACCGTACGAGAAATTAACGGTCAAAAAAGTTAAACAAACAATAAGGAGATTAATATTAAAAAAGGCCCTGATTATGACTTTATTACCGGTAAAATTTTGAGAAAATTATCAGAAGGATATAAAACATATTAACAAGTATGGCATACGGGCTCGCAGGTTAAATTGAAGAAACTTCTCCCTCATCCGGACTATCAGTTAATAATATCGTGACTCACTGATAGACATGTTATACTAAATCAAGGCGACGAGCATACCGAATTACAAACCATCTATTCAGGAGTTCCGCAAGGTAGTGTACTGGGTCCAGTACAGTATCTTCTGTATAAGGCTGATCTGCCAACAACAAAATATAACTACTGTGGCTACTGTAACATACGCAGACGACACAGCAACCTTGGCATCCCATGAAGATCCAGTCATAGCATCAATAAACTTACAAACCCATTCGGAGCAAATACAGTAATGGTTGAAGACATGGCGCATTAAAGAACAGGTCCTCCAGCGAATATCACTCATCGTGAACTCCCCAAAGCAGAGCATGTTAAATATCTTGGTATGCACTTAGATCGACGCCTAACCTGGAAGAAGCACATACCCTCTAAACGAAAACAACTTCGACTGAAATTATATCAAATGTATTGGCTCATCGGGCGCAAATCCAAGTTTTCATTAGATAACAAGGTATTGGTGTATGAGTCTATACTCAAGCCTATTTGGTCATACGGAATCCAGCTATGGGGTAAATCTAATATATCCATCGTTCAGCGGTTCCAAAATAAAGTGTTGCGTGTCATTGATGATGCTCCGTATTACACTTCAAATAAAGTGATACAGCGCGATATTCCTCTAGAAACTATAAGGAGTGTAATTCAACGTGTTTGTGAGAAGTACTTTGAAATAGTGTCAGTGCATCCCAATGTACTCACTAAGCAGCTAAATATGCGACGTGATGGTGAAGTACATAGACTAAACCTTTCAAAACGACCTTATCTAATTATTGGATATATATATATATATATATATATATATATATATATATATATATAATATATATATATATATATATATATATATATATATATATATAAATATATATATATATATATCCTATATATATGTATATAGTATATATATATATATCCTATATATATGTATATATAATATATATATATATATATATATATATATATATATATATCCTATATATATGTATATAGTATATATATATATATATATATATATATATATATATATATATATATATATATATATATATATATATAGATAGATGTGTTGCATATAGAAAAATGTCATTCATATAAAAATATAAAAACTATAAATAAATATGAACGTTGTTATAACTAAAATATTAAAATTACAATATCATCTTTAAAAACCTATATTCTGTTTTGTTGCAATAACTATCATTCCATTTACGTTGCTTCTATAGCCAAATTTATTGTCAATCATAAAATCAATTATCTGCCATTCATATTTTATTAAAGAATAATTACATGTAACTAATTATCTCGATAGACCTAATAATGTTTATATTGTCAAATGAGACTGTAAATATTTAATATGATTAACCAAATCGCCATAAATAATAAAGAGCGACGCGTATCAGTTTATATATTGTGGTGGACGTTGTTTTAACAACAAAAATTTCAGCACATTTGTCCTGTTTGTCTCATCAAAAATTCATGAAGCATCGTTATATTCGAACACTTAATTAAAAAATTATTTATAAAGAGTATCCTTAGTGAAAATATATTAATTTTGACTTTGTAGTGGCTTTCATGGAAATATCAAAAACAATAACTTATTTAGTAATTGACTACTTTTCACTATCGACTGTTTTCTATCGATTGTTTCAGTTGTGTACTCAGTAGTTATTATTTTTGATTCTTCTATTTTGATTCGACTGATTTTTAACGTTCTGGCTCTGTCGTCCTAGCCATAACCTTGACAAAAATGTACCCAAATTATGCATACATAGATTTATATGTAATATATATATATATATATATATATATATATATATATATATATATATATATATATATATATATATATATATATAGTTTTGTGATTTTTTGGTAGTTGGCTACTAAATAATAATATATTAATATAGCAGCATTTTGGAACGATATTTTTCAAGATTGTTAATGAAATTGGGTAAAAAGAATAAAATTGTGAATGATAAATAGTGAAATACTTTTGAATGTTTTTATGGCAATGAGAGGTAATATTTAGATTACTCTCTCGATTTTTGTTAATAAATATTAATAGATAATAAATATCTCCATTCAATAATAAATAAAGCATTTACTTTATTTAAAGAGGCTCTAGTAGTTATTGTGCGATCATTTCTAATTATGTCATGAATTAGTTTTTTTTTTCTATGATTAGGTATGTCTTTAATTTTTATTTAGTATTTATGGTTATTGTATATCTTTAGGTTTTAGGTTTTGTTTAAGTTTTATTATATTGTTTATATTTATTATAGTATATTATTGGAAAATAGCAATTAAAATGTTAAAATACGAAAAAACATTTGTGGGTTATTATTTCATATCACAGAAAAACTCCAATCCTTTTCACAGATTCACAGAACATCAAAATAGTAAGGTAATTCTACTTCGGTTAAAATGAAATTATTAATTGCATGTTAATAGTATTAATTAATTATTTTTTTCCTTTTGTTTTTTAAAGTTATTACGTGAAGGAATATGTACATCTCCGTCTCGCTTATTCTACGGTTGGAAAATATAAACACATATAAAATTAACTGCTCCAAGCATTTATCTCTGGCCTTTCCTCTCCCACAATTTATATTGGAAGGGGGTCGTACAGCTTCGTCTGATATCACGTATTAAACAAAACAGTCGAACCGTATATTTGACTGCTAGTTTTTTAACTATCAACTGTTTTCAGTCGATAGTTCCCAACGTTACTTTTAAGTAAATATCAGCTGTGTTGATATTAGGAAATTCTTGTCTAAATTAAGCTAAGAAGCGAAGAAGACAATTGCGGCTATTATGCACAAAATCCATAAAAACCTACGTAAAATCACTGCAGTATGTCCATTCTTGTTCTCATTCTGCTTTCCGGGAACATTAAATGAAATTGTCATATCTCCAACTTGAAAAATGGAAATAAAAAACAGCAAAGGTTTAAGCTTCAAATAAACCCAATATTCATTCACATTAATTCGCGTCATGTCATTGAATATTTTGGTGTTCTGATATAATTGATATATGGTGGTGAAAAAGCAATTCATAAAATTAATATCTGAGAAAAGTCGTATTTCGCATTTTTTTGCATTGAAAAATTATATAAAATAAAAATTTAAAAAGTTGCATCTAAAAAAAATCTGACTTTATTGACTATATCATAGTTGTGATTGATGTGGATTGTGATTAATGTCATCCATCGATAATAACTTAAATAAACTATTTCCAAGGCTTCAAAATGTCACTACTATGGTTATTAATATATATAAGGAAATATCACGTCTACATATTAGGATTTACAACATATCTCGTTATTGTGCAATTAATAGTATCGGGTACATTTGTAATCAACTTTAACCGTTCAATTGAAAAGTCACCGGTCTGACACATAGATGGCGCTACTAGAACTAAATCCATATGTTTTTAGTTAGCCCTAACCCTGAGACGATCCGTGTATAAATTTGTCAGCTGTCGGATTATTAGTTTGTGAATTATAGCATTTTAAGAACTTTTGTTATTATAAAAAAAATATAAAAAGGAATTTCGGTTGTTGATAAAATATTGCTTTTTGACGGGAAAAATACAGTTGAAACAAAAACTTGGCTTGATGCCGAGTTTCCGGATAGTGCACCAAGAAAATCAACCATCAGTGAGTGGTGTGGTAAGTTTAGAAGTGGTGAAATGACCACCGAAGACGGTGAATGCAGTGGACGTCTGAAAGAGGTTGTTACCGGCAAAAACAATTAAAAAACCCACAAAATAATTCTAAATGATCGTAAATTGAAACTGAATGAAATAGCAGACACTCTAAAGATATCAACGTGTACATCATATTATTCAGGAATATTTGGGTCTGTGTAACGTGGGTGCTGCGCGAGCTCACTTTGGACCAAAAACAACGACGAGTTGACGATTCGGAGCAGTGTTTGAAGATCATCATTTCACTCCGAAGTCCAACGGACAGTCATCCGAATGGACCGCACATGATGAATCCGCTCCAAAGCGTGGGAAGACGCAACAGTCGGCTAGCAAGTTTATGGCATCTGTCTTTTGGGATGCGTATGGAATAATTCTCATTGGCTACCTTGAAAAACGAAGGACCATTAAGAGCGACTACTACATAATGTTATTGGACTATTTGATGGACGAACTCGCCGAAAAACGGCCGTATTTGAAAAAAAAGAAAGTGCTGCTTCACCAAGACAATGCAGCATGTCAAAAATCCATGAATTGGTCTTCGAATTGCTTCCTCATCCACCGTATTCTCTGGATCTGGCTCCCGCGACTATTTCCTGTTCTCAGATCTCAAAAGAATGCTCACCGGGAAGAAATTTTCGTCGAATGAAGAGGTGACCGACGAAACCGATGCCTATTTTGAAGCAAAAGACAAATCGTACTACAAAAATGGTGTTGAAAAGTTGGAGGGTCGCTATAATCAGTGTAACACCCTTGAAGGGAATTGTGTTTTACTACGGTAGGCTGGGGACTTCTTAATATGTCATATCATCGAAATGTGAAGTATTTTCGGTGAATTGAAAATATCTGAATTTGTACTTGGTAAACCACATTTGCAATAAATTTTTATTTTTTACTATAATTTGAAGAAAAATACGGCTGAAGATCATCGGGGCTGTAGAATATTTCAACATGTGAATAGTGGTTTCGTCGTTTTAGAGGTAGGGATTTTGACTCCGGAGGCAACAAACTATCTGAATTGCAAAACAAAACAAAGACGAGGACTTTAGGGCATCACTCAATGAAAGCGTCAGTAGGTATCACTATTACGTATAATTGAAGCGATTTAGCCGAGCACTGCGCGAAAAATAGGCGTTATGTGAACAAAGACATAACAGTGTTATTCTTTTTACGTAACTACGCTCTACCATGGGATGCATAGCCGGTGAAAACACACTTAAAATGGGAAGTGTTATCCCACCAGACATTACTTCTATGAATTGCTACTTGTCCCGACAAATAAATCCTAACCTACTATGCTACAATGCTTTACTTCTTATGAAGATTCCAGAAAATGGCTCGATTCGTGTATAACCTCAAAAGATACATCGTAATTTTCAAATAGAATCGGTAAATTATATGAAAGTTTAGGAAAATAGAGACTATCGACGGACAATATTTCGAATAACATGCACTGTACAGACTTTTAACAATAAAGTCATTAAAAAAATCACCAAATATATCGGGAATCACGTTCACAAAGAGCCCAAGAAACCTGAACGAAAAATCAACAGGGTTGAAACTGCAATTTCCGAAAAAGTCGACAGCAGCCTTACATCAGAAGCGGAAACATTACGAAAGATTAAACGTTATATAAGACACGAGGTCTAACAATTGGATTATGACCGTTACCCTCTAGATTCAATGCTAAGAAGAAAATTCCTAGTTCGCGTGTTGCATGAAGAAGACATTTAAAAGTTCCCTTTCCGTCTATAAGCTTTTATATTATTGTAAGATAGTTTGTACATTTAATTTTAATAAATCCGTTTTTTAGGTAGTAATTTAAAGTAAAAAATGTTTTCGTTTATCCAACCGACCAAACCTAAATATATTTAAGTCCAACAAACAGATTTAGTTTTCTTAAAGTTGGATGTAATTTGGTTAAGTATAAAAAGGCGTCTCGCGGAATTTGCGTTTTACGTTTTGTAGATCTATTGAGAAAAATACAAATTTATTTTTAAATATATATATTTTTTCCTTCTGTAACAGAAAGAATTTCCTTTCGAGGAACACATTAATTTGTGTAATTTGTGTAAAATATATTATTTTGATTTTTAACATCAAATAAATATTGTAAATAAGATTAACATGAAACAAATTTTAACAGTAGCAATTCTATTTTTTTCCTTGTGTAACTGAAAGAAGTTCTTTTCGCGAAACACATTAATTTGTAAAGTAACTGCGATACTCATTTATAATTTATAACAAATGGTGTTAATTATGTTTAATAAAATTTGCCTGAGGCTTTATTGTTTTGTATTTTATGAAGCGACTGATAGAGTCCAAATAATGCGTCTTCAATTAAAAGTTTCATTGATATTATAATAAAGTTATGTCGGCAGAATTAGCAATAGCTTCGATTCTACAAGTTACCAATAGTCTTTCTTTCAAAATAAAATAATTTTAACTAAACTCAAAACATATGTACCTTAATCAATAAAAACATTTAAATGAAGCATTCAAAAGTCATCTGAAGTCTTCATGACTAACATACCTAGCAAGGCACCTTAATACGTGTTTAAATTTACAACAATTATTAAGTATACTTATTCCATTGCAATATTTATTTGATGTTCAAAACCAAAGGAATATATTTTGATAATTTGGAATTATTCAAAACAAAATCTTCCCAGAGAAATACTAATAAACTTTACAGTTACATCTTCTAATACTGCAATATACTGCGAGTATTATTTTTTAAATATGAAATGTTTACCTATCTTGTATTGAAAGGATCTGAAAGAGTTATCTGTAGAAAACTAAACAGGTCATCTTGTTTTCGAATTTTGACAACATATTTAAGATGAAATTATCGCTTATGATTTTTTTTTGTGCATTTTATGATGTGAAATGCTGCACTAAAGAAACGGGATTTTTGGAGAACTTATTGGAATTGAAAGGTAAAAAACTTGTCTTAATATAAAATCAAACTTGTTATAATGCTTAAATATTCTAATATAGTCTTTTTTATCACTTATGTGTATGTTATATTGCTTTAGAAATAAAACACACAGTATATCATAGTATTAGAAATAATTGTAAAGGTCATTAGATTTTCTCTGTACATATTTTGTTCAGAATATTTTCAAATAATTATTCTTAGGATGCAAAAGTAAAGATACAAAGAAAATACCAAATATTGCAGATAGCAAAATATATTCTTTTGATTTTTAAAATCAAGTGACGTGGGTGTAAAGACGGTTAATAGTAACCAATTTTTAGCAGTAACAAGAAAGGGAATAATGAAATAAGGGAAAGAAAACCTAAAAAAATATAATATATAGATAAATGCTACTATAAAGTATTACATGATTGTTAAAAATAAGCTCTTCAGAATAAAAATATTAATGAAAATGAAAAATAAGATGAAGTTAATATGAATATTAGATATTCAATTGTGCATATTGACGTCTTATTAACTTAAATGGTTGGTATTTGAGTTTAACCTATGAACCCTAAATGTACGTTCTATATTTGGATTCTTGCCTTGTACACTGTACATTGTACTTTATATACTCCAAGCACGTACAATATTGGTTGAACAAGGTACTAATTCTGATACATGCAATTTGATACCATTTAAACATCTATTGTTTGTTTTTCTGCAGCCAAGTTGTACGAATAACATAAAATAAATAAATAGTTGGATAATTTTTAATTCAAACATACTGTTCGTACATATATTTAATTTAAAGTTATGCCAATATTCTTGTACGCGCTATTATTTTCATATAGTTTTCTTATGTGCTAAAATAGTTTCAATTTATGGTATAAAATGTAATTTTAATATTCGTTTTTTTATTTATTTTAGGAATAAAGGTAATCAAATAAAAGTTCAAGGTATTAGTAATTTATTAAATTAAAAATAATTATTACATTTTTATAGTAAGTATTTTCTCTGACTAGAATCGTTGCAGTAGGTCCACTGCATGTTATGGAGGTCAGACAGCTTCTACATAATCACAGTTGAATTTTGTTATAAACTTTGATTAGAAATTGTTGCCTAAGTAAGGATTTTCGAAGTTCACGCTCAAATTCAATTTTTCCTTTTTCCTCGTTCATCCGTCGTTTGATTCTTATCAAGGTCTCCTCCTCAGTTAAGGTCTCTTTCTCATCTTTCGGTGTGATTTTAGATGTGAAGTACGAATTCCACTCGTTCATCCATGCATATTTATGATTATGATATCCAACTTGTTTCTTTATGCGATACTCAAGATTCGTGATAACTTTCACACGACACGTTGGCCCAATACATGCCCAAACACTACACTGTGATACTTGAACGTACAAATAACGATAAAAGAATCCATCGTCCAAATATCCCTGCCATTTTGCAACCCTTATAAGCTCCATTGTTTCCCTAGTACCAACTGATATGACTATCCAAAATATGATGCTTTTAAAGACATAGTATATGTAATAAAATATTTTATAATGATTATATTGGGAAATTAGTATAGTAGGTGGGTCCAATTAGAGGTATAAAGCACCAACCAAATGTTTCAGGTAGCAAAATATATAATTTTAATTTTGAACATCAAATAAACATTGTAAAAATGATTGACAGTAAACAAATTTTAACAGTAGAAATTCTATTTTATGGTTTATATTGATTAATTTGTTCAGAATAATTTACAATTTATCTTGGATATCCCAAGCAAAGGTACAAACCACCAACCAAATGTTGCACGTAACAAAATATGTTCTTTTTTTATATAGAAAATATTGTTAAATTAAAAATAATTATTACATTTTTATAGTAAGTATTATCTCAGATTAGAATGGTTGCAGAAAGTCCATTGCACGTTATGGAGGTAAGACAGCTTCCTAGTGATCACAGTTGGATTTTGTTATAAACTCTGATTAGAAATTGTTGGCTAAGTAAAGATTTTGAAATTCAAGTGTTCGTATTTCCTCGTTCATCCGCCACTTGATTCTTATCACATTCAAATTTGGTTAGGTGCGAAGTACGATTTCCTCGAATTTATCCATGCAAATTTATGATTATGATGTCCGATTTGATAATAATATACGACTTGTTTTTTACGTAATAATCAAGATCCGTGATAACCTTCACACGACACGTGGGCCTTACATGCCCAAACACTACACTGTGACTCTTGAACGTAAAGATGACGGTAAAAGAATTCATCATTCAAATATCCCTGCCATTTCAAAACCCTAGTAGGCCCCATTGTCTCAGTAGCATTATCTGGTATGACTGTCAACTGACTGCATGTTCATCACGTGATGAATCTTATTTCATTGAACATTATTCAAAAGAAATCTGCAATTATTGCTCAAATAATAATTATTCTAGGACCAAACAATTCCTCTCTGCATAACTCAATGAAACTTCGAAAATCTTACACCACACTAGGGATATCGGTCTTGAAGAAAAATATTCATTTTTCGATATATCGATAGAGAATAGCGATAGATATAAGCGATACAGAATCTACTGCCCTTTTTGAAGAATAAAATTATTTAAATTGATAATTGTTTGAATATAAGTTATATTTGTTATTTTCATATTATGTTATATATGTATATGAAAACTTTCTCTTCTGTATACTGTAATTTTATCAAATTCAATGAGACTAAAAGATTACAGTATTTTAATACTTTTAGCAAATTCCATTTTAATATAAATATATATGTTATTCCGATTTTTTTTGTACTGATAAAATATTGTAGTACGCTATTAGTTTGACTGTTAATACACGTGGTTTATTCAAATATTTTTATTTTATCTGGTAAACAATATGTTTATGGTCTTCTTCAATAAACTTTACTATCAATAAATACTAAATATTTGAAAAAATCATTGCTATTTAGATTTTTTTTTAGTTTTATATCCCTAGTTATTTACTTTAAGATATCAATAATCGTACTGTATCACAATATCAACTTAAAAAACCATTAGAAAGCCTATAAAAATGTAATAACTTTGAAGATGAGTTACTTTTAAATATACTATTACTAAATGAGATAAACCCAAATTAGTTGTGCAAATGACATTTCTATCTTCAAATGTTCGAACGGAAACTATAAAAGCGCATTTGGCGTTTGGTCCGTAAACGTAAAACGTCCAATGTACCCAGAATGGAGTGTTATCTGTCTGATGGCTTCTATTATCGCCATTTGTACGATCAAGTTAATAAGAGTAGTGTTTGGGCGTGTTTTGTCTCCAGTTGTCACGTTAAAGTTATCACAGATGATCAGAAAATAATCACCAAATGGATCGGAAATCATGCGCACAAAACGGCGAAAGAACAGGAGAAACCAAAGCGGACTTCTATGATGGGGGATTTACGTAAGAAGAAAGAAGACGGACTATCAGACGAAGAGAAACTGAAAAATATCAAGAGAGATATCAATTTGGAATTTGCTAAATTCGACTACGATCGTTATCTACGTAATACAATGCTCAGAAAAACGTTTCTGATACGTGTTTGGGGCGCAGAAGATTTGTGATCATCAACATGGTGCTTTATTCCATTATTTACCACATTCTGTCAACGAGCGTGTTTATACATTTCTGATATTACATGAGAATTGTTATATTAAAAGTATTAAAACAAAATACTGCATAATATACAAATATACACATCTTGTAAAGTGTGAACCCTTGTTCTGTGAATAGTGTCTTAGTGAATAAGCAATTAGAATATAGAATATATTATTGAAGAAATAAATATAATAAAAAGATAGAGAATAGTTACGTTAGTTACAAATAGTTAAATAAAATTTGCATATAATAGTTTATATTTGTATTATTTTAAAGAATATGCAACATATTTAAATAATATACACTCATATTCAGATTAACATTCACACAATTGCAAAAATTATTTTCCTTATCAAGAATAATATTAGCAATGTTAAAATGGTGAAGTTGGTTTAGTCAACTCCACCATCATAAATGCAACTCTGTCAGTGATTTACTGGATTGGACTGATTAAAAAGCTATTTGGGTCATACAGGAATAAGTTTTAAATGGATAAAATACAAGGAATTATAGTAGCATTTTAATGAAGATATAAAAATAATAAATAAATAGGAAATAACGCATGGAAGTCTATTCATTTTAAGGTATTACAAGTTAGCCACTAATTTAATTGAATGAAACTGTATATATTTAAATAAATAGCTAAATTATAAGAATAGATTTAAAATTATAAGAATATATTTTAAAATATATAAAAATAATAAATAAATGGGAAATAACATATAGAAGTCTATTATTTTTAATTAATTACAATTTATCCACCAATTTAATTGAATGAAGCTGTGTATAATTAATCGAATAGTCAAATAATTTTTTATTGTATTATTTTAAATAACATACAACATATTTAAAGAATATGTACTCATATTCAGATTAACTTTCATTTTTATTGAATTATCTGCAAAATCATTTTCCACATCAATGATAATGTAAATCTGGTTGAAATGGTGGAAGTTTATCAAAACGTCGATTGGAGTAGACTGATTAAAATACTATTTAGATCATAGTAGAGTAATATTTAAATAACATTCATTCATATTAATTAGATTGGACTGATTAAAATACTATTTTGATCATAGTGGAATAATTTTTACCAAAACAATATATTATGATATGTTATCATGTCAATAAAATGATATATTTTTAAGGTTAATAGTGAAATGTTTACATTGCATTGTTTTCCTTTTTTTATATAATGTTTTTGTGGTTATAATTGTAAATGACTTTATAGGAAACAGTAAAAAATCCAACAAGGTAGCCGTCCCAGTCGCGGTATTAGCTAAACAGGTATAAAAAAAGGTTTTATTTTATATCATATAATTGATGAATTCAGTATTTATAGAATAATAATTTTTAAGGTCCTGTTAGTAATATTGCGATTAAAATTGGTATTTATGCAATTAAAAATATTTGATATTAGTTTATTATAAGTAAATATCATAAACTCTAAGTTTCTTTTTAATTTTTATTTTAATAAAATATTTTATCTTTTAAAGTTACACGAAGAGAAACCGTAAAATCAACCTATTTGGTTTGCCAAATATTAGTACCTGAACACTATATAGTAATTTATAATATGTTATAAAGAGTAATATTAAATATAGATCCACACATCACTAAATATTGACATAGTACCGGATATATTGCTTACTTAAGTATAATTATATTTCAAATTTTTATGTCCCGATTTGGTTTTTTATTTTTAATAATAATAATAAAGAGCTGTATCAATAACATAATTTTTTTCTTATATAGAGTTATAAAAAAAAGCGTAAAATCAACCTGCCTAAATATTAGTACCGGAATATCATATATTCACTAATAATAATTAAATAGTTTTAAGAGCTTTAATCCTCAGATCACCTGCACTTTTTGGTTTTTTAATTATGTAAAGGTTTTTTAATTATATTTGTTCACTAATACTTTATGATAATGGTTATCCAGTTTACTAATATTTGAACCTTTTTTTTATTAAATAAACAAGGGTTAAATATTTACTTCTTTTATAAGATAGTCTGTATTAATATATTTACGTGACTGCTTTATAAATACGTCGCTTTATCGTTTTTGAGGTGTTTTAGAGTTGAACCAGCGATTACAGTCTATCATATTCGGTAAAATGGAGTGTTATTTAGCTGACGGATATTACTATCGACACTTATATGATCAATTAACCAATAATAGTGTTTGGGGCTGCGCTATGCCTAATTGTTGCGTAAAAGTGATAACTGACAAGAAGAAAAACATTATAAGATGGATCGGCAGACATCCGCATAGCAACGTGAAAAAACCACCGAAACAAAAGAAGAGGTTCTTCCTGGAGGAATTTTTCAGAACGCAATTCGAGAAGTTCACCACTGAGAGAGATAAACTAAGAAGAATAAAGCGAGACATACAAACTGAAATACACAAGATCGATTGCGACCACGGTCTTCGAAAATCTGTATTAAGAAGCCTATTTTTAATTAAGTTGTTGTCCTCAAAAATGATTTAATCCAAAAATCTCTGTAAAAACTTTCCAAATTATATTTATCCGTACCTGTTTTTATTATAAATTTTCTAAAGTAATTTTAGCATTTCTTTATCGTTCCCCATTATTTTACAACCATCAAAAATTATTCAAATTTTTGATCAAATCTTCAAGTTATAGAGTGATAGAGTGATAAGCTCAAAGAGTTTCTTCAGAAAATTTCCCTAAGTCGTATTTCTGGATATGATCTAGATATCTTCAATTAAATAGATTTGATTGGACAACATAATTGAAAAGTCCTGTTCAAATAAACCTTAGTTGGTAAGAAGATTTAATAAGAAGAACGAAAATAATATTACTGAATATAATAAAAAAGTATAATTTATAATTCAAATAAGAAAATATAATTTAAAATAATAGTGACATGTTTATTCGGTTTAATGTTGAATTAACTATTTTGAATCGAAAACCGTTGCGTTAATTAACGTCAACATTCAATATTATTAACACAAATAATAAAAATATAATCTACTTTGCAGAAACATCTATTCCAAAACTATAAAATTATTATAATATCATATAATATTTCATAAATATTAACCCTGCTATACTCATTTAATGTATTTTTCTTTAATCCTATTTAATTAATAGATTAATTGAGTTTTGAAGGATTTGACAGATCATTTAATAAATATCTTCATTTAGTATCCTTTTTATAATTAATAGAAGCAATAAATTAATTAACCTTACAATAAAACGGTTTCTGAAAATATTTATAAGCGTTTTATATACCGTCATTAACTGTGAGTGTATAAAGAACCACCCCACTCCCACACTGTAGTCAACACTAGAAGTAGTCACGAAAGGGTTGAGAAAGTGTCAGTATTGTTTAGTCTGTTGCACCAAGTATTCAAGATAGCAACCGTTAAGATGAGGATGTGTTTATCAGATGGACTTTCATACAGGTATATTATTTTGATATAAAAATAAATTACATAGAATTTTTGTAAAATTAATAATATAATCTATAAAAAAGAAATCCTTTCACCATGTTTTTCAAAAAATTTCCATTGAGTTTTGTGCAATTTTTTTGTGATTAATATTAATAAAAAGTTGGTATCCTATTTACCATTTCTGATTAAACTATAGCAGCTATTTTTTTCATTGGAATACACATTTCATTTAAATAATGGGGGTTGGAGTTAATAATTTAATAAATATGGTGGAAACATTTTTTTACGTGAATTTAGTTTACAACACTTCAATTGTAAGTATCGATCATAATCATTTAATATATGCTGCAGGTATCTGTACAAAATCACGACACATGAAAGAGTTTGGGTTTGCGTTGAGCCTAAATGTAGGATTAAAGCAGTCACAGACAACACCAGGAAAATCGTAAAAATGATAGGCCATCATTCTCATGAAGAAAAGGGGATTCCTGTGAAGAGGATGAATTTAAATCACCTTAATATCGAGAATATATTAAGTTGCAACCCAGAAAACCGATTAAGTTCCGTGACGAGATATGTTATGAGCCAATCCAAAAAATTCGATATGGCGAGACGTTTACGCGAAACGCATTTACGAAAGATATTCCTTCGAAAACTGTATGACAACGCGTTAGACAATTTTGAAGCCAACAGAACCTTAACAAAATAATAGCCAGAAGGTTTAAACATCGAAAGGTAATTGAGAATTTAATAAGCTACTACTCATTTACTTAAATATTGCTTTTAACACTCGATAAAAGAAAAATTCATAATCTGTCTATTACGTTACACAAAGAGCGTAAAATCAAACTGGTTAATATATATTTATTTATAATATATAAATAGTTATCAGTCTTATATCACATTTAATTTCACACCTACTCTTTTATTATTTAATTGAAAACGATTAATATGTTAACCCCATGGGTTCCCATTACTGTGAATGAGATTTTGAAGTTGAAGTGTGTGGTTTATATTGCGAGCATCATTCACAATTTATCAATGAAATATTTTAGGCAGATATGGGTTATAATTTCATTTAATGAACTTATCACAGAGATCTTAAAAGGCCTTATAATTCAGTTATTTACTGTTATGATAGCAATCATTTTTCAGAAAATGTTGTTTACAGAGCAATATTATTTATGTTTTCATTTATGTAAATTGTATTTTAATATATTTGTTTTTTAATATTTTGTGTTTATGTATACTTAGTTTGCTAATTCCTTGAACCTTTTTTTTATCAAATGAATAATGTTTAAAACGTTTACTTCTTTTATCATCTATATTTACACATTTAAGTGATTGCTTTATAAATACATTGCTTTATCGTCTTTGGTGAATTTCAGAGTTGAACCTGCGATTGTGGTCAACCATCTTCGGTAAAATGGAGTGTTATTTAGCTGACGGATATTACTATCGATACCAATATGATCAGTTAACCAATAATAGTGTGTGGGGCTGCGCTATGCCTAATTGTTTCGTAAAAGTGATAACTGACAAGAAGAAAAACATAATAAGGTTAATAGGTCCACATCCGCATAGAAACGCGAAAAAACCGCCGAAACAAAAGAAGAGATTCTTCCTGGAGGAATGGTTCAGAACGCAGTTAGAGAAGTTTACCACGGAGACAGAAAAATTAAGAAGAATAAAGAGAGGTATAGAAACCGAAGTGTCCAAGATAGACTTCGACCGCTGTCTCCGAAACTCTGTATTAAGAAGCCTATTTTTATTTAGGGTGTTGACTTCAAAAGAACTTTAATCCAAATACCTTTGTATATACTTGTCATATTATATTTTTGTGTATCTATTTCTTATACATTTTTATAAATGTTATAATGTAAATTAAGCATTTTCTTTTACCATTCCCTATTACACCGCAACCATCAAAACGGGTGGACTCCATAAGGGTCTCTGGAGAAAAGTTTGGCGATGTCCTATTTCTAGTTGAGGTTATAATACACTATTCAATTAATTTCAAAACATTTTGGTGTGAAGAAAAACATGTAGTCTATTCAAAGTTCTTTTAGTAATGCGTAAAGAAAAATTATTGAACCTTATTTGACCCTTATGGATATGTTTTCAAATATAATTTATTTTAACATTATAGTACATCTAATACATACATATATTATCGTAGGATATAAAACTACAATTAAGAACACAGGTCTAATAATTTGTAGGTTAGATTAGTTTTGTTTACAATTAACTCTTTTCCACACCATTCATGAAATAGAGTCTCTAGGCGCGTTTTTAATGTAGTAGTATCCCCCTGTAGGCTCAATTAATCCATGTTACAATTATATATCTGAGAAACGTATATTACTTTCTTTCGAGAGCATATTTACCTTTTTACGTTTAGTTCTTGTTTCCTTCGATGGTGTGTTTACTTGTAATGTCATTTTAGTATCACTGTATATTTTATTACTTCTGCTATAATCTGTGTACACTATTCTTCCTAAGATTAATCACTAAATTCTGTCTAATGCATTTACCATATCTACAAAACAGTTAGTATTCATTTTCTCCCCATACATTCTAACCTAACGCTTATGTTTAATTTTGAACAATTATAATCATATCTGAGCACACAAATCTTTCACGCCCTACAATACCTTTTTCTACAGTTATATTCAATTAATTATGTGCATACCTTTAGTTGTTTCCACTCTCATCACTCTGCCTTCCAGCATTGCACAGCATTATCATATCCTGTAACAGTGTATGAAAGAATGTCTTACAACTCTAAAAAGCTTCATATCCCTAATTCTTTTATGTATGCTTTCCAGAGAGAAAATTTTCTCAAAAGTTTTTTATTAAATTATGCTTATATCGATAAAACAGTTTGTGTACTTACTGTTCTTATACATTCCGTATATTTGACCTCGAATACAGCCAATATCAAGATAGTCAAAATTCGACACCCACTTTGTATGTGAACGGGTTTTCTTGGGTGAATCTAACTTATTATTCTTCATTTTGTAAGCGATGTTATTCACAGTACTCACAGTAATAATTAGCTCGGCATCAAGCCGCTGAAAAATATTTTCAATAAAATTGTAGGGACTTATATTATTTAATATCAACAATAATTACCTCTCTAACGGAATTTACCAGCACAAGGGGGCCTCCATTATCTTGTTGCTTTTCGAAATAACCTATTAAAACCGCAATCAATTTGTGACCCTGAAGATCTATTGTGAATATTTTATATATATTGATATATGCTATACGGTACGATTATAGGTGAACTGCACATACACAGATTTACTATCGTTAATTTTTATTCTCCAAGCATTTGTCCAGTTATTTATACGGTCACTTGCTTGTTGTAATTTTCGTGAGGGTTCTTCACTATTTTCTACGACAGCTATAATCGCAGTATCAACAGCAAAAGTAGCCATCGTAATATTCTCCGTTTGTGTTATATCACAAGTGTAGAATAGATAAAGTATTGGTCCCAGAACACTTCCTTATGGTACATCTGCTTTAGCTGTTTTAAGTAAGATTGTTTTGGTAAGATTTTATGTAATTTATGAATAAGGGCTTCGTGCCAAACTTTATCGGAGGCTTGTGCTATATTTAAGAATATGGCTGAGAACTTTTTACTTTCGTAATCAGTTAGTTTAATTTGAGTTTTAATTCAGCTTGATGAACATAAACAATAAACGTTATAAAGATATTTTCGCGAATCTCAGCATCAACATAATTATTCTAAACTAATTAATATATCTTGAACTTAGTTAAAGTCTTTGTAAGTTTGGGTAAGGTACTGTTAACCATTACCCTTACCATTAACTTAGTACCATTAACTGTGTATAACATATTATAAACTAATACATAACAAACGAGCAAAGGTAATGTTTAGGCAATTAAAACAAGTCGATTTTACGATCCCCCTTTCTATAACTTTAAAAGATATATTATATTATTGCAATAACCTTTAAATAGTATGAGAATTAAAGAAAATTATACAAGAAAAAAGTCAAATAATAAACCAATAAATAAATAATACATTTTTATTTAATAAATAATGAATTTATCAATTGGTTGGTGTAGCGATCAAGATGGCAAAAATATAAAATAATCCCAGTCATGCAAGTAACCAGGCTGGGTAAACCCAGATATCTTCTGAGGCGGTCCCTAAGTTGGCTACCGTCCGGTAGGTAGATTCAATGCCGAGATCTGTGATACGGGGACCTAGTCAAAAAAAGTAGGGCCTATGTAAACAAAGAAAAAATTAAAAAGTATCCAAATATTTCTTTGTTGTGTTTCAATTTAATTCAATTTGATTAATTGATCTAGTTCGAAGGATTAGACCTATCATTCAATATACATTTTAATGGGACATCTTCTTAATATTTAGAAGTAATAAAGTAATCTACAACACAATAAAACGGTTTTTCAAAATATTTATAAGTACCGTTATTAGTAGTGTGTATATAAGGTATTAACCCACTGCCACTCTGTACTAGAAATAGTCCGGAAAGGGCTGAGAAAGAGTCAGTGTTGTATAATATCACTTATTTTCACCGAAATTTCTATAATTTTCTCTCTGAAATAATAGATAATTATATTAAGTAATAGAAATTTTGTAAATATAAAATTAACCTAAAAATAACTTCCTAACTGAATATGCCAAGCAGGAATAAATGTGCATTTGCAGTTTAGGCAGGTTCTTTTACAGATGTCTTACCTTATACACTAAAAATGAATTTGCACAACGTGACCAGCAATGATCGTAGCTCCATTAAAAACATTTTTATTTAATAAATAATGAATTTATCAATTGGTTGGTGTAACGATCAAGATGGCAAAAATATAAAATAATCCCAGTCATGCAAGTAACCAGGCTGGGTAAACCCAGATATCTTCTGAGGCGGTCTCTAAGTTGGCTACCGTCCGGTAGGTAGATTCAATGCCGAGATCTGTGATACGGGGACCTAGTTAAAAAAAGTAGAGCCTATGTAAACAAAAAAAAATTAAAAAGTATCCAAATATTTCTTTGTTGCGTTTCAATTTAATTCAAATTGATTAATTGATCTAGTTTCGAAGGATTAGACCTATCATTCAATATACATTTTAATTGGACATCTTCTTGATATATAGAAGTAATAAAGTAATTTACAACACAATAAAACGGTTTTTCAAAATATTTATAAGTACCGTTATTAGTAGTGTGTATATAAGGTATTAACCCACTGCCACTCTGTACTAGAAATAGTCCGGAAAGGGCTGAGAAAGAGTCAGTGTTGTATATTCTGTTGCAGCAAGTATTCAAGGCAACAATCGTCAAGATGAGGATGTGTTTATCAGATGGACTTTCATACAGGTATATTATTTACATATAAAAACACAGTTAATATAATAATTTATAAAAAAATCTTTTCACCATGTTTCTGCTGCTGAGTGGACTATATCCTCTATATTTTTAACTGGAATATATATTTCATTTAAACAATGAAGGTTGGAGTTAATAATTTAATAAATATGGTGGAAAAATTTGTTTACGTGAATTTACTTTAGAACGTTCTTATTGTAAATGTGGATCATAATCATTTTATATCTGTTGCAGGTATCTGTACAAAACCGCGACTCATGAAAGAATTTGGGTTTGCATTCAGCCTCAATGTAGGATTAAAGCAGTCACACGCAACACCAGGAAAATCGTAAGAATGATAGGCGATCATTCCCACGAAGAAAAAGAGATTCCTGTGAAGAGAATTAATTTAAACTACCTTAAGACCGAGAATATATTAAGTTACACCCCAGAAAAGCGACTAAGTTCCGTGTCGAGATATGTTTTGAGTGAATCTAAAAAATTCGATATGGCGAGACGTTTCCGCGAAACGCATTTACGAAAAATATTCCTCCGAAAACTGTATCATAAAGCGTTAGATAACTTTCAATCCAACAGATCTTTAACAATAAATCCACGGAATGATTAAACATTGAATGGCCATTGGTATTTAGTATTACACTTATATAATTAGTTAACTAATAGTTATGTGTGAGGCTGCTCTATTCCTAATTGCAACGTAAAAGTGATAAATGGCAAAAAGAAAAACATAACAAGATGGGTCGACCGACCTCCGCACACGAACGTGAGAAAAACCACCGAAAGAAAAGAACAGATTCTTCCTCGAGGAATGGTTCAGAATGCTATTGGAGAAGTTTACCTCATAGACGGAATAACTAAGACGAATAACGAGAAGTATAGACACCGAGGAATTCAGGATAGACTTCGACCTCTGTCTTCGAAACTCTGTATTAAGGAGCCTATTTTTATTTAAAGTGTTGACTTCAAAAAGGATTTTATACAAATTTCTTTGTGTATATTTATCATATTATATTTATGTGTATCTAATTTTACTATAAATATTATAATGTAAATTATGCATTTAGTTTTATAAGTTTTTATTACACCACAACAATCAAATACTGTTCACTCAAAATAAGACTATCTGCTTACATTTAGGGACGCTCTATTTCTAAATAAGGTCATAATATATTATTCAATTAATTTGAAAACATTTTGCTATGAAAAAATACATATTATATTCAAACCTCAACATTGGTTAAGTTATCTAAGTACAAATCAGCCGTTACAATAATTTAATCTTTAATTTAGCTTCTGATGAACATAACAATAAACGTTTTAAAATTAATTTCGCAGATCTCAACTACAACTACACAATTATTTTATGGTGTCTCTGTGTTTAAGTTCAAGAGATATATTATAATATTGGAATAGCCTTTAACTTCTACCAGAAATAAAATAATAAAACTATTAATAAATAATGAATGTATCAATTATGGAATAAAAGTAAGATGTCTTTTATACCTATTGAAAAATTAAAACCGGCCGGCTTGGTTGTCGTGCCCGTCAAGCCGACCGAAATTTATGTTAGTGGTTATCCAAAAGTGTAAACTAATCCCAGGCAGGCAAATAACCAGGCTGGGTATATCCGGATATCTTCTCAGACGGTGTATAAATTGGTTACTGACCGAGACCTGTGATACAGGAACTAAGTAAAAAAAAGCGTGTGTAAATATAAAATAGATTAAATAAGTTTCTAGAATATTCAAATAATTCTTCGTTGTGTTTCTCTTTAACTCAATTTGATTAATTGATGGTTTCGAAAGATTTGACCTATCAATCAATATACATTTTAATTGGACATCTTCTTGATATTTAGAAGTAATAAAGTAATTTACAACACAATAAAACGGTTTTTCAAAATATTTATAAGTACCGTTATTAGTAGTGTGTATATAGGGTATTAACCCACTGCCACTCTGTACTAGAAATAGTCCGGAAAGGGTTGAGAAAGAGTCAGTGTTGTATATTCTGTTGTCTTGTCTTGTTGATTTTGTTTTTTGTCTTTTATTTCCTGGTTTATTATATATTTATTTATAATAAATAAACGGTTATCAATCTTAAATGTCATTCAATTTTTGCCTCGTTCCAGATATTCCAGAAACATCTCAATCTTCAAATTACCTACTTATCTAGTATTTTCTTCAAAACGCTTAATATGCTATATCCATCGTTCTCCATG
This sequence comes from Rhynchophorus ferrugineus, assembly GCF_030347505.1. Lineage (NCBI taxonomy): Eukaryota > Metazoa > Arthropoda > Insecta > Coleoptera > Curculionidae > Rhynchophorus > Rhynchophorus ferrugineus. The sequence continues at coordinate 35,001,230 of NW_027472585.1, read as the reverse complement.
TGTTCAATTAGATGTGAATTAGAAATTTTAAAGTTCTGTGTTGTTTATAGAAACGTGAAAAAACCACCCAAGGGAAAGAAAAGATTCTTCCTGGAGGAAGGGTTCAGAACGCAGTTGGAGAAGTTTACCACAGGTGTTGTGTTATAAATGTTATAAAGTAAATTATGCATTTTGTTGTATAAGTCCCTATTACACCACAAACATCGGTTTGACCCAAAATAAGGTTATCTGCTGAAAATTTAGCGACCTATATCTGGATAAGGTCATAATATATTATTGAGTTAATTTTAAAAGATTTTGCTGTTAAGAAATACATATTATTTTCAATCTCCACTCTTGGTTAAGTTATCTAAGCACAAATCAGCAGTTACAATAATTTAACTTTAAAAAAAAAGTATATCAATAATAATAAAATAATAAAACAATAAATAAATTATACATTTCTATTCAATATATAATAAATGTATTAATTACGGAATAAAAAATAAAACCTTTTTTATACCTGCCGAAAAATTTAGAGATATAGGGGAAACTGGCCGGCTTGGTTGGTCTAGCCGACAAGCCGACAGAAATTTGTGTTAGCGATTATCTAGAGGGCAAGTGTATAAAATAGTTCCAGTCACGCAAGTAACCAGGCTTGGTAAATTGGGATAATTTCTGAGTCGGTCTCTAAGTTGGTTACTGGCCGGTAGGTAGGCTTAATGCCGAGATCTTTGATCTTAGATCCCGTCTAAGTAAAAAAAGGGCATGTGTAAATATAGAAAAAAATTAAATAAATTTCTGGAATATCCAAATAATTCTTTGTTGAGTTTTTCTTAAACTCAATTAGATTAATTCATCTAGTTTCGAAGGATTTGACATATCATTCAATATATATTTTAATTGGTCATCTTCTCCAAATTTAGAAGAAGCAATAAAGTAATTAACAACACAATAAAAGGGTTTCTCAAAATATTTATAAGTACCGTTATTAGCAGTGTGCATAAGGTATTACCCCACTCGCACTCTGTGCTAAGAGTAGTCGTGAAAGGGTTGAGAAAGTGTCAGTGTTGTGTAATCTGTTGCAGCAAGTTTTCAGGACAGCAATCTTCAAGATGAGGACGTGTTTATCAGATGGACTTTCATACAGGTATATTATTTAGATATAATAATAAATTACATACAATTTTTGCACAGTTAATACAATAATTTATTAAAAAAAATTATCCATGCTTTTCAAAAAAATTCCGTTATGTTTCGTGCAATTTTTTGTGTGATAAATTAGTAAAAAGTTGATATCTTATTTACTATTTCTGAGTAAACTATACCAGCCATATTTTTCGTTCGTTGAGCCTAAATGTAGGATTAAAGCAGTCACATGCAACACCAAGAAAATCGTAAAAATGATAGGCGATCATTCTCACGAAGAAAAGGTGATTCCTGTGAAGATAATTAATTTAAATAAGACGGAGAGTATATTAAGTTACACCCCAGAAAACCGATTAAGTTCCGTGACGTGATATGTTGTGGACGAATCCAAAAAATTCGATATGGCTAGACGTTTCCGCGATTCGCATTTACGAAGAATATTCCTCCGAAAATTGTATCATAAAGCGTTAGATTATTTTGAAGCCAACAGAACCTTAACAGTAAATGCATGAAATGATTATATATTGAGTGGTAAAAACGCTCGAAAGAAGAAAAATTCGTGCCGCTATTTTTCAACGATCTCCTTTCAAATATATTTAATTTTTTTCAGGGTCACTTGCTTAATTGTACATCATAATATAGTTGCTATTTTACTAACACATCGCGTCAGACAAGACACAGAACACATCGGACTCCAAATCAAGGAGGCGTAATGGTTAGACAGAAGTTACTTCCACACTGACGTATTTACCGGTCTATTATAAGTCCTATTTAGACTTATGGGCTTGCATTGGGACATCGAACCAATTAGTAATCCAACGATCGATTTTCAAGTTCTTCGATTAATTTCTAGTGATTATCACTAGAAATATCACTTAAAACTAAATAGTTTTACGAAATTATTTGAGATTTCGCCTAAAATCATTAAACAAGTTTACAAAATCTGAGCAATGTAAAAGCAATACAGCGGCCAGACATGATGTAGGAAATCCAAAGTAGATCAGACACAAAATCAAAGAAATGTATTAGACGGAAGGTGCTCCCAATCCGACATAAAATAAAAGAGATTATTTTACCAGTTCTATATACTAAATACATATCCTATATACATAAAACCTATTTGGACTTACACTGGGCTATTTAACCAAGTAGTAATCCAAGTAATGGACTATACATCTGAAATAATATATACATGTATACATAATATATATGTTAAATATTGTTGGGAATTATTCACATTAATACAAACTTAATAAATTAGGCGAACACTAGTTTGATTAATTATTACATATATTATTTCGACATTTCAGATAAATAACGAATAACATCAATTAACAATGAAATAGGTTCTATCGCTATCTAGCTATTGCAGCTGCAATGGCTTGTAATATTTAATATAATTTCCGATAATCCATACGGAAAATCTACTCAAATCTGCAGCAGATTGTTTGAAGTTTAATATATACCATTATAGGTATATAACTACTTTTTTTGAAATTCCACATTAAAAGTATACTATAATGCGATTATTGTTATTAATTTTAATAATTAATATAAATTATGAATTAAGCGTTAATTTTAACTAATATAATATTCAATTTAGTAGGATTAATTTTGATGAGCCTGAAAGCATTATTATAGGACTATAACAGAGAGAATGTACAAAAATGCAATTAATATTAAGGAAGTTATTAAATACTTCAAAGATCCTATCAGGCATGTTTCAAAATGTCAGGATTCTCGAGTATTTACGGAAAATGTGGGATATATATTGGTTGCCACATAATAGTGATCATCTTGAGTCGTCAGTTAAGAGTGTTTCTGTGAGTAAAGTACAATTCCTAATAACTTATTCTCTAATAATTATTTTATATTTACAAAATCTTTTAATTTAGTAAGGTATTATTTGATTATTTCTTTATATAGTATCTATATAGTTCTACGCATTACCTATGTGGTCTGTAATTCTTCCCTTTGTAATTCTTCCTTTTGTATTCAATGCAGAATGACGCAAAATTAGCTATATTGCGAGAACACGTCAACAAATAAATATGTGGAACAAGAACAAAGACTATATGGCCGGCTCGGTTGGCGCAGCGATAAAGGCGACAGGACGGTCCCCCTACTGTTGTGATTGTTTAATATTTGCTGATTGATTGAGTGATTGTCCTAGGCAAGAGTGCAAAATCCGACAAGAAAAATGATCCCCGTCACGCCATTAATAAGGCTGTGTAAGACAGGATGTCTTCTGGGGTTATTTGGAAGTCCCTCGCCAGTAGGTGAGCTTAATGCTGAGAATCGTGGTTCAGAGCACACGTTAAACTGTAGGTCCAGTCCAGATGAATCCTCGTTGCTAAAAAGGAGACTTAACAGAACATTTTATAATTGTACCTTATCCATATAAGCTTGAGTTATATTAGGATGTAGCTATAAAAAATATCCCCTCTTTATTCTTTGCAATTTCATTTAACTTCCTATTACACCAAAATATAAACCAAAAACCACCAAAATATTACAAAAGTGTGTTGTTATTTGTTACAATTAATTAACTTACAACTGCAAATCTCGTACACCGTACTCTATAATACCTGACCTACTCTCCAAAGCTTCAATTTCCCAAATTTCCCTTCTAGACTTTCACTGCTTCTGGCTGCATAACTGCCCTATATAGAGCATATTATTCGCATTGTCCTCTATTCTGTCATCAAAAATCAGAGAATCAGTTCAAAGACGCTGTATTTTGAATGGACCAGACAAACTATTTGTAATCCAAAGTTACTTTTTCACATGTGTCTTTTTCCTGTTCCTATACAGTAAAACTAAATCCACCGACAATGGGAAAGTGTTACTTCTCCCTGGGCCCCATAATGTCTTCAAGCGTTCCAGCATTTTGTGGCCATACCTATTCTCTATATTTTTTTGAGCGCCTATTCTGGACATTCTTCCACTAGAATAGGATTCTACCTGAATAATAACAGGAAGACACTGGTTGGCAGCAATAGTGACAGTTGGATAGGATGTCTGAAAAAGATTATTTACTATCATAGGATTTAACTTAACCGAACTGTTCCCTTATCTCCAAATAATTATGGTTTGTCTTTGCAACCTTCAACTGTTTTAACTCTTTGTGTCGCTCTGATTATTAACATATCGCTGTCACCAATTTAATTTATATACAGATCTTTGTGTGTTTGTATTCATTCATTTCATTCTTAACTATTTAACTCATTAAAATATTTTAACCCAAATATGTCAAGGTATTTCCTTAACAATATTTAGCAATTGTTATATTGTATTATTAAAATCATTATTTATCATTATTTGTTATATCGTAATTATTTGTTATAACTCTAAACCTTTTGTCGTTATTTTTTTTTGTTATTTATACATATCTACATTTGTGTCTATCTAAATTGTTGACTATCCCAATTTAAACTACTGGTTGCCAATATAAACCGCCCTAAATATAATCCGTTCTAAAAATAATATTTCATTTTGGTTTTAGAATGAATTACATTATTGTTAGTTGTTCATCTTTGATTTAACAGAAATTATGACTCAAAACCACTAAATAATTACAATTTGTTTCTCTTGATGGCTTGCCGACCTATCTCAACAACCGAAATATGTAGCGAGCCCTAGTTTATTTCTAATCTGTCAGTGCTTCTAATAATTTTTAACTTCACATCATAATAAGTCTGCGTTAAATGTTCGAATATAGAAGCGTAAACAGAATACAACTGTGGTTCTTTATATGTGTCGATGACCTTAAACGCAAATAACAATATATTTTAACGAATTTTACGTTACGCGCATTTATTTATTTACAAATTTATATATTGTTACCTTTTAAAATACACTCACAACTAGGCAATATTTTAATAAAATCAGCTAATAGCACGGGAAAATATACCAACGTTTTTGGATTTTCTTAATTATATATTATTCTGTTTAGACTCACTAGCGAAAGCATCCATAGTCAATGAGCTAATGTTAAATGTACTTCTGTACAATACCGTGAAATTTCTTTGGGTTCATATAGTAATTACAATTATGAATATAAAAATATTCATAACTTTTATATCAGTCTATTAGCAAAAATAGAAAAAATTGACAAGGAGAAATACCTATTTACCAAACGTTAAAAACGTTAGTAAGCTCTAATTTGTTTATTAATTTTAAATGGCGAGTTACAGTACAGTTACATATATCGCTTAAATTTTATACCATAAGTAGTCTTTGTTTTCTTTTACTAGATATATTTACAACTAATTAACGATCAACCATTAATTTACGTTGGTGCAAAAAATAGATGGTAATGTTTTTTAAGCCTGCATAATTATATACAAATTATAATTAATATATATTACATACAAAGTAATACACAAAATATATTATTTATACTATCGACCAACTGTACTATAATATTTTATTGCTAGATATATCATATTTTATGTTATATATTAATGTTATTCTGAATTCTAATAATTAATTCACTTTTGTTCACAGTAAATACATTTGTCTAATTCTTTAGACGCATTTCAAGCATATTTTTTAAGACACAAAGTAAATGCATAAAATGCATAGTAATTATGTTTTTTTCTTGTCTTTTCCTTTCCTTTTTCTTAAATGGTGAAAAATAAAATGTCATAATTTATTTTTTATTATAACAGAAATTCGAGCTATATACATATAATGTAAGACCTCTTAATTGTTTAAATTTTTTTATAAAAATGTCAGTGGTAAATAATTACAATCATATAACAGAATTAAATTAATAATTCAGAATAGGATTGTTATAAAATAAGATTCTACAATATGATTTCTTTGAAACTAGTATGCTTATGAAACTAAGAATATTGCCAATTTTTAACAATAACAATAATATTTTTTTAATAATGACATATTAAGCAAAGCCTGTCGCAAAATTAACTTATTTATGGTAACTATTAAGGAAGAGAATTTTAAAGTATTACATTACCTGTAGAATAAATTTTGTTAAAATATGTAGTTAATGAATAATTATAGTAACAAAAATATAAATATTAAAGTATTTTATTCAGTCAATGCTTATTAGGCATTAATTCAAATCTGATAATTTCTGAACCGATGTATATTGAAGACATATTATTTACGTCATAATGAACATAAGTCATTGCCCTTTTGAAGCATAAACAGATCTATACCTAAACCCGGCAACAGTGCCGAATTTCGACTTGTCGATAGAGTGTCAGAAACGCTGGACCCCACTTTGTATTGCAAATATATAAAAATGCATGTATATAAATTTTTGAAAGTAACTTACTTGGATTTGCCCTTAACAGTTGTTCTTTTTTATCACTAAGTGCTAGTGCATCGAGTGGATCTCGGGTTGTCATAGTTATGACATTGAGCTCATCTTGTATTGCATCTTGTGTAAAATAATATGTAAGTGAGTGTAATATATTTTTTTTATTTTGCATTTAGAGTCTAGAGTTCGGACACAATATGCAGATAATGTTACTCGCCAACTTATGTGAAGACTTTATACAAACAAGTACTTTCTGTTTCTAAATATGTTAATAGAATACATTGACAAAAACAGAGCTGAGGAAAAAGTTACAGTTCGCCAATTGCCGGCAAAATTCTGTATCGGGAAAAAGATATTGATACCGAATTTATTAAATCTCGCCAGTATAACAAATGTTGTCTAACGGTACTGGGAATTTATTTTAATTCATGTGTTTTTGAAGTATACTCTAAACTTTTTTACGCAGTGCCAAAAGTATGTATGTTAAAGAATATCACTGGGTACCTTTCGATCCCCCCCTGCAATTAAATTGTGCAGTCTTACATTCACCCCACCACTTTATTATCATAGAGATTTATTTTCACTGAAGTTCGCTATGACATCGCTCGCCTACCATCTTCTTAAATCCGACCTCCACTTGGAGTCATCCACGCATCCTGGACCGTCTTATCCCTAACTACTCAACTCGTACCTCTCACATAATTGTCAATCTTCTTTCCAGGGATGGAATTGGCTTGTTGTAACCTCCCCTTGTCCACTACCACAATTTTCCCCCTTGGAAATTCACCATCCCCTTCATAAAAATATCTTTATGACAATTTTATAAAAGAGACTATTGTCTTATAGCTATTGTCTCGGACCTTATTCGGTCATAGTTCTGTGAATTTCTCCACTCTCACCCTGGCTGCAAGCAAATATATACCAATGATCCCAAATCTCGCAGAGAACTTGGCAGTGCATTTGTGGTGGACATTCCGTATGGGATGGGTATGGGTATTCGGTTTCAAGTTCCCTAAACAGGCTTCAGTATTGAGCGCTGAACTCTTCGCGATATTCAAAGCTTTATCCTACATCACAACACAATTCTTTCAAGAATGACTAATCCTGACCGTCTCCCGAAATGCTCTCGAATGTTTCCTGAAAGAGAAGGTCAACCGATTTTGCCGGCAAAATTCTGTTAATATTTAAGGCTATAAAATGCACAAGTTATCAGTCATCCAATTAGATGTTGTTTTTATTTGTTTAGAAAATATATTATACAAACGTTAACTAGTATTTAAATACAATATTTTATTAGCATACAATTTTTTAATTTCCCCCTGTAATATAAATGAATTTTAATGATATTTTTTAGTTCCCCTGTAGTCAATAAGTTTTCTTTGCACGCCCTCTGATGACTCGGACGAACATAACTTGGTTACAATTTTATACACAGGAGGTCGCATTCGAAGCCTGTCTATTTTGTGCTCATGCGCATTCATTCGAAACCAGCATGACTGAGAAATTTGGCGGATCAATCAGAATTAGAGAATGTATCCCAATATCAATTTTTACTTCATATGACAAATAGAATATCTGTATCTGTATGTTAAAAAAGGTGACAAAATCACCTCAAATCTTAGAAGTTTTATTCTTCAAAAATTGAAATCTGGCGTAATAACAGATAGACTTTTGTCAAATTCAAGAAATACAGATGATAATTATGATATAATAATAAGACAGAGGATAATAAAAATGATAAAGATGATATCGTCTAGTCGTCTATATCAAGAAGGCCAAGAATTAATTTAGGTGTATTTAGGTATAATATTTTTAGTCCATTATATAGAATATTATCTCCTTTACATGAACATTTACTCAAGAGCTTGGAGTAAATTATTTTATGAACGATGATGATCCAATATATTATAAAGCGCATTGTTCCATAGCCATTTATAAACTCTTATTAGAAAATTAGATCAATTTACTAATAATCCATTTTTTCGTATTATCTACTGATAATTTTCTCTATTAAATAGTAATATATTTTATCGCTTTGATGGGTGTCGTCATTTCGCGACTATACAATCGTACGGTGTTGGAAACCGGCTTAGTGGCACAGTGGTAAAGACAATAGGTCGGTCCTCCTACTGTTACGAGAGCCGCGGGTTCGAATCCTGCTGGGGCATAGTCGTAAATTTATGTTTGTGATTGTTTAAAATTTGTGATTGTCCTAGGTAAGAGTGTAAAATCCGAATAAATTCCAAGGAAAATGATCCTAGTCACGCCTGTAACCAGGCTGGGTAAGACCGCATGTCTTCTGGGATGATTTCTAAAGTTGGTCACTCGCCAGTCGGTAGGCCTAATGCAGAGGACCGTGGTTCGGAGCCCACGTTAAACTGTCAGTCCAGTCCAGATAAACCCCAGTTGGTAGAAGGAGACTCTAAAAAATATTTAAAAAAATAGTACGGTGTTGACGAAAGGGGGAAGGGAAGAGACAGTAAGTGTACATATAAAATAATAATTCAATTAATAATAATAATCAGTAAATAAACAAAATTAATAACAGAAATAGGAGGGGCTAAGAGTATATATAGTGTATAAACAATTTAAAAATTAACATAAATACAGCACTACAAACACAACCATAATGAAGTAAAGCCCATACTGCGGTTACTCGATGTCATCAAGTGACCGTGCGAGAAACGACAGTGCCACAATCTCAGTCGATTCAAAGCCACGACTTGGTGACAAAGGGAAGGAATGCGAAGAGAGGAGAAAACATCAGCTTTAACCTCAAAGAGCTCAACGACTTTGTATCCCGTTATTTATGAAACAAGAAACGATGGAGGGGGCTACCGATGTAGCCGCTATACCCGCGGGCTCATATCCCGGTATATCAACTTCAGAAGGGATCCATAGTAAACTTTTACTAGTCCCATTCAGTCCATTCAGAGGATACAGATGATCGACAGTGAGTCAGTGACCTGGGTATGGTTGAACTTCTATTTCAGGAAACATTCGAGAGCATTTCGGGAGACGATCAGGATTAGTCATTATTGGAAGAATTGTGTTGTGATGTAGGATAAAGCTTTGAATATCGCGAAGAGTTAAGCGCTCAATACTGAACCCTGTTCAGGGAACTTGAAACGAAATACCCGTTTGTCCACCGCAAATGCACTGCCAAGTTCTCTGCGAGATTTGGGACCATTGGTATATATTTGCTTACAGCCAGGGTGAGAATGGAGAAATTTACAGAACTAGGACCGAATAAGGTCCAAGACAATAGTCTCTTTTATAAAATTGTCATAAAGATATTTTTATGAAGGGGATGGGGAATTTCCAAGGGGGAAAATTGTGGTAGTGGACAAGGAGAGGATACAACAAGCCAATTCCAGCCCTGGAAAGAAGATTGGCAATTATGTGAGAGGTACGAGTTGAGTAGTTAGGGATAAGACGGTCCAGGACGCGTGGATGACTCCAAGTGGAGGTCGGATTTAAGAAGATGGTAGTCGAGCGATGCCACAGCGAACTTCAGTGAAAATAAATCCCTATGATAATAAAGTGGTGGGGTGAATGTAAGACTGCACAATTTAATTGCAGGGGGGGATCGAAAGGCACCCAGTGATATTCTAAGTGCAGTATTTTGAATGGCATCTAGGGATATCAGGCAAGTTGAATCAGCAGCGGCAAAGAGTAGCTAGGATGGATTATGGAGGAATATATTTTGAGTATGGTTTTCTTGTCTGCACCTGTGTGGCGGTTAGATAGTCAACGCAACATTTGCATGTCTCTGGAAGAGTGAGTTTTAATTTCGTGCATGTGATGCTTCCAAGACCAGCAGTCGAAAATAAGTCCCAGAGACCTTATACGATGAACAGCTTTCATCTGAGTGTTATTAAGAGAGAAGAATTACAGTGTATTACAGAGGACTTCCAAGGAGAGATAAGGAATCCGCTGCAGGACAATCCGAGGAGGACATTGAAGAAATACGGTTTAATGCTCCTTGAAGGAGATTTTCTCCATAGTTTGGAGACTTGACCGAGCAATAGATAAGTATTTCGTCCCGAAAATATCCGTGAGTAGGTGAGTCGTGAGTCAAGGAATTTAGTTATTGAATTACGGGCTATTACAAATAAAGTAGGACTTTGACGGACTCCAGCCGAGAGCGGATAGGTGGAGGAGATAAAACTTCAAGAACAGACTCGAAAAAATCTATTGTTGAGAAATTTCTTTACAAATTCCAGAATATTACCCATGTATCAGAAGCACCGTAGATTATCAATTATCAAAGACCTATTGACTCTATCAAATGCATATTGTAAATCCAATGATAATGTGAGCTGGTGTTTTCTGTCGGAATATGCTTTGCTTATATCATTCTCTAAGCTCAAATGATTTACTGCGGACCGACCATAATGAAATCCACACTGAAAATCAGATAGTAACTAATGGGTTTCCAGAACCATACGCTCAAATACTTTACACAAATGGTCGGTAAGGGAAATGGGACGGAATCTTGATGGAGATGTCCGGGGTTTGCTCTTCTTACATATCGGGATTAGGACAGAGTGGGACCCGAAGGGTGGAAAGGAAAAAGGTGGCAAAAAATACCTCCTAACCACAATTCTCACCAGTAAACAATGCGAAGCTCTGAAATTTGTTAAGCTGATTTTGAAAGAATGAGCACGAGATGGAGGTAAGAGTGTTCGGCTGACTGCCATCTCTGTCAGACGAAAAAGACTAAAATTGGTTCTAAGTTACGCTCGTAATCCCCGCGTCAGGGCGCTTACGCATGCGCTATATAGCAGTTAGTTACGGCGGGATGTTCAAAAATGTTTAGCGGGAATTTTAAAAATTTGAACGGGAAATTCAAAAAATTCTTATATTTTACTGGAAAATCAAAAAAATAAAAACGTTGACGTAATCACAGAGCTATCTTCATTACAAACTTGTGAGGTGAAAATAAAATGATAATGACGGATTTTAAAGAATAAAATGCTACGTGAGATATAACAGCAAGTATAATTGTTAAACGCTGTCTTAGTCTTTAGTATTGTAAAAATGTTCGTTTGTTGTAAGTATTAACTATGTTTGTTCGAACTCTTACTACTATATCGGGAAAGAAATTCCACGGGAACAGAAAACACTGATTGATATTAACTTAAGCTAAGTTAATTTTGTTGCCGTTTCGTGTTGTTGATGCCGTTTACAGGTAGTCGACGGGAGGATTAACAGTGTTGCCAATTTTAGAATCGAGCGTGGTTGTATTTGTGATGACTTTCTTACTTACTTGTGACGAACAGTTGTAGAGGTTTCTACAATAACTCATATGATTTAAATTATTGTTATTATTTAAATAACATTTAACATTTAATATTGTCGATGCTATTTACAGGTAGTCAACGGGAGGATTAACAGTGTTGCCAATTTTAGAATCGAGCGTGATTGTATTTGTGATGACTAACTTACTTACTTGTGACGAACAGTTGTAGAGGTTTCTACAATAACTCATATGATTTAAATTATTGTTATTATTTAAATAACATTTAACATTTAACATTGTTGATGCCATTTACAGGTAGTCGACGGAAGGATTAACAATGTTGCCAATTTTAGAATCGAGCGTGATTGTATTTGTGATGACTAACTTACTTACTTGTGATGAACAGTTGTAGAGGTTTCTACAATAAGTTATGTGATTTAAATTATTGTTATTATTTAAATAACATTTAACATTGTCGATGCTATTTACAGGTAGTCGACGGGAGGATTAACAGTGTTGCCAATTTTAAAATCGAGCGTGGTTGTATCTGTGATGACTAACTTACTTACTTGTGATGAACATTTGTAGAGGTTTCTACAATAACTTATATGATTTAAATTATTGTTTTTATTTAAATAACATTTAACATTTAACATTGTTGATGCCATTTACAGGTAGTCGACGGGAGGATTAACAGTGTTGCCAATTTTAGAATCGAGCGTGGTTGTATTTGTGATGACTTACTTACTTACTTGTGATGAACAATTGTAGAGGTTTCTACAATAAGTTATGTGATTTAAATTATTGTTATTATTTAAATAACATTTAACATTTAACATTGTTGATGCTATTTACAGGTAGTCGACGGGAGGATTAACAGTGTTGCCAATTTTAGAATCGAGCGTGGTTGTATCTGTAATGACTAACTTACTTACTTGTGATGAACATTTGTAGAGGTTTCTACAATAACTTATATGATTTAAATTATTGTTATTATTTAAATAACATTTAACATTTAACATTGTTGATGCCATTTACAGGTAGTCGACGGGAGGATTAACAGTGTTGCCAATTTTAGAATCGAGCGTGGTTGTATTTGTGATGACTTACTTACTTACTTGTGATGAACAGTTGTAGAGGTTTCTACAATAACTTATATGATTTAAATTATTGTTATTATTTAAATAACATTTAAATAAACAAAACAACGATGAAACAAAAATGGCATATATGGTTTATAACAACATGGAACATGGTTTATAGCTCGTTACACGTGACACTATGGCTACATGTATTTTAAAATTTAAAATGGCGATACGTTACCATAACCTTAACTTGTAAAAATTAAAAAAAATCTATTATTTAATTTATTATATTTTTTATTTCATAATATATTTAACTAATTGTTGCGCTTCGTTTCCTTTTCTGTCTTCTTTTCTTTTTCATGCAACTTGCCATAACACTTTCCCAGAATTTTCGAAGGAATAAACGTCTAAGTATAAATTCTCGATATCGACTTGTTTTGTTTAACTTTTCTTTGTCTACGGCGATATATTTCTCTGTTATTAATAGTTTCTCTGTAGTTTGAGTCTAATTGTTAAAGACTGTTTTAGTCTTAGTTGTAGAATTTTCTACAAAAACTTATATAATTTAAAATATTGTTATTATTTAAATAAGATTTAAATAAACAAAACAATGATGAAACAAAAATGGCATTTAAACTGTTTATAGCTCGTTACACGTGACACTATGGCTACATGTATTTTAAAATTTAAAATGGCAATTAGTTACAATAACATTAACTTGTAAAAATAAAACAATTCTATTATTTAATTAATTATATTTTTTATTTTATAATAATATATTTAACTAATTGTTGCGTTTCGTTTTCTTTTCTGCCTTCTTTTCTTTTTCATGCAACTTGCCATAACACTTTCCCACAATTTTTGAAGGAATGAACGCCTAAGAATAAATTCCCGAAGACGGCTTGTCTTGCTTAACTTTTTTTTTTCTGCGGCTATATATTTCCCCATTATTAATAGCTTTTCTGTAACTGTAATTGAAGGAAGACTATTGGTGATGTATTGCTCTAAAACAGTGATATGTTCCAGATCCGATTCTAGTTCATGGCTGTGTTCACCAATCGTAAATGTTATTGTTGTAGTCGTAGTAGGGGTACAAGCACGAACTTCACAGCCATCTTCTATACATATCCACACACGCTCACCATTTGCTCTATTATGCGAGAAGAAATATCTAAAACCATCAGATAGGATTTCTGCCATCTTGTCTACGTGATTACACTACCAAACTAACAATACTTATTTTACTGAGTAGGACTGCCTTTATATAATCTAATTTAAGTTTAGTCCGGAGTATATAAAAATTTCATAAAGAAATTTATTGACATTTAATGACATATTGTAAATTATTTTACCAGACCAATTAGGTTGCTATTGTAACCCTTATTATGGAACTCTTAAGTTAGGGTTCCATAAGGTAACAATAGATTGCTGTTTTTAAACATATGAGAGCTGTAGATCTATCCTGGTTATAAACATCATAAATTCTACTTTATAACTTAAACATTTCATAAAAAGCGTGGAAACATCCACTATCAATGTAAAAAAAACAATCTATCCTACAAATTATTATACATGTGTTCTTAACCGTAGTTTCAAGACCTTCGATAATATATGTATTGGATGACTAGAATAAATTAGATTAGAATTTTCTTGTACATCGAAACCAAACTGAACTAAAACTCAGGGTTGATGCGGCAACATTGCAATGTTTCGACGTCACAAATACCCACGACGCATTACTAAAAAAATTTGAATAGACTATATTTATCCCCGCCTTACTCTTCAGACACATATCGAGATACAGCTTTGAAAGTTTTCCAATGTTTCCATATTGCGTTATGACGTATGTCCAGATTGACTTGATGATATACTTGTATAGTTTCATTTTGCTCTCGTTTCTTAAATGTCGACCTGTTAATTAATTCAAACTACGGAGGCTGGTGTCAAGTCATTTACGAATGGTCCCGGTAATATGCCAAATTAACCTACGATCCAGGTAAATGCCCAAATATTCTACATGCTCTTCTTGTAGGATGATTCCAGAGTATGGATGCAGATATATCGATATATCGATATTTTCTGAGGAGATATCGATATTTGTAGGCAATATATTTCTTAAAATATCGATATATCGAAATATCGATATTTTTTTCGGTGGTCAACACCTCTATTTCTGCGTATAATCTTACCAACGGATAGTATTCTGTTCTCAGAGTGTAACTAACATGGGTATACTTTTTTTGGTTCGGTTTTATTCCCCATTTGTTAAACCAGTTTGATTCTGTTGGGTTATTCTCCATTATTTTACTAAATACTGATAGGAGGCATGATTCCTTTGTAATGTAGCTTTATCAAAAGAATTGCATTGATAGGCTCATAATCTGGTGATCCTCCTTCGCTAAAAGATCCGATTTCTCTCAGAGCCTCTTTTGAATATACGCTATTTTACGGTGCATGTATTTTATCTTCCCCACCCTCCTATGTTATCTATAACAGTTAGAGTTATTTAAGATTTATGGATTTAATTGCTTTCGTCGGGGAACAATATTTTCAACAGATACTGGTAACTTTTTGTAGATTAATGTTTGTGAACATCTCTATGAGGATTTTCAATTTTTTCGAATATTTATTGAACTAATTTTTGAAATCGGGATGTTTTGTGTTATATATCCTGTTTTTCGGGTTGCGTAAATATTTCTACATAAAAATTATAAGTTATTGTATTTCATCTGGATCTTGTATTTTCTCTAATGGTCATTACGCTAGCCTGCTAACGACGACGGTGAGTAAATTCATCATTATATGTGCTCCATAAGTTTACCCATCATTTTTTCCCTAATTTACTAATATTACTAACAGGTTCAGTGGTGATTGGCATTCCCTGTGTATTAGGATGGGTCTAACTGTTGGATAGTACGTGCGTATATCTGAGTATGTGGTATTGGTGCATTAGGTGAGTTAAATGTTATAGGCTGTCTTAGTGTCTGTAAGTTTTTTTTCTCAGTTCTGGATACAATTTTTGTTGCAAGTCTTTATGAACTGAGCACCCCCATAATTTACACGATGGTCACTGTTATAGTTGACGAATTTTACTTTATCGTCGCGTGTTTGACTTGTGCAATCATTAGTCGCATACTCTCCTGCTTGTTTCATTCACATATCGATATAATTTGCGATAGTTCTTCGATATAATTTCCCCTTAACTTAATAACAAGTCACTAGGAAACATTGGCAGTGGCTCTATTATTGCATAATTTTTAATGTTGTTTATATTTATAACTTGGTGTTCTTGTTCGGTTAGGGCTATTTTGATTGTGTTCTACGAGACCGTGATGTGATGTTAGTTTTTTTATGACGAATGTAAATGTTTTTTCGGACTTTGATCTACAAATATGGTATTACGTATTCCTATTGTTCAATTCCTTTATCACCACTTTGTAATAAGGGTCAAATATTTGAACCTGTATTGTTTCAAAGTCGGTTATTTTTATTGTACAATTATTTCATATATATATGAGGAAGTTATGTAGATATTTAATAACACCTACCTTATATATATATATTTATAAGGGGTGGTCTGGGAATTGGTTTTGGCTGGTTTTCTTCTTAGGTCTCGATGTCTTCTGTCTCTTCTTTCAGATCACTGAAATTAATGTATGTTTGAATGAGTTTTTGCAGCCAACAATCACTGATTTTTGTTTGTTTTCAGACGAGTTGTTCTTCTGGATTTTTCAAGCCTTTTTTGTTTGTAACTGTGCTCCATTCTGGCATTTGAGGGGTCTGAGTTACTGGCGGTTAATCATTACTTCGAAAAGCGGGACATTCAAAGTTAAGGAACTAATTTCACTCCTTTCTGGTAGAAATATCCATCTAAGTTGATATGGATGACGCATTTTCCCCGCGATTCCTTTTTGTAAATTCGCGAAGTACACAACTTTAGCATTTCAGTCAGACTACATTGTCTACCATGCTACAGGTACATAGTAAATGGTAGCTATTCCAACTGTAGTCTATCCAAAATACAGTAAACTATAACATTAAAATAAATTATAATTTGTTACATTTCTGTTTTATAATTTTAGTTGTATTATAATGTTGTATTATATAAAATCTAAAATAAAGTAAAAGTCTAAGTCAAATGCGGCAACATTGCGACGCTTTGACATCTTAAATTGACTTGAAGTAAGTTCACTGCTACTTTGGATAGATCATATTAACATAATGAAAGCGTACAAGACCAGGAAATCTGTCACGCAGTAATTAAATTGTCTTGATCAAACTGCATATTGTTCAAATTAATATTATTTCATTTTGGTATAAAGTGGCAATCTTCATTGTCGAAGAAGTAACATCTAATAATGCTTGCAATCTGAAATATTTTTAATTAAATTAAATTAAATTTAATTTAATTTAATTTTAATAAATTTTTTCGATAATCAAAATACAATTAGTTTGAATCCCAAATGCAATTTGGCTCGTCAACAGAAGAAAAATCAGTTCAATAATCAAATCTAACTCTCTTCGGCCATTATGCCGTAAGTATGTCAATCCGTGCTAAACTTTCGTTATTTTTCGAAATATTATTCGGGAATGCAATGTTGTCGTATCATACACATACTTTACTAGCATGATACCATTTACTATATCCCGATTCCATTCAAAACCGTAGACGTCAAAGTCAAATCAATCACGCCGTCGAGCGACACAAATTTTGAACGCTACAGATCACAATGAGTAAAAGTCAGTCTATTCCGTTCGGTAGATGCAGCGATTTCCACAGGTAAAGCCAGCAAGTAGAGAAGATTCTTATCTTCTGGCGTTCATGTTCAAGTTCACGCGTTAGTTAATGCTCCGTGATTTATCAGGAACGTCAACACCCATCTAGAGTCAGCATTCCATTCATGAAAAGGTTACCAGATATATTGAGTTTAAGATACTCCCTTGGCATATTACTTTTGAACCCGCTAATAAAAACGGTACTTTCAATAATTCACGATACATGATCCAGTTACGACAGTTCCTTCGTGAATAAGAAAAATCAGGTCATGTTGAAATATATTGATATCATCGAAACAGATGAAACATATACTATAAAATTTTATTAGTACCAATCTCAAAAAGGTATCACCTTAAAATTTGGGGTTGGTTATAGATTTCTTTAAATTTGTTTTCTAAATTTAATTGATTTATTTTATCCCTAAAGTTATAGACAACAATATAACCATTTTTATTACCGTTGGTTGATAAAGTACTTGGAGACTAGTATATTTAAATTCACTTAATTTTGTAGATAGATTTAGTATATTTTCTATTTCTATCTTCCCTTTAAATGATGGTTATATGTACAAATTCTTGTATACGAATGGTAACGAAAAAAGAGCGTGGCTTTGTGATGAAAGTGTTAATTGCCATGTTAAAATAATGACTACTATTAAAAATCGGGAAATATTAAAAAAAGTTGGGATACATAATCATCGAAAAGCGACAAACATATTCAAAGGAGGCTTGGCATGTTACAAAACGAGGGGATTCCAGACCACTTTGGAAAAGTACGAAGGACAGCATACAAAAATTCGTTCATTTGGAACAGAAGAATGTTATTTAGGGGCAAATAACGTATAAATCAACCTTGAGAATAAATGTTCTTGAACGAGCGTAATGAGGAACACCAAATTGACTAAGAAGGTGGGGTATCACAAACCATAAATATTTATAAAACCAGTCAATAATTAACTAATACTTAAATATTTGGTTTTAATGTATTTTTATAAAAGAATGTATTAAAGAAATTGTCCATAAATTACTAAATCAAAAGATAACAAATATTTTTTTTTATTTCCTTTACTTTAGTTTGTATTTACTAAATTTATGTTTATATAGTGTATAGAAATCTAATTTACAGAAATATTGTATAAAAATATAAATTACAGTAACAAATAGAAATCAAGGAAGAGTTTATATAAGTCATCATATATTATGTAAACAAATATCACAAAGTAATATAAGTTAAAATATAAGTTCAATAAAGAGTAAATTTGTAAAATACTTAAAATAAAAATTTCGTTAATTATATAATTATAGTATAGTTTTAACGAGTTCAAGGCTTTTTTAGAAAAGGTTTACTTTACTCTCTTTCCTAGGAAATAATTTATAAATATGCTTTCTCTTAATAAACAACTTAATTAAAACATGCCTTTTGTTTAATTAAAATTTACTTCGTTCATATTGACAGAATTAAAAAAAAATAACTGGGAAAAAAAATCGCCTAAAATTCAAATGAAATAAAAATTACTTAATATTGATGTATTCCTCTAGAAGCCTATTTACTACTATAATACATAATAAGTGAAGAAAAAGAATAATACAAAACAGTTAGTTTTTTACAATTGATACAATATCTATTAAATATATCAAGAACATATCACAAAAAATTATGTGATTCTACATTATTTATCCATGTTAGTCATATAAGGCCAAAGTGGTCTGTTATGATGGTCTACAAGTCGACTATTTAACCTTAATTTACCTATTAAATTAGATAACTTTCATGATGACATCTGTTTATCTATATAAAACCATTGCCGTCCATTTAGTATTCTTGAGTTACAGTCAATACTCCTGATAGTTAGGAATCGCTCAGAACTGAATTTTCGACATTCATTAATTGCCTGAGGAATGTCTTGTGCAATGGTGTTTTATTATAAGCTTTTGTGTGCATTACAATAACATAATGCCTCAACTGTTCCATTTTGGCTTTCGAAATTGCTTCGAGAAAGATTGTTTTCTAGTATTCTTTCATTATGCCTTGATGTGCTGTATTCGGTTTAATAAACCTTCTCTCGTTTCTTAAGTCTTACCAATATCTGTAATTTCAACACGGTATACACTTTAACGTAAATAAATTCAATTTATTTACTATTCAGCTTATACTTTTTTTAAGATTATGTTAAACGCATTTCGCCAGTTTACTAGACTAAAAACATAAAAAAAAGTTTAAACATAAATTAAATCCATTGATAAAATATACCTGAATATAACTAGACATTCGTTTTCACTTAATTTAATATCAATATGAATCGACACAATCTTTTAAAGCCATTTATTTCCTGAAGGAAATTTTAAGTTCGCCGATTATTTGATCAAATAATTAAAATTATATTTTAAAACGTATTTATTAGTCTAATTCGTTTTGTAATTCATGTTATTTTTCTGTAACAAAACAATACAAATTTCTATGAGGGTTTTTTTAACTATAAAATGCTATATAGCGACAAACTTTAATATAAGTCACAATATATAAATATATATATATATATATATATATATATATATATATATATATATATATATATATATATATATATATATATATATATATATATATATAGATGCATTAAGCTTAAGTTGAATGGCCGATTTGAACACCATTCTAGAAGTCATCCGATCTTACCCAGCCTTCTTAGTGGCTTTATTGCCATTTAGGACATTTTTTGGTAGAATTAAGTGGTCATCAAGAGGAATAAGAAATTGAAGAAATTCCAGAGTATTAAACAATATACTTTCTATCGTTAATATGTCATTGTATATATCTATTAAGTAATTAAAATGATATATAGTCTAACAGCCAATATGTCGACAATATTTGTGTCACTGGAGAAATAAAACTCTAATAAGTACTTATATAGTTTTAATATAATTTTCAAATATTCTATTTTCATATTTATATACAGAATGATAAATTTGTGTTTAGATGTTCTTCGTGTAATATCCTAGCTTCTTTGTCAGTTTTGTGTTTCTCATTGTCCTCGTTCAAGATTTTGACCAGAAAATTTCTTCTCAGCGTTGATTTATACGTTATTCGGTCGTTACAGAAATTCTTCTGCTCCATTTTAACGTATTTGTCCAGTCTCTTTGCCGTAGTTCTCCAAAGCGATTCAGAAAATCTCCTCGATTTGTAACATTCCAACATTCCTTTGAATATATTTGCCCTGTTACGATGATTATGTATCCCAATCTTTCTTAATATTTCCCGATTTTTTGTCGTAGTTGTTGCTTTAGTACGACAATTAACACTTTCATCACAAATCCACATTCTTTCTTCTTGAAGATTCGTATACAAGAATCTATACATATTACCATCATTCAAATAGAACTTCATATTGGTAAATTAATATTATAAGTTATGATCGGAAGACGGTTCAGACTATACTAAAGTCAACTAGCGAATTCAGTAATTTAAATGTACCAGCCTTTAATTTTTAATTTAATTACTTTATGACCCCCAGCGGTAGAAAACTACAGAGATAGACATACGCAGGTAGTACAGTTAGGTTGGTTCAATAATTCAAATAATATATTCGGTTACAAGCTCTTCGATATTTTATTGTTGTTATACGACCAATAAAGATGTATTGACAATTATTTAATTTAAAATGGATTAGTAGTGTTCAATCACAATAGTTCAATAATAACCTTTATCTCGTACATTACATATATTACATATTAGCGAATATCTATGATATGAGAGCATCTATGTAGGTCTAATTCGATTTTTTGATTTTTTAAATCTGTTCTATCCTTGGTGGTAGTTACTTTGATTCGAAAACCAGCTTCGACACAAACTCATAATATGTCTTCTTTAAGATTTTTGTACAAGTGCCTACAGTCGATAGATAAGAATCAGAAAGACGATGAAATAAAAATAAATTTATATATAAAAACGACGAATTTATATAATTTCAAACTATATTTTTTGTAATGAGTATTTAACACAAAGAATTAGTTATACGAAGGTAGCCCAGATAACTCATTCGATCAGTGATAATATTAATAACAATAATATTTAGTTGGTCTCATATGACTAATAAAGATATATTAATAATAAATGCTGTTAGAATGGATATATAAATTTCAATCATAACTACAGATCAAAAATCCGTTACATTAATTGAATTAGTTTTATTTGTTATTTTGTTATGTAATTCCATAACTATTAGTTATCACCCAATTTCTAATGATCTATAGCATTGTCAGTAATGTAATTAACGCAAAACCCGTATGAAATATATTTATTGTCATAAAAAGGACATTCCGATGTTATTAATTTGTGCCGAAATTTTATTTTATGTACCTGAAAGTGTCTCTAGTGCAAGGGTGTCATTTTACCAAATTATGAAGAAGAATGCATCTATATATATATATATATATATATATATATATATATATATATATATATATATATATATATATATATATATATATATATATATATGTATATATATATATATATATATATATATATATATATATATATATTATATTATATATTATATTACTGACAATGCTATAGATCATTAGAAATTGGGTGATAACTAATAGTTATGGAATTACATAACAAAATAACAAATAAAACTAATTCAATTAATGTAACGGATTTTTGATCTGTAGTTATGATTGAAATTTATATATCCATTCTAACAGCATTTATTATTAATATATCTTTATTAGTCATATGAGACCAACTAAATATTATTGTTATTAATATTATCACTGATCGAATGAGTTATCTGGGCTACCTTCGTATAACTAATTCTTTGTGTTAAATACTCATTACAAAAAATATAGTTTGAAATTATATAAATTCGTCGTTTTTATATATAAATTTATTTTTATTTCATCGTCTTTCTGATTCTTATCTATCGACTGTAGGCACTTGTACAAAAGTCTTAAAGAAGACATATTATGAGTTTGTGTCGAAGCTGGTTTTCGAATCAAAGTAACTACCACCAAGGATAGAACAGATTTAAAAAATCAAAAAATCGAATTAGACCTACATAGATGCTCTCATATCATAGATATTCGCTAATATGTAATATATGTAATGTATGAGATAAAGGTTATTATTGAACTATTGTGATTGAACACTACTAATCCATTTTAAATTAAATAATTGTCAATACATCTTTATTGGTCGTATAACAACAATAAAATATCGAAGAGCTTGTAACCGAATATATTATTTGAATTATTGAAACAACCTAACTGTACTACCTGCGTATGTCTATCTCTGTAGTTTTCTACCGCTGGGGGTCATAAAGTAATTAAATTAAAAATTAAAGGCTGGTACATTTAAATTACTGAATTCGCTAGTTGACTTTAGTATAGTCTGAACCGTCTTCCGATCATAACTTATAATATTAATTTACCAATATGAAGTTCTATTTGAATGATGGTAATATGTATAGATTCTTGTATACGAATCTTCAAGAAGAAAGAATGTGGATTTGTGATGAAAGTGTTAATTGTCGTACTAAAGCAACAACTACGACAAAAAATCGGGAAATATTAAGAAAGATTGGGATACATAATCATCGTAACAGGGCAAATATATTCAAAGGAATGTTGGAATGTTACAAATCGAGGAGATTTTCTGAATCGCTTTGGAGAACTACGGCAAAGAGACTGGACAAATACGTTAAAATGGAGCAGAAGAATTTCTGTAACGACCGAATAACGTATAAATCAACGCTGAGAAGAAATTTTCTGGTCAAAATCTTGAACGAGGACAATGAGAAACACAAGACTGACAAAGAAGCTAGGATATTACACGAAGAACATCTAAACACAAATTTATCATTCTGTATATAAATATGAAAATAGAATATTTGAAAATTATATTAAAACTATATAAGTACTTATTAGAGTTTTATTTCTTCAGTGACACAAATATTGTCGACATATTGGCTGTTAGACTATATATCATTTTAATTACTTAATAGATATATACAATGACATATTAACGATAGAAAGTATATTGTTTAATAAATATATTTACTCTGGAATTTCCTCAATTTCTTATTCCTCTTGATGACCACTTAATTCTACCAAAAAATGTCCTAAATGGCAATAAAGCCACTAAGAAGGCTGGGTAAGATCGGATGACTTCTAGAATGGTGTTCAAATCGGCCATTCAACTTAAGCTTAAATTCGATAATTTTGACATCTGTCTACCCACCTAATATAACAGCCTTCTGATTAGTATTATTGAGCTATACAGTCCCTAGTTGTGTTTTATTATTAAGTTTTGTGCATAATGCAATAATATAATACCTTAAATTTTCCATTTTGGCTTCCGAAACTGCTCCGAGAAAGGTTGTTTTCTAATGTTCTTCCATTATAACTTGGTGTGCTGCATTCGGTTTGCCAATAAATGTAATTTTAATACGGTAATATTCTTTAACGTAAATAGAAACAATTTATTCACTATTAATCTTATATTATTTTAAGATTATGCATAAACACATTTTGTCAGTTTAACAAATTAATTCCAAACATAAATGAAATATAACTAAATTTTGATTTCCCCTTAATTTTATATAAGATAAATTTATGCAATACTATTAAAACCATTTATTGTATAACGGACTCTACAAAGCAGACTGCTATTTGATCGAATGATTAAAATCATATCTTAACAGTTCGGTCAATGACCGCGCACCCGGGTATCCATTTCAATCCGCAAGCAAAATATATTAACTTCTCCTTAAAAATTTTGTATGGCTGTCTGGATCCCCAAAACTGAAGTAATTTGGCACCCATTTTTTGTCAAATTTTTCAACAATCAATTAATTAATAAAAGTTATTAACTATCAAATTTGATACCCCGCCCGTTCGATATCCAGGTACCCGGGTACCCTCTAAGATTAATGTATATGAACGACCGGTTTATACACACTTAAGACACTACTTATTAAAGTATTTAGTTAATTTGATTTTTAAATTGATAATAGACAATATATTTTGTAACTTTTTTTATTTAAACAATTATTCTTATTATAAACAATAACAAAAATAGTAAGTAAGAAGTTCATAACTCCGTTTTATTTTATTTTATTAATATCGTTTTCCATTCTTTTACCATTTATTTATTTACATTATTTTATTTATTATGATACAGTGCCATATACAAATTGAAGTACTAAATTATTTCGTACATCCTTCACATATCGTGGTTGTAATACAGTGTTCGTCACAAATAAGGTTCTCACATACCGAGCATATTTTTCTAGTTTTGCGACGTTTTTTAAATTCACTTTGGAGGCATTCATAGCATAAACCAGTAATATTTTTCCTCCCAGTTGAATCGAGCTGCGTCTGTGGTGTCAATGATACAGATGATGTTCGCTGATACCCATTCGGATTGATAGCTCAACCAAGAAGATATTCAATCGCCACTTTCGTTGAGAAATGCCTCATAATATGTGCATTATTCGAACGACTTTCAACGAATGGTGTACGTAGTTCTCTACCCAATTTCCGATAAAATAATCGTCGTTCATGCGATTTTTTAACAATCATTTTATTATTCTAATAATACAGAATATATGATGCAAGGTAGGCGATATCGAGAATATTGTAAAAAAATTCTAGAGGCCACCTTTCAGTTGATCTTTTTATAGTATATCTACCAAGCATTTTATCCATCGTGTCTACTCCAGCTTTAGACCAGTTATAAAACTCTATAAATTCGGCTTTTTTCTTTGCGCTATCACTAATGTTAGCTTCATGATGCATTTTTGATAGCATAATTACTACCTTGTTTTTTTTTTGGTACATGACTACATAGGGTAACTTTTTCATGAAAGCCAAACACAGTGAATAACTCTTCTCGCGTTTTTGATACAGTCATTGCTGGTGGAATGTATGCTTTATTTTTCTTCAAGGTGTTAACAATTGTCAAGTTCTAAGATTCCGGAATATACTGAGTGAATATAGTTACCTAAATATCGATTGGCTTGGCATTCTGCTATTGTTATTTCTATGAGGACTATAAACTACGTCCTTATAGCTATTTCGTATGCCACATAGCCAGTTCACACATAATTTTTTTTTAATTCGGTACACTAATATCTTGCACATCTGCCACAGGTCTCCTATAGGTGGGTACCCGGGTACCCCGTAATTGAACGAATTGTGAAGGTTTGGTCAGTGACCGAACGGTTAAAATGTTACTGGTCAATTCTTATTACGTTATTTACTGGTCTAATTTGTTTTGTAATTTATATTACTTTTCTGCAAAAAAAAACAAAAGGTTCTATTAGTTTTTAACGATAAAATTCAATATAGCAACACATTTTAACATAAAATATTTAATATATATCACTAATTGTTTATATATAGCATCATTCAAAATATTAGTACTCCCTAGCTTGATTTATTCGCATTGAAGTGATTGCACCTATATCTTCTTTTCTCTTATAGCAATCTACTGCTGCATTACAAAGATAAGTAATTTCCTGATAACTGCTTTATATAACGGGTCTTCCTGCTCCATATTCTTTTATTCCGATTTAATATAATTTATCCAATCAACTTTTTTTTCTTTGACAAGGCTTTTAATATTGAAATAATCCTCTAATATTTCTAAGTTCTACTGGTAACAATCGTAAAAGGTACTATTGGAAATTTGTTTGTATGTATGAAGGTAAATGTATTTATAAAATAGAGGTAAATAAATTTATTATGCCACCTAAGTTACTAAAATATAACTATTTATTTTACGTCTGGTTGTCATAAAGTAATTAAAGACTGGTATATTTATATTAGTAAATTTTGTTAGTATAGCTGAATAACAGTTTTGCGATCGTTACTTATTTTACTAATTTATCAATATGAAGTTGTATTTGAGTGATGGTAAAAGGTATATATTCTTGTATACGAATATTCAAGAGGAAAGAATGTGGGTATGCGATAAAAATGTTAATTGTCGTACTAAAGCAATAACTTCCATGAAAAATAAAAATATTCTAAGAACAATTGGGATACATAGACACCGAAAAGAGACAAACTTATTCGAAGGACTGTTAACGTGTTACAAAAGCAGAAAATTTACTGGACAGCTTTGGAAAAGTACTATGAAGAGACTGAAAAAATACATTAAAAAGGAGCAGAAGGAATTCCGTACCGACCGAATAACGTACAAATCAACCGTGAGACGAAATTTTCTGCTGAAAATCTTGAACAAAGACAATGAGAAACACCAAACTGACCAAAAAGCTAAAATATAATAAGAAGAACAACTAAATACGAGTTTATCATTCACTATATAAACAAATTTGTAGAATATTTGAAACATATATTAAAACTAATTAAGTGTTTATTAGAACTTTATTTATACTATCATAGATAACAAGAGAAACTGTTTTGTTTACTAATTATACTTACTCCCCTTTTTGTTAAATTTTTGTATTCCTCTTGATGACCTCTTAAATCTACCTAAATAGCTTTATCATCATATAGTCATATCTTCGGCTTCGAAAGCTGGTTGCAAGGCTACAAATCTGAAGACAATGCTGGAGGGGGTTGCAGTTCGTGGCACAATGGTAATCTGTAATAATGTATAGTCGGTTAATAATAATAGTTAAAATGAGATTTCATACGCATATAACAATATAATAATTATATCGCCAGAATATCGCAAATGAAAATTATTTCTATACCACATATAATATTTTGATTATATAAACTTATTCGTTATTGAGCGCCGATATTAGTTAATATTTAATTATGCCCATTGATGAAAAGGTTTTTTAAATATTATGAATGAATATTACATACCCATTTGAAATAAATTATTGTCAATACATTTTTATTGGCCATAAAGTACCAATAAAGTATCAAAGAGCTTGTAACCGAATACATTTTTGTTAAGAGGACTTTTAGTTTGATATTATTGAAACATCCTAACTGTACTATCTGCGTATATCTACCTGTTTACCTTTAGTACCTTCCATAAAACAATTAAGTTTCAATATATCCAAATTCGTCTTTTGGATATCTTCATTTATTACAATTTCATCGTCCTGATTGCTAGCTTTATAGATAGCATGGAGTGCGCCTTATCCGACGACTTAATTTTCGGCTTCAGATCAATAAAATTAATAATCAAATCGCCAAAATATCGCAAATAAAAATTATTTCTATACCACATATTTCGATTATATCAACTTATTCGTTATTGGGTGCCAATATTAGTTAATATTTAATTAGGCTAATTGACGAAAAGGTTTTTTGAAATGCTATGAATGAACATTGGTATATATAATCGGCACAGCCAAGTCCGTTCAATTATTTTTCTTTTTCACTGTTAGAAATGTACTCAATAAATTAGGCAGTTATTTTATTTAATATTACAATGGGTAGGTCAAGTAAAGGTAGGAGGAAAACTTGAAGTAAAGAAACAAGGATTAAAGAAAGGGGTGCTTCAGGCCCCGGGGTCCGCTACCTAGCCTAGGTAATTTGACAAATGTTCTAACTAAACAACAACAAGAAATTATGGTCCCCGGTGGGAATCGAACCCACGGCCTAGGTTTGGGAGCTAAATACTTACACACTATTACACCATAAAATAGTTGTTTGAAATACTTTTGCAATGGCATATAAGCTATAGTTAGTGTTTAAAAAACAAAGTGAATAACTTTTAGACTGAACGACTTCCGATTTTTTGTCACATCAGCTCAGCTGTAATTTTGTATCCAAATATTTGATTATTTTAGATAAAATAATCACTGGTCACTCGCCAGTCGGTAGGCTTAATGGTGAGGACCGTGGCTCGGAGCCCACGTTAAACTTTAGGCCCAGACCACGTCGTCGATGGACCACATTGCCAAAGCGACGATAAAGCGATGGTATCTGTAGGACCGGAAGATATTAACAGCCGTACCAGATCGCAACCGCACCAACCACAGCCGTTTCGATTTATCATATGTAGTATCATAGGGAGTATTGTAGCGAGCTTGAGGCAGGTCGAATTCTACATAGTGGAATAACGGTCTACAAAATACCCAAAAATATAATCCAAGATGTTGAACACGGGCGGGGTGCCAGTAGCGCCAACTAGAACCCGATAACGAATCCTACTGGGACATGGTCGTAAATTAATGTTTGTAATTGTTTAATATTTATGAATGTCCTAGATAATAATATAAAATCCGACAAGGAATATGATCCCGGTAAGATGTCTTCTGGGATAATTTCTAAAGTTGGTCACTCGCCAGTCGGTGGGCTTGATGGTGAGGACCATGGAGGCAGTTAAACTTTAGGCCCAGACCAGGTAAACCAATAGTTGGTAAAAGGAGACTTTAAAATATATATGAAAAAATTAATCCAAGGAATCGTTTTTGAACATTGCGTCGAGTAGTTCAGTGGGCACTTATAAAAGCAACAAAAAATGATGAAGAAACTATATAAATGAAGAAAGTTATTAAAACCAAGTATTATTAAAAAACTACTTTTAAGGTAATGAAATTTTTTTCGACTGTGATATAGAATTTCTATTTACTTGATTATTTGTTTAATAGCTAAGTTTATCTCGGAGTATTTCCTCTCGAAAGGAAAACTATATTAAAGCCTCAACGAAGATTCGGTATTCGATTGTTCACTATCATTTACATTCTTGTCATTAACCCAATATTTATTATAAATAAAGATTTATATAACCACAAATTAAGCCGTTTTATTGTTTCATAATTTTTATATTACTTCTATATATGTATATTTC
Organism: Rhynchophorus ferrugineus; assembly: GCF_030347505.1. Taxonomy (NCBI): domain Eukaryota; kingdom Metazoa; phylum Arthropoda; class Insecta; order Coleoptera; family Curculionidae; genus Rhynchophorus; species Rhynchophorus ferrugineus. The sequence goes on along the minus strand of NW_027472585.1, from coordinate 34,971,924 downwards.
ATACAGAAAATGTGTGATTAATCTAGCTAAACCTTAGTTGGTGAAATATATTCTATTCTATTAATAGTAAAATTAAGTTAAATATGTATTATTCTTCGCCAGTGAAAATATATTATTGAAAATAAGTTATCAATCCAAAATATAATTAATAGCAAATTTAAGTAAAAGATGTATTATTTTAGGTCACTAAAAATATAGTATTAAAAATTAGTGATCAATTAAGAATAATTTATGTTTTATAATATTGCTATTGAAAGTAAGGAAAATCTCTATCGTTCTTGACTAATTTCACACAGTTTATATTCGTACAATATTTCGTCTTCCAGGCAGTTTTTTGACGTAACATCAAAATTACAGCTTAACATTAATTTTAAATCATTAAAACTATAATTTGGAAGCTACAATTCAGATTTGATAGATAGAGGTATTAATTGTATCTATTAATTGCAAAATTAATATAAATTATCGGTTTTTGTAAAAAAAAATTATACCTTTATACTGTATGGGCAGCCTAAGGAAAGGTATTAAACTAATAGAGATATTGATGATTTTGTAAATATTTATAAGGCTCGTGGAAATGGAGCAGTTGACTACATGAATTATATTTACTATAATAGCGTTAATTGTTAAAATTTACAATTTTTAGTGACATAATAATATCGCATTTGAAAAGATAAATTTTAATTTAATATTACTTCAATATAAAATATATATATATTTATTTGTTCGGTGATTACGTTTAACAATCTTATATCTTTGAGGAAGAGGCTTCTGTTATTGCCATAGAAGTTAAACCTGTGTACCTGTGTACAGTAGTTTGGAGCAATAGGACTGAGCTGATCATTCTAAATTCAAGGAAATAGTGCCTGGGCCAAGAGCAGGATTATAAGGTAGATTGAGAAGCCCTTGTTTCTCTCACATCTCTTGTACAAACTATTATAGATCAAGGTTTTCTATCGATGTGCAAACTTTAAATAAAAAGGGCTGAGAATTATTTAAACATTTAACTATTTCAGAAATATATATCAACATTCTAAAATAAAATAAAAATGTTATTCAATTTATTATTTATTAAATATTATATATTAAATTCTAAAAGGCATATGTGATTGCGGCATGTTTCACCCCTTCTCCTTATCGCCATCTATTGCTTTATTCCAAAGATCTGTCAAGAATAATTTCCTGAGAACTATCTTATGTAAGTTGTCTTCATAATCCAACTTATTGCGTTCCGAATTAATGTAATTACCGAGTTGAATTACTTTGTCTTCCAATGTAGAGCCATCAAATTTTGTTTTGAAATAGTCCTCTAATATTTCTGAAGGTACGGTTGCTGCTACGTCATCGTCATGTTTATGATTTCCACACTTATTTACAAATTTTAGAGTATTGGTAACGGTCAGTTTTACCCTGCAGTTTTTCTTCTCGCAAATGTATACTTTATCACCATTACATTTTCTATACAAAAAATTGTATACTTTATCCTTATGTACAACCTTCATTATGTCTGTTTCAAACACTCTGAAATACAACAGTCAAACTATTTCACTCAATAGCCAAAACCAGAATGAGTATTTTCGCTGATACGCGGTTAATATATACACTTAATAGTCAAGGTATTTTATACGGATAATAAAATATGACAATTAATTATATTACAGTATTCCAAATCCATAAAGCGCCATTTTTAAATTATGTTTACTATTATTTATGTGCTTTGCTATTGTATATTATTAAATATGTATGAGTAATCTTACCTTTACGACTTAATTAATATCCGAAATATTGGAGACTGATAAAGGTGTCTAAAGTAGTTCTGAGAAAATTATTTCTAACAATTCCTTGGAATGAAGCAATGGATAGCTATTAGGGGAAGAGAAGAAATATTTATATTTACATTATCGCGATTAGCTTGTTCCGCTAAAGAGCATTTATTTGACTTCACGTGGGCGTTTTAGATTTCTAATCTTTCGTTCCATTTTCCTTGTTCGACATAGCTGTCTGTAAATTTGACAGGCGTCGTCCCTAAAACTACTCAGAAATGCTTTTCTCGTTATGCTCTCTAGCTAATTTTGATCGTAGTTATATACTTTTCAGTTTCATTAACCACGTAGTCTCTCATCCTGAATAATCAATACAGATATGCATTTTGATATCAATTTTGGCCAGTCAATGTACACATAATTTATATGATTTCATTTTAGCGACTATGATTTTTCGCCTTTCGTTCCATTTTCTTTTCAGGTCGTTCTTATCGGTAAACTTGACAGGCTTCGTATCAAAAATTACTCAAAAATGCTTTTCTCGTAGTCGTTTTCCGCAGACTTTGATATCAGTTAAACTTTTCAGTTTCTTTGACTACGTAGTCTCTCATCCTGAATAATTTGGGTGTAAGTTTTGGTGCTCTGATGCTGTTTTGACGGTAGTCCTTTAACACACCTTCCTTGGCAAAGTCAATTACTGCCGGCTTATGAATATGGGGGTCTACCCTTTAATTATATTTCGGTCTTTTTCGGGAGTGACTACTTCCGCAATTCACTTCGAATAAAGGTACCTCCACATACGATCACCATTTCCTTTTTTATAGAGAAGACGACATATCCAATGGTCTGATAGCTGCATGATTTATGTGCTGTTTGAACAAGCACTGTAGTCAAAGAGAGTTACAACTCGAATAACTTAATTGACAAATATAAAATAATACTCTAACAATAGTGATTCAATAAATCCAATGAGCGGAATATAGTTCATTTATACCAGACCCGCCCTTATTAGACGTCACTAAAGTATTAAACTTCAATGTGTTAATATATTTTAATAACTTTGATTGCAATTTGAGAATAGTTTATATTTGTTCACTCTGTAGTATAAAAAAAATTAAATAACACAAAACATTCATTCAATTCAACTTGGTTTAGCAACCAACAAATATTTTCTTCATCATTTCTCTTCTTCATACATTCTTGTTACGATACATCTAGTGCTTGACTCCAAACATTACTCAAAAAGGAGTTCGTGAGGACTGTCTCGCGTAATCGCCTATTACCATTATAATTTGCGCGCTGTGTTTTGATATATTGCTGAAATCGTATATCGACTTTTGTTTCTGGTACGAGAAACTGTGTTTTCTAATAATTTAGTGTATTAATATATATGTCTAGGTTTTTTAAATATTGCTTTTGGTCTACAATAAACTATAACCTTAACTCGATATTATTATCTTTATAAATGTGATATAAATTTTGTAGGTGTATCGGTTAGATTACTTATTTTACTAACTTCACACACAACTTCCACACGGAAAATATAGGAAACATTTATACCTTTATACTCTATGGGAATCATAAGGAGAGGTATTAAACTTTTTCTGGATATCTAGAATGCTTGTGGAAATAGACCAGTTGACTACATGAATTATATTTACTATTATATTTTTAATTGTTAAAATTTATATTTTTTGATTTAACATAGTAATATCGTAATTTTAACTTAATATTATTTCAATATAAATAAGATATATATTGATTTGTTTATTGATTAAGCGTAACAATCTTATATTTTTGAAGAAGAGCCTATTGTTATTGTGGTAGAAGTTAAAGCTGTTCACGAGAGTTTCGTGCAATAGGATTGAGCTGATCATTTTAACTAACTTCAAGGATATAGCGTACAGGCCAGAATTATAATGTAGATTGATAAGCTGTATTAAAATATTGAGGCTCTTATATCTTTCACATCTCTTATACAAACTATCAGAGATCAAAATATTCTAACGATGTGCAAGATTTAAATAAAAAGGACTGAGACATACTTATTTAAAAAATTAACTATTTCTGAAATATATGTCAATGTTACACAAAAAATTACTTCAATTTATTCTTGATTAAAATAAATAATTTAAATTAATTTATTAGCATTGGCCAAAAGGCATAAGTGATTGTAGCAAATATGCTAATGCTAATGTTACAGACCCATAAAGCGTCAATTTTAAATTATGAATGGTCTGAATGGTTAATATAAATTATCATAGGATAATAAAACAATTAGCCTACTCTCTTTGATCCTAGTTTCGTGCAATATGACTAAGTTGATGATATTAAGTAACTTCAAGGAAATAGCGTACGGGCCAAAAGCAGAATTATAATGTAGATTAAGAAACCATAATAAAATTTTGAGGCCTTTATATCGCTTTTACATCTCTCATACAAACTATTAGAGATCAAAGTTTTCTATCGATGTGCAAATTTTAAATAAAAAGTGCTGAGACTTACTTATATAAATTTAACTATTTCTGAAACATATATTAATATTATGTAATGAAACAAAAATTATTTCAATTTCTTCTTTATTAGAGGTATGAAATATAGCAATAAGAATTTTTAAAATAACAATAAACATATAAAATAATTTAAACTAATTTATTAACACTGGCCAAAAGGCAAAAGTGACTGTAGCATAATTCTTCTCTTCTCCTTATAGCCATCCATTGCTTCATTCCAGAGATCTGTCAAAAATAATTTCCTGAGAACCATCTGATGTAAGTTTTCCTCGTGGTCCAACCTACTGCGTTCCGAATTAATGTAATTACCGAGTTTAATTACCTTGTCTTCCAATGCAGGGCCATCAAATTTTGTTTTGAAATAGTCCTCTAATATTTCGGAATGTACTGCTACGTCATCGTCATGTTTATGATTTCCACATTTAATTATAAATTTTAAATAGGTAATGGTCAGTTTTGCCCGGCAATTTTTCTTCTCGCATATGAATACTTTATCACCATTACATTTTTTATACAAAAAATTGTATGTTTTACCCTTATATACAATCTTCATTGTTTCAAACACCTGAAACACACTAGTCAAACTCTTTCACTCACTAGTTAAAACGGGAATAGGCATTTTCCATGATACGTGGTAAATATATACCCTTAATAGTTAAAGCATTTTATAAGGATAATAAAGTGTTACAATGAATTTTATTACAATGTTCCAGATCCATAAAGCGTCAGTTTTAAATTATGAATGGTGTGAATGGTTAATATAAATTATCATAAGATAATAAAACAATTAGCCTACTTTCTTTGATCCTATGTTGTATATTATTATGTAGGCTACCTGGTTACGATTCCGACTTAATTAATACCCGAAATATTAAAATACTGTTTCAAAACAAAATTTAACAGCGCAGAATTGAAAGACAAAGTGTTTTGACTCGGTAATTACACTAAATCGGAATGCAACAAGTTGGAGAATAAATACAACCAATTTCTGACAGTTCTGAAGAAATTACTTCTGGCAGAAACAATGGATAAGGAGAAGCGAAGAAATATGTTGTATGGTATTGTACAATAGCTATTGAACACTGCTTTAAATTCTCCAAGAATAACAATAGCCTCCTCTTCATAAACTGTTATATTAATAAACTAATCATTATATCTTTTTGTATTGAAATAATTCTAAGACAAAACTAATGTTATTATATATATCAACATATCATGTGGCTATGACAATAATAATTATAACATCTTTTGCCATGTTTCAAATAATTATATGGTGTATAATAACAATAGCTTCCTCTTCATAAACTGTTATATTAATAAACTAATTACTATATCTTTTTGTATTGAAATAATACTAAGACAAAACTAATGTTGTTATATATGTCAACATATCATGTGGCTATGACAATAAAAATTATAACATCTCTTGCCATGTTTCAAATAATTATGTGGTGTATAATAACAATAGCCTCCTCTTCATAAACTGTTATATTAATAAACTAATCACTATATCTTTTTGTATTGAAATAATACTAAGACAAAACTAATGTTGTTATATATGTCAACATATCATGTGGCTATGACAATAAAAATTATAACATCTCTTGCCATGTTTCAAATAATTATATGGTGTATAATAACAATAGCTTCCTCTTCATAAACTGTTATATTAATAAACTAATTACTATATCTTTTTGTATTGAAATAATACTAAGACAAAACTAATGTTGTTATATATGTCAACATATCATGTGGCTATGACAATAAAAATTATAACATCTCTTGCCATGTTTCAAATAATTATATGGTGTATATTAACAATAGCCTCCTCTTCATAAACTGTTATATTAATAAACTAATCACTATATCTTTTTGTATTGAAATAATACTAAGACAAAACTAATGTTGTTATATATGTCAACATATCATGTGGCTATGACAATAAAAATTATAACATCTCTTGCCATGTTTCAAATAATTATATGGTGTATAATAACAATAGCCTCCTCTTCATAAGCTGTCATATTAATCAACTAATCACTATATATTTTTGTATTGAAATAATACTAAGACAAAACTAATGTTATTATATATATCAACATATCATGTGGCTATGACAATAAAAATTATAACATCTCTTGCCATGTTTCAAATAATTATATGGTGTATAATAACAATAGCTTCCTCTTCATAAACTGTCATATTAATCAACTAATCACTATATATTTTTGTATTGAAATAATACTAAGACAAAACTAATGTTATTATATATATCAACATATCATGTGGCTATGACAATAAAAATTATAACATCTCTTGCCATGTTTCAAATAATTATATGGTGTATAATAACAATAGCTTCCTCTTCATAAACTGTCATATTAATCAACTAATCACTATATATTTTTGTATTGAAATAATACTAAGACAAAACTAATGTTGTTATATATGTCAACATATCATGTGGCTATGACAATAAAAAATCTAACATCTCTTGCCATGTTTCAAGTAATTATATGGTGTATAATAACAATAGCTTCCTCTTCATAAACTGTTTATTAATCAACTAATCATTATATCTTTTTGTATTGAAATAATACTGAGACAAAACTAATCTTGTTATATATGTCAACATATCATGTGGCTATGACAATAAAAATTATAACATCTCTTGCCATGTTTCAAATAATTATATGGTGTATAATAACAATAGCTTCCTCTTCATAAACTGTTATATTAATAAACTAATCACTATATCTTTTTGTATTGAAATAATACTAAGACAAAACTAATGTTGTTATATATGTCAACATATCATGTGGCTATGACAATAAAAATTATAACATCTCTTGCCATGTTTCAAATAATTATATGGTGTATAATAACAATAGCCTCCTCTTCATAAGCTGTCATATTAATCAACTAATCACTATATATTTTTGTATTGAAATAATACTAAGACAAAACTAATGTTATTATATATATCAACATATCATGTGGCTATGACAATAAAAATTATAACATCTCTTGCCATGTTTCAAATAATTATATGGTGTATAATAACAATAGCTTCCTCTTCATAAACTGTTATATTAATAAATTAACCACTATATCTTTTGGTATTGAAATAATACTAAGACAAAACTAATGTTGTTATATATGTCAACATATCATGTGGCTATGACAATAAAAAATATAACATCTCTTGCCATGTTTCAAATAATTATATGGTGTATAATAACAATAGCCTCCTCTTCATAAACTGTTATATTAATAAACTAATCATTATATCTTTTTGTATTGAAATAATTCTAAGACAAAACTAATGTTGTTATATATATCAACATATCATGTGGCTATGACAATAAAAATTATAACATCTCTTGCCATGTTTCAAATAATTATATGGTGTATAATAACAATAGCTTCCTCTTCATAAACTGTTATATTAATAAACTAATTACTATATCTTTTTGTATTGAAATAATACTAAGACAAAACTAATGTTGTTATATATGTCAACATATCATGTGGCTATGACAATAAAAAAGATAATATCCCTTGCCATATTTCAAATAATTATATGGTGTATAATAACAATAGCTTCCTCTTCATAAACTGTTTATTAATCAACTAATCATTATATCTTTTTGTATTGAAATAATACTAAGACAAAACTAATGTTGTTATATATGTCAACATATCATGTGGCTATGACAATAAAAAATATAACATCTCTTGCCATGTTTCAATTAATTATATGGTGTATAGATATTCTGTTCATTATTACATATATATTGTCTGTGATGTTCTGAAAATGAGTGGTGAGACCTTACAAGTTTGAATTTAATTTAATTAAATTATATTTACAGTTCAATATCGCTTCGGCATTTATTTATTGAAAAAACTCTCTATTTCAGAGCAACTTCAATTTTCTCCAAATTTACTTTTCTCTTAATCCTTTTAGGATATATTTTTTAATTTATTTTTTGAATTATTAAATTGTCCAATAAAAAAAATATGAAACTGTTAAATTGAGTCATTAAAACAAATAAATATAAAATTTTATATAGGTTTTATAATTTTTCATCAAAAACGACTTTACCATGTCAATAAAAATTAGAATTAAAGCTATTACAGTAAATATAATTGAGATAGTCAACAGGTAAATGACCACAGGCATTATATCTACAAACTCACCAATAAAAACATTAGTTTTATAACTCTAGTTGGATATAAATGTATACGTTTTCCCCAAAAAAATTATTTTGTTGTCTGAAACTAGTGAGTGAAGTTTGCAAAATGAGCTTAGAATTTAACGGATACAGTTACAAATTTTTATATAGTATTAATGATGAAAAGCACGTGTACATTTGCATTGACGGGTCTTGTCGAGTTAAGATTATTGTTTCTGGTAAACCAGAAGCAATTTTGAAAAGAATTGGTCGGCATAAACACCAGGATAAGAAACCGAATCAAGCGCTTCAACATATTTTGGAGGACTGCCAGAAAACAAACTTTCTCGGACCAGATCCGGAAGTCAACTTGCGAAAATTGAAGCGATATGTTAAGACAGAGCGCACAAAATATAATATTCAAAGGCGATTACGACAAACGGTACTTCGGAAGTCGTTTTTGAAGAGTGTTTGGAGTCGTGCAGTGGACTTTTATAAAAGCAACAGAGAAATGGCGAAGAAAATATATAAGTGGAAAAAATTGTTAAAACCAAGTAGTATTAAAAAAACTGTGTTTAAAGCGGTTACATTTATTTCGATTTTTACATAGCATTTCCATGTATTTGATTTGTATTTGTATTTGAGATATATATAATATTATTACTGTTACAATTTATTAGATTATTATTTTATAGATTATTAATTACATTAGATAATAAATATATTAGTTAATAGTTAATAAAGATGAATATAATGAGAAATTAATACGTTTTATTGTTTTATAATCTTTCATATTATGTTTATATATGTATATTTCTTAAAGAAAGGGTATTTATAGGTAGGTATGAAAAGGTATTTATTGTTGGTACTGTTTTTTATGCCAAAATTTGATATATTTTTTTTGGGAAAAGCGTTAAAATTTTAATATATTTGTTAATTCTTTGTGCTAGGCTTAACCTTGAGCCATGCCGAATTTTGCGTTATGAAATAGCTGTCTACAAAATACCCAGAAATATAATCCTAGATGTTGCAAACGGGCGGGGTACTAGCAGCGCAACTATGAAATGATAACGATTATCTGGCGACCCCGAGACGTTTATATGGGATTTTATTGAAGGGTACTTTGGATCATTCAGTGATTGACCATAGTTGAGTTAAGATGTGCCACCATCGACGGCCCAAGCCCCGTCAACGGGTATACCCAGCGCGGATACCTTTCATTTATTTATATTTCCTTAATATTTTATATAATTCTTCTTCCAGGTTGCTTGGGACATTCAAATAATTTTACTTTTTTTTATTGTATTTTGGGGGACAATAAATGGCGGCTATTGTAACTCAGTATCTGCTTGATTTAACAGTTACTGCTGTACTGAGCCCGGGTTCTTGATGCTGGAAGATATTATTTTTAATTATTATTGCTGTGGTCAACAGTGTTGCTAGGTACAACCAGGCCAATCATCATTTGAAAAATACAGAAACAAGCATTTGTTAAGAATGTCACTAATTTGCAAACAGAGTCAAATACTAAGGCTTAGACGAATTCGATAACATAAAAGGTAAATAATATATATTATCTTAAAATAATAGAACATGTTAATATGGGGATATATGTATCTTTATTAACTAATTATAGCTAATCCATATGTATTAATTTTTATTAATCTATATTTTTAATTTATCACATAGCACAATAGAAGCTCTATGTCGAAATCGAAGTGGTTGGCTTTGATTTATCCACAGTACGTTTAATTCTACAGAGCTTGATCCACTTATACATATTCTTTATCATTATTCTTCTGCGATGATACATGTCTGCTACATAACTCCGAAGATTGTTCAAAAACGATTTCCTAAGCACTGTCTGCCGTAATCGCCTTTTATTACTAAATTTTTTGCTTTCTGCGTTAATATATTGCTGCAATTTTTCCATTTTAACTTTCGGTTCTGATCCGAGAAAATTTATTTTCTGACAATCCTCTAAAATATCCTGATGTCCTGGATTCAGTTCCTTATTTTGGTGTTTATGCTGACCAAGTTTCTTTAGAATTAACTTTCGATCAATATTAACTATAATTTTAACACGACAATACTCCTCAATGCAAATGTAAAGATCACCGTTATTAATTTTATACAAAAACTTGTAATTGTATGCGCCAATTTTTAAATTCATTTTGTCAACTTCACACACTACTGCCAAAGAAATACTAAATTTATAGGAAAAATTTGTAAATTTATATCTTATAGATATCAAAGGGACAAAACTTTATTAGAGGTAATAAACTAATATTTATTTATTGATGCTTTTATAAATGCTTGCAAGTATTGAACAGTTGACTATCTATATTGTATTTACTATTATAACTTCAATTGTAATTTTTATATCTACTTTTTATTGACATTATAAAATAGTCTCAAATGAAAGATAATAAAACCAATACAAAAAGTTATATTTTTTATAGAACATTTCAATAATTAAAAAAGTTTCTTTTAAACATATATTTTAAATAGAACAAAAATATAAAATAAATTCAAAAAAATAGAAGCAGCCCTAAAATACATAGTTTCCTCAATAAATTAATACCGAAATAAGCATACTATAGGATATGGTAAACAACACATTAATATATAAAGATTAATAATACATGTAGGAGATGAATAATATACATTATCTTAAGATAATAAAACAGATTGATTTGTGGATATGTAAAATTTTATTAACTTCTTATTATCTATATGATTAATATATTACATATATAGATATTTTATGTCGAAATCGAAGTAATTGACTTAGATTTATCCATAGTATTTTTAATTCTACTGAGCTTTAGAAACTGTCTCCACTTATACATATTTTTCATCACTATTCTTCAGCGTTGATACATGTCTTCTGCATGATTCCAAATACTGTTCAAAAACGATTTCCTAAGCACTGTTTGGTGTAATCGTCTTTTCACGCTAAATTTCTTGCTTTCTGCTTTAATATATTGCTGCAATTTTTCCATTTTAACTTTCGGTTCTGATCCGAGGAAATCGATTTTCTGACAATCCTCTAAAATATCCTGATGTTCTGGATTCGGTTTATTAGTCTGGTGTTTATGCTGACCAAGTTTCTTTAGAATTATCTTCTGTTCAATATTAACTATAACTTTAACACGACAATATTCCTCAATGCAAATGTAAAGATCACCGTTATTAATTTCATACAAAAATTTGTAAATGTATGCGCCAATTTTTAAATTCATTTTGTCAACTTTACACACTACTGCCAAAGAAATACTAAATTTATAGGAAAAATTTGTAAATTTATATCTTATAGATATCAAAGGGACAAAACTTTATTTGAGGTAATAAACTAATATTTATTTATTGATGCTTTTATAAATGCTTGCAAGTATTGAACAGTTGACTATCTATATTGTATTTACTATTATAACTTCAATTGTAATTTTTAAACCTACTTTTAATTGACATTATAGAATAGTCTCAAATGAAAGGTAATAAAACCAATACAAAAAGTTATATTTTTTATAGAACATTTCAATAATTAAAAAAGGTTCTTTTAAACATATATTTTAAATAGAACAAAAATATAAAATAAATTCAAAAAAATAGAAGCAGCCCTAAAATACATAGTTTCCTCAATAAATTAATACCGAAATAAGCATAATATAGGATATGGTAAACAACACATTAATATATAAAGATTAATAATACATGTAGGAGATGAATAATATACAATATCTTAAAATAATAAAACAGATTGATTTGTGGATATGTAAAATTTTATTAACTTCTTATTATCTATATGATTAATATATTACATATATAGATATTTTATGTCGAAATCGAAGTAATTGACTTAGATTTATCCATAGTATTTTTAATTCTACTGAGCTTTAGAAACTGTCTCCACTTATACATATTTTTCATCACTATTCTTCAGCGTTGATACATGTCTTCTGCATGATTCCAAATACTGTTCAAAAACGATTTCCTAAGCACTGTTTGGTGTAATCGTCTTTTCACGCTAAATTTCTTGCTTTCTGCTTTAACATATTGCTGCAATTTTTCCATTTTAACTTTCGGTTCTGATCCGAGGAAATCGATTTTCTGACAATCCTCTAAAATATCCTGATGTTCTGGATTCGGTTTATTAGTCTGGTGTTTATGCTGACCAAGTTTCTTTAGAATTATCTTCTGTTCAATATTAACTATAACTTTAACACGACAATATTCCTCAATGCAAATGTAAAGATCACCGTTATTAATTTCATACAAAAATTTGTAAATGTATGCGCCAATTTTTAAATTCATTTTGTCAACTTCACACACTACTGCCAAAGAAATACTAAATTTATAGGAAAAATTTGTAAATTTATATCTTATAGATATCAAAGGGACAAAACTTTATTAGAGGTAATAAACTAATATTTATTTATTGATGCTTTTATAAATGCTTGCAAGTATTGAACAGTTGACTATCTATATTGTATTTACTATTATAACTTCAATTGTAATTTTTAAACCTACTTTTTATTGACATTATAGAATAGTCTCAAATGAAAGGTAATAAAAGCAATACAAAAAGTTATATTTTTTACAGAACATTTCAATAATTAAAAAAGTTTCTTTTAAACATATATTTTAAATAGAACAAAAATATAAAATAAATTCAAAAAAATAGAAGCAGCCCTAAAATACATAGTTTCCTCAATAAATTAATACCGAAATAAGCATACTATAGGATATGGTAAACAACACATTAATATATAAAGATTAATAATACATGTAGGAGATGAATAATATACATTATCTTAAAATAATAAAACAGATTGATTTGTGGATATGTAAAATTTTATTAACTTCTTATTATCTATATGATTAATATATTACATATATAGATATTTTATGTCGAAATCGAAGTAATTGACTTAGATTTATCCATAGTATTTTTAATTCTACTGAGCTTTAGAATCTGTCTCCACTTATACATATTTTTCATCACTATTCTTCAGCGTTGATACATGTCTTCTGTATGATTCCAAATACTGTTCAAAAACGATTTCCTAAGCACTGTTTGGTGTAATCGTCTTTTCACGCTAAATTTCTTGCTTTCTGCTTTAATATATTGCTGCAATTTTTCCATTTTAACTTTCGGTTCTGATCCGAGGAAATCGATTTTCTGACAATCCTCTAAAATATCCTGATGTTCTGGATTCGGTTTATTAGTCTGGTGTTTATGCTCACCAAGTTTCTTTAGAATTATCTTCTGTTCAATATTAACTATAACTTTAACACGACAATATTCCTCAATGCAAATGTAAAGATCACTGTTATTAATTTCATACAAACATTTGTAAATGTATGCGCCAATTTTTAAATTCATTTTGTCAACTTTACACACTACTGCCAAAGAAATACTAAATTTATAGGAAAAATTTGTAAATTTATATCTTATAGATATCAAAGGGACAAAACTTTATTAGAGGTAATAAACTAATATTTATTTATTGATGCTTTTATAAATGCTTGCAAGTATTGAACAGTTGACTATCTATATTGTATTTACTATTATAAGTTCAATTGTAATTTTTAAATCTACTTTTAATTGACATTATAAAATAGTCTCAAATGAAAGGTAATAAAACCAATACAAAAAGTTATATTTTTTATAGAACATTTCAATAATTAAAAAAGTTTCTTTTAAACATATATTTTAAATAGAACAAAAATATAAAATAAATTCAAAAAAATAGAAGCAGCCCTAAAATACATAGTTTCCTCAATAAATTAATACCGAAATAAGCATACTATAGGATATGGTAAACAACACATTAATATATAAAGATTAATAATACATGTAGGAGATGAATAATATACATTATCTTAAAATAATAAAACAGATTGATTTGTGGATATGTAAAATTTTATTAACTTCTTATTATCTATATGATTAATATATTACATATATAGATATTTTATGTCGAAATCGAAGTAATTGACTTAGATTTATCCATAGTATTTTTAATTCTACTGAGCTTTAGAAACTGTCTCCACTTATACATATTTTTCATCACTATTCTTCAGCGTTGATACATGTCTTCTGCATGATTCCAAATACTGTTCAAAAACGATTTCCTAAGCACTGTTTGGTGTAATCGTCTTTTCACGCTAAATTTCTTGCTTTCTGCTTTAATATATTGCTGCAATTTTTCCATTTTAACTTTCGGTTCTGATCCGAGGAAATCGATTTTCTGACAATCCTCTAAAATATCCTGATGTTCTGGATTCGGTTTATTAGTCTGGTGTTTATGCTGACCAAGTTTCTTTAGAATTATCTTCTGTTCAATATTAACTATAACTTTAACACGACAATATTCCTCAATGCAAATGTAAAGATCACCGTTATTAATTTCATACAAAAATTTGTAAATGTATGCGCCAATTTTTAAATTCATTTTGTCAACTTCACACACTACTGCCAAAGAAATACTAAATTTATAGGAAAAATTTGTAAATTTATATCTTATAGATATCAAAGGGACAAAACTTTATTAGAGGTAATAAACTAATATTTATTTATTGATGCTTTTATAAATGCTTGCAAGTATTGAACAGTTGACTATCTATATTGTATTTACTATTATAACTTCAATTGTAATTTTTAAACCTACTTTTTATTGACATTATAGAATAGTCTCAAATGAAAGGTAATAAAACCAATACAAAAAGTTATATTTTTTATAGAACATTTCAATAATTAAAAAAGTTTCTTTTAAACATATATTTTAAATAGAACAAAAATATAAAATAAATTCAAAAAAATAGAAGCAGCCCTAAAATACATAGTTTCCTCAATAAATTAATACCGAAATAAGCATACTATAGGATATGGTAAACAACACATTAATTTATAAAGATTAATAATACATGTAGGAGATGAATAATATACATTATCTTAAAATAATAAAACAGATTGATTTGTGGATATGTAAAATTTTATTAACTTCTTATTATCTATATGATTAATATATTACATATATAGATATTTTATGTCGAAATCGAAGTAATTGACTTAGATTTATCCATAGTATTTTTAATTCTACTGAGCTTTAGAAACTGTCTCCACTTATACATATTTTTCATCACTATTCTTCAGCGTTGATACATGTCTTCTGCATGATTCCAAATACTGTTCAAAAACGATTTCCTAAGCACTGTTTGGTGTAATCGTCTTTTCACGCTAAATTTCTTGCTTTCTGCTTTAATATATTGCTGCAATTTTTCCATTTTAACTTTCGGTTCTGATCCGAGGAAATCGATTTTCTGACAATCCTCTAAAATATCCTGATGTTCTGGATTCGGTTTATTAGTCTGGTGTTTATGCTGACCAAGTTTCTTTAGAATTATCTTCTGTTCAATATTAACTATAACTTTAACACGACAATATTCCTCAATGCAAATGTAAAGATCACCGTTATTAATTTCATACAAAAATTTGTAAATGTATGCGCCCATTTATAAATTCATTTTGTCAACTTTACACACTACTGCCAAAGAAATACTAAATTTATAGGAAAAATTTGTAAATTTATATCTTATAGATATCAAAGGGACAAAACTTTATTAGAGGTAATAAACTAATATTTATTTATTGATGCTTTTATAAATGCTTGCAAGTATTGAACAGTTGACTATCTATATTGTATTTACTATTATAACTTCAATTGTAATTTTTAAACCTACTTTTTATTGACATTATAGAATAGTCTCAAATGAAAGGTAATAAAACCAATACAAAAAGTTATATTTTTTATAGAACATTTCAATAATTAAAAAAGTTTCTTTTAAACATATATTTTAAATAGAACAAAAATATAAAATAAATTCAAAAAAATAGAAGCAGCCCTAAAACACATAGTTTCCTCAATAAATTAATACCGAAATAAGCATAATATAGGAAATGGTAAACAACACATTAATATATAAAGATTAATAATACATGTAGGAGATGAATAATATACATTATATTAAAATAATAAAACAGATTGATTTGTGGATATGTAAAATTTTATTAACTTCTTATTATCTATATGATTAATATATTACATATATAGATATTTTATGTCGAAATCGAAGTAATTGACTTAGATTTATCCATAGTATTTTTAATTCTACTGAGCTTTAGAAACTGTCTCCACTTATACATATTTTTCATCACTATTCTTCAGCGTTGATACATGTCTTCTGCATGATTCCAAATACTGTTCAAAAACGATTTCCTAAGCACTGTTTGGTGTAATCGTCTTTTCACGCTAAATTTCTTGCTTTCTGCTTTAATATATTGCTGCAATTTTTCCATTTTAACTTTCGGTTCTGATCCGAGGAAATCGATTTTCTGACAATCCTCTAAAATATCCTGATGTTCTGGATTCGGTTTATTAGTCTGGTGTTTATGCTGACCAAGTTTCTTTAGAATTATCTTCTGTTCAATATTAACTATAACTTTAACACGACAATATTCCTCAATGCAAATGTAAAGATCACCGTTATTAATTTCATACAAAAATTTGTAAATGTATGCGCCAATTTTTAAATTCATTTTGTCAACTTCACACACTACTGCCAAAGAAATACTAAATTTATAGGAAAAATTTGTAAATTTATATCTTATAGATATCAAAGGGACAAAACTTTATTAGAGGTAATAAACTAATATTTATTTATTGATGCTTTTATAAATGCTTGCAAGTATTGAACAGTTGACTATCTATATTGTATTTACTATTATAACTTCAATTGTAATTTTTAAACCTACTTTTTATTGACATTATAGAATAGTCTCAAATGAAAGGTAATAAAACCAATACAAAAAGTTATATTTTTTATAGAACATTTCAATAATTAAAAAAGTTTCTTTTAAACATATATTTTAAATAGAACAAAAATATAAAATAAATTCAAAAAAATAGAAGCAGCCCTAAAATACATAGTTTCCTCAATAAATTAATACCGAAATAAGCATACTATAGGATATGGTAAACAACACATTAATATATAAAGATTAATAATACATGTAGGAGATGAATAATATACATTATCTTAAAATAATAAAACAGATTGATTTGTGGATATGTAAAATTTTATTAACTTCTTATTATCTATATGATTAATATATTACATATATAGATATTTTATGTCGAAATCGAAGTAATTGACTTAGATTTATCCATAGTATTTTTAATTCTACTGAGCTTTAGAAACTGTCTCCACTTATACATATTTTTCATCACTATTCTTCAGCGTTGATACATGTCTTCTGCATGATTCCAAATACTGTTCAAAAACGATTTCCTAAGCACTGTTTGGTGTAATCGTCTTTTCACGCTAAATTTCTTGCTTTCTGCTTTAATATATTGCTGCAATTTTTCCATTTTAACTTTCGGTTCTGATCCGAGGAAATCGATTTTCTGACAATCCTCTAAAATATCCTGATGTTCTGGATTCGGTTTATTAGTCTGGTGTTTATGCTGACCAAGTTTCTTTAGAATTATCTTCTGTTCAATATTAACTATAACTTTAACACGACAATATTCCTCAATGCAAATGTAAAGATCACCGTTATTAATTTCATACAAAAATTTGTAAATGTATGCGCCAATTTTTAAATTCATTTTGTCAACTTCACACACTACTGCCAAAGAAATACTAAATTTATAGGAAAAATTTGTAAATTTATATCTTATAGATATCAAAGGGACAAAACTTTATTAGAGGTAATAAACTAATATTTATTTATTGATGCTTTTATAAATGCTTGCAAGTATTGAACAGTTGACTATCTATATTGTATTTACTATTATAACTTCAATTGTAATTTTTAAATCTACTTTTTATTGACATTATAAAATAGTCTCAAATGAAAGGTAATAAAACCAATACAAAAAGTTATATTTTTTATAGAACATTTCAATAATTAAAAAAGTTTCTTTTAAACATATATTTTAAATAGAACAAAAATATAAAATAAATTCAAAAAAATAGAAGCAGCCCTAAAATACATAGTTTCCTCAATAAATTAGTACCGAAATAAGCATACTATAGGATATGGTAAACAACACATTAATATATAAAGATTAATAATACATGTAGGAGATGAATAATATACATTATCTTAAAATAATAAAACAGATTGATTTGTGGATATGTAAAATTTTATTAACTTCTTATTATCTATATGATTAATATATTACATATATAGATATTTTATGTCGAAATCGAAGTAATTGACTTAGATTTATCCATAGTATTTTTAATTCTACTGAGCTTTAGAAACTGTCTCCACTCATACATATTTTTCATCACTATTCTTCAGCGTTGATACATGTCTTCTGCATGATTCCAAATACTGTTCAAAAACGATTTCCTAAGCACTGTTTGGTGTAATCGTCTTTTCACGCTAAATTTCTTGCTTTCTGCTTTAATATATTGCTGCAATTTTTCCATTTTAACTTTCGGTTCTGATCCGAGGAAATCGATTTTCTGACAATCCTCTAAAATATCCTGATGTTCTGGATTCGGTTTATTAGTCTGGTGTTTATGCTGACCAAGTTTCTTTAGAATTATCTTCTGTTCAATATTAACTATAACTTTAACACGACAATATTCCTCAATGCAAATGTAAAGATCACCGTTATTAATTTCATACAAAAATTTGTAAATGTATGCGCCAATTTTTAAATTCATTTTGTCAACTTCACACACTACTGCCAAAGAAATACTAAATTTATAGGAAAAATTTGTAAATTTATATCTTATAGATATCAAAGGGACAAAACTTTATTAGAGGTAATAAACTAATATTTATTTATTGATGCTTTTATAAATGCTTGCAAGTATTGAACAGTTGACTATCTATATTGTATTTACTATTATAACTTCAATTGTAATTTTTAAATCTACTTTTTATTGACATTATAGAATAGTCTCAAATGAAAGGTAATAAAACCAATACAAAAAGTTATATTTTTTATAGAACATTTCAATAATTAAAAAAGTTTCTTTTAAACATATATTTTAAATAGAACAAAAATATAAAATAAATTCAAAAAAATAGAAGCAGCCCTAAAATACATAGTTTCCTCAATAAATTAATACCGAAATAAGCATACTATAGGATATGGTAAACAACACATTAATATATAAAGATTAATAATACATGTAGGAGATGAATAATATACATTATCTTAAAATAATAAAACAGATTGATTTGTGGATATGTAAAATTTTATTAACTTCTTATTATCTATATGATTAATATATTACATATATAGATATTTTATGTCGAAATCGAAGTAATTGACTTAGATTTATCCATAGTATTTTTAATTCTACTGAGCTTTAGAAACTGTCTCCACTTATACATATTTTTCATCACTATTCTTCAGCGTTGATACATGTCTTCTGCATGATTCCAAATACTGTTCAAAAACGATTTCCTAAGCACTGTTTGGTGTAATCGTCTTTTCACGCTAAATTTCTTGCTTTCTGCTTTAATATATTGCTGCAATTTTTCCATTTTAACTTTCGGTTCTGATCCGAGGAAATCGATTTTCTGACAATCCTCTAAAATATCCTGATGTTCTGGATTCGGTTTATTAGTCTGGTGTTTATGCTGACCAAGTTTCTTTAGAATTATCTTCTGTTCAATATTAACTATAACTTTAACACGACAATATTCCTCAATGCAAATGTAAAGATCACCGTTATTAATTTCATACAAAAATTTGTAAATGTATGCGCCAATTTTTAAATTCATTTTGTCAACTTCACACACTACTGCCAAAGAAATACTAAATTTATAGGAAAAATTTGTAAATTTATATCTTATAGATATCAAAGGGACAAAACTTTATTAGAGGTAATAAACTAATATTTATTTATTGATGCTTTTATAAATGCTTGCAAGTATTGAACAGTTGACTATCTATATTGTATTTACTATTATAACTTCAATTGTAATTTTTAAACCTACTTTTTATTGACATTATAGAATAGTCTCAAATGAAAGGTAATAAAACCAATACAAAAAGTTATATTTTTTATAGAACATTTCAATAATTAAAAAAGTTTCTTTTAAACATATATTTTAAATAGAACAAAAATATAAAATAAATTCAAAAAAATAGAAGCAGCCCTAAAATACATAGTTTCCTCAATAAATTAATACCGAAATAAGCATAATATAGGAAATGGTAAACAACACATTAATATATAAAGATTAATAATACATGTAGGAGATGAATAATATACATTATATTAAAATAATAAAACAGATTGATTTGTGGATATGTAAAATTTTATTAACTTCTTATTATCTATATGATTAATATATTACATATATAGATATTTTATGTCGAAATCGAAGTAATTGACTTAGATTTATCCATAGTATTTTTAATTCTACTGAGCTTTAGAAACTGTCTCCACTTATACATATTTTTCATCACTATTCTTCAGCGTTGATACATGTCTTCTGCATGATTCCAAATACTGTTCAAAAACGATTTCCTAAGCACTGTTTGGTGTAATCGTCTTTTCACGCTAAATTTCTTGCTTTCTGCTTTAATATATTGCTGCAATTTTTCCATTTTAACTTTCGGTTCTGATCCGAGGAAATCGATTTTCTGACAATCCTCTAAAATATCCTGATGTTCTGGATTCGGTTTATTAGTCTGGTGTTTATGCTGACCAAGTTTCTTTAGAATTATCTTCTGTTCAATATTAACTATAACTTTAACACGACAATATTCCTCAATGCAAATGTAAAGATCACCGTTATTAATTTCATACAAAAATTTGTAAATGTATGCGCCAATTTTTAAATTCATTTTGTCAACTTCACACACTACTGCCAAAGAAATACTAAATTTATAGGAAAAATTTGTAAATTTATATCTTATAGATATCAAAGGGACAAAACTTTATTAGAGGTAATAAACTAATATTTATTTATTGATGCTTTTATAAATGCTTGCAAGTATTGAACAGTTGACTATCTATATTGTATTTACTATTATAACTTCAATTGTAATTTTTAAACCTACTTTTTATTGACATTATAGAATAGTCTCAAATGAAAGGTAATAAAACCAATACAAAAAGTTATATTTTTTATAGAACATTTCAATAATTAAAAAAGTTTCTTTTAAACATATATTTTAAATAGAACAAAAATATAAAATAAATTCAAAAAAATAGAAGCAGCCCTAAAATACATAGTTTCCTCAATAAATTAATACCGAAATAAGCATACTATAGGATATGGTAAACAACACATTAATATATAAAGATTAATAATACATGTAGGAGATGAATAATATACATTATCTTAAAATAATAAAACAGATTGATTTGTGGATATGTAAAATTTTATTAACTTCTTATTATCTATATGATTAATATATTACATATATAGATATTTTATGTCGAAATCGAAGTAATTGACTTAGATTTATCCATAGTATTTTTAATTCTACTGAGCTTTAGAAACTGTCTCCACTTATACATATTTTTCATCACTATTCTTCAGCGTTGATACATGTCTTCTGCATGATTCCAAATACTGTTCAAAAACGATTTCCTAAGCACTGTTTGGTGTAATCGTCTTTTCACGCTAAATTTCTTGCTTTCTGCTTTAATATATTGCTGCAATTTTTCCATTTTAACTTTCGGTTCTGATCCGAGGAAATCGATTTTCTGACAATCCTCTAAAATATCCTGATGTTCTGGATTCGGTTTATTAGTCTGGTGTTTATGCTGACCAAGTTTCTTTAGAATTATCTTCTGTTCAATATTAACTATAACTTTAACACGACAATATTCCTCAATGCAAATGTAAAGATCACCGTTATTAATTTCATACAAAAATTTGTAAATGTATGCGCCAATTTTTAAATTCATTTTGTCAACTTCACACACTACTGCCAAAGAAATACTAAATTTATAGGAAAAATTTGTAAATTTATATCTTATAGATATCAAAGGGACAAAACTTTATTAGAGGTAATAAACTAATATTTATTTATTGATGCTTTTATAAATGCTTGCAAGTATTGAACAGTTGACTATCTATATTGTATTTACTATTATAACTTCAATTGTAATTTTTAAACCTACTTTTTATTGACATTATAGAATAGTCTCAAATGAAAGGTAATAAAACCAATACAAAAAGTTATATTTTTTATAGAACATTTCAATAATTAAAAAAATTTCTTTTAAACATATATTTTAAATAGAACAAAAATATAAAATAAATTCAAAAAAATAGAAGCAGCCCTAAAATACATAGTTTCCTCAATAAATTAATACCGAAATAAGCATACTATAGGATATGGTAAACAACACATTAATATATAAAGATTAATAATACATGTAGGAGATGAATAATATACATTATCTTAAAATAATAAAACAGATTGATTTGTGGATATGTAAAATTTTATTAACTTCTTATTATCTATATGATTAATATATTACATATATAGATATTTTATGTCGAAATCGAAGTAATTGACTTAGATTTATCCATAGTATTTTTAATTCTACTGAGCTTTAGAAACTGTCTCCACTCATACATATTTTTCATCACTATTCTTCAGCGTTGATACATGTCTTCTGCATGATTCCAAATACTGTTCAAAAACGATTTCCTAAGCACTGTTTGGTGTAATCGTCTTTTCACGCTAAATTTCTTGCTTTCTGCTTTAATATATTGCTGCAATTTTTCCATTTTAACTTTCGGTTCTGATCCGAGGAAATCGATTTTCTGACAATCCTCTAAAATATCCTGATGTTCTGGATTCGGTTTATTAGTCTGGTGTTTATGCTGACCAAGTTTCTTTAGAATTATCTTCTGTTCAATATTAACTATAACTTTAACACGACAATATTCCTCAATGCAAATGTAAAGATCACCGTTATTAATTTCATACAAAAATTTGTAAATGTATGCGCCAATTTTTAAATTCATTTTGTCAACTTCACACACTACTGCCAAAGAAATACTAAATTTATAGGAAAAATTTGTAAATTTATATCTTATAGATATCAAAGGGACAAAACTTTATTAGAGGTAATAAACTAATATTTATTTATTGATGCTTTTATAAATGCTTGCAAGTATTGAACAGTTGACTATCTATATTGTATTTACTATTATAACTTCAATTGTAATTTTTAAATCTACTTTTTATTGACATTATAGAATAGTCTCAAATGAAAGGTAATAAAACCAATACAAAAAGTTATATTTTTTATAGAACATTTCAATAATTAAAAAAGTTTCTTTTAAACATATATTTTAAATAGAACAAAAATATAAAATAAATTCAAAAAAATAGAAGCAGCCCTAAAATACATAGTTTCCTCAATAAATTAATACCGAAATAAGCATACTATAGGATATGGTAAACAACACATTAATATATAAAGATTAATAATACATGTAAGAGATGAATAATATACATTATCTTAAAATAATAAAACAGATTGATTTGTGGATATGTAAAATTTTATTAACTTCTTATTATCTATATGATTAATATATTACATATATAGATATTTTATGTCGAAATCGAAGTAATTGACTTAGATTTATCCATAGTATTTTTAATTCTACTGAGCTTTAGAAACTGTCTCCACTTATACATATTTTTCATCACTATTCTTCAGCGTTGATACATGTCTTCTGCATGATTCCAAATACTGTTCAAAAACGATTTCCTAAGCACTGTTTGGTGTAATCGTCTTTTCACGCTAAATTTCTTGCTTTCTGCTTTAATATATTGCTGCAATTTTTCCATTTTAACTTTCGGTTCTGATCCGAGGAAATCGATTTTCTGACAATCCTCTAAAATATCCTGATGTTCTGGATTCGGTTTATTAGTCTGGTGTTTATGCTGACCAAGTTTCTTTAGAATTATCTTCTGTTCAATATTAACTATAACTTTAACACGACAATATTCCTCAATGCAAATGTAAAGATCACCGTTATTAATTTCATACAAAAATTTGTAAATGTATGCGCCAATTTTTAAATTCATTTTGTCAACTTCACACACTACTGCCAAAGAAATACTAAATTTATAGGAAAAATTTGTAAATTTATATCTTATAGATATCAAAGGGACAAAACTTTATTAGAGGTAATAAACTAATATTTATTTATTGATGTTTTTATAAATGCTTGCAAGTATTGAACAGTTGACTATCTATTTACTGTATAACTATTATATAATTGTATAATAGTATAATTGTATTTACTATTATAACTTCAATTGTAATTTTTATATCTACTTTTTATTGACATTATAAAACAGTCTCAAATGAAAGGTAATAAAACCAATACAAAAAGTTATATTTTTTATAGAACATTTCAATAATTAAAAAAGTTTTTTTTAAACATATATTTTAAATAGAACAAAAATATAAAATAAATTCAAAAAAATAGAAGCAGCCCTAAAATACATAGTTTCCTCAATAAATTAATACCGAAATAAGCATACTATAGGATATGGTAAACAACACATTAATATATAAAGATTAATAATATATGTAGGAGATAATATACATTATCTTAAAATAATAAAACAGATTGATTTGTGGATATGTAAAATTTTATTAACTTCTTATTATCTATATGATTAATATATTACATATATAGATATTTTATGTCGAAATCGAAGTAATTGACTTAGATTTATCCATAGTATTTTTAATTCTACTGAGCTTTAGAGCTCAGCTGTTACTGAGCTGTCTCCTATAATCTCTATAACTCCTATAGGGGCCTGAAGTGTCTATGGGTATTGAATAGTTGACTATCTATATTGTATTTAATACTAAACTCCAACTGTAATTTTTGTGTCTACTTTTTAATGACATTGTAAAATAGTCTTTGATTAAAGATAGCCAAAACAATACAAAAAGTTATATTTATTTTTTTAGGGCCTAAATATAACAGTTTTATATTTTTATAGGATAATTCAATAATCCAAAAAAATAACTTTTAAACATATATTTTAAATATAATAAAAATATAAAATATATACAAAAAATAGGTAAACAACACAACACACAAAGAATATAATATAATACAATAAAAAAGTGATATAATATTTAGTGATCATTTGATATATTCTTTTTATTAAATGATTAATTGAATATTGATGGTGGTCTTTGATATACTAAAGCATTTTATTACCTCAAATTAAGGCAAAGTATATAGCAATACATGTTTATTTGGCTTAAGATATTGGAAATTCCCTTAGGTCATAAGATAGGACCATAAAGCAATTAAATCCTTACATATATAAATTTTACAACATCTTCGTTTCTTACAGATATAGTCACTTAAAGTAACGGCATATATTATAAACTTTTATAGAAATTGGCGAACGAAGAACAAGTATGGATGTGTCATCACGCAACTTGTCGTGTGAAAGTGAGTACTTTTCATAATAATAATGCTATTGTGGGTGGTAATCATGTGTATAATGAAGTCGAATATAAGACAAATAATCGTTATAGAGCAGTCTTGTCGGACCAGCGTAACATCAAGGACATTAATGGTCAAGCCCCATGGTCATCAGTCAACATTCCTAAAAAAGAACTGAAAATATGTAATTGCGAAATGTGTGAAGCAGGATGTTGACAGGGATATGCGTCAATACATCTTAAGACGACAGTTTCTGGATGGAATGTGGGACAAACAGGCTCTCCTAGCACTGTATGGATTATAATAAGTTACGTTACTCAGGATTTCCTGCAGCTAATAAACAATTTACTTCGATAATATCTCGTAACATACCAAATTAACATTGTTTTCGATATTAATTGTTTAACTTGTTACCCAAATTATGATACACTATTACCTAAAAAATGCAATATCTGTGTATAAATTTGTATACAATAATATTGTGATTATAGCTTGAAATAACACAACAAAACATAAATATTCCCAGAATTATAATAATTTATTAATTAAAATATAATTGTTTAAAAGTCTATAGTATATTTAATTAGAAAATTCATTTGAAGCATTTTCCTGAAGTCATCTTAAATAGCTAATAAATATCAATATAATGTTCCTTTTAAAATTCTTCTTAAAACAAAATTAGTGACCAACCACAATGAAGTATAAATATTTTTATTTTACTTTGAACAAATATTTTATATAATTGAAATTTGTTTGTCGAAAAGCCTATAGTAGACTTTAATAGAGTGTAAATTAGACCAATGCCGAATTGAATATCGAAGATGAAGGTCTTTTATATTTTAAAGGGTTTTATGACTCCAATTGGGTGAAGTGTACAGCAATAAATGTGCAATTACTTTAAGGTATTGGAAAATCCTTTTGATCGTAAAACAATTAAGCCCTTGAATCTATAAATTTCAGAACCTCTTCCCTTCTTACACATTACAGCATGGTCACTTAAAGTAGCTGTTACGATGGAAATACGCCAGTTATCAGACGGCGTATATTATAAGCTCTTATACGGATTGGCGAACGAAAAACAAGTGTGGATGTGTCATCATGCGAATTGTCGCGCGAAAGTGATTACTTATCATAATAATAATGTTATTGTGAAGTGGGTTGGTGGTCATGTACATAATGCAGTCGAAAATAATACAAACAATAGCTACAGAGCAGTCTTGTCGGAACAGTATAACATCCAAAACATCAATGGACAAACTCTGTGGTCATCAGTCAACAGTCCTAAGAAAGAACTGAAAAGAATAAGAAAATATATAATTGCGGAATGTAACAAGCAAGATATTGACAGGAACATGCGTCAGTCCGTCTTAAGGCGATTATTCCTGGAGGAAATGTGGAACAATGCCTGCAAAAATTATAGAATAGAAAAGAAGAAGAGAAGGCGGGAGAGACGGGCTCTCCTAGCACTTTATGGATTATAATAAGTTACGTTACCCAGCATATCGTATTTGCTTCCTGCAGCTAATGAACAATTTACTTTGATAATATCTCGTATTATATAAAATTAACATTGTTTTCGATATTAATGTTTTAACTTGTTACCTATTATTATCAAACAATGATACCCTATTAGATAAGAAATGCAATATCTGTTTATAAATTGTGATTATAGTTTGAAATAACACAACAAAATATAAGTATTCCTAGAATTATAATAATTTATCAATTAAAATATAATTGTTCAAAAGTCTATAGTAGTTTTAATTGTAAAGTGTAGATGAGACTATTACGATCACCTTTTATTGACTTGTGTTACATAATTACATCTTGCCTAATTAGTACTGTAAGAGCAATATTCATTTAAAGCATTTTCCAGAAGTCATCTTACATAGGCAAAAAATATGAATATAACATTCCTTTTAAAAATTCTTCTTAAAACAAAATAAGTGATCAACCACAATGAAGTATAATTTTTTTATTTTCCTTTGAATAAATATTTTATATAATTGAAATCTATTTGTCCAAGAGCCTATAGTATATTTTAATAAAGTGTAACATTAAACGAATGCCGAACTAAATATCGAAGATATTCTAAAGGAAAGAATGGTGGAGCAATGCCTGTAAAAATTACAGAAAAGAAAAAGAGAAGACGGGACAGACGAGCTCTCCTAGCACTTTATGGATTATAATAAGTTACGTTACCCAGCATATCGTATTTGCTTCCTGCAACTAATGAACAATTTACTTTGATAATATCTCGTATCATACCGAAATAACATTGTTTTCGATATTCATATTTTAACTTGTTACCTATTAGTATCAAACTATGATACCCTATTAGCTAAGAAATGCAATATCTGTTTATAATTATTTACACAAAATATTGTGATTATAATTTGAAATAACACAAAAAAATATAAGTATTCCTAGAATTATAATAATTTATTAATTAAAATATAATTGTTCAAAAGTCTATAGTAGTTTTAATTGTAAATTGTAGATGAGACTATTACGATCACCTTTTATTGACTTGTGTTACATAATTACATCTTGTCTAATTGTACTGTAAGAGCAATATTCATTTAAAGCATTTTCCAGAAGTCATCTTAAATAGGCAAAAAATATGAATATAACATTCCTTTTAAAATTCTTCTTAAAACAAAATAAGTGATCAACCACAATGAAGTATAATTTTTTTATTTTCCTTTGAATAAATATTTTATATAATTGAAATCTATTTGTCCAAGAGCCTATGGTATATTTTACTAAAGTGTAACATTAAACGAATGCCGAACTAAATATCGAAGATATTCTAAAGGAAAGAATGGTGGAGCAATGCCTGTAAAAATTACAGAAAAGAAAAAGAGAAGGCGGGAGAGAGGGACTCTCCTAGCACTTTATGGATTATAATAAGTTACGTTACCAAGCATTGCGTAATTCCTGCAGCTAATGAACAATTTACTGTTAATATTATAATAATTCATTATATAAAATATATTCGTTCAAAAGCCTACAGTAGTTTTAATCCAAATGCAGATGAGACTATTACTATCATCGTTTATTAACTTGTTTTAAATCTGTTCATCTTGTGTTATTAATAATATGAGTTCCAAATAACACAACAAAATATAAATATTCAAACAATTATAATAAATCGAAATATTAACGAAAATAAAAGATCAAACAAAATGGTGTTAAAAAAGATATTTATATTTGTATTCCCACTGAAATAATATTTCCTTTAACTAAATATATTTGATCAATAGATTATAATAATTTTATTTAAAATGTAGATGAGATTCTTGGGCCTTCATTTCTATCTTGTGTTTCATTGTATAGTACTAATAGCAACTTTACTTTTAAAGAATTTTTCAGAATGCCTTTTATTTGCCACAGTATCATTATGATTTTTAAATTGTACTTATCTTTCAGACAAAATTATTGATCAATCACAATGGAGTATAAATGATTTTATTTTTTTATTGTTATTTAAACAATTTTTTTATTTAATTAAAATGTATTCATTCAACAGCCTATAGCCTACAGTAGATTTAATTCTTATGCAGATGAGACTATTAAGTTCATCTGTTAGTTACATTTTATCTTATTAAAACAACTTTCTTTAAGGCATATCCCAGAATATCTTTGCTGTCTTTAATTGAAATATGTTTGTTCATAAGGCTATACTGGTTTTAATCAGAATGTACATGATATTATTAAATTTATCTTTTATTAACTAATTTTATATTTTATAGTCTAGAGAGCAAATTTACTTTAACCAATTTTCAATAATACCTTGTTCTAAAGTTTTCTTTTGCAAACTAGGGGTTTATCTGGACTGGACCTACAGTTTGAGGTAAGCTCTGAACCACGGTCCTCGGGACACAAACATAAACTTACGACCATACCCAAGCAGAATTCGAACCCGCGATTATCGCCACAATAGGTGTACCGTCCGATCGCATTTGCCGCTTCGCACCAAGCCGGCTCTTTTATCTTTCATAAACTTGTTGCATTTGATCGGATTAGTAGCAATATTTCTTTCAAGCGTTACTCCTTTTATAAAGCCATAAAATTATTATATTTTTTTCTAATATAATTATCTTTGAGACAATATAAATGTTAAACAGGAGGGGTTTTAACTAATACCTTCTCATTCTTTTTGAAATATTTTTTTATTTAAACTAAATAATCATTTGTATATCCAAGAAATATATTTTACTTTCCTTAGAGATCATATTTAGATTTTATGCTTATTATTTTTAAAGTAATTTTGATATTTATCCTTAGTTTCTTTTGTTACTGTCAATGTATATTTTTACTTCATAAAAATAGATTTAACCAGTGCTTTCGTCTTAATGCATTTGCCATATCTGCAAATTGGTATTAATTTTCTTTCCATAAGCTCTAACCGAACGCTCTAAACAATTATACAATATGCCACATACATATGACAAATATTTATATACATAAATAAAATAATTGCCACACGCGACAATATGATTTTCTACAGTTACCCTGTATTAATTAAATACTAATATTTAGTTACTTCTAACTGTTACTTTCGATATCAGAATCATTGTTCAAGTAAACTAACAATATGTTAGCGTCTAATCCTTCAAACACTTGTTCATAATTCTACCGCCTATCAATCTGTTTCTCTATCTTTCTGTTGAAGTTTACTAAAACCGAAGGTATTATTATGGACAATGTTTCCTTCTACAGCATCTTTTATTCAGGCTTTAACCTAAAAAAGAAAATTACATAAACATCATATATTTAATTTAGGTTTACCGAGTGATATAAAACTAACTCACCTCCAGAAATAAAGTCAAACTTATTTTCTCTGTGAACTATAACCTATCTGGAATAAATAACAGTAATAAAATTTCATAACTAATTCAATTAACACTATTAGTACCATGTTTTTTTCACAAATTTTTTTTTGTTTTTGTACAGATTGTTAGCATGTTCCATTTTGATATATCCATGTCTCGTCTAGATACTTAAACTGAAATAACAATTTATTTTTGTACTCTTTTAAAGGTAATAAGTTCCATTAGACCTCTTCATGGGTTATCTTTACATTGCCTTACCAGTAACAGTTCAATTTAAAAGTCCCCGGCCTACCATAGTAAAACACATTTTTTGGCAAAATTAGTTTTTTTTTTATTCAACATAATTTCCTCCAAGGGTGATACACTGAATATAGCGACCCTTTAACTTTTCGATACCATTTTGGTAGTACGCTTTGTCCTTTGCTTCAATATAGGCCTCAGTTTCGGCGATCACCTATTCATTCGACAAACATTTCTTCCCAGCGAGCACTCTTTTGAGATCTGAGAACAGGAAATAGTCGCTGGTGGCCAGATATGCAGAATACGGTGGATGAGGAAGCAATTCGAAGCCCAACTCATGGATTTTTGCTATTGTTTTCACTGACATCTGAGACGGTGCATTGTCTTGGTGTAGTAGCACTTTGTTTTTCTTCAAACGCGGCTGTTTTTCGGCGATATCTAATAGTCGCTGTTGATGGTCCATACCTTTCCAAGGTAGTCTCTAATGAAAATTATTCCATGCGCATCCCAAAATACAGACGCCATAACCTTGCCAGCCGACTGTTGCGTTTTACCACGCTTTAGAGCGGGTTCGTAGTGTGCAGTCCACTCGGATGACTGCTGATTGGACCTCGGAGTGAAATTATGGAGCCATGTTTCATCCATTGTCACATATCGAAGCAAAACTCGGGTTTATTACGCTTGATCATCTTCAAACACTGCTCCGAATCATCAATTCGTCGTTGTTTTTGGTCAAAAGTGAGTTCGCCCGGCACCCACTTTGCACAGAGCTTTCTCATGCCCAAATATTCGCGAATACACGTACAGTTAATATCTTTAGGGTGTCTGCTATTTCACTCAATTTCAATTTACGGTCATTCAAAATCAGTTTATGGATTTTTTAAAAGTTTTCGTCGGTAACAACCTTTTTTGGGTGTCCACTGCGTTCACCGTCTTCGTCTTCGGTGCTCATTTCACCACGTCTAAATTTAGCATACTTGCATATAGCAATCCTTGATGGTTGATTTTCTGGGACAGTATCCGGAAAGTTTTTGCTTCGACTGTATTTTTTCCCTTTAAAAACAATATTTTATCAACACGTGAAATTCCTTTTTATCGATTTTCTTCACAATAACAAAAGTTGCTTGTCTCAAAATGCTATAATTCACAAACTGATGATCCGACAGCTATCAAATTTATACACACATCTTTTGAGAGTTAGGGCTAAATAAAACTTATATGGATTTAATTCTAGTAGCGCCATCTATGTGTCAGGCCGGGGACTTTTTGGATTGACATGCTATGTGAAGGGGTGGATTATATCCTACAAAGAGCTGCATATCCTTAAGTTTTCTATGGATACTTCCCAGAATTATAATTTTCTCTGAAATGACTAAGTTAAATTATGTTTATGTCAAAGAAACTGCGAAGTGTTTTTATTCATTTCAAAAATTTTATCTGAAATAACGTTTAGATTATGAGCCTCTAATTGTTTATGGTAATAATAAGTGCTGCAGCTGTAACATGTTAAAAACTACTTCCTATAAAACTGCGGAGACTTAATTATTTTTGATACTATAAAGGTCTCTCTAACGTATTTTACTTACAAGAGGCCTCCGTTATTTCATTCCTGTTTGAATTAACTGATTAGAAACTGACTCCGACAATTCAATTGCTTTGACATTTTAAATCAGAATGATCATAAATATTAAAGAGCAGTTAGTAACTTATTATTGATTACAACACAAGCGCCAAAACAACATTTAATTGTCTTGGTTTAATTGTTATCATTAGTGTTTTGAATAATTTTAAGATTCATTACCGTTCTCATAAACCATGGGGCTCTGACTAACGCAC
Organism: Rhynchophorus ferrugineus; assembly: GCF_030347505.1. Lineage (NCBI taxonomy): Eukaryota > Metazoa > Arthropoda > Insecta > Coleoptera > Curculionidae > Rhynchophorus > Rhynchophorus ferrugineus. Next base: position 34,939,059 of record NW_027472585.1, on the reverse strand, counting down.
GGACTTTTTGGGATTGGAACACTTGGAGTAGTTCAAGATGTCTCTCCGAAACATACTTGTACCACACCTGTGCTCCATTGAGGCAGATTGGACGGACTAGCATTTTATACAGAGTCGCTTTCTGTGGGATTGGGGGTTTGCTTTTCTGCAGAGTAGAGGAAATAATATGCTGTACAAGCCATTTACTTTGCAAATGGCGTGCTGGATTTGGGCAGACCATTGGAATCTGCTGTCCAACTGGAGACCGAGGTATGAGACTTTCTGGAGCCATGGGATAGGGACTTTATCGATTTGGAGGCGATAAGCGCGAAATTCCTTCTTACGGTGGAACAGAATAGCCTGGGTTTTGCTCAGGTTAATCTGAACAGAAATCTGGTTCAGTTGTACTTGGAGTCTATTGCGTATTGCGTCGAGACAGTAACCGGTTGTGAAGAAAGCGGTATCATCTGCATAAAAAGCTGTGTGGGAAAGTTTGTAGAGCAGGAAATCAGCCATATATAGGTTGAATAGGGCTGAGGCTAATGGAGCGCCTTGAGGGACTCCTGCGGAGATTAGTTTACGAGAGGAGACCGCGTCACCGATCCTCACCTGAAAGGTCCTACCATCCAAGTATGAATCTATCAGGGATATTAGGTCATTCTAAGAATATGGCTTCTGTTTTTCGACATTTTATCATTGCCTGGTGGATAGTTGCTGCGACGGGGGCAGCTTGATGAAGGCATGAATGTTTAGCACGGAAACCGAATTGTTCGTTCGGGATTATGTGATGTGCGTTATTTTATCATTTCATTTGTCATTTCATGTCATTTTATTTGTTTACATTTTTACAAACGGAATTTTGCTGTGCGATCGACCTCATTTAGGACGAATTTTGGCGGTTTTAATACAAGGACTGTATATAATGATAAATGACCGATCAGCTTCAAGGATTTCCTAGTTGTTATGTAGAGAAAAAGCAAGACTCTCATTTAACAGTTCTTTACATTAATGCTTTATAATTTTACCAACAGGTACAGCTGATTAAAATACATACAAGGATCTAACAGTAATAGTATTTTCAATTAGGACAAATTATCATAGTGTCGATAAAGTTGCTTCCTTAAAATTAAATTACGCTTAGTTACGCCGATTGTTAATCGACTACATTCACCCCACATTTATAGCATCAGAAGTAATTCTACACAAATGATTATATAATACCGGGTTATACCTTATTATTTACCAACCCCCGTTAACAATAATGACAGGGGCGCGTTACACCGCTGCGCTTTATGATTTACTACAATTCAAACTCCAGCAATTATATCAGAAGGCTTCGGTCTGAAGCGTAAATTGCACCGGAAAATGGGCGAATGCAATTGAATGCAACCATATTTATGGGATTAGTGATTGGAAGAAATCTGAGCGGTACCAAATTTTTTATTTCAGAAAGTTTAATTAAATTTTACGTATTAAGCTGACTGAATTAAAAGTTCTAACGTGTTAGGTTGTTTTTTTTCCATCGTAATATCGCATGTAATTGAAAAAGTTAAAACTGGATCACCTTGTTCCCGAAGGATTTATAAAAATACAAAGAGCTTAGCCGAGTAACAGTGAGCGACTAGTTGGTTATAGTTTTACAAAAAGTTTTAAAAAACCTAAGCTGAAACGGAATGAAATGAATAAGTGATCGGAATGAGTAAACCCAATTTTTTATTTGTTGAATATTATACGAATATTGCTTCACGTAATTTCGCAAAATTCGAAAAATGTATGCGGGCGAAATATAAATCGTCGTAGGATATTATAAAATATCCATTCTAATTCATAAAAAATTTGGCATCAAAAAATAAATGGCCGGCTTGGTGGCGCCGTGGTAAAGGCGACAGGAAGGTCCATCTACTGTTGCGATAGTCGCGTTTTCGAATCCTGCTGGGGCATGGCCGTAAATGTATGTTTGTTATTGCCCTAGGCAGAAGTGTAAAATCCGACAAGGAAAACGATCCCAATCACGCCATTAACCAGACTGGATAAGACCGGATGTCCTCTGGTATGATTTTTCTAAGTTCGTTACTCTCCAGTCGGTAGGCTTAAGGCCGAGGACCGTGGTTCGGAGCCAACGTTAAACTCCAATCCGAATAAACCCCTAGTTGGAAAAAGGAGGATCTATATATATATATATATATATATATATATATATATATATACATATATATATATATATATATATACATATATATATATATATATATACATATATATATATATATATATATATATATATATATATATATATATATATATATATATATATATATATATATATATGGTGAAGAATATTATTCATCACCATGACGAAGTTCGGCCGTATATTGCAAAACCAGTAAAAACATAATTAGAAACATTAATTTATTATATACATTATTAGATTATTATTTTTTAATTTATTTATTAAATATATGTGTTTAGTATTGTCAGTTTACATAACAGTAGTTCATATTTCTGTATAATTAGTTAAGTAAAATAAAAAACTGAAAGATGAAAAATTTGATTTTAATAAATTTTAATCTCAATCGGTATAGAAAAACTGGTTATTTAAATATTATTTAACATAACAACTTACAGCAATTGATTTTGATTATTAGAGAAAATTATATTTGCAAAAACAGGCTACTTTTTCCTAATAGTGACACCCGTGATTTAGAACTGGTAAAAAGTATGTGCTACACTAGATATCAGATACGAAAAGACAGATATTAACTTTTAGTGTCGCCTTACAAAGGGAGTTTTTATAATTAGAAACATTTAGCAAGAAACATTCAAACATTCAATTATCTTTATTTATGAATTGCTTTGACATGAATTTTCACATTCTCAGTTTTTCATAAGAGCAAAAATTCTTTGTATTATATGACTTTCGTTAATCTACGGCTTTCTACTTTGTCTTGTGTTCCATATGAGGTCTAAAACTCGTCAACAAATGAAAAGTTAAATCACTTATTTTAACTCTATATGCACAAATTAATGTATTTGCAAAATTATTTTGCTAATGAATCTTAAAATTTATTAGAGGTTAATAGCAATAAAATTTACAGAAAATTCTTAATAAATTCTACAATTATCTCTGATACAATGACATGCTCTGTCTCTAGAACCTTATCAATTACTGCCAGTTCTTAAGCTAAAATAATACAAAGCAATAATACAAATAATTCCAGCAATACGAGAATATCTACGACTAATACAAAAACTATATTTAAGATTTGTTCTAACTATAAAACCATAACAAAATGTTTCTAATCCCATTTAGTAATATATAAACACAAATGTATAAAAAACATAACATTAGAGTAGCTGTAGTTTATTCTTGACAAATAGGAATAGTGAAAGGAAGGTTTTTCTTTATTTGATCTACCTGACAACAAATTGTATAAATTCACGTCACGATGCCAGACAATCGTTTACGCCAGCCACTCCTGTCACACCGAAATCATAATTAAAGACAGGAAACTTTTTTCCGTCCTCGACGTGAAAGTAAAGGAGGAAAAAAAAGAAACGAAGGACCAGGGACAGAACTTTACCCGAAACCTAAATAAAACTTTTAAGTTTTATTATTCTGGAATTTAAATCACTGTTTTTGCATGTTTCTGCTACGGGCGGCAGGAATAAAAATTTCGCCTCGTCGCTATTACTCTTAATTTCCTCCTTGCATTTGTTGGCGGAAGTTTTTGTATAATTTATGTCTCATTAATTTTCCTAACTTTCATCTTTCACCCTCGTGACCTCGCTCGTCCGTTTGGAGCCATTTTTTTCAAGGTTCGCGCGCGCTGTCTAAAACGACTTGTCACTTGATCATTGAGAATGTCGGCCGGAATTTGTGGCTTAAACGCGCACTAATGGGTAATGAAAAATATGACCGACGTCATTTTTATACCATCACCCTTGGATAGCTTTTAGAAAGTTATTGAATTTTTATCGAATTATAAGTACCAGCGATTGTTCTGTAATCGAAATTCGATCACGATTTAAAAAGTTTCAATAAAACAAACCAACCTTCTTTGTATAACACCGAAACTAACTGGCCATTATTTAGAGAAAAACTAAACAGTTTAGTATCCCCAAATTTACCTCTCAAAACAGAAAGAGACATTGAAGTAGCAGCAAAAAATTATAACAAAAACTATACAAGACGCCGCATGGTACACAACTCCTAACAGAGCGAAATATTAAAAGCTTAATTATATATCATCTACAATTAAAGAAAAATTTACAAAAAAGAGAAAACTACGAAAAACCTGGCAACAAACCAGAACAGCAGAAAACAAGAGAAAATTCAACAAGGCAATAAAAGAGCTAATAAATAACGAACAAAATCAATAAATTTAAAAATGTTTGCAAAACTTAACGCCAACTGATTCTATTCTCTTTGGAAAGTAGCAAAATGATTAAAAACCATCAAGAACATAATCCATCTTTTAAATTTGATAAAAATACCTGGGCTAGAAATGATAAAGATAAAGCGAAAATTTTCTCTAAACATTTAAAAACAGTATTTAATCCGTACCCGTCTGAAATATCAGCAACAGAAGAAAATAACATAGTTGACTTTCCAAACACTAACTTTTAAGTGGATCTACGACCTGAACATTCACCTTGCTATTGAGGAAGTAAAACAAATAATAGTTAAAGAAATTAATGCTAAAAATGTTCCTAGTTTTGACTTAATTAGTGGAAGAAGCTTAAAAGAGCTTCCAAAAAAGTGTATCAAATTTATAACATTCATATTTAATGCCATGATAAGGCTTAATTACTTTCCTAGTACTTGAAAAGTGACTCACTCAAATCATTATGATTCTTAAACCTGAACTCTATGAGCTTGTTACCTCTAATCATTTGGAAAAGTTATACATCAAGAGACCCTATATAATCGCAGAAAAGAGAAATATTATTCCGGACCATCAATTTAGCTTCCGCAATAGACACGGAACAACAGAACAAATACATAGATTAGTCAACAAAATTAATAAAAATCTAAATGATAAAAAATATTGCTCCGCTACATGTCTACATATCTCAAGTCTTCGATAAGGTGTAGCACACAGGATTCTATGGTAAATTGTAAAAGCTTTTGCCCCATAGGCACTTTCATTTACTGAAATCATACCTCGCAGGCAGACATTGTATTGTAAAACAGGGTATTGTAATACATTGATCTACATCCAATATAATATAATTGCCTACAGCAGATGTTGAGGTTCTAAAAGATTAATAAAAAAAAATGATTTATAAAGTTAATCCTGTTTCACTCATAACTTGTTTTGACAACATTTAAGAACAGAAACGTATTTAATATCATCAGTTAGAGGAACAAACGGCTGTGTATTAAAATACATGCAAACTATCCCAAGAACACCCACTAAACTTTATTAAATACCATTTAATTAAATCTAATTTCCATTAAGATTTATTAATTAACAAAGTATTAAAACGTTCAAACTCAACACTGAACATAATAACAAAAGCATCATGAGTAAGATTATTTTCTAAACTGCAACAACTTCAGAGCCTGAAATATAATTATATATTATTTTTATTTCCTTTTATGTTATAATCATAAGCATTGAATATTAAATTGAAGAAATACTTATTTTGTATGTTAATTAAAATAATAACGAACACAGATACTTTATTTTTTACCATATTAAAAATTATATTAATGTTATATATGTATACTCATTAAATGAAGTATTAACTTCTCAAGACATAGGTATATAAAATAAATAACAAAAATAATTGGTGATACAAGATTCAAAAATTAAACAAAGTCATATAGTTACATATTTTATTGGATTAATTGTTAAATATCTTAATTTATCAGCGTTTTAAAATATTTACCAAATTATTGTTATTAAATCATAATTTCTTCTATTTGTTCCATGTATTCCATCTTTATCTTTTATAAATATTTTTTAAATAAATTATATATTAAAAAACAATAAATTGTTTTTTTTAAGACTTATTTCATAAAAGAATAATTTCTTTACCTGCGTTTTTAAATAAAATTGCGTGGCACTTTACTTATTTATTCCACTATTCAGTCTTTAAAACACTAGTCGGTATATTTTTTCCTGTCAGTAAGCTTATTTGTTTCAAGCTATCATTTTATGTAATATTCTCTAATCTCAGCTTTACAGTTAGCTCATCTGTTATTTGTCTTCAATAGCTTTCGTAGAGGTAGATACTGCTTTCTATTTTATTTTACATGCGATAGAACTGAAAGAGGACTGAAACTCACCAACAAATGTAAAGTTAAAACATTGATTTAAACTCTGATGTACGAATTAATATATTTATGACCACGAATATTTGGTTGCAGTTTTGTTACAAAATGATTCTACTAATGAATAAATAAAAAAATGCATGTAAAATGACATGCTATGCCGCTAAAACTTTATCAATTAATACCAGTTCAGTACTGGAAAGAATAGATTGATTGATGATCATCTTGTCAATCTGAAAAGGATGCTTGCGAAAATCTAGATACCTTGTAAACAGAATATTATACAGACGATTCTTATTATTATGGAATTTTGTTAATCTATATTAGGATGTAGTTTTAGCATATGTCGTGTTTTTCTTCCAGAGCTGAATATACATTAAAATTAAACGGCACGGCACCGACTTCAAACTGATTTTTATTTAGTTATTACAACGATTCTCAGCAATAACATTATACACAAATATGTGAAAATATTATAGGTGCCTTTGAAATTTGAGGCTTTCCCTCGATCCAAAGCCCATCATCTCCCCTCCACCTCACCAGATACTAACTTCCGCCTCGCAAGTGCACTCCTTCTAATAAAAAAAGAATTTTGAAAATGGTTCCATAATTGACGGAGAAATCGGCGAATATAACAGATCAATTGAAAAATCCCCGGCCTACCATAGTAAAATACTTTTTTTGGCAAATTTAGTTTTTTTATTCAACATAAATCCCTTCAAGGGTGATACACTGATTATAGCGACCCTCCAACTTTTAGATACCATTTTTGTAGTACGTTTTGTCCCTTGCTTCAAAATAGGCCACAATTTCTGCGATCACCTCTTCATTCGACGGAGTATTCCTTTGAGATATGAGAACAGGAAATAGTCGCTGGGGGCAGATCTAGAGAATATGGTTGATGAGGAAGCAATTCAAAGCCCAATTCATGGATTTTAACCATCGTGTTTACTGATTTGTGACACGGTGAAATGTCTCGGTAAAGCAGCACTTTCTTTTTCTTCAAACGCGACCGTTTTTTTGGTGATTTCGTACTTCAAACGGTCCAATAACACTATGTAATAGTCGCTGCTGATGGTCCTTCCTTTTTCAATGCAGTCAATGAAAATTATTCTATGTGCATCCGAAAATGCAGATGCCATAACTTTGCCAGCAGACTGTTGCGTTTTTCCACGCTTTAGAGCGGGTTCATCGTGTGCAATTCACTGGGATGACTGTTAAAAACTCGGGTTCATTACGCTTGATTATCCTCAAATACTGCTCCGAATCATCAATTGCACAGAGCTTCCTCATGCCCAAATATTCGCGAATGATATGATGTACAAGTTCAGTTGATATCTTGAGAATATCTGCTATTTCATTCAATTTCAATTTACGTTCACTCAAAATGATTTTTTGGATTTTTTAAATGTTTTCGTCGTTAACATCCTCTTTTAGGCATCCACGTTCACTGTTTCCGGTGCTCATTTCACTACGTCTAAACTTAGCATAACAATTCTTGATGTTTGATTTTCCTGGGGCAGTGTCCGCAAACTCGGCGTCAAGCCAAGTTTTTGCTTCAACTGTATTTTTCCCTTCAAAAAGCAATATTTTATCAACATGCGAAATTCCTAACTAAAAAAATAAAACTAAAAACAAACAAATGGGATTTAATTCTGTTAGTGCCATCTATGTATTAGGCCGGGGACTTTTCAATTGATCTGTTATATTCGCCGATTTCTCCGTTAATTATTAGTCATCATGAAGAAAATCATGTATTAACTAGCTTTGATGGCAAATATATGTTGGTTCAAAATTAATCAAAGGACTAATATAAAGATGTAAATGTAGTGACACCAATCCACGCGAGGTTCACCATGTGGCAATGCATTCACAAAAAGTTGCTATTTCTAAATAACCAAGGTTTCTATTCAATTATTGAATTCACTTGTTAATAAAAATTAAATTAAGGGCTTGATGTAATTGAGAATTTAACATTTATCTAGTGAGTCATGATGCTTACTAGTAACAATCAAGAATGCTATGGTTTGTTTTCTTGTTGTTTTTTAACCTGCATTCTTGAATTATTTAAATTAAAAATTATACTGATTTGATAACATTTAAAACGTTTCAATTTCCAATTTTTTTTATCAGAAGAAAGTTTTCGCCTGACATCTAGATTCCTATTTATCCGTACGTCAACGGAGCCATAGAGGTAGAAGAAAAACCGAAATAAAATGTTGATGAATATCTCCTCATGGATGAATGATTATGCCGAAACGTAAATTTCCCCGAACAATTTTTTTTTGCGTTATTTTTCACTCGCCGGGGGATTTTAAGTCCCCGCGCGGAATTTAATTCGAGAAAAAGAATTATGGCGGCTTAAATCAAGAAAATCTGTCTCGGAACAGAACTTTTTCCAAACTTTATCCGAAATCCAATTATTATATTGCCACTTCAGCGGCAATCCACCAATTATATCCTTTATGACGTATTAAGCGGATTTCTCCAACTTCTAATGTGGAAATGATAGGTCTTGGGAGAGTACGAACACTCTAATAGATCATTTACCCGAAACGCCGAAGAAATGGCCAATATATTTCTGAATTTTATGATTTATCATTTAGTAATCATAATAATACTGGTGATAAAATAATTTGTTTTGGACATTGTCATCGTCATTGTTTTATTATAACTGCTTGTTAGAGAGTTATTAATGGAGCTACGATCATTGCTGGTCACGTTTTGCAAATTCATTTTTAGTGTATAAGGTAAGACATCTGTAAAAGAACCTGCCTACACTGCAAATGCACATTTATTCCTGCTTGGCATATTCAGCTTAGGAAGTCATTTTTAGGTTAATTTTATATTTACAAAATTTCGATTACTTAATATAATTATCTATTATTTCAGAGAGAAAATTATAGACAATTCTGTGAAAATAAGTGTATAATATATGAATTATTAGAAAAATGTTATAATTTTGTAGATTCCTATGGAACACAGGCATATTTATGTTAAATAATATGAAAATATTATTTAAAGGTTATAGTAAAGGCAAGAATGAAAAATGGTTATATTTGTAAACTTTATACATATATACTTCTGATTTTACAGCAATTTCAAAAGATTAATATCTACTTTTTAGATGTTTAAATGGAATATAGTTTAATTGTATACAGCTGACCTGCCGACCTCAAGAAACATTACTGTTACAAAATATGTTGACGCTGTATCGGTTTTATCATCATATGAGAATCCAATATTAGCCACAAAAAACCTCCAACTTCATCTTAACAAAGTCGAATTGTAGTTGAAAACGTGGCGTATCAAAGCAAATAAGATAAAATCTAGCCATGCGACATTCACCCTTTGCAGAGGAATATGTCTCTCAGTAAAATTGAATAACCATGAACTTCCGCAAGCAGACAACGTTAAATATCTGGGAATACATTTCGATCGACGTTTGACATGGAAAAAACATATAGTGACAAAACGCAAACCGTTTGGGCTTAAACTAGACCAAATGTGATAGGGCGTAGATCTAAATTATCATTAGATAAGAAGGTTTTTGCTGTATAAGTCAATACTTAGGCCTATTTGGACCTATGGTATTTAACTGTGGGGTACTACTAGTATATCTAACATAGATATCCTACAGAGGTTCCAGAATGAAGTGTTGCGAGTCATCATCGATGCCCCATATTACGTGTCCAACAAACTGATTCAGCGCAATATCCCCATAGAACCCATAACGAGTGTTATTCGGAGTGTTAGTGCGAAGTACTCTGAAAGACTATTAGTGAATCCCAAATGCACTCGCCAAAGAGTTAAATGTGCGCGATAACAGTGCAGTGCATAGAATGAAACGCAAATTACCATATGAAGTAATTAATGGACACATAGAGTGTGATTTAATAATATCTATAATAAGCTAGAATAGTTGTTAGAATAACTTAGGATAGACTTTAAGATAAGTTAGAATAGTATCTAGAATAAGATATAGATTATAAGTTGTAAAGCAGATCACTTACTAAAGTGATTTTCTACATCCCAGGATGGTTATATTATATAAGTGAAATCATATAATAATACTTATTGCCCACGGGCAGATTGTTGACGTTCTAGGAGATTAATAAAAAAAGAATGAATCTAATAGTTTTACTAATAGGTTTTAGCTGTTATCCTGGCATTCCTTTTTAGAGTATTTGTCTTTAAGATGTGGTTTAATGACTGCATTGCCATATTTCTGTGACTCGGAAACAATGAGTCCACTTTGTGAGCACTCTCTGCAAAAATAATATTACCATAAAGTAATTCTTCATACAGTACCATCGGCACATAATTTAGAAATTCAACTTCTGTAAGCTACGTCTTGTAATTTTGTAATGGACACCAGCTATATAAATTTGGTTTAGCCTGCTTCATTAATAATTTTTCTCATTTCTTCTTTCTTGGATTCTATGTGCCAGTTTTTTATTTTCCTTTTGCCCTGAACGTTCTTTTTAAAATATCATAAATTCTGTGGCCCGACTCCCACAACTTTTATCTAGCTTAAACTGCAATGTAACTAAAATATAACATTTTATTAATACCTTATACACTTAGTTTCATATTGCTTGCTGCTAATTTCCTCTATTAGATAATAAATAATTATATTAACTTAAGAAAATTTTAACTTAAAAATTACCTCATGAACACGGATGCTGGGGTCCTTTTAGGATCGTCTCATAGCGTACCCTTTTTGGAATATTTCTTCGCTTATCTCATTATGAACTTGATGTCACATTTGTATGATTTTTATAAATATTTCGGCATAAATTTTCATTTCAATTAACAATCAAGAGTCTTACACCGATATATTGATACCTGGACAGTTTTTCCCATGTCTCCTATCTCCTTCCTTCAATTCTTCGTCGATGCAACATGCCCGAAAAAAACTGAAACCGGCATTAATTTGTTGCTTTAGATAGTTCTGCGATTGGGTCTGAGTATGAAGTATGTTTATATTACGTTTATATGGTATGAAAATTATTGCTTTGTACGAAATATGTATTTGTTTATATATATATATATATATATATATATATATATATATATATATATATATATATATATACGTGAAAAATATCAATATAAATTATTGGCAAGCAATCTAACCTGGCTGTTAAATTCGATTAGTCTGATATATATTTTATGTAGAATAATGTTCTCCATTTAGTGTTGTTGATGTATTTAATTTTAACATTTTAAGTATTAATTGTTTGGTTTAAAAAAATATGATACTGTTTCTATAATAGACTTTTAGAAACTTGGTAATGCTGCTTGGTTATATCTCAATTATTTCTTTGCCTTCACCAAGATGTAGTGTATGAACTGTTGAAGCCGACTGAAACTGTTACTGAGATGTCCATCATAGCAAGGTAAACAAATTGAACGAATTTTTATTGTAAAAACAGATTGTTTTAGTATTTTTTAATTTCTGAACCAACACTATAGAGACCAGAAAAATCATATAGATGATTGCTACTTTTGCTACATAAATTTCATCGATATAAATACAAAAAATAACACTGTATAAATGTACTGACATATTATCACTTCCGTAGGCAGTTCCGTGCACGGAGAGTAGTCCATTGCCAATTTATCTAGGTACAAGTACAAAAAATGCCTTAAGAACTTCATCTTCATCACCGACGAGTAATGAAAGCGATTTCGTTATGGAACAAAATCATTTGGTTTCAAATGTTAACAAAATGCTTAACGCTTGATAAACCAGCAACATGCGCATTGTTTCAAACTTTCTCGGTAACCACAAATCGTTGCATTATAAATAGGTAATCGACAATTTATTGCAAAATTACCACAAGATTGGAGCTCTTCAAATATATTTTCTGCATTCACATCTTGATTTTTCCGACAAAACTGTCGACTTGACGAACGACAAAAGAATTTTGCAATGCTATTGGCAGTGCTAACATTTGAAACAATCCCAAAACAGTATGAAAGACTCAGTTCATATCTAATTTATACTTTTTGATTCACTAAATGGTCATTAAAGGACAAAAATAGTAAAATAATGCATTTATTGAATATTTGGAAAACTAAAACCAATTTTAAAAAACGGGCTGCCCAATTTTAACCCTGTATAATTGTTTTGTTGTTACAAAATAAATAGCCATTTACATAATCAATGTTATCCTATGGCAATTAATGTTATCCTGTCATAATTACCTTAAATTTAGTGAGATAACTTTAAATATAACTAGTTCGCACAATAAGTAGTAAATTGAGCTTATTAGAGCAAAACCGTACGTCGGCGTGAAAGAAGGAAAATAAAAAATACGTTCCACTTTATCAATCTGCGAGTTACATCGAAATCAACGTCACGCCCGTATAAAAGTTAGCTTTTATCAGGCCCTTTTGAAAATTTAAAAAACTTGAGATGGAATCTCTTCAAATTTCCTTGATATAGGACTCCATAAATTCTGTGCCGATAAAATCACTCCCAATTCACTAAATAAACGAATATAAAACGACCTGAAAAAAAGTACCGCCCGAATTTAGGTGCGGAGTGTTGTTTGAGCCCTGGTAATAATTTAAAAGTCAATTTTGCCTGTCGGTGATAAAGCTGAGACATTTAGATAGCACTGGCGATCTACTAGTGGAATTATTTTTGCTCACGATTGTCGGGATAGTAATCCCATTTAGTTTTTTTTTGTTTTGTTGGAAATGCACTGTACCCGAGCGAGATACGGTGTAGCCGATTCTGGGTAATTTTTATCTTGTATGTCTTCCAACTCATTTGTTTTACTACCTATTCCAGTTCTCTTTTCCAAAAGGTGGTATATGTATAATATGGTTGATATATTTAAAATTATTAAGGTGTGGGTAAATATATTGTAAATCGATAGGGACATATATTTTATTATCTTTAGTGGTTCATCAATCTACTTCAGTAAGTGATTTCCTATATAAAATATTTAATTTTAAATTTTCTCTAAAGACTATATTGTCATGTAGAATTATATACGCTAAACAGCCATTATTGTATTGACATTGGCAGTGGCAGGAGCACTAGTATACTTTATTGTTTATATCTGGTATCGATTAATTATCAGTGGTTATCGCCACGTAACCAAGGAAGAGCTGCACCATACTGGACAACACGCATTCTTAACTTTAGCTTAAGTAGATCAGTTTTATTTTAATTTTGGAAATACATATTGATGTATTAATCCCGTACTTGTTTTGCTTGTGCATTACTGCAAGTACACCAAAACAATAGTAATATAGTAATGTGTAAATTAAGATTGTACTAATTGTACTTGACGCAATTGCGCCATTCTCACATGCTCTCTAATATGTTCTTCCTGAACTTGTTCTTCGGCTCTTCTATTTCGAATGCTTCTAAATTTATTTGTATCACAGCATAAATTGGCCCCTTTGCGTTTTGTCGGCATTGTTCACTGTACAATACAAAACACACATAAATATTAATATCACTATTTTTGGATAGTTGAAACCAAAATCGACCATTGGAATATAGTAACATCATAGTACAGTATAGTGACGAAGACGAGTAACGTCTAATAAGTTCATAAAGACATTTGATTGATTTTGTAGCAGCTTTCAAAACACAACAAAAGTAAAGAATGTCGAATACGCAATGTTGAGCCATGATTGGCGTTTGTATACACTGAATAACTCAATAACTTTAGAAAGTTATACACCTACATGGCTCAAAATTTTAACATTAATAGCGAAAAGACATAAATATGCTTAAAGCACTAATAAATATTCAGTAGTATGGTTTGAACATGGATCTGCCAGATGAGAAATTTACTGTTAAGGAAGTACAACAAATAATACATAAAGAAATCAATTCTAAAAAAGCTCTTGGTTTTGACTTAATAACTGGGAAAATCTTAAAAGAGCTGTCAGGAAAGTGCATCGAATTCACATTTAATTCATAATTCATATTTAATGCCATGCTGGGACTTAATTAATTTCCTAGTACTTGGAAAGTGGCTCAAATCATTATGATTCTTGAAACTGGGAAAAAATCAGAAAACGAATAATCACGAAACAATAGAACAAATACATAGATTAGTCAACCAAATTAACAAAAACCATAAAAAATATTGCTCCACTGCATTTCTCGACATTTCTCAGGCCTTCGACACTGGACTCCATGTTAAAAAAGCTTTGGCCTCATACGCACTTTCAACTACTGAAATCGTACCTCACAGACAGACATTTTATTGTCAAACAGAGTGACGAATACACTGACCTACATCCAATATATTCGGGTGTTCCGCAGGGCAGTGTTCCTGGCCCATTGTTATATCTATTGTATACAGCTGGCCTACCGACCTCAAGAAACGCAACTGTTGCAACATATGCTGACGATACAGCTGTTTTATTATCACACGAGGATCTAATATCAGCCACAAGAAACCTCCAACTTCATCTTAACATAGACGAATTGTGGTTGAAACCTGAAAAAAAAACATGTACCCATGTTACGTTCACCCGTTGTAGAAGAAAATGTCCTTCACTAAAATTGAATAATCACGAACTTCCGCAAGAACACAACGTTATATATCTGGGAATTCATTTTGATCGACGTTTGACATGGAAAAAATATATAGTGACAAAACAAAACAGCTTGGGGTTAAACTAAACCAAAATGTATTGGCGTAAATAGGGCGTAATCTAAATTATTACTATATAACAAGGTCTTGCTGTATAAGTCAATACTTAGTCCCATTTGAATCTATGATATTGAACTGTGGGGTACTACTAGCAAATCTAACATAGATATCCTCCAGAAGTTCCAGAATAAAGTGTTGCGAGTCATCGTCGATGCCCTATATTACGTGTTCAACAAACTGATTCAACGCGATATACCCATAGAACCCATAACGAGTGTGATTCGGAGTGTTAGTGCGAAGCAGTTAAATGTGCGCAATGACAGTGAAGTGCGTAGGCTCAAACGCAAATTACCGATTATACGAACTGATTAATAGACATATATAGTGAGATCTAATAATCTCTAGAATAAGCTAGAATAGTGTTTAGAATAAGTTGGGATAGATTTTAAAATAAGTTAGAATAATATCTAGAATAAGATTTATATTATAAGTAGTACAATAGATCACTTAATGAAGTGCTCTTCTGCATGTCAGGATAGATATATTACATAACTGAAATCATATAATAATACTTATTGCCCACCGTCAGATTGAATCATAAAATAGTTTTTTGCAGATATAAGCCAATATAATTCTGAATAGGCTAAATGACAGAATAAGAAAAATATTAATGTATAATAATGGTATACTATAGAGAGATTATTAAAAATATATTTATATTAAAATTAAGAGTGAAATTTCTAATATTTTATCGGCTACAAAAACACAACATTTCAAAATTCGCCATGCTAAGACAAAGAATAATATTTTGCTGCAATTTTAACTAATTATTTTATATTTTGGAACTATACGGTCGTTCAATTGTGAACAACTGTGAAAGTTTCAGTGAGTTCAGTTAGAAGCCCATTTTCCTCGGTCGAATTGGCATTCGAATCTTAAAGAAATATATACTGACTACAAGCATATTTGTACGACTAAGCCAGTCACATTATATTATATATAATATTCTATATTATTTAGTAACCGACACTCATATAAACATTAAAACAAAACAAATCGGTCCTAACCTAAAATGTTAACAACGGTATTACTTACCATGATATTATTACGATGGTACTTAAAATAGTAAATACTTATATCAAAATAATCCCATTGCTCGGAATAACTTACCCATGTTCAAACTATACTGGCTTGTTCCCACCTTGTTAAATTTAATCAATTTTTTTGTCTTGGAACGAAAATATACGACTTGATTGGAGTTTTACCGATGTATATTACATTAGGGACCCTCATACTATTGATACACATTAGGATGTTCAATTATAAAATAAAATTATTAATATACTAGCGACCCGCCCCGGCTTCGCACGGGTGCAATGCTGATACTAAATTAAATACACTACAGAAAAAATATGAACGTTGTATATTTAGGGTAAAATGATGTGGCTCGGTGAATGGAGGTAAATCGAAATGAAACAGTGGTGTTTACATGATGTGACCGTTATTTATTGGCAATATAAAAAAAATGTGAATATACAAATAATAAAACGGATGGCAGCGGAGTTACCTGTTGACGAGGCTTGGGCAGTCGATGGTGGCACGTTTTAACCAAACGAGGGTTGAGCACTAAATGACCGAAATACCCTTCAATAATATCCCAGATAAACGTCTCGGGGTTGCCGCCAGCTATTCGTTGTCGGGTTCCAGTTGGCACCCCGCCCGTGTTCAACATCTGGGATTATATTTCTGGGTATTTTGTAGACCGTTATTCCACGATGTAAAATTCGACATGCTCAAGGTCGCTACAATACTCCCCTGCCAGAATTTTACATAAAATTATTTCAAGTAACAAAAATACAAAAATGTTAATACAAAAAAATATATACCAAACAAAATGTGCTGTGTAAAATGGGCTTTGAAAAAATATGATAGTTCGAAACGGTTGTGGTTGGTACGGTTGCGATCTGGTACGGCTGTTGATATCTTCCGGTCCTACAGATACCGTTGCATCATCGTCGCTTTGGCACTTGAATGTGGTCCATCGACGACGTTGAAAACAAGCTATTCTTCAGACATGGCTCCCGTAATCGACGCTGTGGGAGGATCGACTGTTCGACGACGTGGTAGCTTATTTTCTTCGACGACGAGACGTTAGCAATTCTGGTACTTCGGCGAAGACATAACGAGTCTACGGTGACTGCAATCGGTACCTAGCTTCTGGAGCTGCTCTGTGACTAATCCGTAGTCACATACGTTAGGTTAATTCAGAAAAAAACAAATAACGACGGTATCCGACCGAAGCTGCCCAAAGCCTTTTAAATCAAAATATCTGCCATTATGACGGAGACGGCGAGCGAAGGAAGACATTATGATTTAAACATAGCGCCGAAAGAAATGTTTAGCCGAGACGCTGATGATTAAGCAGTGACGTAAAAATATTCCAAAAGATTGTGAAATAAAAATTTTGACAAAAAAAATTTAAAAAAATGAATTGGAAATAATGAAATTAATCGGAATAAAATGAAAATGAACTTTGAAGGTAAAATTGAAAACGAATCGAATTAAAAATATTTAAAATTTTGAAACAAAAAAAATATATAACGGTCACGTAAAATACACCATTTTCTACGTACCCTCCATTCACGAGTCCAAACCCAATTTTGCGAAAGATCACGTCGGGGTCACCACTTTAGGGTAAAATGATGTGGCTCGGTGAATGGAGGTAAATCGAAATGAAACAGTGGTGTTTACATGATGTGACCGTTATTTATTGGCAATATAAAAAAAATGTGAATATACAAATAATAAAACGGATGGCAGCGGAGTTACCTATTGACGAGGCTTGGGCAGTCGATGGTGGCACGTTTTAACCAAACGACGGTTGAGCACTAAATGACCGAAATACCCTTCAATAATATCCCAGATAAACGTCTCGGGGTTGCGTCGTCAGCTATTCGTTGTCGGGTTCCAGTTGGCACCCCGCCCGTGTTCAACATCTGGGATTATATTTCTGGGTATTTTGTAGACCGTTATTCCACGATGTAAAATTCGACATGCTCAAGGTCGCTACATATATAAAAACATAGCAGCCCGTTCCGACTTTGCACGGGTATAAAATATATATGCCTATGTCACTCAATGAAAACATGATTAAAATCGATCCAGTATTTTTGGTTCATTCATTACTGCCCTTGGACTGCACGCATTAAATTTGAAGTAAAACAATTCCTCTTCCCCTATACTTACTATGAAGATTTCCTGCTATCTTTGGAATATTTAAATTCATACAATTTTTATTACATTACACATTTTTAAACGCAAATTTTAAATTTGTAATATCTCCGAAAATATTTGTTTAATTTACATGCTGTAAGGAACCATATTGATCTATATTAATTGCACACTGTATTTAAGGTACTTAATTCGATAAGGATTAATGCCGTATTGCTTAAAATAGCTTCGTAAATAAGCCATTTTCTCACGTAAAAAGTAAACAATAAAAATGGTTAATGTGGGTTATCCCTAAAAGATAAACATATACCATCGCGGACTTTTTTGTAGACCTTTCTATGGTGTACAATACTGTAGTACATTAATTTGATCTAACTCGTAGGGTTAGGCAGCGTTTTTGCTAATTGCTAAATAAGCCTAAAAAAATAGGTTAATTTACGACATCACGTTAGAAACTTCTAAAATTAGCAATGTTCCCTTAGTATATTATGCATGTATTATACATATAAACCTTCCTCTTGAATCACTCTATCTATTGAAAAAAAACCGCATCAAAATCCGTTGCGTAGTTTTAAAGATTTAAGCGCACATAGGGATATAGGGACAGAAAAGGCGACTTTGTTTTATACTATGTAGTGATTGTATAAATAAGACCTATGACTAGGAGTGTTTTAGCGTGAATTTAAAATTTCACTATTTCCAACGCCAATTATTCCTTAAAATCCATTTTTTGCAGAAATAACATTTATTTCGGGCAAGAGCAATACGAAGAATTGTCAAGAATGGTCATATAGTCTATATTGTATGCCTAGTAATATTTGAAGAACATGTAGAGCGGGAAAAACAAGAATTTCGTAACTTAACAAAACCAAATTATTCGAAATAATCATCCGCCACTATGCGCGTTGATAGGCCTCCTCGCAAAATTAAATGTTTAATCATTTAAGCCGACAAAGTATTCCTCGTCCTCGAAATCAACATTTTATTGTCGGTTGTAATTGTTAGCTGGCGAAACCCGAAACTCCAATTTTCTCCCGCTCCATATTAGGTAGAACGAATCAGCTGTTGGGAAACAAAGAGCCGGTAGCGGGAAAACTTAATTTTCGCCGTACCCGGGCCGGCCCATTAAAATTAATAATTTGTCGGTTGTGTATTTTTCATTAGCGAAAGATGACCGACTCTATTCCGGCCGCAATCGGGATATTATCGTCTCTGAATGGCGGAGATTAATTAGGAGATATATTTGTATTGGTGCTAATGATTCCCGCTTTGCCCTCGGCGTAAATGTTGTTTCAGTAATAGATAAACAATAAAGGAATGAGATATGGCCTCTTATTTCATGCATATTAACCGAACAAAAAGGTATTGTCTATATATTTATAGTTCCATGCAGCTCTTAAGGATCACGCTCTAATTAAAGTTTTACATGCTTAATTACAATAATAACAGGTCAATTAAAAAGTCTCCGGCTAATCCTACTAAAACACATTATTTTGGAAAAATTATTTTTCAAGGTAAATACAGTGATTATAGCGACAATCCAACTTTTCGATACCATTTTTGTAGTACGATTTGTCATTTTCTTCAAAACAGGCCTCAGTTTCGGAGATCACCTCTTCATTCGACGAAAATTTCTTCCCAGCTGGCATTCTCTTGAGATCTGAGAATAGGAAATAGTTGCTGGGGGCCAGATCTGGAGAATACGGTGAATGAGGAAGCAATATGGTGAAGGAACACTTTCTTTTTCTTCAAGTACGGCCGTTTTTCGGCGATTTCGTCCTTCAAACGGTCCAATAACGTTATGTAATAGTCGCTGCTGATGGTCTTTCATTTTTCAAGGTAGTCAATGAAAATTATTCTATGCGTATCCCAAAATACAGACGCCATAACCTTGCCAGCCGACTGTTGCGTTTTCCCCATGCTCTGGAGCGGGTTCATCATGTGGTGTCCACTCGGATGACTGTCGATTGACCATTTGGACCTATGGTATTGAACTGTAGGGTACTACTAGCAAATCTAACATAGACATCCTTCAGAGATTCCAGAATAAAGTGTTGCGAGTCATCGTCGATGCCCCATTTTACGTGTCCAACAAAGTGATTTAGCGCGATACTCCCATAGACCCCATGACAGTGAAATGCTTAAGCTCTTAAGATTTAATCTCTAGAATAAGCTAGAATAGTTTTTAGAATAAGTTAAGATAGAGTTTAAAATAAGTTAAAATATTATCTAGAATAAGATTTAGATTATGATTTTTTTATTCCAGTTAAAAGAAATAAAATGTAACTGAATCAGTCTATAAAAGTCGCAAAACTCTTCATAGTATTAGGGATAAGATGTTATAAACCGGCAAACGTAATTTTGATGCTTTGGTTTTTTTGATAAATTTCAAATCGCTGCTTAATATTTGCGAATGCTCTGGTTGAAAATGCCGAGGCCAAATAAATAGTTTTTCAGAAGCAGTTACTATTTAATATTAAGCTAGTGTAGTTTTAAAAGAAATGTTTTTATTATGTTGCAGTTGCATTAAATGTTCGTATCGTTGCTATAAGCAAAATCGGCCAAATTAAAGAGAAACAATATAATTTTGGATTCACCGAGAAGAAAGTATCTACATACCTGGATGTTAGCGCTATTCAGTATTAAATTTTTGATATGTATAATAAGGGTGAGTAACTTTTTTAACATAAATATAACTTAATACAATTATTTCAGATAACTGTTATTAAGGAAAGTACTCATAGAAAACCTAGGGACATGCAGCTCTTTGACGGATATAAGTCATCACTTGTATATAGACACAGGTAGTTCAAAAAGGAACATTATGTCATCCTTGGCAATATATTATAATAAAAAGAGTGCATAGAAAACACAAGTTGATGAAAAAAGGTAAAATTTAATATCGTAAATCATAATATATTTTAACAATTTATTGGAGATATGTTGTTCCTCATGCTAGAAACAAAAGCAATCTAACAAGTGCTCTGGAAAGGCTGTAATTAAGGATTCTCTTGCAAAACATAAATTGAATTTTGTAGGTACCATATTAAAGAATAAGTATTTTAATTGTCAAATTTACTTTTTTAGAAATAGGCCTGAATAAAGATATACCGTAAATATGACCACACAGTGTAACGTCTCCCTCCCCATCAAAATATGTAGACCAAGAAAGATATATAGGAAAGAACTACTTGAATATTTGGAAAACAAGGTATAATACGCTTCGCTTTGTATGACACACAGAAGAAATCATTGACAAATGGTAATATTGTGGACCAGTATTAACTTAATTAACTAAATTAACAACTTAATTAGTAACTTGAATAACTTAATTAGTAACTTAATTAAGAACACCAGCGATGATGCTGTGATGTTAGAAGGTGCTTAGAAGTGGTTAACTATTTATATGAATACAAGTTATTAAAAAACGAGTTATTTTATATATCTCAGAATATGACAATGAGTAAAATAAATTTGGGCTTGTGATTCAATATTGACAAAACCAAGACAGAGTGAAGAGAGTGGGATGAACTAAAGGTGGCTGTATAATTAATATTGTATTGTAGAGTGTTAAAGATTTATGTGCATAGATGCGTGTGCAATTGTTGACAAATGCATTAGGCAGAATGCAGTGGTTAAAGCTAAATTAATCAAAAAAAATGTACAGAGGTAATAATAGAAGAATCTAAGGAGAAATACAGTGATATCAGAATGATTTGACAAGAAAACATAGGAACGAAAGAAACAAGTAACATAAAATTACAATACATTACTTGGATTTACATTTATTAGTTAGATAGAGTAAGCCTCCAGGGGATACCATAGGTGGTTTAGAAAAGAGTTTAATGTAATTAGAATAAAATAATTCTAATCTATAAACTATTGTGTTCGTTTAATTAAATATAGTTTAAGTACTTCAATAATATAAGCATTAGATATACTGTATAACATTATGTTATTTTTCTTTTTTTAAGAAATTTTGGCAACAGAGTCTATATGAAGGCATGATGAGCGATTACTGTTAGACAGTGATGCGTGAAACAGATCCCAAGCAGTATAAAATATTCAGTTTAGAGACTTTCTTAATTCCATAAATGGCCGTCAACGGTCAAAAATAGTAAAATAAAGAATTTATTTTAAAAAATTATTTTGTAAAACGGGCTGCTGATTTGGATTTAGCTCCCAATTTACCTTATAAACAGCTTTTGGCGCAAAAGTCCAAAATCGTGTATACTTGTACAATTTATAATCTATTTGATTTACACCAGGAACAAAAGCTGGAATAACAAAGTCAAACTGTAATGAGGTTTCATATATTCTTTCAAATTATATTCGAATGTAACGGGCTTTTATCGACTGAGTTGCTCTACGGCGATACCAACGGCCATCTTCCCACTATTAAAAATTAATTATTTTTCCATTATTGAGATTTCAGCAGGACGAAGGAAAAAAGTGACATTCTCTTATAAATGGATTTGTGATGTACCCGAGGCACTTTTTGACGTCGGATTTTTTATTCACTCGGCGACCGAACGATTCGGTATTATGGAACACGAAGTGGGAAAAAGACGACGAATCGAGAACTTGAAGGATTCTCGAAAGGTTTATTTGGATTTTCCAAGAAATTATACAAATTGTAACATATTGATTTATGACTTATATAGAGGTTTTTTTCATCGTTTCACAACCGCTGACACTTTGCCAATTGGTTGGAGATTATGAGACTTGAATACAAATCGAATTTCCCATTTTGAACCTCTAATTCTTAAAGAATTTTCATTTCAGATTCGAGGATGTCAAAACATCATTTGGGATTTAAGTTGTATTTCCTGTTAAACGCAAATAAGCCTTTTGCTATAATTCGGCACGGATTCAGTACGATGTTTGATAACACTACTAATATTGGCGCTATAAAAGCAACCATTTTGATTCAGTTTTTGATTCATTCAGATTTCAACTCATTATTTATTAGGCTATAAAGCTAATAGATCGCTGTGTGAAGTTTATGGGAACGTTTTAAAAGTGATCATTTTGAGACTGAAGACAAAGAGCATTCTGAGTACCAAAAAATATTGAAGGAGATGATTGGAAGGCGTTATTTTATGATGACCAATGTAAAACGCAGTAGTAATGTGCAAAATTGTTGGGAGTAACACAAAAAAAACTGTTTAAAAACACTTGAATAGCATGGGAATCATCCAAAGCCTTGAACATTTTGTGCCCTATGATTGAATCCCACAGACATTGAAAGGTGAAAGGTAAAATGCTGTTTCAGTGAAAAAATCGCAAAGTTTTTTTTTGCATTGCATGGTTAGTGGTGATTAAGAGTCAATTCAATACAATAATACAAAGCGAAAAAAATCATAGACACGACTAATCATAGACATAGATGGCTAGATGGAAGTTTTTTAGTTAGCTCTAACTCTCAAAAGATGCGTGTATAAATTTGACAGCTATCGGATCATTAGTTTGTGAATTATAGCATTTTGAGAAACAACTTTTGTTATTGTGAAAAAAATGGATAAAAAGGAATTTCGTTCGCGTTGATAAAATATTGCTTTTTGAGTGAAAAAATACAGTCGAAGAAAAAACTTGTCCCAGGAAAATCAACCATCAAGGATTGGTATGCTATATTTTGACGGTGAAAAGAACGCCCAAAAGAGATTGTTACCGAAGAAAACATTTAAAAAATCCTCAAAATGATTTTTACGGCCGCAAATTGAAATTGAATGAAATAGCAGATACTTTAAAGGTATCAACTGAACGTGTACATCATATCATTCACCAATATTTGGGTATGAGTAAGTTCTGTGCAAAGTGGGTGCCGCGCGAGCTCACTTTTGACCAAAAACAACGACGAGTTGATGATTCGGAGCAGTGTTTGAAGATCATCAAGCGTAATGTAACCCGAGTTTTTGCGTGGATATGTGACAATAGATGAAACATGGCTCCATCATTTCACTGCGAAGTCCAATCGACAGTCATCCGAGGGGATTGCACACGATGAACCTGCTCCAAAGCGTGGAAAAACACAACAGTCGGTTGGCAAGGTTATGCCGTCTGTATTTTGGGATGTGCATGGAATAATGGACTTTTACCTAGCGTTATTGGACCATTTCAAGGACGAAATCGCCGAAAAACTGCTGCATTTGAAAAAAAGAAAGTGATACTTCAACAAGACAATATACCTCGTCACGAGTCAGTGAAAATGATAGTAAAAATCCATAAATTGGGTTTCAAATTGCTTCCTCATCCACCGTATTCTCCCGATCTGGCCCCCAACGAATATTTACTGTCTTTAGATCTCAAAACAATGCTTGATGGGAAGACATTTTCGTCGAATGAAGAGGTGATCGCGGAAACTGAGGCCTATTTTGAAGCAAAGAACAAATTGTACTACCAAAATGGTATCGAAAAGTGGGAGGGTCGCTATAATCAGTGTATTATCCCTGAAGGGAATTATGTTGAACAAAAAAAACTAATTTTGTCAAAAGGTGTGTTTTACTATGGTAAGCCGGGGACTTTTCAATTGATCTGTAAATAATATAAAGTAAAATTCACTAAAAAGAGAAGAAAAAATGAAAAAGAATTCAATGCAGTTAAACAAAACATCAACTTTATATAAAAACATGTATTTCAAACTTGTCTACATATGTTACACCATCTATACTAAATGTAAAACATAAAAAAGCAACAGCCAAATTATAAAATGTGTTAATGAATCACTTCATATCGAATCGACATTGAATCCTAGATCAATTTCGATACTGATTAAACGCGTTACAGAACAAAGTCGATCGAATATCAGATAAACCGAATACTATCAAAACAAGACCTGATCTGCCTTCTTTTATAATTACCAGTCCAGCTGTGAGAATCATCAATTCTTGTATAGTCTCCTCCGGTTTTTAATTCCTCATTCGTAATGTCAAATCAGGGGAGCTCTCGCTTAATATCCGATTCTAATCAGAATTTTAAATGTTTTATTAACGTCAAATTAGGCATATAATTAAAAATTATTTTTTTCATTAATTAAGAACACCAGCGATGATGCTGTGATGTTAGAAGGTGCTTAGAGGTGGTTAACTATTTATATGAATACAAGTTATTAAAAAACGAGGTATTTTATGTGTCAGCAAGTCTCTAATCATTTTTTCATTTAAAAAACAGGTATAGAGAAATTAGTACAAAATATATACTTTCAAATGTTTTCGATCACCTTTTACAACGTTTTTCAAAAATCCAATCGTCGATTGATTTATTTGTTAAAAATAAAATGAGCTATTTATGTATCGGTCTGAACAACTGCGAGTCTACGAGATTAACATGATTTTCGTCTAATAAATCCCCTAGGCCTGTCTTTCAGTGAGTTCAAAATCATGAATTTTTACATCGATTTTTGAATAGGTTTCTTAAATTTGTTGAGATTTGGCGGCAGATTTCTTCAAATTTGAACAAAAGAATACAAAATGAATATCCAAAATGCAATATTGATAGTTTTATCAGTTAATACAGTAGTTATAAAGTTTGAACATAAATAGAACAAAATAGTATTTATATAGAAACATTGTTAAAACATTGGTTATAGTACTCATTTACTAAATATAATGAAAGAGGGTTTAAGTTTAACATTAGATTTGTAGCGACCGCTACAACCCTTTAGGCCACCACTATTACCTTTATATTAAAATCAAAGGTTGGAAACGCTGATGAATTGCTACCATTCGGTTACAGGCTAAGGCTAAAAGATCATCACGACGACGTCTCTCTCTTTCTCTCCAAATCAATTAAGTCCCTATCCACTGGCTCCAGAAAATATCATATCTCAGTCTCCAGTTCGACCGCAAGTTCCAATGGTCAGCCCAAATCTAGCACGCTATCTGCAAAGGTAAACTGCAGAAAAGAAAAAATCAACTGCCTCTACGGAGCACAGGTGTGGTACAGGTATGTCTCTGAGAGACAACTTGAACTACTCCAAGTATTCCAATCCAAAAAAGTCCGCCCTTTACTCAATGCACCATGCTTTATCAGGAACGTCAACATTCACCTCGAATCAGGCATCCCGTTCGTGAAGAGTTTCACGAACATGCTCAGTGGAAGGTTCTTCATAGGCACTTTAGAACATGACAACACCTTGATAAAATCCTTACCCATCCACAAACCTCGGTAGATAACCAACTACGACAATCCCAGTCGTAACCCAGGGTCTCTGTCGCCCGTAAAACACTTCACTATCCCGAACCCGAAGCGACATCAGCAAAAGACCATTTGGCTCTAGCTGGTCATCTTGGAACAAGAAAAAAAACGTCTCTCTCTCTCTCTTTCCTCTACCCGTTGTAACAGTACCACTTCCACAGTGCTTCCGTACTTCCTTAACCTAACCTAATATCCATGTCCATCCTCCCGTTGAACATATCTAGTATTTAACACATGAAATAAACAAGTTTGTATTCAACCGTTTAGACCATTTAGACAGAACAGATGAACATTCCTACAGATTCTTTTCAGGAACTTTGAGGCGTATGAAAAATTCATCACCACGTCAAATATTTTTTTGGATCTAGAGATAATCTTCAGACCAGTACCAATGCCAACGCGCTATCTCTACGATCGC
Organism: Rhynchophorus ferrugineus; assembly: GCF_030347505.1. Lineage (NCBI taxonomy): Eukaryota > Metazoa > Arthropoda > Insecta > Coleoptera > Curculionidae > Rhynchophorus > Rhynchophorus ferrugineus. Next base: position 34,912,319 of record NW_027472585.1, on the reverse strand, counting down.
AACAATCTGTATACTGTTATTAATATTAAAATCGCCATGATTAAACCGGTGCAGCCATTGAAACAATTTTCAACAAGTTTCTAAAAGCATCTGATGGGTTGCGCAGCATATTTCAAATCAAATTGCAGAAATAACAAATGTCGAATTTTGAGTATTTGTATTTTATGTAGAGGTATCGTAGATGCAATCACGTGATATAACAATAAAATTAAACAGTATTAATAGAGCCGGCTTGGTAGAGCAGTGGTAAAGGCAACAGGACGGTCCTCCTATTGTTGCGTAGCCGCGGGTTCGAATCCTGCTGGGGCATGGTCGTAAATTTATGTTTGTGATTGTTTAATATTTGTGATTGTTCTCGGCATAAGTGTAAAATCCGATAAGGCAAATGATCCCACTCACGCCAAAAACCAGGCTGGGTAAGAACGGATGTCTTCTGATGATTTCAAAGTTGATCACTCGCCGTTCGGTAGGCTTCATGCTGAGGACCGTGGTTCGGAGCGCACGTTAAATAGTAGGTCCAGTGCAGATAAACCCATATTTGGTAAAAGGAGACTTTAAAATCTGTAAAAATAAAAAAAGTATTAATAGACTTATCGTAGACCTGATTTTTAATATCTAGAAGACTTGATTAATTTAGTGAAACTACAGCGAATATGTTCGAGGTGGAGTAGTTCTAATAATGAAGTAAAAGCAACCAGCCGAAATTCAAAAACGGCAAAATATGGCTCTAAAATAAACATTGGAGCTATCTACTGTCCCCCAAGACACAAAATAATACACACAATACAGAGATGTATTTTCAAAATTCGGCCCAAGCTTTATTATTGGAGAGAATTTTACTATCAAACACACAGCTTAGGGTACAGGATTAATAACCCCATAAAAAGGAAATGAATTACTCATACGAATTTATATTACAATTTGTAATTATAATTCGAGAGCTTGTGCGAACTAACATCTTATCAATCCAGTATTATGCTCCAGTACTCCAGTTAACACTCGGCGCGATAATCCTGAAAAAAAGAGCCTAGTCTTACGAACAAATTTAATAACTGGCACAATTTTAGTCTTGTAATACAGGAACTAATCATTTTAATCATAAAACCTAAAAGTATTGATGGTGCTGTGCTGCGAACCCGAAATATAATAGAACAGATTCGGTCATAGGCAAAAAACGTATCCCAATATCAAGAGAGAGATCAGAATATGAGGTAAATTATCCCCTCGAAATTAGAGGACTGATAAAAGAGAGACCAAATATGGCAACAGAATCAGAAATGCTCTAGACAAAATAATATTTACCAGAATTAGTAATCAGACGAATCAAAAGATGGTTTTAATTAACAAAATTGATCGAAAAATGGGAAAATGAATTAAGCACGGAAGCATACAAAGATTACTCACTATGGAAAGCAAATCGGAGATACAAAGAGACCAATTGTTAGAGTACCGCCTATTAGAAATGATCGAAATGAATCGGTTCGACGCAATGACGAAATAGCTGAATTATTCGCACAAAATACATATTTATCATACGTTAGATATTGAACATCATTCAACCGAATGATATCTAGATTGGATTGGATACAATCAGCCCAATGTTGCTGTACATGTTTCCAGTGTAAGTTGCCTCGGAAATTGACCACAATCTCAATCCTTAAAAGGCCCATGGAATTGATGATATTTTACCTGGGTTAACGACAGAGCTGCAGCGAAAATCAGCCATTATGTTAAGATATATATGTAACTGTTTGAGACTGAAGCGTGAAAATTAAGCTTTCCGTGTTTCGGAAAGCTTAGAGATTAATCGAATAATTATGCTTAAAAACTGACAACTGGCCGGAACAAGTCGGATATTATTCATCAACTTGGAAATTAATTGTAAAAACTGCTGTCAAAACGTATTAACCAATTTATAGAAATGCCGGATCTTCAGTTTGGATTTCAAAGTCACTACTTAACAATCGACCAGTATAGAGTAACAACAGTTGTTGAAAAGGTATTCGCGAAATAGAAACACTGATACAATATAAACAAATTGCTACGGCGGAATTATTGTCAAGTCCTGGAGTCATATCTTGTCGAAATTAGAATCGGTGGTATAGATTGGTATAGGGATGTTCGTCTGGTGGGTCGGTCGAAATATTTAGCTGTCGGTGCGATTGTTTGTCCGAACACTCGCTACTATTTTGTGGAAGGAATTTGCACGAGAAATAAAAACACTGGTTGAAGAAATACTTGTTTATTTCGATTTAAATTGATACATGTGGCCGACGGGAGAATTGACAGGATATTAGTTTAAGTAATGGAAGTACGGTAGCGCTGTGGAAGTGTCCAGTTACAAGGGGGTAGAGAAAAGAAAACAGAGCGAGATGTCGTTATGGTGTTTTTTTATAGCCGGGATTCGCATGGAACCAATCCAGCAGCGTTGCCAACCTTTGAACTTGCTGTAGGTGAATGTGTGGTGGCCTAAAGGGTCGTAGCGGTGGCTACATCGGTTTGTCAATCATGAAGCCAATTTAAAACATCAAATAAAAAAGCTAAATCACAGCAACCTGAAAGCAATTCAGTTACTGGACAACCTACAGAAAATCAGAAGCTTGTACCAAACCAAACTACATGACTTGTATAGCGTATAAGTGTTACTCTTAACTTTTGCTTAAGTAGTTTACTTTCTTGTGTATTAATACAAGTACAACAGAACAGAAATAAATTATTTTTTAAAAGATTTTTGTTAGCACAACTCAGAAGTTAGATAAGGGAATAGAACTTGGTCGAAACATTAAACCATCCCACAATCGATAGAACTGAATATGTACACAGTTGATTTATTATATGAGAAAGTAATTACCTATAAGCGATAAATTAAAAAGCCTCGGTACACGTTCTAGTTCTGAAGTGCGTTTCCGTACATTCTGGTTCTCGCCTTCATCGTTTGAATAATGGCTTTCCGCGTTTCAGGTGCAGATTTACAGATACGGTCCCGCGAAAACTAGAACGAGAGAGAATTTCGCCAGCGAACGGTGTATGGCAAACTATTATTTCTTAAGTAACCCGGAACAGGGGGGGTGGGGGGACAGGATCTGAGAAATTGGTCGTAATAAAAAGCGTCGGATCAAATAAATTCTCGCCGGCGGCGCAAATAATGGCGATTCCGTCCCGGAACAGGTCACGATTACCTTATCAATTTCCAACCACGGATTACCGCGTTCTCTGCGAATTATTTGTTGATGATATTTGTTTTCTTTCATTGTTCTTTATGGGTGCAATCATATACCTGTTATTTCTTATAGTAAACAATTCAATTAGTATTACTAATGTAGTAATATAGATAATATGTTATTAATCAAAAAAATATTTTATCGTTCTTCAAAAGATACTACAATTTCTTCAACGATATCAAAGGTTTATTTGATTTTTTTAATTAATTACATCTTATACTACAATTAGATTAGATTGGATAGAACTCCCGTTTATCAGCCCAAAGTTACTGTACATTTTTTCAGTGTAAGTTGCCTCGGAAATTGACCACAATCTCAATCCTTAAAAGGCCCGTGGAATTGATGATATTTTACCTGGGTTAACGACGGAGCTGCAACGAAAAACAATCATTATGTTAATATATATTTGTAATGCCTGTTTGAGACTGAAGCGTGACAAATCTTCAGTTTGGATTTCAAAGTCAATACTTAACAATCGATCAGTAAAGAGTAACAACAGTTGTTGAAAAGGTATTCGCGAAATAGAAACACTGATACAATATAAACAAATTGCTACCGCGGAACTATTGTCAAGTCCTGGAGTCATATCTTGTCGAAATGTAATTTAGAATCGGTACTGGTTAGTCGGTATAGGTATTGGGATTGGTATAGGCATGTTCGTCTGGTCGGTCGGTTGAAATATTTAGCTGTCGATGCGATTGTTTGTCCGCACACTCGCTACTATTTTGCGGAAGGAATTTGCACGAGAACTAAAAACATTGGTTGAAGAAATACTTCTACAAATACATACTACAATCTTCATATACAAATTAATTTATTACTACTATTCTGTTGTGCTTGCAATATTACACAAATTATTTGTCGAGAATATTTGTGTGCTTTCGTTGTTCCTTATGGCTGAAATCCGCCATAAATAAGCCATCAGAGTAACTGTTGACAGTATCTCCGTGTAGCAATTTGCTCACTTTGTACATTTATCCCAAATACTGTAACCGGCCAAAAGCTTGTGAAACGCCCAGAAATATTGCAGGGTAGTATTTCTTTCCTCCGAATGCCTTTTCAGATAGCAGCGAAATAGGCCTATAAGATCCAACCTGTTCGGTCGGTGTGTCAGGATTTTTAATCATAATTATTCGAGCAAGCTTAAGAGATACCGAAACATACTTCACTACTAAATAAGCATTAAATATATATGTCAACGTGATTATTTATTTTCATAGCAACTCCTTCAAAAACACACTTGAAATATCATCAATTCCCGGACCCTTTTTGAGGATTGAGGTTGTTGTCCAATTCTTTGACACATTCAAAGGATTAGTCAGATTTACAGCTACATCACGTTGATAAACAGGATCGATTTCATATTTTATCATTCGGTTGGAATACGTTAGCTAAAGTTTCTACTTATAACTCAGCTTTTTCATCGTTGCGTCGAACCCATTCTTTTCGATCACTTTTAATAGTCCGTGCAATATCAATAAAATGAAAATAAGTGAAATTTATCAAAACAAACAAATCGTTAAAACAACGTTTGCCGGTTTATAACCTGCAGTTATTATAATTAATATCTTGAAGTATTTTACAGACATTTGAAAACCGGACGAATTTTGCATGCTGTTTCGGTTACAAGTCCTTAACTCATCAGACAGCATTGCGTCTCTTTTTAACTAGAATAAAATGAGAAGGAAAATATTCCTGATTTTGATGGCGTGAGTTCACTATTATTTTGAATATACTATATTTCGTTATATAGAGTTAAGTCGCAGCTGCACAAAAATGGCAACTAAACACAGGACAAAATAGTAGTAAGTAGTTAGTGTACTAGAAAAGAACGCAAACCACGAGTTGTCTAGTAGTTGGCAGTTAACGTGTTAATTTGTTTTCATTATTTACGTCATCGATATTTGAAATGTTTGAGAGAGTATGTGTCTAGAAAATACTCAGAACTTTGGCAATCATGTGACAGGTTCTTTAGTCAGTCTTCTAATTTAATTAAAATCTTACGTCTGGAACTATATACTTACAAAGTGTCCGGGAATGGATTGACCTTTGCACAACCTCAAAATATGAGAAGGTTGTGGTTAGAGATGTTTTGCACACCTTTCTTCAACAAAAACATATTATGCAACTTTTAATGATATCGCAAATTCGGCGAAAAAGTAGCGTCGAATCAGCGCGATTGTATATTAAAATTAGTTAAACTAAAAGCGGACGCCATTCGCCTACCAATATCGCGTACTGGAAAAGCGATGCCAAACTCGAAGGATAAACAGGATTAAGCTTTAAAAGTTTAAAATTGAAATCCTACGCTATCTTAGCATAGCAAAATTGTCCTCCTCCTGCTTCTCCCCTACCCCCGTCTTCAACCGCCCACTCGAGACCGGCCGACCGACCGAACACCCCCTCCCGCCCTCCTTCATACCCCCGTCGGTTGCCCCTCAGCGCCCAGCCTCGTCTCGAAGTTTGCCATCGGTCCTATTGACGTTTGTGGCAATCAATTTAGAAAAAGCAAACAGTTTTGGCATTGAAGGCGAAAACGGCAGTGAAGTTGGTAGACGGCGGTGGGGAGTGTGGGGAGCGGGACCGTTTGTTTGGTTTTCCAGAATTAAAGCGTTCGGATATATATTGTTTTATAAAGTTTGCCGAGAAGACAAGGAAAAAATGTATAAAAAAGTCTTATCTACCTGTTTTATGTCGAAGCTTTTATTACTGTTAGCAGATTTCAATTACAATTAGTTTAATTAAATAACTAACCAATATAGATTACAAGCAAATTTATTTGATACAGGCTAGATGATTAATAAAAAATCACAAAAAAAATCCATTCATGATAATAATCTATTAACAGGTCAATTGAAAAATCCCCGACGTGACACATAGATGGCGCTACAAGAATTAAATAGCCCTCAAAAGATGCGTGTATAAATTTGTCGTGTGACAGCTGTCGGAGCATTAGTTTGTGAATTATAGCATTTTGAGTGAAGCAACTTTTGTTATTGTGAAAAAATGGATAAAAAGGAATTTCGCGTGTTGATAAAATATTGCTTTTTGAAGGGAAAATACAGTTAAAGCAAATCTTAGCTTGAAGCGGAGTTTCCGGACGCTGCCCCAGGAAAATCAACCATCAAGGATTGGTAGGCTAAGTTTAGACGTGGTGAAATGATCACCGAAGACGGTGAATGCAGTGGACGCCCAAAAGGGGTTGTTACCGATGAAAACATTTAAGAAATCCACAAAATGATTTTCAATGGCCGTACATTGAAACTGAATGAAACAGCAGATACTCCAAAGATGTCAACTAAACGTGCACATCATATCATTCACGAATATTTGGTTATGAGAAAGCTCTGTGTAAAGTGGGTGCCGCGCGAGCTCACTTTTGACCAAAAACAACGATGACTTGATGATTCGGAGCAGTGTTTGAAGATGATCAAGCATAATTAACCCGAGTTGCATTGATATGTCACAATGGATGAAATATATATATATATATATATATATATATATAACCATAAGCAAAAAACTTTGGTGCATAGCAAATCAAAATTATCTTTTCCGTCTTTTTCCTTCTTCATATTTGTTTAGTGCCATCAATTTAATCTATTAGATATCTATTATGGGTTTTACCAAAAGTATATAGCACACCTTATTATTTATAATATTCTATATGGAAAATCATTTTGTAGTGTATAATTAAAATAAAAGGTTTTGAATTCACATTTTTTAAAGATATTTCAGTAAAATATGTTATACTATCGACGTGGCAATATCGCGGAATAAAATAAGAGTTTAAAAATTAAAAATTAATTAAAGAAGAGGTTAAAAGAGCCCCACTGACAGTATAATGAAAAAATATTCTGGGGCATATGATATTGCCTTGGCTCGTCTATTCATATAGGAACATCTGGAATTTACGTTATAGAGTCATCCCCCGCTATTATAATTATTTAAAGAGCTCTCATGTTCTTCCTCTTCACAATTCCCTAAAGTCCAATGAGATAAAAAAAAACTTATGTTGAACTATTCAAATGACTTCTAAAACATACTAGCAGAGGATGTGTATTCCTGAATCCATTAGCTGGATCCAAAAAAACTATCTTGGTAAAATAGCCTTAAGCCAATATATTTATATGGATAATTAAACTTTATTTCTTTAATGAAAAGAATCCCTCAGGGTAGTTATTAAATTGATGTCACATTAACAAATTTCTTCTTACTTGAGCATAAATTTACAATAAATTTAGCAACATTCCTCGTGAATGGAATATCGGTTGAGCTACTCCTAATAGATTTGTATTCAGAAGCTACTATTTATTTTATTGGAGCTGCAACTATTGATCCAAGAAGAAAAGTATATACCCGTTTGCATAGCTTCTTTCGGAAGGGGATTAATTTCTAAAATAAGAAAAATCAATATTTGATGTTTAAATATAAATGAATAAACTTACCCCAACTTACAACAACAAAACATGATGTAACGATCATAAATTTGTTTGATACTTAATTAATTTGGTTTGGGATTTTTTACACTATCAACCATTGTTTAATGACATCCAAATACTTCTTCGAACAAAAATGATTCTACATTTATTTATTATCTGTGCATCCGGATATACAACAACTCCTAGATCAATAATTCACTTTACTTTTTGTACTACCGACTTATATATACTAATGAACTAATAATTTAATCTCTAAACGCACTATTTCTTATGACAGCCATACTGAAAATGGCGCTCAAAATAAAAAAAATTACAAACGTACCATAGAAACGAAGTGAGCCAATTAAAGCAAGTAATAAGTTAAAAGTAGGGACATCTACATGTTGGACGTCGCGAAACATTTCTCCAAAATTTTCTATTAAGTTAAATCTCTATTTCTCTATGATCAAAACTCCTCCACGAGTATCGCTTTGTTGTAAAAAGTATTTTTAACAAAAACATTTTACCGGCTTGAATAAATAAGGAACTCGCTAAAAATTCAAAAATAATCAAACTTAGATTTTTTAAAAAAGGTCTTAAATAAAATATGTACAAAATAATCGTTGTGATTACAAAATAAAAATAAACAAAAACCTTATATAACCTATCTCCTATACGTATTTTATATTGTACTATATACACACAATTTAACTTAATACCTACCTAAACCTATTTATCTGTTTACATTATTTTCTTAATTAGTATGTTCTTAATTTATTTTTTTTTGTATATGTCACAAAATTATATTATTATTTATGTATTGTTTGGGCTCGGCACCGACTTGAACCTGAACGACTTCCGATCTTCCGTTACATCAGTTCAGCAATAACATTATACACTATTATACACATCATGCAATATCTGATTATTTTAGATAAAAAATATGTGAAAACTTTGTACATGCCTTTGTAATTTGAGGGTTTCCCTCGATTTCCCCCCTTTCCCCCATCAGATCCTGACTTGATTCCAATAGGACCACCTCGGAAGTGCATTATTTCGAATAAAAAAATAATTTTGAAAACCTGTCCATAATTGATGGAGAAATCGGCATATATTAAAAAAAATACAGTCAAACATATAATCTCGTCCTTTTTTGAAGTCGGTTAAAAATCAACCGCTATGGAAACACTATGTTCTTTCTGATCTTCAAAAATGTTAAATTACGAACAGCATTTGGAGAAGTACGTATATTTTTGCAACATATGTAAATTCATGTTTGCCTCATATGCTACTGAAATTGTATGTGTATATATTATATATATAAGAAGAAACACTATTAGTATGGACGTTTTAAAATGTATAATTTCGATATCATATCTGTACGATCGGAATATTTGGTTTAATCAAAAGAAGGACCTAAAATGAGTCAAATCTAAGATAGATTCACAGTTGCTTCTGTAACATAGCAAAAAAAGACAGAGAAAGGCAATAAAAAACAATCCTTTAGAAATTCAAGCATTTTATAGTTTTCTAAATGACGACACACCTAATCGTTGCTATTTATCAGCTCACATACTGCATACAATAAAATGTTTTAATGCCATCTTGTAGAGGAAGAGGATATTATATATCTGTGGCAATGCCACCTTCATTCTCTTTTTTCTGCGCTCGCATTCTCGATATATTACGAACTTATGTGGGAAGTTATTTTGCGAATGTAACAATAAAGAATATAAGTGCGGTGGAATATCCGACAATAGATTAAAAATGAAACAGGAGCGAAGATATGTAGCTTGGAATGCTCATGTATATATGATATACTTGCACATGTTTCAGGGTACTAATTTTTTTTGTGTAACATTGTATATGACAGTAATAGATGTCATTCAAAATTGTGTTAATGTCATATATTACCTTTCGTATATATACATGTTTGAAAGATAATAAGGTATATACTAGAAAATATAAAGTCATGTTACTTTAAAACCATGGTGTGTCAATTAAAATGGTGTTAGAGCTAAATTTTTCACTTCATTTTAAAGACAGTAATATATTAACATTTTTTTAAGTAATATAATAAGATTATGTGCAGATTATAAATAGATTCTGAGAAACATCAAGTTTCTAGATATCTGTTAACTAACAATTGAAGAATTATTATTAAGAGATTGTCACTACAATAACTTTTAAAATGGATACAACTTATTCATTTTCTGAATTTTTAGAAATAGATTGTTTAAATACCAGGAATTATTGAATTGTATGTTCAAAATCAATGAAAAAAAACTTCTGGTAAAACACCAAATATACAATATGGTACTATATAACATACTCAGATAATATATTGCAAAATATATTTTCAATATTAAAATGTGCTAAAACTATCTTCCAAATAAAAAATAAACCATTTGGGTTTAATTTATATTTATTCAATTCATAATTTGTCGTATATTAAATCTTTATATTAATATAAATTTACATTCTAGAGCTAACGATCTACTTTAGTCACAGTTTAATATTATATCAAAATGAAACATTTAAAGAGACCGATCAATTTTACATAATTATTTGCTATATCACTAAAATTTAAATACTCTTGAATATAACATCGCTTTTGTGATATAATCAAGCTAATAATTATAATTTTGTTATATCTCCAACTATAATGCAATAAAAATAATTTTCTTATTACCGATAGCATATAAAATGTTTTCTTATAATAAAAATAAGAAATCGTAGCATTCTGAGGAAATATGTTTTTACCAAATTGATATGAGCAATAAAGTTATTCAGTATACAATTAATCTGTAATAAGCGATGATGGATTGAAAATATAAACTGACTGGTATTTTTGAATCAAAATATGGAGTATGCTAAGAAAGCGATATATTTACACACGGCGTAACAGAAATCACTGAACCAGGGCAAGAAACTATACGAGAAATAATTTATTAATATAAATTAATATCCATTCTCTAATAGAAATAGAAGCTTTAATATGATTAACAAAGTGGCCTTCATTGTCTCACAATTTTCATAATCGTACCGTTTAAAAGATTTGTTGATCTTTGGGTTGCTCTGAGGAATACATTGGTTTGCTCAAAAAGCACAAACCCATTAAGAAATATTCGAAGTTTTACTACCAAGACAGGTGTCCACTTATTTGGGATGAGTAACACAGAAGAACAACACATAGTGACATCAAAATGGCAGAAATTGTCAAGCGGCAGGAGCTTTCATTTCTCTAAAAAACCTTATGTGGAAGAAATGAAATATTGCCATCAAGCTCTTATTTCAACAAGGCAATATTTCTGTATGATTCCAAGACATGTATATTCTGTTACACTCATGTAAGCTTGAAACCAAATTTGATGATGACGGTAAATTGTCTCTAAGACCATATTAGATAGGAAGGTATTCGATAAAGATGCGAATTTCGATACTTCTCCATAAACTTCGATTCGAAGTCGACATTTTGAATCGAATATGTCTTTTGGTCTTCTTTTAAACTAATTATTTCAATAATATTATTCATGATTATTATAATAATGTAAGCAATGTAATTTTAAACAGTACTGCATTACTATTGACTTCGCAAATTAAGTATTAGAAGCAGATGTTATTTTAACATATTTTGCAGATATTTCCTTAATGCTTAACTAATTTATTCAAATGCTTCATGGGAATAGTGCAATTTTCAAAATACTTATCCATTAAATGATACGTTTAATTGCTTTTAACCCATAATTGGCAGTAGTAAAATAACACTTATACACACTTAAAAATAACTATATACAGCTATATACTTTCTTAATTTATTTTACATTCCAACACAATATTTTAAATAATTTTTAACTAACATTTATTATTTATTTAATATTACTACTTAATGAATATAAATGACAATAATATTAGGCTTATAAAAATCGAATCGTGTACAATTACCAACTTCATGTTGAAGCCTCACTCACAATCTTCACTTTTCGTTCTGTGTCATTTCGTCGAAGTGCGAACAAAATATTCTTTCAGTGCGTTAAAAATATCTAATGAAAAGTTGAAGAAAAAGGCGGTTGAAGGTCATCGAATGCTGTGCAAACTTTATAGCAATCATACTCCATAGATTTCAACATGTAAATATTGATTTCGATGTTTCAAAGGTACCGATTTTGCCACCTAAGGCAAAGAGCATTCTGAATAGGCAAAAAAAATTGATTGACTAAAGATGTACGAAGAATTGAATTGAAGACGATAATTTAAAGACGTTATTCGATGATGATCCATGTAAAACGAAAGAAGAATATGTGGACTAACACAAGATATTATTTCCTATCGCTTGAAGTACATGGGAATGATCCATAAGCTTGGATAATTTTTGCCGTCTGAATTGCAACCAAGAGTTATTGAAAGGCGTTTGTTCATATGTGAAATGCTGCTCGAACCCAAATTTGGTAAGGTTTTTTGCATTTTATTATTACTGATGATGAAAAGCAAATTCATTGCGATAATCCGAAGTGAAAAAGTCATAGGGACCACCAGGTCCGAATATACATGGCTTCAAGTTAGTTCTCTGTATTTGGTGAGATCAGCGTGGTGTAGTATATTATGACCTGCTAAAACTTAATAAAACCAAAAATGGCGATCGCTATCGATTATAACTGCTGCGCTTCAGCCGTGCCATGCAGGAAACACGGTCCACATAGGAGCAAGGAAACAACAATGTTACTCTTCAGCGTAACAACGCTCGACCGCAACTTGCAAAACCGGTGAAGACATAGTTGGAAAGATTAAGTGATACCCCACTCGCCGTATTCTCCAGACCTTGTTCCTTCTCATTACTAATTGTTCCAACATATGTGTCGTGACCTGGATGAGCAGCGCATAAAGATACCAAAAAAGACCGATTCGTGGATAGCCTTAAAAGATACCAAGCTCTTTTCAAGTAAGATCTGCAAATGGCCTGAAAGATGGGAAAAAATGTCGTTTATCGATTGAAAATACTTTGAGTAAAATACACTGTACGAATTTTTCACAATAAAGCTTTACATCTAATTTATTGGCCTAGTAACAGGTCAATTGAAAAGTCCCCGACCTGACACATAGATGGCGCTACTACGCGTGTATTTTAGTTAGCCCTAACCCTCAAAAGGTGCGTGTATAAATTTGACAGCTGTCGAATCATTAATTTGTGAATTATAGCATTTTGAGTGAAGCAACTTTTGTTATTGTGAAGAAAATGGATAAAAAGAATTTCGCGTGTTGATAAAGTGTTGCTTTTTGAAGATAAAAAATACAGTTGAGGCAAAAACTTGACTTGATGCCGAGTTTCCGGACACTTCCCCACGAAAATCAACCATCGGAGATTGGTATGCTAAATTTAGACGTGGTGAAATGAGCACCGAAAGCGGCGATCGCAGTGGACGCTCAAAAGAGGCTGTTACCGACGAAAACATTAAAAATATCCACAAAATGATTTTGAATGACCGTATATTGAAACTGAATGAAATAGGAGACACTCTAAAGATATCAACTGAACGTATACATCAAATCAGTTACGAATATTTGGGTATGAGAAAGCTCTCTGCAAGGTGGGTGTCGCGTGAGCTCACTTTCGACCAAAAAAAAAGGCGAGTTGATAATTCGGAGCAGTGTTTGAAGATGATCAAGCTTAATAAACCTGAGTTTTTGCGTGGATATGTAACAATGGATTTCATCATTTCACTCCGAAGTCCAATCGACAGTCATCCTAGGACTCCACACGATAAACCCGCTCCAAAGCGTGGGAAAACAGTTGGCTGGCAAGGTTATGGCATCTGTATTTTGAGATGCGCATGGAATAATTTTCATTGCCTACGTTTAAAGAGGAAGGACCATCAACAGCGACTATAACATACCGTTATTGGACCGTTTGAACGACGAAATCGCCGAAAAACGGTCGCATTTGAAGAAAAAGAAAGTGCTGCTTCACCAAGACAATGCACAGTGTCGATAAATATCGAGATATGGCCACCAGCGACTCTGTCCTGTTCTCAGATTTCAAAAGAATGCTCGCTGGGAAGAAATTCGTCAAATGAAGAGGCGACCGACGAAACTGAGGCCTATTTTGAATCAAATGACAAATCGTACTACAAAAATGTGTGTCACCCTTGAAGGAAATTATGTTGAATAAAAAAAACTAATTTTGCCAAAAAATGTGTTTTACCATGGTAGGTCTTTTCGGTTAACGTGTTATATCAATGTTTAAACTTCATTTTTTGTTAAAATTTGCTATTATTCGGAAAAATGATGACCTAAATGAGTCTTTAAAGTGTTGAGTAGAAAAACGCATTGAAATAAATAATATTGAATTACAAGAACGTATTGAACAAAAAAAGCCAAGATACGTCTCTGTTAATATGTTGCTTTTCTAGTAAGTCATTATTATGAAATTGTGGGTGATTTTTCAGAACATACACTGGGGTGAATACTAATCATAAATGCATTTACTACATCCTGCAAGAATGGGAGAAACGCGGAGGAAACAGAAAGAAACTGTCTAGTGAGGCAGAACGCAATTATTACCAGCAATGTATTATAAAATTCACTGCTAATGGTAATCTATTATGCAGGATTTCCTGTCGACCTTTTATCGGACCATTTTTAGCTATAACCAGACAATAATTTATGCATTTGTTGAGCATCCCAATACGTACATTAGCTCGGTATTATTCTCAGTAATTATACAGGATCGCCATTAGGTATGTGCTTCATTTTCTTCCTATTGTATTACTCTGATGAAATGAAAAATTAAGGTGTATTTATAATTTTATAGTTTAGATGCAGTAATTTAAGTTCCATTTGCGCCACTAGAAAAGTTGTTATAGTCCCATTGTTATGTTATGTAGCTTAAGAATAAATGTAAGTAGCCGTTAAACAACATAACTTAACGGTTAAATTCGATAATTTCGACATTTCTTTACGTAAAATTGACGGTTTTCAATTTAGTTTGAATTATTCAGTGTACACAAATGCTTAAAAATGCACTTTAGTCGTTAATCACTGTTGTTGCTTTAATAAAAATCTGTTGCTTAAACCTATCAAACACTTTTAGAAACCTCTAGTGATACTGCCTCATCATCTCTCAATCGCTCGGTTTAGTTTCAACTATTTAAAAGTGGCCATTGGACATCAATCGCTAATAACGATCTAGAAGACAAAAAAACGTTTGTACAAGCTGGGGAAAATGTCTTGAAAATAATGTAAACTATTTTGATTAATATATATTCTACTAATTAAAAAACGATCATAATATAAGAATATAATATAATCCTAGAGTTTAGGTGTAATAATTTGATTTCCATCTATGCCAATCCAAAAGTTGTTATAGTTTAATTATTATGAATTTCATTAGATCAACTTATATCTATATATAGATATCTATATGGAGTTAATATGTTTCAGCCGGATAATAAAATATTACAACTAAATAAATAGAAGATATAGAAGATATTCACAAGACATTCCCACAGACTTTGACGAAACTTGAGCTGAATCAAATAGTTATTTGCGTTCCCCTACATACGCATCAATTTTTATTTTATCTCTAATATATCTCATAATTAAGGATGTCACTCCGCGAGATATGTTGAAAAAAGTTCCAAACATAGAAAAGAAAATGTTACAAGAGTGATTTTCAAATATACTAAATCGTTGAAGACACAGCCTTTGGTCCTATAGCCAAAATTTTCACAGCTGTAGGGTGCATCAGAGGTTATTGCATGCCAATGAAACGACAGTAGTCTCAATCGACATAACGTCACGGCATGAGGTCGGAGAGGATATTAAAATAGAAAAGAGAAAAAAAAACATTTCAATCTTTTAAAAATTGTTAGTTAGTCAATATAAAAAACAGTTCCGGAAGTTTGAAAAAAAAAGGGATTACTTTCGTCAATGACAAGGAACCGTCTCCAATAAATTTTGAAGCCATCAATGAAGAGGTACTTATATTCAGAATAAAAGTAGAGAAAAAAGTCCAATCATTCTTCTTTGAGAATTAATCGAGATAAAAGTTTCAATGGAGTCTGGGCAGCAAAGAAAACCCATGAAGAAAAATAAGGACAGAAGATCGATAAGGAAGATATGTAAGAAACGGAAACGGAGGTTCAATAAGAATGGGTCGGCAGGGATGACTCTGTCTAGGCGGGTAGTTCCAGGACTAATGACCACTAAATATTTTTTAACTTAAGTGAATATTCAATATTCAAAAGGCTTGAACATGGAGAGACCTAGAAAATAGAAAAAGTTTATCAAAAAAAAGACCGAATAGTTGTCAGATTAATATAAATGCAGTGAAAATTATTTTTCTATATATCTATCAAAATCTTGTTCTTTTTACCTTATTAAATTAATAAATATTCTTGAGAAATAGAGTTGCTGCTATATTAATCTACAATATATTGTTATTTACAATCATACTACATACAAAAGTAGATGTAGTCGTAGTTATGGAGGAAAAGCCAGGGCATTAAAAATCAGTTAAATGAAATTAGTAGGTCCGAAAGTAGTAAATGAGAGTATGACTGAAACAGTCGATAGTAAAAAGTACTCAAATCAGTCGGACCGAAAACAGCATGTGAAAAAGACGATAGTAAAAAGTAGTATTAATAAGCTTTCGATAATCGTTTTCAGTTGATAGTTCCAGCGCTAATCAGAATAAATATAAAGACTTGAGAAGGTTTCTCAGAGAACAATATTAAACATCTGAATTCATTGATCCAATTTTGTTTACGCCAGCATCAAAATCTTTGAAATTGCCACATTTTTTTATTTAGACGTTATATCTTCTGCAAAAAGTTTTAACTGTATAAGGTACCGCCTTGTTGATCACTATAGCGAGCAAGCTAGAAATGAAGCGAGAGTAAAGAACACTTCTTTAAAGGAATACAGGGAGTATATTCAAACTTTTTATTAACACTGTTATAAGTAACATGGTATTTCTACCAAATCTAAAAATATCAATCAAGTAATCAACTGTTAAGCCCTTTACTTCCAATATAGAGTACAAGGAGTAACGATTTAGATACGATATAAATCTAATAAAAATATTAAAGAGTCCACTTTAAGAATAAACCCTTGTTCAAACCTTAAAAACGTAATTTACAATAAAAAACACGTAATGAAATTATCGGTGTATAAACTTCCATTCTGTTCTACAACCAATAAAAGCGTTGTTCTGCTCCATTTCGTTCAGTTGTCGAACTGAAGACCCTAAACCATACTTCGAATCATCTTAAACTCAACAATAAAACATCTTCTGCAGCATTAATGAGATGAACAAAGATGGGCTATAATTTGCAAAGGGGCGCTCCAATGAAAGCTTGCAACGGTAATGACTGGCGTAGGTCATAAAAATGCCGGACTTGCTGCGAACGATTTGATTACGTTTACATCGTTTCAACTACCACTTATTAATTTATTTGCAATTAAACGTAAATCATTCGTGTAATAAAATGATGATGTAGGATATCGTAAAAAGATAAAAGTGGAGGATAATAGGCCAGTTGATGGGAAGTGGATTTTCATCCATATATCAATAGTTATTATGTGTATTTGTCTTTAAGGATTTTGCAGTTAGCTGTATTTTATATAATTTTTGTCATTATATGCTTATATTTTAAGTGATCACTATGATATCATAATGACAACTAACAAATCAAATGGTTACAGTATAATAATCGCCAGATATTATGTAATAAAACTGAGTCTTTTGTTGGAATTAAAAGTTAATAAAAATTCGACTAGAATAAATTATTCCGTTAATTTGGTTCCAGTTATTTGTCTAACTGAAGTCGTAGAATTAACGATATATTGTTGCAGAAAACATCCCTAGTCCGTAGAATGGAAACACCTAAGGTCAGTTCTTAATTGCCGCGAAGTATTGGAATCTATGGGGTTTGGAATGTCAACATTTTTAGTTTTAAGTGCCAATCCGCTAGAATTCAGGCAGAAGCCTGCAAGTGATGTAATTCAGCAATAGTGGAATGAAGTTACTTAGCTTCAAACTATAAGAATTTGAATGTTCCTACAAAACTACTCCGTAGTCTGTATACCATGAAAGTGATCATGAAACATCAGGAAAAGCAAATTTGCGCACAATGGTATAAGTATTCTCAATACCCACAAATAATTTTGTTATAAATGTAAGCTGTCCTAAGCTAATGAGCAATTCGTTTATGTTCGCAAGATGATATTCATTGTCAAGTGATCATCAATATTAAAATTACGAATACAAGAGCAGTATTGAAATAAATTTGTTTCCCTTCCTACATTAATCAAATCTTATGTTAACGTACGACTTGTTTTAAATTGTTGTGTTTTCATCGATAAATGACATGCAAATCTGAGGTGAGCGTTGGACTTCTAAAATTATTTACTATCTTATTACTGTTATTATTTTTATCTTGGAAGCTGAAAAAAACTTTGACCTGAGTTCAGATAACACATTAGTGGTTCTGGCACTGAGTGAAAACATATTAAGGAAAGAACAAAAATCCAATATCAACAAACAAAATAAGAGATTGAGAAAGATTCACTGAAAAATTGAACAATCGAAATCCAGTAAAAGTTCCCCTTAACACAGCCGAATAACTAAATTTTAAACAAAATAATTCATTGTAGATATCCAGCAAGCTGTTTGGAATACTATTCCAGAAAGTAAAAGTACAATGAAAGGAATTAATCTAACACATGGCGAGGACACAGAATATACACTTTGGAGAGCCACCAAATAATAAAAACGATCATGTCTACATATTCAACCCCTAAGAGACATAAGTTGAAATTGGGCACGTAGTAATAAACGAAAATTTAAGCATTTAATGATCATCTATAAAAAAACCGTCAAACCAAACGAAACTGATATTGAATATAATTTGCCAAACATAGAATGTAAAAATTCGACAATACAATTTGTTATTCCGATAGAAGTAACATCACTTGTTAAAATTGTCATTAATCCAAGGAAATCACCAGACTATGGTATAATAACCGAACTATTGCTACAAAAAGCTAAACCAGATTTACCACAAAGAAGTGTGTTGGTGCCAATTCTTTATCTACAATACGCAGGTAATATAGCACTAATGGAAAATAGCATGATGGCTACTTTTCTTGATAACGCTGCGACTCTAGCTGTCGAAGACGCTACACGAGAATTATAACAGACAAGTGACAATATCAATAACTGAAGCCAAACTTGCAAAATAAAAATTAACGAAAATAAATCTACGTGTGTACTAACGTCAATTGAAAAGTCCCCGGTCTGACGCATAGATGGCGCTACTATACTTAAATCCATATGTTTTTATTTAACTCTAATCCTCAAATATGCGTATATAAATTTGAGAGCTGTCGGATCATTAGTTTCTGAATCATAGTATTTCAAGTTAAGCAACCTCGTTTATTGTGAAAAAATGGATAAAAAGGAATGTTGCGTGTTGATAAAATATAGCTTTTGAACGGACAAAATACAGTTGAAGCAAAATTGAACTATTGCCCCAGGAAAATCAACCATCAAGGATTGGTATGCTAAATTTAGACGTGGTGAAATGAGCCCCGAAGAGGGTGAACGCAGTGGGCGCTCAAATGAGGTTGTTACCGACGAAAACATCAAAAATCCACAAAATTATTTTAAATAACCGTAAATTGAAATAGAATGAAAAAGCAAACCCTCTAAAGATATTAACTGAACGTGTACATCATATCATTCACCAATATTTGGGTACGAGAAAGCTATGTGCAAAGTGGGTGCCGCTCGAGCTCATTTTTGACCAAAAACAACGATGAGTTCATTAGGAGCAGTTTTTGAAGATGATGAAGCGTAATAAACCGGAGTTTTTGCGTCGATATTTGACAATGGATGAAACATGGCTCCATCATTTCACGTCATTCGAGTGGACTGCACACGATGAACCCGCTCCAAAGGCTGGGAAAACGCAACAGTCGGCTGGTAAGATTATGGCGTCTGTATTTTGGGATGCGTATGGAATAATTTTCATTGACTACCTTGAAAAAGGAAGGACTATCAAGAGCAACTATTACATAGGGTTATTGGGCCGTTTGAAGGACGAAATCGACGAAAAACGGCCGCATTTGATGAAAAAGAAAGTTCTGCGTCGCAAAGACAACGCACCATGTCAAAAATCCATGAAATGGGCTTCGAATTTCTTCCTTATCCATCGTGTTCTCCGGATTTGGCCCCAGCGATTCTATCCTGTTCTCAGATCTCAAAAGAATGCTCGCTGGGAAGAAATTTTCGTCCAATGAAGAGGCGATCGCCGAAACTGAGGCTTATTTTGAAGCAAAGGACAAATCGTACTACAACAATGGTATCGAAAAGTCGGCGGTTCGCCATAATCAGTATATCACCCTAGAAGGGAATTATGTTGAATAAAAACACTAATTTTGGCAAAAAATGTTTTTCTACGGTAGACCGGGGACTTTTCAATTCACTTGTTATTTAAGAGAATGTCAATATTAAAGTAGTACAACTCTAGTATAGTATAAGAATAGGAAACAGATTCAAAATAATCTAGCCATTTGGTTTTGTGTAGTGTAGTGTGGTTAAATGCATTTAATAGAAAAACAGCAATGTTAATGCATAAACATTACACTAAAGACTAAGATAGAAGCAATTAAGTTATGTCAATGACTAGTAAGAAGGTAATAATGTTTTTATACATCAATATTCAGATACCTTAAATTTGTTATCATTTACTGGTTAGGTGTCTTTAAAGCTATCAAAGTTAAAAGTTAATTGGCTAATTTATCTCAATGTTAATTGCATTATGACCATAATTAAAGTACTTATCCGTATAATCCTTTGAGTGTTTTCCGTGAGACATATTATTCAAATAACTTTAACTTTATCAGATGACAAGAACAAGAAAATAAATACCTTCAAACTAAAGATTGCATATTTCTTCCACGCTATTTAGTTAATTTGTTAATATACACATATTGATAAGGTATTTACTGATATAATAACTAACTGCCATCGATAATGGTCAAGCACCCAGTAATCGAAATTATTCTCTACTGTCAATCCGATCACGTCCCTCGTCTGACGATCAAAACAATTCGAACGATCGCGCCACTAAAAGCGCTCTAATCTAAAGTACTTCGCTACCCACCCAACTACTGTATAATTATTGCGGAATAAGGCTTTGACTCAGCAATTTGAGGGATATATCGACATTAATCAAAACATCACCGGCTACCCGATTTTCGTCTTAATGATGATGTAGAGCTCGTCTGTCGCTCTATTAAAATGGTCACCCGGACGGTCAGTGGCGGAGATAATCATGAAAATTATCGAAAAAATTACGACACATTATTTTAAGTTCGAATAACCCACGGATATGTGTTATATCATACGACTAGTACCGCACTGATTACGAACTATACCATGATCTGAGGGGCCATAACTAAAAATGGATTAGTCTGGATGATTACCTGTTGTTTCGTACCGGCGTTCGATAAGTCGCCTCTTCTGTTCTGTAGGGCTGATGTTAAACCAAAGGCGTAAAAAATATATTTAATAAAACATTTTAACTAGTTAAAATAATAATAACTAGGCAAAATAAATAAAGCAAATTATAAGCGTGGGAGATTTTGATGTCGAGGTGGTAGGGTGATAGTTCTGAAAACAAAATGAAAACGTACCTGAGCAACTAATTTCCCATTACAAAGGTGAAATTAAGAATATACATGAAATATATTAACGATGGGTAATTATCACGACAGGTATTTCTAATGGCAGGTAATAATGAAGTATGATTATACCATCAGTTGACATTACTGGCAGCTGGATCATAGAACTGATAAATAATAGTATCGATGAATAACTATACTGACTAGTAATTATGACATAACTCTCTTCTCCAGATCCGACTATAATGAACGTACGAAAGTCCACACGCTAGATATGCTGTCAAGAGCCAACAGTAACCACTTTCGGTTGCGTTTATATATGCTTGAGACTATCAACAAATCACAACTACACATCAGTTACTTTGCCACTTTGGCATCAGTTTCTGGCTTATAAAAGAGTTATAATTTATACATTATAGTTCCAACTATAAAACTATTATCTTTCATTTACACTAATTTCAAAAATATGGGAAAGATACGAATAAATAATAAAGTAGAGGAAAATAAAATAGATAAAGATACTTAGATAAAAGGATAAATAAATAAATAAATAAATAAATAAATAAATAAATAAATAAATAAATAAATAAATAAATAAATAAATAAATAAATAAATAAATAAATAAATAAATAAATAAATAAATAAATAAATAAATAAATAAATAAATAAATAAATAAATAAATAAATAAATAAATAAATAAATAAATAAATAAATAAATAAATAAATAAATAAATAAATAAATAAAGATACTAAGAGAATAAATACAATGGAATGAAATTAAAAAGAGAAAACTGGAATACTTTATGAAAAAACTCAGGTTAGGCAGCACAAAATACAGTATAATCAATAGAATAAAAAAGTACTGACTCAAAGCCTTGCGTCTTCTAATGTCTCTTGAACACATGAAGATATTACATCTGCTCGAGGAAAAAGGACCAAAGATGTTGTAATTTACGGTACTATTTCTGTTCCTGGATGTCTACAAGTGTGGTAAGCCCCGTAAAAAAGTCGAGGTGTCAACCTTGTATTTTAGCATAAAATGTTCCAAGTAGAAAACTACATAAAAAATATTAAATTATCCTTAAGACACTTTCGATATTTTGCAGATATCATAAGCTTTATAATAACCAACTCTAGGGGTTCAAAATTTTATCGAACCACACATGTCTGGTGTGATGCTGGTTCGCGGACGAGGATCATGCGGCTCATTCTCGACGGTTTCGCGGCCATCCTTGAATGATTTGGCCCATTCAAACACGGCTGAGTAGGGCTCTCAGGCACTCATTACCGAACTGGTTTCGCAAATGCAGAAAAATTTCCGTCATTTTTACGCCTTCCCACACTAAAAAACGAATGACAATACGTTGTGCTACAGCAGTCGGAAATTGACGTTCACTCATGGTTGTAGCATACGCGTGAAACATGCGCTCCAGACAAAAACTATGCCACCCTGTTCGTAAGGAATCAAATTCTGCAGCCCCGATGTTCAAAACGTAATGCGCGCCATCTACAGCCTTTGTCTCCATCATGTTTGAATCACCCTCGTATATAAGATCACTGATATAATATACATAAAGCACTGACCGCTACACACCTCCATAAGGCACACCATTGAGATCAGTGTAACGATTAATCAAATAAGGTATTAAAACCAAGCAGATAAAAATACTTAGGGATAAGTATGTGTGCTTTGTGCGAGATTTCATTGCTATTTTGGAAGACCTGTATTTGTAGCAAAACCACGAATATTCTATTCCTGCTTAATGCATGTTTATCATAAATGTCAAGATACATTTTCCTTTAATAGATTTATCTTGCATCATGTAGCCAATAACACTTTGGGGGTAATTTAAAATTGCTTTATGTCCGTAAACAAATCTCTTTTACAAACTAATATATTGCCTAAAATACACTCCGAAATGCTCAATAAACTTAATTTACACCTTTATAAACATTTGTTCTCGATACAACGCCCTCGGGCGAATAAATGATTGCCAAATAATATAATAATTCCGAGCTGAGGCACGAAAGCATTTTCCATGGAAATACTAATGCCTATAAATACTTCTTCGGCCTTCAGAATTATCATCAATAATGTTTCAGTGCCGTATAATATATGCATCATTATAGATTTCCCTTTCTTTAATATATACGACAAAAAGGAACACTTTATTTTATATTCCTCCTTTGTAAACCGCCCCGAAAATTTACTTTCATGGCTCCTATTCAATTTGGGAGTCCGTAAAAAATATATTCATAATTTATATATCAAAGAGTTCGCATTAAAAACTTTTCACCCATCTAAGACAGATAGGTACTTTGGAAATTCGTGCCAGATACTCTTCTGGAAAAAAGTTCCTTCATAATTCCCCGACAAATATTCATCATTTATTATTATAGGCCCATAATTAATTTAAATTTTTTATAGATGGTGACTTTGACTCGCCAACGCTAGAGAAGTTTTTTGATTAGGCCAACTCTTAAGGCGGCAGCTGTAGTCCGTTCAGTAAAACAGTGAAATAGCGTTATCTAAATTCATGTCATTCAAATTCATTAACTCTGAGTTTTAGTTCATTTTGGCTACGACAAAAAAATTCTAATCTAAATAAAATAATGAAACAAAAATGTTATCAGATATAACTTATGTTAACATTATAGTATATCTATATACACACATCTATGTATATAAACTACAATTAACTAAATTAACTACATTTAACTAAATTAAACAGTGATAATATTTTGTAGGTTAGGGTTGAGTTTTATTATATTTACATTGAAATCTTTCCAAACCACCTATGAGGAAGCGTTCTAGGCGCGTTTTATTATGTAGTGGTACTGCCTGGAAGTCTAATTCATCTAATTAATAATTGTACATGCAAGTAATGTATTTTACTTTCATCAGGGAGCAATTTACCTTTTACGTTTAATTGACGTTTCATTGGGTACAGTGCAGCCTTGTAAAGAAATTTTGATGTCACTGTAGTTATTCTCTTCCTACTTATGTACATATTTCTTAATAACACTATATTTAATCACTGACTCCCCCCTAACGAATTTGCCATATCTGCGAAACAGTCAGTATTCTTTCTCTCCTCATGCATTGTAACCAAATGCTCATATGTTCTGAAGAATTACACTCATATATAAGCACATAAATCATTGACATTCACACTCTACAATACGATTTTCTCAGTTATTATAGATTAATTATATACTCACCTTTAGTTGTTTCCACGTTTATCATCTAGTCCCGTAAATTGTCAGTATTAAATCATAATTCCACATTCAGAAGGTTTCGTTAAAGTGAATAACTAAACTATTAATTTCCAATCTATCTAACACAGGTTCACAATTTCGTCATTTATTAATTGCTTCTTCAATTTTTTTAAATCGTGTTCATCCATCCCAAAATGTTATTAATCAATCCTGTTTCTATCATGAAGAACACTATATCTGCAATGAATGCAGAACTGCAATAATTATAAATTGCATGACTAATAGGTTTTATCAATTTTTATCAGTTTTATTAATTTATTTAATTTAATCAATTATTAATCCAACATTTATTTTATTCCATTAACCCTTGTTATCTTAATACTATTTTTAATTATCATCTTGCTACGAGTGACCTAATGTCCCATTCTAAATATACCTGTCTCACCCAAATACAGCAGTTTCCTCTGAAATAATCGTATTAAATTTTGTTTATTGACACTGAACTGTGAACTAATCACTGTTTTTATACAATTTTTGAGATATTTGAGTGACTGCAAATTGTTTTCAATAAAAAACGCAGCAACTTAATAATTAGCAGGAAATGCACTTACTTCTGTAACACATTTTACTGTCAAGATTCACATCCATCTAGTCTTCCATTATATCATTCTTGTTCGAAGTAACCGATTATAGACGTAAGCTGTTGTGTTTGGATCGGTATTTTCGATCAGAATAATAATAAGCAGCGATTTGAATTTTATCAAAACAAGCTAAACGTTAAAACAATGTTTGCAGGTTTATAACTCCTAGTTAATTAACTAATATTTTGAAGAATTTTGCAGACGTTTGACGACCGGACGATTTTGTAGGCTAATTATAGTAGCATCGCTAGCATTGTATCTCTTTTAACTAAAAGAAATCCAGATATTAATTAAATTGTCTGAAGAAAGAAAATATTGTCTGATTTTAAAACGAATTTACAAATTGCGGCAGGTAATACACTAAATATCTTGATGACGTCAGTTCACTGCTATTTTGAATAGATTATATAGTCTATTGGGAATTTAAATTATGACCCTACACAAAATTCAATCAAACGTTATCGATTGTTACAATTGTAATTTGATATTAATACTATTATGTGATTGCATGTATTTTGATCATTAATATATATATATATATATATATATATATATATATATATATATATATATATATATCCTACTATTGCGATAGTCGCGAGTTCGAATACTGCTGGGAAACGGATGTCTTCTGGGATGATTTCTAAGTTGGTGACTCGCCAGTCGGTAGGCTTGATGCCGAGGACCGTGGTTCGGAGCCCACGTTAAATAGTAGGTCCAGTCCAGATATACCCATAGTTGGTAAAAGGAGACCTTAAAATATATAAAAAAAAGCATTTGGAGGTGATTATACCTGTAATTTTTAGAAATACAAAAGGCACTAAAATGTAAAAATTATTTTAGAGCAATCGAAATATGTTTTGTAATATTGTAGAAAATATTTGCTCAGAATGTCAGAAATTTAAATGAAATAAATTGTTAGTCATTTTTAGAAAATTCAAATATTTACATCTTAGAAAACCGTTTTAGGTCTGCTCTCTGGCAGATTAACGGTCACTGTATGATCATTTTTTATTGTCGCTGCCTGGTTTCTAATTCATTTAGTATATTGAAAAACCCTTATAATTTTCTAGTAATCAAAAGAGAACGTTATTGACTAGTATGACGGTGTATTTGGGTCTGCTCTCTGGCAGATTAATAGTCACTTATGATCGCGTTTTATTGTCGCTGCCTGATTTCTAATTTATTTTTTTGCAGGTCAATTGAAAAGTCCCCAAGTATATATATAAATAAATATATATCACTACAGAGTATAAAACAAAGTCGCCTTTTCTGTCCCTATATCCCTATGTGCGCTTAAATCTTTAAAACTACGCAACGGATTTTGATACGGTTTTTTTCAATAAATAGAGTGATTCAAGAGGAAGGTTTATATGTATAATACATGCATAATATACTAAGGCAACACTGCTAATTTTAGAGGTTTCTAACGTGAATGTCGTAAATTAACCTATTTTTTTAGGCTTATTTAGCAATTAGCAAAAACGCTGCCTAACCCTACGAGTTAGATCAAATTAATGTACTACAGTATTGTACACCATAAAAAGGTCTACAAAAAAGTCCGCGATGGAATATGTTTATCTTTTAGGGATAACCCATATTAACCATTTTTATTGTTTACTTTTTACGTAAGAAAATGGCTTATTTACGAAGCTATTTTAAGCAATACGGCATTAATCCTTATCGAATTAAGTACCTTAAATACAGTGTGCAATTAATATAGATCAATATGGTTCCTTACAGCATGTAAATTAAACAAATATTTTCGGAGATATTACAAATTTAAAATTTGCGTTTAAAAATGTGTAATGTAATAAAAATTGTATGAATTTAGATATTCCAAAGATAGCAGGAAATCTTCATAGTAAGTATAGGGGAAGAGGAATTGTTTTACTCCAAATTTAATGCGTGCAGGCCAAGGGCAGTAATGAATGAACCAAAAATACTGGATCGATTTTAATCATGTTTTCATTGAGTGACATAGGCATATATATTTTATGCCCGTGCAAAGTCGGAGCGGGCCGCTATGTTTTTATATACAACGTTCATATTTTTTCTGTAGTGCATTTAATTTAGTATCAGCATTGCACCCGTGCGAAGCCGGGGCGGGTCGCTAGTATATATATATATATATATATATATATATATATATATATATATATATATATATATATATATATATATATTATCGATTGTTACAATTGTAATTTGATATTAACACTATTATGTGATTGCATGTATTTTGATCATCAATATATAATATATTATATATATAATATAATATAATACAAAATTACAAACAAAAAGAAATTTTGAAGTTAATTTATTTAACAGTTGTTAAAATTGATAGATTATGTTAATATATATAATAAAAACTATCAATTTTAACAACTGTTAAATAAATTAACTTCAAAATTTCTTTTTGTTTGTCGTTTAAATTTGTTGGTTTGATATCTCCCAATATAAAGTAACAGTTTTCGATTCGGTTATTTTATGTGCACAGACACTAGCCAAACCTATCTAACGGTTTTATTATCTAACGAACTTATGGTAATGTTGATCTGTTTGATGTTAAAAAGTAAAAAAAATACTTAAATATCACTAGAAATAGAAACAGAAATTCTTGATATTTTATAGTTACAAAATAGAAAATAGAAATAGATATATAACTAAGTATATATATAATACTTGGCAAGAAAATTAATAAGTGAGCATATTATTGAAATTAAGTGTCCCCTATTTACTAAGACAAATAACGATTTTGTTGATCGTAAATCTTATGAAAAATTTTATACATACAAAAAAGTCACATTTTTACTATACTTTATATCGTACTATTTGTTTGGCAAGAGTCACTAAATAGGCTCTTCGGGTAGTAAAACACTAAATAAATTTATAATTATTTATTTTCAGACTAATTAGTGAACTGAAGACTAATTGGACGTCCTGACAACAATTACCGCTGTCCGCTCAAATAGATGGAACTTCACTACCAACGCGAGGTTGAGGATTGGCAGGTCATATGGTAAAGGCTGAAGGATGGTAACTAGAATAGCGCTAGATCAACACCTTGATATGCTATATATACAGTAAAATGCACTGCTTTCTCAAATGCACATTTAACAATGAGTACTACCCTTTAATAATAATGTTATGAATAAATCATGACTAAAACTAGTATTAGAAAATATAAAATATAAATTAAAGATACTAGATTAGTCCGTCTCAAAACATTATTGTTATCATTAGGCTTAGTGTTATTTCCTCGTTCTACAGTAAGCTCTTTGGTCAAAGTTTTTTCTCTGTTTCATGTTTCTTCCAATCTTCTGCATGTATTAGGTCTGTTTTAGTCATTGAATCACGTTTATCTTCTGGTAGTGGAGTGACTTCAGATGAAGTTTTTTCACGCGAAGTTGCATCGTAATAATTTCAACCGATAAATATTTCGTTAATAACTTATTGCTGTTAGTAATGGCGTTTAGAGTCTCATGGTTTGCTCCTGATAAAACTGAAACTTCAGTTTCTTGTTCTTTGACTTCCATTTGAGATTTAGTTTCTTCTAATTGTTTGGTAACAGCCTAAAATTGAGACATCAACCTGAAGTGTTCAGCTTCTATAATATTTGCTCTTTTTACTGCTTGCAATATATTTAGCTGCGTAGTAAGTTGTTGAATTTGATCCAATAAAAGGTTATTCTGCTCGTCCGTAAATTTACAGCGACCTTTCAATTTCTCTCGTTCTCTATTTAGTATGCACTGTTGTTCACTCTTTTGTTGTGGAATACAATTTTCTTCAGCATGCAGTGTTTCAGATTCTAAACTTCTACTTATGTCCAATGTTATATTAAATTCTGCCTCTAATTCATCCAGACTCTGCAAATCATCTGAATGGGGAGTTACTTCTCTAGTATATGTGTTTTATTACTTCCAATTGTTTATTTAACGATTTAATTTTACTCAACGCATTTTTCAACTGTTCTATTCTATCTATATTATAAATTTTGAAATCTTTCTGCAAATTTTGACACATATTACTAATTTTCATATTAGCGGCATCCTTTTCATTTGCTTGATTTAATATTTCCTGTTGTAGATTAAATTTTTCTTCAAGTGCTTTTAGAAGTTTGTGCGATTGTAAATTAACATCCCCTCTCAATAATTCTTCATTTTTTTCACTTGCATGACCCCTTAACTTTCGCCATTTTCCGCTGGTTTTGGGCAAAATATTTCAAATAATATAGGATAAAATGTATCTGTAAATGAGATATTCTTTAAAGTTAAATCTATACCAGACTGAGTCCCCATATAGTTTATTATCTTTGATGGCGAAGATAATTTTTGAGAGCCTCTCTAAGGTATTGAAATTTTTTTTTATGTAATACCTCTATAGATGATTTCTATTATAATCAAGTGCCCTTATTCCTTTTATAATTGTTGCAATTTCCATTTCTTTATGTGATTTGTCATCCAAAAGCTGGATTAAATCCATTAACGACATTTTACTTTTAGTTAGGTAGCCATCGAACTAAATAAAATATGAGTATAAAGTAACAATATAATGAAATGTATAGTAAAATATATATGAAAGTCTTATGTGCTTACCGTTAACATTTTTCCTGTTGAGTGTTTGCATTCTGCTCTTTTTCTCTATTTCTCACATCGCCTTTTGCTATATATATATATATATATATATATATATATATATATATATATATATATATATATTTATTTATTTATTTATTCTAATACTAGGGCTGAGTCATGTTTTTGACAGACTGTGTGATTTGTTGAAGACTGTGAACGACTAATGGAGACTGTTGTACAGACTTATGAGGACTGTTTCTGTCTGAAAGCTCTGTCAAGGCTATGGAATATTCATGAGGGTTTGCCTTATTTAAGTTGACGAATACGTCATGCCTACTCTGAAAATACACTGTATCTGCCAATTACCTTCTCTTATGACTGTTACGAGGGTTTTCCAATGTGCTAAAGAAACTAGAAGTTAGGCCCCGAAAATAAACCGTGATCATATAATCACCGTTAATCTGCCGAAGAGATCCAAAGATCTTGCCTTAAAGCCATAAAAGTGTAAATATAATAAAAGCTGTATTCTTGGCTATAAATATTAGAATTTGAATATAGAAAAATTTTACAATTTACCTCTCTGGCATCCTGAACAAATAATTTTTAAATTAGTTATTATAACAAATTAATTTGAAATATTTACATAAATATAACTGTTAGGAATGTTCGTCTTGTTGGTCGGAATGTGTGGCTGTCGACACGATGTATCAGTACACTAACTACTATTTTTGTGGAAGGAATTCGCACGTGTACAGAAAACACTGGTTGAATAAAAATATGGACAGGTCCAGGAGCATGGACAGGATATTAGGTTAGGTTAAGGAGGTACGGTATCACCATGGAAGTGGTATTGTTACAAGGGGTAGAGAAAAGTGAGAGAGGCGTTTTTTTCTTATCGTTCTCTTTTGCTGATGTCGCTTCGGGTTCGGGATAGTAAGTGTATTGAGGGCGACAGAGACCCCGGTTTACGACTGGGATTGTCGCTGTCGTAGTTGGTTTACTACCGAGGCTTGTGGATGGGTAGGAAGAAAGAGACGTCGTCGTGGTGGTGTTTTATAGCCGGGAACCGCATGGTAACAACATTTGAATTTAATCTAGATATAATAGTGGTGGCTCAAAGGGTTGTAGCGGTCGCTACACTGGGTAAAGTACAAATTAGTTATCATGGATATAGTAGGGTTCGGATTCAAAAGTTATTTTGATATCATTGACAGAAAACAGGTTGGTCGGCTAAAAATTATCAAAAATAATTAATTGCAAGTTTCATTAGATGAAAATCCAGTTAAAACACTCAAAGAGCTTTCGGACAGGTTCTCCATGTTTATTTATATCATAAACATAACACATTAAATATGATGTGACATTAATTTTAAATATGTACGGCAAAAAATTCCCTTTATAATATTGGGTTTAAATTCACAAATAAGATCTGGGAGCAAAACGAACAAAAAATATAATACATCCTATATTTACTTGAGTGTGTTGCGGCAACATTCGTGAACGTATTGAATTGACAAATTGCCGAACGTTTGAAAATAGAAAATAAATAGAAGTTTCCGAACGCGCTGAAGGAACTGCAACTATTTGCATTGCCCGTCCGGAGAAGTTCAAATGCTGTATTTTATTCCTGTTTCTGGTCTGACACCATCTTTACTTGAAGGATATAAATAATTCCACGCTCTGAAATAATCAATATCAGTCAAAAGGTGCAGCCCTGGATGGTACAAATTGTTTTAAGATGAGTCTATTTCAGGCTATACGGGTATATTCAACAAGTTAACTTTCTTTTAAGCATTTTTCGTATTTTTGAAAGTTAATTAACATAACGTTGGGAACTATCGAATATTCTACTCATGGCTAGTTCATTCGAATTTTCGAATTAATGATTAATTATTAGTCTTAAACTATCTTTTAACATTCTGATGATATTTTATGTGAAAAAATGCGCCAGGTTTATGTTTGTATACACCTACGTTACCTTAGCAGCATTAGTTAATTAGACTTCGAATTGTCTTTTTGATCTTCTAAATCTCTCGAGGTTTTTTAAATCCTTTTGTATAATAATCCACAGAATATTAAAATTAAAATATTCTAATAATTCTCTATTCCAATTAAAATGATGATCCTGATTAAGTGCTGTAGTTAAATAGTTAATAAATATTGATGATTGATAGTTATGTAAAACGTTAGTTATATTTTAATTTATTTATAAAATATTTATTATAGTATTTATAAAATATTTCTTATATTCGAGTATTATGAAAATATAATACAAGAGTCGGCTTGGTAGCGCAGTGGTAAAGGCAATAGGATGGTCCTCCTACTGTTGCGATAGCCGCGAGTTCGAATCCTGCTGGGAAACGGAAGTCTTCTGCGATGATTTCTAAGTTGGTGACTCGCCAGTCAGTAGGCTTAATGCCGAGGACCGTGGTTCGGAGCCCACGTTAAATAATAGGTCCAGTCCAGATATACCCATAGTTGGTAAAAGGAGACTTTAAAATACATAAAAAAAGTATTTGGGGGTCATTGTACCTGTCCTTTTTAGAAATACAAAAAGCACTAAAATGTAAATATTATTTTAGAGCAATCGAAATATGTTTTGTAATACTGTAGAAAATATTTGCTCAGAATGTCAGAGAGTTAAATTAAATAAATTGTTAGTCATTTTTAGAAAATTCTAATATTTACATCTTAGAAACCCGTTTTTATTATAATCGTAGTTTTATAGCTTTATGACGGTATGATTAGGTCTGCTCTCTGGCAGACTAACGGTCACTGTATGATTATGTTTTATTTTCGCTACCTGGTTTCTAATTTATTTAGTATATTGAAAAACCCTTACAATTTTCTAGTAATCAAAAGAGAACGTTATTGACTAGTATGACGGTGTATTTGGGTCTGCTCTCTGGCAGATTAACAGTCACTGTATGATCGCGTTTTATTGTCGCTGCCTGATTTCTGATTTTTTTTTTGCAGATCAATTGAAAAGTCCCCGGCCTGACACATAGATGGCGCTACTAGAATTACATTTTTTAGTTAGCCCTAACACTCAATAGATGCGTGTATAAATTTGACAGCTGTCGGATGATTAGTTTGTGAATTATAGCATCTTGAGTGAAGCAACTTTTGTTATTGTGAAAAAAATGGATAAAAAGGAATTTCGCGTGTTGATAAAATATTGCTTTTTGAAGGTAAAAATACAGTTGAAGCAAAAACTTGGCTTGCTGCCTAGTTTCCGGACACTGCTTCAGGCAAATCAACCATCAAGGATTGGTATGCTAAGTTTACACGTGGTGAAATGAGCACCGAAGTCGGTGAACGCAGTGGACCGCCAAAAAAAATTGTTACCGACGAAAACATTAAAAAAATCCACAAAATTTTGAATGACCGTAAATTGAAATTGAATGAAATAGCAGATACTCTAAAGATATCAACTGACCGTATACATCATATCATTCACGTATATTTGGGTATGATAAAGCTCTGTGCAAAGTGGGTACCGCGCGAGCTCACTTTTGACCAAAAACAACGACGAGTTGATGATTCGGAACAGTGTTTGAAGATGTAATAAACCCGAGTTTTTGCGTCGATATATGACAATGGATGAATCATAGCACATTTCATTTCACTCCGAAGTCCAATCGCCAGTGATCCGAGTGGACTGCACACGATGAACCCGCTCCAAAGCGTTGAAAAACGCAACAGTCGGCTGGCAAGGTAATGGCGTCTGTAATTTGGGATGCGCATGGAATAATTTTCATTGACTACCTTCAAAAAGGAAGGACCATGAACAGCGCCTATTACATAGCGTTATTGGACCGCTTGAAGGACTAAATCGCCGAAAAACCGCCATATTTTAAGGAAAAGAAAGTGTTGCTTCACCAAGACAATGCTCTGTGTCACAAGTTAGTGAAAACGATGGCAAAAATCCATGAATTTGGCTTCGAATTGCTTCCTCATCCACGGTATTCTCCAGATCTGGCCCCCAGCGACTGTTTCCTGTTCTCAGATCTCAAAAGAATGCTCGCTGGGAAGAAATTTTCGTCGAATGAAAAAGTGATGGCCGAAACTGAGGTCTATTTTGAAGAAAAGGGCAAATCGTACTACAAAATTATGTAAGGGAATTATGTTGAATAAAAAAAAATGCCAAAAAATGTGTTTTACTATGGTAGGCCGGGGACTTTTCAATTGACCTGTAATATTGAAAAACCCTTAACATTTTCTAGTAATCAGAAGAGAAAGTTACTGACGAGTTACAGTATGATTTCAAAGGCGCGCGACAGAAACAAGGATTAGCAAGACGTTCCAGTTCAGTATTCAAGACAGTTCATACAGTCTTTAGCAGTCTTCAGAGGTTTGCAAGAACACACAAATACCAAGTCAAGGAAGCGCACAGTTGATGCCACTTAACAGTATGAAGATTGTCAGCATACAGTCAGATAACAGTCCATTTTTGTAAATTAAGTTTATTTGTAATAAAGTAATTTTAACTCTACCCTGGTACTTTCACATTTAAGTTCGAGAGGGAAATAACGCGCAACAAATATAATATAACCCAGCAAATATATCTTCTTCTTTCTTTTCCAATATGATTACGAGCAGAAAAACGTACATCTCAGTCTCGCTTATGCCACGGATTAAAAAAATAAATCATTCGTAAGCACACGTTCTAATGAAATAGTACTAATCAAATACATTTATTATATTATGTTATTATTGCTTTCCAAATCATAAAATTAAATTATACATATTTGATTTTATTTGCATTAATTTTTCAATAAACTTAAAGCCATTAACAGAAAATGTCCTTTAATGTCTTAAAATTAGTTCGAGAAAGAATTTGTACATCTCAGTCTTATGTCACAAATGGAAAAATCATTTGAAGCGTGCCTTCGACTGAAATAGTAATTAATATTTTCATTGACTATCGATTGTTTCGACTGTTTTGCTATCAACTTTTTCGACTGTTTTTTTTAATGTTCATTTAAATATATTAAACTTCCCATTTTTTATTTCATTAGCTTTTTACAGCCAGTTTACAGGATTAGTTTAACTATAATATTCCTATTCTTCATACCAGTCATATAATTTAGCATTTGTTTTATTTATATATCAATTTTCTCATATATCAGCAGTTAAAAAAAGTTTATATCGATCAATTTTGCGCTACTAACATAAACATAATTTGTGTTAGAATTTGTCGAGGTCGAGGAGATATACTTACTGCAATCTCAACTTATAAAATAATTTATAACTATTGTTCTGTTGTACTTAGTTATATCAACACATAAGCAAAATGAATGCGGGATGATTATGTTACATCACGTATGTATATACCATATTTATATGAAATTAGCCTACTTAAACTAAATTAGTTGTATTGAGTTAAGAAAAATACTTAAAATACTATAAAAGTTCTTTGTCTTGAATAGATTTTACCTTCTGATTTGCTGTAATTGATTTTTTGGAACCTTTATTTCATCTGTTAAAGCAAACTTTTCGATAACTTCGAAGATCCATTTGATTTAACCTTCGTTAGTTACGTTGCAATAAGCATTGGTAATTAACTGATGGATTTTTTTGGTATCGTTGGATTAATAGCTGGTTTAATGTTTCAATGCAATTGCTTATTTGAGCCTCATATCTTCAAAAGGCTTTACAGAAGACTGATAAAATAATATTATTAAACTTAGGTCAATTTGGGAGTACATTGCAATTAGTAAAAGTACCGTTCTTTGATTTTATCTAATCCGTTCTGCATGTTGTCCCATATATTGTAATAATATATGACAACGAAATTAAATTACCTCAGGAATTTGAAAACAATTTAATCGTTATTTAATTACTGATATAATTTTTTGTAATATTAATAAGATAGCAATAGGAAACGACTTAATATCGACTTTAAAGAAACAAAATCACTAGCCAATAACCCATATAAGTCCTTTCTTATATTTCCCGATAGACGCAAACATTTCCAAGATCGAATTTTTCCCCAACGAAGACGCAATGTGATTGGGAACGTTTACTCTAAACGCTGACAGTCATAGATTGCGGTATCTGTGAGAGCGATCAATCTTGGCTACCTGGAACAATGTTGAGGTCCTGTTTGCCCACGAAAATAATTATTGTCATTCGAATTTTAATCGGGAAATATTCGGTTCGAAGGGGAAGAAGAAATGTTTTATTTTAGCTCAGGTTTAATATTGCCCTTTATCTAAAGTACTAGGGAGGAGACAGTTCCCATCAATTTTTGTAATGGTATTATATTTACATCCGGCTTTCGTTGACTTTGTTTAGTGTTCATTAAATTGAAATATTATGCAAGAGAAATTCCGTTTTTTGTCGCTGAAAATTAATCGACGTTTATCAATATTTTTTTTGAGGATGCGAAGTTGCGAGCAACAAATTAGATTCGTTTCGTTTTGTGTTTAACTTTTTGTATATGCCACAAAATTATATTATTATTTTGGGCTCGGCATCGAATTTAAACTGATAATTTAATAGTATTTAAAATAATATTGTAAATACATGAACAGATTTAGGTAAGTATTAAGCTAAATTGTGTTTATATATAGTAGAATATAAAATACGTGTAGTAGATAGGTTAAATAAGGTTCTTGTTTATATTTATTTAATTATTACAACGATTAGTATGTACATATTTTCTTAAAATGTTTCTTGTCATGTCACAACTGGAAAAATCATTTGAAGCGTGCCTTCGACTGAAATAGTAATTAACATTTTCAATGACTATCGATTGTTTCGACTGTTTTGCTATCAACTTTTTCGACTGTTTTTTAATGTTTATTTAATTATATAAAACTTTTTTTAAACCTTAAACCACTTTTTTTATTAAAACCAATTTTTTATTTCATTAGCTGTTTACAGCCTATACAGGATGAGTTTAACTATGATATTCCTATTCTTCATGCCGATCATAATATTTAGCATTTGATTAATTTGTATATCAAATTTCTCATATATCAGCACTTAAAAAAAAGGTTTTTATCGATCAATTTTGCGTTACTAACATAAACATAATTTGTGTTAGAATTTGTCGAGGTCGAGGAGGTATACTTACTACAATCTCAATTTTTAAAATAATTTATAACTATTGTCCTATTGTACTTAGTTATATTTACTTTACTTAGTTTATTATGTCTACATCCGGCTTTCGTTGACTTTATTTAGTGTTCATTAAATTGAAATATTATGCAAGAGAAATTCCGTTTTTTGTCGCTGAAAATTAATCGACGTTTATGAATATTTTTTTTGAGGATGAGAAGTTGCGAGCAACAAATTAGATTCGTTTTGTTTTGTGTTGAACTTTTTGTATATGTCACAAAATTATATTATTATTTTGGGCTCGGTATCGAATTTAAACTGATAATTTAATAGTATTTAAAATAATATTGTAAATACATGAACAGATTTATGTAAGTATTAAGCTAAATTGTGTTTATATATAGTAGAATATAAAATACGTGTAGTGGATAGGTTAAATAAGGTTCTTGTTTATATTTATTTAGTTATTACAACGATTAGTATGTACATATTTTCTTAAAATGTTTCTTGTCATGTCACAACTGGAAAAATCATTTGAAGCGTGCCTTCGACTGAAATAGTAATTAACATTTTCATTGACTATCGATTGTTTCGACTGTTTTGCTATCAACTTTTTCGACTGTTTTTTAATGTTTATTTAATTATATAAAATTTTTTTTAAACCTTAAACCTCTTTTTTTATTAAAACCCATTTTTTATTTCATAAGCTGTTTACAGCCTATACAGGATGAGTTTAACTATGATATTCCTATTCTTCATGCCGATCATATTATTTAGCATTTGATTAATTTGTATATCAATTTTCTCATATATCAGCACTTAAAAAAAAGGTTTTTATCGATCAATTTTGCGTTACTAAAATAAACATAATTTGTGTTAGAATTTGTCGAGGTCGAGGAGGTATACTTACTGCAATCTCAATTTATAAAAAAATTTATAACTATTGTTCTATTGTACTTAGTTATATTTACTTTACTTAGTTTATTATATTTACATCCGGCTTTCGTTGACTTTATTTAGTGTTCATTAAATTGAAATATTATGCAAGAGAAATTCCGTTTTTTGTCGCTGAAAAATAATCGACGTTTATGAATATTTTTCGTTTTGTGTTTAACTTTTTGTATATGTCACAAAATTATATTATTATTTTGGGCTCGGCATTGAATTTAAACTGATAATTTAATAGTATTTAAAATAATATTGTAAATACATGAACAGATTTAGGTAAGTATTAAGCTAAATTGTGTTTATATATAGTAGAATATAAAATACGTGTAGTAGATAGGTTAAATAAGGTTTTTGTTTATATTTATTTAGTTATTGCAACGATTAGTATGTACATATTTCCTTAAAATGTTTCTTGTATTAAAAATCGAAGTCGGATCCAGTCCTTATTTATATTTTGAAGTCAATTAAATTATTTATCATTAATATTATTATTTTGTTAAAAATATTTAATCTTTCTCTTTTCAGTATTAGATATTTTCAGGCCCCGGGACCCCCTCTGCCTAACCTAGGTAATATGACAAATGTTCTAACCAAACTATGTATGTATGTATGTATGTATGAATGTATCGAAGGCTTCTCATATGATATCGCTAGTGTTTAAAAAGCAAACTGAACGGCTTTTCCACTGAACGACTTCCGGTGTTCCGTTACATCGGTCCAGCAATAACATTGTAAACAAATATTTGATTAGAAAAATATGTGAAAACTTTGTACGTGCCTTTGAAATTTGAGGGTTTGAGGGGGGACGGGGGAAAGTCCCCCCATCAGATCCCGACTTAGTTCCAATGAGACTGCCTCCGAAGAGCACTCTTTCGAATAAAAAATACTTTTGAAAATCGGCCCATAATTGATGGACAAATAGGTGAACATACATTAAAAAAGTAAATAGTCGAACATAGAACCTCCTCCTTTTTTGAAGTCGGTTAAAAATCAATCACTATGTAAACACTATAAAAATTATTAAATAGAGAAAAATAGTATTAATTTAATATAAAATAATACATTAAAAATTAATAGTTAAAAATAGAAGGACTTTATTCATGGAGAAAGGGAGAATAGACAATAATTATGACGTGTTTTAGTTTTATAACATCGTAGATATTTGTGTTATATGCATCAGTTTATAATTATTTAATATCTGTCATCAATTACGTTTTTTTTTTTCGATAGTGCTTTTTTTTAACGAACTGTAATCAGAAATATATGTAATACATACATATGAATGAAACATCAATCGTCAATTAGCTGATTCAGTGACATTAAAATATATGTTATTTCAATAAATAAAGAACGATTCTCCTTTGACTGCAAATCGAACTCACCAACATTTTCTTGCGATACGGTCGCTCTAATACTAGTCGATTTTGGTTTGTATTTTTCGGATTTACCCTTTAAATACCGTCATATATATTATTTGTTGAGTTAACTGGCCATTTTCTCGTTTCTGTACTTAATATTTTATACTTTAAACATTTTCCATAGCGTTTCACCTTTCATTCCATTCATATGTTCAAACTATTATAATCTACAGCTTTGAATTTGGTTTTGTGCTTTGCAACTTAAACAACTAACTTAATTTAACGGTTTCACAAATTCGATACGATTTTAGAGAAAAAAATTATACACTATAATAGTATCCAAGTCTAGGAAGCATACAAAAGGATTGGCAAGATAAGCATTCGAAAAAGACGTATTTCATTTTTCGAAATATCTTACAACTAAGAATTAAATGTACAAAAATATTCATATTAAAGAATTCGAACTCATAACCTTTACACCAGTAGGAAAACTAAGCCTGCATATATATTTTTAAATTATTTTAATACTTAATATACGTTATTAAATTTTCTTAATATTAATATAATACGAAAACTCCGGAAAATTTATTATATTTTCAAAATTTTGATTCAGCGAACATGCAACGCATTTTTGCGTAATAAATCAAGATGTCACGCGATAAAAAATAACATTTCCCACGATGGTATAATGGTAATGGGTGCGTTTCTATTCATGCGATGTTTACTCATTGAAAGGCCGATACCATCTCTGTTCCCATTCATACTAAGTTCATTCAAGACTGCAAGAAATTTATACAATAACTAATCAATGAATATACATATATTAATAAATTGCATTTTACGATACTCCTGTTAATAAACCAGCAAGAATGCTAACTTTTTTAATAATTATACTACCAGCTCTACTAATATATCGTCTATTATGTATCGTCGGTTAAAAAAAAAACTCACGTCATCTGAGATGAACACGCCAAAACGTCAGCAATATTGCCGCATCAACTCTAAGTTTCAGTTCATTTTGGCTTTGACATTCATAAAATACTAATCTAAATAAAATAAATAAATAAAAATATTGTTAACAAATTAATTTACTTTAATATTACAGTACATCTAATGCATATCTTATCGAAAGACCCAAAACTAAAAACTTGCAGGTTAGGGATGTATTTTATTATATTTAAATTAACTCTATTCTATATCACCTATGAATTAGAATTCTAGGAACTTTTTTTAAGTAGTGGTATCCCCTGGAGGCCAAACCCACCTAATTAACAATTGTATATCCATGTAATGTATTCTACTTTACCTTTTACGCTTAGTTCTTATTTCCTTCGGTAGGATGTTTCCTTGTAAAATAATTTTGATATCACTGTCTTTCTCCTTGATTTGTTTTATTACTACCTGTATACATCTTTCTTATATGTATAAAATATTTCTTGTACACATAGAACCAAATTCAATTACTGCATTCCCACCAATCCATTTGCAATATCTGCAAAATAGTTAGTATTCTCTCCTCATTACACATTTTAACCAAATTCTCAAATATATTCTGAACAATTACACACATAACATATATGTGCACAAAAATATTTCACACACTATACTACGTTCCTACAGTTATCACTGAAAGTGTGTGAATTACTAAGCTGTTAGTTTCCAATCTATCCAGCATTTGTTCAGGATTTCAACATTTGTCAATTTCTTCTTGAATATGTCTAAACGAGTTCATCTAAATGGAAGGAGTTATCAACTATGACTAATAAAACATAATCATCTTGCCCTATTGGTTCCTTCCTGAAACATGCATGTTTCATTTAAATACACAGATTGAAATAATAATCCTTCCCTGAGTTGTATTCTATAATAGCAATGTCTTAATGTTAGCTCAGGAATTGTCAATTAATTATCTTTTATCTGGAGCAAATCCGATTAGTTGCAAGAGCTTATCATGTCTTCTTTTCGTTTCCGTTCTATACAGTGAACTCTTGCAATGCACACCTATATATGTATGTATATATATATATATATATATATATATATATATATATATATATATATATATATATAACTGAAGATCTAAAAGAATAAAAAACGAAAAGGAGCTATGTTAGTTTCATATACATCAATGAAAATATAATGTTTAAATAATAGGTTCTAAAGATTGTCTCTAAGCTTCGTTGATAATGATAAAGCCAATATATATCTGGACAACATTTGTATATGGTGGTAGTCTGTATTACAGCTCTAGTTTAAAAAATTCTCTAAAGTTTCTGTTTCTAAATAAAATTGCCCTAAAACAGTGTTATAAAACGTTCCAATATTACCCTACCAACTTCGTAGACCAAGTTTTCTCTGATATAATTGTATTAAATCATCTTTATATCAACAAATCTACACACTGTTTTTATAATATACACACTTTTTTTAAATTTGATCACGAATAGAGATAACATCAAGGTCATGTGTACGTCACCAGCTCCGTATATAGACTCCTTCTTCTCGGTCTGTAAAACATTATCTTGTTTTCTAATTTATTAAAGATTTCCGTCAAATATATTTTGCCATCATCATATACTGTTAGTACGCATATTATGCAAAAATATATTTAAGGTGGCATGACCTTTGTGCTTGCATGTTGTTGACCAGATCTGTTCGTCACATTCATTTGTAATACAAATTAGGATGAAATCAAAATTTTGTTGGTCAAGTGGTTCAAATTCTGGAGGTTGCAAATTAACTCCTTGAAAACCCAAGGCATCATTTTCCATAAGAAGCGTTAAGATTGACACCCGAACAATTCCATGGCTGAATAACGTCACGTACCTAGGTCTCCACTTCGACCGAACCTTCACTTGGCATTCCCAAATCCAGAAAAGTTCGGGGATAGCAAACCTGCTATCCTCTCTGGTCTGCCCTTCTAGCACACTTCCCATCTCCATCAAATGCTTATTTTACAACATGCTAATTCGGTCCGTACTCCTCTACGGATTTAATGTCTGCTTAAAGTTTGTTACACCCAACCAAGTGAAACGGCTTCAAGTTTTCCAAAATAAGCTCCTCATGAGAATCTTAAACGCTCCATTATTTGTCAGAAATAATCGAACTCATAAGGAAACTGACACTCCACAAACCGACATTAATAGTTAGTTTAACTATCTGTTATTTCGCCGGGTCCTCGTGCCCAATAACGGCTGCCCGGTTGGTGGGTGTCATATTCCCACAAATAATGCAGAAGCAGTCACGACCCACAGGGCGGTTGTGAGGCGGTTTCGGTTTAGTGTATTGATAAGCTCAAAGGCAGTCCCACATAAACCGATCCAACTTGTCACTCTAGGGCAGTCTCCACGACTAGGTATACGTCATGTATTCCACAGCCTGGTTTTAGGCCAGAATAAAAAAAAATTGCCAGGATAAATATCAATGCATCACCATGGTATTCTGCGCGTGAGTTCAAGTTCATTAAAATCGTTGATAACCAGGATTAGACATCGCTCGGTGTGAAAAATGGCGTTTGAACAGAACAGCGTCTGTCAGGTCTACTAATTTAATACCATTCATCATTGCATTAGTCTATAGAGAGTTTTAATGTCATTTATTACCTTATTAACCTTTAAACCGTAATTAAAACAAGTTTCACTAAGAAGCGTCGATGTTCCGCGGAGAATTTGCCCGTGCAAGCGACTTAACGACGTAAAATTATTGCGCGCCATCGTCGTCAAAGAACTCACTTAACAGGAATTGTCAATGCAGCTCTATTACCGTTAATTAATTATCTTTTATCCGGAGCAAGTCAGATTTGCTGCAAGAGCTCGGTTTACGATCGATAAAAATTTTAAGTGTTGTCGGCGTTAAGGTGAGCGACGTCGGTGGAAGCCACGTTCGCCGTCCTGGAGCTAAATTAAAAATTCCTCGAGTAATATGGAAGAGATTGGGTACGTAGGAGTTGGTCCCGCCACGTTCCGCAGTCGCTTAAGTAATTTATCAGGTCCTTTTTCCTTTTCGTTCTATGCGATGGACTCTTGCAATGCATACCTTTTATTTAACTGAAGAAGTGAAAGAACAAAAAGTGGAATAGGAGTTATGTTAGTTAGATCTACATAAATGAATATCTAATGTTTGTGTGTAATGAATGCTGTGAATGTAATGAATGATAATATCGAACTTAGAGAGCAACAATTTAGACAGAAACAATTTTTTCCATTTTCAACACCAGAAAAATATAGAACGGATGGGTTCTAAAAATTACTGATGTTGAAAGTGACAATACATATCTGGACAACATTTATATAACAAGTCAGTTGAAAATTCCCCGGCCTGACACATAGATGGCGCTACTAGAATTAAATCCATATGTTTTATATTTAGCCCTAACCCTCAAAAGATACGTGTATAGATTTGACAGCTGTCGGATCATTGGTTTGTCAATTATAGCATTTTGAGTGAAGCAACTTTTGTTATTGTGAAAAAAAATGGATAAAAAAGAATTTCGCGTGTTGATAAAATATAACGTTTTGAAGGGAAGAAATTCACTTGAGGTAAAACCTTAGCTTGATGCCGAGTTTCCAGACCTAAAAATTGGTATGCTAAGCTTAGACGCGGTGAAATCAGCACCGAAGACGGTAAACGCAGTGGACGCCAGAAACAGGTTATTATCAACGAAAACATTTAAAAAACCACAACATGATATTGAATTACCGTAAATTGAAAAAAGTGGGTGCCGCGCGAGCTCACTTTTGACCAAAAACAACAACGAGTTGATGATTCGGAGCTGTGTTTGAAGATGATCAATCGTAATGAACCCGGAGATTTTGTGTCGATATGTACCATTTCACTCCGAAGTCCAATCGAGAGTCATCCGAGTGGACTGTATACGATGAATCCGCTCCAAAGCATGGGAATACACAACAGTCGGATGACAAGGTTATGGCGTTAAAAGATTTTGGGATGCGCATGGAATAATTTTCACTGACTACCTTGAAAAAGGAAGGACCATGAACAGTGACTATTACATAGCGTTATTGGACCGTTTGAATGACGAAATCGCTGAAAAACGGTCGCATTTGAAGAAAAATAAAGTGCTGCTTCACCAAGACAATGAACTGTGTCACAAGTCAGTGAAAACGATGGCAAAAATCCATGAATTGGGCTTCGAATTGCTTCCGCATCCACCGTATTCTCCAGATCTGGCCCCCAGCGACTATTTCCTGTTCTCATATCTCAAAAGAATGCTCGCTGGCAAGAAATATTCGTCGAAGGAAGAGGTGATCTACAAAAATTGTATCGAAAAGTTGGAGGGTTGCTATAATCAGTGTACCACCAGGGAATTATGTTGAATAAAAAAAACTAATTTTGCCAAAAAAATTTATTTTACTATGGTAGACCGGAGACTTTTCAATTAACCTGTTACATGCCAGTCTAAAGTCAACTAAGAGGTATGCTCACATTGATGTTGATACAACTTTTTGTAACAGTTTAATGACAATGACATTAAAATAAATTTAAAATTAACCAACTGAAATTCAATCATTGAACAAAAAAACACTCATTCAGAACCACAC
Source organism: Rhynchophorus ferrugineus (assembly GCF_030347505.1). Lineage (NCBI taxonomy): Eukaryota > Metazoa > Arthropoda > Insecta > Coleoptera > Curculionidae > Rhynchophorus > Rhynchophorus ferrugineus. Next base: position 34,867,611 of record NW_027472585.1, on the reverse strand, counting down.
GCCTAAATTGCTTTGGTATAAATAGCTGATTCTTCTGATGTCCGGATATATATTTTTTTCATTTGACATTCTCTTAAAAAATTACGTCTTTGACGTGGATTCAGAAGGGACCTATCGTATCTAGAAATATATTTCTAATACCATCTTCTTTATTGATGTCATGCAGCAGGCTTTATTTGTAATGCGAATATTTGATTTATTGTTTGAGCTAATACTTTCCAGTTTCAAACTTTTCCTAACTTTTCATAACCTCAATTAACATACTGATCAGATAAATGTGAGTGATAACAGTGAAGTGTGTACACTAAAACGTTAACGTACCATTTTATGTGATAAATTGATATTAATAAACTTTGAAGGGAGAATAGAATAAGCTATATTACAAAGGACATTACCTAATGTAGTGATCTATATGTAATGTATATAATAATCAACATAAAAAATACATATTGTCCATTATGATAAACAGTTTAAATAGTATTTCAAATGAGTATAACAATGTAAATATTAATTAAACAATTTAATGATTATTCTATTTATCTTACCTAAGTTTAAATTCCCAAAGATAAATAAAAAAGAACGAACGAAATATAAATCCTTTTAACAGGGGAAATGATGATAAAAAGCAAAATTATCGCCAACGTCAAGGGAAACTGCTTAACAACTTTTATTGGATGTAGAGAACCATGTGGTAACCCTTCGTCTCACCTCTAATAAAGCTAATGGAAAGGATCGATAAAATAAATCTTTCGGTGATTTTGATGCCGTTTTTCTTTTTTAAGAGACTGTCAGCGACGGGCCGAGCTAGGGATGTCGGCCGCGAAGGAAATATCGATATTTCGATATACCTATATTCTTTTAAAATGTCGATGTCGATATATTGATATTTCAAAAATATGAGTATATCAATATTTGTCTACGTGGCCAGCTTTTATTTTTCAAAATATAAAACTGAACACAATCGCAGTCCTTCAGGTAACTTGTGGATTCCATGGCGATAAAAATCTCTACAATGTTTTCAGCTTGAGATTGTAATACTGAATCAACTTTTCGTCTCCACTAACGATGATGCAAATAAACATTTTTTTACCCTAGTAGCAGTTGCTAACCTGTCAAAAAATATGGACTTAGGATTTAGCCTTTCCTAACTCCATTTTGTATTATTCATGGGAAGTGGCTTTTTGGATAACCTCTAATAAGTTGGTTCAATTTTTGTTGAAATTATTCATCATTTGTCGTCTAGCAACTCCTCTTATCCTTAAACTGCTTTGCTATTTTGACTCAAATGCAGAAATCACGTGATTTGGACATTTGGAGTCAATATCAGCATATTTTTGCAGTAGTACACTCGTCACCATATACTTTTATCGCTAGTTTACGCGCCCTAGCTGCAGTTTTTCCAATGAAAATCGAAAATTAACACGGGCGGAAAATGCCGTTTCTTGAAAAATATTGATACGTCTGTTTAACGATATGTATATTTCTTTACTCTAAAGTCCAGTTTTTCTTCGAAAAATTATTCTCATGACCGAGGGACCGAAATTTTTCCGCCCCAATCCTATTTAAAAAAAATTTTTGTTGATTATCGGTTGGGAGAAATCGAAAAAAAAAACAGTTCGACACTGTACTTCAAAAATCCTAGGTTTTATATATTGATATTTTATTCTGAGGCTTTCTTTTAAAACCATCTATTTTATAACACAAATATCAATATACCGATTTCAGTATTTAAAAAAAATATCGATACTTGTTCAATATTCCCTAAATCGTTAATATCGATATTTTAATTTGAAACAAAAATTAGTAAATTTGAAGCCCCCAGAACAGATTGTCAGAAAGTTTACGATAACTGGAAAATATCGAAAGGGCCTTAAAAGTAATTTGACATTTATTAATGTATTCTGGAGGATTTTTTTTCTGGTAAAATTGAAATATCGATGAGAAACTAAGAACTGGGGTTATCGCTTCTTTTTTATGGGGTCTGTCCTCCTTGCGGACGTAGCAACATAAACAATTGTTATGAATGGCAACAAAATTGCTTCGTCTTCCTTGGACTGTTAACAAAAAAACTGTTCTTTGGTTTAACATAATTTAAGAATTATGGGGAATATACGAAGGATAAATGGATAAATAATTAAATAAGTAGAGGATAATGAATATATAATAAAAGAATATAATAAATGGAGATTTAATAAATAATAAGTAATAATTAAAAGAGAGAAAACTGGAATACTCTGTGAGCGAACTCACCATTTGATGAAACTCAGCTAGGGCGGCACAAAACACAGTAAAATAAACTCAATGTGAAATGGTAGTGATTACGAGCATCGCGTCTCAAGAAACGAACCCTTATGAAGTTCTAACATCACTGGGACATGTTAAATTATCATATCTGGCAAATATAGCCCTTGAAGTAACATCAACAGTGTTGCCATATATGGTAATTACTAAGTATTCGCAAAGGCGACAAACTTTATAATTGTAAATAAGCGACAATCCCGGCTAGTTCCTTTACATTCTCATTCAGAACTTAAAAAAGAAAACATAAACTATTCAAAATTAAAAGTTCTAAAATATCAATTGGAATTTTAATTGCCATAGTTATTCGGAAATACTTATGATTTCCTTGAATGCTATATGTTTATATTAATTATGGAAAAAATTATCGAGAAAATATAAACATTTAGGGCAAATGATGTGGCTCGGTGAATGGAGGTAAAACGAAATGAAACAGTGGTGTTTACATTATGTGACAGTTATTTATTGGCTATATAAAAAAATGTGAAAAATACAAATGATAAAAAGGATGGCAGCGGTGTTACCTGGAGACGAGGCTTGGGCAGTCGATGGTGGCACATCTAAACCAAACGAGGGTTCAGCACTGAATGACCGAAATACCCTTCTATAACATCCCAGATAAACGCCTCGGGGTTGCCGCCAGCTATTCGTTGTCGGGTTCTAGTTGGCACTGCTGGCACCCCGCCCATGTTCAACATCTGGGATTACATTCCTGGGTATTTTGTAGACCGTTATTCCACGATGTAAAATTCGACATGCCTCAAGGTCGCTACAAACAAATTAAACTCGCTCTTACAGAAGTTCAATTGTTTTATTTAAATATAGTTTTATGCCGTAGTTTAAATTTAGTCCTACACTATCGTTATTATAAAAATTGTTCGAAAAATATCGATATATCGATATTTCGGTTGACATCCCTAAGTCGAGCGTTCGCCTGAGTGGCTAACTACGACGCCGACGTCGCCGCAGCCGCATCTCGGGCGAAATTCGCTGTTCAGCAAATGCCCGGCCGTCTTCACCGGTCGATCTTTCATTAATAATCGTAAATTTCGGTCTCCTACCCGGGATAACTTTAATCCCACGAATCGTGTTTCTTTTCAGATCGGATTTGCAAGACAAGCTCGAATATTATTTTCTTATCTTTTTCCTTGACAGGGTTCCCTTACTTTAAATTAATACCGCATCGGAGAATATGATGACGACGACGGCGGTTAGAAAGTTTCCCAGCTCTCGCAACGTATTTAAAGTATCGCTCATAATTATGCATTCGTTCTAAAAATAGACCTGTTGAAACTAGACTGGGGCAAATTGAAAACTGCCTTTCTTTTTCAAATTTTAGAGCTTAATTACACAAAATCTATTGCCTGTTTTTTCAGGAAATGCTCTCCAGCACTATCCACAATTACAGTATTTCGAGTAACATGCGAACTCCATGTCAATAAAATTGTCTTCTTTGGAGACTCGTTGAGTAACTTTTAACTACTTCGTAATACTACGTTATATATAGATATATACATTCCTCTACATCTCTTTTCAATATTTCTGGTAACATGCTGTAGCGACCGCTACAACCCTTTAAGTCACCACGCATTCACCTACATCAACCGACCAGACGAACATTCCAGCAATTAGTGACCCCGACGTGATCGAAGTGCCTAACAGACAAACCAGCTCAACAGAAGCCACTTAATAGGTGCTGGACACGTGCATAGAAGGATAGCACGAGGAATGGAACCCATCAACATCACATGGTCGATGTTATCCCACGAGACTAACGCGATGGACGAAAACCACAGAAGCCCATCATGTATGACATCAAGACATGAACACCCCTGCATCACGAAAGGAGACAAGTAAGGCACCACACTTATAGGTACCCTTACACAAATCGGAATGTCCCAAAACGAATGATGTCCTGCTACAACTTCGATGATAATTGATTCCGTAAAACTCTTCGCCAGTTCCTAGGCGATTCATTGCGTAATTGCGGGTGCACTTTGGAACCTGCACCATATAGAGGTACGTACCACGGTAGCTCCACTAGGAAGGGAGTGATGTAGCGACCGCTACAACTCTTTAGGCCACCACGCATTCACCTACATCAAATTTTAAGGTTGGCAACGCTGGTGCATTGGGACCATGCGGTTCCCAGCTATAAAAGATCACCACAACGACGTCTCGCTCTATTTTCTTTTCTCTACCCCCTTGTAACACTACCACTTCCAGAGCGGTCCCGTGCATCCTTTACCTAACCTAATATCCTGTCCATTCTCCCGTCGATCACATGTATCACTCAATATGGAAATAAACAAGTATTTTCCAACCAGTGTTTTCAGTTCTCGTGTGAATTCCTTCCACGAAATAGTAGTAAGTGTTCGGACAATCAATCGCATCAACAACAACACATTCCGACCGACCGGACGAACATTAACTTTGTGTTTTTTACTCATTAGCTGCTGACTCATAACTGATCCTTTTTGATTCATTTGCTCAATTGACTTCGGTAGGCATCAGAAATTACCGTTTAATGATATTGAATCCATTTTAAACAACAATATAACCATCCAATCAACAATAAAACAATATGAAAGTTGGAAATGTACTTTTAAGTGAGCCATAGTCAGCGTCTGAACATATTAATAACTCAATAATATTAAATGGAAAACGGTTATTTTATTTAGAAATAGGTGAAACCCATAGAATTTAACAGTTGTTTGTGTTGTTACTTCGCATGTTCACATTTTGAAAAACTTAACCGTGATAAATGAAAAACAAGCCATTCTCTTGGAGAAAAGGTAGAACATAGAATTCAGATGAAATGTATTAAGGAACATAAGGTAATAGGTGAAATTTAGGGTGTCGTTATTGAGGCTTTCGTAACCAGGAAAATTAATTTAAGCAAGTATACTACTACTCACAGAACACTATTACACTAGCCCAATACTGTATCTACTGAATAGCAGTGATATCCCAACAACGTGAAACACTCACGACTTTGGCTGATGATACTGCAGTTATGGACTTAGGACAAAATCATCAAGAGACTGATGGGAATCTCCAAATCTAGATTGATGGAACTAATACTTTAAAACTTGCTGCATCAAATCAAAACTAGAGAAATATATTGGGTGCCTGGAATGTAGCAAGCAAGCAAGCAACAACAAACAGTTGCATAAGTCTTGCATAAATCTTTATACCCACTTTGACTTATGACATCCAATTTTGTGGTTGTTGATAAAGAGTTTCTATAATAAAGCACAAAATAAAATCATTGTACTGTGGTAATTCCAAAACATAGACATTCGTTAAAGAATACACAACCATATGGAGCCTTATTTGTTAGGGAAGCAGTGTCAGATCAAAGCAGACTAATGTGCGGGTTGGGGAACGAAATTGCTCATAGATCTACACAAAAGGCCAGATTGTGATAGAACTAAACGATCTGTAATGGTTGCTTTTAGTTAATATTAACCTACAAATTAGTTTTAAAGTATGTTTCTTAATTTGAAGCTTTATTGTGAAAAATCGGAAAAATTTATTTTATTTAAACTATTATCCATTGGTAGGCAATTCGGGTAGGCTTCAGACAATTATAGATTTCACTTCAAACGCACAATGTTTATTTAGAGGTTATCCACGAATCGACCGATTTTTTGTATCTTCATAAGAGGTGAAGATGCTCAGAGAGATCACGACTCATATGTCGGAACAAATAGTAATTAGAAAGTGCAGAATCACCACATTTAAAACATCAAATCCAGCATTCACATAGTGAAGATTTACTGCCTCCTTATTCAAATTGTATAGTGATTTACTCGACACAAATTCAGATATTTTTAAGAAGATTGTTAGTGAGGTTTCAGCATGAAGATGGTTACAAATGTACCCGATACGATACTATGTCTTGAAAATACTTTAAAATTAATTTATAGGCCAATTGAAAATGTACCCGTCACAACTGAGCTATTTAAAATCGGATTTAGGATCTTGGTGTTGTGTCCAAATAGGGTTTGTGTAATATGTCTTTGTTGATATTGTATTGTTAGTGTTTATATTCTCAAAACACTATTGATATTTTTTTAATAGCTTAGTGGAGTGGCTACTCAATTTTGTGCCGAGTATCCATCCTGTGTTAAATATAATAGGTTTGAGTTTAAAATCATCTTGAATGTACGACTATTGAATTAACCAAAATAATCGCGAATCTTCGGCACAATTATTTCAGATGAACATGTTATAAAAACTACAGAAAAGTACTCATTACGTTCGTAACGCTACCCACACAAAATGCAAACTTCCCGGAACGACTGCTCGCATTAGACAATAACCCTTCCACAATATTACGGTAAATTATCAGTTAAAAACCATGTTCCGAGCGGCAACTTTTAACGATCTCGTTTCTAAGCAAATCACAACCCCATATAAAACCGCCCGTGCACTACGAGAACCGACCCCGAAAACTGTAAAAGCAACATAATACGTTCGCGCTAAGCTGCAGGTGAGCATTCGGTGACGTCCTAAAAGGCGCACGGCGAGGATTTCCAGTTTTATCTAGTGCAAACACGGTCTAGTGCCGGGGAACAAAACTTAAAATTTATAAGTAGATGCACGCCAAGAGTTAGCGTCGTTACGCGTTCGGCGGCCCTCCAGGTCTCCGGGGGAATCGTCGGTAAGAAAAACCTGAAAAATTAATGAGTTTGTTTTATTCCCCGTTCGTGTTGCTTCTATTAAGAGGCTAGTAAAAAAAGATAAATATTACAATATATATCTCAAAATGTTATACAATTGGTGGAAAAGGCGGCAGGACGGTCCTCTACTGTTGCAATAGTCGCGGGTTCGAATCTTCTTGAGGCATGGTCGTAAATCTATGTTTGTGATTGATTAATATTTGTGATTGACGAGAAATCCGAAAAGGAAAATTAATAAATGTATATTTAATCTATCCAAAGTTTATTTGTACATGCGTCATCAATATGTTTAATGTATTGACTGTCGCAATTTGTAAATTCGTTTTAGAATCAGACAATATTTTCCTTCTCATTTTATTCTAGTTAAAAAGAGACACAATGCTGTATGATTAGTTCGAACACGTAAACGAATGAGCCTGTCAAAGTCGTCGGGTTGTCAGACGTATGCAAAATTCTTAAAGGCAATAGTAATATAATTCTAAATAAATGTTAAAATAAATTATATTTGGTAACCTTTTTTTCAATTATTTTATTTAGATTAGGATTTTGTTGCATGTCGAAGCTAAACTGAACTAAAACTCACAGCTAATGTGACAGCATTGCGACTTTTTGACGTCACAAATTTTGATGACGCATATACAAATAAACTTTGAATAGACTATACATACATAAATACATTATAAAATTATGTAAAATGATTATTACGGATATTCTAGGTAGATCCACTCCCCGATTTTCAACCTCCCGAAAAACACCACAATTTTCATTGCTGAGCTATTTGCTATTTGAATGATTGTTGAAAGAACGGCATGGTGAATGGCTGATCTGCACACATTCCTTTAGTGCGTCAAGTTCAATTGACTCACATTCATGCAGTTATTCAATAATAATTAACATACATAACACATTCCAAGAGCTTACACACTAGACAAGAATATTTATCTTACCTGAATTCCCAACCATTAGGAAATAGACGGAAATGAAATGGTTTATCTTATGGCCAAAGATATATATATATATATATATATATATATATATATATATATATATATATATATATATATATATATATATATATATATATATATATATGATTAGTCCTGTCCCTTTTTACTCTGTTATTGTTACGTAATTACATATTGTTATATATTACTTTTATTTTACATTCATCTTGTGATCACGATATGACATAAAATCATCACATAAACCAGAAAGATTTTTTTAATATTTTGTGTAAATTTAATTCCTAGAGCGCATTTCATCATTGATCAAGATTAGAATCCAACTTATTGCTAGTTGGATTTTTAATGGCAAGCAAGTAACTAAAGAACTTGAGAAGGAAGAGAATTAAGTTTTTGAATAGGATCAACATTAAGGAATCGGTGACGATAAATTAATCTACAATAAAATTAATAGAAGAACTTAGTTCGTTCGTCAAACAAAAATCGTCTGTCCTATTTGTTTGCAAGATTTTCGAAATCAGTCTTTGATTCAATTTGTGGATCTTATGGGAATTAAGTGGGACATAAGACAAAGAAGACATAGAAGGCGACTAAAAAATGAGCTATCTTCAAGGATGAGTTCGAAGACCGCAATACATAAACAAAGAAAGATGCAACTTTATTTGAAAATTTAAGTAAAGAAATTATTACTTTAATAAGCCTGATTTATTTATTGTTTTTGTAATATATATTTTAGGTGACAAGTATGGATAAAAGATAAAGACTATATGAATACATACCTAAAGTAGTTAAAATATGCGGCAGTTAAAATGAATCTGACTAAATAAATTGCATAGATGGAATACAGGCCAAATAGAAGAAATTATGAATAATTAACAGTAAATTTATAAATATTTTAAAGCCTCAATAAATATTAAGCTTTTTAACGATTAATGTCACAAGATATGACTATATGACATTTTATTGTTTGAACATTGTATCAATTATTTTGATAATTTACTTAATAGACATAAGTTTTGAAAAATCTATAGTTAATTTAATGATTATAAATATATTCATTTAATATACATTTCTAAATTGTAAATAATAAATTACCTAATTGTGTTCGTTATTATTTTCATACACGGCTACAGTCAAATATCAATTTCAAAATTGTTTTGTTCATATATTCCTTGTTTTAATGTACAAACATGTTTTACTTAATTTTTTATTCCAGATCTATCTTTATAACATAAAAGTAACAAAAAAAAAAGTGTACTTCATCATGTATAAGAATTTGATGCTCTTTAGTCGTTACAGTTCTGAAAATAATATTACTTCTGATGTAGTAGTTATAATGTTCAATGTTGTTGTAATTTAAACTTAGCAACACTTTGTTGCTTATTGAAACTTAATGAAATTGATATAATTAAATTCAATTAAAAAGTTTAGTGAGTGTTAGTACTGGAGATAGATTATGGTCGTACTTCGACCACATGGTGATCACTATTATTTATAATGTTTGTAGTATTTTGAACAAATAAGTTTAACATAGTAGCGGTTTTATATATAAGAAGCTACAAAATTTTCCACCTTCAGTACTGTCGTGTCCCCTTAATAACACCTTTTAAAATTTTCAAAACTATTTCCAAATAGAGTTCGCAAAGTGCACCGTTTATAACGTAGTGCCAAGACGATCTCAAAAATGCATGTACACTACGCGCCAAATTCAGATGTTACGTGCCGTTGGTAGCGCAGCCCATAAATATAGTCGGAATTAATTACGAATTCGCAACGGTAAACGATAATTTTTGTCGAGAACTGGTCTTAGTTGCGCGATAGAATGAACTAGTCTGCAAGACATACAATTAAATGCAGGATGTTAGTGGACCTGCTAAGTTCTAGTTATAACATAGTTTGTGAGGCTGTTGTGGATTTATCACTTTTGATCAATAAACTGTTATTCCCTACTTAAGAAAGAGTGTTTGAGATATTGAAAAGGAGTTATGTTTTGCTATTTAAAAGTTCGATCTAATGGTGGATGATGTTCGGCTAGTAAAAATTCTTATACAGAGTGATACATCTATTAATATTTCTGAATGATCTTGGTTCATTTAAAAATGAAAACAATTTCAGTCAAATGTTAGTGACAAGAATAATGTAAGCTTAATAAAAATTCTCTTAAAAGAAAAGTAGAAAAAAGTAGTTTGGACCTAAAATATTGTCATTATTATTCGATTTATATCTCAAAGAGTATCTAGCTTTATCTAACATAATTCCTGAATTGGTAACATTTCTCTCTGTCCCCTGTTACACTGTACAAGACAAAGTTTTTCTCTAAGGTCGAAAACACAACTTCTGGAAAGTTTATTTTCATCTTCATAATAATGCATAATAACAAACTTTTAAAGAATATTGATTTTGCAAAGAAGTGTAATATTTGCCATAGTTAAAGCTTATATGAAGAAAAAGTATGTATAATCTGTAAAAACACAAAAAAATAAATAAAACAACAAGCATATATAGATGAGCAACTATTAAAACCTGCCATTTTACCTTCGCACAAACAGACCGTGCTGCCAGCTCTATCTATTTACGGTAGATTCACTGTCTTGTCTTGGATGTATATGTAGTTTCCCCTTATGCTTATAAATCTGATCACAATTTAACTGAAAAATATAAGCAATGCAATTTCGTATGAAGGATGAGGCTGTTATGAGTTAAGATTTAGTTAACTACTTTTCTAAATTATTTTATAGAATACTATTTACACTTTTGTGTAACTATTGACTATTCCAATATTGTTTTAGAGTATGGAAGAACAAAGATAAGTTAAACATATTACATATATTCAGTCGTGAAAAAAAGGACATTTGCAAATATTTCATTCCACATAGATACAAACAAAAAATAATAAGAATCTGCCCTCTTAGTCGTTAAAAGCGAATTTTTCGGAAATATGAAGAAGTATGCCTATCAGATTGGTAATATGAATATCACGGAGCCTAATTTGACTTTTTAATGAATTTAGGAATTGGAAAACACAATGCCGATGAATACCGGAAAAATTTTATATTGAGGGTAACATCTTGGGTAACCTAATTAAGTACAGAAAACCGCAACCAAATATTGCAGGTAGTAAATATATAACTTATGTGGTTTTATAATACAGAATTAAATTGAATAATACGGAGACCATTAACAATAAAAAGCGTCAGTAGTAACAAAAAGACTTGAAATAGTTAATGAAAGATATAATATAGAGGAACATTCCGACAGTATGACAGCAATGTTACCTTAAGTCATACTTCATAGATTAAGCTTGGTATATTGAAATAAAGAAAAATTAATTCATCGTCATTTAACAGTATACACTAATAAATTGATTGTTTTTTATTATGTATTTTTAATGAAAAATGTTGTACACTAAAGGATGAAGAGTTCATAGTATAATGGAGAAGAATTAAAGAAACTAACCGATTAATTCGAATTAATAGAAAGGTCTAATGCCAACAATATAAATAATTTGATATTTATTTCCGTTTAAATGAGTTACTATATAATTAATATAATAAAATACTTAATAATATAACATATTATTAACTTAATTAATTAACAATTGCTAGAAAAACATAATTATTGTGACACTCCATTTTCACAATTTTTATTGGTATTTTGAATTTATTAATGTATTCATTATTATCGAAATTTGATTCAAAGTTGCACTTAAACTTATATAGTCATTTTCAGTCGATAGTTCCCAACACTAATATATATGTAATATATATGTGATTAGTCCTGTCCCTTTTTACATCCCTAATTACATATTGTTATATTTTTTTTTTACATTCATCTTGTGATCACGATATGATATAAAATCCATCACATAAACCAGAAAGATTTTTTAAATATTTTGTGTAAATTTAATTGATTCCTAGAGCGCATTTCATCATTGATCAAGATAAGAATCCAACTTATTGCTAGTTGAATTTTTAATGGCTAGCAAGTAACTAAAGAACTTGAGAAGGAAAAGAATTAAGTTTTTGAATAGGATCATCATTAAGGAATCGGTGACGATAAATTAATCTACAATAAGATTAATAGAAGAACTTAGTTTGTTCATCCTAAAACAGATTAACAAAATTCGAGAATAACAAGAATCGTCTGTCCTATTTGTTTGCAAGATTTTCATCAGTCTTTGATTCAATTTGTGGATCTTATGGGAATTAAGTGGCACATAAGACAAAGAAGACATAGAAGGCAACTAAAAAATGAGCTGTCATGAGTTCGATGACCGCAATACATAAACAAAGAAAGATGCAACTTTATTTGAAAATTTAAGTAAAGAAATTATTACTTTAATAAGCCTGATTTATTTATTGTTTTTGTAATATATATTTTAGGTGACAAGTATGGATAAAAGATAAAGACTATATGAATACATACCTGAAGTAGTTAAAATATTCGGCAGTTAAAATGAATCTGACTAAATAAATTGCATAGATGGAATACAGGATAAATAGAAGAAATTATGAATACTAACTAAACAAACTGCATTAACAGTAAATTTATAATTATATATAATATAATTATTGTGACACTCCATTTTTACAATTTTTATTGGTATTTTGAATTTATTAATGTATTCATTATTATCGAAATTTGATTCAAAGTTGCACTTAAACTTTCAGTAATACCCATTATTTATGAAAATATTTAATATACCGAATTGTTTAAAACATAATACTGAACATTCTATGTTATTTTTATTTATGCTAATATGTATATGCATTTTTTCATATTCATTCTATTTCTAAAAAATTTCAGACAGTTAATATGTACGTTCTGAATTCGTCATCACAGTTTGACTATATTAGTTTTGAAATAATCTATAATATATTGTTTTGAAATAATGAAGAATTTATGTTTGTTTATATTATTATGTAATAAATTGGAGGTATTTTATATCAAACATATTCCTTTTCATCAAAAAATTAAGGAAATTTTGTGTTTTTATTTTGGTTAATGATGTTTGATTTTCGGTTATTACAGATATATTTGTAATTTGTGATGTCAAAAATGTTTCTGCAATTTGGGAACACAAAAAGAAAAATTATTTTTAAAAAATTATTGAAGTTTTGAAGATTGGAAGTAGGTTTTTTAATGTATTTTGATTATTGGGATACAGGAGAATTTACAAAGGGTACATAATTAATTAGCAATATTTCATAAATTAAATAAATATAGAATATTATAAACTGGTTCCGCTGGAAACCTTATGTCCAAACTTATTTAAACCATGAAAGCCGGCTAAAATATTCATACTTTATATTTAATTTTAATATCGACGAAAAAAAAACAATAAAAATTAAGTATATGACTTAATATATAATGTAAAAATAAAAATAAATCGTTATTATTTTTAGAACAATATGATAAAACTTTTGGTTAAAAATTCTAATTCCTTGACAAAAGGAGTCCTTTGTTTAAGAACAGAACATAATTAATTATATTCAGGATTAACTTTAACATTTTGTATCGGAGTAAAAATACGTTTTAAAAAAAACAGTCAATTTTATTAAAACAAATGGTATATAAATTACGACATTTAAAAGTTTTTTCTGTTCTCGTTCCTTTTTTTTTGTTCACGGAGTAATTCAATGGAAATTTATTGAATTGATAAAAGTATTCCGACCACCTGAAACCCAACGGCCGGATCAAAAATTTAATTAGGGAATAAAAGTTATACGATTGATTGTCTCCGCAATGAAATCGACGAAATTTACGGCCCAAATAAACTTGTAGATTGGAAAGATTGAAAGTTACAACTTTATATCGGCGAGCGAAAATGCCGATCTCGGAAAATGCCGCGGAAAATTTAATTTCTTTAAAAGATTCTTCATGTTAGTTAGGAAATGGCCGCCCGATAAATCTCCCTCTGTTCGATATACTTTCTTTTATTAGTTTTTTTTTGCCTTTAATTCCAACCGAAGGAAAAACTTTCTATATAGGACATTAATTTTGGCTCGATGGACGACAGCCCAAATAAGCGAATATTTTTTTTTCAATATTTGGATTGAATATACGAAAATGTCTGTTCTGGCGGTTTCGTTCTTATGTGGTGGGTGCTGAAAAGAAAGCTATTAGAGTTTTTTTGGGTATTTCGCATAGATTTCTTAAAATCCTTTTTAACAAATTTCAAAGAAAATATATTTCCTGAGTTTGCAATAGTAATTTAAATCTTGTTTTTAAACATTCGTTTATTATACAGCAGGTATGAAGAAACTTGACTTATTTTAGAAAAAGTTTTTTTCTAGTAATGTCTTCATGATGTTAATGTATCATCAAAGTTTATTATGAATATTAGTTGCGGAACTTATCTCTATAATTTTCTAAAAACATGGTGAAAAGAACGATTAGAGTTTTTTAGATATTTCGCATAGATTTTTTAAAATCAATTTTATTACATCTTAAAGAAAATATATTTCCTGAACTTGCAATACTAGTTTATATCTTGTTTTCAAACATTATTTTATCATATATGTATCAATAAACCCTTTTCTATTGTAAAACGTTTTTCTAGTAATGTTTTCATGACGTTAATGCATCATCCTAGTTTATCATCAATAATGGTTGCAAAAGTTATATTTATAATTCCCTAAATACATGTTGAAAGAAAACTATAGAAAGTTCTTTTTTTGGGTATTTCGCATAAATTTGTTAGAATCCTTTTTATTATATTTCCTAAAGTTCCAATACTAGTTTAAATCTTGGTTTCAAAAACTTTTTTATGATATAGAAGGTATGAAAAATCCTAATTTCTTTTAGAAAAGATGTTCTGGTAATGTTTGTACGATGTTAATACGATATAAAAGTTTAACATGAAAGTATCCCGATCCGAAAGTCTGAAAAATCACCAAATGAAATAAAAGCCTATAACCAGTAATATCTAAAGTATTTGAACAACTTCCGCTGAAAAAAAATGAAACAGATTGTAGAGAGAAAAAACCCAATACCTACACGTTTGTTTGAGTTTGTTAACACATATTCGATAGATGACCAAAAAGGAATTTTGTAGGTGCACCGATATACTAAGGACTGATTATTTACACCCTGATATTCAGATACCGACTGCCACTCAGGAAATCAAGAGAATGGAAAGGAGACATGAGGACAGATTCCATTCTCATGTCAATATCGAAGTAATACAACTCTTGAGTAACACCAGAACAAGACACATGCTCAAAACAATCAAACCGTTTGATCTTGTTTAGTGTAGTATAGTGAGGCGCATTTAATAGAAGAGCGGCAGTGTTACTACATAAACAATATTACACCAGAAACCAAAAAAACTCCAGAAAGATATATCCTAGATTGATGTTTTTGTAAAAGCAAATTGTAGGTTAGTCGGCAACGACTAGTAAAAATATAATTAATAAATTTAAAAAAGGGTTGTCATCGATATTAGTTGTAGAAGTTATACTTATAATTCAATATATAACCGAAATGGTTCCTTAAAAAATGCTGACCATGCTAACTTCGCATAGATATTTTAAAATCCTTACTAAATTTAAAAGAAAATGTATTTCCTAAATTTGTCAAATATTCTTTTATCATACAGGACAGGTAACGCCAATAAAATAAAATTAGTTTTCATATGAAAATACGTAAATTTAGTTCCAAATAATATCAAAATAACATTGACTAGAATAAGAAAGTCAATAGGTATATAGTTTAGGTTTATCAAAATTGTCAGCAGTCAAAAGTCGGTGACTAGTCACATCATTTAATCAGTTCTGTTCGTCGTTATACATATAGAGACCATACGTCATAGTATTCCTAGGATCCAGAGGCGTCCCAAGACGTATATACATATCTCAATTATAATATTTCTTGAGGAGTTCAGAGGCACCAAAAGACATACACGCATAACCCAATTATATCTCATGAAAAATAAATAAAACCAAAACAAAACATATGTTTCTAAATAGTAAAACCTTAAAACAATAAAACAGAAACAGCTGATATGTTGCTAAACTGTTAAGTCGTTATAAAAGTATAATACAAAAACACTTAAAATACACAATAAAAAATTTCACATTTCAAAAAATATGTTTAAAGACCATATAATTTATTAACTTTAAAAGCAACTTATATGAATAGTAACAAATCCCCTATAAATGATATAACCTATAAATATTCAACCCAAATACCAAACCAATTTAAAAGAAAATAAAACAATATCCCTCAAGTTCTCACAAATGCATTTTGTGCATGAAACAATATACCTGGAAATATATTCGTCTCATCCCATCCTATTTAGCACCCTGTAGTAATTAATCTAATCAAATTACCAAATATTCCACGATATAACAATCAAACTAGCAATAAAAATATCACTATTTCAATGGAATAATGATTCTCTTTTTTGGATTTTCCGAACGTCTTCCGATATTTATCCCCATAAAATTTTGCTTCATTTTTCTCCTTTCTGAACCATTAATTCTTAAATTTCTCTATATACGTATAACTTCTCGCCTAAGACAATTTTTTGTAGTATAACTTGTAGTATAATCGAACTAGTTATAAGGATCTATATCTATATTATTGAGGTTTTTAACTCCAGAACAACTATATTGACTACTCTTTGTTGGTGTGCTTTTTCATATCTGATTTGGTATTCATTTTAAAATTACCAATTTTATAATATTTTGTTCAATATTTGTTTATATTGCGATGTATTTTACCGGTTTGAGCAAAAGTCGTAGAGTTGTCATATCTCGTTTAGTTTGATGACTATGCAAAATTTATTTTAAAAATATATCTACAGGTAAGACCTCCAGATTGTTTTAAAATCATATCAACCTTCAAAAAATATTTATAAAACCTAATAAACGTTTGCTAATATATCGATCAATATATATAATGTTTAGTAGTCTTAGTTAATTCTAACACTTCCAGAACAATCAAAACACCGTTCATATAATTAGACGTTGCTTTCTTGACATTAAATACCATAACAGCAAATACTAAAATTAATTATACTTACGAATACCGAGAAAACACATCGGTGTAAACGGTAAGATCAAACATTTTATTTCGTATACACATATTACAAAGATGACTATTAATATCTTTTCCTTAAAAGTTCATGTCGAATTCCCAGGGCACGAAACGGTTTCCTAACAGGTCAAAGTGTCCCCCTGTCGACAAGTCCTTTTCTTCTGAAGTTCATAAATTAATTAAGTTCAGTTTATATCAATGGAAAATCAAGTAAAAATGCTATCACTAATATAGAATATATATTTGGAAAGAAATTACTAAGTGCTACTTGCACTCTAAACTTCCAATGCAATAGAAAAATGTTTATATTATATATATTTGATGATAGATATTAGCTTTTCTTAAACTTTTAGCAGCTCTGTGGAATAAAAAACCGTTTGATCTTGTTTAGTGTAGTATAGTGAGGCGCATTTAATAGAAGAGCGGCAGTGTTACTACATAAACAATATTACACCAGAAACCAAAAAAACCTCCAGAAAGATATATCCTAGATTGATGTTTATGTAAAAGCAAATTGTAGGTTAGTCGGCAACGATTAGTAAAAATATAATTAATAAAATTAAAAAAGGGTTGTCATTAGTTGTAGAAGTTATATTTATAATTCAATATATAACCGAAATGTTTCCTTAAAAAATGCTGACCATGCTAACTTCGCATAGATATCTTAAAATCCTAAACTAAATTTAAAAGAAAATGTATTTCCTAAATTTGTCAAATATTCTTTTATCATACAGGACAGGTAACGCCAATAAAATAAAATTAGTTTTCATATGAAAATACGTAAATTTAGTTCCAAATAATATCAAAATAACATTGACTAGAATAAGAAAGTCAATAGGTATATAGTTTAGGGTTATCAAATTTGTTAGCAGTCAAAAGTCGGTGATTAGTCACATCATTTAATGTTCTGTTCGTCGTTATACCATACGTCATAGTATTCCTAGGATCCAGAGGCGTCCCAAGACGTATATTCATATCTCAATTATAATATTTCTTGAGGAGTTCAGAGGCACCAGAAGACATACACGCATAACTCAATTATATCTCATGAAAAATAAATAAAACCAAAACAAAACATATGTTTCTAAATAGTAAAACCTTAAAAAAATAAAACAGAAACAGCTGATATGTTGCTAAAATGCTAAGTCGTTATAAAAGTATAATACAAAAACACCTAAAATACACAATAAGGAATTTCACATTTCAAAAAATATGTTTAAAGACCATATAATTCATTAACTTTAAAATCAACTTATACGAATAGTAATAAATCCCATATAAATGATATAACCTATAAATATTAAAGCCAAATACCAAACCAATTTAAAAGAAAATAAAACAATATCCCTCAAGTTCTCACAAATGCATTTTTGTAAACAGTTGTTCATTACTTAACATATTTGGCTAATTACGTATGTGCATTCCATATTGGTTATTTTAGAGACAGCTTATTTACAACAAAATTAATAATTCATCCTTTAATAAATTTATACGTAACTATCGATTATAAAAAGTTAATCACAGATTAATAAATTATTAAAATTATTACAGTTATAATATCAAAAATTTTAACATCTAATATTTGATAAATAAAATGTACTAAAACTATTTACCGTTGAATATTTATATCAATTTAAGAACAGCATTGATTAATTTTTTTTTATTTAGGAGTTAATAAAATCTTACTAATACAAGTCATAGTGAAGTTCGTACTTTTTCCATTTTATGTAATGCCCAAGTGAATTATTTAAAAATTTTGCATTATAGGACAATGCCTGCTCTATATTCAACATTCTGCTTTGGATAGTTTTGATAATTTTGACCAAAATAATAGAACAATACAATGAAACTTCCTCTCTACCATCGGGCACTTGTTTCTTTCGTGCGGTCAAAACAGTTCCGCACCACAAAACTAGTAAATGGAAGTACAAAATGCTCCAGTGCTAATGATAAAAGTAGCCTGGCGAATACACTGGCCGGCGTATCTCTTCACGAACAAACTCCATGGTCCACTGTGGGTTTGTTCAATTTTACGGCAGCAGTTAGGGCCACTGATTCTGTTTTAATAGTTGGCAACTTTTCGATGTAGGTAACGCATTTTGTTAGCAGATACATGTTCGCTATCCATACGGGTTCACGTTAGAATGATTTCAGAATGCGGGTCATCGAAACTGATTATTTGGTAAGTTGTTTACTGATAATTAATATTAAATATCGGTTTATTTGGACTAACTATAGCAATTTTTATAAATTTTTTATTTATTAATCTCTTATAACTTCAAAAATCTGCTGTATTATTATATGATTTCCGTTATATAATATAACTATCCTGACATGTAGAAGATCGCTTCAGTAAGTGATCTGCTGTAGAACTTACAATCTAAAATTTATTCTAGATACTATTATAACATATTTTAAAGTCTATCCTAACTTCTACTAAAGACTATTCTAACTTATTCTAGAGATTATTAAATCTTAGTCGATGTGTCTATTAATCAGTTCGTATGGTAGTTTGTGTTTGAGTCTGTGCAGTACACTGTCGTCGCGCACATTTAACCAATTGGGAGTGTATTGGGATGCACTAATAGTCTTCCAGAGTACTTCGCATTAACCCTTCGAATGACCCTGGTTATGGGTTCTAAGGGGATATTGTGCTGAATCATTTTGACGGAAACGTAATATGGGGCATCGACGATGATTCATAATACTTTATTCTGGAACCTCTCAAGGAACGTTTATAACAAGAAAATGAGTTATAAATTATAAATGCCTGGATAAAACTGACTTTGGCGAGTATTCCTAGAAATAAATCTTAGTGTGCCCAAAAGTACCATGTTAACATACGTTATTGATTATATTTATTAGGTCCTGCAAAATGAGACCGAGTTTTATATTGAGAAAAGTTGTCCATTTAATTTTACATTTTCAAGGCATTAGAACGTTCATTTTCACGTAGTGAATATTTAGATATATTAGTATCGAAATAGCCCATGAAACAATATACCTGGAAATATATTCGTCTCATCCCATCCTATTTAGCACCCTGTGGTAATTAATCTAATCAAATTACCAAATATTCCACGATATAACAATCAAACTAGCAATAAAAATGTCACTATTTCAATGGAATAATGATTCTCTTGTTTGGATTTTCCGAACGTCTTCCGATATTTATCCCTATAAAATTTTGCTTCATTTTTCTCCTTTCTGAACCATTAACTCTTAAATTTCTCTATATACGTATAACTTCTCGCCTGAGACAATTTGTTGTAGTATAACTTGTAATATAATCGAAAATAGATATTCACTAGTTATAAGGATCTATATCTATATTATTGAGGTTTTTAACTTCAGAATAACTATATTAACTACTCTTTGTTGGTGTGCTTCTTTAGAACTGATTTGGTATTCATTTTAAAACAACCAATTTTATAAAACTTTTGTTCATTATTTATTTATATTGCGTTCTATTTTACTGGTTTGAGCAAAAGTCGTAGAGTTGTCATATCTCGTTTAGTTTGATGACTATGCAAAATTTATTTTAAAAATATATCTACAGGTAAGACCTCCAGATTATTTTAAAATCATATCAACCTTCAAAAAATAAAACCTAATAAACGTTTGCTAATATATCGATCAATATATATAATGTTTAGTAGTCTTAGTTAATTCTAATACTTCCAGAACAATCAAAACACAGATCATATAATCAGACGTTGCTTTCTTGACATTAAATACCATAAAAACAAATACTAAAATTAATTATACTTACGAATACCGAGAAAATACATCGGTGTAAACGGTAAGATCAAAAATTTTATTTCGTATACACATATTACAAAGATGACTATTAATATCTTTTCTTTAAAAGTTCGTCCCGAATTCCCAGGACACGAAACGGTTTCCTAACAGGTCAAAATTGTCCCCTTTTTCGACAAGTCCTTTTCTTCTGAAGTTCATAAATTAATAAGTTCATAATTAAGTTCAATTTATATCAATGGAAAGTCAAGTAAAAATGCTATCAATAATATAGAATATATACTTGGAAAGAAATTACTACGTGCTACTTGCACTCTAAACCTCCAATGCAATAGAAAAATGTTTATATTATATATATTTGATGATAGATATTAGCTTTTCTTAAACTTTTAGCAGCTCTGTGGAATAAAAAAGAGAATAAGGAAGAGTAATATGTAATGTAAATGAAATGCACAAGTTGTAAATTAATATTTATTTTAATAGTACCCTTGCAAACTTATACGCGTATGTAATTGAAATATTTTATCAAGTATTGTACAAAATCTATGTTTAGATATTAATATATATATATATATATATATATATATATATATATATATATATATATATTTCTGAAAAATCTTGATAAAATCATATTGTTAAATTTAAAAATATTGTAATTGCTAAATGTATCAATTACAATTTACCTGGTGAAGTCTGGTTGATTGCTGGTCAGACTTTTGTCTGATTGTCATTCGAATCTTGTAGGAATCTTTTATGCCGAAATAATGCACAGGTGTAAAGATAAATTCATCAATTTATATTAAATGAACAAGAACTGAAATAAAAACCAAATGATTAGGGACTCACATACACAGAAAATAAAGCAACTGAGGCCTAAGCTCAAATTTTACCAATAATGTTATTTATCACAATACTAGGTTTATTAAGACGTTAATACATAATTAAAGGTAGCTAATATAGTAAATACTGATATCAGAATGGGCTTCACAGAAATAAGTTACCGATATACAAGCTCTACCGGCTAATTTGCGCCTTGTAAGATTTAAGTACATTTCTCTAAACCTTTTCTCCATCGGAATGAAAGTACACAAGTATACACTATTCAGTACACAATATAGTGTATAATTATAACACAAAATTATAAAACTAATTTGTAAATAAGACCTGTACCCATACAAGCCATCCAATGCAAACAAAAAAAACTACTTCACGCACAGATTTGGAGCATTTTAGCACCAATTTAAAATTACACTACTTCAACACTATGTCCATTTTTCTTTCAAATCCATTTTTTGCTGAATTAACTTTTATTTCGGGCAAACTAAATACGTCGAATTAACATAAGCTAGTTTTTCAATCATGTTTCAAATTAGTCATCATGCTTATTGGTTTAGTTCAACTCCAAGTGGTCTTTATTTAGCAAGTATGTATTTCTTTCCAGTCAGATGTTGGTCTAAATGCATCCCAAAATATTTAATTGTGTATCATACTTCATCAAAGGTCTGTATCAAAAAATATATCGAAAAATGAAGCCAAGCACCATTTTTTAATATTTTAATACTAGAACAACATAATTTAAGGGATGTTAACTTTAGTTAAAGTTATCGATGCTTGCGTACTTTTGATAAATTAAGTTCACCTCCTACAATAATTTCAGTTACTTGGCAAACGAAAGTCCATTTGCAACGGAAATGTATGTATGTATGGTAAATTCCATAAAAATCACAAAATATACATGACAAAATTAAACACTATAAACAAACTAAACAACAGATAACATTCAAACTCCGAGTCATCATACAGAACAGTTAAACAAAATGAGCGACAAAAAGAAAACGAAACATTCAAATCTATCTAGTATGATAATGAATGTAGTAAATTCAGTATAAGTTTTCCTTCATTGTCGTAAAAGTTAATTTTACCCCAACAACAACACGTAACACGAGCGAAACGAATTTATTTATAAAACGCGTTACCTACTTCGCAAAGTAGGCGGCGTAAAACTATTAAAACATAATCAGTATTCGTTACCGACACAGTAAAACAGAACAAATGCGGCTCGGTGTAAAATTCGCCCGGAGATACGCCAACTACTTTTATCATTACCCAAGTGCTGGAGAGCGTTTTCTACAGTTCCAGTACTATAGTCGGGCCGGTTTTTCGTCGCACAAAAGAAACAAGCGCCGAATGGAAAATATGGAAAATTCGACAAGTGTGCGGGAAATCGGCCGGCGCAAAAGATGAATGTGAAATTACTGAAAAGCGCCAGACAACGAGATGTGCTCTATTTTTCCGCCATTAAATTTGAATTTTTGTTCAACATATCCTACTGAAATAAGCTGTATAATGCACTTTTATCCATTCATGTTTCTTTGGCACTGCGAATATTTGTTCTTCGTTAATATAAATCAGTCAGTAACAGTTATAGTCAATAATAACTATATAACAGAATAGGTGTACTAAAAATAAATCCACTGTTTTTCGAAGCAATTGAAGGATTTATTTACCAAATTCAGAATGATCCGATTGACGTCAAATATATACGATTTTATTCAATAACTCGTAGCCGTTTTAAGGGTAATTAACCGACTACGAAAAAGCAGGATGTTCGGCTGTCAATTTTTTTAAAAATATATGTTCGCCGAATTCTCCGCCAATTGTCAACCGATATTCAAAATTGTTTTTTTTATTCGAAAGAGTGTACTTCCGAGGTAGTTCCATTGGAGCCAAATCAGGATCCCTCTGTTGGCGGGAAGGAGGGAAATTAAGGGAAACG
The DNA here is from genome assembly GCF_030347505.1 of Rhynchophorus ferrugineus. Lineage (NCBI taxonomy): Eukaryota > Metazoa > Arthropoda > Insecta > Coleoptera > Curculionidae > Rhynchophorus > Rhynchophorus ferrugineus. The sequence goes on along the minus strand of NW_027472585.1, from coordinate 34,844,083 downwards.
CTCAAATTTTAAAGGCACATACAGAGTTTACAAATTTTTTTATCCAAAATATTCAGATATTTCTGTATAATATTATTGCAGAGCTGATGTGACGGAAAATCGGAAGTCGATCAGTGCAAAAGTCATTCAGTTCAGATTTTTAAGCACTAACTATAGCATATAAGACCTCGTGAAAATATTATAGACAACTGCTTCTATTCTGTAACGGTTACAGTGTTTAGCTCCCAAATCGTCAGTTCGATTCCCGGCTGGGACAATAACTTTTTGTTGTTGTTAAGTTAGAACATTTGCCAAATCGCCTGGGCTAGGTAGCGGACTCCGAGGCCTGAAGCGCTCCTTATTTTCAATCATTGTTTCATTATTCCTATTTTCCCTCATTTCCAATAAGTGCGTAATTTATTGAGACCTAACACTAAAAAGTGAAAAATAAAATATCAAAAAAAAATTGGATCGAACCGAACCGAAAAAAAAAAACGAATTCATAAAAATTAAAAAATAATCAAAGTTGGATTTTTAACAGAAAAAAAAAACATAATAAGTAGGTACATAATAATTGTTGTAATAAATAACTAAAAATAAACAAAAACCTTATTTAATCTATCAACTAGCCGTGTTTTATATACACACAATTTATTTTTTAAACCCAACTGATCAAGTCCGTGCCCAAACCAAACAATACAAAAATATTAATATAATTTTGATGTATATACAAAAAATTTAATTACTAACAAAACAAATCTAAATTAATATAATTGTTTGGATTCAGAACCGACTTCAAAGTAGTCGGTTGGTATTAGTCAAAATAATTTTGTAAATAAATAACAGGTTTAGGTAGGTAATAAGCTAAATTGTGTGTATATAGTAGAATATACGTGTAGTAGATTCAATAGGTAGGTTTAACTTTTTTGTTAAAAATAGTTAATCTATTATACCTTTTTCGTAGTAGTTCTTAATATTATTGTGAAATATTGTTGATATTCGCAAGCTTCCCTAGAGCGGTTTATTATCAGCAAGATAGTTTGATATGAACAGAAACGCGTGGCAATCACTTGGTTCCAGATACCGACTATAAGTTACATGCATAAAAACCAATATATCTAGAAAGGTGGCTCCAGTTTTGCGATCTTTCCGAACTTCTAAATTTCTAAGACGTGTGTGGCCTTCCGTTGTCTTAAGGAAGCGCAATAGTCGTCAAAGCCGCAGCTTTTCAAGAGTTGCTTCCTCCAGACTTCTATTTGTTCATAGTACAAATTTAAATTAAGAATTTTATAGTTGTTGAGTAGCTCATAATACATCATTCTTTGCCAATCCCACCAAAAGTTTGGTAAAACCTTTCTGATCGTAAATCCTGGTTTGGTCAGCATTTATGGCCACCATGGTCTTTTTTTTGTTCTCACATGAAATTCTCGCGTTCATGTGACATCTGTTTATCCAGCTCCCATTTGTTTCAAGCATTTCCTTTTCTCTTTTCTTTTCCGACTTGGCTATTTTCACATTTTCGGCAATAGGAATTTCAGAAAATAGTGCATTCTTGACATCTAATTTTCCTGAGTGAAATTGACGAAGTCAAACTATACTTGATTTTGTGTAACAGTATCAGAAACTTAAGTGCTATAACAAAAGAAATTTTATTTTTTATTTTATTTAAATTATCTCCAGGTTAGTAAAATATTAAAGTCAGATTATAACCGTGACATTCTGGACTAGATAGATGTAAAAATGTCGAAGGAAATGTCCAAGTTTACACACAAAAAATTTCTAAGGAAATAAAGTATAATAGAAAATATATTTAAACTTTTATGTATAATCTCTGGATATTCTTATATCTCAACGGATTTATACTTAGAAAATGTCTTAATGATGAAGGAACAGTAGCACTCGCGAAGAGTATTTCGAGTAATTAGAAGATCTAGTGAATTTTATTAAAGATCAGGGACATTTTTTTAAATAAACTAATATCTAGTATTAGTAGTCTCTTAAGTATTTTGAGGTATGCAAACAAATAAATATTCGTTAAGCAATGACGATAGGATCAGACAGATCATGACAAATGAGACTAAAAATGTGTCTGCTATCTCTTCAAAATAATATATAGTACATTGGATTATCAGCTATAATATACTGTGACTTTTGATCCATTGAACAGATTTTTGCTCAAACAAACAAATTCTATGCCAATTTAACATACATATTTCAGAAATAATATTAACGCCCGTTGGTGCACTATTGGACGTCCAAGGTGAATTACTGGATAACAGCTGACGTACTTGGAGATTGAAGAGTTACAAACCCTTCGAAATATTGTAATTAAATTAAATTATAGGTGAAAAAATTAACGAGTTTTAAAGACGTGTATTGCAAATGCTGTTTAGGTTTGAGACCCAAGACCTGATTTTAAATAACACTATTAAAATAAATTTTTACGCAGTAAAAACTAGGCATAATATACAGGGAATAACGGTTCAAGAGCGGCAGTATCCACTGTAATAACAGCATACACAAAACATAATCAGAGTAATAGTGAATAATACGCGACTGCAGAACTCAGCACATTCTCAACAAGTTGAGTAACACTGTTTCGACAAAAACAGTAAGACAAAAGCCAATATGGAAGGGCTGCGATCGTGAAACACATTATAATGAAATCCAACGCTAAGCTGCGAAAGAAGTGGTCTAATGATCATAAAATCTATAACAAAAACGGCTGGGTTTATGTACCATCTAGAGAAGCCCAAAAGAAGCCCACGATCCGGACTTCAGCGTCCCTTCTGTTATGATTTGTGCGCCACTATCATGGCATTCAGCTGATCTTCTAATTCGCATCACTGGTTGGATTTCTGCGAATGATTATGGAGTTCACTTGATTTTGTCTATACCCTGTATGTGGAGTCTTCCAGCAGCAGTATATTTCAAATAGTGTGAAAGTTTAGATTTGAGACCTTTGACCTGTATTTTATTAAGATTGTTAAAATATATGTATCCTTAATCACCATGTGAACTAGAGTACTTAAAGGTTTGATAACTGCCAAATAAAAACTTTTTTCATTAAAAATAATTATTATGTAAAAGAAAATATATGAAATGTGGCAACACCGAATTGATTGGGAAACGAACCACTTTGAAGAAGAAGAAATTAATAAATAAATAATATTTAATATATGATATAATAATAAATAAGATAATAAGATTATATAGAGTTACAATATTTACCAAATAATATATCAACAGACCAATTGTGATACCGCAACCTCACTCTATGATCTCTAATATTTAAAGACTGGCGAGAATCCAACGGTCTATAAAACAAAAAGATCGTAGATCGCAAACAGCCCCTGAGATCGAAAATTCGAAATGGAAAGGCTTAACCGATAAGACCACGAGTCAATATTTAAGATCCCCACGATCAATTTAATGGTTTCAGAGCTGTTTTTTCCCTCTGCTTTTGCTGCTTTATTCAAATATTTACGTACGGTTGAAAAGTCATTTGCCAATAGTTATATCGCCGTACAATGCGGTTGTGGTATAGTAACGTATATATGGATAGTTCTTCTGTACACATTAAATGTAAAAGTAATGAGAAGTTGTACTCATTACCAAATAAATTGATTATCTCAAATAATACAATGACAGCAATTAATAAAAGAGTATTTTAGTTATATAGTTCAATAAAACAGAAAACACACGTCATCAAAATTTAAAATGCAACGTTGTCGAATCAATTTTAAGTTTTCATTTATTCTGAATATGACATGACAAAATAATAGTGTAAATAAAGCAATAGTAACCAATGAAAAGTAATAATAAAAACAGTAAAGGATGTCTAAATAGTTTTTTTGTATACATTAAATGTAAAAATAATTGAAATTTGTATTTATTATCATATAAATTGATTATCTCAAATAATACAATGACAGCAATTAATAAAAGAGTAATTTAGTTATATAGTTCAATAAAACAGAAAACACACGTCATCAAAATTTAAAATGCAACGTTGTCGAATCAATTTTAAGTTTTCATTTATTCTGAATATGACATGACAAAATAATAGTGTAAATAAAACAATAGTAACCAATGAAAAGTAATAATAAAAATAGTAAAGGATGTCTAGATAGTTCTTTTGTATACATTAAATGTAAAAATAATTGAAATTTGTATTTATTACCAAATAAATTGATTATCTCAAATAATACAATGACAGCAATCAACAAAAGAGTGTTTTAGTTATATAGTCCAATAAAACAGAAAACGCACGTTATCAAAATTTATAAAGCAACGTTGCCGCATCAGTTTTAAGTTTTCATTTATTCTGAATCTGACATGACAAAATATTAATGTAAATAAAACAATAGTAAGTTATAAAAATTAATAATAAAAATAGTAACGGATATCTAGATAGTTCTTTTGTACATATTACATGTAAATATAATGAAATGTTGTATTTATTATCAAATAAATTAATTATCCCAAATAATACAATGACAACAATTAATAAAAGGGCATTTTAGTTATATACCAATAAAAAAGGAAACGCACGTGATTAAAATTTATAATGCAATGTTGCCATATCAATTTTAAATTTTGATTTATTATGAACCTGACATAACAAAACAGTAGTGTAACTAAAACAATGGAACAAAAGAGCGTTATCAAATATAATGTATTAACTGACTTCAAAAAAGGAGGAGGTTCTATATTCGACTGTATATATATATTTTTAAGGTATGTTCGCCGATTTCTCCTTCAATTATGGACCGATGTTCAAAATTCTTTTTTATTTGAAAGAGTGCATTCCCGAGGTGGTCCCATTGGAATAAAGTCAGGATCTGTTGGGGGGAATGGGGTAAATCGAGGGAAACACTTTCAACGGCAAGTTTTTACATATTTTTTATCTAAAATAATCAGATTTGTATAAGTTTATTTGTGAGCTGAAGTGATGGAAAATCGGCAGTTGTTCAGTGCAAAAACCATTGTTTATTTTTTAAGCACTAGGTGTATAATTAATATGAGAAGTCATAAAAATACTGCAAGGCAAGAGATTCTCCGTTGTAACGGTTAGAGCGTTCAGCTCACAAGCGGAGGTCGCGGCAGAGACAACACATTTTTGTTGTTATTCTAGTTTGGTTAGAACATTTCTTCTAGAACAAATCTCTTTTCATTTTATATTTTTACTTATTCTTTTAAGTGTTAAAAAAATTGAACCAACTTCAAAAAATAAATAAGAAATTCACTAAAAATTAAAAAATAATAATGTTTTAACACAAAAAACCATTCTAAAATAAAATATTTACATAATAATACAACGATTATTAAATAAAAATAATCAAAAACCTTGTTAACATAGAATTACTTAATCTATTAGGTAAGTCGGTTAAAAATGTACTATATTGCATTATTTTCATGCTATTTTGTCTAACTCCTGTATATATTTTTCTCTAGATATTATGATTTATGTTAATGTAAATAGTATTTTGGTAATAAATAATACGAAACTGTTTGAAATGTCAAAAGTTAATAAAATTTGTGAACAACTTGAGGTTTACGATAAGCTGGAATAAAATACGTCGGACCATTTCCTTAACAAATATATGATGCGGTTCGTGTTTGGCCTTCCCACTTTTTTATTTTCCCTCCAGACTAGAAGAGACAGGCACCGTTTGTACGTTTGATGCGTCGTCGTGTCGCTCCGTCGCCCATATTAAAACGAGCCATCTTCCGTCAAGGTTTTTTTCTTATTCGACAGAAACTTTTTACATCAAATGGATCTCTATAAAACCGTAAAATCCCGCACTCCTTCGACGACTTCGGATCGGAAATTTGTAAGAAAGCCTTCAGTATCTTTTAATATCCCTTTGTGGGTAGGAAACCGCAAACACAGACCCTCCGAGTTTTGATACGTGACTGTATTCCAGAAGAGCTTCATAAAGATGGTCGCGATGTCGTCTTTAAAATTGCCATTTTTGATATCCCGCACTCCAATTTCGCCCTTCTTTTCCCTCTGATCGTTCTCTTCTTTTCGTTCACCAGGAAAATGTTTTGATATACTTATATGAATCGGCTCAGTTGGTTAAAATTCATGGTACCGATATACAAAAAAAGACAATGGCAATATAGTTATTTCATTTTTATATTTATTCCATATTTTGCACAGTTATAAACTTTGTAGGCTATTTTCACCATATTACGGAAAATAATCAAAATATTGTATATGATATTTGCAGATTTGCTGGAGATTTGAATATTGAGTTACTGAGTATTGAATTATTGAGAACAATCTATGGTACGGTGTATAAAAATTAAAATATTTTCTCTTTCTTACAATATAGCAATATTCTTTCTTTCTTGCAATATAGCGATAACGCGTCGAAAGAACGGCGTTATTTTAGTTTCAATCCAATCATCGATGTATTTTCGTGGTTCTTCTGTATTTGGAATCGTCTGCCAGGCAAACTATTTTGGAACGATCTGTTGAACAGTTGCAGTACAGCTACCACAGTACGAGGGTTGTCGGATTAGTATTTAGCCTCACCGTTCGATAGCGCCACTATCGAAAGAGAACTTACTACTACCGTATACTGTCGATATTTCAGCCGAATAGGGTTCGTAGTTTTGTTGTTTCTAGTCCAAAAGCTCCAGGCCCAGATGCTATAACAATAAACCATCTGAAAAACCTCACTAGAAAGCAGCTATCAGAGGTTGCCTACATCATCAACTCCATCCTGAGTTTAAAGCAATTTCCGAAGAATTAGAAACATACGCTCGTCGCTGTCATTCCAAGAATCCATCTGACTACAGGCCCATCAGCCTGATTAGTTCACTTTTGAAACTTCAAAAAGCGGAACAATTCGGTTTCCGTGCCAAATACTCAAGTCTTCATCAAGCTGCTCGCGTCGCAGCAACAATCCACCAGGCATTAAGAAAAGATCTAAAAACTGGAGCCATTTTTTTAGAAGTTTCCAAAGCCTTCGATCAAATCTGGCACAATGGTTTAATGTTCAAAGCGAAACAGCTTGGTCTACCGAATGACCTAATCTCCCTGATAGATTCATACTTGGACGGTAGGTGCTTTCAAGTGACGATCGATGACGCAGTCTCTTTTCGAACACTAATCTCCGCAACCTTCATATAGCTGATTACCCACTCCACAAACATTCCCACACAGCATTTTATACTGATGACGCAGCTTTCATCAAAACCGGCTACAATCCTGACGCTATTCGCGACAGACTCCAAGTCCAACTGAACCAGACGATTACGTGGTACAAATTCTGGCGTCTGCAGATAAATCCTATCAAAACTCAGGCTATTCTGTTCCACTGTAAGAAGAAGTTCCGCGTCTATCGCCTCCAAATTGATAAAGTTCCTATATCCTGGCTCCAGATGGGTCAGTCTCCAGTTCGACCGCACGTTCCAATGGTCAGCCCAAATCCAATACGCTATCTGCAAAGGCAATGGCGTGTACAGCCTACTCGTCCCACACCTCTGCAGAAAAAGTAAACTCCCAATTCCCCAGAAAGCTCTTTACAAAATGCTGGTCGGTCCAGTCTGCCTCTTCGAAGAACCGGTTTGGTACAGGTACATCTATAGGAGACAACTTGCACTACTTCAAGTGTTCCAATCTAAAAAAGTCTGCGCATTACTCAATGCCTCATGGTTTATGAGGAATGTCAACACTCACTTCGAATCGGGCATCCCGTTCGCCAAGAGTTTCATCAACATGCTCAGTGTAAGTTTCTTCTTATGCGCCTTAGAACACGGCAACATCTTGATAAAATCCCTATCCATCCACAAACCTCGGTAGATGACCAACTACGACAATACCAATCGTAACACAGTGTCGCTCGCAAAACACTCCAGTATCCCGAACCCGAACCGACATCAGCAAAAGACGATTTAGTTCTAGCTGGTCAATCTGGAACAAGAAAAAAAAGTAGTTTTGTTTTTTAGTTGGCAGTCGCTATCGAAGGAGAAGAGTCACTGTACATAGCACCCAAGACCTCTGTGTCACTCTGCGTTTCCCTTCACAAGCATATATATATATATATATATATATTGCTAAATTTTCCTAAAATCCACGGAGACGCCCGTTTCCACATGCGGTCAAACCAAAACTACGAGTACGATTCTGCTAAAATTTCGACAGTAGCCGTCTACAAGAATTGACTACTTCTCTTTCGATAGTAGTGCCATCGGGCGGTGAGGCTAAATATTCGTCGGACTGTCCTCGTATATCTTCCACAACTGTTATTCTTCGAGTCTGAGGACTGTCTATTAGCCGCTATTGGTGCTCCCTTTGTAACATTATGTCATCCATTTAATTGACATCGGTATATATCTGCAGTAACAATTTCATTTTGATTTATTAGTAGCATACATCTTGCTCAATCCATCCTATGCACAGCAACAAGTTCGGATGTACGCCACAATAGTCACAATACGCCACAGAATTTTCTGTTGAGCAAGAAAAAGCGAGCGTCCAATGTAAATGTATTTTATTAGCGTATTAACATAAGGAACGTAGATATTTCTGACGTTAATTTATCATTCCATTATTCCGAAACCTGGAAATCACCAATGATCAAAAATAACTTATCCACGAATTTCACTGATACCAGTTATATTCAAAGTATTTGAAAAGCATTGAATTGTTAAAGTAAATAATAGTTTTATGAATAAACAATCAACAATTGAACAGGCTCATAGTACCACAGGCATTACTGAAAAAATGTACGAAGAGGCTACGTAGGCCATGATATTTAGAGTAAAAAAACAAAGCGTACTCAAAAATGAATTATGCAAAAACAGATGTATCGCAAGGTAGTATTTTAGGTCCTGTTGTTTACCTACTCTGTACATGGGACCAACCGCAAATAGTAAATGTTGCTATGGCTACATTTGCTGATAATATTGCGATATTTATTATTGTTTACAATAGCCAAGAAACAATCAGAAAACTGTAACATATAAATAGTGTAATAAATCATTAGAAAAAATTAGGAGATTAGTAACAAGACATGCGGATAGAGTCCATTCCAATGTTAACACCAAAGTGCTGAAACTCTTGGATAACAACTGAACTAGGACGCAGACTCAAAAAATCCAAATTTTATGATCATTTTTAGCTTTGTGATGGAGTTAATTAAACGGTTAAAACACTGAAAAGTTCGATAAACTTTTATATAATTTTATTTCTGTATCTCTTAATAACTAATCTATTAATAAAAATGAACTATTCTCGCTTTTTCAGTACTTTTGAATACTTTTTCCTTTATAGTACTACTTTTGTTTTCATCAGATGCACTGTAAACGTTGATGGCAGAATGTGAAAATAACAACACACGAAATATTAATTGTTTCAATTTATTTTAACTTTATTATTTTATAAATACAAAGTATTCTGAATTCGTTTGGGATTGGCAGCAATCAGCCCACTTTATGATAAATTTGACATTTTATTTTAAATGTTGAATTGAATTGTTGTCTATATCCAGTATTATTTTTAACTATTTCTGTTGCTCCCTGTCCATATCTCCAATTATCACTTTTGGATGAGCATAATATTCAACATCAGGCTCATACGCGAATGCTAGGCGCAGGAATGGCTGACGTGAAGAATTGATCAAGTGCCAATTGATTCAGTTAACGAGCAAAGATGAAAATGATTGAATTACTAATATTACTTTTTAAACGTAGGGGCTGATATTAGAAGAGTAAAAATTTAGGGTTGTATGTATTTTTTAATGCTACATAATAAAAAATACAAATAGAAGGATTTGTCCAAAAAATTAAAAACATTTCTGGTGCGAGTCACCATTAACCCTTAGCGGTATAATAATTAGTTATGAATCGATTCTCAGTCCAAGGAAATATACATATGAAATTTTATCAAAATCGGTCAAGCCGCTTCGGCTAATATATATATATATATATATATATATATATATATATATATATATATATATAGCCTAATATATATATAATATATATAGCTAATATATATATATATATATATATATATATATATATATATATATATATATATATATATATATAGCATGATACCTGTTTGAATAATATTGATTCATTACGAATACATTTCTAAAGCAGTATGGTGGAGCATTATTAAAAGACGAAAAATATAGTCTTGTTAATTAATACAAGCAGAAATATATTCGAAATAAGAGCGAAGCAAAAATAGCCGTCTAATTTGCTACTTACTTTACCTCTTCGTAAATTCGTTAAATATTCGCGATATTAATTGCAATTAAGGCGTAATTTTCGAGCCATAAAAACGTTGTTTTCCTCAAAGCAACTGATAAGCGGCTTATATCGAGGCGGCCTTGATATAATTTCTAATTTTCTAGATAAATGAAACGACTGTACGATTTTAATTCCTTAATGAGCACGATTCTAAATAAAATTGCTGCCGATTTTTTCACAAAGCGTACCGAGGAGAAATTACATTTTTTTAAATACATTATTCTCATCGTTTATACCTTAACAAATATTGGGCCTTAGATATATTATGTTCTCATGTTTAATAAATAATGCTCGTTTAGACAGACTTTCCAGCTAATTAACTACTTTTATCACAAAATAATGGAAAAATAATGCGGATTGTTTATATATATTTCCATATTTATTTCTCACTTTTATTAACTGCTGTTAATTACTCCATTTTTTAAACATCTTCGGTACTCTTTTATCTTGGCTCGGAACATCAGTTTTTCCAGCATATTCTATAATTCACCCATTTTTATCACTTTACCATTACTTTCCTTTTTTATTGTTGGGGTTATTCGCATCTCGAATACAGCGCATCATAAATTAAAATACATAGAATGCGATAAAATATAAAAAAATTATTCAAAATGAAAGTATTCTTTTGAACATAATAGAATGCAGCAATGATCTCTTTCCTTTTTTTTCCCAAAGAAAGTTCGAAAAGTAATATGTAGAGCTCCGTTCACTTATAGCACAGTTGAAGAAAAATTCTCGGGAAAGAAGACGTTCGAATGAAATAGAATTAAACCAGTTACTTTTATTATATTATTCTATTATTACTTTCCAAATATTAATGTGATGAAACATATTTTGCATCATTATTCCATTCCTTTTTTAACAGTACCACTTACCAACATAAAATTACTTAAAATGAACTGATCTATAGAGTACAGATAATTAAACAATTATCTCCGTCGTTTGTTTTCTCAAGATTAATACAGGAAGGAATTAGTATATTTCTCTCTGTTACCATGAATAGAAAGAACAGTTGAAGCGTGTATAAGATAGTAATTATAGTCTATCCAAAGTTTTTTTGCATATACGTCATCAATATATTTAAAATATTGCTTGCCGTAATGTGTAAATGCGTTTTAAAATCAGACGATATTTTCCTTTTCATTTTGTTCTAGTTAAAAAGAGACACAATGCTGTCTTATTAGTTCGAACGTGTAACCGAATTAGGCTGCCAAAGTCGTCCGGTTGTCAAACGTATGCAAAATTCTTCAAAACAATAGCGATGAGGTTATAAATCGGCAAACGTTATTTTAATGCTTTGGTTGTTTTGATAAATTTGGCTGCTTATTACTAGTCTGATTAGAAATTCCGAAGCCAGACTGAACAGATTGCGTCTCTAAGCAGTTACTATGAACAGGAACGAGATAATGGAGGCCCCCTCTTGTAAAATTCGTTAGAGAGGTAAACATTTTTACTGCTAAATATTAATTTGCTATGATTTCTATTGAAAATATTTTTATAGTGTATGAAATATATAAAAACAGTGATTAGTTTTCAATATTGCTTGCTTAAAAATTTTTAAAAGCATATAATAATATGAAGGATGACTTACTAGTTCAATTTATGTATTTAGATAAGACATGGATATTTCAGAATGGGACCAATATACCCAACGGTCAGTAATGGCAAGATGATAATAAAAATAGTGCTGTGATAACAAAAGTTGATGGAAAAAGGTAAATGTTTGAGTAACAATTGATTAGGTTTTAATAGTCATAATATTTATTAATATTTCATTGCAGATATATTGTATTTCATGCTGGTAACAGGAATGGTTAATAAGACCCTTGGTTTGGATTAACTCAGACACATTGAAGAAGAAATTGACAAATGATGGAATTGTGATCAAATATTAGATAGATTGGAAATTAACAGCTTACTTATTTAGTTATGTGCACATATATGTGTGTAATTGTTCAGAATATATGTGAGCATTTGGTTAAAATGTGTTAGAAGAGAAAAAATAGTTTTACAACTGTTTTGCAGGTATATCAAATGCGTTAAGGAGAATATAGTAATTAAATCTAGTTTTACCAAGAAAGATAAATACATATTATATATACATATTATACATACAATAATAATTACACAGATAAAAATAAAGGTAAATATGCCCTTTAATGAAAGTAAAATATGTTACTTTGTATGTGTATGTACACAATTGTTAATTAGGTGTATTAGACCTAGAGTGGATACAACTACAAACGCGCCTGAAACTCTAACTCATAGGTGGTATGAGTATATTTAAACATAACCCTAATCTACAAAATCCTTTAACTGTGTACATATTTGTAGTTTTAAGTCCTTTGAAAATATATGCATTACATTTACTATAATGTTAAAATAAATTATGTTTGATAACAGTATGTTTTTAAATGATTTTATTTAGATTAGAATTTTGTTGTGTGTCAAAGCCAAACTGACCAAAAACTCAGAGTTAATACAGCAACATTGCGATGTTTTCACGTCCACGTCGTTCGTTCAGTTCGAATGATTTACGACGAACATTGTAAACGAACTGTAAACAGTCGATAGTTTCCAAGACTAATCGGGAGCAGTTCTACAGTTTCTAATGAAAAAATCCAACAGCTTCCAGTAAAATTCGACTTAAGAAAATATTCCCAAGAATATTTGTCTTGTGTTTTATCCATCGTGTCACTCTGAAAATCAAAACCACTCAAACAACAAAACCTTGTCGTAACATTCAAACCGCTGTCAAGAAGAAATCTGAAAGCGCATCGGCATCGGCAAACGACCGTTCCGGATGTATATACGTTGCCCCAGGTCACGAGATCGTCACCGTCTCTCCTCTACGCCGGCCGTAATCTCGAGAACAGCTTTCGATATCTACAGATCAGTAATTTGTTGTCGGGTAACGAATTGGCGTCATTCCGTCGACATATCCCTCTCTGTCGTGTCTCGGAGCAAGGCCTTATCGTCTCGATGAAAATGCACTGTTAAAATAGTAAATAACCCATTTTATAGTTCACTAGGTCGAACTGGAGACCGTTCAGATCGTTCTCGGACTAAAACAGATCAATAGATAACCAGAAGCACTTAATGTCAAAGATTTCTACATTAACTAAATTATTTATAAATGTACCAGTTATAATTTCCAATTATTTCTTCCCGTATACCTGTTCTATATAGGCAAGCACAGGATTGGGAAGTACTTGAATTACTTCTAATTAAAATACGTAATTGAAATGCAAATGCGTAGTTTTAAAAATATAATTTGTGTGATTAATATTTCAAATACCCGACGCTGAGGTATCTTGTAATTAGTATTTCAAATTATGTTATGCTTATGGCCACAAAATACATTCGAACGTAAATACATTTAGAGATCTTATTAAGGCAGAAAATAACTCTCGATAACTTTCATAAGGAAACTGGCGACCACTAAATGTATCAATCTTTAAGATGGACAACACTGCACCTGTACTATACGACAAATTGTCAAATATCTTGTCTACTGGCGTTTTTAAACGTATGTATATTAATTAATTTTATCGGTAGGAATACTGTGACACATCCGGGATTAAAATTTGACGTATTTTGCTTTTATCGCATCACAACTGAATGTAGCTTAGAAAGAAGATTTTATAAGTGTCATTTTACACTGTTATCTAAACTAAATAAAGCCATATTGGCATCATGCCCCTCGTTACAAGATGCGGTGGTTGCCAGAAAGCAAAACGATAGATGAGAGACGAACAATACAATATCTCGAACTTCAAGTCTTAGGGGCAAATTATAGAAAGCATGAAATGATGTCTGTGAGTAGCAGAAATGGTTGTACTAGTAAAGAAAATGATGATTTAATTATTTTAGTGAAGACGGGCAGCAATCAACCAAAGACATCAAAAATTAAATTAGAGTTCCTTCCAACTTCCTAAACGATACAATTAAACAAGTTTGTGTCCATCAAGGCTTGTAGAAAGATTGTTTTCTATAGTAGCTTTCATTCATTCCCCAAGTCCAAGGCTGCTTGATTTAAATCATTTGAAAAGCTAGGCTTCATGAAATGAAATTCTTGTTTTACTGATTAATAGGCTAGGCTAGATTAGTCCTACTTTATTTATATAACGCAACATCATTTTTATTTTAAATAAAAATAGTTAAATATTATATTTGGTGTTTTATATTTGAAATAAAGGATTTCAATATTTCGAATTTTAAATGCAAGTGACATAGTATTTTATAATATGTATTTCAATTAAAGCAAATCATCTATTTTGCCCAGGTCTGTACAAGCAAAACATATGAAGATGTCATAATGACTCTGATTCAAGAATGATGTGATAACTATCGGAGTTAACTCATGAATCCAGTCTGCCTCTACAGAGCACAGGATTGGTATATATCCGAGATACAACTTACACTGCTCCAAGTGTTTCAAACCAAAAAAGTCCGCGCCTTACTCAATGCCCCATGGTTTATGAGGAAGGAGAATACACACCTAGAATCAGGCATCCTCTTCGTGAAAAGCTTCATGAATATGCTCAGTGTGAGGTTCTCCCTAGGCCCATTAGAACACGAAAACAATCTGATCAAATCCCTACCCATCCATAAATGTCGGTAGTTAAACCAAATAAGACAATCCAAGTAGTAACCCAGGGTCTGTGTCGCCGGCGGAAACCATTCTGTCCTGAACCCGAAGTGACATCAGAAAAGACCATTTGGTTTTAGCAGGAAAAAGAAAAGAAATCATAAATTCAACAAAGCAAGCTTATTATCATGATATTTAATTAGTAAGTGGGACAAACTGACAATTCATTTTGAAAACATTGAAAACAAATGCAGTTCTTTCTGGAAAATATAGGAAGAACTTAAGAAAGTAACACCTCCAGCAGCTAAGGAAACTAAGGAATAATCAGCTAAAAATTCCTTCTTATTTGCAAACAATGAAATATCAGAGCATTCTTGATGAACGCAAGTACAAATTGTGTAAATCAGATGGGATAGAATCAGTAACCAACCAAAAAACTAAAAAAGATCAATCTTGATACAGTACGTGATACAGTACAAAATTAAGTGATAATTATCTTGGTTTAATGAAAATGGAATGGTGTAATTGTGTCATTGTTCTTTTTCAAATGTGGCTTTGATTTTTTTCCCACAAGACAGATCTAATGGAAGAATGAAATCAAAATCTAAAGGATCTATTGGTATGCTTTATAAGACCAAGGGAAGCTAATCGATTTATAAGAAATGATGACAGCATTGTCACAAAAGCAAACGAATTTATTACTTGAATGTATTTTAATTTATGACCTTTCTAAACTAATTTACAGTTTGTCGTATTAGTTAATAAAATTAACTAATAGTATTTAGTTGCGTCAGTAATGGTGGGTTTGGGTAAGACGAGATACTTTCTGGAATAATCTCTAAGCTGGTAAATTGCCATTCGGTAGGCTTACTGACAAGAGCTGTGATTACTAGCTCAGGGTATGCTGTGGCTCACCCCAGACCCGACCTAAACCTGGTAACAAATAATGTATTGCTATATCAAGAAATATTTCTTTTGATGTCACATTCTTATTCCGCATTCGATCTTTGCTATTATTGGTTCTAGGATGTTATAATATAATACTTAAGTACATTAAGAAGATTAAGAGATCTAGCAGCGAAATGTAGAAATATTTATTAGTTAATAGAAAAAAAATCTCAATCATTAGAGGCACCAAGATACTATAGGGATGATTGCCTACAGCGAGACCTTCAAATATCTTCTCTTAGCCAGCAAATCAAGAGAATCACAAAGAAAGCTGAAATACAACTCTCGGAACAACACTCGAGCAGGACACAGAATCAAAAGGAGTAAACCATTTGATATATGAGTAGTTCTACTTCATACCATACATGGTATTCCTGATTTCTAATTTAATTATTCTAAGTTGTTTTTAGTTTTTAATAATTTCCTACCGGTATAAAAGGCCTTGGTCGATTTGCTATAATTTTACATCTTTCTACATCTCTTATCCCCATATTCTGACACTATAACTAATAGGTTCATGCTTTTCATGCAAATAATTTTAATGGAACACTCTAATATACATGGATAAATATATAATTCACGGTCACTTGAAACAAAGTAGAATTATTAAGATGTGTTTTTTGTTTCTTTGCGTACAAGAAATAGACGAAACGTGTTGGGCAGTTTCCGTATGATTGACCGTTCGGTTTTTCTGTGATGATGATGATGCGGTTTCCACTTCAGGAATTAGTAGTTCGTATTATTTGATTTGCGTGATTTTGACTTTTTTTATTGTTCATAAACATACAAATCATTCTCATCAGGATACTAATATATTGATTTTCAATTTTTTATCGTCTAATTCTGATTTTAATTTATGCTGATGATGAAATCAACAAAGTTTCTCTTAATTTTTATTTTCATTGGATATGCAAAATAAATTAAATAGTTTTAAAATTTTAATTTGGCTTCAACTTGACTGGTAAACTTCAATGTTATGTCATATATGTTCATTCAATATATATTTTGTAAAATATATCCATATATAATTTGAATACCTTAGAAAAACTGCGTGGGATGTGAAATAGATAAATGTATTAATATAACTATTACCTACCAAAATTAAACTATGTCAGTTGTTAAATAAGAAACTTTAATTTTACTTCCTATTTTGATTAAGTAATCCTTTATTGTTGCTATAGACCAATGGAAAAATAGTGATTTTATATGAAAGACAGGGAATGAACATTTTATTTTATAGTTGTCTAGTACAGTAGATAGTCATAGAGAATTGAAACTATTTTTTTTCTAATATTTGAATGAAAAAATAAAACTCAACATTATTTCTGTATTGTTCTGTAATTTAAGTAACATTTTAGCTTAATATCAGGTTGTCGTTATACGCCCCTTGAAAAATGGTTATTTTAAAACAAACACAAGCAAGAAACATTTTATTTTACACTTTCTACACATTTTATACAGCCATTCTTTTTCTAACATTCGAATGAAATAATAACAACTTAACATGATTTCTGTACTTGTAGCGCGGCGTGGGACGTCAATTCTTCAACTGATGTCGAGAGGCATTTGTAGTCCCAGTATCAGCAGTTTGCTATTCTTTTCGGATCCTACCATATGCAGAGCAAGACCTTATGACCATTAGAGACCCTGTAGATATAACTTTAATGATAATGTCTTCCCAGGGATCATTCTTTTGAGATCTGAGAACAGGAAATAGAGCTAGATCTGGAGAATACGGTGGATGAGCAATTCGAAGCCTAATTCATGGATTTTTGACACGGTGCATAGTCTTCGTGAAGCAGCACTTTCTTTTTCTTCAAATGCGGACGTTTCAAGGTAGTCAATGAAAATAATTCCATGCGCATCCCAAAATACAGACGCCTTAATGTTGCCAGCCGACTGTTGCGCTTTCCCACGCTTTGAAGCGGGTTCATCGTGTACAATCTACTCGGATGACTATCGACTGGACTTGCTCCGAATCACCAACTAGTCGTTGGTTTTGGTCAAAAGTGAGCTCGCGCGGCACCCAATTTGCACAGAGCTTTCTCATACCCAAATATTCGTGAATGATATGATGTATATGTTCAGTTAATATCTTTAGAGTGTCTGCTATTTCATTCAGTTTCAATTTACGGTCATTCAAAATCATTTTGTGGATTTTTTTTATGTTTTCGTCGGTAACAATCTCTTTTGGGCGTCCACTGCGTTCACCGTCTTCGGTGCTCTTTTCACCTCGTCTAAACTTAGCTACAAATCATTAGTGGTTGATTTTCCTGGGCAGTGTCTAGAAACTCGGCATCAAGCCAGGTTTTTGCTTCAACTGGTTTTTCCTTTTTATTTCTGAAACTCCTTTTTATACATTTTTTACCCAATAACAAAAGTTGCTTCACTCAAAATGCTATAATTCACAAACTAATGATCCGGCAGCTGTCAAATTTATGCACGCATCTTTTGAGGGTTAGGACTAATCAAAAAACATAGTAGCACCATATATGTGTCAAGCCGGCCACTTTCAATTGACCTGTTAGGTCATGTTATTTATTTTCTGTAATGTCTAATCGGGAATACCGTCGTTTTATAAATATGACAAAAATATCTTCTGGTACAAATAACTCGAAAAAAGCTACCGGTCGATTAAATTAGTGCATAATTATCCTGCGTGATTTTAAATATCGTAACCACGATAATGCTTCATTAAGTGCCTTTATGATTTATGAAGCCGTTAATTATTTTCGACGAAGGCGAGGAGATTGAACGACAATCGCCAGCCATGCAGCACGTCAGGTCTCTGATGCCCGAAAAGATACGTTTCTTCCGAAGATAAATCGGAACCGTCGCTGGCATGGAGATTTCACAGATAATTTAGGACAGGAAAACAAGTATTTGACTGGTAGTTTCGGTCTTTTGTTGTTGCCTTATAATTAATTAGTTCGCAATACTGCAGGTGGTACGCTTAACAAGTTAGGAATTGCCGCTGTTTCTGTTTACTTCAGAACAATATCATTGTTTAAAGGCTATAGAACGCCTTCATAAACTTTAATAGAAATGTAATTTTCGTGGGCTATTCAATAAGTTTGTGAAAATGGAAGGAAAATGAAATTTTAATTGGACAAATAACTTAAATAAAATTTTTCAACATAATTTCCCAAAACCCGAATATATTTATTCAAGCAATCTTCTAATCTATATATTACATCACAGAATTTGTTATCTAAACAGCCTGCACAGTATATCTGCCACTTCTGTAGAGCACTACTGTTTCACTTTTCTTTTAATGCCAGTTGACTATTAATAGTCGTTGAGTTACAATAGTGAAAATACATTTTTTTCCCATTTTCCCTCTTCCTTAAAATATGAGGTATGTCAGAAAGAAGTTCATTTTGAAAACAGAATAAATTAATTAGGTATTTTTAGGACAAGATAACTTCCAAAATGTACAGTTTATCTTGGTGGTTAAATTTAATTTCTTACTGAATATATAGCTTCAGTTACTGTAACGTCGTTTTATTATCTCGAATTCCTCAGTCTCGAAGTCACTGATATATCTCGTTAGCTGCGACCTTCAGATCGATTTTTTTTATAGCCTTGTCTTAGCTGACTGCTTAGTTACATTATAGCTCTGATATTCGTTGTTATGATATACTGTAGTTCAAATTTGAGACAGAAAAGCTTCGAACAATCATATAAGGTCAAAGGTCCGCTGTTTCCATCATGGTTACCAAAATTAGAATAGTCGTTTAACAATTTGTGCAATTTCAAAACTCAATTTTTTTAAAACCACTTATTGTTGAAACGCTAAATAATAAATAAATAGAAGAAAATATGATTTTTTCAACATTACCAAATATTTTCATACTATATTAAATAAAAGTAACGCACATTAATACGTATAATTTATTTAATTCCTCTGTATTGTAAAAGAGTGTATATATTTATCAGTTTTTATTGAAGTTGAAGCGATGCCAGAAGTGAAGACGTGAAGTATATAGTGAGAATTTTTGGATAGTTCCACATATTGTCAAACTGTAAAACTTCATCAGGTCAGGTAAGACATCATATACCTGACATTCGGCAAGCATTTATCACTTAATCACTTTAGGAAGTGTTTCATTAACTTCATGAGATTTACAGCCTTCCTATATATTTTTATATCTGTTTTTTTTTTCGACTTAATTGCACTGGTCAATCTGCTTTTGTATGTATAATTGTATATAATATATGTGTCTTGGTTATATATCTGTTGTGTATGTTATTAATGATATTAGCATGTTTAATATATTGATATCTGATGTTCTAGATATGTTACTTTTTTTCTGTATCATATGTATCTGTTCTGGCCATCAAAATATAATTTCGGTAAGATAATATTTGAGTATGTTTAAACACTGCAGAAGAGAGATTTATTTTTGGGGGAGGTTTCAATTTTAAATATATAGAATCAGGATATAGACTATAAACTAAAGGCAAATAACTAGTATAAGCGACCAAAGAGCTGTATCTACCACTCAACAGGTAAGTCAGCCTATTGGCTTACTGAATCTGATAATATCTCTGATTTGCAGGATATTTTTAATACAAAAAAATTGTTTCCTAACTTTACAGAAATGGAAGAGAAATTGACCTGAATTATGATGATCAGCAGTTTTGTTAAATTTTCATTGAAAATTATAAAA
Source organism: Rhynchophorus ferrugineus (assembly GCF_030347505.1). NCBI lineage: Eukaryota > Metazoa > Arthropoda > Insecta > Coleoptera > Curculionidae > Rhynchophorus > Rhynchophorus ferrugineus. Next base: position 34,823,614 of record NW_027472585.1, on the reverse strand, counting down.
GAGACAAATTTAATGGGGCCTCTCCTTTAATAACAATACTACTGCTTGGGAAAGCGCTCGAATTGACCTTCATTAACGTTATTCGAGAAACCAACCTGAAGACGACACATGACACAGTGAAGTTCTTTGGTGAACATATCTCTATTAGTATATACTCCTAATTAAGTAAGATATTTAACGGAGCTTTCAGAATGAGATTTGTACCTGAATATTGGAAACAGCTGGAAGTGATTATACGATAGCCTTGGAAGCAGCTCAATGATGTGAAATCCTTCATAGCTATCCTTCTATTAATAATTACATCAAAGCCTTTTGTGTAAATATAATTAAATGAAGGAAGTTCGGAGAAAATTCCTCGACAGTTGATTCCAAGTCATAATTTGGTGAAAATATTTGATTTGGCTTTTATTGAGTAGTTTGATACGATAGAAGAATGCATAGAGAAGGTTCATGCAAATTTTCAAGTAAACCGGTTTAATAGAACTTGAGATATTGTGTCAACCGTCTCGAAAAAAAAAATAGTTTCGAGAAAAAGACGTTTAAAGTTTTACTTTTAGTTGTCCCGTCACTAAAACAACTATATCTATGAAAATAATTTAAATTTGGACAAATCTTCTCAAGTGTATATGTATCTAGAGTTAAATTATGTTACAGTTTTTGAATCTCTTTGAAAGCACCAGGTAGCAAAGCAAGAGGAGCATATTCCCTGCTTGTCGTTCGTATCCGGTCTTCATCCAGGCGCGTGACACGGTCCAATTTCCATATTCAAATCGTCCACTGACTGTTCGCCGTCTGGATAGCTCGCGAGCAACCTGGATCCGTCTCGCTACAATCAATTTCGCCACCCTTTGCCAACAGCAACAACAACAAAAAAGCGAGGAGAGATAGACCGGATATCAGGGTAGCGACGTCGACGTCGACGTCGAAAAATACAAACTGGCAGCAGCATCGACTGCGCGCCCAGAGTCCGGACGTGTGTGAATGCGAACATTAAATATGCATCGACGGCTCGCCATCGTACGTCGATGATAGATGGATGACGGCTGACAGGTGTCGAGAAAGAACTGAACTTTTCGCATAAAACACAACTGTCAGACGTTGATTTATGGGAAGGGGTTTTTCTTCAAATTGTTTCTAGTTTCGCCTTGGTGACGTTCTTTTTCCCAGCAGTTCGTGTCTTGGACTTCTTCGGCGTTCCGACACGTTCTCGTCCCGGTCACCTGGTTCAGTTATTATTTCGGAGAGCGTAAAGGATGACTCTCTCGAACGTATGTGTTTGGGTTGCTGATTCGTCGCCAGTTGCCTGAATGGAATTTATTTACCGTTGAACTTTGACATCTTTTTAGTAAAATTCCTGTAAAAATATGAAAAACATGACTTAATGGATTCCTTGAAAAGGAAAGAAAACAATATTAGGTTAGATGTCTGCATATAACTTGATCAGTGCTATCCATTGGTGCATTTTTTATAACATCTTTATTACATACGCTTAGTACAATTTTAATTATATATTAATTTATTACTACATTTCATTTGTACTTGGATTAATTCACAAGCCAGACGAGTGCGGGAAAATACATCAATATGTATTCCTCAATTATAAAATTATAAAAACTTATAGCTATAGTTAACACTAAAGGTATACACTTTATATAAGTTCATATGGATTGGTTCGCTTAAATCTCCTGACATCCTGCGCGCTATCCAGCAGTTGTATTGCGTCCATGTTAGTATGATTTAGTAATCTTCTTTCATGTTTCAAGGCGAAATCTTGGATAACTTCGTCAATCTATTTGCTTTCCAGGTCATCGTGCAGTTCTTCGTTGGTTACGTAGCGATAGATATTGGTAATCAATCGAAGAACCTTGTTTTGACAGCATTGGATGACTAGTTGATTTGAATTTTTAGTGCAACCAGTATTTGCACCCCATAGGTCCACATTGGCTTTATAATTGTCTTATAAATCAACCTCTTTGATTTTAGATCAAGTTGAGAGTATCTTCCGACTAACCAGTATAGTTGTTTTATTTTGGTTCTAATGTGCTTTGCTTTTGGGCTAACATGATGTTTCCAATTTAATTTACAGTCAAGATGGATTCTGAGATATTTAACTGATTCCGCTTGAGGAATCGGGTATCCATTGAGTGATCTAATAAAATTTTTATTACTTGGCCGCAATGCAAAATTAACGTGGACAGATTTAGAGATATTAAGTTGAATTTTCCAATCTTTCGTCCATTTGTAGATTTTGTTGACTGCTAAGTGATAAGGGGTGTCCATTTTTTTTATTATGTGGCATTAAAAAATACATAAAACCCTAAATTTTCACTTTTCTATCACCAACTTTTGTTTTTTAATAGCCATTTTAATAATTTTATCATTTTTTATCCCGCTCGATAACATCAATTATTATCACTTGGTAAGTTATCCCCTCCATGTGGGTACCGGTATTACTCACCAAGTAAACAGCACGGTGTATAGATGACAACGAAGATGGTCTCCTATTTCTCTCAAACAATAAGCCTTCTCTCACTCCCTCTAGAGTTTTCGGGTATTATTAGTGTTTATGCGTCAAGCGTAGTAGTTAAACATTTTTGTATATCAGTGTAAATTTCATATCAAATATATTCTCAAGTAACTCTATTATTTATTTATTAATAACTAATATTATTGAACATAATTTATTATTAATAACCAAAAAATTAATTAATTTTGAGTGTAAATCGCACGATCAGTTAATTAAGTCATTTATATAACCTCTAAAATACTCAACATGGATCACGAGTTTCCGCAAACAACCAACATCCATTGTTGGGGTCGAATTTGAGCCGTGATACAAGTAAATCTAGAAGCATTCAAAATAGAAGAGCCCAAAGAACCGAAGAAAGTCCAGGAAGAAAATACTGGAGTGCGTGTGAGAATGGCGCAATTGCGTCAGTAACAAAACAAAGACGGGCTAACAAAAAATATTGTTCACGCTGTAGCATTAAGAGATTAATATTATGTAATAAATTAATGATATAAATAATTATTACTTAAAATAAATTATAATAAATTAAAAAATTAATGTTGGTTTGTTTGGTGTCTTTTCGGCATCATTAATGTCTGCCTTGGCAAGTTGGATTGTCTGTGTAGTTATATTATTCCTTTAGCAAATAATCGATATGAACCATTCTAGTTTGGCTCTTTTGGAATTTAAAAGCTATATTTCAAAAGGCTATGATCTAGTCATTTTAGTCTCTTCAGTGTGGTCTTGTTTGTAACCCGGTCGTGATAAAAGACGCATTAGGATGTTGTAATGTGTTCATGTTACTTCAACAGTAACATATTAGGTGGAAAACCATCAGGATTATGATTAAAAGCACAATTACAACTTCAGAACAAAATACAAAATTGCAGTTCCTCCAGGCTCGAGTGGATTTTATTAATAATTACAAGAAAAGTTTGAGTTTCACTATCAACAATACAGAGCCCAATATATCGTGATTTTCATATAAAGTGCCTTCAATTAGATATTCTGTTAAATCTTTTAAATATATGCGTTTAAAATTGAACCACCTAATGGACATAACTGAAATTGTGACACAATAATATGCTTCAATAAAATTAAAACAATTTCGATCCTGAAATTGTCATCTCTTGGATGTTTTACAACTTAATCAACAACCCACGTGTATCTCACAAACTCTAATTAGAAAAATAACCCTAGGAAAAGTTGTTACACCAAAAAAAAACCGAGATTCAAGAGTATATTTTTGAAACTCGGTAGTTTTTCTAACTACCAATCTAACGAAGAATCTTTAGCATTTCCAGCAGCCGTAATTAAAACGCTACTTTCCCGTAATATTTTTTCAAGGCGGTCGGTCGACGTTAATGAAAATCCGTCGAAGTCCCGCGGGGATACACGTCGATAAGCAGGAAGACGTTATGAACGCAATACGGGAGACAGGGGGGGACTTCACAAACCTCGAGCTAAGCCAGAGACGCCGCATAGTAAAGCGATATTAAACTTTTTTACGACATTTTGTTTATTGTTTATTATTCTTCCTTAGGATATTTAGCTAATAAAGAAATCGGTCGGAATGACGACGGCCTCGTTTGGGGAGCGTAGGTGTTGGATTCGAAACTTTCTCATTCCTTGGTATTAAATACAATGTTTTTAATTGTCATACAGGGCGACCCGAACTTTATTTTATAGACTTTTATGTACTATATTCTATATATTAAGATTAAGAATTAATTTCTAAAGAATTATTCATATCAATATTTTGTCATTAATATTTACTCTCCACTGTATATGATTTTTCTGACATTATTCTTCTACGAAACAATATTTATCTCAATCTTATGAGCTCATATTGAAAATGATAATATAGTGACCTTGAGGCATGTCGAATTTTACATCGTGGAATGTCTACTGAATGTGTCTGTCTACAAAATAACCAGAAATATAATCCCGGATGTTCAACACGGGCGGGGTGCTAGCCAGCGCCGACTATGAAATGATAACGATTATCTGGCAACCACGAAACGTTTATCTGGGATGTTATGGAAGGGTACTTTCATCATTCAGTAACCGATCATCCTTTGGTTTAGACGTACCACCATCGACTGCCCTAGCCTCGTCAACTGGTAAACCTAGCGCCGATACCTTTCATTTATTACCAGTATTTTCCACGTTTATATTACTTCAACAAATAACGGCCACATAATGTAACAACCACTGTTTCATTTACCATTTTTACCTCCATTCACCTCCATGACCCCGACGTGATCTTTCGCAAAATTGGGTTTGGAGGATACGTGTATTTTACGTGACCGTTATCTTTTTTATACAATATTTTTAATTCGATTCTTTATTCCAATTTTTGTTTCTTGAACATTAAATTCTTTCAAACATTTGTTCCTTATTAAATATTGTTTTAGTGCTGGAACAATGAACCTTAAATTTCATTATCATTTCCACTTCATTAAAAAAAATTGCCCAAATTTTGCTTCTTTCACAATCTTTTGAACTCTTAGAGATTTTGCATCACTATTTAATCATCAGCTTCTCGACTAAACATTTCCTTCGGAGCTAAGTTTAAACAGCTACTTTTTTTTTCAATTACCGTAACGTATGTGACTACGGATTAGTCACAGAGCAGCTCCAGAAGCTAGGTAACGATTGCAGTCACTGTAGACTCGTCATGTCTTCGCCGAGGTACCAGAATTGCCAACGTCTCGTAGTCGAAGAAAATAAGCTACCACGTCGTCGAACAATCGAACCTCCAACAGCGTCGATCACGGCAGCCCTGTCCGAAAAATAGCTTGTTGTCAACGTCGCATAGACCACGTTCAAGTGCCAAAGAAACTGTGAAGCAACGGCATCTGTAAGACCAAAAGATATCAATAGCCGTACCAGATCACAATCGTACCAACCAATATTCACACATCTATATATTCCGTTTGGTCAGCTATATAAATCAGTTTTGAATTATCATACCAATATGCTTCAAAGCTCTTTTCATCACAACGACTAAAATAAAATATAGTATATCATACGATTAGTTTGATAAATCGTTTTGAATTTTCCGCACAGTAACATTAAGCACACTTCTGATGTCCTCAACCGCTATCTTTTAAGTCTACTGTAAACTTTTGAGTAAGCTGGAACTTTTAGTTTTGTCTGATAGCTATTGACTCGACGAATTGAATTGACGAATTTTAAGGAAATGGAAAACGTTATTTTCATGTGCTAATTAAGCATTATTTTTACGCAAAAGCCAAAGAAAGGCTTTAATTCCTTTCTGCACCATTTATTTCAATATTTGTGAATTGGTTTACTGAGTTTCGTTGTGGTCGCATCGCCACAAGCAACGTCAAAGTTCAAGTCATACAAAAGAAACCGTCGTGCCAGAAATCGTCGATAAAATCTATGTAGTGATATTGGACGATCGGAGAATGAAAGTTTATGTGGTAGCTGAGGCAGTAGGCATTCAACTAACCTGGTATTCAACTAACCATATATAAACAGTGAATTTATTTTGAAAACACTAGACTCAAAAAATCATGGTTGTCATCTGAGAAAACCAGTCGACTGACTCCATAGCCAAATCGTTTTGTTCGGAAGATAATGTCTTTGGCGAGACCAGAGTGGCGTGGTGTATTGCGACCTGTTGAAACCTGGTGAAAGAGTTAATAGTGCTTAACAAATGATCAATTTGAACCATGCCTTGATAGGAAAACGTCCAGAATGTGCCCAAAGACACAGTAATGTAATTTTACAGCACGATAACACCCGCCGTTTCCTCCAGACTTTGCGCTATTCGACTATCAAATTTTTGCTTCTATGAAACACGCGCTTGCAGAGCAGCCCTTCGCCAAATTGAAAGAAGTTAGAAAATGGCTGGATAAATGATTTTTCTCAGTGGATAAACAGTTTCTTTGGGATGGCAGCCATAAATTGCCTGAAATATGGGCAAGAGGTACAGAATAAAACGGCTAACACTTAGAATTCATATATTTTCTCATTTTTTTGAAAATTATGTAGCTTTTTTTCGAAAAACAAAAACACTAATCACTTAGCCGGAATAGGTACCGTGATTTTTCACACTAGATCAAAAGCGCAACCATATCACTTCTTCAAAGCAGTGCTTGGCGATGTTCAGCTACAATCCGAATGAGCCTTTGTAATAATTCAAAATACGGATATATCACAAAATGCCGGACATCAAGGAACAATTAAAACAATGAGTTATTCCACGTGAACTTCCACGAAAGGAAGTCAGCCAAGTTGTGTCATTCATATGGCTAACCTTGAAAAATATAAAAAAATCATCGGCAAATATTATACACACGTGCACTGAATGGCAAAATATATCAATACGTCAAAAATCGAGAAATTGAGCTACGAGCTGCTACCCCATACGATATATTACGCAGATTGAGCCCCCTGCGACTATTTGCTGTTTCCACGCTTGAAGAAATTGCGGGATGGCAAATAAACTGCCCTCATATTATTGGTGATGACTTTTGATTCTTGAGAAAATTATTCTATCCTTATAAATCGATTAAATGTTATCATTTATGTGTGTTTAAGACTGTTATGGTACACTACATCATGCTTATTTTGCGCCAGAGATAGTCTTATATAAAATTATTTAATAGCAAGAAAATAGTTGATATGTCCATTAATGCTCTAAGTTTTCTTTAATTTGTAAAACATTTCTATTTTGTAAAACCAACATGCTTAAACATATTTCAGCGTTGTTAAAAGTATATTATGAGTGTAAAATAAACTGGATTTAAAATCAGTAACTGAACAATAAGACATACATACTTTATCGTGCTTGTGAGGGTGTGCTTATGGATTGATAATGATGATTACGATGAGACATCATCATGTGTTGTAAAAACTAGCATATTTTGTTTTGTCGGTTCGATATAAAAGCAACGTAGGCGTGGACAAGTTATCATAGTAAGAATATTTACATCAGTGCTCTCTTTATCAAACTTATAAATAATTTCTTGAATTGTATAGTTTTATTTATATTTTTTGTTAATAGTAGTTATATAAACAAATTAAATTGTCATATTTAGACTAACAATCCTGAAGTTCATCCACTGTTCCTTGGAAAACGATTCTGAATTGTGCCGTTTCTTCAAAAGTTATTATGGTAAATATGACAATCATAATCAAAATATAATATTGGGGCATATTTGAGGATATTATCACAATTGCTAAGTTAACTAGTATTTTTTGCGTGCATTTTGTCAGCTTATAACTGTATAAATGACAAATATTTTCTATCAAAAAAGTTTGCGAGTATATGGCTAACAATCCTGAAGTTCATCCATTGTTTGTAAGTCGAAAATGTATTAAAAAAAGTATAAATAGCATATTTTTCTTATAATATAAAGAGAAGTGACGTTTATGATGAGTATGCTTCATCGATAAATACACGAGAGTGTTGATTACTGTATTTTGAAGGTAGCTATTTTGACACCATTTCAAAGAAACGCAAATGGAGGCTAATAAAGTCTGAAAATAGTGAATTGGAGGCTGTATTTAGCCAAAAAATGGCGAAAAAAATGGAAATTGGTTTCCGTACTACAATAGTTATTTCGAGCTACTGAGCTGCTTCACTCTAACTAAATAATCACAGGGGAACGTTACCAACAAGATTTGATAAAATTAAGCTGACCATAAAAGCTCAAGCACTCTTAACATGCGAGAGATGAGTTACCTTTCAATATATCATGATCATCATCAATCTATAGTCAGTATTCGGGAATTTTTTCGACGCTGAAAGATAGGGAAAACTTGAAAGAACAAGAGTTTGAATAAAACATATAAATTTTTTCTGAATTGTTATAAACTTACGAGCAATACATAAAACAATCTGAATAAAACATATTTATTTGTACATCCTTACAAATTGCATTTCAACTGGAGATGTTATCACTCTCTAGAAAAGCTTTAATTTATATTTTAACTAAATATATACCAGTTTTAAACTTGTATTAATTTCCCATTAGTTACACCGTTACAACGAGAGTTTAATATTGTAGCTATATAACTTCATAAAACAGGAAATTTCTATAAAAATATCTAACTATTCACGAAGTACAAACCTTTGAATCGTTTAAGAAAATAACACATGCAACGTAACAAGTATACGATAAAGCGTGGTCTAGAACAAAATACGAGACCACACCGCCCAATATTTCTCGTAGATATTTCTTTTCTCGTGCAAAACCGATATTTTGTTAGTTTCCGCCACTTCGTCGAACGTTTTCCAACTTCTATTTGTAGAGAGCTCCTTTCGGCATAAAGATTTAACGAACAGCCCTTTCGAAATATAAACACGCAACAATTCAAAAGTATATAGACTCGGAGAGGATGAATCGGCCACTGCAAATATTTCGAAAAAGTTTTAATAACATTAAGCCGGCCTTCAGTTTCGTCAGTGTGGTGCCTTTCTGGAAAAATGCACTTAGTAATTTAAACAAACCGAACATTGGATCTCATACTGGTGCCGAATTCTGAAGTATGCGCTGTACAGTTTGCCTAGAGAGTTGTTAAATTCTTGCTGGAGGGCTTTGATGCGAATTAGGATACTCGCTTTAAAAGTATGAGAAACAAACTAACATAAACTTTTTAATATTAAATCTATTCAACGAATGTCCATAAGTTTCAATATATTTTAAACATCAGGGCATGTGTTCTAGTCTTTTTTTGCTTTAAAAAAGCAATTATGAAAGAAATTGGTACAATTATGAAAGAAACTGGTACAATATCTATTAGTATTTTTCATGACTTTTTCGGAACTTTTTACCGGAACTATGCTACCGTAATCTTGACGTAAATACGGGAAGTGATTATCAGAATAGTTAGACTGTGTACCCCTTGACTTCCCATTCTACCAACAATAGTGTATCTTCCATAACTCTTATAATATCTGACCGAGCACTGTTTTGCAAGAGGTTAACTTTTGTGACTGTTACTAGTTTTTGTTTGTATTTTTTGCAACAATATGTCCTTCAATTTATTCAATTGACGTCACAAATTACGTACGTAACGTAACAGTTTAACTTGGTTTCAGCAACTTGTAATATAATACACCTTGCTATCTCACCATATATACAATAAACTTTATGGCCATGAATATTCCGCTTCGGTGACTAACTCATTACTTTCACCCCTTCAGATTGTGATAAATCTACCTTTCATCGCCAGTAACAGTACGCCATAGAAAGCTTTTGTTTTGTGACTGTCAAGCACTAAATCTTTTAGATATTTTCTATCAAAAACGTTTGGAAGCACCATATTCAGCAGCACCTAAGCTGGTTGGAGGTTATTGAAAGTTTCTGCTGGTTTTTCGTTCAATAAGTCTTACAAATTATTGTCCTTAAACTTATCTCAACGAAATATGCTCCATTGTTATCGACAACATTGCGTCATCCTTCAGCTGGAGCTCCATTGTTCGAGAGATTTGATACTTTCTATCTGCAAAACTGAAGCAAGTGTTCTTCACAGGGTCTGTTGACGGCAGCTTAGTCTCATTAACAAAGTTCTACAGTGATTAGAAGAAGTTATAACTAGATGATGTCTCCGAGCAAAACGGCAAACCTATAAAAATATTTAAATAAGCCCCCACAACATTTGACATGAACATTTTGAATATATACTTGTGATTGTTTGTAATTACCTATGAGCAAAAAATCTCGACAATGAACAACAATTTCTGTCACGCCGGTAACCAGTCTGGATAACAGTGACTCATCTAAAATTAACCCTATATTTACTGACAAAATTATTTTATTTATATTCTATTTTATTTCACTTCAAAAATGTATCTCGTGTCTTTTAACACATCCTTGAAGATTATTGGTTAAATAGGTTCTAAAAGCAAATAGTTTTATTTTAATAGCAAATATAATCTGAATCGTAACATGATTTTTATCGGATGCTCTTCAGCTGGTGTTGTACTTCTGTGGGAATTGTAGATCAATACTGAAAAACAATAAATAGAATAAAAACACCAGGCTTATTTGTAAAAACAATAATTTCACTTTTTACATTTTTATTAGCGTTGGGAACTATCGACTGAAAACAGTCGAAACAGTCGATAGTCGCGAAACAGTCGATAGTTAAAAATAGTTTGACTGAAAATAGTAATTACTATTTTCAATCAAACGCATGGTTCGACTGTTTTTTTTTTCTGTTAAGATAGTCCATTCGTTAACAAATAAAAACTGTGATGCTCTTCTTAATAGCAAACAAAATAAATTGTTGAACATTGGAGTATTCCTATCAGAAAATGTATTTATTACAAATATTTAATATACTTTATTCACCGCTTTAGGGTTAATATTTTTAAAATAAATTTAACAACTGCTACTGCAAAAATTCTTCAAATCTTTTGGAACTATGCAATTTCTGAAACCTTTGGAACCTAATTTTGGTTTTCTAGATTTTAGGAAAAAAGTTTCAACAAACAAGAGACTTCGACAAAAATCCTGAAAGTTTATCAAAAAAGTATTACCTATCATACCAGTCAAAAGTATCTTACTATTTATCATTTACAATTTAATTTTTTGCCCTCGAAAACTAGCGTTCCAAAATGCTGCTATATTAATTTACAATATATAGTTATTCATAAGCAAACTACAAAAAAAAACATAAAACCACATATATTACATATAAATCTATATAAGCATAAATTCGATGCATTACTTTCAAGGTCGCGGCTTGTCATTAGATCATTAGGATGTCGTTGATTGTTATTCCAAAGTATCACTGTCCAATGTTCTTATATCTTAGCAAAATGCTGTCTAATTTCTTATTCTCTGATTCTCTGAATTTCACATTCTTCGACTTTTACTCTCAACAAATTCTAGCTACATCTTACCAATAAAATAAAATTTAAATAATTACAAAATTATATTATGTTTAAAATAAATGTCTAATTATTACCTGTTAGTACAGTTTTTGGTAATTTTCTTAATGGACAAACCTCACTATTGACCTGACTACTACTAACAAGAATCATTTTCTTCTCTGTTCTTGTTATCAATAAATTTTGACATATGTTGATACCTATTCCAGGTCATTGATAAAGAAGTGTTATAAATTTGGCAGCTAAAATTCCCACTATAAATAAAATTGATGCTGTTTGGATTTTATAACTTCCAAAAATGTAACCCTACATTCTGCACTTACCCTTGTTCCCCATATTTTAAAACGAATGTATGTTAGACCACCAAGAATAATACAACAATTGAATTATTATTACTATATAATTATTAATATAACAAAAAATCTAAATATTCTAGATTTGTTGGTGTTTTGATCTGATCCACTCGAAAAGAATGGGCCGCTATTAGAAAAGGAAGACAATATAGTTTCATATAGTTTAAGAAGATTACTGTCAATTTTCAAAATATCTGTCAATATACTAAGTTTCAAATTATTTGGAAGTCAATATCCTTTCTTTTTTATCATTCCCAAGGTTGACTACTGTTGATAAGCCAATGATTACCAAATCCTAATAATTTCGGTAATTTTTGGAGCTAATCTTCGAAAGCGTCCTTCACCAGCGAACACGTTTATTTAGTTACAATGTCAAAGGTACTTAAAGTGGCGTTATTAAGCTATTTGTGTAGAAAGGAATAAAAAAGCGTCACCAATAATTCCATTACATAATAATAACTAAGACTTAATAAATAAAGTTACTTTATAATTTTAATTTTATACCAGCGTATATTTGCATTCATTATGGGCGACATGCCCATCACTATCAACAAAACACAGCCAAAACTTGTGACAATATCTTAATCGCCAGAAACCGGTCGTAATATTTAAGAACTAGAAATTCCTAAAATTATATTGTTCACATTGATTTATGGCGCACGATAAATACATCAAGGTGAAATAATATGGTAGATTTCCTAGATTAATTTTTACTGGTAATAGGAAAATATTTTACATTTTTATGTCCCCGTGTAGATTTATTTCCTGCGCTCATAATTTATTATCTGTAGCAGAAATTAATTGCTGTTTAGATGTGGAAATACATTACTTAAAACAAAACGGTAATGAAATAAATGGCTGGAGATTAAAAAGCGACGACGATAACTAAACAAAACTGTACAAATGGTCGTAATTTAAAGTTTATTTTCTTTGAAAAATATAACTTCAGTATAATATATTTAATGTAGTAAAGATGTTGTTCAGGGGGCAGTATGGTTCTCCTACTATGATATTGAGATTGTAGATTCGAATAACGTTCAAAGAATGAAGATCTCAAACATATACTTGTAATTTACCCATGAGTAAAAGTATAAATCTCAATAATAAACCATTTCTACAACGCCGATAACCAGACTGGATAACAACGACTTATCTAAAACTAATACTATTTTCACAAATTTATATATTATTTTATTTACATTCCATTTTAATTCATTTCAAAATGTTTTCTCGTATCTTCTAACACATTCTTGAAGATAATTGGATACATGAGTACCGAAAGCAAATAGTTTTATTCTAATAACATTGCGATATGATTTTTAACGGATGGTCTGCAGCTAACAGGTTAATTTTCATATCATTGACATCATTTAACGGTTCCTGAAATTCGATCTCATTCTCTAATATCTTGTTGATGAATGGAACTATTGTAACCTTTAAGTGTGTCATAGTTGTAGTGTTCTTGATGATGATATTCAGTTAGAAATTCATCACTGTCCTGTTTGATTGAAGTCACAGAAATTACAGGTCCAGATCGCACAAAATACATAAAAATTATAAATAATTAGTGTTAAGTTCTTCTATACTGTTTAATACATAGAATGCTAATTGAAACAGGTCAATTGAAAAGTCCAACAAATAAAACATATAAAGTAAAACATATTTTTCTGGGAAAAATTAGATTTTTTTATTCAATATAATTCCATTCAAGGGTGATACACTGATTATAGCGACCCCCAACTTTTCGATACCATTTTTGTAGTACGATTAGTTCTTTGCTTTAAAATAAGCCTTAGTTTCGGCGGTCAACTCTTCATTCAACGAACATTTCTTCCCAGCGAGCATTATTTTGAGATCTGAGAACAGGAAATAATCGCTGGGGGCCAGATCTGGAGAATATGGTGGGTAAGGCATCAATTTCAAGTCCAATTCATGGATTTTGCCATCATTTTCACTGACTTGTGACACAGTGCATTGTCTAGGTGAAGCAGCACTTTCTTTTTGTTATGTAATAGTAGTAGTATTTGTTTTTATGTAATAGTCTCTGTTGATGGTACTTTCTTTTTCAAGGTAGGCAATGAAAATTATTTCATGCACATGCCAAAATACAGATGCCATAACCTTGCCAGCCGACTGTTGCGTTTTCCCACGCTTTGGAGCGGCTTCATCGTGTGCAGTCCACTCGGATGACTTTCGATTGGACTTCGGAGTGAAATGATAGAGCCATGTTTCATCCATTGTCACATATCGACGCAAATACTCTCTCGGGTTTATTACGCTTAATCATCTTCAAACACTTCTCCGAATCATCAACTCGCCGTTGTTTTTGGTCAAAAGTCAGCTCGCGTGGCACCCACTTTCCACAGAGTTCTCTCACCACGTCTAAACTTATCATACGAAATTCGGCATCAAGCCAAGTTTTTGCTTCAACTGTATATTTTCCCTTACGCGAAATTGCTTTTTATCCATTTTTTTTCACAATAACAAAAGTTGCTTCACTCAAAATGCTATAATTCACAAACTATTGATACGACAGCTATCAAATTTACATACGCCTCTTTTGAGTGTTAGAGCTAACTAAAAAACATATGGATTTAATTGTAGTAGCGCCATCTATGTGTCAGGCCGGGGACTTCTCAATTGACCTTTTAGCCCTAAAGTTTTGTCGTGCATATGATGGATTCTGTAAAATATGGTGTATTACAAGTTGTTAAAATCGGGCTACAGATTGAACAAATTGATATATGAATATATAATTTTAAAACTTAGGAATTGTAGCTTAATATTGTTTTTGTCTGAATTTGTTCTGTTGTCAACTGTTAAATTGTTAAGGTTATTAATTGAAAAATGTATCATTTTATAGCAAAATTAATAATGAGACTCGATGTAAAAAAGCGAAACGGACTTTCAGTGTTCGACACACCCGGTAATGCGTAAAAAATTGTTGCACACAAACCATAAGGGGTCCATTCCATTTAAGGAAAAAGCTAAAAGCGTTATTTTGAAATTCACATCTAACTATACGGGTCGAGGATGGTATTTGGGTGTGTTGCGGACTGGTCTTTTCTAATACTCGTTTGATGAATTAATTATTAATGAGAATATCAGGTTTTTGTTCGCTCGACAGTATCAGGTGATTTATTATTTTGTTTCCCGCTTGACTTATAAAACGGCGGCGCCAGATATCGAGAATCGAGATTGCGAACGACTTTTTTATTAAGGATCCTAAAGTTCAGGCGAGGTAGACGACGTCATTTGTTTGTGCACCTATGCCTATAGTCAATTCAAAATAGCAGTGACACGAGTGCCAATATATGTCTGTCTAAAGTTGTAAATTCGTTTTACACTCAAACAATATTATCCTTGTTATTTGATTCTATTTAAAAAAAGATAGAATGCTGTTAGTGATGTTCGAACATGTAACGGAATGAGCCTGCAATTTTAATAAATTTGAAATCGCCGCGGTTTTTATTGAAAATATCTTTTGCACCTTGCAGCTGCACTGTATATTAATATGGACACGGTCACTAAAATTTCTTAAAAAAAATATATAACTTTAAATTCGCCAAAGAGAAACCGTAATTATGCGAAACAGATAACGAATCAAGATCAATCTTGGTGTTTCAGCGATCAAATTTACGAAATGTATAAAACAGTAAGTAGTTTTTTTCATTCGAAACATAATTTAATACAACTATTTCAGAGAAAATTGTTAGTCTGGAAAGTATCCACAAAAATCCAAAAGATATACAGCTACTTGAGATATGTAGAACATCCGTTTATACATTGTTGGATAATATAGTATTTAAGAGGTATAAAGATAACCCACGAAGAGGTTTAAGGGATCTTCCAGAGATTGCTTTTAAAAGAACACAATTTTTAAAAATATATAACAAAATCAAGGAAGAATTATATCAATTTATATATTTAAAAGAGACATGAATATTTCAGAATGGTACATTGGATCATGGCAAGATGATAATAAATACAGTGTAAAGACGACAAGGTTCATGGAAAAGGTAAACGTTGGAATAACTATCGATTATGTTTTGTTAGTCATAACATTTATTCATTGCAGACATATAATCCTTGATGCTGGAAACAGCAATGGTTTTATTCCTGGTGCAGAATTAGTGTTTCTCTAAGTCCAAAGTTGACTACCATGAAGAAATGAACCATAACTTGTCTTTGCAGTAATTTGAAATTCAGCTTTTAAAGAACTTGGAGGAACCAACTACTGGTGGAGAAAATCCCAACAAGTGCACCAACAAAGGCTGCAATTAAGGAATGGCTTAAAGTACATAAAATAAGTTTCGAGGAAATCGCGTTAAAGAATGAAGTATTTCAAATTGTTACTCTGTAAATATAAATGAAATATTTAATAGTATTTTATGTAATTTACTTTTTTAGAATTATGACATTCAGTAATTACAGAGTATGTATGACAGAGTATTACGAGTACAAATGACAGAGTATTACGTCTCCTTCCCTATCACTGCATTTTTAATCCAATTGAGTGGATATGGAGTATTGCAAAGAATTATTACAATCGATATTACAATAGATAGGTCTATGAGGATATTCAAACTAGAACTGAAAGAAAGAAGAACTAAGCGTAAAACATAAATATGATCTCTAATGAAAGTAAAATAGATTATTATTATTACTCAGATATACAATTGTTAATTAAGTGGATTAGGCCTTCAGGGGATATAAAAAAGGTGTCTAGAAGCCTACCGATACTAGTGTGGAAAAAAGCTCAATGTATATATAATAATATAAATTTTGGCTGTAAAATTAATTGTAGTTTTAAGATGCAATAATAAATGTACTATAATGTTAAAATAAATTATATTTAATAGAATATATGTTCAATTATTTTATTTACATTAAAATTTTGTTATATGTCAGAGCCTAAATGTACTAAAACTCAGAATAGCTGCGGCAACATTGCGACGTTTTAACAAGTCTCCCGTGTCACTGCTATATTGACTATATATATTCTCTCAATGACTTGACGTGTTGGTGTAGTAAAATGGTGACTGGAGAGATATTAAAAATACTCCATTTATATGATATTGTATTTAAATTATTATTCCACGCGCTTTAAATGTATCATATATCATTGAATTTATCAATATGCCGACAGTTTATCAATTTATAGTCAATAATTTCTAGTAGAAAAAATATTTTATTTTATTGAATATTGCTAGTCGAGTGAAATATTACATTTAATCATAATAAAAATAACATATTAACTTGACATTGTTTAAAATCAGTTATTTAGCAATCTTGCCCATTTTGCAGGTACTTTATCAGGTGTGATGATGGTATTATGGCTGTCATATGGCATCTAAACCAATGCTATTTGGAACATTTTGACTAAATCGATATTCCGATGAAGAAACGTAGATCTTGGACAAGAGTTCGCTTCACTGTTGAATTGTGAGCACAACGATTACAAATTTCCTCATCCGGACTTCCCATAAAATAAATTTGTAAGAATTGATCTGCATCAAGTTGTAGTAACAGCTTTCCTAATAAATTATACATTTGTCCTTGTATCTGCAGTTGCTCAAGATTTGTTAAAAAAAATCTTCATTTGTATAAAATATAAATCAGGGTAAAATATTAAACAGTGAGTGCCGAGAAATTATCTTCAATTTTTAACAAATTACATAATCTAACTGCATTTTGATAACAGTTATCGGTAGTTTTAATCAGTATTCAACATTTTAAGTCACAAAATTAATTTACTAACGCACCTATGAATATATGAAACCAACAAAAAAGTCGATACTTTGTGACAGTGAAATTGTTGGCGACAGTAACAGTGAACTTCGTCTAAGAAAACAAAATTGTTGTTTTTGGTATTTTCCTCGCAATTATTTCATATGTTATTACCATATAAACCTTCCCTGGATAATTATTTTATAAATACAAATTATCCAAACTAGAGACTCATTCAGCATCAAATTTAACTTTTGCTTTATAATGTTTACCAGTTTTAGCTTGTAATTATTATCAGTAATGTTTTGAACAATTTTGCAGACATTTGGCAACATGGACCACTAGAGCCAACTCAAATTGAAATCTATAGTTGGAAAATTCGTTTACATATTCTAACGGGTGACGCGTCAGACAGCATTATATCTCTCTTGAACTATGTTAAAATGAGAAGAAGAAATCCGCCTTGAGCTTAAACCGAATTTTGCAGTTTCTCAAAGTGCAATTAAGAATAGATTTGACAAGATCTATGACGCGAATCGGCTGTTTTAGTGGAGGGGCTATAGTTAGTTAATTACCAATGTTTTATTAACTGCATATGTATTGAAGTTGTAGCATGCACAAGTCCCACTAAAACACAATGAATTTTAATATCTAAAGTAATAATATTTTCAAATGTAGCATAGCATCTCATGCATTTTTTCCTGTTCCTCTTCTTCCAAATTTTTAAAACTATTCATAGTTTTTGTTGAACACTAGCAAAAAATTTTGGAAATTCTTCACTGTCAAAAAGTGTTTTTGAAATGTAAACGATTCAAAAGTTTTTACTAATTGTTTATCTTATTGAGGTCCTCTTATTCACATTGAAGTTTTAACTTGCTGTGTGAAGGCAGTATTAATACATATTCAGGTTCACCAATTCAGAGTTAACATGTTGTTTTCCAACAAACAAAATCTGTTTTTGAAGGACATGGTCTTTAAATATATTGTCGAGCATCAGCTCTGTTAAAAAGAAACAAAGATAATATGGATAACAGGTCAATTGAAAAGTCCCCATCAAGGTTTGGTATGCTAAGTTAGACGTGGTGAAATGAGCAACGAAGACGGTAAACGCAGTGGACGCCCAAAAGAGTGTGTTACCGACTAAAATATTTTAAAAAAATGGTTTGAATGACCGTAAATTGAAATTCAATGAAATAGCAGACACTTTAAGGACAGCAACTGAACGTGTAAATCATATCATTCACGAATATTTCGGTATGAGAAAGCTCTGTACAAAGTGGGTGCCCTGCGAGTTTACTTTTGACCAAAACCAAGTACGAGTTGATGATTCGGAGCTGTGTTTGAAGATGATCAAGCGTAATAAACTCGAGCTTTTGCGTCGATATGTGACAATGGCTGAAACGTGGCTCCATCATTTCACTCCGAAGTCCAATCGACAGTCATCTGAGTGGACTGCACACGATAAATCCGCTCCAAAGCGTGGGAAAACGCAACAATCGGCTGGCAAGATTATGGCGTCTGTAATTTGGGATGCGCATGGAATAATATTCATTGCCTACCTTGAAAAAAGCCATCCATCACAAGCCTTGACCATCAACAGCGACTCTTACATAGCGTTATTGGGTCGTTTGAAGGACGATATAGCCGAAAAAAGGCCGCATTTGAAGAAAAAGAATGTTCTGCCTCAACAAAACAAAGGACCGTGTCAAAAATTATTCCGTATTCTCAAGATCTGGCCTCAGCGACTATTTCCTGTGCTTAGATCTCAAAACAATGCTCACTGGGAAGAAATTATCGTCGAATGAAGAAGGTGATCGACGAAACTGAGGCCTATTTTGAAGCAAAGGACAAATCGACATAAAAAATACAAACTATAAAAATGGTGTCAAAAAGTTGGAGGGTTGCTATAATCATTACAGTTGTATCACCAAAAACTAATTTTGCCAAAAAAATGTGTTTTACTGTGGTAGGCCGGGGACTTTTCAACTGACCTGTTATACTAGTTTTAATAATTTTAAAAAAGCTCTAATAGCTTTTTTATAATTTTTATATATTTTTGTATCTTATCAGTAAAACAAACCTTTTACGGAACATGAAAATTTTTCTTATATTTTAGAATATGATGAATGAAATAATCATCCGAGATATGGGATATATTAGAATATATTTTACGACAAAAACAAAAACTTTTTTGTATAGTTATGTTACCAATGACATTGGTAATAAACTGGTCTGAAATTGAAAGTCTTGTAATATAATGAATGGAAAAATCATAAAAATATATTTTAGGACAAAAGCAAAAGCTCTTTTTGCAATAATCGGTAATAACCCCTGCTGAAATTCAGAAGCTGAAATGAAGAAATGTGATATTAATTATTATTCATTTTAATTACGTTTCATTTTAATACCGTCGATTTAACACTACAACTACATGATTTATCATTAAACCAGTCTATATAATGACACAATTCTTTAGCTCATTTCCTCAGTCTGATTTGTCGACAAGTTCCAAAGCGGATAAAGCCAGGAGATGACAGTGATCCTGGAATACATTTCCGGACGGTTTATTTTCTGCGCAAAGTAAAAACGTGCTAAACATTCGCGCCACAGCTACAATCATTCACCCCCGCTCGTTGCGCCCGGCGAACGGCAGCAGTAGCAGCGAGCGGGCAAACGAAAGAGCGCCTCTTAAATTCTCCGCTAAATTAGGTGACATAACGGCGTACTAACTCGAAAATTAATATTCTCGTCGGCCGCACCGCACGGTCCGGGGGTCGAGACGTCGTGGCTGAAGCTGGGGAGCGGGTCAGGGATGCGGCGCGCAAAGACAAACATTAATTTGGCTTATGTTAGAGAATGATACTGTCCTTTTGAAAGCGGAGGGGGCGAGAGATCAGGAAGGGGGTCGCGCGAATAAATCTTAAAAACCATCAGAGAGTTCCTGGTTTTATTTGGCGGTGAGGGTTAAAATATGCGGGGCGAACAAGTTGGTGAAAAAGAGTTTACTCATTTTAGTGACGATAGGGGCTAGGATGGATTTAGAGTACAGAAATTGCGAATAGGGAGGAGGTGATAATAGAGTAACTTTGTAAAAAAACAGTAAGCATTAAAAAACAGTAGAAGCCCAATATCACAGCTCAGCTTTTATACTGGCAAATTTAACAGGTGAATTGAAAAGTCCCCGGCCTACCATAGTAAAACACATTTTTTTGGCTAAATTAGTTTTTTTTTAATCAAGATAATTCCCTTCAAGGGTGATACACTGATTATAGCGACCCTCCAACATTTCGATACCATTTTATATATGATACCAAAATAGCCCTCAGTTTCGTCGATCACCTCTTCATTCAACGAAAATTTCTTCCCAGTGGTTCCATTTTTTTGAGATCTGAGAACAGGAAATGGAAAAGCTCGCTGGGGCCTAGATCTGGAGAATACGGTGGACGAGGAAGCGATTCGAAGCCCAATTCATGGATTTTTGACACGGTGCATTGTCTTGCTTAAGCAGCACTTTCTTTTTCTTGAAATGCGGCCGTTTTTCGTCGATTTCGTCCTTCAAATGGTTCGATAACGCAATGTAATAGTTGCTGTTGATGGTCCTTCCTTTTTCAAGGTAGCCAATGAAAATTATTCCATGCGCATCACAAAATGTAGACACCATAACAATAGAAGAAAAAAACATAACTTTGCTAATGATTAAAAACTAATGATCCGACAGCTGTCAAATTTATATACGCATCTTTTGAGGGTTAGGACACAGACGACAGAGGAGGATCGCGCAGAATAAAGGATAGGTCGAGAAGAACGCAGCTTGAAGAGAGCAATTTCGAAGGGTGAAGATATACTCGTATATAAAGAAGCTAGTTTTAGAAACCCACCACAGTTGAGTTAGGCTTTTTATTTTCGTTCTGGTAAGTGACCTAAAACATCGTTTGTCCACAGGGTGTTATGGTAGGACACTTTATGTTAAGATATTTTATAGGATATATTTCTATGCGAGGATATATTTCTGTTGGGATAATTATAAGCTAGGTCTGAGCTTTGACCCATAGAAAGTAATAACAGAGAACAATTTGATTGAGATTGTGAATATTATTTTTTTAGTAGAATAAGAGAACTTGAGATTAAGTTTATTAGTAATAAGTTTAATAAATATAAGTATAGATAAAGAAATTATTCTTTTATCAAATAAGCCTAGTTTGTTTTAAATCAATTTGTTGTTTTGCAATATATATTTTAGTTAAAAAATATATATCAAAGACAGATACTATATTAATACATAAATAAGGTAATGAATATATGCAGATAAAATGAAACTAACTACATAATTTGCGTCGATGGAACACATGGGACAAATAGATGAAATTATAAATTATTAACAGTAATTTTGTAAATATTTTAAAGACAGCGCTTTAGTATTAATATGCTAAGGTTTGTTACAAAATTCTATTACTAAGGAAACTTGAAATAAATAATAAAGTTTACAATTACCTCTAATACAATAATATGCTATGTCTCCAGAACATCAACAATTACTACAAATTCTTAGCAAGAACAAATCTTCTTAACTGTTCACAGATATCAAATTAATTGAAATCAAAAATTGATTGACTGATTATACCATGAATCTGAAAAAGCTGTTTGCGAAAATCTAAATACGTTTTAAGCAAGGCACAGGCGAACCTTTCTATTCTGGAATAATGTTAATCTATATTAAGATGAAATTTTCGCATGTGGTGTTTTCTTTCACAGCTGAATATACCTTTCGATAATGCGGACATATTAATTAGTCGTGCCTATATATATGGTATAATGTAACATTGCATGATCACACTTCTTAATCGTTAAATAATAACGACCATAACTCCTTAATAGTTCTAACAATACTGATATAATCGCAAGTAATATAAAATCTTTCTATGAAATACTTTCCATGTTCAAATAAAATTCAATTCAATTCAAATACAAATCAATTACAATATAGTTTGAAATACAAAACGTAAGAACCTGTCTACCGATTTAACATTGCTTCGCCGGCATTTTGCGACACAGCGCTGCCAAATTTACGTCTCAGCGAGAAAATATACGTCCGTAGTAGATACATCAGAACGGTGAAAAATCTACATCATTAGGACTGGAGCAGGCAGCGGGCATCGGGTCATCCAGATGCAATAAATATAGAGCGTTAAAGTGTTTCTTTATGTATTACTAGCGACCCGCCCCGGCTTCGCACGGGTGCAATGCTGATACTAAATTAAATACACTACAGAAAAAATATGAACGTTGTATATAAAAACATAGCGGCCCGCTCCGACTTTGCACGGGCATAAAATATATATGCCTATGTCACTCAATGAAAACATGATTAAAATCGATCCAGTATTTTTGGTTCATTCATTACTGCCCTTGGCCTGCACGCATTAAATTTGGAGTAAAACAATTCCTCTTCCCCTATACTTACTATGAAGATTTCCTGCTATCTTTGGAATATCTAAATTCATACAATTTTTGTTACATTACACATTTTTAAACGCAAATTTTAAATTTGTAATATCTCCGAAAATATTTGTTTAATTTACATGCTGTAAGGAACCATATTGATCTATATTAATTGCACACTGTATTTAAGGTACTTAATTCGATAAGGATTAATGCCGTATTGCTTAAAATAGCTTCGTAAATAAGCCATTTTCTCACGTAAAAAGTAAACAATAAAAATGGTTAATGTGGGTTATCCCTAAAAGATAAACATATACCATCGCGGACTTTTTTGTAGACCTTTTTATGGTGTACAATACTGTAGTACATTAATTTGATCTAACTCGTAGGGTTAGGCAGGGTTTTTGCTAATTGCTAAATAAGCCTAAAAAAATAGGTTAACTTACGACATCACATTAGAAACCTCTAAAATTAGCAATGTTTCCTTAGTATATTATGCATGTATTATACATATAAACCTTCCTCTTGAATCACTCTATCTATTGAAGAAAACCGCATCAAAATCCGTTGCGTAGTTTTAAAGATTTAAGCGCACATAGGGATATAGGGACAGAAAAGGCGACTTTGTTTTATACTATGTAGTGATAGTGATGTCACCGATTTGATGGCTATTCCTGGTTGCTTGATTTCGGCGTATTTCGTTTTATTGGAATTTACTTATTTGTAGAGCACATTACACAAAACTTTTAGTACTACAAATTATTCCTCAGTATAAACTTTAACCGTGCTAAATTTTAAGGCCATGGGTGTTCCCGTTTTTCACATTTTTCATTTATTATCATCTAAATTTGTGACATCATAACATCGCAATGTTGCCGCATCAACTCTGAGTTTCAGGTCAGTTTGACTTTGATATACAACAAAATTCCAATCTAAAAAAAAGTAATTGAACAAAAATGTTATCCAATATAATTTATTTTAACATTATAGTACATCTAAAAACTACAGTTAATTATACAGCTACAATAGTTTACAGGTTAGAGTTATAACCTCTTATCACTATTGCTTTCGAGAATTATTCTTCTTCTTTCGAGACTTCTTTCTATTTTGCACTGACAACTGGACGAATTTGACAGGCTCATTCACTAACGTGTTCTAACTAATCAGGCAGCATTATGTCTCTAGAATAAAATGATAAGGAAAATATTGTCTGATTCTAAAACGAATTTACGAATTGTGACAGGTAATATATTAAACATCTTGATGACGTATGTACAAAAAAAGTTTGGACAGACTATATATCCAAACGAAGACAGTTCGATATATTTGTTAAAAAAAAAATGTGAAAATTATTACCTAGCTGGTTTTAATATTTAGGATAATAATTCACTACTCATATTCAATAATTTTACACCTGACTTTCTCTAACATACGTCTTTTTAATAGCGCGGCCTTTTAAAATTTTATTTTCGTTGGCCCATTACATATAACGAAACAAGGAAAAAAAACAAGGAATAAGCACAAACCGACAATTTGAAATGTTCCCCGGTAGTTTAAAAAGAACTACCGAATCAATTAAGTTCGAAAATTCTCCCAAATTACTGAACCATCATCGACGTATTTTTTGTTGCACCTTTAATTATACGTTTGTGGAATAAGTAATGATCGAGAATTTGTTTCGGACATGTTGGAACCCTCTGTTTCTCTTTTTTTTTCAGTTCTTTTTAATGTTAGGTAAAGCTATTTTGATGTTATAAGTGTTTCTTTATTATCATAATAAGTGAAAAGAAATATTTAATTATTTAAAATGTTTTCCTATATTAAATTATAAATTTAATTCATTCATCGCCTGTACAAGTCTCCGTTCATCTTGGTTCTTGGAGAATGTAGTAAGCCTACTGGAATCGAAGTTTTTTAAAATTAATTTCATCTTACACAGTAACGACCCTAATTTACAATTAATGTATTACTACTGTTCTGTTGTACTTGTATTAATACACAAGCAAGGCGAGCGCGGTATTAGTATATCAATATGTATTTCCCAAATTTAAATTAAAACTAGCCTACTATAACTACTTGAAATAAACTTAAAAATACACTTGTACGTTAAACAAGTTCGTGTGATTTGGTTCGCTCCAATCTTCTAATTTCCTGCGTGTTTTCCAGCAGCTCTATTGCTTCCATGTTGCTGTAATTTAGCAACCTTATTTCATATTTTAAAGCGAAATCTTGGATCACTTCGTATATCCATTTGATTTGGTCATCGTGCAGCTCTTCATTGGTTATGTAGCGATAAGCATTGGTAATTAATCGTAGGACTTTGTTTTGGACACAATTCTTAGTGCAACCCCATATTCGCACACCATATGTCCAAATTGGCTTTATTATTTACTGATAAACCAATCTACTTGATGTTAGTTAAGAGTATCTTCCGACTAACCAGTACAGTTGTTTGATATTGAGTCTAATCTGCTCCGCTTTTTGTCTATCGTGATGCTTCCAGTTTAACCTACCATCGAGATATATTCCGAGGTATTTGGTAGATTCTGGTTGAGGAACTGGGCATACGTCAAGTGATATAATTAGGTTTTGGTTATTTCGTCGCAACGCAAAATTAAAATGGACAGATTTGGAGCTATTAAGCTGTATTTTCCCTGTATATTGTATAATTTGAAATAAATAGGCCGGTGGGGAAACATTGTTTTTCTGGCAGCTTTGGAAGCAGAACATATTCCCCTGAATGTTATTAAATCTTTTCACGGACTTACGATTCTATCATAAGCTAAGTGCGAAATTATTTGTCATATTCATTTTAGATCCAAGACGCTATTCACTCAGGAGATGTAGTATATCTGCTTCTTTTGAACGCAGTACTTGATGCAGTTATGCGAAAAGCTTTTAAAAGAAGCGTTTGTGTGTGAAGTTTGCTTGTGATATGTTCGCTGATGGGCAACGATAAATGATGAGCGGCGTAAATTGAAATTTAATAAAGAAAAGACGAAAATACCCACAACCAACGAATCTTCCGCTGTTGTAAATCTCAACGGGATCCAGTTAGAGCAAGTGCATGAGTTGAAGTATTTTGAATCGATGTATCGAGAAACCTTCTCTACCTGTTATGTGTCTATTTATACATAACTAACTCTCTAATCTATAACTATAATTGAAAGGTAGCTGGATGAGAAATAAATGTTATTTTAAGTTCTCTCTTAATTTATTGTAGTATCAAACTATTCTATGGTATAGAATGTTGATCTTGACTCATGTGACAAACCGAATATATAGCGCTATCAGCTTCTACGTCAATTGAATTTTGTTAGATGTAAAAAACAGCAAGATCATGGACGTGAAATTTAAGCAATAACTAATTTTACAGGCTTGGTTGGCGCAATAGTAAAGGCGAAAGGATGGTCCAACTACTGTTGCGATAGCCGCGGGTTCGAATCCTGCCGAGGCATGGTCGTAAATGTTTGTGATTGTTTGAAATTTGTGAATGTTCTAGACAAGAGTGTAAAATCCGACAAGGAAAATGATCCCAGTCACGCCAGTAACCAGGCCGGGTAAGACCGGATGTCTTCTGGCATGATTTCTAAAGTTGGTCACTCGCCAGTCGGTAGGCTTAATGCTGAGGACCGTGGTTCGGAGCCCACGTTAAACTTTAGGCCCGTCCAGATAAACCCATAGTTGGTAAAAGGAGACTTTAAAATATATATAAAAAAAATATTGTAGAATTAATATTTTTATCATATTATTTAATTCTAATATAATTTTAGCTTATATTTGATGACAGAAATAATATATAGCCTGAAAAAAATTATATATTTTTTTATATATTCAATTCTACAATATTTCTGAGTTAAATATAATTATTAGAACGAAGTGTGGCCTAAAACCATTCAAGTATATAACAAACGTAACTACTAATGTAAAACCAGTGGAAATAAAGAGCTTTTAAAATAACCATTTATACTAAACGATTCACTGTGCATTAAACTATGTTAATAGTTCCTTAATGATGGGAAAAATGCATAGGGTTGTAAGTTTTAATTAAATGGTCTCTGATTATATATGGATTTAATAGAGTATTTTACGATGATCATGTTTAATCAGCATTATTTCACATTTAAAATAAATACAATGAAAACATATCTGGTTATAATTACATATAAAGTTAAAAATATTTTACTAGAATCTATTTAAACGATATACGATTAAAGTTAATTATGTATTTAATTTTACAAAATTAAGATATGTGCTTTTACAGTACTAGGGGAAAATATATTCTGTCCAGTTGAGGGACATGCTTTTTTAGCAATTCGGATGAAGTGTTGATTGTTGATGGTCGATATGATCTATGTGAAAATTATTATCCTCCTAGTACAATAGTTTACAGTCTTATCACTAGAAAATACAATTGTCTATATTCTAAGGGAATTCTAATTCACTACGATACAATCCTGGCTCTTCAGAAAAAGGTTTGTTTGATTGCGAGTGCGAGTGTTTAGAACAAAGAGTTTCCTTTATATGGAAGTCAATTACTAATTCCAACAAGTCACAACTTTTCACAATATTTCTAAATTGCATTTTTTGTTTTAACCTTCTATATTGTAACACCTTATTAATTATATATAAGAAAGAAATATAGAAGGAAATATTAATAAGAAAAAAAAGAAATATTACGTCTATAGCATATTTCCTGTATATAATTTAAATATTCAAACTTTTGAGCCTAAAAGGATAATGTGTGAGCCAAAACATACAAATGACTTTTTGTGGTAAGATAATTTGATGCCATGAAAAACAATAAGGCAATTTCAATTCGTGACAACAAATTTTACAACCAAAATTTTTAAATGTTTTGAAACAGCTTTACAAAACATTTTTCATAAAAATTAGAAAGCGACTAATTTACTATTTTTATGCAAAAATATACTCATTTGATACTAAACTCATATCAGATATGTGAAAGATCAAATAGACGTTTTAGGGAAGAAGCCTGATTTGCGAGAATAAACTCTACCTTTTAACTAATACGGTGCTATTAGTGACATTTTCATCAACGGATTCATACGGCTTCAAGTTTTCCAAACTAAGCTCCACAGGAGAATCTTAAACGCTCCATGGTTTGTCAGATATAATCAAATTCACAGGGAAGCTGACCCTCCAGAAATCAAGCATTTCATAGCTTAGTCCTTCCACAAACAACAACTAACTTCAAGTTCTTCTGAAAACGCGTTTGTTCGCGAGCTCGTAGACATGCTGGGAGCTTAGCACCACGTTACCGCTAACCTCTCCTTTTCCAGGCTGAAACGACCTCATCCGTCGCTGCAGTCATAACTTTTGCCCCCATACGATACCATCCAGTCGTGTGTACTCAAGTTCGCGATCTATAGTTAGTTTCACTATCTGTTTTTTCGGCGGGTGTCATATCCCCAAACTTAATGCAGTAATAGTAGCGTCCCAGAGGGGTCAACTGTGTGGCGGTTTCGGTTTAGTGTATTGGTAAACCCAGAGGCAGTCCCACATAACCCGGCCCAACTAGTCATTCCAACGTCTGGTTTTAGACCAGAACAACAAAATAGAACATTGAGAATTCTTTACCAAATATTCTTAATGCTGACGATGAGTCAAGTTTATCTGAGTTCGAATACTGTTAATCTTCTATTTTTAAGGTTATTCTCTATAATTTAATTCGTGTATTATGTAATAAATTTACATAATAATCTTTCGTTATCGAATTACATAGTTTTAATGTTTACTGAAACTATAATTGATTTGTTTCGTTAAGATAATTGATGTTCGGCAATATCTTCATTTAATTAGTGATAATTGCGGTTCTGGTTCATTCAGTTAGTAATAATAATTTAGTTTATTTGGAAAATCAGTAGTATTTATATATTTATAATCCAATTCAGTTTTAGACAATGTTCTGGAATTGAACCAATTATTTGTTGTATGGTAATTGACTAGAGATAAGTGTTTTCCAATGTGAGATAAAAAATTAATGTAATCTACTTATTCGTATAAAAGGAAGGCTACGAATTAATTCCGATGTGAGATACTATTCTCTGTATGAGTATAATAATAAAAATATTTATAGTGTATAAAACATAAAATATATAATTTATTGCAGATAAATAGGTAGAGAGATTTAACATTTTAATAACCGTTGCTAAAACATCAGCTTTCACCATTAAAATTTTCAAACTATAAAATACTTTGCCTTGAAGTAACGGTACCCGAACAGCAATTACTGTTCATAAATGGCTGACGTATCGGAGCGGCATCCAATACGATCTGACGACCATTTCCTGCGATAAATTAAAATTCCTGCTAATGTGTCCGCACCGTTCTTATTTTTGTCTTTATGAACCGGCTGTTTAGCTGTAGTTCTTTGTAGATGACGTCTAAGGAGATGGAGCTTCTTTATTTGCGGTTACTATACCTATTGAGTTAACGGGTACGATGTGTAAAGATTTTCTATATATCCGGCAGATTTGCATGATATTATTATCTGCAAATCTAGAAACAGTATCGGACGTTTATTTAGACGTATAACGGTAGTGAATTTTATATACATGTTCCGTTACCTATGAAGTAGACGAACAAAATATATAGGTCGTCTTGGCAATTCAGTGATCAAGGCAATCTACGATATTTCCACTATAACGACTGATTCGAATTCCGCTAGGATATAAATGTTAATTTATGTTGACAAACAAGAATTTAAAATTTGTTGCCAGAAATTAAGCTGGATAGGGAATAGTTAGAACCCATCCAGCAAAACAACTAATGCACGTCATCAAGATTTATGACGTCAGCACATCGCAAGTTGCAGCGTTAAATTTGACTTTTCGTAATGTCCAACAAAGTGAAAATGAAATAAAATAATGTTACCAAATATAATTTATTATAATATTGCAGTACAATTAACTAATGCATAAATTATGGAAGAACTTTAATTAAATAAATAGCTACAACAGTGTAGAGTTGTATTATTATATTTCATTTTATAACCTTACGTTTAGACGCGTTTTTGATGCAGTTGTATGTTCACGTAATGTGTCATACTTTCATTAGAGATATTTACCTTTTTACTGTTAGTTCTTGTTTTCTTCCTTGTTGTGTTTTTTTCTTATGTTTCTTTATCAAGTCATTTTGATCAAGGAAGTGTACTGGGACCAATGCTTTATCTACTTTACACTTGTGATATACCACAAATGGAAAATATCACGATGGCTACATTTGCTGATGATACTGCGATTATAGCGGTCGGAGACAACAGTGAAGAAGCCTCACGAAAATTACAACAGACGAGTGACAATATAAATAATTGGACACAAGCTTGAAAAATAAGAATTAATGAAAGTAAATCTGTACATGTGCAGTTCACGTATAAACAGACCGTATAAGCACCAATAACATTAAATATCACTATCATTCCATATAGCAACAACGCTAAATATCTCAGAATGAATCTCGATGCAAAACTTCGCTGGAAGGAACATATAAAGAAGAAAAGAAAAGAACTGGAATTGAAATATAGGAAAATGTACTGGAACTCACAGTTATCAGTACACAATAAATTGTTATTATATAAGCAAATATTGAAACCTATATGGACATACGGTTCAATTATGGAGATGCCCTGCAAAGAGTAACATTAATAAAATACACATTTTTCAGAACAAGGTCCTGAGAGGTATTGTGGGTGCACCCAAATACTATAGGACTGATTACCCACATCGAGACCTTCAGATACCCACAGTCAGTCAAGAAATCAAGAGAATTGCAAGGGAGGGCGAGGAAAGACTCCATTCTAATATTTCCATATTATTATATTCCATACTAATATTGAAATATTGCAACTTTTGGATACCACCAGAACAGGACACAGACTCAAAAGAAACAAACCATCTGATCTTGTGTAGTGTTCTATAGTGAGGTGCATATATTAAAAAATTCAGCAGTGACATGTATAAACATTATTTCACCAGAGATTGAGTTAGGGCCGATGGGTCCTCGTAGTTATATACCTAGATTTAAGTTAGCATAAAGACAAATTGTAGATTAGACGGAAACGGCTAATAACAATGTATTAATTAAATAATAATAAAAAAAATTAATTTTGATAACACTGTATTTCTCCTTATTCTGTTCTGTTACTACATGTCTACATTTTTTTCTTGATAACATTCTACTAACTTACTCTGTATATTCTGAATCACTGAATTTTCTCCAATAGAGAGGAAGATGTGGGTCATTATAATAATGTTATGTTTTACAAACTGTAAATGAGGTCGAATATAACGTCATCTATGACGTATATGGGATATTCTTGTATGGACTGTATGTTACTTGCCAGTTAATGTCAATAATAACATTAGGGATTAGAAATGGTTTATATTAGATACATTCTATTTCATAATAAAAATGTGCTGACAAGAAGAGAGATAATCAGTGACCAAGAAATATTAAATATTTAATTTTCTGCATTTAAAACTTTCCTGGTGTGACTGGTACTATCTATCTGAAATATTGTTCTTCTAAAATCGATTAATGTTAATAAGCGTTAGTAACACTGTGTAAAGTGTTAAAAAACTGAATGTGAAAATCTAATCCAACATTCTAATAGTTCAATCTAATTTCTCCATTATAATTGAACAATATCCTTATCAATACTAATACTAGAGCAATAATAGCCAAGAAATCGCATTTGCATTTCACAAACCAGACAGGTTCAATATAACTATAAAAATGTATAAATCAAAGAAGCAGATCTGTTAGTGTAAGTACAAATGTTAATACCGAAACTTTATAATTAGATGTTTCGATGCCCTAATAAACATTTACTTTTACTATTTTTCGCAATCGATTCGTCTGCCTGTACGGGTCAATATTTATAAAAATTCATAATTTTTAATATTGACTTAGAAAACGTATAACAAATATTACTTTTATTTGAATGAATATAATGTATAATATAATAGAATAATATAATTTGAATATTTATAATGAATTACTACAATTCAGCTTGCATACTGCTAAAATGAAATTAGTGGAATAACTTCAATATGAAGCAAGTTTCATATTTATAAAAATTCAATAAATCATTAAAATCATGACATATAAAAAGGATTTTATTTTATCGCAATTTTCATAAAATTGCTGGTGTTACTCTTGTTATATATATTTTTGATTGTAAATAAAGATAATTCAGATGAATAATTATATTAAGTACTTGAATACACAGTTTCGATCAACGATATTATCTAGTAAAAATACGAATTATCAATATAATCATATATTAAATAATTAAACCTTACATTAATTGAACATTTCTCTACATAAAAAACACTGTTCCGTTTATAATTATTTACTTATTCAGTCTACACAGAGACACATCACGGGACGATCAAAATTAAATATTCGATGTGAATGCCGTCAAAGTCAAAAAATGATACTACCGACATAAGTTGAACAGATTGAAGAATGAATTATATCACAACAAGTATCACAACTCTTTTTTCATTACTTGGATCTTTGTCATAGACATATATGTTGAAACTGTTTTACCAATCACCAATCTCAACTAGTTTCTTCAACAATGCAGTTTGCTTCTAGTTCAATTTTGAGTATGCTTAATTCTTTTTATGTAGGCTTTCAGTTGAAAAGACCCCCCGTTAGCTTTGGAATGATTTTTTACTGTTTTATTTCTGAGAACTCTATTTTCGCGCTAACGATTCTACCTAACGCCAAAGAAAATTAACCTTGTTATTGAAATATTCTGTGGTTTTATAGTTATCCTTTTGAAGTCCATCTCAAATACTTATGTAATTGATAAAATAACTGAAAGTCCATTAGTTGTCATTGTTAAGCAAATAAAAATTAATAGTAAAAAGTTAGTTATAAAAAAAACACTTTATATACAGTTAGATAGATCAACAGATATACCAGTTAAAATTTTATATGATTAATGTTATTTTAAACAATATTCCGCATATTTAGGTAATACCCTAATAACAATATATTTAATATATTTAACGTTAATAAACTAAATTTAATAATTAACATGTTTGTATAACCATCAAAATTTATTAATGCATAATTTAATATATATATAAATAATAATGGAAATTATCGCGCTCAGATGTACGGACACAAAATAAAGGATAGCGAAATATATTGTTTACTTTTAATCGAGCGATTACCTAGGTAGTTCGATATTAGAAAAATAATTAAAAAACATAATGATTGTGAATTTTTGTATGGAATTAATAAGTCGTATGCCATCAAATTTGTGGTAAAACATTAGTTTAATTATTGCGAGTTATAACCATGAATTTTAATACATATTCATAACGTACGGTCTTTCAATATAAAAAGAATATCGATAAAAAGTCCAAATAAGTTTCATCGAAAGAAATAAACATAAGTAGCTAAATCTAGACAAGCCGCTATGGTACCAAACCAAATCTTACATTAATTGGACATTTCTCTACATAAAGAACACTGTTCCATTTAGCATTATTTACCTATTCAGTCTATATAGACACATCATGGGACGATCAAAATTAAACATTCGACGTGAATGCCCTCAAAGTCAAAAAATGATACTGCAGCTGCCTACCGACATAAGTTGAACAAATTGAAGAACGAATTATTTTACGACAAGTATCACAACTCTCTTTTCATTATTTGGATCTTTGTCATAGACATATATGTTGAAACTGTTTTACCAATCACCAATCTCAACTACTTTCTTCAACAATGCAGTTTGCTTCTAGTTCACTTTTGAGTATGCTTAATTCGTTTTATGTAGACTTTCAGTTGAAAAGACCCTCCATTAGCTTTGGAATGATTTTTTACTATTTTATTTATGAAAACTCTATTTTGCGCTAAAGATTCTGCCTAACGCCAAAGAAAATTAACCTTGTTATTGCAATATTCTGTGGTTTTATAGTTATCCTTTCGAAGCCCATCTCAAATACTTATGTAATTGATAAAATAACTGAAAGTCCATTAGTTGTCATTGTTAAGCAAATAAAAATTAATAGTAAAAAGTTAGTTACAAAAAAGAACACTTTATATATACAGTTAGAGAGATCAACAGATATACCAGTTAAAATTCTATATGATTAATGTTATTTTAAACAATATTCCGCATATTTAGGTAATACCCTAATAACAATATATTTAATATATTTAACGTTAATAAACTAAATTTAATAATTAACATGTTTGTATAACCATCAAAATTTATTAATGCATAATTTAATATATGTAAATAATAATGGAAATTATGACGCTCAGATGTACGGAAACCAAATAAAGAATAGCGAAATATATTGTTTACTTTTAATCGAGCGATTACCTAGGTAGTTCGATATTAGAAAAATAATTAAAAAACATAATTATTGTGAATTTTGTACCGAATTAATAAGTCGTATGCCATCAAATTTGTGGTAAAACATTATTTTAATTATTGGGAGTACGGTCTTTCAATATAAAAAAATATCGATAAAAACACCAAATAAGTTTCAGCGAAGAAAATAGATATAAGTAGCTAAATCTAGAAAGGCGAATATGGTTTCTGACAACACCTTGATATATTTAATTTATTTACTGCCTTTATATTTGTCGAGTATTGTAAACTGTAAGGTTAGATTTCATTATTTTGCTTATCGAAAAGTGAAAAAAAAAAAAACCAGGTACATGATTAGTAATTATAATAATTTTTCTTTTCATTTTCTATGAAATAAATGTTTAATATAACTAATATTAAATTAAGACGACAGACCCTGTTAGAACGTTCTAAATACATCAGCTTAGATTAAATAATAGTTGATATAGGTTTTCTTATACTAAAATTATTCAATGACAATTTATAGCCATTCAAAGCCAGCAATTTGCTCATTCTCTATAAATATCAGCAGATTTAAATCTTTTTTACAGGGCAGTAGCTTTACTAACATTTATGTTAATATGATTTTTAAAGGGGAATATTATTTTACGTGTTTTCTATGTTCGATATTTTCAGTTTATGGGAAATTAATTTTTCGAGACTGACGCCTATTTTTTTTTATTATAAGCGGTGATACTATTGTTAAAGCTATTAAATTCATAGTATCTGATTATTTTGGAGAGAATAACTTTATAAAACTTATAAAATATAAACGTATAAAACGTTTTTCTCATAATACTACTTTTCCGAAGAATCTCCTACTGCTCTAATTTTTATATAAAGGCAGAGGACTAAGATATTACCAAACGATGGTAATACCCGAAATATAAAAAAAAGTCAAAATATGGATTTACTGAACAAAAAAGATGATAATTAAGTTGATTTGGCCCCAGAACTTCTACAAAAGGGCAACCAACATAATCAAATCTGTAAACATCTTCTCTCCTCTCAATTTTTTCCATATGAAGCTATCAGTAAAGAGCATGATGATAAGTTCCATTAAAATATTTATGTGATCAGGCGGAGGCATAAGGGCTGCTGATTATTGCTGATTTACGTGAGTAAATGTAGTGTACTAATGTAGTAAGACCATTTACGATTTTGTATATCTAACCACTTACTGTGTTTTCACTAACTTAGAATGTAAATATAGTTAAGGAATATATATCACGTTTTAAATGTTGTTACATGTCATGTACCTCATTTGATGGAATAATTAAGCAGTGATGTGCCAAATTTTGCTAAAATCCGATGAATTTATCATAGCCTGGGTTTTCCAATATAAGCTAATTTGAATATAAACTGATTTAGAAAAGCCAGCAATAGAAGACACAAGTCAACTCCACTACAGACGTTACAACAAAAATCGTTCGAAGAGCAATCGTTCGTTTTGCTTACTCGTTATGTATAAAAGTAAGATATATTTGTGGATAATCTAATGTGATACAAAAAAGTAATTATGAAAATTTAAGAAAAGCGTTTCCTGTCGTCGGACCCCAGAAAGAAAAAAAAGTAATTTATTTAAAAAGGAAAAGTTTCTGTGTTAAGTAAACATTTTATTTCCTTCAGAAACAAACATTCGGTCGCGAAAAAAAGCGCCTACCTCGGCTTTATTCGTGAATGGGTCGATCGAAGAGGCCGAGGGCACAAAAAATTGGCCGAAAAAATCCCATCTAATGTGTTTATCACGTTCCATAGCCGACTTGAGAAATAATTGGTTTTCTTCGGGGCATCAGGAAGGATCACTGGACGTAAACGACATTACAATAAGTCATATTTCGATTTTCTTTCAGTAAATCTCCTTTAAATTGTTGTAAAATTTTTAACATAAAAATTTTACTACGAAAAGAGTTTGCAAGAAAGTTTTTGACCATTATTTTATTAAACGAAATTGTTATTTTACCTTGTCGGGCTCAATATGTAGTTGTTGAAAGGAGTAATATCTTGTGAATACGAAGGGTGGTGTAGGACTTTCCATTGAAGCATTTACATAAAGCATAAATTGACTCTATGGTGCATATCAGATATAAACATTTTGTATAAACATATTACATGTGCAAAACGAAATTAAACTTATTATATCGTTCATAAATAATTATTTTCTAAATATTTTTAATATAAAGAATAATGTTAGGTCATTGAGCTTGAAAGGATTATACCTTGAAAATGAAAATATAATTTTTTTTGGTAAATGCGTTATGTTTCCTTCCAAGGAGTTTAGTTTGATAAAAATTTTATTTCTTCTCAGTCGGCGATAAAACCACTTAAATTCACATGAGTAAGAATATATCTACTTTTGAGACTTTGAAATCTTCTACTATACAGTCCTGTTTTATATCATAATTTTTAGAAGTAATAGAACATGGTAAAATGTCATAATATGATGGGACAAAAACCTAACAGTTTTTTTGTATCTATTTGTTTAGATATGACTAGGGAACTAACTCATTAGACCAATGAACTGTTTTTAGAATATTTGAGACATGGAAAATAATTATGACAATATAAAATATCGTATTGTATAGAATATCTGATGAGGCCAGGCCAAAGTAGGACAAACATCGAGTAAAACAGAAACACAAGGCTAGCAAAAAGCATATCATATCGGCTCGTTGTTAAGTGCTCCAGATAATGGGGGTGCAGATGCCAAAGCTAACTGAAGCATGTATGAAGTTGAATGAAACCCCTTATTATGGCTGCAACAATAAAACCACAGTAAAACTACAAAATTACTGCATGATATCGTTGCACATCTGAGCATTCTAAGAATCCTTAACGCATGCGTTCCATCCGTATGAGAGTAAATATATAATCAGCCAAGTATAAGAATTAAGAGTCAAGAAAAACAGTTAACAACAAATCTAAAAATATTTTTAACAAAAAAATTGAAGCGACATCAAAAAATAAATAAGGAACTCCCTAAAAGGTAAATAATAATCAAACTTAGATTTTTAGCAAAAAAAAACCTTTTAAAATAAAATGTGTACATTACAATCGTTGTAATAACTAAATAAAAATAAACAAAAATCTTACTTTACCTATCTACTACACGTATTTTATATTCTACTATATACACACAATTTAGCTTAATACCTACCTAAACCTATATTATTATTTTTGTATTGTTTAGGCTCGGTACCGACTTCAAAGTTCAGTTGGGAGTAGTTAAAATAATACTACAAATCGATAAATAGGTTTAGGTAGAGGTATTATGCTTAATTGTGTATATATAATAAAGTATAGAATACGTGTAATCGATAGGTAAAATAAGGTTCATTTTATTTTACTTATTACAATGATTATAATGTACATATTTTATTTTAAAACGATTTTTTTGTGTTAAAAATCTAAGTTTGGTTATTTTTTACCTTTTAGTGAGTTCCTTATTTAATTTATGAAGTCGGTTAAATTTTTTTGTTAAAAATAATTTATTGTTCTCTTTATAGTATTATATATTATATAATCGATAAATTACGCAATTATTTTATTAAATATTACAACGGGTAGGCCAAGCAAAGGGGCAGCCCGTATGAGGAGAATTAGGAATAAAGAAACAGTAATTAAAATAAAGAACACTTCAGGCCTCAGGGTCCGTTATGTAGCCTAAGAGATTTGAGAAATGTCCTAGCCAAACTAGAAGAACAAAAACTTCTTGTCCCCACCGGGAAAAGAATCCGCATGTGAGCTGAACGCTCTAACCGTTACACCGTAGAAGCAGTTGCCTACGATATTTCTACGGCTTCTTGTATTATATAGTTAGTGCTTAAAAAGCAAACAATGGATTTTACAGAGAACGACTTCCGATTTTCCGCCACATCAACTCAGCGATAACATAATACACAAATATCTGATTAATTTAGATAAAAAATATGTGAAAATTTCTTACGCGCCTTTGCAATTTGAGGGTTTCTCTCGATTTTTTCCCTTCCCTCCAAACAGATCCCGACTTGGTTCCAATGGGACCACCTCGGAAGTACACTCTTTCGAATAAAAAATAAATTTTGAAAATCGGTCCGCAATTGACAGATAAATCGGCGAACAAACATAAAAAATACAATCGAACATAGAACCTACTCTTTTTTCGAAGTCGATTAAAAAATTGGCGATTTTCGTCATAGATAAACTCGCAAAAGCAGAAGCTGCGTTCACAGAAGACATTCGTAAACAAGCTCACCTAAGACAGAACACTAGACTTCTTGCTAGTTATTTGTCAAATCAGCAGTTTCATAATTCTGTTCACCATAGGTAACGACTTATTCTTAAACATTTTCTATTTTCCATCTCCTTGTTTATGTATCTGTCATATTATTAATTGTTTAAAATAAATAAACTAGTCTTGAGACATTTACTTAAATTACATATATTTTAAAATTATATATTGTTTTCTCCCCCTAATATTCAACAGGACCAAATAGTAGATGGAACATAACATCTGTTAGAGAATATTTCTGTTACATTCAATAAATAAATTATAGTACTGATGAACTAAATATTGATTTTCCTGGTGAACTTTACTATTAATAAAACTGTTTCGTTTCAGACATTCATTATATAATTGTACGTTATTACTAAATCCAATTGAATTAATGCTTTAGTTTTTATTGATATTTACTTTAGTTCATGACATTAATGGTTACATCGAATGAACAAATAACCATTGTGATTGAACTGAACAAAAAGAACAAGAACTGTTGGACGCCACTACCGTTACCGTCTAACCGAACCCATTAACTATACTCTCTCACTAACACACCAGCACTATATTTAAAATTAATGTTTTTTTTTTTCTCACCTAGAGCCAGTCCCTAGTAGTTTCGAATAATTCAAAACAAATTATTTGTCTAATGCTTTCGTGGACAATTTAGATTGGGAATTACACGGTATCCAAAAAAGCACATATTCTTTTAAGTTGACCGAGATAGTTTTTTGTCGGTTCGTTTCTTGGTTTGTTCTGATTTGACCAGACCGTCGTAGAAAATTGTGCGGTTTTAAGCGTAAGCTACCACCGGATGCGTGTACAAAATGCCTCGGAGTATGGTTTGGATCTTATTATAGCTGTTGGCTATAAAATATTTTTTTCCTTAAGAATTGGTGGAAATAGTTTTTCTAAAGACATCTTTATTTTATAGATCGATTTAGTCGATTTACTTGATGAGAATATAGATATTGAAATGGTTGATTACGCACGGAATTGTCAAATCAATCAATGCTTGACTAATTCAAGTTTTGACTATTATATTTATTTATATAATTATTAATTACATATAAAATTTGTTATTAGACAACTTTGTCAATCATCTGTAATTATTTTATTCTATTTGTTATCAATGTAAGGGATATTATATTAGGCGCTTGTATGTATTCTGATCATTTTTGACTTTTAAAAACATGTTTTGTGAAATATTAGTAAACCGTGTGGGACCAACGATGTTGGTTTGACAGGAATCTATCACAGGTCCTTTTTCGGGATATTTGAGCATTCCGAAATCGTCAACGATGCTTCATCGGCCTAATGAAAAAATAATAAGAAAGCGCTATATTCTGTAATTATTTAGTTAAATATGTTGTAGAAGTAAGGCATATTATATTAGGTTCTTACGTGTATTCTGGCCACTTTTTTACTTTATAAAAATATATGTTAAAAATATACATCTGTCAAAGGAACGATGGTTTGCTGAGAGCATCGATCCATTTCCGTTCTTCTTCAGCATTTCAAAAGCGTTTGCTAATCAAACCATGCTGCATCGATCTAAAGTAGTAGTAATCATTGGTGCATCCTTGCCATGCAAGAGATTTTGCTTTGTTCAGCTGATATCAGTGGATATCTGCAGTAACATTTTCATTCAGCTTGGACTACTCTAAATACATCAAACATTGCTGATCACATTATAAATATGCCACTATAAATGTTAATAAAATATTGCTTTTTGAAGGGAAAAAATACAGTTGAAGCAAAAACTTGGCTTGATGCCGAATTGTGGGACACTGCCCCAAGAAAATCAACCATCAAGGATTGGTATGCCAAGTTAAGACGTGCTGAAATGAGCACCGAAGACGGTGAACATAGTGGACGCTCAAAAGAAGTTGTTACAGACGAAAATATTAAAAAAATCCACAAAATGATTTTGAATGGCCGTAAAATGAAACTGAATGAAATAACAGACACTCTAAAGATATTAACTGAAGGTGTCCGTCATATTATCCACGAAGATTTGTGTATTAGAAACCTCTGTGCAAAGTGGGTATCGCGCGAACT
This sequence comes from Rhynchophorus ferrugineus, assembly GCF_030347505.1. Taxonomy (NCBI): domain Eukaryota; kingdom Metazoa; phylum Arthropoda; class Insecta; order Coleoptera; family Curculionidae; genus Rhynchophorus; species Rhynchophorus ferrugineus. The sequence continues at coordinate 34,782,988 of NW_027472585.1, read as the reverse complement.
CACTTTTGACCAAAAACAACGACGAGTTGATGATTCAGAACAGTGTTTGAAGATGATCAAGCGTAATAAACCCGAGTTTTTGCATCGATATGTGATAATGGATGAAACATAGCTCCATCATTTCACTTCGAAGTCCAATCGAGAGTCATCCGAGTGGACTACACACGATGAAACCGCTCCAAAGCGTTGGAAAACGCAACAATCGGCTGGTAAGTTTATCGCGTCTGTATTTTGAGATGCGCGTGGAATAATTTTCATTGACTACCTTAAAAAAGGAAGGACCATCAACAGCAACTATTACATAGCGTTATTGGACCGTTTGAAGAACGAAATCGCCGAAAACCGGAGAAAATTTGGGGGAAAAGAAAGTGCTGCTTCACCAAGACAGTGCACCGGGCCAAAAATCCATGAATTGGGCTTGGAATTACTTCCTGATTCACCGTATTCTCCAGATCTGGCTCCCAGCGACTATTTCCTGTTCTCCAAAACCAAACGAAGAAGCCTCCACAATATATGAAAACAGTGAAATTCTGGTAAAAAATCTCCAGATATGATCAACTATGATCGCTACTATTCTTGTTCCATAAACCCCATCAAAGAATTGACTACATCAAGCTTTCGATTAACGTATCGTACATTCACTAGCCTAAAATAAATGGATTATCGTACTTTTAAGCTGAAAGAAATGTCAGTCAAATAATTATTATTTTTACAAAAAAATAATGTGTTGGTTTATTTGATCCAGGTCTACTTTTTGTTAGGAAAATATTTCATAGTATCACATACACTGTTATTGAATCTTATCAAAATGCTGTATATTTTCTTCTCTGATTCTCTGAGTCACACATTCTTCGACTTTCACTCTCAACAAATTCCAGTTACATCTTAGCTATAAAATAAAATTTAAATCATTACTAAAATATATAATGCTTAAAATAAATGACTAATTATTACCAGTTACTACAATTTCTGCTACTATTCTGATGGATAAACCTCATTAATGAGTTGACTACTTCCAACACAACAATGATAATTTTCTTCTCTGTTCTTGTTATCATTAAATTTTCGCATATGTTGCATGCATACCTATTCCAGGTCGTTGAAAATGATGTGTTATAAATTTGGCAGCTAAAATTTCTACTATAAATAAAACTGATGCTGTTTGGATTTTAAAATTCTGTACTTATCCTCGTTCTTCCATATTTAAAAACCAATGTATGTAAGACCACCAAGAACAACACAACAATTTAGTTATGATTACTATAGAGTTATTAATGTAACACAAAATCTAAATATCGTATTTTTTGTTGTTATTTTGACTTCATCGACTGTACAAATCGACTCGAAAAAATGTACCGCCATTAGAAAAGGAAGTCAATATAGTTTATTCTTTTCTATAGTTTATTCTATGTAGCAGATACGCATGCACCAAATCCGTAGATGGCTGTAATGTAACGTATCCTCTACAATGCCATTTGTATAAAATCGAGAAATGGTTTATCCAATGGAGAGCAAAGGAGAACCAGACCAAGTCTACACATGTTACTTATCCTCTGACAAGACAAACCGGTCCATCGGTAAAATTATACAACGAAATCATCCACAAGAGGAACATACAGAATACTTAGATCGTAGGTTAACTTGGCAAAAGCACATCTGGACCGAGCCTAAACAACTTGACAGCAGGCTCCGTAAAGTAAATTGATTAACAGATTGTTGATGCCAGAGAAATGATGCCAAAACGAAAGATTTACAATATTCCTTAAAGTATGAGCAACAATTATATTTGTCTGGATCACAGTGTACAGTAAAGTAGAAAATAATATATTATAGCATAAAGTATCATCTAGTACTGGCGCTCAGTGGAATAGAAGGACAAAAGTACATGAAGCTCAATAAATGCGACATCCTCAGCAATAGATTAATGTAGAGGGGTGGGCCCTGTGCGCCCCCAGATAGAAGCTGTCTTATTAAAAAAAAAACAATCTAGAAGATGGACAACACTGGCTTATTGCTCCGAAACGCACCACAAATAATCAATACATGTAATGGCATCTGGTTACATTAACAAATAATCGGGTTATCTGTATGTTACTCCGGTCCAACGATGTTATGTTAAAATTAACAATTCCACAGATCAACTAGACAAGAACCAAAACAATATATAATTAGGGTAAACATGCTAGCGCGTAAACCTAATGTAAATGGGATCGCGATCTGTAACAAATCTCCAAAATAAATACGAGGACAAACCTCTCCCCTCCCCCTAGCCGCCCGTCAGCACCGACACCCGGTGTAACCACTTACAGCATCTACCTGCAGGCTGATATTATTTCAAAGGAAAATAAATAATAAACCGTCTAATATTTAAATAAACATTTTCCGAAACGGAGGTGGGTCTCTGTATGTGCCTCTGTGTGTGTGTATATTCGTTTACGTGTATGGAGTTTATGTTTACTTTTACTTTGTTTTGTTTTAATAACGTTCATATCGTGTTTTGTAACGAGACCTTTTCGTTGAAAGGAAAATATCATTTTATGTAGGAAAGTTAGATTTTAATTTGTCCGCGTGTAGGACTTGGCACATAGACAGGTTCACTTGGAGGGATTTCGGTTTAACTGTATGTGAAAGGTGTTGCTCTAACGCTGGACTATTCGAATTAATTTGCGAGATTTTATCTATATTTACCCCTAGTTATTTGTCAAATATCTTACTTTATTTTCGAACAATATTTAAATTTCATAAAACAGGACACTATAAAAAATAATCTGAAGGTTTCCGAACTGTCTAACTTCAACAATTAGAAAATTGTACTATGTAGTTGGAAAATAACAGATTTTTTTTTGTAAAACACATTTTTTTGCCAAAATTAGTTTTTTTTTATTCAACATAATTCCCTTCAAGGGTGACAAACTGATTACAGCGACCTTCCAACTTTTCAATGCCATTTTTGTAGTACGATTTGTCCTTTGCTTCAAAATAGGCCTCATAATCGGCGATCACCTCTTCATTCGACGAAAATTTCTTCCCAGCAAGCATTCTTATGAGATCTGAGAACAGGAAATAGTCGCTGGATGCCAGATCTGGAGGATACGGTGGATGACGAAGCAATTAGGAGCCCAATTCATGGGTTTTTGCCATAGTTTTCACTGACTTGTGACACGGTGCATTGTCTTGGTGAAGCAGCACTTTCTTTTTCTTCAAATGCGACCGTTTTTCGACGATTTCGTCCTTCAAACGGTGCAATAACACAATGTAATAGTCGCTGTCGATGATCGTTGCGTTCTTCCACGCTTTGGAGCGGGTTTATCGTGTGACGTCCACTCGGATGACTGTCGATTGGACTTCGGAGTAAAATGATTGAGCCATATTTCATTTATTGTGACCTATCGACGCAAAAACTTGGGTTTATCACGCTTGATCATCTTCAAACGCTGCTTCGAATCATCAACCCGTCGTTGTTTCTGGTCCAAAGTGAGCTCGCGCGGCACCCACTTTACCCAGAGCTCCCTCATATTCAAATTTTCATGAATGATAAGATGTATACGTTGAGTTGATATTTTTAGAGTGTCTGCTATTTTATTCAATTTTAATCTACGTTCATTCAAAATCATTTTCATTGAAACATTTGGGTGTCCAATGCGTTCACCGTCTTCGGTGCTCATTTCACCACGTCTAAACTTAGCATACCAATCCTTGACGGTTGATTTTCCTGAGGCAGTGTCCAGAAACTCGGCATCAAGCCAAGTTTTTGCTTCAACTGTATTTTTTCCTTTCAAAAAGCAATATTTTATCAACACGCGAAATTCCTTTTTGTCCATTTATTCACAATAACAAAAATTGCTTCACTGAAAATGCTATAATTCACAAAATAATGATCCGACAGCTGTCAAATTTATACACGCATCTTTTGAGGGTCAGGGCTAACTAAAAACATATGGATTTAATTCTAGTAGCGCCATCTATGTGTCAAGCCGGGGACTTTTCAATTGACCTCCAAATAATCTTCAAACGAGTTGTATTTTATTGGTATTTTCTTAATTATAACTTTATTTATTACATTACTGACTATCCTTACAAAAATTTGATATTAATTTAAAAATGCAAAGACGGTATATATTAATTTAGTAATAAGCGTTGATTTACATGAAAGGCATACTGTACTTGTATCCTTGAAAAGTGATTCACAAGACTATTACTTTGTTAAGTCTTTGTTAAAATTATGGTTATAAACAAAACAATAAGTGCCTCTGAGTAAAACGATAAAAATCGTCAAATGATTGTTGAGGATCGAAATTTCCGAGAGAAACCGAAGACGCCAGGGTTTCATTTGGATCACCAGAAAATACGGCGAATGAAAGAAAAGCTTGCGAATCTTGCCCCAGAATATTCGTTCACGAGAATATTCGTTATCTGTACTAGGTATGCAGAAAAAACAACGAAATATTGATATATATTTTCTGAAAAAAATTCTATTTTTGGCCGACATATCGATATTTTTTTATCCGATATTTTTTCAAAATAATTTTTTTCCTCCAATACATAGATATATATATATTTTTTAATATCGTAGATTATATATGGTATCGATAATTTTTCGGAGGCTAACATCCCTAATCTGTCCTCACCAATTCTATTTTGTCTAAACCCCTGTATGTATAAGTATTTAAGCACCAACTTTTACTGTGCAATGTTTTGGTTAATATACTACAGTTGCATCTCAATAACCTAGCACATAGCTTATTATATTCATATAACTTGGCAAAAAAGTTAAAAGCATTACGATACCCTGTTTAGAGAGTCTAAGTAAACTTGAAAAATTACTTCATGTCCGGCAATATTGCCAAATTCATTTAATCTCATTTCAGATTCTAAAATTAACAGATGAAAATTTTTGATAAGCAAGTAAGTATGAAGTTTGAGAAGCAGTTTAATATTTAAAAATATATAATATTAGCCAGTAAGTGAAGAGACACGAACCAAATTTTTCTCAAAATTGAAATTTTCCGTTTTTCCCTCTTGATGTTTCTGGCAGCTGATTGACACCCTAATATCTGAAAACGTCCAAGTCTTGCACCACCTTTAGAACGACAGCAAAGAAACTGACAATAACATCATCGACGCAACGGGTCACATTCCCGAAACAATTTCACCGAAATTGAACTTTTTTTATTATTGCAAAACTTCAAAGCTAACGAAACGGTTTTCTTTTCGTCTTTATTATTATTATCGTCATACATCTCGGCTGCTGCTATTTTTTCTCATTTTGAAGCGGATTCTCGCCCCTCTTTATCAAATCATCGTTCATTTATTATTTCCATTAAGAAATCTTTTCTTTTCGACGAGCATTATGTTTTAGAATGGGGAAAAATCATTTCGGACATGAAAGACGCGTAATTTCGCCTCCTGCCGCGCCTGAAAAGAACCAGGGCCCGTAGGGCAATTGGACAAAATATTAAGGGGTGTGTTCAACCCTTGGAGTATTTTGCGCATTACACCCTGATTATATCGATAAATGTTCAACGATTCCATTTACTTCAGATGGAAATTGATAAAAAACCTTGTTTTTTTTTACGGGACAATATTCTATTTCTCTCTGCTTTATAAGTAGGATATTAATTTAATAGATATTTTCTTTTTCTGCAAATCAATACCCTTAGTATCATTGTAATAATATTTTATATATAAATGTGCATGTATTTTGATCCTTTATCCAATACATACTGTTGAATTACTTGTTGTAATTCACTAAATAATTGTCGGAACGCTGGTTCAAGTCAATAAATAAGTAGTTCTTAAAGATGTCTGTGGTTCACGAATTTTATCTTTCCTTGAATAAAAGTAAACTGTTCCATAATTATTTATATTATACTTATATTTACAGTTACAATTTAGTATAATAGATACCACACATGTGATCCATAGAAGCAAACTAGACGGACTAGCATTTTGTACAGAGTCGCTTTCGGGGGGATTGGCAGTTTACTTTTTCTGCAGAAGAGTGGAAATAGTAGGCTATACACGCCATTACCTTTGTAAAGACCGTGCTGGATTTGGGCTGACCATTGGAACTTGCGGTCGAATTGGACACCGAGGTATGCTACCTTCTGGAGCCAGGGTATAGGTACAGAAAGCTGTATCATCTGCATAAAATGTTGTGTGGAAATGTCTGTGGAGTGGCAAATCAGTCATATAACGTTTGAACAGGGCAGGGGCTGGTGGAGCACCTTGCATGACTCCTGCGGAGATCTGTTTTCGAGAGAAAATTGTGTCACAGATCTGTACTTGAAAGAATCGTTCAAATATGAATCAATCAGGGAGATTAGGTTAATCGGTAGACCAAGCTGATTCGCTTTGAAGACTAGACCGTTGTGCTATACTTGATCGAAAGCTTTAGAAACATCTAAAAAGATGGTTCCAGCTTTACGATTGTCTTTTAGTGTCTTCTGGTGGATAGTTGCTCCGACGCGGGTAGCTTGATGAAGGCTTGAGTTTTTTGCACGGAAACCGAGTTGTACGTTCGGGATTAGGTGGTGTGTGTCTATGAAGCTGCTTAAAGCGTATAATATCGCTTTTTCAGCAAGTTTGGAAATGTATACAAACCTTTGGTTCGCTCTATTTAAGAGGGTGTGTTGTCATGTCACACCCACTCTGAAAATATACAGTATCTGACGATCACGTTTTCTTGGAACCAATTTATAAGGTTTTTTTTCCTTCTCCAAATAAACTACAGGCCAAACAGCGGCAATAAATCTGTTAGAGAGTTACGGCTTCGTCCAAAGGGAAGGAACGTGAAGAGAGGGGAAAAACTCAGTTTTAATTCTATAGGAATTGTTGTGGTTAGCATCCCAGGCCCAACGATGCTGCCTTGTTCCTAGTAAAAGATGAATCGATTGAGATAAGATCAGTGCGGACACAGATATTTGTTATGGGGCGGAGCGATGGGGTTAACGATTAAGCTGCAATGTCTATGCGATCTTTCTTTCTTGGTATGCCATTTTATGAAAGGATTCGCCCTAGAGTTATCTTGTAGCCATTCAGAAAGAGAAGACGGAGGATTGACAGTGAATAGGAGATCAAGGTATGGTTGAATTAAAGAAACATTCGAGTGAATTTCGTTAGTTGACTATTAATTGAAAGATTTTATTTAAATGTCAGATACAACTTTAAATATCACAAATAGTTCAGTGGCTAATATAAAGCCCTGTTTCGGAAGCTTGGATTGAACACCACAAAGGCACTGCCAAGCCCACTATGAGATTAAGGGTTTGAGCTAGGATAAGAGAAGTGATGTCCCCAGAAATTGGACCAAACAAGAGAGGGGTAGTATTGTCTCTTAGATAATTGACACAAGAATGAGGGGGGGAGGGGGCGGTGAAGGTTCAAAAGAGAAAATTGGGCAAGTGGATAGGGAGAGGATGTAGCAAGTTAACTCCACTTTTGAATTATTGAATTTCTTGAAATACTAATAAAAAGCACTGGTAAGTAAAGAACGAGATTTATATGACTCACCCCAAATCCAATTACGACTCAACACTTAAAAGAACAGACACCGACTTTATAAATAATAATACTTCCTTAATAATCAGTTCGGTTTATAGCCAGTTAAAGAAGTCCATAACCATTATAGATGAAAACAGATTATAAAACGTAAACAGCAGTAAGAAAACCCGTTCAGACTTAATTGCAATCTATAAAACACCCCAACGATAATTAAGAAAACGGGCCAAACTAATTTAATGCGAGTCTTAGCTCGCGAGAGACATAAAGACACCACTAAAGGTAAGATACGGAAATATTTTAGAATTTTCCCCATTCAATGTATTTTTCAATGAGAATAAATATCTGTGTCCCCGACCTACATCAACCTAACCTATTTCTCTTACTTAGGTCCAATCGTAAAGTCGGATGGTTAGCGACCCAGTGGTGGCACATTCCGCTGCAGGATTTTAATATTGCTCGGTATAATATATTCTGGTTTAAATAAGGTGCACTTTCTTGTTGGTGTCAAGGTATAGAATATTCTATTACGCGCTAAGCTATGATTTTGCCGTTGTTGTGCGATTTAACAATGGCAAATACGCAAATTGGCGAAAGTACGACACAAATCTGCATTTAGTCTTGAAAATAAGTTCATTCTAGCAAGAGAATATGAAGCATAAATATGTCTCTATAATTGAATATGATGCATCTTTTGGTTTCTAATTACGTTGACATTATTGAATCAAGTTATAGGACTGCAAGACAACTGAACTAAACTGAACAATTAAATTTTGAAGCAGAAAAATTTGTAGTAGATATTCAACAAGCTGCTTGGGACAATACACCAGAAATTACGAGTACAATAAAAGGAATTAATTATCCAAAAGGAGTGAAGGAAATTGTAGTGAAAAACGAAAATTTCAGACCAAACGAAACTAATATAGAAGAAGACTAACAGAGAAGCTGAAAATTCCATGGTTGAATTAGTCCCACCGAAAGAGCTAATCGATGTTATTAAAACTGACATTAATCCCAAGAACACAATTTAATGGCTATGCCAGGCTATGACTTAATAACAGGAGAATTACTGCAAAAACTAACAAGAAAAGGAATTATAAAACTCGCCAACTTGATCAATACAGCATTTATATTAAAACATGTTCCAGGTATTTTGAAGATGGCGGCAATTATAATGATCCCAAAACCTGGAGAGTCACCAAACGAAATAAAACCATATAGACCAATATCACTGCTGCCACTGATATCTAAGGTTTTTGAAAATCTCCTGTTGAAAAGAATAAAACCGATCATGGAGAGAAAAAACCTAATACCAACACACCAGTTTGGGTTTATTAATAAGCATTCAACAAACGACCAGGTCCACAGAATAACACATCTATTTAAAAAACCTACGAAAGTAAAAAAGTATGCTCAGCCATATTCTTAGACGTAGCACAAGCCTTCGATAAGGTTTGGCATGAAGCCCTTGTTCCCAAACTACAGAAAATCTTACCAAAACAACACCCCGAACTACCAAAATCGTACATTATAGCCAGAATGTTTAGAGTTAAATAAGAAGAAGCTTACTCAAAAATAAAAAAAGCTAAAGCAGGTGTATCGGAAGTGTACTGGGGCCAATGCTTTATCTATTCTACACCTGTGATGTACCACAAGTGCAGTTCACCTACAATCAGACCATACAAGCACCAATAACATTAAATAATACTATCATTCCATATAGCGACAACGCTAAATATCTCAAAATAATCTCTCTAAATACCTAAAATTTAAAAAAAGAATTATAAATGTGAAACCACCGATTTTACATATTTCAACTTTAAAAATATATTTGTACTCCGCCTATGTCAGCTAACATTTACTATAGAAAATAGGAGAAAGATACGAGAACTATTTTCTTTTGAAAGTTACCGGAAGACACTATGTATTATTAAAGTTGCTATTATCAAGTTTATTCAATGATTTTTCACCGGCAGTGTGAAAAACCACTAACTTTTTTTAAAAGAAAATTATATTGTATTAAAAAATTATATTATTGTATATATATACATATATATATATATAAATATATATATATATATATATATATATATATATATATATATATATATATATATATATATATATATATATATATACTCATCACGATAATATTTAAGATCTAACACCTACAGAATATAGAGGCAATTAATACTGTTAACGTATTTCGAAATAATTATTCCATATCTTAAGACACCGTTTTATAGTTCCTTAAAAATTCGAGTAAAGTGAAACGTCCATAAATCGATGTTAAGCTTTTAAAAGCTTCCCTGTTGCTCTTGTGGTTTTTCCTCAACTTGTTGCATCCGAGGGCAAAGGAAAATAACGTCCTATTTTTAATGCAAACATCCTTTATTATTTACTGCTTGACTTGCTATGAAAGAAAACTTCGGGTCTTATGCATTTAAAGTGTTTTGACACTCAATTTTGTTTATCAGTGTCATAAATAACGTATTGTTTAACAAGGTTTATCAGTTTTTTTTGTTAGATATTTTATAATATCAAATCCTATATGGATTTCCTAAAATGAATGAAGAGTTTTTGGGTTTTCTGTACATCAAATTTCTGTTATAATTTTAGTATTAAAAGTTTTACTGTCTCATTATATTAACTATCTATGAAGTATTAGCAAGGTATTTAGGAAAATCATGCATTAACTAAAGAATAACTAATAAAAAAAACCTATACATTGTGTGAAATATCTGGTTATATATTTTATGTTGCAGAGTTTGATTGTTTTTTTTTTTTTGGTCTGAGCAGTCCATTCTGGTTAGTTTTCGTTTATGCAATAATACGATTAATTGATGAAAAATATAATGTGATAAAATAAATTTATCACAACATAAAGTAACTGGTATAATACATTTTATATTAAGGTATATATATTTAGTTCACCCATCTATCTCCATATCTTGTACACAGAAATATCTGCCAGACCAGAACCCTGAAAATAATCCTTTCACAGTTTTCGCGATGTTAAATTTGTTTAGATTAATGCTTATTTGATATTGGCAAAAGATAGAAAACGAAATCATATAGTGTCAGGCTTGGTAAATATGGCGATTGCAGTTATGGATAATTACTCAATTTCGCTAAAAACGGTGACGGAATGTTGAGTGTTGGTTGGTTCGTTATATTAAAGGAAAAACCATATATAACATTTATCATTTACAATGTGAGTTAAATAAGTTAAAGCAATTAAGCAATTCGAAGACCAATTGCTTCTTCATCCACTGTATTCTCCAGATCTGGCCCCCAGCGACTATTTCTTGTTCTCAGATGTCAAAAGAATGCTCGCTGGGAATACATTTTCGTCGAATGAAGAGGTGATCGCCGAAACTGAAGCCTATTTTGAAGCAAAAGGCAAATCGTACTACAAAAATGATATCGAAAATTCGGAGGGTCGAAAATAAAAAAAAAACTTATTTTGCCAAAAAAATGTGTTTTACTATGATAGGCCCGGGGACTTTTCAATTGACCTCTTATGTATTACAAATACAATAAAGTAAATAAAATAATATGCGTACGTAGAAAGGCAACCACTAATACTTACCCTGCTGTTGGACGTATATGGAGTTTCCTTAAGGCACTTTTAAAATTTAGCGAAACGAACCATATGAAATGTGAGCCTTCTGCGTAACAATAATATTTTAATAACAATGTAATTTTGTTACTTTTATCTATTCCGGTATTGTTTAGACTCTAGAAGAACTACGTTAAATTCAAATAGATACATAGTTTTTTATATTTCTGTAATGATAATATTTTGTTTAGTATTATATTCTACTGTGAGAAAATAACTATATCAAAAAATCTATCCTAAAACAGATTTTTAAATTTTTAAAAAAGAGATAAAATAAGAGCGATCATCTGTCCTCTTTATCCACAAGAGAAGAGTTTTCTAATCCTTTTAGATTACCTCAAATATCTCTTTCAAAACCGTAATAAAATTATTAGGAATTCTAATTTTAAGATTTTTGATGAATTTGGACATAGGAGAATATCGTTGCTTAAGAAATTATCGTAAAATATTTCTAAAGCCACTGTTCATTGTATATGTATCATTGCATTAGAAGTAATTCTAAAGGATAACATATATAAATAAGTGTGTTGGTAAAAAACGTTGATATATTTATTGTTTCTCATTATGTATATTAGATGAAAAATGATTTCGTAGTAGGTCTTATTTTAATAAGTTATTTTAAATAATATTATGTTATATTGAAAACAGTGTAAACAATTTAAATAACATTGGGATAGAAAAAATATCAAAAAATATCCCCATCTTTTATTATTTCTTTTCAAAAGATATTTGCCCCCGTCTTTTAGAAAAAAAAAACATAATTAATTTAAGGAATTACGGTCAAACTTCCATCGTTGAGTGTTACTAATACAAATAGATTTTAAGAAACCAATTATTATTACAGATAATGAAAATTAAGAGATCCAACAAAACTTTTTTAATTTTTTTTTATATATTTTAAATGATCTTTTTACCAACTATAGATTTTTCTGGTCTGGGCCTAATGTTTAACGTGGTCTCCGAACCACGGTCCTCAGCATTAAGCCTACCGACTGTCGAGTGACCAACTTTAGAAATTATCCCAGAAGACATCTGGTTCTATCTAGCCAGGTTGCTGGCGTGACTGGGATCATTTTCCTTGTCGGATTTTACACTCTTGCCTAGACCATTCGCAAATATTAAACAATTACAAACATAAATTTATGACCATGCCCCAACATGATTCAAACCCGCGGCTATCGCAACAGTAGGAGGATCGTCCCATCGCTTTTACGACTGCACCACTAAGCCGGCTGCTGCAAAATTTGGACAACATTATACCAGGAGGCAGACTTAATAAAACTATACCGTGTGATCTTTTGAAGAACAATGAAAAGTGCCTCTTACTTTATTAGAGGGTAGGTAAGTGTCAATGTTTCTTCCTAAAAAAGTACTCAGTTTTAAGTCACTGTAGGGACAAATTGTAAAATAGTCGCCAAAGACTGGTAATAATATATTAACTAAAAAAACTTAATTTTGATTTGATCTTTTTTGAAGCTTTTCTTAAACCATCCCGAAGTGTTTCTGGCTCTTTTGAAGCATATATTAACTATTTTAAAAAACCTGGATTGTTTTATAAACCACTTAAAGTTTGACGTTTGTTTGAGGAAATTTTCATTGAGCTTTTCATTTTTTATCTGTTGTCGTTATTTCAGAGATCAGATTATATTAAATTAATTAATTATAGTCATTTTACATTCTACTGACTTCTGTTCTTGTTCCTTTTAAGGAACTAACTGTTAAAACTACTTTAGACAAATAATTGAATTAGCCTTAATTCGAGTCTCTTAATATCAACCTAATACGATTAATAACAAATCGATTTCAGATTGAAATATCATCCTTGTTAATAGCCGCACGATAATAGGCCTAATACCACTTGATACTACCGGCATCTATGAGTGGCATTAAGTAGCCGAAATGTTACAAATCAAATTTGATACACGCCGAATCTTTTACGGCTTATTTAACTTGGTGTTAATCTGGGAACCGATGGGGAATTTAACGAGCCATATTTTATTGTCGCGTCCCGGGCTTTTAATGAAATAGAAAAAATATATTTATATCGCTTTATCTCCGGATGGTTTCAGAAAAATTTGAAGAACAGATTAATTGGTCTCATCGTTTTGTTGAATACCTGGTAATTAACTTATCATTTGAGTTATTGCCACTGTCACGAAGGAACATTAAACGATCCAAGAGGCCAAACGAGTACAGGGGAATTTTATGGTTTCGTCGTTTGATGGCATTCTAGAAAATATGAAATTAATAATGGAAAAATGGTGTTTCTTACAATAAAGATATATTTAATGCGTCATAATCTTATTTACTGTTTTGTAAGGAGCTCTAATTAAAATATTTCATTTAAATAACACGAGAACTCAAAAAATATAGAATTTGTAGCATTAGAATAATATTTTGACGACTAAAATCGAAATATCCATAAAAGTAAAGCTTCCAGGTCATACTGTACCAAATAAGTCTATCTAAACTTATAAATGTAGTTATTAAAACACTATTTTGCCTAAAAATTGATCTCAAAGATGTGTAACACCCAATAGTGAAAAATTATGCTAATGGAAACTGAAAGAAAATTATCGCTGTTGAAGTAATTGTTTAGTTATATGTATTACATTTGGTTTGAATTAGTTCACAGTAACGAGCGCTTGCTATTAAATAAACAAAAAAAAAAGCTAGAGAATCCATAGCATTGTCATCACAATGTCTTGGATGTCTTTCCAATTTTATTCCATTAGATTTGAATTGAACACAATTTGAATTTACTTTAATTACCAACTACTGGAAAACGCTTTCAGATGCAATTTTAAATATAATTAAAATGAAGATACCTACAGCTGTAATTCATGACGTATTGTGAACGCGATATAAAGAAATCATGCAAGAAGTTATGCAATATCCATCATATTAGATGGATTTAGCTTATTCTGACCCATGGACGTAATAAGTATTTACTTGTATATATGATTTTTTTTATGTTAACAATACAATTTTGAAAAACAGTGTAGAATATTAATAGTAACTTTTCCGTTATTTTTATAAAAACTGAAATGATTCTTGAAAATTTGATGAATACTCAGGGTGAATACTTGGATATATATATATATATATATATATATATATATATATATATATATATATATATATTGTCGTTTCCATGATTAGCGTCTGTATAAACTGACTATCTCAGTAATATTAAAAATCGCTATTTTATGTGGAGCAACAATCGAAATTAACAGTTAAGTCATGTTCTTTAAGAGCTATTTACATACATACTTCGCATGTTTACCAACAGATATTGCTTCCGCTTCAATTCTCCAATATTTTAAAAGTAATAAGTAAGGATTATTTATTTCCTTCAATATTTAATCTCTTCAATTTCCGACACTTAATTTTAAGAACCTTATAAAGCATGAAGCATCTGGGTTTCGGTGCTGAAAATCAATCAGGATGATTTGATGAAATCCTATTCCACTATAACTGTATTATCTGGGACAATTTTCTCTTTTATTTTCATTGTATGGAGCGTAGGTTAGTTAAAAGAACGAATCCAAATAATCCTTAGTACGTAAAAAAAGACAATCTAAAAAACTATATGCAATTTAACATAGGGAAATAAATAGATGGACGATAGTCCAGCTCTAACTCTCAAAAAACGTTCACACAGCTTAGCAGTTCATGAACCAACTGTTCCAGACCTTTAGATACAATGGGAAAGATCCAAAAGGACAGAAAACTGTTAGTACACGAATTAACTGAACATTTAATTTCGAATTATTTCAACCTCGCGGTTTAATCGCTTGACAAATTGCAAAAAAGAATTTTCTGTGACATATTGTGACTGGTTATGAAATCTAAATTTGAATTAAGTATATAATAGCGAGTAACGGACACAGTTATTGTCTTACATGACAACGCTTGGTCACACGTAGTAAGAGCCAAAAGAAGAGATTTGTGGAGGATATATTGTTGCAGCTCTTCTGCATACTCTTGTCGGATCGATGTAGAATGGCTTGACACGCGATTTCGAAGTGTCAAAGAAGTTCGAAAATCGGATACAGCTTCTTTTTTCAAAGCAAAAAATGCCATGACCAGGTTAGAATCGAAAAGAGGGAAAAAACAGACGCGGAAAAAACAGGTTTCGAAATGATGCAGAATGCTATTCCTATATTGGTAAAAAGTTGCAAAAATTTGTGGAAAATATTTTGATTAATATATATTCCGCCAACTATCAGAATATTATCAATAATAGCAAAATATACGCAAGTCCTAAAATAATCCATTTATAAGTCCATGGTGTTCATAAAGCTTAGCTAACATCGTTTTAAACTGTGAATATCCAATATAGTTCCTCTTTTCAAAGAAAACATTGCCATGGCGATGTTAGAACCGAAAAGAAGGAAAAGAATCGAAAAGAATGAAAAGAAAGAAACAGATGCAAAAAACAATTGCTGTATGGCCAGAAAATTGCGGAAATTAATAGAAAATATTTCGATTAATATATATTTGGCCAATTATCAGAATATTACCAATAATAGCAGAATACACGCAAGTCCTAAAATAATCCATTTGTAAGTCCATGTTGTTCATATATCTTAGTTAACATTATTTTAAACTGTGAAAATTGGGTACAGTCTCTCTTTTCGAAAAAAAAAATTGCCATGACGATATTAGAACCGAAAAGAAGAAGAAAAAACACATACGGATAAACGTGGAGGTTTCGAAATGATGAAAAATGTAATTGCTATATTGCAACAAAGTAGAGAAAAATTGTCGAAAATAATAGAACATATTTTGATTAATATATATTTTGGTAGTTTTCAGAATATTATGAATAATAGAACAATACACGCAAGTCCTAATATAATCCATTTGTGAGTCCTCATTTGTATGTTGCTCGTATAACTTAGTTTATAACGTCGTTTTAAACTGTAAAAATTGGATACAGTTTATCTTTTCAAAGAAAAAATTGCCATGACGATGTTAGAAACGAAAGGGAGGAAAAAACAGACGCAGAAAAACGTCCAGTAGTGGAGTGATAATTGATTCGCGTCGGATATCTAAAAATGTCAATTCCATTTACGAACTTCCAGCGAGGAAAGAAGCCGGACCGTGTGACGGCGGGGCCCAACCCGTCATTTCCGGTTAATGTGTCAAACCGAATCATGCGGATACACTCGTCCATATAAAGGGATTTTCAGCTCTCGGGGGCTTTATACACACACACACACACACACGGGCGCGCTCGTATCACGGCCGCCCATTATCTCTGTCTTGCATACGGGCTTTTTAAAATTAAAAGCCACATTTAGTATTTAATCCCTTAATCCTGCAACGTTCCGATTTCGGCCACGATCCCGAATCAAATTTTGCGGCTTTTCGACACTCATCGACCACTGGCTTTTTGTCCCGCCGCCCTTTTATCCTTGACCCATAGCGTTTTACTGAATATTGTCTTTGTTCTCGTTTTTATGCGCTGCTATGTAATGTATTTCTTTGGACTGAAAACTTTTTATTAGCTGATTTATATTTGAGTAACAATCTAGAAGCTTAATACAATCATTAAACATAGAAATATAATCCCAGATGATCAAATTGGATTTGATATGATAATAAGCACGGAATTATAGAACATATTGGTTAACTAAATAAATACAGACCTAAATCCTAAAAGATATTGCTCAGGTCCATTTTTGGACATATTTCAGTCCCTTCACAAACTATGGTATACAGGGCTGGTTAAACTGATGTCTTATCTACAGTCTCTCTACTATTGAACTATGTACAATATAATAATGAGTCCTACAAGACACTATAATGAGCCCAGTATTGTATCTTCCATATACTGCTGGTCTACACACCATCTTATTTGGATTTCAATCAAATTTTGCGGCTATTAGACACTCATCGACTACAGGGTTTTTGTCCCCCCGCCCTTTTATCCTTGGCCCATAGCGTATTACTGAATATTGTCTTTGTTCTCGTTTTTATGCGCTGCTATGTAATGTATTTCTTTGGACTGAAAACTTTTTATTAGCTGATTTATATTTGAGTAACAATGTCTAGAAGCTTATTACAATCATGAAACATAGAAATATAATCCCAGATGATCAAATTGGATTTGATATGATAGTAAGCACGGAATTATAGAACATATTGGTTAACTAAATAAATACAGACCTAAATCCTAAAAGATATTGCTCAGGTCCATTTTTGGACATATTTCAGTCCCTTCACAAACTATTGTATACAGGGCTGGTTAAACTGATGTCTTATCTATAGTCTCTCTACTATTGAACTATGTACAATATAATAATGAGTCCTACCAGGCACTATAATGGGCCCAGTATTGTATCTTCCATACACTGCTGGTCTACACACCATCTTATTTTGATTTGAATCAGATTTTGGTGCTATTCGACACCCATCGACCACAGGGTTTTTGTCCCGCCGCCCTTTTATCCTTGACCCATAGCGTTCTACTGAACATTGTCTTTGTTCTCGTTTTTATGCGCTGCTATGTAATGTATTTCTTTGGACTGAGAACTTTTTATTAGCTGATTTATATTTGAGTAACAATGTCTAGAAGCTTATTACAATCATTAAACATAGAAATATAATCCCAGATGATCAAATTGGATTTGATATGATAATAAGCATGGAAATAGACTCTTTCACTAAATAAATACTGACCTAAATCCTAAAAGATATTGCTCAGGTCCATTTTTGGACATATGTCAGTCCCTTCACAAACTATGGTATACAGTGCTGGTTAAACTGATGTCTCTCTACTATTGAACTATGTACAATATAGTAATGAGTCCTACAAGACACTATAATGAGCCCAGTATTGTATCTTCTATATACTGCTGGTCTACACACCATCTTATTTGGATTTCAATCAAATTTTGCGGCTATTAGACACTCATCGACTACAGGGTTTTTGTCCCCCCGCCCTTTTATCCTTGGCCCATAGCGTATTACTGAATATTGTCTTTGTTCTCGTTTTTATGCGCTGCTATGTAATGTATTTCTTTGGACTGAAAACTTTTTATTAGCTGATTTATATTTGAGTAACAATGTCTAGAAGCTTATTACAATCATGAAACATAGAAATATAATCCCAGATGATCAAATTGGATTTGATATGATAATAAGCACGGAAATAGACTCTTTCACTAAATAAATACTGACCTAAATCCTAAAAGATATTGCTCAGGTCCATTTTTGGACATATGTCAGTCCCTTCACAAACTATGGTATACAGTGCTGGTTAAACTGATGTCTTATCTACAGTCTCTCTACTATTGAACTATGTACAATATAATAATGAGTCCTACAAGACACTATAATGAGCCCAGTAGTGTATCTTCCATATACTGCTGGTCTACACACCATCTAATTTTGATTTGAATCAGATTTTGCTGCTACTCGACACTCATCGACCACAGGGTTTTTATCCCGCCGCCCTTTTATCCTTGACCCATAGCGTTTTACTGAACATTGTCTTTGTTCTCGTTTTTATGCGCTGCTATGTAATGTATTTCTTTGGACTGAGAACTTTTTATTAGCTGATTTATATTTGAGTAACAATGTCTAGAAGCTTATTACAATCATTAAACATAGAAATATAATCCCAGATGATCAAATTGGATTTGATATGATAATAAGCATGGAAATAGACTCTTTCACTAAATAAATACTGACCTAAATCCTAAAAGATATTGCTCAGGTCCATTTTTGGACATATGTCAGTCCCTTCACAAACTATGGTATACAGTGCTGGTTAAACTGATGTCTCTCTACTATTGAACTATGTACAATATAGTAATGAGTCCTACAAGACACTATAATGAGCCCAGTATTGTATCTTCCATATACTGCTGGTCTACACACCATCTTATTTGGATTTCAATCAAATTTTGCGGCTATTAGACACTCATCGACTACAGGGTTTTTGTCCCCCCGCCCTTTTATCCTTGGCCCATAGCGTATTACTGAATATTGTCTTTGTTCTCGTTTTTATGCGCTGCTATGTAATGTATTTCTTTGGACTGAAAACTTTTTATTAGCTGATTTATATTTGAGTAACAATGTCTAGAAGCTTATTACAATCATGAAACATAGAAATATAATCCCAGATGATCAAATTGGATATGATAATAAGCACGGAAATAGACTCTTTCACTAAATAAATACTGACCTAAATCCTAAAAGATATTGCTCAGGTCCATTTTTGGACATATGTCAGTCCCTTCACAAACTATGGTATACAGTGCTGGTTAAACTGATGTCTCTCTACTATTGAACTATGTACAATATAATAATGAGTCCTACAAGACACTATAATGAGCCCAGTAGTGTATCTTCCATATACTGCTGGTCTACACACCATCTAATTTTGATTTGAATCAGATTTTGCTGCTACTCGACACTCATCGACCACAGGGTTTTTATCCCGCCGCCCTTTTATCCTTGACCCATAGCGTTTTACTGAAAATTGTCTTTGTTCTCGTTTTTATGCGCTGCTATGTAATGTATTTCATTGGACTGAGAACTTTTTATTATCTGATTTATATTTGAGTAACAATGTCTAGAAGCTTATTACAATCATTAAACATAGAAATATAATCCCAGATGATCAAATTGGATTTGATGTGATAATAAGCACGGAAATATAAAACAGACTGGTTAACTAAATAAATACAGACCTAAATCCTAAAAGATACTGCTCAAGTCCATTTTTGGACATATGTCAGTCCCTTCACAAACTATGGTATACAGGGCTGGTTAAACTGATGTCTTATCCACAGTCTCTCTACTATTGAACTACGTACAATATAATAATGAGTCCTACAAGGCACAGTATTGTATCTTCCATATACTGCTGGTCTACATACCATCTTATTTTGATTTGAATCAAATTTTGCGGCTATTCGACACTCATCGACCACAGGGTTTTTGTCCCGCCGCCCTTTTATCCTTGACCCATAGCGTTTTACTGAAAATTGTCTTTGTTCTCGTTTTTATGCGCTGCTATGTAATGTATTTCTTTGGACTGAAAACTTTTTATTAGCTGATTTATATTTGAGTAAAAATGTCTAGAAGCTTAATACAATCATTAAACATAGAAATACAATCCCAGATGATCAAATTGGATATGATATGATAATAAGCACGGAAATATAGAACAGACTGGTTAACTAAATACATACAGACCTAAATCCTAAAAGATATTGCTCAGCTCCATTTTTGGACATATTTCAGTCCCTTCACAAACTATGGTATACAGGGCTGGTTAAACTGATGTCTTATCCACAGTCTCTCTACTATTGAACTATGTACAATATAATAATGAGTCCTACAAGGCACTATAATGGGCCCAGTATTGTATTTCCATATACTGCTGGTCTACACACCATCTAATTTTGATTTGAATCAAATTTTGCGGCTATTCGACCTCATCAACCACAGGGTTTTTTTCCCGCCGCCCTTGTATCCTTGACCTATAGCGTTTTACTGAATATTGTCTTTGTTCTCGTTTTTATGCGCTGCTATGTAACGTATTTCTTTGGGATGATTTTAGGTATATCTCAGTCTTTTGACAAACTGTTAGACATAGGGCTGATTAAACTAACGCTACTCCTATGGCTCAGATACAAAATTCTTACTATAAATCTTAAATAGAGATAGACAATTTACTAATAAAACAAGCTGGTGAATACAGTGAATTATATTCAATAGTGTTTGAGGCTTTTTAGACGTTTTGCGACTATTATTGTGCTACCCGAAGACCCAAAGATATCTATTTAATGGGCTACTACCCCATATAATATGATATGTCCTACGGGCGGGCATTGCGGACCCGGTGGGTTAAAATATAAGGGGAAAATATTCACGTTTAAAAAGTCGACTTGAAAAGACCAAGAAAACATTCGCCTTGATTCACTTCAGTGTAAATATTTGATTAATAAATTAGTAGTATGTACATTGAGTGCTTTATTATTTATATCCAAGTCTAGCTGAAATCGTCAGCTTTGAGCAATCAAAGCAAATTGGCACCAGTCTATCAATCACTGATATTAACAATACAAACATATAAAAAATGGATCCTTCGGCAGTTTACTATAGGAGCTATCAAAGAGATTCTACAATATTGAAAAGAGAACAAGTTTTATTAACAATAGCAAAATATGAAGACGACCGGCTAGGCTGAATGTATTGGTTTGCCGTACCTAACAATATATTGCTGTACAAAAATATAAATTTCGAATACAAAAAAATAAACAAATTTCTCTAGACATAATTTGAATAAACATCAAGTCAGAGAAAAAGTTGAGCAGATCAGACTCAAAATTAAAGATGTCTAGTAGTTAGTCGAAGAGTACTTCCAACTTTACATCAAATCATATCGATTTACACTAAAATATCAAACCAACTAGTATGTCAAAGCTGCTAAAACGCAGTTTATCGATTAATTGCCAATGCTTATTACTACGTAACCAACAAAGAACTACAGGATGACCTCGAAATCAAATGAATTTACAAAGTTATCGGAGATTTTACCCTAAAATACATAAGTTGTCCAAAACAGCAATGTAGAAGCATCACAGCAAATGGACAACATGTAGGAAATTAGGAGATTGAAGCGAATCAAACTGCATAAATATACCCTATACATATAGGCGTTACTTAACTTTAGCTTAATTCAATGTTAATTAGGGAAATATGTACTGATGTATTTAAATTATGCATTAATATAAAGTAGAAAAAAATTACTTAAGAATATTAAATTAAAAAGACATGTTTATTTTCAACTGATTTTGTTTCGTAAGCCATCTGTTGATAATATAAGGTGGGGCAAAAGCCCCGCTACCATTTTGATTGCGCGCCATCTTGATTATGTATAGGCGTACAGACTTTATTATGGATAAATCTACGCGACAAGAAGGAGCAGATATAGTGACAATCTTTATTGAAAATAATCGTTCAATTATTGCCACTCAGGGGAAACGACATCAATGGTAGCCGCACTTTTACCCAAAAAAAATTGAACCGACTTCAAAAAATCTATAAGGAATAATTTAATTTTGTCTATACATTACAAATTGCCATTACGTTTCTACGAAGAATCCTATGATATGGTTAGTGCTTAAAAAACAAACTGACTGACTTTTACACTGAACTCCTTCCGATTTTGATCACACCTGTTCAGCAATAGCATTATTCACCAATATCTGATTATAATCAGAATATTATTATAATATATATTTTAGATAAAACAGATATGAAAATATTGTACATGGGTTTGAAATTTGAGGTTTTCAGTCGATTTCGTCCCCTTCCTCCATCAGATCCTAATTTGGTTCCAATGTGACCACATCGGAAGTGCACTCTTTCGAATAAAAAAGAACCTTAACAATAAGTCTATAATTGACGAAGAAATCGGCGAACATACGTTAAAACAATTTATACAGCCGCACATAGAACCTCTTCTTTTTTTAAAGCCGGTTAAAAATAGAGCGGTAAACAATTTTTAATCTTAGTTAAAGTTAAGTGAAATGAATCATAGTTTAAGTTACATGGTTGATTCGTGCTTTTACCCACAGTTTTTCAGTTATTAATTTACTATGCATTAAATAAATGTGGGAAAAAATTATTTATCCACGCATTTTTAAAAGAAATCTTGGCCCTTAAATAAAAAATACCTAATTGTTCTTTATAAAATATTTCATCTAAAATGCATCTTATCAAATCCTTATCTCATAAATTTCCATAAAAATTAAAAATCTGAAACGAAAAGGGTAGTTTTATTTATTCTGAGAAATTTCATTACAGATTAAAAATATTCAAAATGGATAAAGTTCCGCTATAAAACCCTAGCCTCATAATCATTGTATTTACATTAATACCGACGTCGTAAATTTGAACAGTTTGACACATCCTATCTGAAGACGCCACTACTGAAAGCATCTTAATAGCAATTTTACGATTTTCCATTAATTTTCCGCCGATAAATCAATATTGGCAGTAAGGAATTTTTAAAGTTACGCCTCGGTCGACTTTTCTTCGAGATGCATCGCGCGGATTGGACGGAGAACGATTAAAACGGGAAGAAGATGAAAAAGTCCTGGGGCTATTTATGGTCGAAGGGTGCTCGGAGACTGCAGACAAAACATGAGACAGGTGGGGCCGTGGAAGTCGATTCTTTAACCGCAAGGTCGTATGTTCACTACCAACCATATGTGGGGTTTCTTGGAGATTATTTTACTTTGGGTTTGTAATTGCCAGGTCAAGAAATGAAAGCAGATCAGATTATCGGAATATTAATTAATTAATTTCGCCAAGTATAAGGTGCGTTTATATTGATTTTAAACTGATTTAATGAATTTATTTTTACTTTTTCTCGGCGCTGAATTTTATGATATATAAAAAAATACCAGGTGGGCCGGAATGTCATTCCCGGTTTTCAACAACAGATGTCCCTAGGCTTAAGTATGCAATGTCCCTAGGCAAACGATTAGTGACTGATTATGAGTAATTGGGAAAGTTTAAAAGATGGGGGAAGATGGTTGGCACATCATTTGAATGACAGGCAAATGAAAAATCGAAAAATCGGTTGCGAAATGCGGCTTCAAAAGTTTGATAGAAATTTTTCTGCATCTAACAGTGATGGGTGATGAAAAGTGTATTTATTGCAAGACAATGCTCTGTGTTTAGTAGTAAAAGATTGGCGTGGTGGTGTACGAACTGTTGAAATCTGTTGAAACAGTTAACAGCGATCATTATCGACAACAAATGGTCAATTTGAACTATACATTGATCGAAAAACGCCCAGAAAGAGCTCGAAGACAAGGTAAAATGATTTTACAGCACGATAGCGTGCCGTCACATAAAGCATAATGGGTCAAGGAAGCGTTGAAAGCAGCTGAATGGGACATATTGCCTCACCCGCCGTCTTGTCCTATCCCAGAGTGCGGAGCAGCACTTCGCCAATTCCGAAAAACGTAGAATATGGACCGATGTATAGTTTTACTCAAAAAACAGGCAGTTTTTTGGGATGCCATCCATAAACTGCCTAAAAGATGGACAATATGTCTAGAATCAAATAGCCAACACTTTGAACAAATACATTTATCTATTTTTTTGAAAATTGTGTAGTTTGTTGAAAATTGTTTTCGAAAAACCATTAATGACTTTCCGGTACAACTGATATTGAATAATTTTATCCAAAGCTGTTTTGGAAAACTTTATCGCCTTATTCTCCACGAGTTAATTCTCAAGGGCTTAACTCAATAATTCATTATCCACTATCGTTCAGAACACAGGCTAAGAGTGGAATTAAGTCATTGTTGCATCAATTTTTATCGAACCGAGTTGACATTCTGTAGCTTGTAGCGAGATTATCTACAGCAATATAAAGTTCATTCAAAACATTTCTGTCAAATGATTCCATAGAAAAGGTGAATTAAGTTTTTTTCAGTTGGTACAGAGACTTCGCTGATTTCATTTCGGATGACTACTTCTAGGACGCCATTTTGTATCTTAAATTTCTAAAGAGAATTCAATCAGGTGTTCCCAAAATAGTAAAACATTTATAGTTCTCAAAATATCAAATAATATTGGTTGTCCAATTTGGGAGTTCAAAACTTTCATCATTTATTTTTATTACAACTGCTTTACTTTCTTAAGTTCAAAAATTATATGCTCTGAAAATAAGTGCTTTCTCCATTGTTGCGATGTTTTCCATTTCAATATACTTTTTTGAAAGTCAATCAGTCAATTTGAAATAGTTTTCACATTACCATCATCCTCTCTTATTTTCTACAACCAGAATACACTTAAATTGTTAGATGTAGAAACTACAGTTTTCTTATTTATGTATCCTATTTATGTTTATTTTTTCTTTTTCAGGCAAATATAATTAAAAAACTAATTGTTGCAGTTTAATTAATTGTCAATTTCAGTTGATAAAAATCTTGACCATTTACATATGCCCCATGTTACATGGTCGCTACCATTTCTCTCCCTATTTCTTAAATAAATTAATTGATATTTTATATATATAAGTTTAATAATTAATTTGAAATTGAGGATCAGTAAAAGAACTGATTATTGAATGCAATAATATGATGAGATGAAAATGAAAATAGGTGTTTGCAATTTTGCGTTGCTTAAAATAATCACTGAACAATTACTAACTTTAAGCGAATCCCAAAATGTAGAAGCCAACTATCTTGAACACAATCCTACCTGACATATTCAACCTCTTTCTTATCTCAGGCATCTTTTCAAAAAACTGCCGAATATGGCCAACCTAAGAGTTCAGAGACATTTATGTCTGCGTGGCTGTGGTTAAGGCCTGTATAACGCCTCTTAACCGTTGTTGTGAATGAAGCAAACTCTGAGCGACACTTCTTAAGTTATTGCTTTCAAAAATTAACATTTGTAACGTCAAAGTAGAAATTTTTTTAGTCATTGTTTTAATGAATAACAAAACTGATTTCAGAAAAGCGACTCTTTCTTTTAAACCAAACTCAGGAATGTCAGAAAGTTGTCACATGTCGATCGAAGGTTAACACTACCAAATTAGGTCTGGGGTGTATTGTTGTATTAGGTGAATTCTATTGAAACTAAAGTTCTATTTTGCTTATCTACACGAAATACGAATGTCCATTTGTGAAGTAAGCATATCGTTGAACCAGTAGTGTGGGTCGATAATTCTAGCAGAAGTTATTTTATTACACTACCATTATACGTAGGTTGGAGTATTATAGACCTCAAGCAAGGTGTTGGAAGAGAATGAATATAATAATTTTTCCAATATATTACGTAAGCACGCAGTTGCACAACAAAATATATTGTCACAAACCTTTTAGGTATGTGAAATATGCAGGAAAACATTCAAGTATAGACTGCACTCATAGACTGCATGAAGATAATTTTATATGGTATTCACAACTGCGATGACTCAGTAAATTACAAGGGTCGCTTAGTTCACAAGAAACTACAGCAAAAGCTATATATCAATCATTGAGGAAATGAAGAAGGAAACAATAGCTCCATACATCCAGCTCATATATACCCAATAATATTATCTATGCACCGCCATCAGCAATTCAAATCAGAAAAATTACTAGAGAAAATTTATTATAAATCTAATATAAACATCAATCACTTGTGACAAAACAAAGTAGGTAATTAACAACAAGGCAACCAGTGCACTCAAATGAACTTGCCAATCAGCTGTTCATAATGGCAATGAAGTGCATAAACTAAAATGTTTATTGCAATCCGAGGCGATAAAAGAAGACAGTTTACAAAGGAGATTGCTTACTGGAGTGATATTCTATACCAGGAATATAATAATTATGAAAAACTAAATAGAGGTGAAATTGTTCCTCTACTAAAGGTAATTAATACTTTAAAATATTGCATATTTACTAAATTACTCTATATTAGATGTAAGTCTATAAATAACTAGCGTATACTAAATTAAAATTCAGTGAACTATAATACTAGAAGAGGTTTCCTATTAATGAGTCTGTGTTATCGTTTCAGTAGATACATTATTACAAGTTATCATTGTACCTATGTCTTAGTGCTATTATTATTTTAATTAACTAACAATTTTCATTATTATAAACTGATGACTTAATTAGATCGATTTTGATAATATTTTTAACGTTACGCCAGTTCCGTTTTCAACAACGAAATAATTTTAGTGTTTATTTATTTATTTATTTATTTATTTGCCATACGATATTTTAAAAAGAGAAAGCAATATATGAGTATTGTTGTTCATCATTTCAATCAGTTATTAATTAAAAATAATTGTATTCGTTTCTGTAGCCTCGTGAATATTTTGCCAATAATTTTTTCATTAGATATATTCTAGCTAAAAAATAACGCTTTCGAGTAAAGCGAATATTTATTTGTTTATTGCCAGTGTCATATACGTGAAAATAAAATATGTATTCCGTAAATAACAGATAATTTTCAGCAACAAACTATTGAACTATTTCTTAAAAACGTTAGTAATTATGCTGTAAGCAATTTTGAATAATTATGTAGCCGGCTTAGTGGCGCTGTGGTAAAGGCGGTAGGACGGTCCACCTACTACTGCGATAGCCGCGGATTCGAATCCTGCTGGGACATGGTCGTAAATGTATATTTGGTATTGTTCTAGACAATAGTGTAAAATCCGATAAGGAAAGTGATCCCAATCACACTAGTAACCAGGCTGGGTAAAACCGGATGTCTTCTTGGATGATTTCTAAAGATGGTCACTCGCCAGTCGGTAGGCTTAATGCTGAGGACCGTGGTTCGGAGCCCACGTTAAACTTTAGGCCCAGTCCACATAAACCCATAGTTGGTAAAAGGAGACTAAAATATATATAAAAAAATATTATTTAATATATTATATAACAAGAATTTCAGAGTATTCAATATCTATATTTTAATGTACAACTAAACGGTTGATGCTCTTCCTTAGTGTTGATACTTTTTTGACAAAGATAGCGAAAAATATTGGCCCAAAAAATATCGACATTTCCTCGGCATTCGTAATCCAAAATACAAGGTGAGTAACAAAAATCGCTTTTTGATAATCAATGGTTTAAAGGTTAGTTGGTCCCCGAGCAAATTTAAAGTTATTAAAAATAATGTCCTCTAAGAAACACTTTTATCACCATATAAAATTCTTTCGGTTTCTGCAGGGGCAGAAACAGGAGCTTCTAGGACTGCTTTTCACTAGAAAAAAAATATACCAGTCATTAGTGTTTGATATCTATATGAAGTTTAAGTTAATTGGAAAACGTAAAAAAAAAGTTTTCATGTATCAAAAATTTAAGATTTACTTACTTTCCTAGCGTTTGGAAAGTGGCTGAAAATATCATGATTCTTAAACTAGGAAAAAAATTAGAAGACGTCTCCTCTTATAGCCCAATAAGCCTCTTACCTGTGATCTCCAAAATTTTTAAAAAACTATACATTAAAAGATTATAGATTAAAGGACATTAAAACAATCATAGAACAGAGAAATATTATTGCAGACCATCAATTTGGCTTCCGTAATAAACATGGAACAGCAGAACAAATACATAGATTAGTCAACACAATTAATAAAAACCTAAATGATTGAAAATATTGCTCCGCTGTATTTCTCGATATATCACAAGCCTTCGATAAGATGTGGCACACTGAACTGCCATGTTAAATTGAGAAAGCTTTTGCCCCATACGCTCTTTAAACCATTCAAATCATACCTCACAAAGAAACATTTTATTGCGAAACAGGATAACGAACAACACACTGACCTCCATCTAATATATTGCGGTGTTCCGCAGGGCAGTATTCTTGGTCCATTGTTATATCTCTTGTTTACAACTGACCTACCGACCTCAAAAAACATTACTGTTGCAACATATGCTGACGATAAAACGGTTATATCATCACACAATGATCCAATATCAGCCACAAAAAACCTCCAACTTCATCTTAACAAAGTCGAATTGTGGTTGAAATCATGGCGTATCAGAGCAAATCAGACAAAATCTACCCATGTGACATTCACCCTTTATAAAAGAACTTGTCCCTCTGTAATAATAAATAAATATAAAGTCCCGCAAGCAGACAACAACGTTAAGTATCTGGGAATGCACTTTGATCGACGTTTGACATGGAAAAGACATATAGTGACAAAGAGCTGACAGCTTGGCCTTAAACTAAATCAAGTATATTGACGGATCTAAATTATCCTTAGATAACAATGTTTTGTTGTGTAAGTCAATTGTGGGGTATTGAACTGTGGGGCACTACTAGCAAATCTAACATGGATATCATCCAGAGGTTCCAGAATAAAGTGTTAACAAACACATAGAATGAGTCATATAATAATTTCTAGAATACGTTAGAATAGTCTTTAGAATAAGTTAGGATAGACTTTAGAATAATTTAGAATGGTATCTAGATTAAGATTAATATTATATATCAAAAATATATAGTTCCTAGCACCTATCGCCCTTATTCACTAATGTGTTTGCTTGGAAAGCTTCCAAAGATTCCTGTTCACTGTTAACTGATTACTGTTTAATGGTGATATTTTCCAAAGATAAATATAAGAACACTGATAGCAAATGATGTGTAAATAGCTAATTCATTTATAGTGCATGTTAATTTAAGTAGGAACATAAAATATTAGTGAAACGAATAGCAAAGATATTTCATTACGAAGAGAACTAACAAGTAGAGTAAATTATGTTAACATTGATAGGCAACGGTTTGCTTAATAACGACAGAGTGTGATATATGAGGGTATAATATAGTTCGGCTTATAGATGCAAAAGTAATTAATAACCCAATATAATAGGCAATTATATTCGAGTTAGATCAAAGTGAACAATGAAGATCCAATAAGGATTAAGGTTGAAAATCTATTAAGGCTGCTAATTGTGATATTACACGAAAATCTGGGCCTACACGTACCAGAAATTATATGTGGGTTTTAGTTAGATTATTGCTAATCATCAAATAAAGGTTTCATATTAGGTAAACCTAATAATGGTTTTTATTCATAAGCTACGATGGCTATTTTTGTTTTGCTGTAATTAACTAAGAAGTGCCTTAATAGATATATAGTATAGAGTGTATACGTAACATATGTACAAGTAAG
The DNA here is from genome assembly GCF_030347505.1 of Rhynchophorus ferrugineus. NCBI lineage: Eukaryota > Metazoa > Arthropoda > Insecta > Coleoptera > Curculionidae > Rhynchophorus > Rhynchophorus ferrugineus. The sequence goes on along the minus strand of NW_027472585.1, from coordinate 34,753,196 downwards.
TTAGCATTTCTGATGACTGGCAAGAACTAAAAACACTTTTTTATTCATTATTAATGTCTTCAAGTTATCAAGTTATTTGTCTAGACAAAGTGTTATGAACAAATTGTATTTCCATGTATAGTATAACTGCACTTCCAGTACTCCGATTGGAACCAAATATCCGGATTTGTTGGGAAAAAGCCGGAAATTGAGTGAAACGTTCAAATTTCAAAGACACGTACGAAGTTTTTACATATTTTTTATCTATAATAATCAGATATTTGTGTATAATGTTAATGCTGAGCTTATGTGACGGAAAATCGGAAATCGTTCTGCGTAAAAGCCATTCAGTTAGCTTTTTATAACATATAAGACCTCGTAGAAATACTGTAGACAATTTCTTTAATGGTGTAATGGTTAAAAAATCGTTTAGCTACCAAACGGAGGTTTTGGGTTCGATTCCCGGTGGGGAAAATAACTTTTAGTTGGAACATTTATCAAATCACCTAGGCTAGATAGCGGACCCGGGGGCCTGAAACGCTCCTTATTTTCAATCATTGTTTAAATATTCCTACTTTTCTTCATATGAGATGCACCTTTACTTGGTCTACCCATTGTAATATTAAATAAAATAACTGCGTAATTTATTAAGTAAATGTCTAATACTAAAGAGAGAAAAATAAAATATTTTTTAACCAAAAAAAAACCGATTTCAAAAAATAAATAAGGAGCTCTCTGAAAATTAAAAAATAATCAAACTTAGATTTTTAACACAAAAAAAGCATTTTAAAATAAAATATGTACATAATAATTGTTGTAGTAACTAAATAAAACTAATTAAAAGCCTAATTTAACCCATCTACTACACGTATTTTATATTCTACTATAGACACGCAGTTTAGCTTAATACTAGTGTTCACTAGTATCGGAACAATCGACTGAAATCGACTATCGACTGTTCAGTAATTGACTACTTTTTACTATCGACTATTTCAGTCGCTATTTTCGGTCCGACTGATTTTATTACTATTTACTATCGTCTGTTTCAGTCGTTTACTTTTAGTTATTATTTTCGGTTCTACTAGTTTATTTAACTGATTTTTAACGTTCCGGCCTTGTCGTCCTAGCCGAATTATATGTAATATATGTGGTTTTATGTTTTTTTTTTGTAGTTTGCTTGTGAATAACTATATATTGTAAATTAATAGAGCAGCATTTTGAAACGCTAGTTTTCGAGGGCAAAAAAAATTAAAAATTAATTAAGTAAATTTTAGCGGTATTAACTTCTGATTCATCTCAGGTTTCATTAGTAAATGCATTTAACAAACAAATAACAAAGCAAAGTACTAACCGAATATTGTTCAATATTTTTAAAATACTCACATATGTAATAAAACATATGAGTAGGTAATAACCTTAATTAATATTACCTATCAAATATATTTTCAATCTTATGTTGGCAATATTGTCAAACCTAGTTTTAGTAGCATAACATATTATTTTTAGATGATTCTCTTCACTCTATTATGACAAAAACACGGTTAACATAACAAATCGTGATCGAATTTCGATTACCTAGTATATCTTTTTTATGTACTCGATATCTATTGAGGAGTTATCATGTTATGATAAACATTATTCATTAATTTATCAACAAACCTATCAGTTGTGTCTAAACCTCAGCAATGATAACAATTGTTTAAAAATACGTAATATTCTATAGCATCAAGACATACATTGTTCTTGAAAATTTTGCATATTCCTTAAACATTAGGTGCTAAATTTAATTCTTATCTCATATATTCCTTATCATATCCTACATAATAATTTCCATAAAAAAATATAATAATATGGATTTCAGGCTTTTATATTCGCTTGAGTAATTCCGGCCAGGCTTTCTTTATAGCATATTAAACTTGTTTAGTTTATAACTTTTATAACGTATAAAGCAGTGCGCTTTATAACTATGCAAACTAAAATATTATATCAGCTTGACTCTGCCCTTAAGACATGCATATAATTTATTCCTTTGACAATGGCCCGTTTAAAATATGAAATAGCTTTTATACATCGCAAAATTTAAACTTTATAGCCAATTAAACGTTGGTGTTCGCGACGCTTTACAGGTGTTTTACAAAGGTCAAATTACCACACTTAATATTATATTATATTATGACTTAGATGTACATATACTAGGTTATTCAATAAATTTTGTAGTAGGTTTCTTTTTATCGCAGTATCATATTGTGCATCACATCATATCATTTTTATGTTTTATTATTTCTTATTATGTAATCTAAACCCCTTGAGCTCTAATTGGCCGATAATTCATGAAGAAAATTTATTAAGAACCTCAAGAAACTGATCATAACACGCTGTTGACTAACTTCTCAAGCTTCATTGGCTTCGGAGTCAACCAACAGGGTTTTCATCACTCAACAAGTTGTTCAAAACGATGCAGAAAATTAAGTTTTAAAACTTTATTCCCATATTTCCAAAATGTCGATTGTTACATCATATATTTTGATATCTTCTGTCCGCAAAGTTTAAAAATTGAAATATGATGATGAAAATCGAAAAAGTAACTATCTATGATAAATCATGGAAATAAATATATTCTGGACATTCGATGTTAAAATAAATACATTCTGGATGTAGCTGAAGGTATTTCTAACACCATTGTTTATGGAAATTATTGTAAAACCAGTGATATGGTGGGTTGAAATTGTATAGACCATTATCAGACCTAAATTTTCTCAGAATCAAACTAAAAGAGAAAGATTAATTAAAATCATCTAATAAACCCAAGATTTTCATTCAGGATGACACATTAGATGTGTGTGGCGAATATTTAAGAAATTTCAATGGTATTATAAAGAGATCTAGATTAGCTTCAATATCTTCAACTCAATTCAATTTCTTTGTTGTAGAGCACACAACAAAGAAAGGATACATTAAAAGGACTTTCAGAAATTTTTCCAATAAGTAATTTTTGAAGGGGCCGAAGTATATATCACCGCGACATCAAGATGATACATCTTGAAAATGTAGAAGAAATAAATAAGACATAATAAATAAATAAATAATAAATAAGATATTATAACTAGAGAAATAAAAATGGAAAAGTTTTGTACAAATGTTTAGAATTACAAGTACGGAACAAATATATATAGTAAAAACAAATTGAACAAATTGAGATTGAATTACGCAATAAACCATGATCCATGTATCTATATAACCACCTGCCTACTTATTAACCAACACGGCCTATGATGGAGACTTCCCAATAATATGCCTCACCAAATCTGGTTATTGCCGAGGAACAGTCGCTAACATTCTGGTTTCAGATGTTGTTGGGTTTCTGTTTGTCAGATCACTCTCTGTAATGTTGATCCTTGTGGTTGATTTGCCTGCCTATCATGATTGCAATTAATTCGCTTTATTTCTAGTTCAGTGACCCAACATATTCTCTTCATAAAAGTGTTGATATCAAATACAAGAACGATTTAATATGAGAAAACTTTTATGTTTATCACTCCACATTCCCCGGTTTATATATTCGTTCAGACACCCGATAACAGATCTAATGCATTTTTATAACATAAAGAAAATTGGCAAGTCCAGGCATACATCAAGAAAAAATCCCAAACGAACATTCATTCTTTCTCCCTCCCGCGTACCGTCTCCCTCCGGCACTAAATCTGGCTGGCGCAAGCCCGTCGGGGGTGAATATTTCCATAAATTGCCCGCGTCGCAAGTTACTATCATTTACACTCAATTTTTGAGATTATCCAAATGCGATTGCCAGGCAAAACTAACGCCCGACTCCACTTCTCTTTTTTTCTTCGTGAATAATAAAAGTTCGGTACCGGAGGGCTGACGCGTAGCCCGAGTTCCTTTCATCGTTCCACGGCCGTTTCTTTGATCCCCCGGGAGACGGATGATAAGGCCGTGAGTTTTATCACGCTCTTCGGTATGATTTTTATGGAATGTGCGCACGTTTTGGTTTATGTGGCTGACTTTAACACATCGTATAACACTAACAAGACGCATTTGTCGTCATTTTTTAAGTTTCGAGGGGTTAAAGAACAACCGGCAGGTTTTACATCAGTCAACATGTCGTGTAGATTCAAGATTCAAATGTAGGGAATAAAACAATGCAGAAAACTGCTTCAAAACATTATTTCAATAGGTCCCCAATATCTGTAGATATTTGATGTATATCTGACATGTTTAGACAACTTTAAAAATTAAAGTGTAGTAAGTAGAAACTATAGTCTATTTAGAATAGCACTCAACTCATGTCATCAAGGTGTATAACCGTTTGCCTATTGCAGTTTGTAAATTCGTTTTAATACTAAGCAATATTGTTCTGCTCATTTTATTTTAGTTAAATGCTGCTAATCTAACAATCTAATTCTGGTCTAATGCTATGATGCTATCAGGCATCGTTTCGATTCATATCGTTCGAACATGTAACCGAATGAGCTTATTAAAGTCAAATATAAACATAATTTAATACAATTATTTCAGAGATAACTGTTAGTATGGAAAGTATCCATAGAAAGCTTAGGGATATTCAGCTATCAGGGATATTTGATGATCACTGTTACGAAACAGATATTTCAAACTGGAACAAGGGCACCCTTGGTATGAAAATAGTAACAGATTGTTAATCTGCATGTTTGCAGATTGCACATGTATTGCCCAACAAGTGATTGGCAAAAAACTGTAATTAAAGAATGGCTTGCAAAACATAAATTAAGTTTTGTAGATACCACAGAGTGAATTATTCCAATTTGACACTTTGTTAATATAAATTTAATATTTAATTGGGTATATTATATGTGTAATTTACTTTTTTTATAAATATAGGCAGTAGTTCAGATGACTGAACAATATAGCCACAAGATGTAACATCTTCCTCCCTATCACTGCATATTCAATCTAATCGAATTATTCTGAGATGTGGCAAAAGATTATTACATACAGGTCGAGAACGATATACAAGCAAGAACTATCTGTATAAGTGGAAAGGATTGTCTACATAATACCTTTCGGTTTGGATGAACTACATCAGACAGAAGAATAAATTTGACAAATGGTGTAATTGTGACCTTTAGTATTACACTGAAAATGAACAATTTAGTTAATAACTTGCCTTATAGTACTTCAGAATTGAATTATGAACCAATGCTGACAATAGCAATAATGATGAAAGTAGTGTAGGAATGTTCGTCACTCACTATTATTTTGTGGAAGGAATTCGCACGGCAACTGAAAATACTGGTTGAGTAAAAACGTATTTATTTCGATATTGAATGATACATGTGGTCTACCGGATAATGGACAGGATATTAGGTTAGGTAAAGGAAGTTTGGTAGCACTGTGGAAGTGGTACTCTTACAAGGGGATAGAGAAAAGGAAAGAGAGCGAGACGTCGTCGTGGTGGTCTTTTATAGCTGGGAACCGCATGGTACCAATCCACCAGCTTTGCCAACCTTTGAACTTGATGTAGGTGAATGCGTGATGGCCTAAAGGATTGTAGCGGTCGTTACAGTAGAAACAACTAACCTACAAAACTCTAACCTCTAATTTTAATCTACAAACTATTGTGGCTATTTAATTAATTGTAGTTTAAGTTTTTCCACAATATATGCATTAGATGTACAATAATGTTAAAATAAACAATATTTTATAACAATTCTGTTTCATTATCTTATTTACATTAGTATACTGTTATATATTAATCTAGTATTATCGATTCTTCGACTGATATTCCATCTCTGCTCATATTGTGAATCAGTTTTTTTACCTGAATTTATATTTTTTTTACTCAATATGCTTATGTTGCTATATTTTTCTACATTGATCTGCTTTTAACGTTAAATAAACTCACAAAGAAAGCTCCTAAGAGTGGTGTATTTGAACTTATATTCCTGCAGCATTTACTACGAAAACAAAAAATGGAATGATTAAACATATAGTGCATCGGATAACACAAACATTCATCACTATATTAATGATAAAAACTTGCTATTATCGTAAATAAAACATTTTTATATACAAGCCAATAATACAAAATAAAATGTATAGTGTGCTTGCAACAATATACCTCTTAATACAATCTGTTAATAAAAATATGAATAATACATGCATTTGATCAAATCTATATAATTTCTGATGCAAATATTACGAATGAGAAGCCTAAATATCATATGCTTGAATATCATCATCGTCATCATAAATCCAAGAAATAAAATGGCTTAAACAAGAAATAAAATGTAAGACATCTCTTATATAAGAAAACAAATCGTTTGTGGATGAAACCTTAGTAAAATGAAATTCTACCCTAAGAGTATTAGCAATAATATATAGCTTATAATAATTGTTTATAACAAAAGCTAAGCAAAAAGAAAATAAATAATAACAATGGAAAAAATTTAATTCAAAAAAATACTGCAGTAATATGGTAAAATATATATTAGTGCAAACAAGTAAGTTACGTTAAATTACGAGTATCTGGGTAGTTCTTCAGATCAAACAAAAATATCCCTGAAAATGCTATTGGGATCGTACATTATGAACAAAATGAACTAATATTATCATATGATTTCCGTTATATAATATATGTTAACTATCCTGACGTATAGAAGATCGCACAGTAAGTGGTTTGCTGTACAACTTATAATCTAATTCTTATTCTAGATACTATTCTAACTTCAACACTTTCAGAGTACTTCGCACTAACAATTCGAATCACACTCGTTATGGGTTTTAACTGGATATCATGCATCAGTTTGTTGGACACGTAATATGCCATCGACGATGAGTCGCAAAACTTTATTCTGGAACCTCTGAAGGATGGGTATATTAGATTTGAAGTTGTACACCACAGTTCAATACTGTAGGTCCAATGGGACTAAGTGTTGACTTATACAGCAAAACCTTGTTATCAAATGATAATTTAGATTTACGCCCTATCAGCCAATATACTTGGTTTAGTTTAAGCCCAAACTGTTTGCGTTTTGTCATTATATATTTTTCCCACGTAAAACGTCGATCAAAACAATTCCAAGATATTTAACCTTGTCTGCCTGCAGAAGTTTAGGATTATTCAATTTTACTGAGGGACAATTTCTTTTACAAAGGGTGAATGTCACATGGGTAGATTTTGTCTCATTTGCTTTGATACGCTACGTTTTCAACCACAATTCAACTTGTTAAGATGAAGTTGGAGTTTTCTTGTGGCTGATATTGGATTCTCGTGTGATGATAAAGCCGCTGTATCATCAGTATATGTTTCAACAGTAGTGTTTCTTGAGGTCGATAGGTCTGCTGTATACAATAGATATTAGAGTGGGCCAAGAACACCGCCCTGCGGAACACCCGTATATATTGGATGTAGGTAAGTGTATTCGTTACCCTATTTGACAATAAAATGTCTGTCTGTGAGGTATAATTTCAGAAGTTGAAAGTGCATATGAGGCAAAAGCTTTTTCAACATGCAGTCCAGTATACTAAAGCTTGTTGAAAGCCTGTGAAATATCGAGGAAGATTATACATCAGAGCAATATTTTTTATCGTTTAAGTTTTTGTTAATTTGGTTGACTAATCTATGTATTTCTTTTGTTGTTCCATGTTTATTACGGAAGCTAAATTGATGGTCTGGAATAATATTTCTCTCCTCTGCAATTATTTTGAGCCTCTTTATGTATAATTTTTCGAAAAGTTTAGAGATCACAGGTAACAGGTTTATTGGACGACAAGAGAACACGTATTCTGATTTTTCCAGATTTAAGAATCATAATGATTTGAGCCACTTTCCAAGTGCTACGAAAGTAATTATATCAAAACCAAGAGCTTTTTTAGTATTGATTTCTTTGAGTATTGTTAGTTTTACTTACTTAATAGTAAATTTCTCATATGGCAGATCTATTTGGAACGAAGTGTTAAGAAAGTCAACTATGTTATTTTCTTCTGTTGCGGATATTTTAGACGGGTACGGATTAAATACTGTTTTTAAGTGTTTTCAGAATATTTCCGCTTTATCTTTATCTGGGCTAGGAATCCCAGATAATGTTGTCAGTTTTAATGGGTGGATTATATTGTTAATGTTTTTTAACCTTTCTTGTTATTTTCCTGAGGGAATATTCCGTTGCATCAATTGACGTGAAGTTTCCTAAATAGTTTTGAATTCCTTGATTTTCTTAGTTATTTATTAGCTCTTTCAGCTCTTTTGTGGCCTTGTTAAATTTTCTCTTGTTTTCTTCTGCTCTGATTTGTTTTGCCAGGTTTTTCTCAGTTTTATCTTTTCAGCAATTTTTTGTTTAATTGTAGATGAAATATAATTGAACTTTTGATATGTTGCGCTGTTAGGTCTTGCGTATATTTTTTGTTATATTTTTTGCTGTTATTTCTGTATCTCTCATTAGTTATTTATTAAAATTGAAGCAGCAAAGTTCTGATTTTTTTAAATGTATGGATTTGTTTGATTTTTTTTGTAACTTTAAGTCTTGAGATTGCTTGGCGATGGCGGAAGAGACGTGTATACTGAGGAAATCAGACCATCCAAAAGGACTACAAACCTTGTTATATTTTTAGAAGAATGAAAAACAAAAAGATTGATTATTGGAACTCGTATAGTTTGGCCTGGCATGTCACACCAGGTGGAATTTCTGATAATAATTTACTCTATTTGAAAGGCCAAGAGAATTTCTGAAATATTTATAATATCACCAATACCACCGCGTTCCTATTTTCGTCTTTTCTTTTCTAAATATTTTGATTATTAAGCAACTACCGCCATTAATTATTTATAGAGCCTACTTTTTTTGTTCCAACGGAACAAATTGTAAATTATCGAACTGTTAGAACGTTTAATCAGTCGAAATGAAATTCCAACTTTACGGTGAACGTTTTAAACATGGAATAATTTCAATTTGTACCTGTCTCGCTTGTACGGTAAATATTTAAAATATATCGGGTGGAATTTAAATATTTCGCGAAATAATTATCTCCGCTTTTACAAATCATTGATAACCTAGTCGCAATAGGCAATTATTATTTATAATAAAAGTAGCATTCAAATTTATTTGCCTCTATTTTTGCATCGATAATGTCCATGTATTCTATGATATAGCGCATAAAATATTATCGTAGCGGGAATATTGAGTAGCTCGATAAATATATAAATTATTAATAGACATACGTACATAGATATTCAATTAAATGCTAAATATTCTTAATAAATAATGCATTTCTGATGTTTAATGCTTTAAAAACGTAATATTGCAATAACATGAATTACAGCCAATGTTAATACTTTTAAAAAAGATGTAATTAATTAAAAAATGCATAAAAATTAAAATGTACTTTTCTTTGTGAATGGCATAAGGTTCAATTGAAAAGTTCCCGGCCTACCATAGTAAAACAAATTTTTTGCCAAAATTAGTTTTTTTATTCATCATAATTCCCTTCAAGGGTGACACGCTGGTTATAGCGACCCTCCAACTTTTGATAATATTTTTGTGGTACGATTTGTCCTTTGCTTCAAAATAGGCCCCACTTTCGGCGATCACCTCTTCATTCAACGAAAATGTCTTCCCAACGAGCATTCTTTAGAAATCTGAGAAGAGGAAATAGTCCCTGACGGATGACTATTAATTGGACTTCGGAGTGAAATAATGGAGCCATGTTTTATCCATTGTCACACTCGGATGCAAAAACTCGGGTTTATTATGCCTGATCATCTTCAAACACTACTTCTAATCATCAACTCGTCGTTGTTTTTGGTCAAAAGTGACCTCGCGCGGCATCCACTTTGCACACAGCTTTCTCATACCCAAGTATTCGTGAATGATATGATGTGCACGTTCAGTGCAGATATCTTTAGAGTGTCTACTATTTTATTCAATTTCAATTAACGGTCATTCAAAATCATTTTATAGATTTTTTAAAGGTTTCCGTTGGTAACAACCTCTTTTGGGCATCCACAGCGTTCACCGCCTTCAGTGCTCATTTCACCACGTCTAAACTTAGCATACCAATCCTTTATGGTTGATTTTCCTGGGACAGTGTCCGGAGACTCGGCATTAAGCCAAGTTTTTGTTTCAACTGTATTTTGTCCCTGATCTTTTTATCCATTTTTTTCACAATAACAAAAGTTGCTTCACTCAAAATGCTATAATTCACAAACTAATGATCGGACAGCTGTCAAATTTATACACGCACCTTTTGAGAGTTAAGGACTAACCAAAAAACATATGGATTTAACTATAGTAGCGCCATCTATGTGTCAGGCCGGGCACTTTTCAATTGACCTGTTTTATAGTTGGTTTATCACGTACATGATCATACAGTACAGTGAACAGACAATGGGGATATCTTGTATATAATACAAAGTTTCAGATATATAGTTACTAGTTGATTGTGGATATATTCAAGAAAAGTAACTAGCAATGATAGAAGAACAATATCCCTACCTGGGGATTTTAATATGCCAATGATTGTTAGAATATCCTATACTAATTTTATTCTTTTGGCTTAGAATTATATTTTAATGCACTTTTCATTAGGTATGTAGTATGCATTAATACAGAATCAAGATTAATCAGGCGTTCATCAGTATGCATTTTCCAAATAAACATTAAGTCAGAATAGCTACCTTGAGTTAAGACTATACTTATACATTCTACAAATTCGTGTTGTTTAGTTCTGATTTCCTGCATGTTGTCCAATCAATGTATTCATTAGTATCATTATTTCATGGTTTAAGGCACAATCTTGGATAACTATGTATATTTTCCAGATCCTCGTTGGTTACGTAGCGATGATCAACTGTAATTAGTCGAAAAACATTGTTCTGGAAGTTCTTCATTAATCTACATAGGCTTTGTAATCAATCGACAACAGTCCCGTTGATTTTAAGACAAGTTGCAAGTATTTTCCAACTAACCATCATAGTTATTTCACTTTGGGTTTAATCTGATCTGCTTTTTCTCTTTCATAATGTTCGAAATGTTTTCGACAATTAAAAATCTTAAAATATTAGGAACCATGAATAAAGCGAAATTGAGGATGATTAGATAGCCACAGGCTGACATTTCAAACTTATAATATTTAAAACTAAAAATTTAATGAAATATCGACTAACTTCTATTCTGATGACTATTTCATTAAAATGTATTAAAATTCTAACGTTAGCATTTATGAGTTGAATATTTATATCTTATGTTATATAGTAAGTGTTGGTTACCTTTTCTTTTATAATATTGAGTTGATATTATAATTATTTATAGTGTAGTTAGATTTATAAATTAATGAACTGATTCATATAGAGCTTAATTTTTATTAAGTACATAGAATTCTTAACAAACCTCATATTTTGATTTGGAGTAAACATTTCATTTAATAATGTACGCAATGCATTTTAATATATTCTAAATCTACATAAAAATATATAAAAATTCCTAAGAATTAATCTAGTTAATCATCTATCATGTAACATTAAAAATATCAACTTCATATTAGCCGGGGGGCAAAATTCATATGTTTGAATAATGTTGCAGTTGAAGAGAAATGTAGGAAAAGTTAGGAAAAGAAAGATAACTAGTATAAGAGTACAGTTTGAGCTTTTTTTAATTACTGATATGAATAGAGATATTTAGGAACAATAACTTAAGGAGGTAAAAGTTCCGCCCTGATCATTGAGTAGTAGTAATGTTGTATGAAGTAGTTTCGTAATAATTATAAATTCATCAAGTGCAATTTTACTTTGCAATTGTCATCGAGAAATATTCTAGAAATTAATCGTAGAATTAAGAAAATAATTGATGTAGAAAAATCCGAAAGGAATATAAATAGATTAAGAACAAAATAGGCGTAGCAATGTTGTAAGAAATAAAATAAGAGCATATTATGTTTTTTTTTTAATTTTACATTACTTGTAATAGTTCTTATAGTGATCTAAAATATGATATACAAGGTAGATCTTCTCTGTTGAGTCAGTATTGCTTATTATATTAGATATATTTTTGTATAATTAGTTACTATATTCAACTATATTCTTAGATGTAGGTTTGGTATTCGTGACTTATTCAAAACTCCAAAAAAGAGACAGAAAGTTTAGAGACAACCAAAAGGAACTTATTCTACAATAAAAGACGTTAAAGAGATCATTTCAGATATGCGTATTGCGGCTAATTATTTACCTATTTTGCCATACTTGCTACAATGCTTAAGACGATAACAGGAAAAATAACTGAACCCAGACATGGAAAATAAAAGTAACCATGAAAGTAGACCCGTGCATATTGAATTTATATATAATAATTATCATTCCATATAGTTATAACGCTAAGTATCTTGAGAACAAGTATTGCAAGTCTAGGATAACAATCTAACAGGACACACCCTAAAAAGAATCAAACCATTTGATCTTGAGTGTAGTGGAGTGTCTTTAACAAGAAAAAAACAGTGTTACTGATACATGAACATTATTTCTATAAAGACTAAAGATCAATGGGTTTTCCTAGATATATGGTATGTATATATAATGTAAACTATTCTAAAAAAATCATAGGTAATTCTGCAATGCTTAGTAATAATATATTAAGGAAAAAAAAATTAATTAAGACATTCGGAGATCAAAATTTAAGTAACCGCCACTACTATTGTTCCTTCAAACAATCCGCGCGTTCTGAACAAGGATAACTTTAATTTTTGGATCGGTTTATACCGGGATTGAACCGAAATGAATTGGATTTCATTTAAAATCTCCGGCACAATGGTGGAGGAGTGGAAGAAGGCCCACGCGGCGTATCAATTGTGCCTATTCGAGGTCGTTCGTTCTGGTACGGTCGTTTGTAAAAGACTTTGACAAATTGAACAGCATTTTATACATCTAGTTAAGACTTATCTAATTAATTTATTGTCGGCGGCGGCAATTGTTTATAATTGATTTATGTCTTATTCGGGAGGTTAAGATCTGCGCGGGCACATAATTAAGTTCAGCTTTTATGTCGACGACAAAGCGATGCCGGATTACAGATTCAATTTAATTTTTCAGTAATTTTTCGTATTTCATGGGTGCCGATGTTTTGTTTGTTTTTCTGAACAAGGATCGTAATGAAATAAAAATCAATTCGGGAATCGTTCACGCTTTCACGAGAAATGCCACCCGAAATACAGTTATTACTCTGTTATTATTGATGTTAATATAAAAATAAAAACTATATTGTTATTTTATTATGCTTAGTCAGAAACGGAGATTGCTAAAGATTTGCTAACCTATTAATATTTTTCCTGCAACATTATTAATTAAAATGTTAGTAAATACTTGTCAAAAAATTTTATATTAGATAAGCTCTAATCATTTCATTCATCAGCTTTTCATTAATATTAATTATTATTGATCATTTTCCGGTCCAAATTAAAGAAAGTAAAAAATTTGTTAAGTCTACAAAATAGTTTTTTTCCTTTTTATATAAATACAATTTCAGGGAACTAATTTATTATAAAAAATGATACTTTATTAAAATAGGTTACATATCAGAGACTATCTAATGGTTGAATGGTATTTTTAAGCTAATTTTTCATTTACATTATTTTTCAATAAGTTTGTTAAGCTAGCATCACCTTAGACAAAAAGCAAAACATATTAGAACCAAAATAAAACAACTATACTGGTTAGTCGGCAGATACTCTTAACTTGATCTAAAATCAAACAGGTTGATCTATAATACAAATATAAAGCCAATTTGGACCTATGAGGTGCAAATATTGGGTTGCACTAAAAATTCAAATCAGTTAGTCATACAGCGCTGTCAAAACAAAGTTCTTCGATTGATTACCAATGCCTGTTACTACGTAACCAACGAAGAACTTCACGAGGACCTGGAAATCAAATGGTCTTGCGAAGTTGTGCAGGATTTCGCCTTGAAACACGAAAGAAGATTACTAAATCATACTAACGTGGAAGCAATACAACTGCTGGACAGCGCGCAGGATGTCAGGAGATACAAAACAAAACCATACGAACTTGTGTGAACATTTAGTGTGTATTATTAGTGTAAACTATAGCTATAAGTTAATAATTAATAAATAATTATAATTTTATTATTGAGGAATACATACTGATGTGTTTTCTCGCACTCGTCTTGCATGTTAATTAATCCAAGTACATAGGAAAAGTAGTAATGAATTAATTGTAAATTAAGATTGTACTAAGCGTATCTAATAGAGATGTTATATAAAAAGAAAAAAGTTTGTTAAGCTAACATAATTATTAATTATTTAGCAGAGAAACTTAACAACAAATAATATACACATAAACATAAAATTAATAAATATAAAACGATATAATTTTGTAAAAACATATATAGCTAGCATTCATTGAGTTAAAAAAGGCATTTGATACAATGAGAATAGAGACATTATGTGACAGAGAAAAACAAGTGACAAGTTCAAGTTTAAGCGCAGCAATGTTTACAATATTAATATTAATAAAGAAACATCATATAGACAAAACGGGATTTACAGTAACGGTATAAGTAGGAGCCATCACAGATGATGTAATAATAACTACTAGACCAGATATACTAATCTGATACTGTGAAAATATAACAAATATACAATTGCCAATGTAAAAATTGAAGAAATATGTGTATTTGGGTAACTGAATATAAAAATCAAAAGTAATAGTCAAGATGTGGAAATAAATGTCAGAATTGGAAAAACCATGAATTCAATAATAAAAAGGGAATATAAAACAAAACTAAAACAAGTGTCCAAAGCAATATACAGACTAAACCTAATATTCGATTGCGAGACATTGATATTGTGGAAGAGACATAAAAGTAAAATACAAGCAACAAATTAGATTTGTTTAGTTCGCAATTTGATTTTGTGTATATGTCACAAAATTATATTATTATTTTTGTATTGTTTGGGCTCGGTACCAACTTAAAACTGATCAGTTTGTAGCAGTTGAAATAATATTGTAAACAGATAAATAGGTGTATGTAAGTATTAAGCTAAATTGTATGTATATAATAGAATATAAAATACGTGTAGTAGATAGGTTAAATAAGGTTTTTGTTTATTTTTATTTTGTTATTACAACAATTATTACGTACATATTTTATTTTAAAACTTTGTTTTGTGTTAAAAATCTAAATTTGATTATTTTTTTACTTATTAGTGTGTTCCTTATTTAATTTTGAAGTCGGTTCAACTTATTTGTTAAAAATATTTTATTTTTCTCTTTTTAATGTTATTTTATTAAATATTACAATGGGTAGGCCAAGTAAAGTTACAGCCCGTATGAGGAAAAATAGGAATAAAGAAACAATGATTGAAAATAAGGAACGCTTCAGGCGGAGTCTGCTACCTAGTCTAGTTGATTTAACAGATATTCTAATCAAACTAGAACAACAAAAAGTTTTTGACCCTATCGGCAATCGAACCCGTGACCTCCGCGTAAGAACTGAACGCTTAAATCATTGTACCCTAGAAGCAGATGCCTCCAATATTTCTACGACTTCTCATATGATATGGTTAGTATTTAAAAAGCAAACTGAATGGCTTTTACACTGAACTACTTCAGATTTTCCGTCACATCAGTTGAGGAACACTTAAGAGAAAAAAAGAACCGACAAGACGTGACTTAAGCGATCCTGGGATGGCTGTACCAGAAAAATACTCCAAAAAATAGGAAAAATCCCGACCGAAGCAAGAGACTGAGTATATTCAGAATAAAATGGATCCAATTTACAGTTGATGGAAATGTGAAGAAATCAGTATACGCACATCATGAAATAGCCACATGAGATAGCGGTCACATGAACGAAATATATTTGTGAATTAATGATTTAATTTTATAACAATCTGGGCCAGAGGCTTTTTGGGTTGTCTAGAATTAAGGTTTTACGGAAGCTCATGGTATCTGCGGCAATTACATAAAATTTATAGTTTTCCTTTTGAATGAATTCCAACGCCTTAAAAAAGGCAAGTAGTTGCTCAGTCAGAATACCAATACAGTTAGAATACTACAGATAGGCTGAAACGGTGCTCGCACACCAATTTCAGAAGTGCCAATCCAACGTAAACATCTCTCTTGGAACCGTCCATAAATATGAAGTGATGATGCCGGAATTTTGTTCCCTTATCTGAGCAAAAAAGTTACGAATGCTATGCGAGTTTATCTTACTCATGGAGAATATTTTCATAGATAGATTAATTAGAATATATGGTTGAGTCCATGAAATTATTTTGTAATTAGCGATGAAAACAGGTGCATATGTCAGTGGTAATAGCGACAGGACAGTCCACGTACTGTTCGAATCCTGCAAGGGCATCATCGTATATTTATGTTTCTGAATGTTTAATATTTGTAATTGTCCTAGGCAAGTGTGTAAAATCCGACAAGGAAAATGATCTCAGTCACGCCAGTAATCAGGCTGGGTAAGACCGGGTGTCTTCTGGCATGATTTCTAAGTTAGTTACTCGCCAATCGGTCCAGATAAACCCTTAGTTGATAAAAGGTGATATTAAAATATTTAAAAAAAAGAACCGATGATATGATCCTTTATGTTTATAAACCGAGTGATTATAATTTTTAGAGAGTAATGTTTTTCAGTGGGCAGGTTTGGAAGGAGGAATCCCATCCATTGGTTAGCTTTTTCTTCAATGGCCTGCAAAGAAGATGAATTCGATCTATGCGGAATCCGCATGTTATAACAGAAAGGTGGGTCAACATTTTGGATAATAGTGGACATGTATTTTATATAAATATGTAATAGTTTTTGTGTAATACAATCTTAACATTTGAAAAACAACAGCAGTTTCCAATTTGTATTCCTAATGATTAATAGCCTTTACAAATTTATGACGGACAAACACACTGATCATTTATTCGCATCACCAAGAGTGTGGAATATTCTATTATTGTGTTATTTTGCTGAATTGTGACAATTCCAACAGCAACAACAGCACAACAATAAAAAAAAGTTATGAACCCCGAAAACTTAATTTTCCTGTTTGTTGTTTACCTCTTATGTACAAATCCGATTAGGTATGGATAATAATTTGGGGAAAAATTGTATACACAATGTCTATATATAAACTTATAAATTTGGTGGATGATATTGAGGACAATATCCATTTACAATACCTATATAATATTTTATAAAAAAAGAAGCTCAAGTTTGGCGTGTTTTCTTTAGATTTTCATAATTAAACTATATTAGGAGTAAAATCTGCAAAGCTCCCTGGATAATTAAAAAATATATAAAGAAAAAAGATACAGAAGCGAAAAAGACTTGGGCCGAAATAATTAAGTAAATTTGAAAGAACCTAATTAGCTAATACCTAAGCAAAATAATTAAAAACGAGATTGTGACACAGGGCATTGTCCTCTTAAATTTATTTCCAAGGTAAAAAAGTTGCTTTTTAAAAATCCGAAAGTGTTTTCTTACCTCTTGTTCGTATTATTGTATAAATTTGCTAACATCTTTAATTAAGGCGACAATGTAATTCTATGTTCTACTGTCTAATTTTCAGTTACTAATGTATTAGCATTAAAAAAATTATGCATGTTATAAAAAACATCCGGGTTTTAACATCCAGTAGCAGCAGATATAAATATTTTGACATTGGTAAGAAATAAGTAAATAGGAACTGTGCATTTTCGCCTCTAGAGAGTTTGCAAGCCTGAGGTATAAAAGCAAGGATAACTGATTTACATCTGTTGGTCCTTAGGTCTAACATTTACAGGACACATTTGGTTTTGTTGGTGTTTTTATATGTTTGTATATAGCTCTAAAGAAACTGGAAAGTGGTTGTGTTCCAGTATGGGAAGATTCAAATAGATCGCATTATTTTACAAACCATTCTACTACAAATCTGAAATTGTTTTGAAAAGTAAGCAATGAAACACTTACGTAAATGTAATGTTATGGACCTTTATATAAGTACACAAGGCTAAAGAAACTGGAAAGTGGTTGTGTTCCAGTATGGGAAGATTCAAATAGATCGCATTATTTTACAAACCATTCTACTCTAAAATTGAAATTGTTTTGAAAAGTAAGCAATGAGACACTTACGTAAATCTAATGTTATGGGCCTCTATATAAGTACACAAGGCTATAGAATCAGGTTTAGAAGAAAATCCAAGATGCAATTCCTAATTGTAATTGTAATTGTTTCTCCACAGATTCTTTTAACACAGACGATTCAACAGAGAAATGCAACAAGAAAACAAGAACTAAACATAAAATTGTAAATATGTTCTCTAATGAAAATAAAATACATTACTTGGATATACAATCATTAAATAACTCTAACCTACAAATGAATGTGGCTGTTTAACTAACTGTACTTTAAATCCTTCGATAATATATTCATTAGATATACTATAATAATAAAATAAATTATATTTTATAAAATTCAACGAATTATATCTTAAACTACTTTGAAACATAAGTACGCATATGAAAACATTTGACTACCCACGAAATCAAATGTGTAATAAGCTGTAACAGTGACATTAATTTTAAAAACAATTTCTGTATTGTCAGTACACGCATTTCTACTATACCGAACGTCCCTTTTAGCCAGTCAACTGGTTTTATTTACTGAAGTCCAATAACTGTCAAACACCGGCGTTTCATCATGCATACGAAATCAAAAAAAAGAGGGAAAGAGAAGGAGAGCGAAGGCAAAAAAACGGACGTGGCGTGCATATTTTCGTCAAACACCCTTTCGACGACTCGTGCCCAATTCCGACATATTTGACGTAAAGACCTTTATTAGAATATTTGCCTAAAAGAGTGGCCCTTTCGCCTATATGGTCGATGCTTCAGAAAAGTCAAAGGCATGCGAATCGGTGGCTTTATTTTTTTGGTACGTTTGACGCTCGCTGGGTTATATACACACATATTTGGCGAACTAACAACCAACAACAGTAAAAAATTGTTGGTCTTTTGCACTTGGCTTTGAAATCATTTGATGATAGCTGTACTATTATTACAAATTAACAAAAAATAATAGGTTGTTATCAAGTTGTATATATTATAACAATAGTGTAACTATAATCAGTATTGCAATTTACTTGTTTTTTCATCAAAGTTTCCATACATTTAAACAACGCATTAAATTTAAATTGGTACAATATATATTAATCGAAATATTTTCCATCATTTTCTACAACTTGTCCTCTTTTTTCTGGCTAAATGGCGATATCGTGTCGATGTTGGTTTGGTAATTATCAATCTATTTCACACTTATTCAACAATTTGGAACCCTGTGCTAACCAAGAAATACTGCATAGATCTGAATAATATCTGAGAATCGAGCTGCAATAGTGTATCCCTTGCAATTCTTGCAATTTGTGGACAAGCATTCAAAAGTTTTAAGATATGGAAATTAATTCAGATTTGAAGTGGTAATCAGAAGACATTCTTCCGCTCCACAATTACCAAATCCGCCAATCTAAGAGAAGAGTTTACTAGAGCAGCTTCCTCTTCAGCTTTCATTTCTTACGAATATTGTAAGCATTTAAATATGTTTCTTGTGGTTTCTGAGATTTAGACCCCCGAATTTCAATCTGTGACTATACTGACTATACATTCTTTCGCTCCACAATTGCTAAAATCGACAAACTCAGATAAGGATTCACCATAGAATGCCACTATATGGCCCCATAGCATATAAGCTTCGCTATCTACGAATAAGGCAGTACAGCCGTATTTTACGTAGACCAGTTATGTGAAGCACATTTGAGGATGAACTATAAATATTATAATTTTGAATCAATTAAGATCAATCAAGAATTAAGAATCCCAATTTAGATTGTATTTTTAAATAATCTGTTACAACTCAACAATCTGCCCGTGGGCAATAAGTTATTTTATATGATTTCAGTTATATAATATAACTATCCCGACATGTAGAACATCGCTTCTGTAAATGATCTGATAGATACTATTCCAATTTATTTTAAAGTCTATCCTAACTTATTCTAAAAACTATTCTAGCTTATTATAAAGATTATTAAATCTCACTCTGTGTCTATTAATTAGTTTGTATGGTAGTTTGCGTTGGAGCCTATGCTCTACACTGTCATCAAGCACATTTAACTATTTGGCGAGTGCATTGGAATGCACTAATAGTCTTTCAAGATACCTTGCACTAACACTTCGAATTACACTCGTTATGGGTTCTAAGGGGATATCGCACTGAATCAGTTTGTTGGAGACGTAATATGGGGTATCGTCGATTCCTCGCAACACTTTACCTTGGAAGGAGAGCTATGTTGCTATGTTAGATTTGCTAGTTGTATCCCACAGTTCGAATGGGCCTAAGTATTGACTTATATAGCAAAACCTTGTTATCTAATGATAATTTAGATTTACGCCCTATCAGACAATATGTTTGGTTTAGTTTAAACCCAAGCTGTTTGCGTTTTGTCACTATATCTTTTTCCAAACGCATTCCCAGATATTTAACGTTGTCTATTTGCAGAAGTTCATGATTATTCATTTTACTGAGGGACATGTTCTTCTGCAAAGGGTGAATGTCATATAGGTAGATTTTGTCTCATTTGCTTTGATACGCCACGTTTTCAACCACAATTCGATTTTGTTAAGATGAAGTTGGAGGTTTCTTGTAGCCGATACAATTTAGAATAAATTCCAAAAATATAGATGAATAATAGAATAAAATATTGGGGTGTTTAGGGTTTAAATGAATTTAAGGTATTGTTATGGTCTCTAGTTTTGTTTCTTATATTCTTATATTCTTATCAACTGGCAATTGATTAATGAAATACAACTGTAGCATGATTGTTGATTTTTCTTATTGACGATATTATAGCTATCTCTGAAAATAAGATTACTTTATTGTGTTTTAATCAAAATTACGGTCAAAAGCAGTTTTCTCGACTACATATGGATTTCTGGTCGAAAATAAATTATATAAATTTAATTAACCTGCGATAAAAATATCTTAAAGACTATCAAAGAAGTTCATATTTTAAAAATATTTTTGAATATTTGCGAAAACTAAAATTAACATAATATCTGTAAAAGAATTATTTGCGAATATTAGGCTAACACCAAAAATAAACTAAGACCACTGACCAATAATTTATTCTAATATATAACTTTAAATTCATATTTACCTTTAATATTGTATACTATATAAATTTATATTATCAAATTATGGCCGTATAAATTCATCTCCTTATCTCAAAATAAAATCGAACTGTATCTGACGTAAAATTCCACAAGAGTCCTTAACAAATTCGCGACTACGGACTATAAAGAATATCAGATCTTATCGATAGAGAAATATACAAACATGATATAAAAGATACAGTTTTTGTCATAATGAAATATCGTTATATATAATATTTTTATATATTTCAGGTTAAAATAAATGTATACAAAGTGGACAAACATCGAGCGGATAAGAAGTCCCGAGGAAAAAGAAAAATTAGTGGAAGGAGGAACAATTGATTGCAGATAATAACTATATTGGCATATTCGACTATAACTATATAATAATCGCGATATACTTAACTTCCTATAATTAAAAATATATTCGTCATATTAAAAACAATATCCTTCTTTTACGCAAAATAACTACAAATACTGGAATGTAGGTTATTATTATCTATATTAATTAACGACCCAATAGTCCTTTGGAATTCTTAGCGTCTAGTGATTCACAACAACAGCTGGAAGTGTGAAATTTTGCACGGTTAAAGCTTATACCGAGAATTAATTTTAGGCCTAAAATGTTTTTAAAATGGCCAACTGAATAAATTCCAATAAAATGAAAATACGCCGATATCAAGCAACCAGGGATAGCCATCAGATCGATAACAAAATATATAAACAATTAGTTAGGCCCTGGCCGACGCGCTGCTAGCGTCAACAAGGGTAGATTATTCGTCGTTTTGGTTGTAAGTAAATTAATTAGAGACGTGTAATTTTTAAAATCAACATCTGGCAACGTTTTACCGCAAAATACCGGCAAGCAATTTTGAATCGGAAGCCAAATACCTAAATTTTGCCTTCGAAACGATATTGAAATGGAAAGTTAGTGTGTCAAAATAAGACATCATTAAACGAAGTTATTTCATTTTAAACAGTGTTGTTTAAGATTTCGTGTTACTTTTGGTTATACCCGTATTGTTAAAACTATTAAACAGTTATAGAAAGTTTGGATAAAAAACGATTAAGAACAATATGATCACGGAAAGTTATATTTTACACTTTTTGTAGATAGAAGAAAAAAATATGTCCACCTTATAGAAAGTTATACGCAGCTATGAAAGAAAAACCTGTCATATGCGAAAATTTCGTCCCAATATAAATTTCGGGACAAAAATTTTTAAATCTGCTTTTCATTTAATTGAATGTCCTATGAACAAAGAACAGCTAAAAAAAATTGTTAATTGTTGCTTATTATTATACTACAGGTAAAATTATCTGTCAAAACAAGGTTCTTCGATTGATTACCAATGCCTATCGCTATGTAACCAATGGAGAACTGTACGATGACCTGGAAATCAAATGGATTTGCGAAGTTGTGCAGGATTTCGCCTTGAAACACGAAAGAAGATTACTAAATCATACTAACGTGGAAGCAATACAACTGCTGGACAGCGCGCAGGATGTCAGGAGATACAAAACAAAACCATACGAACTTGTGTGAACATTTAGTGTGTATTATTAGTGTAAACTATAGCTATAAGTTAATAATTAATAAATAATTATAATTTTATAATTGAGGAATACATATTGATGTATTTTCTCGTACTCGTCTTGCTTGTTAATTAATCCAAGCACATAGGAAAAGTAGTAATAAATTAATTGTAATAATAATAATAATTAAGATTGTACTAAGCGTATCTAATAAAGATGTTATAAAAAAAAGGTAAAATTAAAGGTTATTGAGGTGTCTCTATACATTTTAGTGGTATTAACTTATATAAATAGATAAACGAAAGTCACTGAAGGCTAATTAAACATGAGCTATCTGCAATTGGTGATACTGAAGAGTTGAATACATAACATAAGCAAAGAACGATGCAGTTTTATTTAAAAATTTAGATTATTATTCACCCATGATATTTTTAAATTATCACCTTGGTGTCTTTATTGCTTTTGCATTATATATTTTAGGTGAAAAATGTGAATAAAAGATAAAGACCATATAAATATATAAATGAAGTAATGGAAATATGCAGCAGTTAAAATTAAACTAACTACATAATTTACATAGATGGAACACACAGACCAATAGAAGAAATTAATAATTATTAACAGTAAATTTGTAAACATTTATAAATATGAAGGTGTTTGATGATTAAATATAATAAGATATGTGACTATATGACGTTTTATTTTTTGAACTTTATATCAATTATTTTGATTATTTACTTTACAAACCTTAAAAGTTTTGAAAAATCCGTAGTTGATTGTAAATACAATCCTTTAATATGCATTACTAAATTGTAAAAAATATATTACCTGATTGTGTTCGCTATTGTTTTAATATTGTTATAGTCAACCATCAAGTTCAAAATTATTGATATATTATCATATTTAATATATAAACATGTATTATTTAATTAATTATTCCATATATGTAAGATAACATAATATTGTTATATAAATATTGAGATCATTGGTACCCATGATAATAAGAGGTAAGCAATAGATGTATATTAAGAGAAGATATCATGTGAGTTAACGATGTTCATCTAATCTGAGGATCAATTGAGAAATTTAATTAAGAACATTTCTTCAGAAATTTGATATTTTAAACATTGTAGGGAACATCGGCAACCAGATCGGTAAGTAAGCATTTTTGAATAGTTCTTCTCGCTACTGAAAACAAAGTATGTTATATTACTGTTCGTGGTTTTATACGCTTGTCCAATATAGAAGTAAGCGAAGACGTAAAAACTATCGATTTCCCATAAAGGTTTCACGCCGAACTGGAAACGCAGGCAAGGTTCGATTCAAATAAAATCATTTTTATATCGCTCGTATTTTAAACTTCTGTTCGTACAGGAAACAATAAGAATAAAGTTTTGTCATGTTATGTATTATAGAACAATTCCCAAAACGCACAGTTATTTTGATTTGCTACTCAACAGAAAGGATTTATTATTCTATAAATTGTTTTTATCTAATAACCCAAAAGGCACATAAAACAATAAATAAATTCTGTATTATATTTAACCCATACATTTTAATCGTTTAATTAGAATTTATATTCATATATATCTTTATCTTTAATTTATTAATATATCACTGCTACTCGTACAATGACTTCAAAGTAGGTACCTATCTAGGAAAACCCATTGGCCCTTATTCAATTTCCAATAAAATAAAATAAAATAAATGTTATGACAAATTCACATGGTATGTTTCTGCAGCCTAGTTATGTAATATCTGGGTGTATCCACAATACTCTCAGGACTTTATTCTGAAATAATTATATTAGGTTGATATTAATGTTCATAGGTCCATCTAGGTTATAGTATATGTTTAAACCGTCCAATACATAAGAGTAATATAACTGTTATCAATTTATTTATTTACTATAAGATTTAAGTGTAATCTGAACACCATAAATGTTTATCATATTATCAGTAACTTTAAATCATCACTTAAACATTAAAAATTTTTCAAACAACACATTTATGACTACATATTAAAATGAAACCACCAAATAATAAAAAAAATCAATTATATCTTACATTAGAAATGCTTAGTACAATCCTAATTTACAATTAATTTATTAATACTCTTCTGTTGTACTTACATTAATACACAATCAGGGTGAGAATAGGATTAACATCTCAGTATTAAGATAAAAATAATTAAGAGAAATCTAAACTACTTAAGCTAAGGTTAAAACACAATTATACACTAAACAAGTTAGAATGGTTTGATTCACTTCAATCTGATTTCCTGTGTATTGTCCAGCAGCTGTATTGCTTCCACCTTGCTGTGATTTATCAGCCCTATTTCATATTTTACGGCTAAATTTTAGATCAGATCGTGTATTCATTTGATTTCGAACTTAACGTGCAGCTCTCCGTTGGTTATGTAGCGATAAGCATTGCTAATTAATTATAGAACGTTGTTTTGGGTGCATTGGATTACTAGTTGGTTTAATGTCTACCCCATATTACTAGTGCAACCACATATTTGCACCCCATAGGTCCAAATTGGCTTTATGATTGACTGACAAACCAATCTCTTTAATTTTAGGTCAAGTTGAGAGTATGTTCCGATTAACCAGTTCAGTTGTTTCACTTTGAGTCTAATTTGCTTTGCTTTTTGTTTAACATGACTTTTCCAGTTTAACCTACCAGCGAGATATATTCCGAGGTATTTGGCTTATTCTGCTTGAGGAATCACGCATCCGACAAGATATAATTATGTTTCTGTCTGTAGCGACCGCTACGACCCTTTTAGGCCACCACGCATTTACCTACATCAAGTTCAAAGGTTAGCAACGCCAGTGGATTGGTACCATGCGATTCCCGACTATAAGAGACCACCACGACGACGTCTCGCTTTCTTTTTCTTTCTCAACCCCCTTGTAACAGTACCACTTTGGTACGTACTTCCTCTACCTAACCAGATATCCTATCCATTCTCTCGTCGACCACATATATCCTTCAATATATAAATAAACAAGTATTTCTTCAACCAATGTTTTTAGTTCTCGTGCAAATTCCTTCCACAAAATCGTAATGAATGTTCGGACAAACAATCGCATCGACAACTACACATTCCGACCGACCAACTGACTCGACGAACATTCCTACATATCATTTCGCCTCAACGGAGTCCCTCTTCCATTTGTAGATTTTGTTGAATGCTACTTATACTTTTTCTACAGCCTTAGACAGAGATATATATTTTTGCCATGATAACTGTGTCGTCGGCAAATGTTCTTAGTACTGTTTCTCTTGTTGTGATAACAGTACAGAGCAGATATGGGTGGTCCAACGAAACTACCTTGTAGAACTCCAGACGAAATAGGTTTAAGGGTTGAGAATACCCCTTCAGGTGAGACTCTAAATTTTCTTTCCAAAAGATAGCATTCCAGCAGTAGACGGTAATTCCGCAGTAATAATTTGCACATTTTGTATATTAATCACAAATGCCATACACGCTCAAAAGCTTGTGAGACGTCCAGAAATGTAGACGAACCGCTGTTACTCTGTGCACTATATAATTATTCGAGCAACCTTAAGACATTCCGGAACATACCTCAGTCTCAAACAAGCATTAATATATATGTCAACATGATTATTGCTTTTCATAGCAGCTCTTTCAATAATCCAGGTGAAATATCATCAATTCCAGGACCCTTTTTAGGAATGAGGTTGTTAGTCAATTTCTGTGGAAACTTCCATTGGAGAAATCAGATTAACAGCTACATCGGGCTGATAAACAGGATTTGTATCCATTGCATATTGTATATCATTCGGTTGGAATACGTTAGCTTAATGTTCTGTGAATATTTCAGCTTTTTCATTGTTGCGTCGAACTTCGACCACATCGATCATTTTTAATAGGTGGTACTCTAATAATTGGTCTTTTAAATCTCCGAGCTTTATACCATAGCGAGTTATCATTATCTGCTTCCGAACTTAACTAACCTATATATATTTCAAATCAACTCTGTCTTTATTTTATATACTAGTCCTTTATGTCCAAAACCTGTGCAACATCAAGAAAGACAGCAGAGGTCTCACACTTAACCTACCATGTACGTTAAATCAATGTATGTTAAATGTCATCCTATTTATTAATTAAATGCTGATTCTTATATACTGGTTATATGACATTATAATTGGCTTTTTATTTGAGAAAAGCTCAGACTTAACAGTTATTCAACTTTTTTTCAATCCTTACAATATGATTTTGAATTAAAATTAGCGATATAAATACATAAAAGTAAAAAATCCATTTTCTCACATATTTATAAATTTCTTTCCCATCGACCCTCGTAAACTTGCGAGTATCCGTATTCTGGTATCATTAATTGAATGGAGTCAGCAAATGACATGTTCCCTACATGGTCGTTAAGCGTTCCAGATTATTAGCCGGTCCGAAACAGGGAGATCGAAATAATTGTTGTGTTCGGTCGAGAACGTGATATGGCAGTTGAAAAAGCTCAATGAAGCACCTATTAAAATACTGTCCTTTTCTCAACCGCCATGCAAATGATGCCGGTTGGAATTTATGAATCGGAATTAATTATAAATATATATTTGCCCGGTAATTTATCGTAATCCTCCCACAGTATAGGATGTAATTAAAAGCCCGTTCATTATGAAACAGACGCAGTGTAGATGTCAACGAAATCAAATGATAACAATCATTTATGAGATATGTATTTCATATTATCAATTGTTTTCTATGGATGTTGGAGAAAAAAAAAGAATAAAGAGAGAAAAAATCAATCAAGTCCTTCCCCAATCAGATCCTGACTTGGTCCAATTCGACCTCGGCAGTGCAATCTTTCTAATAAAAAAAATTTTTGAAAATCGGTTCACAATTATTAACATACAACATACATTAAAGAAAAAAAAATATATATATAGTCGAACATACGACCTCCTCCTTTTTCGAAGTCGGTTAAAAATATTAAGAAATACAAATTTCAACACAACTTCCAATATATATTATAATACATCTATAATACTATACTGTTATCTTTTTTTATCGTTTAACTTATATAATAGCAACTTAAAAAACAAAAGGCAAATCATATGGTAATTTTAAGGAAAGGCTGTCTAAAGAATAATAGCTGGAAGCATTAACAGATCTAATACAGCATTAATGAAGGTTTCTGATGAGATCACAGAAATGGTTTTTGTGCGTTACCTGAAGGCACTCGTTTAAAATTGTAATCTTGTCCGTTAAATATTCACCAGGGTTTTTTTTATAAAACACGAATTTTACGGGTATTATTTAGAAGGCAAAAATTCATATATCACGTTAGTAAAATAATATAACCGATTTGTAATAAGGCAACAATGTACGGGTGGAATAATTTTTCAATTTCGCAATGTTCCAAGTCCACGGCTGTTAAAAATATATAAATTTTGCTGATATATTACAACGCACGATGCTAGACCATATACAGGAACCTAGCGATGTCAAAACAGTTCCCATTTCAAAATCTAGGTTGACACACAAAAGAACAATGGTGATTTATAATGCGATCTAGCATTCTTGCAGCCCACGTGAAGTATCATGAACCAGTGCAAACGATACATTGTTGATATGCTAATAAGTTGAAAAATATTTGCAAAACAAATCAAACAATAAATAACACCTATAGACACCGTAAAAAATTAAAATATACGAATGGGTGGCTTTTTATCGAGTTGTAATAAATATGGGTATAATATAAAGTCAAGTCATATATGTATGACAATAATGTGATATTTTCCTCTCTCCCTCTCACTTTCGCAATTGGTTTCAAACAGCCGTAGTCCCATAATAGAAAATCATTAACTATAATAATTAGAGCATTACTATATTTTCAAATAAGCCATTCTGAGCACTGAAAGCATGGATCTGATTATGTCTACACTTTATAGTTACTATTTTATATAGTTTATGGCTACTTAAAAATTTTGTATTCATTCATATAAGCTAGAGTAGCGTGGAATAATACTTAAGGTTACATAATTGATCAATATTAATATAACTAGATTGAGAAGGAAAGATAATTTGATTTGAATGTATTTGTTGTTGCTCTATTGCGGATTGGTTTAGTGATTTTTCTTTGTGTTTAATAATTCTGCAAAACGCAAAGTATTAATGTGTTCCTCAATTATTTTGACAGACATGAACAATTGTCATGTATATTCAGAAGAATTACACACATATCTATAACATAATTCTCTTACCTTTAGCATTGAATCATAATCACACATGCAGAACGTTTCATTCAGTCACTGTCACTTTATGAGCCACTATTGTAGTCAATAACTAAGCTGTTATTTTCCAAACTAACACTAAACACTAACACTAAACTAATTCCATCATTTGTCAATTCATTTTTCTGTGTGTCATATATTCATCCACACCGAAATGTGTTATTGTAGACAATTTTTCTTCTTGTACATCTTTCTCGACCCGCATGTGTAGTACTTTACCACATCCCATAACAATTCCATTTGATTGAGTTGAATAAAGAAAGAGGAAGCTTGCACTCTGTGGCCATATTCTTCAGCTATCTGAACTATCTACTGTGTATCTTTTTTCAAGCATATATCTAGAAAAGTAAATTGCATAAAAGACAATTAAATATTTCATTCATATTTACCAAGAAAGAATTTGAAATACTTTACTCTTCCTTAGCCAATCCTTAATTAAAGCCTTTCCCAACCACTCGTTGGGATCTCTTTGTTGGATTTTTGTTTCTAGCATAAAGAACAATATATCTGCAATGAGTTATTGAAGAATATTATGATTTGCAATACATAATCAAATGTTATTTTAACTTACCATTTTTCATAAACTTTTGTTGTCTTTACACTCTTTTTATAAGTGTCTTTACAAGGGTGGCCTAATGTTCCATTTTGAAATATTTATGTTGATACACAAATTGAAGTAACAAATCTTTCTAATTTTTATTATATACTTTAAGAATTGTATTCTTTTAAAAGCAATGTCTGTAAGTTCCACTAGACCTCTTCGGTTATTTTTACACTACATGTATCCTATGTTTCTATGTTTTTGAATGGATGACTTACATCCCTAAAAGAGCAACCTAACCCTGAGTATTCTATGAATACTTTCTAGACTAACAGTTACCTCTGAAATAATTGTATTAAACTATATATGGAAAAAACTACTCACTGTTTTCATATATTTCATAAATTTAATATTGAATAGAACTAACATCAAGGTGATTCTTCGCCCCCTTCGTATCTAGACGCTTTCTTTTTGGTGAATTCAACATTGTATTGTTTTCCTTTTTTGAGAGATTTTAGTCACAGCATCCATACTAACATGCAGTGCGGCTGCAACACGCTAAAAGTATATCCAATAAGAACACCAGTAACTTAATATTTAATAGGATCAATATTTAACACGCTAACGTATTTTACTGGCGAGGGGCCTCCTTTTTCTTGTTGCTAGTCGAAGTTATTGATTAGAGACGTAATCTGTTTCTGGCTATTTATGGTTCGGTGTTTTCAGTCAAAGTAATCATAAATAGTATGCGGCCATTTGAAAATTATCAAATCAAGCAAAACAACGTTTGTCGGTTTATAACCTATTATCACAATTGTTTTGAAAAATTTTGCGCATTTGACAACTAAACGATTTTTATAAACTGATTAGGTCACTATTCGAACGTATGAGATAGAGTTCTCTTTCTTTTTAACCAGAATAAAATGAGACGGAAAATATTCCCTGGTATTAAAACAAATTACAAACTGGAATTGTCGATATATTTACATTGTACTGGTCTGATTTCACAGTTATTATTGATAGGTTATAGGATTAATATTCTCGAACAATACGCACTTTGTGCAAAAAAACTTCGCAAAACTATAACTAACTAGATCTGATGATAAGAAACAGGTTTTTTGTTGATTCAAAAAAAACGGCGATATAAAAATTCTTTTACTTGCATCGGGTCTTCCTTGCATTTCCAGTTTGACGTTGAACGGTTTATACGAAATCGATGGTTTTTACGTCTTCGCTGCTTCTATATTGTACAAGCGTATAAAACCACGAACAGTAATATAGCATACTTTGTTTTCAGTAGCGGAAAGAAGTATTCAAAGACGGACGAAATGTATCGATCGGTTTCCGTATATCGCTTACAGTGTTTCGCTAATAAAACCCGAAGTTTATGAATTAAAACGGTTAAACCAATTTTGTTGCACTGGAAACTGAAACTGTACTAATGAGAAACGCCTGTTTATTACGTATTAACTCTCTAATTTTATTAACTAATTTGTTCAAGTGCTATGTGCGCGTCGGGAGTGTGTTTATGCCAAAGTGACGAAATTGAGTAAAGAACTAATTGTTATTTTCATATTTAAGGTAAGGTAATATTACAAATAAAAAGTTTTTATCATTATCATTTAAACATCGTTTTTTTTTTCATTTGAATGCATTTATTTTGAAAGGAAGTCAGAAAGTTTTCAATCCAGCAAATCAGTTAGATTTTTTTTATAACATCTTTATTAGATACGCTTAGTACAATCTTAATTATTATTATTATTACAATTAATTTATTACTACTTTTCCTATGTGCTTGGATTAATTAACAAGCAAGACGAGTACGAGAAAATACATCAATATGTATTCCTCAATTATAAAATTATAATTATTTATTAATTATTAACTTATAGCTATAGTTTACACTAATAATACACACTAAATGTTCACACAAGTTCGTATGGTTTTGTTCGTTTCAATCTCCTGGCATCCTGTGCTCTGTCCAGCAGTTGTATTGCTTCCACTTTAGAATGATTTAGTAATCTAAATCAGTTAGATGCTAAAACACTTCATACTTTAGTCATTTGGTTTTAACGAGAACTGTTCAGTTATGTAATCAGTGGCGTTGTTTTCATAAAAAATATTTTAAAACTTTTGTTAACTGTATCTTTCTTAGAACCGTTTATTACACACGTTTGCAACCAAATGTCCCAGAAAGTTAAATAAAATGTTAAATATATTAATAAAGTTAAATAATAATAATTTAATTTTATTTAGTACTTAATGTATTCTGATAAAAAATGTTCAATTTAAAAAAGCATTTACCGGGACAAGCAAATATTTTCAACAACCGTTTGATAGTGTTTCGAAAGAACAATGTTCTTTTGGCAATGATCCAATATTAATTCAATAATATCCACACAATTCTTTCTCTTCTTCACATTTCAAAACCCTGTGCAAACCAAGCAAGGTTTTATTTATTATTTTTTCAGATCAAACAATAACAATGAATGAATGAATGAAAGTCAAAGTAATAAC
Organism: Rhynchophorus ferrugineus; assembly: GCF_030347505.1. Classification (NCBI taxonomy): domain Eukaryota; kingdom Metazoa; phylum Arthropoda; class Insecta; order Coleoptera; family Curculionidae; genus Rhynchophorus; species Rhynchophorus ferrugineus. Next base: position 34,721,166 of record NW_027472585.1, on the reverse strand, counting down.
ACAATTTATACTTTAGAGTTCAAGGCTTATTCTGAAACCCAAATTATTATTGATTATTTTATTAAAATCGTATTGTGCCTTTTAATCTAACAGTTTCTCAATATCTTTCCAGATTATATATAAGACATTTATAAGTTGATGAAAGGTGACCTCCTCTACTTTCCTTGGGTTTGGTAGTCAGAAGAATTTCTATTACTTTTGAAATACTGGAAGTAATTTAATGATTATATTGTATTCGTTCGTATCGCTATATATATTCGTTTTTCCGATAATTGTTGCAGAATTTTTATAGTTAATTATAACATATCCAGGAGTTCAAAATATCAGCTTTCTCTTTATTGCTGTAATTATCTTTAACTGAAGGGTTGCTGTTGGTGTCATTTGGGTTTTTTTTGTGTTTGTTACTCTTCATAATAAATTTTATGTTGTCTTAATTGTTGTTAGGTTTTACAACTATTCTTGAACCCTTTGACTTTGTCCGTTTTCGTCCAGCTTTTTTGATTCTTTGTTAAATATTGCTCTGTTCCGTTCATGCTTGTTGTGAATTTCTCTGAAATTTTCCTTGTTGTGCAATATTCTGCCGGACTGTGAATGATGAATGCTTTTCTCTTGCAGATCTTTCTTTCTTTCCTTTCGATTTTGAAAGGCACATATATACATATATACATATACATACACATACATTACTATATATATATATATATATATATATATATATATATATATATATATATATATATATAGAAGGGGCTTATCTTTGGCGATAATTTTTTAATAATTTCTAAGAAAAATGATGAAATTGCAATTTACAATAAGTTACATACCTTTTGATCTGAATAAAAGAACCCTTAAAACTTATTCGTAAATAATTAATAATAGCAATTTTTGATTGGCATTTATAAATGCACATTAAGAAGAAAATCATTACGTTAAACACAAGAAGGAGAGCTGAACACTTATCAATCACTTATTCAATGGAAAATATCTTTGCAGTATCAGTTAGTTATTTGTTAGAATGTTAAGACAGAGAAACATTCTTCGGCCGTTGTATACTAATTTTGATTAAGACAGTCTAGTTTATTATCCCAGTTTTTTAAATATTAAAAAGAGAAGAGAAAAAGATAACTGATGAATAATTTAAATCAATGACTAAATAAAAAATATATTACCCATAAATTCTAATGGTAGTAATATCAGTATACATAATAAATTACTTCATTGAATAACGTACATTTTATGAGACAAATTATTTTGATAATAAAACCGTGTTGATAATTGTTAATGTACCGCCGTGTGGCCTTTTTTCGCAGTAAAACTATATCATAATTCGTTTCGAATTAAACGGACTATAAATTATTTTTTACGTCCTTTTTTTATATGCAACCATTTTGCAGCATACACGTCGGCCCCCGTTTTATCGCCCGCTAAATAAATTTGATTATATCATTGGCGGTTTTCTCCTTATAAAGTAACGCTCGCCCATTACTGGAAAAAGTTATGGCCAGTCTTTGGAATATTGCGGAACAAACACTTAGGCTGTTGTTGGGAACAAATGGATAATTAAAATCTTTTAAGGCTCGATAATAGGAATGGTATGTTTGGGTTTAGTGGTTGGAAAATTATGGTAGAAAAACCGACAATGGCGTTTTGTTTTGTTTTAATACATGTATTTTTTGTTAGGTGCCATTTCTTCTCGATATTTTTTTACATATGGATATGTTTAGTACAATCTTAATTTATAAAATGATTTATTACCATTGTTCTATTGTATTTACATCAATACACTAGCAAGACGACATCGGTATGCATTTCCAAAATTAACATTAAATTAGACTAATTTAACTAAAGTTAACAGTGAATAACTTATACACTATATAAGTTCGTATCCAAACTATACTCGCTTAAATTTTCTGGTTTCCCGCGTGTTGTCCAGTAGCTGTTATTGCTTCCACGATGCTGAGAGTTAGTAGCCTCATTTACTGTTTTAGTGCAAAATCTTAGATAACTTCGTAAATCATAATAGGTATAATGACTAATTGTGAAAAGCTATTTTATGACTATTCGACGCAATTATTTTACCCGGAATAAAAGTTATTTCTGCAAAAAAATGGTTTTGAAAGAAAAAATTATGTTTTAAATAATGTAATTTTAAAGGCGTGCCAGAACGCTGCAAATATCCACATGGCTTAGTTGTTTTTATTGTTGTTGGTATCAAAACAACATGCTAAAATCTTATTTGTACGTTATTTTAATAATTTTGTGTTATGATCGACATTCTAATGTGTATGGATATGAGATGCCTTAATTTACTTATAACATTGGTAAAAACTGATAACTAGTTGTGTATTTTCGTTCGAAGATAGCGAATCAGCCGATATAGCTTGAACATCGGTAATTTATTGCTGTTAAACCCATTCTAATGTAAGCATTCGTTATGTTAACGATATTTAATTATGTCTAAAGTGTATTGTAGATGTAATAACGAGGTAAATAACACTGCTGGTAAAATTTGAGGTTAGGCCACATTTGATTTGTTTAGTGTGTATATAATAATGTCCCTAATAAGTTTGTGCTTTGATATGTGATGTATTTAGTTTTACAAATGTGCAACCATTAGAGAATTAAACATTCACTGCTGTTCACTATAATTATCTTATAATTATTAAATTCAAGCCCTTATCAAGTGTCAAATCGAATCCCATTATGGTTATACTACAATAGGTTAAGGGTAAATCATACATATTTAATTGAACAATGTGAATTTATCAAGTATTTACAGCCTAGTGTGTGTGTGTTATGGCAAATATTTCGAACAATACTTGTGTGTAAACAAGGTATGAATCAAAATGTTCTGATGTCAAGTAAAGTAAATGAAACTAATCAAAAATTTAGTTTATCAATTGATAGGAGAATTTAAGATGATAAAACAGATTTAAACACAGATTTTGTAAAGTACAAATGATGAAGTATTGATGCAGTGGCATGTGCTTATATGTTTATACGGCTATTATTAAAATAAATTTTAACATTACAATTCGTTATACAGAGTTTTTAAAAGTTCATTAAATACATTTTTTTGTTAACATCTTTATTAAATGTGCTTAGTACAAACTTAATTATAAATTAATTTATTACTACATTTCATTTGTACTATGATTAGTTCACAATCAAGACGAGTGCGAGATAAATACATCGATATATATTCCTCAATTATAAAATTATAATAACTTAAGCTATAGTTTACACTAAAGGTATAAACTTTACATAAGTTCATATGGTTCGGTTCGCTTCAATCTTCTGATATCCTGCGCGTTGTCCATTAGTTGTATCGCTTCCACGTTAGTATGATTTAGTAATCTTCTTTCGTGATCGTGCAGTTCTTCGTTAGTTATGTAGCGATAGGCATTGGTAATTAATCGAAGAATTTTGTTTTGACAGCGTTGGATGACTAGTGGATTTGAATTTTTAGTGCAGACCCATATTCGCACCCCATAGGCCTAAATTGGCTTTATAATTGACTGAAATATCAATAGTTGTTTTATTTTGGTTCTAACATGTTTTAATTTTTGTCTAACATAATATTTACGATTTAATCCAAAAAAAATAAAGATGGATGTCGAGGTATTTAGCTGATTCTGCTTGAGGAATCGTGCATCCATTGAGTGATATAATTAAGTTTTTATTATTTCGCCGCAATGCAAAATTAACATAACATGAACATATTTGTAGCTATTAAGTTGAATTTTCCAATCTTTCGTCGGAATGCCAAGGTCATTAAAACAACCGGTCCAACCCAAGCATTTGGATATGCTTTTAAACTATTTAACGGCCGCTGGACTGATACACCTTTTGTAATTCTTCTCTATTGTAATTTGTTTAATATATTATTTTTGAATGTTATTTATGTATACTTTATTTAAAAATACATTGTAACTCGACCCTAAATAGCCCAAAAGGCTGATGGGCTTTCAAAATAATAAGTAAATAAATCAATAATGTCTAATAATATGATGTTTCCAATTTAACTTACCATGGAGATGTTAATGATAATTCTATTTAAGGTCATTTTATCTGTCATATTGTCATTTATTTCTCAATTGCCAACATGACAATTTTATTTAGAGAAAAATGATTTATTCGTTATAGTATACAATAACTGTACCATAAAATTAACTAAAAACTGAAAATTACTTTCTATATATTCAATATATTAATTTATTTATATGTAGCAAACTCTGTGTCAAGAAAAATGTTCAAGCTAACATTGTTAGTCCAATGCCACATAACCCACAACAGATGTTTAAACGCTTAAACGACATCGCTGTGTTTTATAACCATCAATTCGTAAAATGCATCCGTTTCCTCGACCATTGTCATAATTTCCCGGTCTGTTTGAGAAGCGCCCAAATCCTTTTGAAGTTGACGGAAGAAAAAAATTTTTCAAACGCTCACAACAACTGGTTTAGTCGTAAATTCGTCTATTGTAATGCAACTGTTTCAAAGCTTTGTTTTGCGCCGTAAAGACGCTTCCTCGGGCAAATGCAATTTTAATCGTTTCTGTGATTGACAAAGTCATTTCGTTGGTTTAAAGATATTTTATGTGTCTCTTTTTATTGTTTCGTTACCTATCCCTCTGAATAATAGACATTTAAATGACACGTATTTGGCATATTTACCAGATAAGAGACGTTTTACACATTTTTGATGACACACATCTCCATGAGAATTCACAGAAGAAAAATTAATATAAAATAATGTTTTGGCGACCATAAAAAAGTCTCCATCAAACTGACATAATCATATACGGAATGTGCAAGACAATATGAACTTTTGACACATATACAATATTTATTTATTAATAATGTCTTTAAGTCACCATTTGCTTTTAAAACATCAATAATTTTTGCGAAATATGTTCGTAGAGTGTCTGAATGGTTTCTAACGGAATGTTTTCCAATTCTTGTAGCAAATCATACGCCAATTCCTTCATCGCTCAACCTACTCCTCACTCTTTGCTCTAAAATTCCCCATAACGGTGTTAAACATTTTTGGCTGTGTGTATAGGCGCACTATCATGTTGGACTATGGTACTGTTTGGCAGCAATGTACTATCCATAGTAAGAACTTCATCATTGAGGATATCGAGAGTAATCTGGCCAGTGATGTGAAGAGAGAATTATAGGTATTATTAAGGTAATGAGAACACTATTTCCTTGCATTCCGTTGGTTAGTTTAAATTACCATTACAGACACATGTAAAGAAAATATTTTATTTGGAAGCCGAAATGGCTTCCAAATAAAATTGGTTGAGGATTTCATATGCATCACGTGACTAACCCCTGACGTCACATTCTATTGACCAACTAAATTTGAAATAAAACCCAAATATAATTTCAAAAAAAAATTATTTAAATAATATTCTATATAAATATCACCATATCATTAAATTAACCCAATTAATCACATCTATTAACTTAAAATTTTAATAATATATAACATAGAATTTGATGGCAAGTAAAAAACAACGATGACTGATTAAATCTGACAAATCCCGAGATTTTTAGTATTAGTAAGACATTTTTGAATTCTTCAAATTAATCTCTTCGAGACATGTTTACTGAATTTCCATCAGATCGGGCCGGCTTTTTCTGCCTCTGCATATGTGTCTAATAAACAGAAGCATGGAGATAAATCATTGTAAATAATAGGCGAACCTGTGTTAATTTTAAGCCTTGTGTGTTAATAAAATTAGTGAGTATATTTTAACAAGAGCTTGAACTGCAATTTTGTTTAATTTACTTCTTTCTGATAAAGTTAGATATTGGACATAATAATATTGATTTGATGCTACTTAAACATTATTTAGAAAAGTTGATTGCAATCGAGTTGATATATATTTTGGAAGTATGAATTATTGTATTATACACAGACGTTTGTAAAAATACTTTTATTTCTTGGTAAATAAAAATAAATATTTGTATTTAATTTATGTAATCAGAAGTGGGATTATACTAAAAATACGCTCAGGATTGTTGTGCGATTATACATTGAGCCCTGAAAGAAGAACCTGTTGAAGAAAGATGATCCTGATAGTGTTAGTTAATATTTGGCGATTATGGAAGTGCATTTACCGCAAAGACATTACGAAGATATGGCGTATACAGAGAATTTGGCAAGCAATGAAACCAGAATTACGGAATTATGTTTGTGTCCGACGATATAATAGACCACTTCAATAGAATGGAATTTCAAAATCATAGTATGAGAATATATTACAAATTAGTGAAACAGAAATGACATTACGGGAAGAACAGGAAAGTGAAATTTGTATTCAGATGACGAATATTGGAGCTACAGAGGCAAGTGAAAATTGTTGCAGAAGTTTGAAGGACAAATCAGATCAGTGATTGACAGTAAAGTTTAGTGACGGAGATGAATTGGAACATCAAGACGAAAGATGTTATAGTTGACGTGAACGCATTAGTGAATGAAATTAAAAATTGGATGGAAATTTGAAGATGTTGATGTCCTGAGGTCCTGGAGATGTTGGCAAGGGTCGCAAGGTGTTTTGGCTAGGAGAAATAACAACCGAGACCGATACTGTTTAGTTGTTACACAAGTTGAATCATGGAGTTATGAATTTTAGTACCCGTAATGCCTGCTGGAAAATCACGAGACGTTGGGCGTGGAGAATAACAGCCGGGACTGTTTGTTATTTGAACCGAGACGTCATGATGTTGATTATTGGGGTTCAAGTATGAAGGAATTAAGAAGAATGAAAATTGGAAAATGGAACAACGTGTGCTATTCTTGTTCGTTTAATTTAAAGTTATCTGTTGATTCTAACCCTGCGCTGACCCTCCAGTTTCATGTTGAATATTTGTATTTTATTTACCAAGAAATAAAAGTACTTCTTACACGTGGTTTATTTTAAGATACTTAATCTGCATTTTATTAAAGTTTAAGTTCATGTTGTTTTGGCTGCTTATTTGAGGAACAGTTCATTATAATCTTAATAGAAAGATCAATAAAAAACAGATTTCTTGGACTGTGTTCTGATTTTTCATTACTTGTCTATATATTGTATATTGTCTCTAGATTTCTTAAGTAATGTGTTACACAGTATGCGTCGATATATAATTATATTTATTAGCGGTGAAGATAACGTGACAAGATATATGGAATTTTGTCAATTTCTCGTTCATTTGATGATAATATTGGCGGCTATTGAAATTTTGTTTAGAGCCGATGGTATATTTTCACCACTAGGTACTAAAGGTAACGTAGGATATATTGTTGTATGCTATATACGATATGTTGTAAGAACCTATAAGGTTGTTCAATGATACCTATCAGTCGCATTTTTGAATCCACCTTCATATTCCATTTTGATTTATTGACCAATTTTAATTATGACAAATTAACGAAAAACTTCAACCCCAATACTGATCCAATATAGTATACTATACTAATATAAAGGAATTAAAAAATATTTTAATAAAATAAATAGCTACTTTTAAGCCTTACCCTGAGGTAAACAAACCTACATAACACTTGAATTTGACCTAATTCGACATAACGCCTTCCTTCTGAAGAAAAAAACCATCGAAAAGTTGTACGTAATTATAGTTCCTCCTGGACAGCTTTCAATGGTAATTATTTCTCAGTTTTTAGTATTTTATAGTATATTGCAATGTGTTTAGCGAAATTCAAATTTTCAAGTTCAATAGTCCACGAAATACCCCTTTCCAGTAACTTCAAATCTCATTTGCTTGCCTTGGAGCCAGTACTGAACTAAATGAAATGAACGACAGTAAACACAATTAAATGATACTTTTTAGGAATTTGAGCTGGATTTTCTTTTATTTGTCATTAACAATAAAAGTAATGATGCCGAGAATATAATTTTGACTGTCTGTCCAATACTGAATAACTCAATAACACTAAATAGAGAACTGTTATTTTATATGGAGAAATGCCATGAAAAACCATACATGATGATATTAACATTAATACTTGTACGATGTATAATTTATTTTATTCAACCCATTTTTTGGTATCTGAAGAAGTGAAGCCCTGCTCACGACTATCGGAATAAGTAGTAATCAAAAGGAGCAACGTCTGAATAAATCAACGGGTGGGATAGCACCGGTTAATATTTCCAAGTATGTTTTCACTGCTGACTGATGTTGTGACCGTTAAGTTTCACAGAGCATTCGATGACTCTTAGCCGCCTTTTTCTTGAAATTCAAGTAAAAAAGAAAAAATAAAGTGAAAGTTGCCGCAAATGCGATTTACTCGGTACAAATTCTGACATTTTCAAGGAAGTGATTTATGGCTGGATAACGCCCATGTATTTAGGTTTCCACTTCGACCGACGGTTAGGTTGGTGTTCCCAAATCCAGAAAGCAATCCAGAAAGGTTCGGGGATAGCAAATCTGCTATGTTCTCTAATTTACCCTTCTAGCAGACTTCCCATCTTCATCGTACTCCTCTATGGATCTAATGTCTACTTCCAGTTTGTTACACTCAATCAGGTGAAATGCTTCGAGTTTTCCAAAATAAGCTCATCAGGAGAATCCTAAACGCTCCATGGTTTGTCAGAAATCGTCAAATTCACAGGGAAATTGACACTCTAGAAATCAAGCATTTCATATCTCAATCCTTCCACAAACAACAATTCCTCAGCACCGCTCTTTTCCAGGCTGAAACGACCTCATCCATCGCTGTAGTCATAACTTCTGCCCCCATACGACAGCATCCAGTCGTGTGTTAATTCAAGTTCGCAAATCTATAGTTAGTTTCACTATCTGTTTTTTTCGCTGGGTCCTCCTGTCCCATAACGGCTGTTTAGTGTATTAGTAAGCCCGCAGGCAGTCCCACATAACCCGGTCTAGCTTGTCACTACAAGGCAAATCTCCACTACCAGGTATGCGTCATGCATTCCACCTCCTGATTTTATGCCAAAACAAAAAAAGCCTGTTGTAAATCCTTTCAAATTAATTTGTAGGCCTGATATTTCAAATTAAATATGAGATAATATCTCCGACATAGAGTTAAAACAATCGACAGAGGCAGAAATTATCAAGCCAAAAAAAAAATAAATGTGGAATTAAAAACTTATTTTGAATAAAACAATTATCAGAAGAAGGTCAATGAGGCTTCAACGTGAATTTGGTTAAAAATGTACCCGATGCGATTTAATACAGAGTAACACTATCCGTTGCAAATACTTTAAAATTAATTTCTAACCCAGTATATTGCATGCTATCTATGTCTAATATAGTAATGAAGTAAAAAAAATGAATATAATATTGTCATGAAACCTTTAAATATTCAAGATCTCTATCGCCCCGAGAGTCATATCAGCCTCCGACAAAGTAGTTGACGCTATTGTCATCGATCCCGCCGATAGACAATAAGGCAGGAATAAAGGGTGGCGAATTAAAGATCTCGGCTTCCAATTACGTTTTAATAAGTGCGGGGTCGGGTGGAGAGTGTCGCGACGACGGCGGCTCTTCGCCGTAGGCTCGTCGAGCACTTGGGCACGTCGCGCGACCTAATTGGCACGTACGGGTCTCGGCGTCTGAAGAGAGGAACGTCGTTGTTTTGTCTGGATGCCGGTCCCTAATAAACACGCACATTTTTTATCGGTCACCCTCATCTCGGGATTCTGCCTTTCGTCGGCCGATGTTCCATTATAGTGCTTTGATTTTCGACCGGAATTGCCACGAATGGAATCGGTAATGAAACGACCATCCAGTGGTGAATAAGGTCATGTTCAACATTATTCTTAGAAATGTTCGTGTTAATATTTACAATTTTTGATATATAGGTTCATATTTATTTTATCAATATTGTTTAGAACTTATTTTCGTTAGTAATACCTATATGTAATACATTTAGTAACTTAAAAGTAACTTAAAGTTATTCTGCATTATGTGTATCTGAATAGTTTACAATGAAATGTTGTTTCATTATTTTACCAAAACACCAGACAAATGGTTCAATGACACTGGAAATAGAAACCCACTACACCCCTGTTCTAAAGCTCCTCATAGGGACTGACTTAAGTTGAGGTATGGCGATTGTGCTGGCTAGGAAAAATGTTTGATTATATTCTGATGCGTCTCAAACGAAGAATTAACCTTTTGGCTATGATGTGTGGACATTATTATTAAAAAATTTATCATTGAGGATGTCGAGATATTCATTCGTACTAATCCAGTCGATATATCTGTCCAAATCATAACGAAACCTGGGATGTGTAACTGTAGGAAGCAGGCAGTTCAGATTATACTTTTTAGATACTTTTGAGGTTCCCCATACATATCCCGGCTGTTTCTAGGAAGGAAACTAAACGATGATTCATAGAACCATAATACATTCTTCCAATCGTTAAGTGTCCAGGCTTTATGATCGTTAGCTTTGTGGAGCTACCACCGTACTGTACTGTCTTTGTACTTTATTACTCAAGTGAGTATTGAGTTCTACTATCACTTTTACCGCGGTAGGATTTTGTTGTCTGGCCACAATCCTTTTTAATTCGGCCGTCTTCGTCAATTAACTTTGGATTTCGACAACTATTGCTCTTCGCTAATGATATTTTACCATGTTTTGTGTATACTGTAATTACCATGGTTACTTGCAAAACTTTAAATAATCGATTAGAAATCACACATTTCATCAGAGCTTGTTTTAGCCGTCATAGTCAAAGCACAGTATACAATGAATTATAACTTACAGGATTTAGTATGTAAATAAGCAACACATACGCGTCGCATTATTTACCAATATGGCATAAGATATACTATCATACTATATTGCATGGTGCTCATATTAATTTGACTATCGTCTGTACGTATATATATATATATATATATATATATATATATATATATATATATATATATATATTTCGTTTAATTCTCTTTAGAAACTAGACTGCTTATATCAAACAAGGCATAAAGCAAGATCACCTAATCAACCAAGCGGACCACTAGCTGATGAAACTGTGCTAAATAAACTCAGTCAATAGTTCAAACAAAAAATTCGTATTATAAAAAATGAAATTATTTTGTAAGTTTCTAAAAATATATACAGACCCAGTACACCGAAACTTCTGAAAATGTTGTTATCGATTAGCTTGTTTTATAGTATAAAGTCTAACATATCTGTAAAATTTCAGTAGCTCAAAGTGAAGAAAAGGGGGAAATTTCTTTAGTTTAACCTGCAGTCATCTGTGCCATGCTTTATTAAAAGTCTAATAAATATCCAAATATGCAGCGGAGCAATCCTTTTGCTTTTAGTTATGTATTTATTTGGTTTACCAGTTCGTTTACCTTAACTTATCAACCGGTAGGATATAACCTCATATCCTTTTTTATTTCAAGTATTAGAACAATAACTATATCAATCACTTTCCAAATATTAGCAATTTGTTAAAATTTATTAATATATTATTACTAGTCGTTGCCGACTAGCATTAATTTTTCTCTGCAATAGCTTAAAACTAGGTACTTTTCTAGCAAGACCCATTGCGAGACCCAAGACCATTAGTCTTTACTTAGATTCTAATAAAATAAAATGAAGGTTAGTAACACTTTTTAGCGTTTTGCCATTTAATGCATTTTATTACACAACTATGCAATCATGCTATCATACGGTTTGGATCTCTTGAGTCTGTATCCTAATTTAATTTGGTTCGGGAGTTACAGCACTTCGGTGTTTACATAGGAGTGGAGTCTTTCCTCATGTCTTGTTAAGAATCTCTTAATTTGATCTACAATAGTTAGAATCCGAAGGTCGGGCTGTAAGTAACTGTTCCTGTAGTATCTCTGTGCGTCTACAATAGTTCTTAGCACTTTATTCTGAAATACTTGTATCATATTGATATTACTTCTTGCAGAACATCCCCATATTATGTACGGATAATTTTGATCTCCAGATTTAGCGTTATTGGACCGTTTGAACGACGAAATCGACGAAAAACAGCCGTATTTAAAAAAAAAGAAAGTGCTGCTCCACCAAGACAATGCATCGTATTACAAGTCAGTGAAAACGATGGCAAAAATCCATGAATTGGGCTTCGAATTGCTTCCTCATCCACCGTATTCTCCAGATCTGGCCCCCGCGACTATTTCCTGTTCTCCGATCTCAAAAGAAACTGGGAAGAAATTTTCGTCAAATGAAGAAGTGATCGCCGAAACTGAGGCCTATTTTGAATCAAAGGACAAATCGTACTACAAAAATGGTATCGAAAAGTTGGAGGGTCGCTATAATCAGTGTATCACCCTTGAAGGGAATTATGTTGAATAAAAAAACTAATTCTGCCAAAAAAATTTGTTTTACTATAGTAGGCCTGGGACTTTTTAATTGACCTGTTAAATACATGGTTTTAAGTCCCTATATATAGATAAATTGTATTGCATTGTATTAACAGCAACGACTAATAAAAATATATAAATAAATTAAGGAGCATTATGTATTTGGAGTGACAAAAGCACTTACACAAATTAAAATCGTAAAGCCAGATTAATGTTGATTGGTTCTTAATAGAAACGATACGTTAACTTTTTCTTAAGACGACAGTATTGGCACATAGGCCGGGCCCAGCCTAAACAATTTAAGGGAATACATCGGCACAATTTCATCCCCTTCCGAGCGATAAATTCGGAAAAGGGCCGACGTAATTTAAACGCATTTACAGGGACCGAAACTATTTTCGGATGCGAACATTCGACACCTAAACAATTTTAAGAAGGGCGATAATTCAAGTTCGAGGAGGATATAAATTCTCCGGCTGGTTTTCTTCGCCCTCACGGAAAACAAATTTCCAAATTGAAATATGTTCGAGGCATAATTGCCTCAAACATATTGGTTCCTTGTCTTGTTTTGTTTGATGTATGACGGCTACGAATTTCGGTCGAGAAATATCTGTATTATTGACAATGATCATAATGGTATTTTTTGTAAGACAAATATATTGCTGAATGAAGAGTTCCTGGTGTGATATTTCACTCCACTGTCAAGAAGAATCTGTCAAGCCAAAAATCTGAGTGAAACTTCTTCAAAATAATGTTTAATTAATCAGAATAAAATCAATAACAATGAAATGTTACTGAACTATAGATGTGCGGAAATATAGATAAAATATTAACCTAAAAATTAATTTTAATGGATTTACAGCATATGGTGTTACTGTGTATTAAATAACAGCGGGAACATTTGTAACTAACTTCATGTTGAAGCCTTACTGATAGGTTTCACTCTTCTGTATGTGTCATTTCGTCGAAGTGTCAACGAACATTTTCACTGCGTTGAAAATGTTTGAATTTGTAACAATTAAACCCAATTTGTACATTTTTGCTTCAGTTTTAAGAAAAAGGCGGCTATAGCAACCAGGCCCATCAATTTCAATTGGCTTCGACATTTTATAATTGGTAATTTTGATACCGAAGATAAAGAGCGTTCTGGACAACTAAAAAAATGTAGACGAGGATTTAAAGGCTGCAAGAATATACAGAATTGTTGTGATTAACACATAATGAAATCATTTCCAATCACTTGAAAACAATGAGAATGATCCAAGAGCATGGATATTTTATGCCCTATGAATTGAAGCCAAGGGGCATTGAAAGGTGTTTAGTCATATGGAAAATGCTGCTTCTGCAAAATCTGAAAGGTATATTGCATCGTATTGTTATTGGTGATAAAATGTGGATCCACTGCGATAATCTAAAGTGAACAGCATTATGGAGACCATCTGGTCATGACGCTGATAGTCAATGGCAGAGGCTAATATCTATGGCTCCTTAGTAATACTTCGTATTTGATAGAATCAGCTTGATGTGGTATACTATAGCTGCAAAAACCTAATGAAACCATAAATGAGAATCGCTTTCGACAACAATTGAGGCATTTGAGCTGAGCTTTGCCCGAAAATTGGCCGGAATACGACCGAAGACAAAACAATGTTATTCTTCAGCATGATAGCGCTCGACTACATATTACAAAATAGCTATATTCTCCAGACTTTACTGCTTTTGATTACTATTTGTTCCGATATATGAGTCACGAACTGTTTTAAATTAAAAAAAAGCTTTTAAAACTAATTTGTAGGCCAATATATTGACAGTTAAACTGAATAAATAGCGACCTAAATGTAAAAAGATTTACCTCGTCTGCATTATTGGATATATTTCAGGCTCTTGATAAAGTATGGTACATAGTGCTGCAGATTAAATTAAAGAAGTGTGTCCTCATCCGCACTTTTGTCTATAGGAATCTTATCTTACAGAGAGATCGTTTACTATAAAACAAGATAAGAAATACACTAAACTATACTCACTATATTCTGGAGTTTTACAAGGTACAAGAGTCCAGTATTTAATATCCTATATACTGCTGATTAACGTAGCAATGTATATAAACGAGACCATATCATCAACACCGCAGAAAGCAACCTTAACATTTCATGAGGATCCAATAATACCATCAAAGAAACTCCAAGCATATCTTAATAATTCTACTATACTACCATTCTACACTAAGATATTTTATACAGGAAATTACTAAAGTGCTCTTCTACATGTCATGCAAATAAGGCTTATAAAAATGATCGGTAAAAAAAATATATTATTTTTATTCGCAAATCTTGTGACATATTTAGTATATATATATATATGAATTTAAGACCATACACTAAATATAAAACTGTAAATTGGTTTTACAGGTGTGATCGTAACGATCGATGTTAACGATCGCTTGTTTTAACAGACGTATAACAAAATCTGTAATACACTAATATATAACTAAGACTTGTATGTAATCTGAGTAATACATAGGCGTCATATTATTCACACGGAAGCAGTGTACCAATTTGAAATTATTACATGGTGTTCATATTATCTTGTCTATCTTCTATATAACATAAAATAAAATTATAATCCGAAAGAATCTATTCAATATTTCGAACAAGTTATTTAGTAATCATTCTATAGTTTTAAACTATATTTCCCAATACTTCTTACTATGTGTCTTATACAATACTTATACTAGCTAAGGCAGCAATGAATCAATTAAACCAAGTTTAAAAAATACTTTCAAAGACAATCGGTATATATTGAAGTTTTATTTAAGAAAATGTATTCTTGAAATTCTTTCAACCCGATTAATATGGAATTTTGTTTCAGTTCTTAGTAAGAGTTCTTTTAGATTGTTCCGAGAAACTGTTGAGTCGATGTTTGAACGATATCCTTTATCAGATATTTTTAATTATTATAATAACATCTTCGGCGACCATACATTACCCCGCAGCAAAGTTTGTGAGCTGTAGAGAAAATACTTGTTTAATTTATGAACATTTAATTTAATTGGGTAGGTTTTTAACATCCGTACAGAACGAAGCCTTGACCATTAGTGATAATCATTTTTTAATTTTTTAAATAGCTGATCGTAAACTCTGATAATGACTGAAAATTTAAATAAAGGAATTTGTCAAGAAGTTTCTTTATTTAAATATTTGAGGCAATGGTCATTTTATTGGAAAATTTCTGAATGTTTTAAACCAACAGCTATTGCTTGTGAATAAATTCTGACAAGAATTTTGGTTCTAGTTTCCCATTAATGTTAATGCTAAGAGCTTAAAATTTAGTATAAAATCCTAATTTTAAACGTAACGTTTAGAATGCCATTCCGAATGGATAATGTAACTATTTATATTAAATTTGAAATATGAATGTTTTTACATTCTTATTAATCTTTTTACTACTTAACGTGAGCTGACTTAGAAACCATTTGACAAAGTCTATTAGCGTAGGTGGGATGCCAATTCTTGGAAGGAATTTATACTCTTGACTAACAAAGTTTCATGGAAATCCATACACTGAGCCAGATTCGAACTTATAAATGTTGCATCAAAAGATGTACTGTGGCTATTTAAATACAAACATTCTAAATTGTTTAATATAAGTGGTATATGTAAATTAAGAATATATTTTTAATTTTTTTTTCTTAAACGTATATTCCTTCAACAGACTATAAATACCTGACACATGTATTGTGGAATTATTAACAAAGAAAAGATATTCCCGAAGTAAGAAAACGAATGATATATATATATATATATATATATATATATATATATATATATATATATTATATAGATTTGAAGAAGAATGTTCAAGTAGTATCAGCAACTAGGAATGATTTCGTTCAACTTTTGCCATACGTTAATTGTTTAATTGTTATTTCTAAGCCTCTTACATAGAAGTCCAGCAAAAAAAAAATATATATATATATATATATATATATATATATATATATATATATATATATATATATATATATATATATATATATAGTAACACTTCGTAGAAATATTATAGACAATTGCTTGTTATGCTTGTGCGCTTGCAATGCAAATAAATTGTTAAAGTATTTAGCTCCCAAACGAAGGTCCTGGGCTCGATACCCGGTGCGGTTAAGCTTTTTGTTGTTCTAGTTTAGTTAGAACATTTGTCAAATCATCTAGACTAGGTAGCGGGCCCCGGATCTCCGTTGTAATATTAAATAAAATAACTGCGTAATTTATTGTATAAATATCTAACACTAAAAGGAGAAATACAATATATTTTTAACAGAAAAACTGAACTGATTTCAAAAAATAAATAAGGAACTCACTAAAAATTAAAAAATAATCAAAGAGTCTATAACAAAGAAATTTTTATTCATCCAAATATGCTTTCTTGCATATTCGTGTTAACCTCAAAACAGGAGAAAACAATGTCCATTATTGTATTAAATTTAGATTTATTGTAAAAAATATATACACAAAGTAACCGATAATTTCCTTTCACAGAAAAAAAGCCCGCGAGATCAATTAATACACAAGTAGAAACTTTACTACTAATTATGATTTATTTGCCTTATTGTTACAGTCTTAGAGCAAACATTTTTTAAGGCTTAATAAGCAAATTGAATTAACCATTAAAAGATGTCAGTTGTAACTTTATATTAATATTATATTAGTTTTTATCCTTCTTTATTTATAGCCACATCAAAGATGACCTTGAACTGGAAAAAATATTTTTTATACATCCGGTATTAATATTTCTACTTACTGATTAACTAACTATTAACTTAATACACAAAACCTTGTTGATTCCACCATATTCACAGAAGACAATAGTCATTAATATTCTGCTTCGGTGTCGATGTGAATGGCTTTTCAGGACTAGCTCATAGCCATTTATGCTTGGAATTCCTATAGTAGATCAACTTATTATGGTTATTCAACATATGTTACAAAAACTGTCCAGTAGTTGTATTGCTTGCACGTTACTGTGATTTAGTAACCTTATATCATTTATTAATTGGATTTATTACTTAGCCTTGGATAACTTTGTAATTCCATTTGATTTCAAGGTTAACGTGCAGTTCTTCGTTGGTTTAGTAGCGATATACATTGTCATTTAATCATAGAAGTTTGTTTTGCCCAACCACTTTAGTTCAACCCCATATTTGTACCCCATAGGTCCAAATTGTCTTTATGATTGACTGATAAACCAATCTCTTTGATTTTGGGTCTAGTTCAGAGCCTGTTACGACTAACCAGTATAGTTTCTTGATTTTGAGTCTGACCCTCACTACTTTTACATGATGATCCATTTAACTTACCGTCGATATGGATGAATACGAACAGATTAGTAGCTACTAACCTTAAGCTTATATTTTCTAGTCTCTAGTCCATTTGTATATCTTTTGTCCATTTGTATTTTTTGTACAGCCTTAGGCAGAGATATGTGTACTGTATTTTTTGTAGTTATAAAAAATAAGGAAATTTTAATTTTGAAATATCCAAAATTTGGAATATAACATTTGTTACAAAATATATGCAAGCGTCTGGTATATAAAAATTATTAAAAGACACATTGAGAATTATTATTTAATTAAGGAATATTGTTAGATAACTTGAAATATTATAAGAATAACTTGTCCGGGGAAAATAAATCTTACCAATTGATCGAACACATATCGATTTCAATTCGCATCTTACGTTTCACTTCGCCGGTTCGCCTTAAAAATATTTTCCAATCGTTACCGAGACCAACCACTTGACCGCACGCTGAAGCTGTTGTTTCCGTCTCGAAGATAAACCTTTTAAAATTAATTTATCGCCAGATTTGTTGCTGACCGTTTGCCGGCGATATTTCAGCGTGGCATTTTTCGAACTTTGTCAGATAAATTATATTAGGTTTGTTAGGAGTGTTGCTGACAACGTCCGTACAGGTCGTATCTTCGACTAGGCGAGTCGGAATCTGCTCGTACCATCTGGTAAAACCGTTTCTGGGACGAGAATATGCGGGTAGTTGTTTTTGTTGCGTAAGAAAAAGTTACGTCTTCGATTTATGTAGTTTTGCGTGTGGGAACCGTTTACGACTAATACATTGTAGGAATTAATCAAAATTGTATTATAAGGGTAAAAAGGATTACCTCTATCTTTAATTAAACGTCCATAACTCCGGAGGTCTTGTCTTTTGCACTGTATTACTTATTAGTTCCTATTTATTTAAATCGAACAAGAATATTTCTTCGGATATTTAATCAAATGAAATTACACTTTTTCTTTTATCAAAATGTTTTATTTCATCAAGAGATTCATTATTAACTGTTCAGAAGGAGTTCTTGGTTGCTCTTAAACTAGTTTTTGTATAGCTTTGAATTACAGTTCATTTTTCAAATATCTATGGAATAGTAATATGGAACCGCTTTTGAATAATGTTGTGGTGCAAAGTTCACTAAATGTTTTAGAATTATTTTTTAAAATATCCTATGCAAAACGTAAAAAATTCTCCGTCTCTGTATACATGTTCCAAAAACAAACATTCCCAATAATAAGATATCATTCCTTTAACATCTTTAAATATATGTTGTAAAATACGATAAATCTGACTTAACATAACATCACTACATAGTATAAAATAAAGTCGCCTTTTCTGTCCCTATATCCCTATGTGCGCTTAAATCTTTAAAACTACGCAACGGATTTTGATGCGGTTTTTTTCAATAGATAGAGTGATTCAAGAGGAAGGTTTATATGTATAATACATGCATAATATACTAAGGCAACATTGCTAATTTTAGAGGTTTCTAACGTGATGTAAATTAACCTATTTTTTTAGGCTTATTTAGCAATTAGCAAAAACGCTGCCTAACCCTACGAGTTAGATCAAATTAATGTACTACAGTATTGTACACCATAAAAAAGTCTACAAAAAAGTCCGCGATGGTATATGTTTATCTTTTAGGGATAACCCACATTAACCATTTTTATTGTTTACTTTTTACGTGAGAAAATGGCTTATTTACGAAGCTATTTTAAGCAATACGGCATTAATCCTTATCGAATTAAGTACCTTAAATACAGTGTGCAATTAATATAGATCAATATGGTTCCTTACAGCATGTAAATTAAACAAATATTTTCGGAGATATTACAAATTTAAAATTTGCGTTTAAAAATGTGTAATGTAATAAAAATTGTATGAATTTAGATATTCCAAAAATAGCAGGAAATCTTCATAGTAAGTATAGGGGAAGAGGAACTGTTTTACTCCAAATTTAATGCGTGCAGGCCAAGGGCAGTAATGAATGAACCAAAAATACTGGATCGATTTTAATCATGTTTTCATTGAGTGACATAGGCATATATATTTTATGCCCGTGCAAAGTCGGAGCGGGCCGCAAGTTTTTTATATACAACGTTCATATTTTTTCTGTAGTGTATTTAATTTAGTATCAGCATTGCACCCGTGCGAAGCCGGGGCGGGTCGCTAGTAAAACAATAAAAAGTAAACTATTAGGTGATTAAAAATAAATAACTCAGTAGTAAATTTTTGACATAAAATAAATGCACAGACAAGATAAAATTACATTTTAATATAAAGGCCTATTTCTTTGATGAAATAAAATCATTTTGACAGATTTTGTTGTAATAATACAGTCTCCAGTGGATCAGATAAGTCATATAAAAACTTGAACTCGTATTGAACATGTGGATGCGAGAAAAAAGTGTTATCAACTATCTGTGGAGAATGTTTGCATAAAAAATAAGTTTTGGAATAGTTATTGAGGGAAATTATAATCTTTAAAGTCTTCTCTAAGTAAAGGAAGTTTGAAGAGCTTACTGTGATACTTATAATGAAATGCGGCACCTAACCCTAGAGAGAATCATCTGTATAGGTGACTTCACAACTTAGGCCCTAACAGAATTCGAGGGTATAGTTTCCGAAATGTCAGAAAGCTTAGAATTTGATGTCTATATCTATTTTGTTTGAGAGAAAATCCAAGGCTCACGTAAAAAATATATTGAATTATAGATTATAGTCTCGTTCCTACTGGCAGGGATTATTACACAGTCTCTACAGAACCTTCCTAAGGCAGAGTTTTGAATTATTTCTATACTGCAGATAGGGTGAGAAGTGCTGATTTATATGAAGGATCGCCATAGTTTAGACTAGATGTAGGTTTTTAATATTAAGAATTGATAAATTCCTAGCTTTCTACTGGATAATAATTTAATAGATTGAGGTCCTCAGCTGTTCCTGATTTATGGTATTGAATGTGTGCCTAATCAGCGAGGTTTGAGGTCATTAGTTTGATATCTTAGCAGATTATTTTACTGCTATAATGTCATTACCTAAAGTGAAAGTGAGGTCTTCAGTTCCTGATACTACAGATGATACATAGATAATAGTATCAAAACAGTTTTGCCTGATATTGAGGGCAGACTTTAATACTCGTATATGGGGATAAGCAAAAGAAAGTAATGATATAAGAAAAGAGGCGAATGCTAACATTTGGACATATGACATGGAAGATGGGCATTATAACAATATTAGATAGTACAGGACAGTTTCAGATATTGCCTTACGAATATGTTCGTTGTATTTTCAATTCAAAAACATAAATATCACTACATAAGTTTGTGTGGAATTCATTTCATTGGAATGTTAATTGCTGGAAGAGTTGCTAGTCCCCTGTGGTGGATCATCATTCTAGAGCTTAATCAAGAACTCTGTCTATTGCTTGACGTGCTTTGTCTAAGACTTTACGATGGTTTCATCCACATTTTAATGTTATCGTGGTAAGCTTAGTCTTACCAATCAATTTCCTAAGCATTTAGTAATACTTTTTATAATTTTATTTATTCATCTCGAATCAGTGTTATTCGATGCAGTTTTTCAATGATATGAAAACATTTGTCAGATATATGACGCTTAAATTCAACAACTTGTTCCCTTCAAAAATGTACAGGTACAAAAGAAAAACAAACAATGCCATCTCTTCTCAAACGATAAACGTTTTTAATATCCACTCATTATAGTTTCATATTATATACTATTTCCATTTTATCGGAATCAGAAAACGATTGGCTTAAGATAATTATGAAGTGTTTCAAAATATTCCGAATCTATTTATAATAACCATTCTCAAACACGAGATACTACCTATATGTGGAAAATTGTTCATTAAAATTAATGAAGCAAAAATGTAAAAGATAAAATAGTGTCAAGGAAATTATCTTATACCGTCGTATTAAATGATCGGTAATTAATAATAATAGTGAACATTGTGTACTAATACAACTGGAGTCGTCAACAGGTTCTTAACAAATTGATCCGCATTCGAAGAAGCGATCGTTTCGGTGCTACTGAGCCTATCTCGGATTTAGTTTGCAATTTTCTTTATCTGGATTTATTTGAAGATAATTATCGCTTTTACTTCATACCTTAATTAAATTCCATTGAAATAGACGCGATAGTTCCCGTACATTTACAATACTACAAAATTATTAATTTAGGTGGATTGAATAGGAATTTATTTTGCAGAAAGATGAAATAATTATAATTGAACGTAATGTGTATCGTAGATAGGGTATCATTTAATTTGAAACCTCTACCTCATTCGCCTTTAAGAATGTCATCTCGTACATCCACACATAATACACAATTCAATAAGTCTCCGGTAGGAAAATAGGAAAAAAACTGTCTTTTATCGGAAACCAACATACAAAAAATTATGCTTTGATTAAGCTATACAGTATCTTGATGACGTTAGAGAGAGTCATACCAAAGTTAATGGTTAACATTATGATCAACCAAAGTGAAACTTAGATTCAAAGTGGCTAAGTGGAGGTGTTTGTATATAACCAACCAAATCGTCGGCGATTCAGAGCGCTCATTGAAGCCATTTCAACAAAATGAAAGGACTAGATCGCTACATATATCTATTACTACACACTAGAGTCAGAAAAATTATCATTTTGCTGGATAACCTCATCACAACATAAATCTGTGAGGAATTAATTTCATTGGAATGTCAATGAATGGAAGAATTGCTAGTCCATTGCTTTATGATTTCTATGTAAGACCTTACGATAGTTTCACCCTCTTTTTATTGTTATTGTGGTAATCTTTGGTAATCTTTATTACTAGTTGCAGTTTTTCAATGGTCTGTAAACATTTGCCAGATATTCTACGCATAGATTCAACAACTTATTCACTTCAGAATTGTACAGGCACCGAAGGAAAACATAAAACACAAACAATGTAACAATTAAATGGAAACAATTATATACTATTTCCATTTTGTCGGAATCAGACAACGGCGGGCTTGAGTTAATTATGAAGTGTTTTGAAATTTTCCGAATCTATTTATAATAACCGTTCTCAAACACGAGATAATATCTATATGTGGAATATTGTTCATTAAAATTAATGAAGCAAAAATATAAAAGATAAAATAGTGTCAGGGAAATTATCTTATAAGATCATAAACGATTATAGGCAACATAAATTACCACCGATACGGTCGTATCAAATGATCGGTAATTAATAATAATAGTGAACATTGTGTACTAATACAACTGGAGTCGCCAACAGGTTCTTAATAAATTGATCCGCATTCGAAGAGGCGACCGTTTCGGTGCTACTACGCCTATCTCGCGGATTTAGTTTGCAATTTTCTTTATCTGGATTTATTTGAAGATAATTATCGCTTTTACTTCGTACTTTAATTATATTGCATTGAAAAAAACTCGATAGTTCCTGTAAATTTACAATACTACAAAATGAATAATTTATGTGGATTGAATTGGAATTTATTTTGCGGAAAGATGAAATAATTATAATTGAATGTAACGCATGGATAGGGTATCATTTAATTTGAAATCTCTACTTCACTCGACTTTAAGAATGTCATCTCGTACATCCACATATAATACATAATTCAATAAGTATCTGGTAGGAAAATAGTTTTAGCTTACATGGTGCGGTGATTTTAATGACAGAACTTTCCTCTTTGGGAAATCGACATATAACAACTATAGAAGCTCAATTTAAGTGAAGCCATATCAATATTAATGATGAATGTTCTGGTCATCAAAAATTAAAGTTCGTTTTGAAATGGGTGAAGTGTTTGTTCACAACGCTGATAATCAACAACGCGTCGACGTTTCAGAGCACCGATTGAAGCTATTTTAACAAAATAAGAAGGTTACAGAATAACATATATCCATTGCTACAATCCAGAGCAAGAATATCATTATTAAAAATTCAGCTGCCAAAAGGCAAAGTTATGATATCATATTAACAACTACCAAACTATAAAAAAGGTATAAAAAGAATTAATATCACTATCAAATCAATATCAAATATTACATGGCGTTATTAGAGTAATTTAGTATGGAAATGAACAAAATACAGCGCTTCAAACAAAAAAAGCACTGTTTTACTGAGACCAATGAACAACTAGCATACTACAAGACTAAACACTTTTTAAGAAGGATGAAACTATCAATATCAGTATCAAATATTGCGTGGTATGATTAGTGTGATTTAGTATGCAAATCAAGAAAGTACAACGTTCCTTACAAAAAAGTACTGCTTTACCAAGGCCAATGTATCGTATCAGACATAAGGCTATGTTTCAATCACGTTTTGCTCTTGCCAATCGGAACAGTGTTTATTATGAACTATGTCAAAAGTAATTTCAACAATATCAGGACTATTCCGTCATTGTTTCTTCTTTCTTAGTTCATTTAATTTTATGTTTTTACAAACTTTTTTTCAGGGATATAATATTGGCAACTATGCAATTTCATTTATCATGGTATTGTGGCGGATAGAAGAAGAAGAAAAACAAATAAAGAGTAGAGAAATAGCAACGTAAAATGTCAATGTAAAAACATATTTAAAAAATTAATCTAAGTTAGCTTATGCTTAAATATTTGTAAAAATGTTAAATAGTGTACTTTTTATCGAAAAGTTTACTTGAATAGGGCCTTTAATTTAACTCATTGGTTTCTGGTGTAATTGAAAATGTTGAATTATCGTATTATAGTAAATACTAGGGATGATTTACTATGATATAAAGAAATGTGGGAAATACACTAATACACAAGAATTTTGGTTATACACAAAAATAATCTGGCCCTTATTTAACTATTGATAAGATTTAACTTTTGTAAAGCAACAAAGAAGGTGCTTCAAGAAGACAACGGAATTATTGATGTCATTATAAGGGACAACTCCTCGGAGAGTAGCTTTTCGCAAGTGAATATTTTGCAACCTTTGACATTTAGTATGGGTTAGAAGCCAATTGGAATCCCATCATCCCATGATCATATTCACTTAGAAAAACATTAATGTGTTTGAATTAATCAATACTTTAGATATATATAATGCTGTAAAAAAGTAAACTAGCTACTGACGATGAAACATATCGTTTTTTTATGTTTCGATAAACTATAAAAGGCAACCAAACATGAAATCCAAGAAACAACTGGTTAAAGCAGGTAGCTATGAAGAATGTTGGAAGCGTTCTATTTTTGAGCATTATTGGTTTGGTGATACCAATAAAATTGGAGGAACAGATGACAGCTGCTAATAAGTAGTATTTAAAAAAATATTTGGCTGCTGTGTTCAGCAAGAACCTAGAAAAATACTTATAGTACATAATATTGTCTTCCCATTTCTTCTGATAATAGATACCAAAACCAATAGAATAGAATAGACTTCAAAAAAATAAATAAGGAACTCACTAAAACGTAAAAAATAATCAAACTTAGATTAATTAACACAAAAAGAAACGTTTTAAAATAAAATATGTACATAATAATCGTTGTAATAACTAAATAAAACTAAACCAAAAAGTTATTTAACCTATCTACTACACATATTTTATATTCTATTACTATACAATTTAGCTTAATACCTACCTAAATCTATTTATCTATTTACAATATTATTTTAACTACTGCCAACTGGTCAGTTTGAAGTTGGTGCCGAGCCTAAACAATACAAAAAAAATAATATAATTTTGTGACATATACACAAATTTAAATTACGAACAAGGCAAATCTAATTTGTTGTTTTGTTAAAAATATTTTATTTTTCTCTTTTTAATGTTAGATATTTACTGAATAAATTGCGCAGTTATTTTATTAAGTATTACAATGGATAACCCAAGTATAAGAACAGCCCGTATGAGGAAAATAGGAGTAAAGACAGAATGAATGAAAATAAAGCTCTGGGGTCCGCTATCTAGTCTAGACGATTTGATAACTGAATCAAACTAGAACATACAAAGTTGCTGCCCTGTTGGGAACCGACCTCCGCGTGAGGGCACAACGTTCTATAACGTTTAATAAGCAAAATAACTAACTTTTACACTGAACTACTTCCGATTTTTCGTCACATCAGTTTACCAATAACATTATACACTAGTATACACATTATACAATATCTGATTATTTTAGATAAAAAATATGTTAAAAAATTGTACGTGCCTTTGAAATTTTAGTTTTTCCCTCGATTTCCCCCCTTCCCCCATCAGATTTGGTTCTAATGGGACCACTTCGGAAGTGTATTCTTTCGAATAAAAAAAAAATTTTGAAAATCGGTTCATAATTAACGGGGATATCAGAGAACATACATTAAAAAAATACCTCCTTCTTTTTAGAAGTCGGTTAAAAATAGGAGACAAGCATTGTGCGAAGCTAGAACAGCTGCAGCCGATCGACACCTATGATGAGATTTAATGAATTTAATTTTGAGGTTTAGTTTAATTTCAGACCGATAATTCTTCACTATTTAATTATATCAATACCACATTTATAGAATATTTGTCCTAGTCTTTAAATTTGCTAATATGTTACTAACTATTTACATTTTAGCTCAGTCAAAAGTTTAAAACGCCTTGAAAAAAGAGATTCTAGAACATTTGTAGTTCCAACGAGGAACAACGCCAGAGTCAGAATAGTTTTCGTTTTCGTTCTGAAAATGTCTGTGTCAAAGATACAGTATGCTGTGTTCAATACTCGAATGACTGGAGGATATTCTTAATTATATCGAAGGTATACATAGCGTAGCTATGGAACTACGCATCAATCAAAGATGGTTTTGAGTTATATGCGTAAGGCTGGATGGTAATTTATTTAATGCTAAATAAATAGTGGTTTCAGTTTTCACTTAACGCCAAGAAAGGTGTTTTTAAATATTTGGTGGTAGTACAAAGAAAGAGTTCATCATTAGCCATCATTGACCTTAAAATTAATAATTCTAATCTTCACGGTTGGCAATTAATACAATTAAGGCAGTCGGTTAAAAAACGTCTAGAATTTATCTTTAGGGACCTTAGAATCTGGGTTGGCTGCGAAATGTTGGTGCATTCACCGTATAGCCTAAACCTTGCTCCGTCCAACCATCAAATCTTTAAACAGAAATCTGAGAAGTTCTGCGACGAAGGAATAATGATTTTACTAGACAAGGGATGAAAAGCCATTGATCAAAACGGCACACCCATCATCTATTACTGTCTAAAATTTATGTAAATAAATTCTTCTTAAAAAGCATGAATTTCTTTTTGTGAAAAAATAAAACAATAATAAAATAAATTTAACGTAATTACTTTTCCAAATCAACAGGTATATTTTACAATACCATATCTGGCTGCACGCAACACATGATACAAGCAAACCTGTTCGACGACAATTAAAAGAAATGATAAAAAGAAATAACTTGAAAAATAATCTAATAAACGAACGAAGAATTAAAATTATGTTTTTGTGCCGTAGCAGGTTTACAATTTGTTCCTTTCCTGTTCTTTCCGTTTTTATCGTCCGCTGTAAAGCGACCGCATGGTTATTTTCATTATTTTCCCTCTCGCTCTATCTTATTCCTTTCCGCCACCATCGGTTTCAGTTCGTTAATAATGAAGCATCGAGAGAACTTTATGATTGTTGGATTAAGCCCGGCCTGAAGTCTGAAATATCTTTGACCTTGTTATTTCTTAATGGCAGCTCATCTGTCGGTTCTTAAAATAAATCTCAATTTTGACTGATTTGACAGGAATTTGGTAACAAGAGAAATTCGACGACATGGCCAATATCGGCCTTTATTATTAGATTCATCAAGTTATAATTGCTGTTTGTTGTTCCTACGTTGAAATTAATTTATTCATGGAAATTGCTTTGTTTCATTCCGTTATTAAATAAGAATGCTAAAGACTTTTTTAACCGACTTCAAAAAAGGAGGTGGTTCTATATTCGACTGTATATTTCTTTAATGTATGTTTGCCGATTTCTCCGTCATTTGTGGACCAATTTTCAAAATTCTTGTTTTATTCGAAAGAGTACACTTCCGAGGTGGTCCGATTGGGACCAAATCAGGCACTGATGGAGGAATCCGGGGAAATCGAGGGAAATCCCCAAATTTACAAGGCACGTACAATGTTTTCACATATTTCTTATCTATAATAATTAGATATTTCTGTGTAATATTATCACCGAGCTGGTTTGACGGAAAATCGGAAGTCCTTCAGTGCAAAAGCTATTCAGTTTGCTTTTTAAGCACTAACTATAGCATATAAGAAGTCGTAGAAATATAGCATGCAATTGCTCCTATGGTGTAATTGTTAAAGCGTTCAACTCACACGTGGAGGTCACGGGTTCGATTCCCGACGGAGGCAATAGTTTTTTGTGGTTCTAGTTTAGTTAGAACATTTGTCAGATCACCTAGACTTCGTAGCGGACCCCGGGGCCTGAAGCGTTCTTTATTTTTAATCATTGTTTCTTTATATTTATTTTTTAGTTACCTTTAGAGGATACATTAAAAATCATCGGGGTCTGGTAGATTGACTATACTGCGCTGGCCAGCGCGTCCCCAGTGTTAGAAATATTTGAATATTCTCAGCAGGTGTGTGCAACTCCACTGATAAGTAGTAGGACAATGTTTCGCTTAGTCCAATCATTGGTGGCGCTGACAACGTGAATTTGATTGGTTAGTTTAAAATAGTTTTGCAGAAACCGGTAAGGAAAATACTTTGCTTTGATTGGTCTGCCATTTCGCCTGAATACTTTATGACGTCACATTTATTGGCCAATAGTATTTAAATGAAAATTAAATTAAATTTTTAAAATTAATTTTCTAAAATAAAATCCTATACAAATATACATACATGTAAATAATATAAATATATATAAACAAAAAGCAAAAAAAACAAAATATATAAGTGTAAATAAAAAACAATTATGAACTCTATTCTAGGCAAAATAAAATATTCTTCTATAAGGTCTTCTCATATTTGTTTAGTGCCATCAATTTTATGGGATCTATTAGAGTTCTAACTTATCTTGATCTATTGAAGGTAAACTTTAACATTACTTTAGCATTAACTTCATTAAACCAAATATATAATAACACCTCTTAATAACTTTTAAAATTTGGTCTTGAATACCATGCAGTGATGCCAAATCTAAGGGCAAAACTATATATTGTACTAAATACTAAAAAACCGTATCTACTCTATTTTTTTTCGAAATAAAATATAAAAGTTTTATTAAAAGGTTATTAAAAGTACTATTTTTCTAAAATAAAATACATCCATAAAGCAAATAGCCTAGCTGTAAATTTGGCAATATCGACTTGTAGCATTTCGGCTTGCGACGAGTAGATTGCGCCGACGAATATACGAATAGTTCCGAAATTAGCCGAATCTCCGGACCACGATGATTTTTAATGTATACTCACCTTTAGTTGGTTTACTCATTGTAATACTTAATAAAATCACTGGGTAGTTTGAAGTCAGTGCAGAGCCTAAGCAATATTAAAATAACAATACAATATTATTGTTGACATATACACTAAATTAATTTACGAACAAAACAAATCTAATTTGTTGTTCTCTAAGAGATCAGTTGGTGTCAGTTAAAATAATATTGTAAAGAGATAAATAGACTTAGGTAGGTATTAAGCTACTATTACAACTGTGTGTATATAGTAAAATATATGTAGTAGATAGGTTAAATATGATTTTTGATTATTTTTATTTAGTTATTACAACGATTATTACGTACATATTTTATTTAAAAAAGTTTTTTTGTGTGTTAAATATCTAAGTTTGATTATTTTTTACTTTTTAGTGAGTTCGTTATTTATTTTTGAAATCAGTTAAATTTTTTTGTTAAAAATATTTTTTCTTCTATTTTATTATCTCTTTTCTACTTTTTCTGTTTACTGTCTTCTGTTTAATTATTTAGCCAATGTTATCAATTAACACAATTCCTCGATATTTATATTAGTTTCATTTCTTGAATGTTTTATTTAGTATAATTTTATAGTTGCATGTTGCTTATTAACGAATAGAGTTTATATGTTCTAAGATTTATTTTACATATCTTTATTAATATTTATAGTTATTGCTATTTAATATTGTATGTCTATTATCATCTTGTTTAATCGATGTTCATTCCCATTTTATGCCTGATGTACTTCAGTTTTAATTTAAATTGATATAATCTTATTCTTAAACGATTGCAAGTAACATAAATTACTACCGATACGATCCTATCAAAAGATCAATTATCAATCACAAAATGGTCTGTTCGTCTCAGATCAGTGTTAAATATAACTGGACTCGCCAACAGGTTCGTAATAAATAGAACTACACTCGCGGGCAACCGTCTATACCCTGCCACATCTAATGTCGTAGGTATAGAGTGCAATTTTCGTCACATTCATTGATTCAGATGATAATACATTAAATACATTTGATTCATATTAAGTGCTTGCGTGTATTTTGATCAACAATAGATATTGTGATAAATAATGAAAAATGGTAAGTGATACATTCAGTGGCTTAATTAACAACATAAAAAGCAGAAAATTGATTTCTGATTAAGTGATATTGGATTTTTTCAGGGTAAGCAGAAACTGCTTCAGAAGCTTATCATAGTCCTTTAGAAACTTATGATTATACTGCTCCGTTATATGGTTTCAACGATAACCAGGTCCAAAAAAGCTCGATGACAATGAATTGTAACACTTCTTGGAGAAAAACCTAGCTCAAACACTCAAGGAGCTTTTAAATAGTTTAGCAATTATCTTTATGTCATTTAAGGCATTTTATTACCTCAAAAGTGATTTTGCCCAATATTTCACTTCCGCGGGTAATAGTTGGATAGAAAACATAATCCTGTAATAAATGTAATAAAACCACAATCAACGAAGTGTTCGAAAATATATTTCCAAAGACAGTTGGTGTTGAAGAAGGAATTTTATTCATATATTACATATTTTATCCAGGTAAGGTGAAATAATAAAATAATATTATATTCTCCTTCTGAACCAATTGAATGCAAAAGTTCAAAAAAAGCTTGGTAAGATAATAATAGACCAATTTTGATCCAAATAACATACCTACTCGCACAGCTAAATGAAAATTTTCAAAGCCAATTTTCAAGTTAAACAATCAAGTTAATTTTTGCACTTACCATACACATACGATATACATACATAACCTTAAACTGATTTTATGGGAAACAATCACACGTTGAGGAATGATTTGTAGGCAAGTTATTAAATGTGTTTCTTAATTTACTAGTTAAAATTTCTTTGAATTGAAAATTTTATCGATAAGTGCTTTTTAATTGCATTGCAGCGACTGCTAGGACACTTTAGGCCCACACTTATTCACCTACATCAAGTTCTAAGGCTGGCAACGCTGGTGGGTTGGTACCATGCAGTTCCCAGTTATAAAAGACCACTACGATGACGTCTTGCTCTCTTTTCTTTTCTCTACTCTCTTGTAACAGTACCACTTCCACAGCGCTACCGTACTTCTTTTACCTAACCTAAGATACTGTCCATTTTCCCGCCGACCATATGTATCAATCAATATTGAAATAAACAAGTTTTATTTAATCAGTGTTTTCAGTTCCCGTGCGAAATTCTTCCACAAAATGGTAGTGAGTGTTCGGAAAAACAATCGCATCGAGAGCCACATTTTCCGATTGAACCAACATTCCTACAATTGATAACCCCGACGTGATCGAAGTGCCTAACAGATAAACCAGCTCAACAGAAGCCATTCGACAGGTGTTCGACACGTGCATGGAAGGATAGCACAAGGAACGCAATCCATCAATATCACATAGTCGACATTATCCCACTAGACTAACGCAATGGGCGAAGATAACAGACGCCCATCATGCATAACATCAACGCATGAACACCGTTGCATCATGAAACGGGACACGTAAGGCACCACACTTACAGGTACCCTCAAACAAATCGGAATGCCCCAAGATGAACGATATCCTGTTACACCTTCGATGGTAGCTGGCCCCGTAAAACTTCTCACTCAGGTTGGGATCCTCATCTTATAAGTAGTGCTTGGGCGATTAATTGCGTGATTGTTGGTGTACTCAGGAACCTGCACCACATGTTGGTACGTTCCACGGCAGCTCCACTAGGAGGGGAGTAATGTAGCGACCGCTACGACCCTTTAGGCTACCACGTATTCACCTACTTCAAGTTCTAAGGTTGGCAACGCTGGTGGATTGGTACCCAGCTATAAAAGACCACCACGACGACGTCTCGCTCTCTTTTCTTTCTTCTATCTCGTTTTAATAGTGCCACTTCCATAGCGCTATCGTACTTCTTTTACCAAATCTAAATCCTGTCCATTCTCCCGTCGACCACATGTATCAATAAACAAGTTTTATTTAACCAGTGTAAGTATTTTGATAACAAGTTAACTCAATATGTATATCGACTTGATTATGTTAACTTACATTCTCCATATCTTGCTCTTATTATTTATATCAAATCAAAGGTAGCCATGGTGACATTTTTCATTTGTGGTATATCACATGTGTAAAGTAGGTAATTACTCCAATGGATAAAGAAAAATGACTATGATAAATCTATTACATAATGAGTGATAAATGGTGCAAAATATAGGCCCGATATCACAGCTATCTTTAGAGGTGGTTATATGCTTTACGCTCCATTGTAGTCTACTGAAAACGAGAATATTCTTGTTTTTTCTCATTTGACTAATATATCTGGCCGAAGATATGCATATTCACTTCGGATTTAATTATGTTTAAAAAAAGAGAAAATTAATTCGATATATATCGTTGTCGATAAAGCGATAGTATGTATATACTTTGCATCTTTAGTCACGGACTCTTCAAGATTCGTAGTGGTTATACCTTCACGTTACCTTGTATTTGTGATACTCCTCTTGTAATAGGATACAGTAATCTTCACCAATTCGACTCAAATTTCTACTGTTATAAGTATGGCAGAGCTGATTCTCTTATAAAAAGCAGACCACGTGAATGTATTTATTCACTATACCTTTAATGTTAGTTTCAGGGCACTGGCAACTATTTAAACTTATTTTCCTTTTTTTACACATATTTCACATTTTCTCTTCGCATATCGCACTTATGGAAACTAGGTCACATTGCTCAGGGCTTTCGTATTATTTAACATAAATAAATTTTTGTTCCTTAACAATGTACAAAATTAGTGTTAATAAATTATAATATTTTACCTATAATTTATAGTTTGCACGCGTACTGTCTGCTGCTAAATTTCTATGTTAAGTAATAAATAATTATATAAACTAATCCAGGAATAATATAAACATAAAATTAATAAAAAATACTACCGAACTACTACTCTCATAAACAACAACGGTGGGCACTACGCACTGAAATAATAGGCAGGAATACAGGGAATTGGAAGCATTTGATAATTCGCAAGAGGAAACGGAACCGGTGAAGGTTGCTGTATGCTTTAGGACCTTGGGTAGCGGTTAAGAAGGTTTAACTAGAGTTGAAAGTTGAAAACTGAACGAAACTAGAGGCTGTAATATTGAATTTTCAGTTTTATATATTCTAACACATCTAATTTATGATTATTAATTTCTTTCGATTATAAATAATTATAATTAAGAAAACGACGAATTTTTATTAATTTATAATCCTTTCATAATAAAATACATTAATCTCTCATAGTCGTATTCGACTTCATTATATGACCGGTGGCCCGACACAAAAGCTGTAAATGGGCCCCATAAGTTTATCGCGCTATTGTACCACATTCTCGATATAGGAGCTCGTTCGTTTCCACCAAACCGTCCAGAAACAGGTTCGAGTAATCTGTTCGAAGTGGATGTCATTAAATTAATAAACGACTTCCCAGCTACATACACACGAACAAAATAAACAAGCGATACGTATTTCCAAATGGACGCTCACCTTTAAGGAGATGGACGGAGAGGAAACCGGCTATGAAACCATTTATTAATGATATGACCATATCGTCCTATATGGAATATATGGTCCAAATTAAATCAAAGCCCGGTCTTGAATTATGAACTCTCGAATGCTAGAGTTGCTTCGAATTAATTTGCCCATGAAATTTACATTTTCGCCAAAAATAACAGTAATAAATTATACAGGTACTAGCAGACTCGCTAGACGTCCTATTCAAACGTCTTTATATATACCCATTAATATATAACCAAGTTTATCGATCAAATAAGTATTTTAATTTTTGTTTACGCACGTGCAATAACAACAAAATTTTAATTTCACCCCAGTTTAGATTGCACGTTTAGATCTGGTCGGCCGTATTAACGCACAAAATATAGATATATTAGAAGGGATGAATTACTTGCGAACAAGTTTAGCGTTCATTTGCAACTAGAGGCAAATGAGAGCTGGAGAGCGCGACTGGCAATATGAGTAGCGAGAAATTTGAAATATTTTAAAAACAATAATAGCAGTAATAATAATAATACTAACAATAAATATGTAAAAAAACAAAACTCATAGAATTTTCTATGTTTAATAACAATATATTAAATTAAAAATAGTTTAAAACCTAATATAAAACAATTTACAACAAATAATTTATACTTTTAAATATACGAAGTTTAATAAAATATTGAATATGGAACAAATATAGAGTAGAGTACAATATATATGTTGAAGACCATCGATTTTCTAATCACTTTTTAAATCTTGCAGACAGACTGCTTGCTAAGTAAAGTTTTGTGCATAATCTGGGAATTAAATAGAATAGTCGAGATATCAAACAAAGTAAAAAAGTCACTGGCTTTATCAAATTACATCTACCATACTGCCGGACTTCAAGAACTTCACTCTTCAACTCAATGACGTTTCCTGACATATCTGATCAACGTTTTCCTTTTCCTATGCCACATCTAAAATAGAGGTATATTATATTTTCCAAAGCAGTTACATATAGTTAACATTATAAAAGAGTTACAATTTAAATAACAACTGGAAACCGCATTCCTGTTAAGCAAAGCTCTTCCACACTTCGAGTTGTAGTCAGCCTGTGTAAAATATATACTACATACCCTTTTGCTCTTATTTAAGAGCTCACAAAAGATTCCCATCAGTTTTTCATTATATATTGCTAAAAACCATTTCTGGCATAGCGTAGGATCCCTAGGAAAGCTGTGCATTCTATTTAAACGGTGGTAAAAAAAATCCTGGGACGCAACACCTGAGATGTCTTCAGATTTAAACAAATCGTTTTAACAAAATAAGAATATTTAACACGTAAATTTATGTTTTTTAAGTTTGCTTTGTCAGCCATGTTGAAAAATGCTACAATTCGAAAGAGACGCTTTCAACAAAAGCTTTGTCGAAAAAAATTGTATATAAATCAAATTGTTTCTATAGGAAGTACAGAATTACTAAAATAGTCCAAAATATCCAGTAAGTTCTTGATTATTTCCACCAAATATACTATTAATTATAGGAATATTATATATATGGAATATATAAATAGAAATATTAAATTAAGTAATATATATTTATATATTAATTATGATAATGTAACTTCATGACAATTTATTCTTTGAACCTGTAATCCATTATTTTAATTATTTACTTTATAGTAAAGGTCTATAGTCTTGAGAAGTCAATAGTTCATTTAATGATTACAAATAAATTCCTTTAATATAGTTTCTATACTGTAAAAAATAAATTGTCTAATAGCGTTCGTTATTATCATATTATATATATATATATATATATATATATATATATATATATATATATATATATATATATATATATATATATATATATATATATATATATATATATATATATATATATCAGCGCTATAAAATTTTTATCTTCCATTATACAATCTCTAAAATATTAGCTATTACACATGACTCATTATACGACAAATTAGAAGTTTTCTATGGTGTTCGTTAAACATTCATTTTAACTTTATCTTAATTTTTTTTAATTTTAAATTTTCTTAGTGCACAAATTAATGTATTATTACCGAATTTTTGGTAATATTTATTACAATATTTGGTTACTACGTTGTTTGTTGGATTAGAAGTTAATACTAATAAAATTTAGAGCATAATCGTAATAAATTCTACAATCACCATTAATACAATGGTATATTATGTGTCCAGAAGTTCATCAATTACTGCCAGTTGTTAAGCAAAAAGTTGACTTGAGTTGAGTATACCAGATGTCAAATTAGTTGAAATTCTCCATATTTATATTATAAATCTGAAAGAGCCACTTGAAAAAGTCTAAATATCTTGTAAGACAGACGATTCTTGATATTTTTGAATTTTATTATTCTATATTAGAATGAAATTATGACCTAATCGTGTTTCTGCTTCACAGCTAAACCTTTCTATAAAACGGACACATTAATTTGTTGTCATTACAAGTAAAGTTACAATCAAAACTACAAGTAATATCAAATGTTAAATAGCACTATTTAAATTAAATTAAATCATTTAATAAGAACACTTACTCACTTTCCAGGTGTCTATCGTTATAGAAAACGTAAGTAGGGATGTCGATATATGGATATTTTTTGGGTCGATATTCTCGTCGATTTTATTTAGTTGAGAATGAGACAAACATAGGACTTTTGACAGTATCGAATTTTATTGGTTTGGGATTTTTCCTCTCCAGTCATCAAATGAATTTTGTTTTTATGAATTAATTTATGAAAGAAAAATTGGACTCTAGTGAATCTACATGTATCGAACTTTAATTTTGAGAATTCTCCCCGGACATCATCATTTTGCGTGGTTTGGTATCAACATTTTGTGCTAGGTGATACATTGATATTATTTTAAAAACAACATAATATCTACCATATTAGATATGAAGCTGGCAGAGGATTGGGCAGGTCCAATGAAAGTAGGGCGTAAAATATTTGTGTATATATTTTGTGTCATCGCTCTGACGGCTACTCCTGGTTGCTTGATTTGGGTGTATTTTATTTTATTGGAATTTACTTATTAGTAGGGCATATCACACAAAAATGTCACGCCCAAAAATTCTTCTTCTATATAAGCTTTCTCTGTAACAAAAAAGGGAGGGAAAATTGTCGCAAAGCCGATTAATATATAGGTTGTAAAAACTCTGAATCACTTGGATGTGACACAACCCTAGAGTTGTGTATCCAACGCGTAAACACATAAATACCATAAAATGAATTATAGTGTGGTGCATTTTACTGTAGTCTGCATTACCTGTTGTCACAGATAACGAACTTCCTCAATGAACACCATGTATTATCGAACAATCACCATAACGTAGTTGTTTTATTCAGCTGTTTTCCAGTTCATTATAATTTATTTTAACGTAGTTCGAGTTGAAAGTATATTGATTATAAAGCGGGACAATAAAACAACAGGCAAAGATTTGGCGAACTTTTAATAAAATGAAAATGCCCCGTCGTGTTCCCGGAAGCCCGGGCATGGCATATTTTCAATTTTCACAATTTTCTTTATTGCCACCAATATTCGACTAGTTTACATTTGCCGCACGCCCTTTCCCGAAGAATGAATAAAACTACCCAAAAAAAAACCTCCGCGGAGCTTCTGCCGTCGTGTTCGAACAACATTATTAAACAGTTTTTCCGACGCTGGCTCCGCATAATAATGATTTTCTTCGGGGCGTCTAGTTGAGATCGCCCGTCGAATCGCGGCCATGAAAATTAATTTATTAAATATTTATGCGTATAAGTGTACCGACAACTAGCCGATAAACTCGACTTTCTAGAAAAATGATAACTAAACTCGATACAGGACCGCTCCCATACTTCGGATGGGCGGTGTCATATAATCAAATTTTATTACCATATAAAATATAACGCTAACTTAATATTAAGATTATAATAATTAGTGATTGCCCTGTAGTCGAAATTCGACCACCATATATTAAATTAATCCTTTTGTCTCATAGTGGGGTAAAAGGGCTAATTTAAAAATGATGTTACTAAAACTTGTCCTAGTGTTGCGATAGTCGCGGCTTCGAATCCTGCTGGGGCTTGGATGTATATTAAGTTTGTGATGGTAATTGTAAATGTCTTTACAGGCAACAGTAGAAAATCGGACAACGAATAACCATCTCAGTCACGCCAGTAACCAGGCTGGGTATCTTCTGGGATGGTCTCTAAGTAGGTTACACCAACCCTCGTTAGTAAAATAGAGAGTTTAAAATATATAAAAAAAAAGAATTAATTCTTGAATTCCCAAAACTGAGGTCTATAAAGTAAATAATTAAAATAATTGATACAGGATAAAATCATATAGTCACACATATTTCTGCATACATCATTAAACACCTTAATATTTATCAATGCTTTAAAATCTTAATATATGTTTTATTAATAATAAATAATTTCTTCTATTTGTACTATGTATTCCACCTATGCAATTGATATCGTTAGTTCATTTTAAATCCCGCATATTTTTACTACTTTCTTTATGTATTTTATGTTTAACTTCTATACATATTTCTCATGTAAAATATGTATTACAAAGACAATAAATACATCAGGCTGATCAAAAGAATAATTTCTTTACATAATTTTTAAATAAAAATCCATTGTTCTTTGCTTATTTATTTTACTCTTTGACCTTGCCCTTGCAGATTGCTCATCTATTGCCTTCTACTTTGTCTTATCTCCCCTGTATCCAAAATGAAATTATATGAAACTATTCTATATCTATTAATATTCTATGCAATATTCATTTCAATTCTTGATGCACAAATTATCGTATTTATTACCTGCAATATTCGCTTAATACTTTGTTAGCAAATGCAGACGTCAATACCACCAAAATGTACGGAAAAATCTTAACAATCTTTAGAATTTAGTACAATGATATAATATATCTCTAGACCCAAGTAAGAACAAATTTTCTTTTTTTTATTTTTCTTTACAATCACTTATTCTTAAGGAACACTATCCTTAATTTTATTTCATAAACTTAAAGTAACTTTATATCCAGCAAGGTTCAATCCTAGTATGTTACTGTCGGTAATTTGCTATAAGCTGGTATGGCTGTCTGCTGAGTTTGTTTATATATTTGGTCTTACAGATCTGATGGCTATTCCGGGTTTCTCAATTTGGGCGTGTGTCCCTTTATTGGCATATATTTATTTATAGCGCATATTACTTAAAAATATTAGATATAAAGCTTCTTTCTCAATATAAGTTTTAACGGTGCCAAATTTGACGCCTCCAAAGTGTTTCTTCAAATTTTTCGCTACTTCGATAGAGAATATATAGATTGTCAGTTTAAAAGTGATTTTGATATAAATAACAAATAGCGACTTATAGGTCCGAAAAAGGTCAAAGCCAATTAAATTATCGACCCTTTGGTAGGTGAAAACTGTTTCCAAACTTTTGCACTAGATGGGAAAAGACAAAACGAAAGAAAATGGCTATCAATACGTGATTGACTAAAAATATAATTTCAAACTTTTTCAACACTGCGAATTCATTGCTTGTCAGGTAGAAAACCAATGTTTCTGCGGTGTGTTGTAGAGTATTACAGATTAGACATGAATATGTATGGCTTTAGTGTCTAATGTGAATATGGATTATGAAGGATGCTCTATTGCAGTTCGAATGAGAAATTTTACCACACCCAGTGTACTCACCAGACATAGCGCCTTTTGATTGCCACCTTCAACTTCTATTAACAGCATATAGTAACCAGAATTTAATTTTTGTTTAACATATGCGCATTTTCTTTTTTTTTTAGTTTATAGTCTGATTGAACAGGCGCTCTTCTGGCAAGTTTTGCGCAAGCGCAAGCGCATTTAATTTTGTTTTAACTGGTGCTGAACATTTTGGTCTAATATATTTTTCTTTGTATATCGCCCCGCGAAGGAGAAATTTAGCCCCAGGAAATTGAAAAACAATAATCGAACATATATTTTAATGGTAAAGAAAGTGCTGGGAACTCTTTTAAAGTGTAGCGAAGATAATAATTTGAAAATTAGTCATTGGGTTTTTAGGAAATATTTTAAATTAATTTCTAATTAACATACACATTTTTATAATGGCAAGTGTTGTAATTTTATTTACCGGTTAAATAAAAATTGAGAAACATTTGAAAATAACAAGTAATAATCTTCAATTAGAAAATTTTATTGCAAATATAAAAAAACGGAGTAAACAACACCATATTTATATAGAGATAATATTGAAATATATGTACATCAAGTCCATACAGCATATTTACATAAGGCCATCGTATTGAAACATTTTTACGGAAAGTCCATAAATCATACCTACATAAAGACTTGATATTATTTATAAATAGCCCAGGAACCATATTTATATATGTCACTCATCTATCTCAAAGCAAAATATTCCTCTTACAAACCTTCACAGTTCTTACTTGAACCTACGCTCTTTTATAAAAATATATTCTTTTTTTCCTTTTTTGTTTCACTCCTTTACCTTCATAGTAGTAGTCATTAGATCGCTAGGGTCATTGATGATTAATGTTGACGCAGTGGTTAAGGCGACAGGACGATCCACCTACTGTTGCGATAGTCGCGGGTTCGATTCCTAGTGGGGCATGGATGTGTAATTGTAAATGTCAGTGTTTATAGGCAACAGTGGAAAATCTTATAAGGAATAACCATCGCAGTTATGCCAGTAACCAGGCTGGGTAAGACTTCTAGAATGGTCTCTAAGTTGGCCAATCGGTAGGCTTAATATCGAGGACTATGGTTCGGAGCCCACGCTAAAAAGTAGGTCCAATCCAGATAAACCTTCGTTGGTAAAAAGTAAACTTGCAAATATATATTATATAAATAAAGTATTTGTTTTACTCCCGTAATAATCAATATCAGTCAGAACCAAGGCCAGGCTAGCGACTTATGTAATATTATTAAATTTATACCTATAGTTAATAGTATTATAAGTGTTGACTTTATATTTTTAAATACAACTTAATATTTTCAATTCTGTTTAACGCTAATTGAAATATTCAATCGAAACTATGTGAAAAAAGTAATGAATAATATGGAGACAAAGCAATTACATTTACTGAAAGTTAACTAACTAATCATATTTAATTTATTGGCAATATCTTACACCGTTAATTTACCAAAGTTGATTGTTTAATGCCATACAAAGTGTTATTTCGTAACTGTAAATAAATATATGGTGCCACTCCTTGAAACCACTTGCACTGTTAGTTAGTTAATCCAGCGATGGGATCTGTTGCAAACAAATGCACGCCTTGCAGAAAGGATTTCACCGACCGACTTCTCTCAATTATCCGCCGATTCTTTTTACATTTCCCGCGATCCAGTTGCAGTATTATTAACGACGTAACTACTAATAATAGAATACCAATACTATTTAATGCTTTACTTATATAAGTTACAAACAAATAATTATTTTTTATACTTTCGTAACAATACAAATCTATTAGATTATTAATTTAAAAAACTTTAATAAAATAATTTTAAATAAATTTCAATAATTTACAATAGTTGAAAAAGTTTATACTATATATGTGGGTATATTTTATACTATAAATGTAGATATAGGCCTAGCTAGAGATGTAAGATGTATAGATATTTGTAAGGTGTATAGACATTTTTATTTTCATATCCTAAATTTACTTAAAAAAAAACTTTGGCTCCAGTATCTTGTACCATCGATCTTAAAACAATAACTTTGATAGTGTGTTTCCATGTAGTCGGTTTCTGTTTGAGTTAGGCTTGGTGGCTCCTAACTTTGAGTAAGGATATTTGGAAGGCTCGCCCTTAACCACAATTAGTAAGCGACTCATTGACGCTTTTAACAGATTGGACGTTTACTTTAGAGTCCTTACAGGAGCAGGAACATTAAAAGTAAGCTCATCGTCCATTTTTTCTATTTATTTGTGCGTGACCAAGAGATTTGTAGTGTTTCTAGAAGTTAAATATAGTTTTATATTCTTCCTCTGAAGAATTAGAACAAATTTATCCGGTTGCAGATATTATTATAGCAACAGTAGTCTAACAACTGCTATAATGTATTAATTATTATTGTAATAGTTATTTTCAATAATACTAGAAGTTAATTTGTGGTATTGATT
The DNA here is from genome assembly GCF_030347505.1 of Rhynchophorus ferrugineus. Lineage (NCBI taxonomy): Eukaryota > Metazoa > Arthropoda > Insecta > Coleoptera > Curculionidae > Rhynchophorus > Rhynchophorus ferrugineus. Next base: position 34,679,385 of record NW_027472585.1, on the reverse strand, counting down.
AATCGAAAAACTCACCATAGTTACAACTTTTGAAATAGTGTCAATAATATTCGGCAGATGCCTCTCCTGTTACGGCTTGAAGTTATCGAAACAAGTATTCTCTTCAAATCAACCAGTAACTGCGCTATAATTTGGATGGAATAATATGTATCAATGTTTATAAATTATTATTTTCTTATATAACAGGTGTATTTCGTAATAACTGCTATAAATACAATACTTATCGCTAGTCATTTTTCAAAATTTTCCCGTTAGATTATCAATTCCACATCAGAAAAACGAATCATATTTCCTTAACCAATTTGCAACTTGTTTGCTCTTTTTCTCATCCTGATCTATATATTAGTTGTCGTTTCATTAGGTCAATGAAAAAGTAGCCACGGAACATTACGAGGAATTTCTCCATTCGACAATCACATCCAAACTACTCAATCATCATTTGAAATTGTGGCGGCCGCTACAACACTTTAGGCCACCACGCATTCACCTATCGCAAGTTCAAAGGTTGGTAACGCCGGTGGATTGGTACCATGCGGTTCCCGGCTATAAAAGACCACCACGACCACTTCCTTTACATAACCTAGTATCCTGTCAATTCTCCCGTCGACCACATGTATCGTTTACTATAACAATAAACAAGTATTTCTTCAACCGGTGTTTTTAGTTATCGTGCAAATTCCTTCCACAAATAGTAGTGAGTGTCTCGATAAACGACCGCATGGACAGTCACACATTCCGACCAACCGACCAGATGAACATTCCTACAAAATAAAGTGTGGCAACCGGCACGACACTTTAGGCCACCACGAAGTCACCACCAGCAAGTACAAAGGTTGGCAACGTCGATGGATTGGTACAATGCAGTTCCAGGCGATAAAAGAGCATCACGACGACGTCTCGCTCTCTTTTTCTCTTCTCCGTCCCCTTGTACTAGTACCACTTCCACAGCGCTACCGTACTTCCTCTACCTAACCTAATATCCTTTCAATTCTCCCGTCGACCACATGTATAATTTAATATTAAAACTAAACAGTATTTCTTCAACCAGTGTTTTCAGTTCTCGTGCAAATTCCTTCCAAAAATAGTAGTGAGTCTTCTGACAAATAATCGCAGCAGCAGCCACACATTTCGACCGACTGACCGACCCTACGAACATTCCTACAATTGGTGACCCCGACATGATCAAAGTGCCTAACACGTAAATCAACTCAACATAAGCCACTCGACAGGTGCTTGACACGTGCATGGAAGGATAGCACGAGGAATGGAACCCATCAACATCACATGGTCGACGACATCCCACGAGACTAGCCTGATGGACGAAAACCACAGAAGCCCATCATGTATACCATCAACACATGAACACCCTCGCATCACGAGACGGGACACGTAACATACTTATATGTACACTCAAACAAAGCTAAACGCCCCAAGATGAACGCCATCCTGCTACAACTCCGATGGCAGCTGATCCCGTAAAACTCCTCGCTCAGGTTGGGATCCCCATCTCATCAGCAGTCCCCGGGTGTTTGTTTGCGTGATTGCGGGTGCACTCCAGAACCTGCACCACATAGAGGTACGTTCCACGGCAGTTCCACTAGGAGGGGAGTTATGTGGCGATCGCCACGACCCTTTAGGTCACCACGAATTCACCACCAGCAAGTACAAAGGTTGGCAACGTCGGTGGATTGGTACCATGCAGTTCCAGGCGATAAAAGACCATCACGACGACTTCTAGCTCTCTTTTTCTTTTCTCCGTCTCCTTGTAATAGTACCACTTCCACAGCGCTACCGTACTTCCTCTACCTAACCTAATATCCTTTCAATTCTCCCGTCGGCCATATGTATAATTTAATATTAAAAATAAACAGTATTTCTTCAACCAGTGTTTTCAGTTCTCGTGCAAATTTCTTCGGCAGCCACCGACTGACCGACCCGACGAACATTCCTACAAAAAATGATTAGTAAAAATCTAAGTACACTAATTGTATTCATTCTGGTGGCACTAGAAGTACTTCACTCCTATAAGAATAAATTACAGTACTAAAATATTCTGAATTATTATTTATATATGTACTCTCTTTTAAACGCGGTTAGGCGTACGGAAAAGGCAGAAATCAATCTACAGACCGTCCCAGAAGACCTCCCGTCCTATACAGGCTAACTGGACATACTTGTTGCATTTTACATTTTTTCGACAGACGATCACAAACATATATTGGCTTGTAGCCCGCAAACAATAGAATCATATTAATATTTACATTTTTATCACATTTACATCAAAACACGTAATATATTAAATATGGGCCTATACATTAAACGATTTACAACATTTTGTATTTGTATGTATTAAATTGCACCGAGTATATTTATAACTTCAAGTTGAAGCTTATGGGAATGATGTTCCACCAATTTCAACATATGAATACTAGTTTTGCCGTTTTAAAAGTGGTAATTTTGTCGCCGAAGACAAAGAAATAGTTCTGGACAGGAAAAACCATCTGGCACTACTGCATTGTGATTCACTTGAAACGCAGGAAAGAAGAAACAACAAAATTATTGAGAGTAACGCAAGAAACAATTTCCAATCACTTCAACTTGGGAATGTTCCAAAAGCTTTCAAATTTTGTGTTCTATGAGTTGAAGCCAAGGGACATTGAAAGGCGTTTGGTCATGTGTGAAATACTGCTTCAACGGTAAAAACGGAAAGGTTTTAACATCATATTGTTACTGGTGATGAAAAGTGGATCAATTACCATAATCTGAAGCGAAAAAGTCATGGGAACCACCTGGTCATGCATGAACATCAATGGTGTAGCCGAATATCCATTGCTCCAAGCTCATTGTCTATATTTTGAGGTAATAAATTGCTATCTATTCTTAAGGATGACAACGCTCGACCATATGTCGTAAAACCGATGAAATCATATTTTGACACGTTAAAATGGGAAGTCCTACCCCACACTCTATATTCTCCAGACTTTGCTTTTTCTGATTATTATTTGTTCTGACATATGTGTCGTGAGCTGTCTGAGTAGCGCGTCAGTTTTTATGAAGATGCCAAAAAATGTGCCGATTCGTGGATAGCCTCAAAGAATCTGAAAGATGCGAAAAAGTAGCGGTTATCGATGGACAATACTTTGAAAAAAATCCTTTAAAATTAATTTTTTGGCCAATATTTTAGGAAATTAAAAAGTATGTTTCATTTATGAAAGTGAAACAACCCGAGCAAATTAAAAAATCCCTCGAAAATATTTTCTTTAGCATATTTGAATACAGCTGTTCACTCACGCCATCAGAACGCACCTGTTGTCGTTCCCAGTGCTCCTCAGTTTGTCTTTGAATCGAAACGACTAATATTTCCACGAAAAAATTGATCGTTTAGATTCATTGCATCGAACCAAAGAGGTCCGACCATCAGCGCCACGCCGCTGATTTACCGGCCTAACATTTATTTTAATGAGCCCAGAACTAGTTGGTTTCCGTTTTCTGAAACGCAAAGAAAAAAAAAAACCATAGAGAGTACGCCGTGCGATGTTCGGTGGAGATAACAAGTTATAAATATTTAATACCGATCAACACTTTTCGACAGAGCTGTTTAGCTTGGAGAGATTGTCACGTCAATAAGAAAATATATGAAGCTTGTTAACCTATAAGGTAAAAATGTTTGGTTAAGACAAATTAGTTAATGGGCGATCAAGAGAAATGTTCGGGTCCGTCGCCGACCGTATATATTAACGAAACAAACGTGCCGTTCAAGGTCCGTTAAATCGATGATATAATGTTTGTATGAGGAATTTATGCTGAACGTTTACGGATAATTGCATTATTCACATCAATATTTATAATAAATACGAATAAAAGTAAATTTTATTGATTTTTTGGAATCGAACATTTTATATAACCCACATATTGGTCAACAATTTAATTAAAAATTGATATTCATTTTTATATCATCACATATGTACTTGCCTAATGATCATATGAATCGTATATTTGTCATAAATGAGACTTGGGTTTTACTCCATCATCATGAATTAAAATAAGGTTCTAAGAGCTGCTCAGGAGTGTAACTTCAATGATAAATGGAGGGGCAATGTTTCGCTTAGTCCAATAATTGGTGGCGCTGACAACGTGAATTTGATTGGTTAGTTTAAAATAGTTATGTAGAAACCTGTAAGGAAAATACTTGGTCTGCTATTTCGCCTGATTACTTTATGACGTCACATTTACTGGCCAATGGTATTTAAATGAGAATCAAATTTAATTTTTAAAATTAATTTATTAAAATAAAATCCTATACAAATATACATAAATGTAAATAAAATAAATATATATATATATATATATATATATATATATATATATATATATATATATATATATAAACAAAAAGCAAAAAAAACAAACTATATAAGTGTAAATAAAAAACAATTAAGATCTCTGTTCTAGGCAAAAACAAAATATTCTTCTATAATGTCTTCTCCCATTTGTTTAGTGTCATCAATTTTATGGGATCTATTAGAGTTCTAACTTCTTTTGATACATTGAAGGTAAACTTTAAATCCGCCCCTGTTAGCAATACTAATTATTAACTTCATTAAACCAAAAATACAGTCACACTTCATAATAACTTTGAAAACTTGGTCTTGAAAATCATTATGGATTACGCAGTTGAAACACTAAAAATTTATGTGTTTTTTAAGATATTTATATTTTAGAGTATTTGATCTGTGGAACTACTAAATATAGAATGTAGAAAAATATTGCATGTTGTCTCTTTTTTCAGAAGTTTTGTTAAATAGCCTGAAATAAGACTAACGTACAACATTCCACTCTTGTTTTCCGTAGAGCAAAGTTCTCTGGAACTGAAAATATAGACTCAACTGATGATTTAATAACCTTTAGTGATACTAGATGTCCCGTTAAAAAAGAATTTAAGTTATCTAACATGTTCATCTTCTCCACAATTTTCTCCGGGAGAATGATGTAAAAAAATTGTGATGATAAGCCCTTTTAAAGATTTCTCGATCATACTAGATGAAGGATGCTGTTTCTGCCTCCATGACCTCTAATAGATCCAACAAAATTCTCTAAGCAATGTTGGTTAAGATTTCTTAAATAATTGTAGTTATTTGTAAATTTAGACAAAATAGATTTCTTTAAGGAAATAAATCCCCTAAAAGTACCAATTAAATTTTTAATTGATGGCAGCGTAACAAATATTTTCTTTACAATTACAAATATTTTAGGGATATTATACAATTAAAAATTATCTATTACTACTAATTATCCAGTTATCTTAATTAAAATCTTCTTGCAAGGCTTCTTTATAGGGAGACATCACCTTGACAGCATACGAACAATTTACATTATTACATTATTACCACAAACATCTTTATAAGAAGGTTTTGATTTTCTGTAAATAAAGGATATATAAAGAGAGATGTAGTAGATAGATAATTTTATAGGTACCTGATAAAAACAATGTTAGATATGCATTTATCCTAATACATGTTCGTGAAGGAAGGGTAATTCTAAATTTTTCACTAAAATGTCTGTGACAGACACGATGTTGTTGATATATTTGCATTGTGGTTTATCCAGGTAACTTACTACTAATTACCTGATCAACCCATTTTTGGAAAAGAGCGAGATTCTTTGGGAAACGATGTCTAATTTCGGTAGCAGATTTTCACCCAGGTACACTACATCTTTTACTACACGGATGCATTGTAATTAATTTTTATATTATTACCCCATAATAATTAATATAAAACAGAATATATTGCACAACGTAAAACAAAGATTTCTTGACCTAAAGAAACACCAAAACTTTCAAACAACAAACTTAAAAATGAACGCCCATAGAAAATGCTGGATTCACACATTCCATTTTAGTGGAAGTTCCAGCAATTAAATTAGCTAATAACAATTTGCGATCGCAGCGCTACCGTTGATTGACCTAAGCAAAACATTTCCCCAAGGTCGCCTATACCGTGAAATTTCTATTTTTCTATGGAGCTACTCTGAACACAGCCCTTGGTTCCGAAGCATAATAAGAGACCGTGGTTCGGAGCACATGTTCACAGACAGTAGTGTAGGACAGTAGGTCCAGTCCAGATAAACCCTCGTTGGTAAAAAGAAAACATTAAAAAAATCAAAAGAAAAAGGGCAATATCCATGAAGATAACGCATCTCAGAGCAGTAACCACCAATGACTTTTGGGAAAATTTCTTTCAGGTATCTAATTCCGCAAATTCGATGCGATTATATCTAATATTGAGACAAAATTGACAAAAAGCTAAAAAGCTTACTCTTAGTATTACATATGCTTAGTACAACTTTAATTTATAAAATAATTTATTAATGCTGTTCTGTCATACTTCTATTAATACACAAGGAAGACGAGTACGGGATTAATACATCAGTATGTACATAACAAATTAAAATAAAACTAATATACTTAAACTAAAGTTAAGAATACACATACGCATTAAACAAGTTTGTGTGGTTTGGTAAGCTTCAATCTTTCTGCGTGTAGTCCAGTAGTTGTATTGCTTCCACGTTGCTATGATTTAGCAACGTTATTTCATATTTTTAGGCGAAATCTTGAATCACTTCGTGTATCCATTTGATTCCGAGGTCATCGTGCAATTCCATGATGGTTACGTAACGATAGGCATTAGTTGATTGGCTTGAATTTTTGAAATTTGAAATTGACTTTATGATTAACTGAAAACCCAATCTTTTTGATTTCACCTCAAGTTGAGAGTATTTTTCGACTAACCACTACACTTGACTTGACTCTTTGTTTTTTGTCTAACAAGATGCTTGCAATTTAACTTACCGTCGAGATATATTCCGAAGTACTCAGCTGATTCTGCCTGAGGAATCGAGCATCCGTCGTGTAATATAATTCAAATTTTGTTATTTCGACACAATGCAAAATTAATATCAACAGACGTGGAGCTATTATGGTGTATTTTTCAGTTTCTAGTCCATTTATAGATATTGTTGATCGCTATTGGTACTTTTTCTAGAGCCTTAGACCGAGATACATCTTTTGTCATGAAACTGTATCGTCGGCAAATGTTCTAAGTACTGTTTCTTTTGTTGCTTGATATCAGCAATATACAGCAGATATAGTAGTGTTCCTAAGACACTATCCTGTGGAAGTCCAGCCGAAATAGGTTTCAGTGTTGAGAATGCCCCTTCATGCCGCCTTAATTTACTCGATATAACAGCAATAAATATAATAAAAATAACAATGACAATAATAATAATGTTTATATAGAGTTGGTGTTATTAGTTTTAACATATTATAAAAGATGACATTGGTATCAATTAATTATCAACATTTTAGTTCTAGTTTAAAGGGACTTTCTAGGTTAATTTGGATATCCAAAAAATATAATTTATAAATATTATATTTTTGAATATGTACATGTACCTCACTCATGTCTAAAAAATATTTGAAACTACTGAATTAAAACACAAATTCTTCAAACAAAAACATTCAACTAAGTAGTAGTAGTAGTAGTAACTTCTAACATTAGGCTCATAGAAAGGAATGTTCATCAAGGAATAACATAAAGTAATGAAAGGTTGACATAGAGGTTTGAAGGCTTTTCCTGAAATCACTACATATATTAGATGAATCTGGCAATAGGTTTATTAAAATTGAAAAAAATATATACCAAAAAGTCGTCGTTACATACAAAAGATGGCAAAAAATGATTACCTAAATCCTTTTCTTTCATTTCCACCAAATAACTAAACAACTTAGCACGTTTTATCAATATTCAGGTGCCGAACACGAAAATCATATGTAATATCATACGAAAATACGATATTTACCTTATTAATTATTTCTTATCTATGAGATTCTGTCAGTTTTCGGTCAGAATGAAATATTCTTTCGCCTATCTATGTTTATATAAATTATGTTTATTGTATTGCAAAGTTTACAGTTTGATATATTTTAATATAAAATGATCCTGAATGAAACTATTTTTTATTAAACTTGATGTGAAATATCATTATCATTAATTATTAGAAGTTTTAAAATTTTACTTTGAATATTGTCATTAACAGTCAAACAAAAAACTCATACATATGGAATTAAAAGTGTTTGAGATGAATATTGAAATATATATATAATTAAAATGAAATTAATATGAAATATAGAAATGGTTATATGGGAACTCTTACACCATTCCTAAGATTGTTTATTTCGATTATCATTTATTTTGATTCAAGAATTATCCATAAGATGACCATATTGGTCAACGTGGTCAACAACACGTAACTGTTGATAACTTCTGAAGACGAATCTAGTCAAAAAAAATATTTGGAATACCTCATTCCTTGAGAGCACTCTCAATATCTATACCTATTTTGGATGGAGCTCTACAGGGACCATTCCTCTATCTGCTTTACATATATTAAATATATTAAATCAAGAGCTGTCAAAACTAGACTGCTAGATATGAGAAAATACAGCTTAATAGCTCGAATTCTGTCCACATTAATTTTGTTTTGCGGCGAAAAGATCCTTTTTCCAATTAAATTCACCTGCTCCAGATCATTTTCTTTACTAATTTGGATTTATTGTAATGGTCTTATTATATTAATGAATTTCAAATAAGTAAATATGAAACTGTGCAAAAACAATATTGTGGAATAAGTATTAATACCCTTATTGGTCAAACCTGTGACGTGTTACAAGTGCCAAGGGGTACCAAAATGCGAACTAAATATGACAGATTTAGACCTGTTGTCAACTACGTTATTCGTGCGATAAAATAGAGAATTAAAATTATAAGCAATACAATTATTAAAAACTGTTTAACCTTGACCAAAGAATTCTCAAAAAATACCACCAATTTTCTCTCTCATTTCATCCATATTTAAACGAGCGAGACTTTATCTGAAGCCCCACGGTAGATTAACGTAAACTGAATTGCCAAAGGGTTAAAATAAATATTTAATATGCATATCGATACGTATCAATACTCCCAGTGGTAACATTCTACATAATATTGTCTGATAATTATCATATTAGCAAATAATTTTTGCGAATAAAAAAAGTCTATCATTCATTTCGTACTGTTTAATAAAATGAACAATGATTGATTCGTTCGCTACAGCACACATAACCAGTATCTCTGTCACCAGCATTATATTTGCCGGTAAAAAAAAACGAACTAACCGGACTGGTTTTACTTTTTTTTGGTGTTCGCTCTCTCGATTTATGCCGACAGGATTTACCTGGCAAAAACAGTTTTAATCTTAATTAAATTAAAAAGAAAACAACAAACATCCATCTGGGATAAATTCAACCAGACGAGCTCATAGATAATGAAATGAAGGCGATGATGTCAGACCCTCGTTGCAGAAGAAAATTAATTTGAAAGTTTCAGTTCTGAGACGAAGAAGATTAAGATGAAAGTAAGAAAAAATATATCTGTTTGTTTTTTCTGATATTTATGCCTGACTGATTAACTAATATCCTAAATGATTTTGGGTGACGTGAAGAGATATCATTTAGATTTTATTATGTGATTATACAGATATATAAATTATAAGAAATACAATCATAGTATTTTAGTAATATGTTTTAAGGTTTTTTTTAGAGTAATATGCAATGAGTTTATTTAAAATTCTTTAGCTTTAATGTTTATGTCTAGATGACTTAAAAAAAGCATACACTGTAGAGGTAATATTATGTAAACCAAATAAAACAAATAAAATTCTCAAATTTTCCCCTATCTGGGATTTTTTTTCTTGAGACCGAAAAAGTACGGAGTCATTCTAAATCATTTATATCAAAATTCAAAAGGGTATTATAAGTTAAAACAATTTGAAAATCATCTCCAATAAACTTTCTTGAATTTTTGAAACATGTTAATTATGCTGTAAAATAATGTTAACAAATTCAAAGAATCATAGTCGAAAAAATGACACGTTAAATATTTCTAATGATGGTTTATTTTTATTTCAGCTTCCAGTTCTATCTTCTAATTTAATTATATCTTATTTAAGAAATTAACTTTTCTAAAACTGAATTCTGCTAATGCGAATGATATAGCATCTTTTAATAAAGTAGGGTTAATGTTTAAAACGAACTGTATTTCAGATTGAGAAGCTACCTCTTATTTGAAATATGTATGTATACCAACATTTAATGAGATAAAACATCGTTCAAATGCTCACTGCAACTTCTTATAGTGGTTATTTAATTTTCAATGATCCTGTTGGGTATGTTACTGACTGATATATAGGCTTATTATGATCAAGGACAAGTTGATTGTTGCTTATTGGAATAAAAGTGCCACCTAGTGATCCTTATGTATGTTAGCGTCATACGAAATGTATTCAAAAATATACCTAGACGCTAAATAGAACTGACCAAAATTGGACTTCTCGTGAACTATTGGACTCATTTTGATCATGATATATGGGTGTATAAACACATTATGACATATGGTATCATCAAATTATAAAGATTAGGTTAAACTGACACGATCATATCAGTATAAGTTATTATACATTCAAAAAAATATTGCTCATCTTCTGCTAAAAAGCAAGATATATGAGATTCTTAGTTTTAATTACAATTACAAGATTGCATAATACGATATTAATATTTAAATTGATTACTAGTCTGCCAAACTCTTAAGGGTAAGGACCAATATTTTTATTACTATAAAATATTATTTATTGAATATTCACAAATAGTTGTCCTTTCTAATGGTTTATATACAAGACTTTTTAAAATAGTCTTCGAAATGGTCTTAGTTTCCTAAATCAACTTTATACAATGTCTTCGAAGTAGTTTTCTTTAATTCAAGTGAGTTGGCCGTTTGTAGAATGGCGTGGCTTCAATTATTGGTGTGTGTTAAACGGTGTGTGAGTTGAATCATTATAATATTGGAATAACAAAGACTTATCAATTTATTATACTCAAATTTTATTATTTGCGAATCATTTAATCCAGCGAAGTAATTTATAATGAACAACATAGGGATGTTTACGTTTTGCTGTTTTTTATATTGATACTATTTTAGTAGAACACTAAAAATATGGACTTAGTTTTCCCAAGCCTAGTTTACTGATCAACAGATATTACCAAGATATTCCTGGACATTTACAGAAAATCTTAAACAGACTGACAAAATATGGCATGATAATAAATAAAACAAAACAAAAGTCATGTTGATGGGACAGCCAAAAGTATAAATATCCAAATTGACGATGGAGGAACAGAACTATGCACTATGCTGGGTATCTACTAGTCTAGGTATAGAAATCTAAATAATGGAAACCAGTATGTAATGGAAGCACTCGGTTACGAGACGTGTTTTTTTTAAAGAGAGATAAAAATAGACATAAGGTACAACTGAAAACTCATGGCAACAAACATGGGCAAGATGAGAAGTCGAGAAATAAACAAGACCTTGTAAGAGAACTAAGTAGTTAGTAAGGATATTTATAGTGCATGGACGATACAAGACAAGCAAATAGAATATGGGAATCAAGAAGATGAGAGCGACTTAAGTGAATTTAGGTGAATGTATTAGAGAAATGCTTCAGAAGAAACCCCGAAACCCCGACCGAAGCAAATAGACTGAGCAGGGATAGAAAATAATTGTTGATATTGAACGAATCTATATATGAACAAAGAGAGATTAGACAATAACATTTAATCAAGAATGTATTTGATAGGTTATTTTCCTTGACATAATTTTAAATAAAACACCTTCCAATATTTAAATAATAATATATTAGTTACACCAACTTACTAAAATATTAACACGCCAATAGCGAGCTAAATGTGCTTTCTCTCCAGCAAGGAACCCAATTAATCAACGTTGTACTTTGTTCCAACTATAATCCGAGTTTTTTTTAACGATAAGCTCCCATTTATTGCGATATGTCGAAATATCAGCGATAGAGTTCCCTTGTAATTTTTTTGTTTTACTTAATTATATGACTGGAACATGACAAATTAGCTTGATTCCTTGTGTGTATTTTTTTGTTGGTGACTAACACGAGCTACTAGATAGACTTATTTGGTATGCATTCGTTGGTATTAATCGGAACTGGATATATAGTAACATGAAAATAATTTTAAAACGAATTTGATATAAAGCTGAAGCAGAGTATGTTTGTTTTGCTGTTAACAAGCCCAGCTGACAATGTCGAGAAAGTGAAATGTCTGGTTATAATTGAGTGGTCTGTTTTATCGTATTATTATTTTTAACTGGTCGTTTATATCTATCTGACTCCATACTAGATTCTGAATACATCGTATTCCAATATACCTATGTATAATCCTATAGTATCAATAATATTGTATTTTTAATCGACTTGGAAAAAGGAGGATAAATGTTCGGCTGTATGTATATATATTTTTAATGTATGTTCGCTGATTTCTCGGTCAATTATGGACCACTTTTCAAAATTATTTATTTATTCGAAAGATCTCGTAGAAATATTGTAGACAGTGGCTTCTATTGTGTAATTGTTAAAGTGTTTAGCTCCGAAACGGAGTTTGCGGGTTGGATTCCCGGCGCGGACAATAATTTTATTGGTTCTAGTTTAGTTAGAACATTTGTCAAATCATCTAGGATAGACTTACTTGAGCTACCTATTGTAATATTACAATAAATACCCGTAATTTAGCTTATTACCTACCTGTACCTATTTATCCATTTACAATATTATTTGAACTACTACCAACTGATCATTTTGGAGTCGGTGCCGATCCCACACAATGCAAAAATAGTAATATAATTTTGTGACATATACAAAACATTAAATTACCAACAAAACAAATCTAAATTAATAAAACTGTTTGGGTTCAGTTCAGTTTTTATAATTAAATTACGAACAAAACAAATCTAATTTGTTGCTCCGCACCGAAAGGCACGGCACCTTGTTACCCAGAAAAAGGCATGGTTTTCGTGGGTGATTCAAAATACCTCTGCAAGACATAAGAGATCCCTCAGATAGTGCTTGCAGATCTCAAGTTATGGAATGATAACTTTCATTACTCTAAGCACAATGTTCACAACATATATGCACTTTATTAGAATAATAGTGATAACAATTTATTAGTATTATTTATTATATCTCAGAACATAATGACCTCTTAGTATTAATGATAATAAGGGATGGCAAAAACAGAAACTCCCAAAAACAGAAAACAAAGAAATATAAACGGTTGGAAACCATAAGAACTTACAAGATGCAAAATTAAATATAAGCAAAAAATATGCAGAAATACTAACTCAATAACTTGAAAGAGAGTTGGTGTAAAAATACAACAACTGAACAACTGGACTGAATCTGAATGAAAAGCCAGCTGAATACTAGGAAAGAGACAAAAAAAATCCGAGCAAGAGCAACACGAATGGTACAAGAAGTAAAAAAGAGAACATGGATACAATTTAGAAAAAAAAATAGAGACAAACAGTAAAAAGATGTGAAATATCATCTTTTATACAGGTCATAGTCGCATTTTGCCAGGAAGGTATTCTATTTATAGGTCAGGAGACTGAAGACATCTCTAATGAAAGGCGATTACAAATTCTCTGAAAGTAATGGTAAGACCCTTTATATATTCTCCCCACAATAGTGGCGTTGCAGTTGGTAGAAAAAAACAGCCCATATTGAGACAGTCTTGGCTTGAATCTAAAAATGTAGAACAACGATTTTGCATGTCGTCCTTGCGCAGGGTCCATGCTAATCTTCTCTGTATCGTTCCAATTTTAGTATAAGTACCGCCGAAGCGAGTACTGGAGCAAGAGAGGACGGACTAAACTTAACACACCTACACGAAATATTATATCTCTTTAGATATTATGTTATAGCTGATTTTAACTATATAGAATTCGTAGGCTATATATAAATAATAGTTAATCCTTGCAATATAAAAAAGATAAAAAAATTACAATCCCGAAATATAAAAGACAACCCTCGTATTAGTAAAAAAATTATTTAATTATTAAAGCTCGTTTTTGTGATATGTCCTCGTATAACGGCTTATTATTTAATCCCGTAAATGAACATTAATTACTCGTGACTGTAATTGAATTCTAGTATTTTTTGACTCGCTTTTCACCCAAGGCGGTCGCCGGTACAGGCAATTATATTCAAATGAGACCTGCCGCGTGATCGTTCCGTTCGGTCGCGGAAATTCGTCCTATTTCGCCTAGGAAAAAAACCGACGCGAAATAGAGAAAAATACGGTCATATCCGAAACCATTTTTAACCGACAGTTAATTAAAACTGATTTGCTTAATTGTGGAACTGAAACTGGACGCAAATAGTGGTCGGCCTGACGATTAAGCCGAGAGGAGAGAAAAAGGAAAAAGGCGGGTGAGATACCTTGCAAAAACGCAGTTTACTTCGCGAACGAACTTATTTCATATATATGCAAATGATCTCCACCAGGCTTGAACCGTTACGATTGTCTGTTCTCGTTCGCAGTCAGCGTCAGGTTGATGCAAGCGACGATTTTGAATATACCGTGGGTCATTTTATTGACATTAACTTTTAAGCAGTCAAGGAAATTTAAAAGTATAAGTATCATATAACATTTATAGTTTTAAAATATCTTCAAAGCAGTTCATAGCAGTCTGGTAATTGTTATTGGGAGTATAAATAAATATTTGTCGATTTTTACCGAACTACTTTTAATAGAATTAGTAATCAGACGAATCAAAAGATCAAAGAATATAAACAGAATTGCTTTCAAAAATTAGTCAGTGAAAGAACTTCCACGAAAAGCAATCATCATGTTGACATATATATTTAATGCCTGTTTAAGACTGAAGTATATTCCGGAATGCTTTAAGGTGGTAAGTCGAATCTTACAGGCATATTTCGCTGCTACCTGCAATATTAAATCTATTTGAGAAAGTAATATCTAAATGTGTTAAAAATTGTGTAACAATACCAGTTTTCCAGTTTGGTTTTAGGATCTGAGGATATCTTCTATATCTGCTCTACACTGCTGACATTCCAACAACAAAGAAACACTACTTGGAACCTTTGCTGACGACACAATTATTGTGGTAAACAACTTATCTCTGCCTAGGGCAATAGAAAAGGTACAATAGTAGTAAAGGCCGTCAACAAAATCTACAAATGGACGAAAGATTGAAAAATTGAACTTAATTTGTCCACGTTAATTTTGCATTGCGGCAAAGTAATTAAAACTTAATTATATCACTCAATGGATGCTCGATTCTTCCATTAGAATCAAAATAAAACAACTATACTGGTTAGTAGGAAGATACTCTCAACTTGATCTAAAATCAAAGAGATTGATTTATCAGACAGTTTGGATTTATGTGTC
The DNA here is from genome assembly GCF_030347505.1 of Rhynchophorus ferrugineus. Taxonomy (NCBI): domain Eukaryota; kingdom Metazoa; phylum Arthropoda; class Insecta; order Coleoptera; family Curculionidae; genus Rhynchophorus; species Rhynchophorus ferrugineus. Next base: position 34,664,015 of record NW_027472585.1, on the reverse strand, counting down.
ATCCAATTATGTCAAAACAAAATTCTTCGATTAATTATTAATGCCTATCGCTACGCAACCAACGAAGAACTGCACGATGACCTGGAAATTAAATGGATTCGCGAGGTTACCCAAGATTTCGCCTTGAAAGCAATACAACTGCTGGACAACACGCAGGATGTCAGAAGATTGAAGCGAACCAAACCATACGAGTTATATAAAGTGTATACCTTTAGTGTAAGCTATAAATTAAGTTATTATAATTTTATAATTGAGGAATACATATTGATGTATTTTCTGGCCTTGAATTAACCTTGAAATATTTAAAAAAAATTTAAACTGAAATACATTTATTGCAATAACAAATTTTTTATATTTATAAAACGGATTATTAAACTATATATAGCTTTAACTGTTCCTAATTAATTCCTAATCCAATTAACAAATCCCAAGAAATACCGTAAAAGCTAAATAAAGAAATGAAATCCAGTTCCTATTTAGTCAGGAAAGATTTTCTTAATTGCCTTTAATTTCCATTAAAAATATTGAATTTTTAATGGACACAAAAATATTCCTCAATAATTTCTTATAAAGTTACCTCAATTTCTTACCTAATTTAGGACGAGAGGAAGTTTTAGTTGTCAGTTTTTTTAATGAGTCTTCCTGAATTATAAAGGTATCAGCTGTTAATTATTATAAGTAATGCCTATAACAATTAAAATTGAATTGAATTATTGAGCATGCTCATTAATTTCACCAAACACAAGTTCAATTATGTTCGCGTGAGGAGACGGTTTTTTAGTAAAGCAGATAGTCGATTATTGGTTCTAGTTATATTTGAACTGATACTGGAATATTATCATTTGACTTATAGTGAAATAAGTATTCTTGAATATTAACAGTATAATCACCATTTAATTGTATACATAGACTCTTTGTGTTGATACTTGATACAAATAATAAAAAATGATAAAGTGTAACTACAACTCGACTTAATTTTTTATAAAAATTAAGTAAGTATTTTAAAAAGTAAATCGCACAATAAAAATAATGAAAAATAAAATTATTTCTCGATATTTCAAGAAGCAATTGATAAAGTTTAAATCTATATTATGAATCTTCTCCGAGTAAAGTACACAAACATTTCTGGGAAATGGTATGTCTAGAAATATAGAATAGTGTATCGATTTTGATAAAGATATATCCGAATTATTATAGCAGAAATTATTGCACATTAAATAAGTTAAAAGCAATTTTCATTTATAACAAAACTCATCAGCATCCTTTCGTGTAAATGTTTAAAAGTTTTAACTAGCAATTTTGAAAAATTTAAGCAAAATACGAACTGGAATTGTGTCAAATTCTTCTCATTGGAACCTTTTTTTCTCGTAAAAATTACTTTGGCAAGAATTTCTTAAAATCGAAACCTTGTCAATTTTTGAAATGAACCAATCGTTTAACGATATGGCCTACTATAACTGTCGTTTTATTTTCTAATTATATTACAGTCAAGTGACCATTCACCATTCTAGAGGCGGAAAAAGAAAACCTTTTCTTATTAGTAAATATTAACTTTTTGGCACATTATGCTTTTCGTAATTCTTTTAGGTGATAGAATAGGAACCAAATTAAAATTGTTTTCAAATTGAAAATGAAATTTAACTTAATTAATTCCTTTTACAAACGTACAGCACCGGCAAGTTGTTTTTCACATGCTATTCATCAGAATATGAGAAAATAAACTGACGTGATTAAATTATAGATTTCACTATTTATTTTAACAACAGCTTAATATTTGTTGTCTTTGTATATTATATTTTCTCGTTAAAGGAATAAAAGAGAGTATTTGTACTAATTTTTCTCTATATTTTTTCAGGATCTGCCAATCAGTTTTAAGAAAGTATCATGAATTATAAAGGTAAATTTTATGAGTGATTTTATAAAATTATTACAACATACAGAAACACCGATAAATTCATTCATATTTAAGAGTAGAAATCTACTAGTAAATTATAAAATATAAGTTATAAAATACAATATAGTAAAACCGTACTTTGTCGGAAACTTTACAGTTTGCTAAATGGCAAAAATATTCTTATTTAACACTCAAATATTTCCTTATATGAGTATATTTATCTTAGACAATACATTACGCTCTGAACTACGAAAACTTTTCGTTGACACACCCTTACGTACCGTGTTTACTATTATAATAATATCCCTTTTCTTGTACTCAGACAACTTTCCAGATGTTTGATTCACATCTTCCACCGTTTTCCCATTTACTTATTTTAATCTGTTCGCATAATACACGCTCACGTACCGTACCGCCGCTTCACGTGAACAACTGATCATTTTTAATAGATTAGATTAATTAATAAGAAGCTGCGCGCCATTTAAACCGAGATAAGAGCAAAAATCTAATTACACTTTGCGCTATTAGTTCGCCGCGGTAATTAATATTAGAGGGAGTTTCGGTTTCCTGCTGCAAAACACTATATTGTAAGAATTAGCGGAGATTAGAAGTGTTTTTACGTCGTTATGGGAAATATAACGCCTCATATACCGTGTATAATTTATGTACCTTTTAAATTAATGTCTTCATAACCAAGGATTTAGAGTAAAATGTTTTAAAAAGTATGAATGGTATGTCATTTTCGTGTTAGAAATAAAAAAATATCTTCAATTTATCATTGCAAATTATTTTGGCAATATTAATAAAATATAGGCAACTGGTTATAGTGTTGATCAATGATGTTAAACCAATATGTTAAAATCGATATACTTCAAATGTCCGAAAAAGTGGAAGATGTGGAAAACAGCAATCGGACTACATGACAAACAGAACAATAAATAAAAGGCGTTAAAACAGTGGACTTATATTCACGTTTAAGATTTACTACTTTTTACTCGGTTGTTCAATAAATTCATGGAGCTATATAGTGCTTTGTCAAAGGTGCCCTCTTTCACTAAAAAATAACAAAACGTTCATGATTACATTAAATGTATTTTCATTCATTCACAAAAATCATTCTTGAAAGTAAAGCATTCTTGTCATCTCTCATTTCTTCATCTTTGTCCTGTTTGCTCTTTACTTTTCTCCATTCTTTCATGTTTTAGTTTTACTCTGGCTATAATAAGCCAGAGCCCTGCCAGATTTCGTTATTCTGAAAATTTTCCATAATATTTATTTAACACTTATGTAGTTTTCCTGATTATTACATTGACATATTGACAGTTTTCCTGTTAAAGTTAAACATTTAAAATTAAGTACCAAAATACACTAAACCTTTAACAGTATATAAAAAGTAATTAAGAAGATTAGAAGTGATTTCAAGTCATTATGGGAAATATCATATACTCATATACAGTATCTAATTTATGTACCGTTTAAATTAATTTCTTCATAACCAAGGAGTTGGAGTAAAATGTTACTTTTCTTTAATTATAGAAGACGTGAAAAACAGCAATCGGACTAAATAACAAACAGAAAAATAAATAATAGACAATAAACTGCCAAACTGAAAGGGTTTTAAGACAGTGGACATTAAAAATATTTACGTTTAACATTACTACTTTTTACCAGATTGTTCAATAAATTCATGGAGCTATATAATGCTTTGTCAAGGATGCCGTCTTTCACAAAAAATAAATACATTAAATTATTTTCATTCTTGCACAAAAATAATTTTTTAAAATAAAGCATTCTTGTCAATTCTCCTTTCCTCCTCTATGTCGTGCTTGTTGCCTCACCGTAGTCCTTTTTACTTTCCTTGTTTCTTTCACGTTTTAATTTTAATCTAGCTCTAGTAAGCCAGAGTCATCGTCCTGCCAGATTTCGTTATTCTGCAATTTTTCCATACTATTTATTTATCTTTTTTTTAGTTCTCCTGATTATATCAGACCTATAAAGTAAATAATTATATTTTATTAAAATTATATTATATTGAATTAAATTTTATAGAATTTACAAGAGATGGTATTATTGTGTTAAAACGCATTGGGTGGGGATATCGGCCACCGAGAAAAATATCGGTAATTTAAAAAAAAAAGTTTTTCATAATGTTTTAGAAATATACTTAATTTTTTTGACAAAATATCGAAAAATATCGATATATCAGTCAAATATATATCGAGGCGTCCCAAGGATCGCGTACATTTGTAGCCAACTTCATATTGGAGTCTCACTTTTCAGTATGTGTGATTTCCTAAAAATGTGAATAAAAAATATTTCACTGCGTTGAAAATGTCTAAATTTTTACTGAGTAAATCGTATTTTACGAGAAGTTTCATTTTTTACTTTTTACAATTTGAACGACTTCAACTACAACTCTATAGCTCTTAATATATGGGAGATTTTGATGACTATCCGTCTAAATGCAATGCAATATTCAGAAGTGTTAGTTGCAATACATGAGATCATATCCAATCGCTTGAAGAACATGGAAATGAGCTTGCATAACATTAAAAGCTTGCATATTTTTTGCCGTACGAATTGCGCCATGAGACTTTGAAAGGTGTTTGGTCATGTATCAATGGTAAAATGGAAGAGGCTTTTTAGGCAAAAGGCATCGTATTGTTACTGACGATAAAATATCATGGGGACAACCTGGTCATGCATTAACATCAACGATAACGCCGAATATAAATCGCTTTAAACTATTGCTCTGTATCTGCTGAGTTACAATTGATGCACATCAGCCGAACATTGGGCAAAAAACGACTTGAACACAAGCAAAGACTCAGATGTCGTTAATCAGCATGACAATGCTCGACCACATATTGCAAAATCACTGAAAACGTACTTGGAAACACTAAAATGGGAAGTGCTACCCCATCCGCTGTATTATCTACTATTTATTCCGACATATGAATTGTCACCTGTCTGAGTAGTACTTCACTTCTTATAAAGATATCAAAAAATGGTCAGTGGAATAATGGGAAAAAGTAACCGCTACCGATGGACAATATTTTGAATAAAATACAATTTATTCGTATGTAATAAAATACGATTTTCCACAGTTACAAATTTAAAAATCCTTTAATACTAATTTGTATGCCTAATACATTAATGAAATTATAAACTTAATTTTCTTTTGGTCAATTTTTCATTTCCAGTTATGTTCATCATCTTTTTTTCCTATTCTTGTAGGAAGTGATGTCCTAGATTTGTTTTAATATAGATTTTTTTATTGGAATTACAAATAACTTTATTACTACTTTTCATTTGCAGTTGGGTCAATTCACAAGCAAGACAACTACAGTATATTAAACCAAAGTAAAAAATAACACTTATTGATTTTATTCAAGTACGAATCATGTGGTTTAGTTCGCGCCAATATACTGAAATTTTCCATTATTTTTGTGAATTAATTGTCCATTAGATCTCTCGGTTCCAAGTTATTGGGAACTAGTGCCCATCTTTACGTAGAAACAGTGAAATCTTCATGGATTCATTTTGATTTCGAGGTGGTTGTGACTTCTTCCTTAATTATATACAACAGTTTGTTTTAGTATCGTTGGATTATAGTTGGTTTGATTACTTTGTACCACCCCACTTTTGCAAACCCCAAGTCCCAATAAGTTTTATTATTGACTGATATATCAATATATGTTATCTTATTTTAATTAAAAAATGTGTTCAGTTCCTTGTCTTGCATGGTATTTCCAATTGAATCTACCATCAAAATGGATGCTGAGATGTTTTACTGATTCTATTTACATAATTGTGCGTTTCTGAAGTAATATAATTAGGTTTTTGTCTTTTCGCCGCAATGCAAAATAAACATGAACAAATTTCGAGCTACTAAGCTGTCTTTTTCAATGACCAGTTCATAGTTTTTCTGTAGTTCTAGACAGAAACGTTTCTTTTCCGATATGTCTCTATCGTTAAGAAATGTTGCAACTTTGTTCCTTTAGTCTTTGTGAAATCGACAGTGTAGAATAGATATAGGAGTGGTTCTAAAACAGTACCTTGCGAAACTCCAGCGGAAATGGGTTCGAATCTTTAGAATTACCTCTTCATTTGATATTCTAATTTCGCAAAGATACGACAAAGACCAACAATTGATAGTAGATCGGATAATATTTAAATACACGAGAGATGTCCAGAAGTATGCAGGAGAGTGTTCCTTTTTTTAATTTCTTCTTAAATCTGTATGTGGAAATAACAGTTCAATTGAAAAGTCCCAGGCCCACCATAGTAATACATATTTTTTTAGCAAAATTAGTTTTTTTATTCAACATAATTCCCTTCGGGGGTTATACACTTATTATAGCGACCTTCCAACTTTTTGATACCATTTTTGTAGTACGATTTGTCCTTTGCTTCAAAATAGGCCCCAGTTTTGGCGATCACCTCTTCATTCGGCGAAAATTTCTTCCCAGCGAGCATTGTTTTGAGATCTGAGAACAGGAAATAGTCGCTGGGGACTAGATCTGGAGAATACAGTGGATGAGGAAGCAATTCGAAGCCAAATTCATGAATTTTGCCATAGTTTTCTGATCCATCATCACTGATTTGGTCCAATAACGGTCCAATAACGCTATGTAATAGTTGCTGTTGATGGTCCTTCCCTTTCAAGATAGTCAATGAAAATTATTCCATGCGCATCCCACAATACAGACGCCATAACCTTGCCAGCCGACTGTTTCAGCGGGTTCATCATGTGCAGTCCACTCGGATGACTGTCGATTGGCCTTCGGAGTGAAATGATGGAGCCATGTTTCATCCATTGTCACATATCGATGCAAAACTCGGGTTTAATACGCTTGATCATCTTCAAGATCTGCTCCGAATCATCAACTCGTCGTTATTTATGGTCAAAAGTGGGCTCGCAAGGCACCCACTTTGCACAGAGCTTTCTCATACCCAAATATTCGTGAATTATATGATGTATACTTTTATCTGATATCTTTAAAGTGTCTGCTATATCATTCAATTTCAATTTATGGTCATTCGAAATCATTTTGTGGATTCTTTAAATGTTTTCATTGGTAACACCCTCTTTTGGGCGTCCACTGCGTTCACCGTCTTCGGTGCTCATTTCACCACGTCTAAACTTAGCATACCAATCCTTGATGGTTGATTTTCTAGGGGCAGTGCCAGGAAACTCTGTTTTTGCTTCAACTGTATTTTTTCCCTTCAAAAATACTTTATTAATACGCCAAATTCCTTTTTATCAATTGTTTTCACAGTAACAAATGATCCGACAGCTGTCAAATTTATACGCGCATATTTTGAGGGTTAGGACTAGCTAATATATATATATATATATATATACATATATATATATATATATATATATATATATATATATATATATATATGGATTTAATTCTAGTAGCGCCATCTATGGGTCAGGCCGGGGACTTTTAAATTGACCGGTTATGTTCCTTCATAATATATTAACAATTAGAACTAAGGTGAGAATATGCATAACACAGAAAGAGAATATAAATTCCTTTTTATAATTATCAAAGTAATTCAATAATAGTCTACAGAACACACGTATAGCGTATATTATTCAGTCCCCATGGCAGAGACCTGGTTAGGAGGAAAATAATAAAAATCACTCACGCATTCTATTATTTCAGCTATTACAGCAAGACGGGCCGACATGCAGAACGCATTTCGCACTTCCGCACAAAGAAACCTAAACAATTAAAGCTCTATCTAGAATTGCATTTCTATTAACGAACGCATTCTCATTAAAACGGCATCAGCGCATCATTCTTCCGGTCGAAAGTTCACTCGAAAAGAGACTGCGTCATATAAATCATTGATTGCATTATCTTAAGAATATTTTTAAATACGGGTATATTCAGATAGATACAAAATTTATCTTTTTCATTCAATATTATTATTTGTTACAAACCGCGTTATAAATAAAGTCAAATAAAGGTCAGATTTCTCGCTCACCTGTTTTTAATTAATTTAAATATGCAGTAATTAATGATACAGTTGGTACTGTTATACATTTGTGTTGCATTCACTGTTATTAGTTCTTTGTATAAATCGGGTAAAAAGAACTATGCCTTTAAAACATTACACAGTAATTTAAATTAATTAACTATTTATTTATTTGTTTACATCGTTGGAATAAAATCAGCAAATAAACTGGTTCAAGGAAATATTTTTTTATTTATGGTTTAGTGGGAATATTATTCATTTAAAAAGAATGCAAATTTATATTAGTTAATATATTTCTTATTTTATATATATATAGAGTTCTATAGTTTCTAGTTCTACAGAGTTTATTGTTTTTCCAAGACAGTGAAAAGTCGATAACATACGATATTAATATGTGAAAAATATCATCATTTGGCACTGATCAAGCTTCGTAAACGGCAGCAAAGCCCACATCACAGTCAAAAAAAAGTCAGGATGAATATGGTAATGTAAAACAATTGTTTATCATGAGTTGCTTCAAGTGTGGCTAAACCAATAATTCTTCTGGTTCAGTTCCTCGCAAAAAAGTTATACAGTGTTTATTAGTAGAATTTATAGAGGATCAATGTTTCACGCCATTATCGCGGGGGCTTCCACGAAAATGTCACCCTAAATATAAGTTAGTTGATATGAAATGAAAAGAGACCGGCCTGACATATAGGTGGCGCTACTATAATTAAATCTATATCTTTTTTAGTTATTCCTAACCCTCAAAAGATGCGTGTATAAATTTGATAGTTGTCGGATCATTAGTTTGTGAATTATAGCATTTTGAGTGAAACAACTTTTGTTATTGCGAAAAAAATGGATAAAAAGGAATATCGCGTGTTTGTGAGATATTGATTTTTGAAAGGAAAAAATATAGTTGAAGCAAAACTTGCCCTGATGCTCAGTTTCTGGACAGTTGTCGTTCGACCTTCGTAGAGTAAAGACGTGTTTGGAGCGACGGTCAGTGTAATAAATTTGAAAGTGTACTACCTGTGCCACAAATGCGATTTTAAAAAAATAAGTAAAAACCGTGACGACAATAACAGTGTTAAAACTGCGCGTTAAATGTTTAGTGAAAATGTGTTTAAAACGATGGTCACTGCAATAAAGTAACAAAGGTAAAATTTTGGGGGCTGTTAAGGGTCGGAGGTGCATCATCTGTACCACAAATGCGGCGTTATAACGGTTCTGAAACAAATACCGGTACTGAAATTTTTGTAAAAACGTGAATTAAACTATTCATTAAATAAAAATGATTAATAGAGAGAACCAGAGACTAAATGAGATGGAAACACAATCCTCAACGTCAGGTGAAGCTTATCTGGCACAACAGAATCAAATCTTTTGTCAAGAAAACCATAAGAGAACGCAAAATGAGCAAGCTCTCTATAATGCGTATATTAACGAAAAAACAGCCCGACGGAATCTGGAAATTGCACTAACAAATATGCAAAAACAATTAGATGCACTACAACTCCTAATAAAAAACCAAAACACATACAATCCAACTAGCATTCCCGTAGTGAACCAGTGCACTGAAAACAAATTGCCTGTAAACTATGAAACAGACGAGGAAGAATTGCAAAAAGAAGTAGGCTGGATAACAGTTAAAAGAAATAAGAAACGAAAAGCAAACTACACACCTGAAGCTTCACCACAACAACCAAAAACCATTAAAGCACAAGAATTGAATAAAGAAATAAAAGTGCCGAGACCACCTCCAATTATAGTAAGTAATGTCACAGACTTTGACTTGCTATATGAAACAATGAAAACAAATAATATACTATTTAGAGCAACAACATTAAACAATGGACAAATCAAATTAAACGCCGAATGTCGTAAAACTTTTACGAAAATTGCTGAGTGCTTGGAATTCCTAAAATTACAATGGCACTCGTATGAAGATAAGCAAACCAGAGACATTAAAGTAATGGCAAGAGGGCTTCCACCGACAGCTAAAACTACTAAAATAGTGGAAGAGTTAATAAAAAATGGACTTAAATGTACTGACGTCACAAATATCCTGAAAAAAGAACGAAATAAAAATAACAATGGAGAAATAGTTGTCCAGAAGAAGCCTTTACCACTGTTTATGTTATCATTCCAACATAACACGGACATAAAAGCAATTTATGAAATTAAACAAATTCTAGGAGTCGAAGTAAAAATAGAACCTCTTAGAAAGGCAAATCTTGTGCCACAGTGCAAGAGATGCCAATTACATGGACACACACAAAAATTCTGTAAAAGGGAACCAAGGTGTGTAAAATGCTCAGGAAAACACATCACGGGAGAATGCAAAAAACCCAAAGGAACAAAAGCGAAATGTGCGAATTGCAATGAAGCGCATCCAGCAAGCTACAGAGGATGCGTAGTTGCGAAAACATTCCAAGAGAGAAGAAATAAAATCAGTCAGGCTAAAGAGCAAAAAACAGTGACTCAAAATAAACAACCAAAAATGTACAACGAAATCAACGATGAAATGACCTATGCTCAAAGCATAAACCAAACCGCTCAAAAAGAAACAAAAAAAGAAGACGTTACAACCAACGAACTGCTATTGAAACTTATAGCAAAGCTGGACAACCAGGAAAAGATTATTGAATCGTTTTCTGAAAGATTACTTAAACTCGAAAACAATAGGGCGGTGGCCTCAAGAACTAAAAATGGCAAGTAAAGACATCCGCATCGCAATTTGGAATGCTAATGGGATTCAGAAACATCACGCTGACCTACAAGTATTCCTAGAATTGCAAAAAATAGATATTTGCTTAATATCTGAAACCCATTTGACAAAGGAATCCTTTATTAAATTTAGAGGATATTACTTTTACCACACCATTCATCCAGCTAACACAGCAAGAGGAGGAAGTGCAATAATAATAAAAAATAATATATGCCATCATCAAGAACCCGGACTCAGTTTAGCAGAAAATCAGGTAACGGCAGTAACTGTTATATCTAGCAAATACAGGGTTACATTAGCTTCCATATATAGCCCTCCAAGATACAACCAAAAAAAAGAAAATTACTTGAATGTTCTAAACAACCTAGGAGAAAAATTTATAATCGGTGGTGATTTCAATGCTAAAAATACAAGATGGGGATCTAGAATGACGACAACTAAAGGTAATGAATTACATAAAGCAGCTGCTGAGCTAGGGTGCAGTTACATGTCGACAGGAAAACCAACTTATTGGCCTACCGATCCAGAGAAAACTCCAGACCTGTTAGACTTCTTTATAGCTAGAAACATAACCACTAACTACATGGAAGTTGAAGAAAATTTTGACTTAAGTTCAGATCACACACCTGTGATTTTGACGCTGAGTGAAAACATTATAAGAAAACAACAAAATCCAACATTAACCAACAAGAGGACAGACTGGGAAGGATTTGTTGAAGAAATAAACAATCGAATTCAACTAAATGTTCCCCTTAAGACAGAAGACCAATTAAATTATGAAACCGAAAAATTCGTTGCAGACATCCAACAGGCTGCTTGGAATAACACTCCAGAAATTAAAACTTCAACCAAAGGAATAAATTACCCGAAAGAAATCAAGGAAATGGTAGCTGAAAAACGAAAACTACGGAAAAAATGGCAGCAAAATAGAACACCTGAAAATAAGAATATCTTAAACAACATAACACAAAGGTTGAAGAGGGAAATTTTGGAAATTAAAAACAATTCCATAAATAACTATCTACGAAATTTAACAGATGACAAGAACACAGACTACTCGCTCTGGAAAGCCACTAAATACCTAAAACGATCCTGTCTACATAGTCCTCCGATAAGAAACATGCATGGAAGTTGGGCACGCAGCAACCTGGAGAAAGCAGAAGCATTCGCTGACCATTTAGAGAAAACTTTCAAACCAAACGAAAGTGAAATTGAACATACTTTACCGGACATAGACGGCGAAAATTCGACAATTCAATTAACAACTCCGAAAGAAGTCACCAACGTTATTAAAACTAACATCAAGCCAAATAAATCACCAGGCTATGATTTAATAACAGGGCAATTGCTGCACAATCTGCCAAGAAAGGGTATTATAAAGCTCACTAACTTAATCAATGCAGCATTTCGACTGAAATATGTCCCAGACGTTTGGAAAATGGCTGAAATAATAATGGTTCCAAAACCTGGAAAATCACCAAATGATATAAAAGCTTATCGACCTATCTCACTGTTACCGATGATAGCTAAGGTATTTGAAAAGCTCCTCTTGAAAAGATTAAAACCAATTATAGAGAGAAAAAACCTAATACCAACACACCAGTTTGGATTTATTACCAAACATTCAACGATTGATCAAGTGCATAGAATAACAGATGTTATTGAAAAAGCCTATGAAGATAATAAAGTATGCTCAGCTGTATTCTTAGATGTAGCACAAGCTTTCGACAAGGTATGGCACAAAGGCCTCGTCCATAAGCTACAGAAAATATTACCGAAGCAACACACCGAACTATTAAAATCTTACATCACAGCCAGAATGTTTAGAGTGAAACAAGAGGAAGCTTACTCTACAATAAAAGAAGCTAAAGCAGGTGTACCACAAGGAAGTGTACTGGGGCCAACTCTGTACCTACTTTATACATGTGATATACCACAAATCGAAAACATTACAATGGCTACATTTGCTGATGATACTGCTATTCTTGCTGTCGGAAACAATAGCGAAGAAGCAACCCGAAAACTACAACAGGCTACTGACGCTATAAATAAATGGACCCAAATCTGGAAAATACAAATTAACCAAAACAAATCTGTGCATGTTCAATTCACCTATAAACAGGCCGCGCTTACACCATTGACCATAAACCACACTGTCATACCATACAGCAATAATGCTAAGTATCTCGGAATGACACTTGATGCAAAACTACGGTGGAAGGAACATGTCAAAAAGAAAAGAAAAGAACTTGAGTTAAAATATAGAAAAATGTATTGGCTAATTGGAAGAAAATCTCAATTAACTATACATAATAAATTACTTCTATATAAACAAATATTAAAACCTATATGGACATACGGAATACAATTATGGGGATGTTCCGCAAAAAGCAACATAAATCTAATACAAGTTTTCCAGAACAAAGTCCTAAGAAGCATCGTAGGTGCACCCAGATATTACCGGACCATTTATTTACATCGAGATCTTCAGATACCGACTGTCAATCAAGAAATTAAAAGAATTGCAAAGAGACATGAGGAGAGACTTCACTCTCATGTTAATTTCGAAGTATTACAACTCTTGGACAACACCAAAACCGGACGCAGACTCAAAAGGACCAAACCATTTGAACTTGTGTAGTGTGTTGTAGTGTAGTGCAGTGAGGTGCATTAGAAAAAACTCAAAGTGTTAAAACAATTATTATTATGTTAGAGACTATGTAGGACTGATGAGTCCTATTAGATATATACCTAGATTTAAGCTATTATAAGGACAAATTGTAGGTTAGTCGGCAACGACTAGTAACAATGTATATAATTATAAAAAAAAAAAAAAAAGTTTCTGGACACTGCCCCGGGACGTGGTAAAATGAGCACCGAAGACGGTGAACGCAGTGGACGCCCAATAGAGGTTGTTACCGACGAAAACATTAAAAAATCCACAAACTGATTTTGAATGACTGTAAATTGAAATTGAATGAAATAGCAGACACTATAAAGATATCAAATGAACATACATATAACTCACGAATATTTGGGTACGAGAAAGCTTTGTGCAAAGTGGGTGCCGTGCGAGCTCACTTTTGACCAAAAACAACGACGAGTTGATGATTTGGAGCAGATTTTGAAGATGATCAAGCGTAATAAACCCGAGTTTTTGGGTCGATGTGTGACAATGGATGAAATATGGCTCCATTATTTCACTCCGAAGTCCAATCGACAGTCATCCGAGTGGACTGTACACGATGAACCCGCTCCAAAGCGTAGGAAAACGCAACAGTCTGCTGGCAAGGTTATAGCGTCTTTATTTTGAGATGGGCATGGAATAATTTTCATTGACTAGCTTTAAAAAGGAAGGACCAATAACAGTGACTATTACATAGCGTTATTGGACCGTTTAAAGGACGAAATCGCCGAAAAACGGTCGCATTTGAAGAAAAAGGAAGTGCTGCTTCACCAAAACAATGCACCGTGTCAAAAATCCATGAATTTGGCTTCGAATTGCTTCCTCATCCACCGTACTCTCCAGATCTGACCCACAGAGACTATTTCCTGTTCTTGAATCTCAAAAGAATGCTCACTGGGAAGACATTTTCATCGAATGAAGAGGTGATCGTGGAAACTGAGGCCTATTTAGAAGCAAAGGACAAATCGTACTATAAAAACGGTATCAAAAAGTTGGAGGGTCACTATAATCAGTGTATCACCCTTGAAGGGAATTGTGTTGAATAAAAAAAAATAATTTAACCAAAAAATGTGTTTTACTATGGTAGGCCAGGGACTTTGCAATTGACCTGTTATACTAATACTAATGCTTTTTTCCACGCAAATACGTTATAATTTTCTAGATGAACCACAATTATGAATCTGCATAATATATCTCCATAATTTAATGTTATTCCAGGAATATCAATTTTCATGTTATACATATTCATAGTTCAATCAATATTTATGATTTTATGTTCATTGCAATTGTACAAAAGTACTTTAGAATTAGTTTCTCGTTTTAATCAACTGCTTTATCAGTTATTAATTAATGCCAAATATGACATTTAGAGTTTTAATACATATAACAAAATAAGCTTTTATTACAAAATACTACTGAAAGTTTATTTTTGTATAAATACAAGATATATGGTAAAAAGTTCCTGAAACATGTATATAATGTATTACGAAAATTCATATACTACTCAAACACAGATTTACTGTGATATGATATATATCCAGTTTGTTGAAGCTAAAATTAATTTCTCACTAAATATTTTCAAAACTATAAGAACATATAATCACACTCTCTCCCAGAACTTCATTCCAATTATTAAATTTGTTAACAATATATCCTTCGTAAACTGGGTAGTACTAACTTTAAATCATTTTGTTAAAGTTTCCAGATTAGTCCAACTATTAGTTTCGAATGATTTTTGTGAAGCAGTCAGGAATGTCATCTATCAAGTACTGTTTCCTTATGAGTAAGTACAACTGTTTAAGTAACCCAATTGAAAGTAAAATCATAGGTGGCACTTTAAGAGAAACGAATTTCTTACGTACTTCTGTGCTTCCATCCATATCGTAGTATTTTCCTCCTTTACAACAGCTGAAACCCACATGTATTGGCCAACAAAATAGCTAGTTCAATGCGGGCAATGAAAAGTCGACAACATACAACATTAAGATGCGAAAAATATCATCATTTGGGACTGATCAGGCTTCATAAAGGGCAACAAAGTGTCTAGAGGAGTTCAATTACATAATAGGGACAGAAGAATTACTTTTGTCCATACCATAAACATACCTTTGTTCCAACAATTTATATTTTTACGCCATCATTATTTACTTGCCAAGGCGTTTGACAAAAAAAATTGTTCCTGGTAAATTTTTACATTACCATCGCAGACCGGCATTGTTATGTACAGATGTCCCGGTATTAAGTGAACTAAATGCTATCATTGGATGGATAGTTTTAAAAGATTTTACGTACTCATAATCCCTCTGTTACAGTATACACATACTCATACGAACACAAAAGCGATTGTGGAGATAATAAAATAAATAATGGAGGCAATTTAGGTTTTACTGCGCCGATATGTACCGGTTCACCATTGAGATTGTGTGTGTGAGAGAAACGCGTTCGATCTTCGGTTGTTCGGTACCCACTTTTCTCCGGCATTAAAATTGTTTCGGATGGGATTCCTAGACGGCAGGTGGGACCCAGATTATGGCCAGTAAGCGGAGAACCCTTGCCAACCATCGTGATTTATTTATTAAATCGCCAGCGATTTTATTCAACCGTTTTTTGTAAACAATAATATCGATACAAATATTTCTTGAGGGTATACCAAATTT
The DNA here is from genome assembly GCF_030347505.1 of Rhynchophorus ferrugineus. Taxonomy (NCBI): domain Eukaryota; kingdom Metazoa; phylum Arthropoda; class Insecta; order Coleoptera; family Curculionidae; genus Rhynchophorus; species Rhynchophorus ferrugineus. Next base: position 34,648,065 of record NW_027472585.1, on the reverse strand, counting down.
ATCTTTTTTTTCTTCAAGACGTTATGTTTCCCTATAAATTTATAAATTTTTCAAATATTGAAAGGAATAACTTAATAGATGAATTGATTGATTATTAATGAAGTGTAAAATTTCATTAATACATTGACACTTGACGAAGATTATTTATTCAAATGATGATAATAGCAGAGAGTCAGAATAGAAGATAGGAAGGGATATTAAAATTCACACAATTTAAATGATGAGTTAGTAGATAGACAAAATAAGTATTTCTTACGATAGTAATTCTATGACTTGTATTGTTATAAGCTGGCTGGTTCGATGTATTACTTCAATAGTAGATGCCACTGTCTTCCCCTTTATTACTAATCTTATGTACTTAAATCATGCATTTGCTCGAACTGGATCCCGTTGAGATTTACGTTTGAGTAGGTGATTCATCAGTTATCAATACTTTGGTCTCTTTTTTTCTTGCAACGCCAACTATATTATGAAGAAGACTCAACTAACGCCTCAGCATCGGTATAAAAAAATAGAGCGTTATCATCAGCAAACATCAGATCGGCCAATAACATCATATTGAACGCTTTGTCTGTTTTAAAAACTTTTGAGTTTATTCTGGCTTTGACACATAACAAAATTATAATGTAAATCAAGTAACGAAACAAAAATGTTATCTAATATAATTTATTTCAACATTATAGTGCTTCAAATGTATACATTATCGAGGAACTATTCACACCACATATGAAAAGAGACAGTGCTAGGTGCGTATTTTTATGTAGCGGTATCTCCTGGAGGCCTAATCCTCCTTTTTACTATACTTTTTACGTTTAGTTCTTGCTTCTTTCCTCGTTGTGTTTTATTATCTTGTTTTCTGGTCCATATATTTTGGTATCTAATAATTTCTCCTTATTTTGATTTAATCACTGCATCCCCCCTAATATAGTTGCCATATTATCTGTCATATATTTAAACCAAATCACACACATATATCTATGCACAAAACTCGTGTACATAATACGATTTTCTACAATTATCCTATATTAATTATATGTTCATTAACAACTAAAGATTCCGCTCTTATCACTCTCTCTTGGTAATTGTTACCATTGGTGCATAAACCCATCAGAATTACGGTTCAAGTCAATTGGTAATTTGATAATTTTTAATAAATCTAATATATCACAATTTGTTAATTTCTTCTTCTGTATGTCTGATGGATTTAATACAAATCGAAGGTGTTATTGTAGGCAGTGTTTATTTCCACAAGTTCAAACAATTCTTCCTTGTATTGCCGTGTCCACCAGCATGTTCACTATAATGATTATTTGCATATATTATCATATCTATTCAATAGGATTAAATATGCAATGAAAGAAATGAAGGCGTAATACTCTGTCATCATATTTTTCTACCATCTGATCTACAATGTAACTTCTATCCCATTTCAGGTCTGTTTCTAAAAGAAAGGAAATTACATAAAACACAAACATTTAATTTATATTTACCGAGTGGCAATTTGGCTTATGGAGCTGCATATTCCTGAGTTTTCTGAAAATACTTCTCAGATTAACAGTTTCCTTTGAAATAATGGTATTAAATTATGATTATATGGAGAACATAACATCATAAAGGTTAGTTATTATTTCGTATTATTCATATATTTGATCTTGTATAGAGCCAACATCAAGGTGATCTTGATTTGTTGCCCATTTTGCATATAGACGGTTCTTCGTAGCTGAAATAGGCTAAAAATATTTCCAATAAAACATATCCAATAGTTTAATAGTAATGCATTTTACAGGCAAGAGGAGCTCCTGTCTTCATCTCGTTCTTGATCGAACTAATTAAAGACGCAATATGTTTCTGACTGTTCTTTATCACCAATGTTTTGGAGAATTTTGCATGTATTTGTATGTCATGACAACCAGGCAAATTTAATAGGATGTTTCAGCTAGATGTTCGAAAGTATTGTATCACGTTTTAACTAAAATAGAAAGAGTACGGCAATACTATTATAGTAATTGGATTGCTTCAAGAAGTTTTTCAATTAAAAACCAATATTGTATTAAAACCCAATAAGTTTCCCATATATTTTTAAATAGTATAAATAACGTCACCTAGAGTTTTGTATATGAATCTTCTTTTTGTATATAATAATTTTCAACAGTAGCGTAACCTAGATTTGATCGAATTTTCAATCGATGTATAATATTATTAATTCCTTAGAGTGATATTCACGATAGCCCATCCTTAAATGCATGTATTTCGTGCACCATCCTGGGCCTGAACATTATAAATTATTTCCGGTCGAAATTTAGGTACGAACGAAGGCAGCGGAAAAAAGGGGTAATAATCGGGAAAATATTTCTAAACCTAGAAAGCCATCTCATGGAACAGGATCATATCGGCCAGTATCACTACAATCTACAAATTATTTGAAAACTTCTGTTGAAAAGGATAAAACCAACCATTGAGGAAATGCATCACATTTCGGATCATTAACTTTCATGAAACGACATTTCCTGATTGATCAGGTTCGAAGAAGCACCTATGTCGTAGAAAAAATCTAGAAGAAAATAAAATTTGTTGTATAATATTTTTAGAAGCTTCTCAAACTTTCAATAAAGGTTCAAAGTAGTGTTGGGAACTATCGACTGAAATCGACTATCGACTGTTTAGTAACTGACCACTTTTTACTATCGACTGTTTCAGTCGCTATTTTTGGTTCAACTGATTTTAGAACTTTTTACCAGTGACTGTTTCAGTCGATCGTTTTCAGTCGCTACTTTCGGCCCGATTGATTCAACTGATTTTTAACGTTCTGGCTCTGTCGTCCTAGCCGAAAATCTACCCACTTTATGCTTACATAGATTTGTATGTAATATATATAGTTTTACGATATTTTTGGTATTTTGCTTGCATATATTGTATATTAATATAGCAGCATTTTGGAACGATATTTTTCAAGATTGTTAATGTAATAGGGTAAAAAGATTAAAATTGTGAGTGATAAATAGTAAAATACTTTTGACTGTTTTTATGGCAATAATAGGTAATATTTCGATTATTCTCTCGATTTTTGTTAAAAAATATTTCCATTCAATATTAAATAGTGCATTTATACTTTATTTAAAAAGCTCTAGTAGTTATTGTCATTTTTCATTGTCATGAATTAGTTTTTTGATTTAGTATATGTTTAATTTTTATTGAGTATTTATGGTTATTGTACATCTTTAGCTTTTAGGTTTTGTTTAAGTTCTATTGTATAGTCTATATTTATTATACTATATTATTTGAAATTAGCAATTAACATATTAAAATACGATAAAACATTTGTGGGTTTGTTCCATTCCATAGAAAAATTCCATTTCTATTTACAGATCCACAGAATATTCAAATATAAAAGTAATTCTACTTCGCTTAAAATGAAATTATTAATTGCATTTAATAGTATTCAGTAATTTCTTTTATTTTCTTTTTTAAAGTTTGTACGTGAAGGAATATGTACATCGTCTGGCTTATATTGCCATTGGAAAATATAAGCACATGTAACTGGTCCAAGCAATTATCTCCGTCCTTTCCTCTCTCACAATGTATACAGGAAAGGATTCGTACATCTTCGTCTAACATCACGAATTAAACAAAACGCGATATAGCACGATGGTTACAGTTGCTGATAATACAGCGATTCTTGCTAACAGAAACAATAGCGAAGAAGCCACCCAAAAATTACAACAGGAAGGTAAAGAAGAAAGAAAATAAATTTGTTCATGCGTAGTTCATGTATAAACAAACCGCACAAGCACCAATATTCCATATTACCAAAACGCTAAGTATCTCGGAATGAATCATTTTGCAAAACCTCGCTGGAAGGAATATGTAAATAGAAACGGACTGGAGTTCAAATATAGGAAAATGTTTTGGTTAATTGGAAGAAAATCACAATTATCAGTATATAATATATTGCTATTAGACAAGAAAGTATTGAAACCTATACGGACATACGAAATTTATTAATTATGGAGACATTAAATACGCAACAAGTAATATAAATACAGGTTTTCCAAAACAGAGTCCTGATATGTATTTTAAATGCACCTATATACTACTTAAACCCATACAGGTACCGACATCAATCAGAAAATAAATAGAATTGCAAGTGGATAGATTGTGGAGAGACTCCGTTCTCATGTCGATATCGATATCGATACAATACTCAATACGCAACTAACATATATTGAGTACTATAGTGTAGTGAACTGCATTTAATAGAAGTGGTGTTAGTACATAAATTTTATTACACCAGAGAATAAGATTGAGCTGATGCGTCGTCCTAGATGCAAAGTTAGCTTTTACGTTATTGTTAAAACAAATTGTAGGTTAGTATTAATTGTACATACTGATATAGTTCTACACATTTTAAACTTATTCGAAAAATTGACAAAGAATAACAAATGCACTAAAAATGTTACAAAACCCGTAATCATCACGGACATCAGTACTATCTCAGACCCTATTAATTACAGGTAACCGACGAAGAGTCGATTAAAAACTTCTCTAGAAACAACACAGCGCAATAAAGGAAGACAAAAAAGAAACGGCCTTTTTCAACGATAAACACGTCAGTATGACGGCTCGTATATCGTGTGACATATAAGCGGGTTGGGCCCTAATAACATAGTTAGATGGTTTAATGTGTTTATGGCCAGAGGGCGTTAAAACTAACTTATCGGGGAGACGATATGATAAAAGTTTAACTGGATTGTGCGTGTGGGACCTGCAGAGCGAGGGGCGGTTGGGGGGGGGGAACAGGCGGCGGGGGTTTCTGATGGGGCCTGAATGCCCCCGGTACGAGATCGGGCCGTATTATGAAGAAAGTTTTGCGGCTTCATTTTTAGTCCCGGTCCTAATTCCGGAGGTCCGAGTTCGGTCGAGATAAATGTACGATATCGTGTGTCGAAATTAATGTTTAAAGTTGTTCCCGTACAACTGACCCCGCTTCACTCTGTCGCCCTGGCCCGACCGCCTTTTGTTTATTAAAGGGTTCGGATATTTTCCCGATTATTACCCGGTTTTTCCGCCGCCTTCCACCGTACGTAAATTTCGACCGGAAATAATTCATAACGTTCAGGACTTGCGATGGTGTTAAATAACAAAACATGTTTTTATATTATTTATTTATTACATGGTTAATTAGGTGGATTAGGCCTCCAGGGGGATACCACTACAAAAAACGCGTCTAGAAAATCTACCTCATGGATGGTGTGGAAAAGAGTTCAATGTAAACAAAACAACTCTAACTTACAAACTATTGTCCTAGAAGTCCTTCGATACTATATGTATTAGATGTACTATAATGTTAAAATAAATTATATTTGATAACATTTGTATGTCAAAGCCAAACTGAACAAAAACTCAGAGTTGATGCGGCAACATTGCAATGTTTCGACGTCACAAATATCCATGACGCATTGCTAAAAAAACTTTGAATAGACTATAGTTGTGAGTGCTCTTCGTTTGATGATTGTTCACAAGTTAAAATTGCGAACTCTTACTTTTTGCTTTTATATGCAAGAAAAGTACAGCTGAAGCACGTAAAATGATACTAAGAAAATGTGGGGGCCAGTGTATTAGTGAATGAATGTGTCAGAAATTGTTCAAAAGTTCGAAGACACGCAATCGGAGAAGCTGCAGCAAGAACTTGCTCAGTCATTCGAGGTTACTTAAAAATCTATTTAAAATCTTGGGCCTAGAGCCAAGATCTTGTGTATGTAGTGGAACCTACTCAGCATTGAGTACTACCTCTTAAAAATAAGTTAATGAAATAATGGCAGTTTTCAGTTTGTATTCCTAATAGTGGGTACAGACCTGGGCATTCAGGACGAATTTACACAGAAAATTGAAAATGCGCATGAGCAGAACCGAATTCGGCGAACATTTGTGCCGAACAGGTTTGAAAATTGGTTCAAAGCCGTAGTGCGCATGCATTTTGCTTGGTTCCAGTGTTTGCACCATGAATTTCAGCGCTCAACCACGAACGGGCCAACAAATTGGAGCGAGAATGGGAAAAACTGTCGGGATTATGAATGACATAGGTTTTTGTTTCGAAAAAATAACCCTTTTTTTTCTTGTAAATAAGTTATTACTACAAAGAAAATTTTGAATCATAAATATGTGTTTAATATCTATTAATGATTAATAATAATACAAATAATTATATAAAAACGAATAATTAAAATATTAAATAAAATATTTATAATAAAGTAATAAAATATATATTAAAATACGGAAATACTATTTCACAACTGGTAATGGAAAATATGTTGAATAATAATCTCATATAAAATAATCATCAACATAAAAAATTAGGTTTACCAAGGGTTGTTTGAACATTATTTTTCAATATATTATATTCGAAATATATACGAAAGTTGCTATATGAAAATATTAGAAATAGCAGTTGGAAGAACGATGAAAAATACAATAGGGTCATATTACAACTAATTTTATTCTATTCATAGAAGAATAAATTGCGAAATATATCAAACGCATACATATGTAAAAACAACCACCCATTAACCGCACTATACTCAACAATTTTTAGCAACAAACAGCGAAAATAAATCTCCGCAGGAGGTCCACAAGGTGCTTCACTAGTCCCTGCCCTGTTCAACCTTTACCTGGCTGATTTCCTACTCCACAAACATTCTCACATAGCATTTTATGCAGATGACACAGCTTTCTTCACAACCGGCTACAATCCCGACGCTATTCGCGACAGACTCCAAGTCCAACTGAACCAGGCGATTGCGTGGTACAAATTCTGGCGGCTGCAGATATTCTGTTCCACCGCAAGAAGGAGATCCGCGCCTATCGCCTCGCGAAATCGATAAAGTTCCTATCCCCTGGCTCCAGAAGGTATCATACCTCGGTCTCCAGTTCAACCGCAGGTTCAAATGGTCAGCTCAAATCCAGCAGGCTATCTGCAAAGGCAATGGCGTGTACAGTCTGCTCTTCCCACTCCTCTGCAGAAAAATTAAACTCTCAACTCTCAATCCCCCAAAAAGCGACATTGTACAAAATGCTAGTTCGTCCAGTCTGCCTCTTTGGAGCACAGGTGCGGTACAGGTACGTCTCTGAGAGACAACTTGCACTACTTCAAGTGTTCCAAGTCCGCGTGTTACTCAATGCCCCAAGGTTTATGAGGAACTTTAACACTCACCTCGAATCAGGCATCCCGTTCTCGAACACTAGAATTTCATGAACATAACTGAGTGTATATAACTGTTCTCCCTAGGCGCCTTAGAACAGGACAACATCTTGATTAAATCCATACCCATCCATAAACCTTGGTGATAACCAACTACGACAATCCCAGTCGTAACCCAGGGTCTCTGTAGCCCGCAAAACACTCCACTACCCCGAACACGAACCGACAACAGCCAAAGACCATTTGGTTCTAGATGGTAATTTTTTAGCCTCTTGCTAAAAAGACTAACATATTTTAAATATAAAGTAAAACCTATTAAATACAGTAATTTATGAACAGAGTCTTACCGAACTTACTTATTCTTTTCTATTCTAAACACAGCAGTGTTAATACATAAACATTACATTATTACACGATAGACTAAGATACAAATTGTAGGTTAGTCGGGAACGACTAATAACAATATTTGGGGTTTAGATGATTCGGTGAATGGAAGTAAAACGAAATAGAACAATTATGGTTTACATGGTGTGATCTTCATTAATTAACGTTTTAGAAAAGATGAAATTATAAAGAGCAAAAGATAGAGCAGCGCAGTTTTACCTAAAGGCGAGTTTTGGGCTGTCGATGGTAACACGTATGAATGCTAATTCCTCTGAATGCTAGTCAGTGTCTAACGTGCCGGGGTTGCCAGATCTTTATTATCATTTACTCTACGTCGCTGCTGGCATCCCGCGTGTTCAACATCTGGAATAATATTTTCTGGATATTTTGTAGTCTGCGATTCTAAGATATAAAATTCGATATGTCTCAAGGTCGTTACAAATGTAATAAATAAATTTAAATATATAAATAAAATAGATTGTGAGTTAATAAATAATAATTATGTTGATAATTTTCAGCCGTTGCTAAAGGCAAAAAATCAATACACATACATGTTATCTCTGTCAATTAGCGACTATAAAAACGCTCTTTTCAGTGAAATTACCTGGAAGTTACAACCAAAATATACGAACAGTAATTATAGCCATATCAATTTGTCCTGACAACCGAATAAATTCGTGTTTCGTGCATCTTTAAACCCTTTAACGTTCGGAGTTATTTGTATGGCGCTCAGAACGACAAGGAAAAGCTTTTAAAACTACGTTCTAGTTAATTTTTAATTATTTGTTTGTACGGAGCACATACGTCGACGGGTCCGCCGCGAATGTACCGTCGATAACATCTGGAAGTTAAGTTGCGACCGAATAAAACTGTTTTATTAATTTTAAAAATCCTTTCGAAACGTCGCTTCCGTCTTGAATAAGATAAGCCCTGGCTCGGCTTATTTATGCCGGGATGTACGATTCCATAAAGCGATTAAACGGAAAATACATATTTGTATAGGTAATTTAAATTCTCTAATAAAATATTTTTTATGTCTTCTGTACGTATATATACTGGATTGGGCAGTACTTGTAATTAATATACAAATTCATAAAGTCCGTTTAATAAAGCAGTGAACTCACGTCACTTAAATTGATGATGTCAAAGTTTCATTTAATTTTTTGATGTTTCAGTTAATTTTGGCTTCGACAAATAACGAAATTCTATTCTAAATAAAATAATGAGACAGAAATAATGTTATCAAATATAATTTACTTTAACATTACATTACATCTAATTATTTTTAATATGTTGAACTTTTTTCTACACCACCTGCAGACCACCACCTATAGGTAGTAGAGTAGAGCTTTAGGTGCGTTTTTTTTGCGCGTAACAACTTAGTATTTAACAGTATCATGGCAAGAGGGGACTTACATTATATCGTTCATGTTAGAGGTAACTGATCAGAGATGCAATGTGTTTCTGACTCTAACTATCTATCTTTATGGCTTCGGTATTTTCAACCAGAGTAATAATAAGCGGTTATTTGAAATTTATAAAAACAGGCAAAGTATTGAAACAACCTTTGTCGGTTTATAACCTGTAGTTATTTTAATTAATATTTTGAAAAATTTTGCAGATGTTTGATAGCCGGACGACTTTTGTAGGTTAACTCGGTTACATGTTCGAAGTTTTTGACAACAAATTGCTATTTTGAATAGATCTATTTGACATTTGTTATTAAATTACTTCTTAAGAATGTTATTTATTATTAGAATTTCAAGTACTTGGCACTAGGGATATCGATATTTTTTGCAATAAATATTGATATTTTTCGCCGATATAGTGTTTTTGAAGTAGAGTATCGAACTTGTGGTTTGCGATTTCTTCCTTACGGTCATCAAGTGAATTTTGTGCGGAAAAATAGAACTAGGACTAGAGAACTAATTAAAATACGTAATTGAAATAAAAATACATATTTGGCATTTGTAATTTAATTACCTCTTAAAAATGTTATTTATTATTGGCATTACAAATATCTAACTTATTATTAAAAGTATATGGATATTTTATATCATATATTCGAAAAAATATCGTTTTTTGCCGATGTATTTTGGTCCGATATATCGATATATCGTTTTTTATGAAAAGTTATTGTTATCAGTAAATATAACAGAAAATGAAACTAGGAAGAGATTTATAAAATTAGAGTTAGGAAGAGGACATGAATAATTTGATCAAGACTCCCGAGTTAACTAACTAACTACAGTTAACTAACTGCAGCAATTACTAATTGCGTACTATACACTAATTTAATATTTATGGAACTGTTACGAAATATGTCTAGATGGCCCAAATCGGCTGAAGTTGTAAAAGAATCATATAAGTGAATCAAAATTAAATGGCACATTTGACAAATTGGGCAAGGCTAATACTTTCTCAGGCTAATACTTTTCAAGGCTAATACTCTCTAATACAACAATTATTGCTATGACAAACTTCTGCCTATTTACTACTCTAATGCCTGCAGATTAGATGAACTGTAGGATTGCAATTTGAGGCATTTTGCTGTTATTGTATTACATCTACGAGATAATCAAGAATAACTGATAAGGTTTTTAAACTGCTATCTGGAATGGAGCCATAGTGACGTCATAGTATCACTAGAGTAGCTGGTCGCCAAAAAGCATCACTTCACACACAAAAAAGATATTAAAATATTAAATTCATGCCTTAGAGGCGAATTACAAGAAACATGAAGTAATGATTGGGAGTAACAGGGTCAGTAATCAAACACAGGTATGAAAATGAAGTTAGGGTTAGTGAGTTTCCCAAACCATAAAAGCAATAAGCTTATCATCCTTGCCTGTTATCCAAATATAAGAAAGTGTTATTTCTACTCTACTTATATCAACTAACACTTGACTGAATGCAAAATACATATTTTAAATAAAAATAGTTAAAGTACAGTCTGTAATATTTTGTTCTTCGTATTTTAAATACATACGAGATAGTATTTCATAATTTGTACTTTAATTGAAGCAACGCATGTATTATACTCAGCTCTGCTCTACATTAATGCTATGCAATTTCACAAATAAATTTCAGGAATAATGACGTTTATAAAAATATTTAGTTGACTATATTTTTGAGGTTTTCAAGAATCTTTAAGAAGCATCAATCATGAGGATTGGCATACTACAATTTTTTCTATAATCTTGCAATCAATCCTGTTTATATTTATTCCTGGAGTCTGAGCAATATCATTGGGATTAAAAAGCTATTATATGATTTTACGATATCCTCCTTAACTGCTAGGGGTATAGTCATCAACTCTGTCTTATCAACTCCACCTTCACTGGCTATTTTAGTAACGAGGATATTATTATGGCCACTAAACGTCTTAATTTCCTTATAATAACACTAAATTTCCCTCTTAGATATCTTTATTATTAATTATTTATGTAGTACTTATAATATTACTGTCGTCATTTATACTTTCGCATGCATCTTTCCTAGTATCTATAAAATTATTCGCGCTTTGATGGTTTTGACTAGCGTTGGGCACTTTCGATTGAAATTGACTATCGACTGTTTAGTAATTGACTACTTTTTACTATCGACTATTTCAGTCGCTATTTTTGGTTCGACTGACTTTACTACTTTTTACTAGTGACTGTTTCAATCGACTGTTTTCAGTCGCTATTTTCGGTCCGACTGATTTTATTACTATTTACTATCGACTGTTTCAGTCGTGTACATTTAGTTACTATTTTTGGTTCTACTAGTTTTATTCAGTATTCACTAAAATATGAAGAACTTAGGCTTATATATATTTATATGTAATATATATAGTTTTATGATTTTTTTGGTAGTTTGCTTGCAATATTGTATATTAATAGCAGCATTTTGGAACGATATTCTTCAAAATTGTTAATGTAATAGGGTAGCAAGATTAAAGCTATGAATGTAAAATACATTTCGACTGTTCTTATGGCAATAATAGGTAATTTTTTTTTAACTTTCGATTAAAATTTCTGGATTTTTGTTAAAAATATTTCCCTTCGATAATAAGTAAAGCATTTATTTTATTTAAAAAAGCTCTAGTACTTATTGTGTGATTATTTTTAATTATGTTATGCATTAGTTTTTTTTTAATTATTTCATTCACTCATAGTAATTATTAGTTTTAGTCGATAGTTTTTTGACTATCGACTGTTTTACTACTATCGACTGTTTTCAGTTGCTACTAACGCTAGTTTTAACTATTATTCTTTCATTGTTTCATTTGTCAGTCTTGTTCGGTCTTGCAGTGATTATGAATAAAGAGCCAAAAGGACACGTTAAGAGAGTTTTTTAATTTCAAAACAGGATAACTAGGGAATGATATAAAGACATTTTGTGTCATGTCGGTGCAATCATTGATATTTAGGTTTTAAGCCTAAATCTTATTCTTGCTAACTAAAATCAGTGAAATTTCCCCTAATGAAAACATCAGTAGGCAAGTTCAAAATCCGTTATAAGCCACACGTTAAAAATAATCATCTCGTAATTCACACTCTAGTTGTTTTTCAGAAATACAATGTGAAGACTTTCGATTCAAATTCAATTCAATGATTCTTTTGGTCACTATCTCTATATAAGTCCTCCTCTGCAGGATAATATCCAACAAAGTATACAAATTAATAAAATGTGTAGGTGCAAATATACATTAAGTTTACTAGAAACCTAATTTATTGTACCGGAAAAAGGTGGGGACTTATTGGAACAAAGGTACAGCCGAATCAGCCCTATTTTAATATAAATAACACTTAATTGTGAAAAAGATACTGTTTTCTTCGATTAACAGTCGCGCTATATAACAATGCTTCTTGAAGAAACGTTTAAAGTGATGTTATGGACGCCCCGTATAGACAGTGATTGAATGAATATGAAACAGGATTGTTGTGTGAACAGATTGTAAATAAAAATGGTAAAATTTTGTAAATAATACATTTTATTTAAAAAGTATTGAATAAACCGAAATAATAAAATAATTAATATAATTGCAGCCATTCTAGTTCTATAAAACATCTTATTACACATCATCATTATTATTTATGGATAAATATACACAAATTTGATAAATAATTGATTTAATTTTGAAACTATATATAAGGTGAAATAATAAAAATAATTTCTATATGCCTTTCTATTTTTATAAAAACACGATATTTAATTTAATTTACATATTTAAATATAAATAAACATTACCGTAAAAAAGAACAAAATCGTTTAGAGCAAACCCAGCCAATATAGCGAAAACCAAACGAAAAAGCCACCACTATATATGAAAGCAGTGAAATTCTCCTAAAAATCTCCAGATATGATCAACTCTGATCGCTACTGCAATATTTGCTACTATTCTTGATCCACAAACCCCATTAAGGAATCGACTACCTCGAGCTTTCGATTACAAGATAATGTACATTTGCTAGCCTAAAACGAATGTATGATCGTACTTTTAAACTGAAAGAAATCTCAGTCAATACATAATTATTTTTACAAAATAATAATTTATTTACTTATACTTTTGTATAATGTTGCATTGTATTTTCCTTGTCATTAGATCACTGCGGTGTCGTTGATAGTTTTATATTTTATTTATTTGATCCAGGTCTACTTTTGTTAACAAATTTAATTATTTCATAGTATCACTGTATACTGTCCTTACATCTTAGCAAAATGTTGTCTATTTTCTTCTTCTCTGATTCTCTGAATATCACATTCTTCGACTTTCACTCTCAACAAATTCTAGCTACATCTTACCTATAAAATAAAATTTAAATCATTACTATAATATATTATGTTTAAAATAAATGTCCAATTATTACCAGTTACTGCAATTTTTGCTACTATTCCTGAATGACAAACGTCATTAATGACTTGATTACATCCAACACAATAAGAATTATTTTCTTTCTCTTCTTGGTATCATTAAATGGCACATGTTCGATGTCATTGCTGTTTTGATTTTATAACTTTAAAAATTTAACCTTACATTCTGCACTTATCGTTTTTCCTCCATATTTTAAATCCAATGTATGTTAGACCACCAAGAATAGCACAACAACTTAATAATTATCACTACAGAATTATTAATATATGTTTTGACTTGATCGACTGTACCGATCGAATCGAAAAGAATGTACCGCTATTAGAAAAGGAAGACAGCATAGTTTATTCTTTTCTATGGTTTATTCTACGCAGGAGAGTGCGCATGCGCCAAATCCGCAGATATTTGTGGAGTAATCATTCATGCATATAACACGTATGAACTATACAAATATCGAAAATGGTTGGTCTTCCAATAGCAGTTGTATTGCCGTAATTGTAACGACATCTCACAAATGAATGTAATCTCTATGGATCTAGCGGATTAAAATTAATACTGAAATTTCGTTCTCTGCATGAATATCTGCTATATATTCATAGAATAGATGATGGTTCGTTATGTTGCGATTCAATAGCTGTTTTGAACAAATGCTTAAATTATTTTTTTATGAAAATGCTCCTGCAGTTTCGGAATGATTCACATTCTCATACGGAAATGTATATACAATTCATCATTGCCATCACCCATACATTTTTCTGAAGTTTAATATTAATTTATTTTTCACTTTATGTATTACGTGTCATGCCCAAACGTTAAAAAGGCACAAAGCATAAGCTAAAACGCACTGTAAGTTTCATGTAATCGTTAATCAGAGGAGAGAAAGTTAAATTGATGCTTTGGATTTGAACCAACAATATTTTGTTTCCTTCGTGACTGTTTCATCCTAGTCAGGTTTACTACTGTACGAATTAAACTACTGAAATAAATTAACAGGTTACATATAATAATATTCAACTAATAAAATCGAAAATATAAATGCATGTACAGCGACATAATGATTATATACAATAATGCAAATTATAATAATCATCTTCTTCGATAAGTCATCCTTTCCCTGACGCCTAACTATTATAACAAAGTTGCGCCACTTCAGACAGATAATGTATTAATCCTGCCCCATCTTAAACAGTAATTAGATAGCCTCAATTTTATCCTCTTTACATCCAACTGAATTATATACTTCGCTAACTTTAAGTCTTATTAGGAAGAATCCGATCGGCCGTATAACGAGTTTTGCACGAACCAGTGAAACGTTTTTAAATACCGTTCAAATAAAAGTTAACAGCCTTCCTTCATTCATATACGCTTTTTATTTTCCACTGGCACCGATGCAGCGAAATGGCTTTTTCACTTTCCGTTTTATTTTTAACATTCTTTACAAGTCTTTGAACCTCAAGGTTGATTTATTTTAGATCTAACACCACTTTCAATGAATAATATGCTTTAACGGTGTTATAAGGATGGTTTAATTAATTATTTTTACAATATTACAATTAAAAGTAAAGTAAAGCAAAACTATATTTTCGTTCCCACATAGATCAAAATTTAGATACATGTACGATGTTTCTTTCTGGCTGATTGATTTTTATTACATAATTTGTTGACTTAAGTTATTAGTACAA
This sequence comes from Rhynchophorus ferrugineus, assembly GCF_030347505.1. NCBI lineage: Eukaryota > Metazoa > Arthropoda > Insecta > Coleoptera > Curculionidae > Rhynchophorus > Rhynchophorus ferrugineus. The sequence continues at coordinate 34,632,947 of NW_027472585.1, read as the reverse complement.
TTACAGCTTGAGCGTAGATAAAATTGTTAAAACGAAATGAATAAAAACAACTTAAAACTAAACATTAATTAGACCTACATGGGAAGCCATCACAAAATAAAAAAACGCACCTAGAACTTTATCTCATAGGTGGTGTGGAGAAGACTTTGCTGTAAGTGTAAAAAGGATATAACTACAACTCAACAATCTGTTGTCGCTCAGAAGGTCAACCACACCAGGCTTTTTGAGGTTAAAGCTGATTTTGAAGCTGAATCGACTGAGATGGTCACTGGTCACTGTCGTTTCTCCCACGGTCACTTGATGATTTCGAGCCTGCCTGCCCATTGTGAGTTTTGTTACCTTACTCTTATATCAATCTACCACATACTGAACGACTGTCCACGACTCACTCAGATTCGAGCTATGTATGGGCTGCAACGTTTTAGAAATGCCTTAACAGGGGAAATTACAGACAGACTTACACTGTCACTGATCAAATTACCATTACCACTTCGGTATGGGTCTGGGTATAACATTTACTTCGTTTATGTGGTTTTATAGTTTTAAAGTTGTGTCTTTTTTTAAATTGTATATACCTTTTTATAACACCACTGTTTTTGTTATTAATATTATTTTATTTATTAATTTATTATTTTATATATACACCTCATATCTATCTCCGTCCCCTTTATATCGTACTTATTATTGTAACATGTCAGTTGAAAAGTCCCCGGCCTGACATATAGATGGCGGTACTAGAATTAAATCCATATGTTTTTTAGTTAGCTCTAACACGCAAAAGATGTGTGTATAAATTTAACAGTTGTGGCATCACTAGTTTGTGAATTATAGCATTTTGAGTGAAGCAACTTTTATTATTGTGAAAAATAATGGATAAAAAGGAATTTCGCGTGTTGATAAAATATTTCTTTTTGAAGGGAAACAATTCAGTTTAAGCAAAAACTTGTTTGATGCCGAGTTTCTGGGCAGGAAATCAACCGTCAAGGATTGGTATGCTAGGTTTAGACGTGGTGAAATGAGCACCGAAGACGGTGAACGCAATGGACGCCCAAAAGAGGTTGACCGACGGAAACATTTAAAAAATCCATAAAATGATTTTAAATCACCGAAAATTGAAATTTAATGAAATAGCAGACACTCTGGCGATATTAACTGAACGTGTACATATCATTCACAAATATTTGGGTATAAGAAAGCTCTGTGCAAAGTGGTTGCCGCGCCCACTTTTGACCAAAACCAACGACGAGTTGATGATTCGGAGCAGTGTTTGAAGATGATCACGCGTAATAAACCCGAGTTTTTGCGTCGATATGTGACAATGGATTAAACATGGCTCCATCATTTCACTCTGAAGTCCAATCGACTGTTATCCTAGTGGATTGCAGACGACAAACCCGCTCCAAAGCGTGGGAAAACGCAACAGTCGGCTGGCAAGGTTATGGCGTTTATATTTTGGGATGCGCATGGAATAATTTTCATTGACTACCTTGAGAAAGGAAGGACAATCAATAGCGACTATTACATAGTGTTATTGGACCGTTTGAAGGACGAATTCGCCGAGAAACGGCCGAATTTGAAGAATGACATTTCGCCAAGACAATGCACCGTGTCACAAGTCAGTGAAAACGATGGCAAAAATCTATGAATGGGACTTCGAATTGCTTTCTGATCCACTCCATTCTCCAGATCTGAACCCCAGCGACTATTTCCTGCTCTCAGATCTCAAAAGAATGCTCGCTCGGAAGAAATTTTCGTCGAATGAAGAGGTGATCGCCGAAACTAAGCTCTATTTTGAAGCAATGGACAAATCGTACTACAGAAATGGTATCGAAAAATTGGAGGGTCGCTATAATCAGTGTATCAGCCTTGAAGAGGATTATGTTGAATAAAAAAAAATAACTTTTCGAAAAAAATGTGTTTTACTATGGTAGGCCGGGGACTTTTCAATTGACCTGTTATATTCACGGAATGGCGACACCTCTTAAAGCAACAAAAAAAACCTGTTGCCGATCAGTATTTAGGTATAGTTTTGTTGTGAAGTTTTGAATTGTATTTATTATAATTTTTGTTTTAATATTTTATTTATATTGTTCGTGTGCGTGTGTGTGTGTGTGTTTAATTGTGCCTTACTTTGATTATCTTTTTTTGATAATTTTATTCCTTTTATTGTAATGAAAGTTGTTATACTATATATATAATTTCAATATTTCTGCATTTTTATCTGCTCCGGAAGGTTATATAAGCTGAAAAGAATAATATATGCAAAGCGTCAAATCTTATGTTATGAATTTATTTCACACTTTCCAATTACTTCTTATATTTAGACTAACCCAAACAAATCATGACAGTTCACTTAAAGATCTACTTTTTGGTAATCTTTTGAAACATCAAAAGTAAAAAGTTATAAATATAACTATATATATAAGGTACATAAATATGACCATCTTTAATTGTTACATTTACGTTTTCGCGTTATTTAACATAACTGTTCCGTAAATATCCCATAAATATTTCATAGTAATTCCTAAAATTGATACTACAAAATTTGAACACTTTACTAGTAATCTACACCTTATACACTTAGTTTCTGCTGCTATTTTTTTTATTAAATCATAACTCATTATTACTCCTAACCACAACTCTCGTCTGTAAACGATAGCGCGTAGCTGCGAAATCCGTCAAGCTGGTTTAGAATAAATGCGCATAAGTGGCATTTCTGATTCTACTGTTTAGTATAAATATCCAACCGGAGCAATCCACATGATGCGCGGGTATTCCTGTCCAATGATCAAACCTTAAGAAAAAGAAGAAAGAAATGAAATGAAAAGAAGCTATATGTTAGAAATTATCATATTCTCGTATACATTTAGTGAAAAATGATCCCATTAAATATGTTGAATATTCTTCTTTTAATTACTGCTGGAAAACAAGAAGTATTTTTGAACTAAACGAATAATTAACCACATAATAGAAAACACGTACTCCCAGGTAGAAAGGTTCTGTTCCAGTATGCAAGCGGACTGCAACGCCAGCCAAAGATTTTCCACACCGGCCGCTACGAATTCAAATTATCCACTCCGTTGAAATTATTTAATTAATTCGCTAAGAATAAATAAAAGGTATCAAACCGTGAGAGAAACCCATTACGAAACACTCGAACGATAAATCAAACGATCTGCGGTCGCACAGAGCGAAAGGAGAGAGAAAAAAACGAGAGGAAAATAATTATTAGAGTTATTTAATTTCTAAATTACATCCATATAGGTATGATTAAGATATAAAATCGTCTACCATCAATAATAATTATGTTAATGTAAGCGTGTTATTTTATCGAATGATTTTTTCTCTGTTCGATCGCTACTACATCAATATTCTTTAATTATGAAAACAGTTAAGGGCGTCCCCTTCTACTACGGCCGGGACGTGAAGGATACGTTTTAATTGAGTTTTCAGACGGTTGGTGAATGGTTGATATATACGAGCAATCAAGGAATGTTCTGCGGTCAATGTTAAAAATTATTTATACATCGGCTTTGGCCTGCGTGTAGACCACAGCGTTTGCTGACTGTAAAAAATGATGTAAATATATCAAAACTGAGTTGTTTCTACAAAATTATTTGAGTATTGGAATGGTATAATAATATAATAGCACATGACAAACATAATTCTAGTTTTATTAAGACGTTTAGGCAATATGTCTTGATGTTCTTTATTCACAAACCATTGTCCAAACCGTTTATTCTCTAACGATTAGTTAAATTGCTGATATTCTCGTTTCTAATATACCATGGAGATCATTGCTGATATCCTCGTTTCTAATATACCATGGAGCGTTAACAATACTGCAAACCACTTAGTTTTGGTAAATTTGAATCATGTTAATAACATATCTGATTTCTATGTACAACCTCATAAATGCATACCGTACGTCTACACTGGCCTCAAGGTTTCCTTGTATCATAACAGTTTATTGGGAAGTCATAATTTGAATTATCGTCCAAACAACCACCACAATTATTTGAGGCTCATGCACAGATCTACTCCTTTGTTTTTAACATGCTTTTTCTACTTAAGGTTAGCATCCAGTTTCAAGCCCAATTATTCAGCTGTTTTTGCATGTGGAATTGTTTTAGAATAAATTATCACTAACAGATCTCTTTATATATTTTTTATGAAATAGATAACATAGACGAGTCTGAAAATTCGTCAGTGTCATATCTCATTATGAAACTGTAAGTTTTTGTCTAAAATTTAAGGATTAATTTTAAATTTGAGATTCAGTTCCATTCTTCGAAATTTAAATGATTATATACACGTGAGGTATTGCATACTTGTTATAGAACTAGATTAAAATTCTCAAGGCAACGTTTTTATTGTTTTTATTTGTCGTAAATAAATGGTAGATACTATAGTGTTATATTATAGGAATATAGTGGTAGAAGTAGTAAGAATATATAAGGAGCGTCTATAATCTAGCTTGTAGCTGATTATATATATATATATATATATATATATATATATATATATATATATATATATATATATATATATATATATATATATATAGATTGGTCAATACCTAGTTTTTTGCGGGATGAGTATTAAATTACATTAAAAATAAATAAAAACAAGTTCAACATTATTGTTAGATTAGCTCTTCAGATTGTCCTTAATTTCCACCATACTTAGTGCTGAGATATTCGCAATAATGGAGGTCCTAAATTTTACAAATGTCTCTTAATAGCCATGTTAAAGCTTGGCTTATATGCTCTGATTCGGGAAACTCCCAGTCAACTTTCTATAATGTATTTATCTGATTATTCTGATCACTAACACATCCCATAACACACTCCATGTGGATTTATTACAGGTTATCTCGAATGTGGCATCATGCGATTGAAACCACATATCGGTTAAAATAGTATTATAATTTTCGAAGCACGTGATATATAATTGTGAACGGTACCGACAATTATAATCCAGACCTAGCCTCTTCTGACCGGCACTTGATTCGATCGATAATTTTGTATGAGGGCAGTTTTTGTGATGCTATTTCAGGAATACTTCAGGGATCGGACATTTATAATTTCCATGGTTTGTCACTTTAAATAATAGTTGTAGAGCAATAAAGCGTTTTTTTGCAGCGAGAGGTAAATAACGAAAACATTGTTGTTGGAAAGGAAGTTGGAGAGAGAAAAGAAAATTTAGAGTGTCGCATGGGACATTCTCTAAACTTAAACCTATTTTGGGTGGAGTTCCACATGGTGGTGTCTTGAGACCATTTCTATATATGCTCTATACTGCTGATAACCCTACAACAAAAGAAACAGTACTTGGAACATTTACTGACGACACAGTAATAATGATAAAATATGTATCTCTGCGTAAGGCTATAGAACAAGTACAAGTAGCGGGCAACAAGATTTACAAATGAATTAGAGACTGGAGATGAGGGCCTATGGGATGCAAATATGGGCTTGCAATAAAACATCAAACCAACTAGTAATTCAAGGCACCCAAAACAAACTTCTACGATTAATTACCAATGCTTATCGCTACGTAACCAACGAACAGCTGCAACATGATCTCGGAATCAAATGGATACAGGAAGTGATCCAAGATTTCGTCCTAAAACATGAAATAAGGTTGCTAAATCACAGCAACGTGGAAGCAATACAGCTACTGGACAACACGCAAGAAAACAGAAGATTGAAGCGAACCAAACCACACGAACTAGTTTAATGTATAAGTGTATTTTTAACTTTAGCTTAAGTGGATTAATTTTATTCTAATTTGGGAAATACATACTGATGTATTAATTTCGTACCCGCCTTGCTTGTGTATTAGTGCAGGTAAAACAGAACAGTAATAATAAATTAATTGATTAATTAAGATTGTATTAAGCATATCGGATGAAAGATATAACTAATTGAAAAAATGTTGTTGCACGCACCATACTATAGCATATAAAGGCCGACTAACTAAAGATCTACATCTTTAAACTTACAATTGGTACAACATGCAGTGTCATGACTACACAACTATCACAAACATATTTTTAGTACCGCAAAATCTATATTGTCATGGAAAATAAAAAGTGCTTCGGGTATTTTTTAATTGCGCTTAAAACATTTATAGTTAATGGGAACAGTGAATTGCAAGTTGTAGTTGACAACCTTTTGTTTGTCAGCTACATACTCTAGCTACAGCCCATTATATTTTAACTTAACAGCATTTATATATGATTGTTTATTTACCTATCCCAATATTAGTTTAATTACCCTTCTACATAAACTGGAATGTTATAAAGTAATAAATAGAAGCCTGGCAAGAATTTAAATTTAAACGCTGCCAAATACAAAGTAACGTAAAACTATGAACTTCCAATCGAATGCCGAACACATCAAAAGAGCAACTACAAATATTTCCGCCGACAGATCTTAATAAAACTTTTCTTTGTAGCGCTCGCCGTGTCTGGAGCCGGCGCAATTCTGGGGCCTTAAAACTATAGATTTCAATGTTTCTCTAACAAAACCTTCCCGGGGATCTAAGCACGAGGGCGTGTATGCTGATGCTTTGATATTGTTGCAAACCGGCACACTTTGACTCAACAAGATTTGTGTTGTGTTATATTTATTGTGTGGCGGTTAAATTGCTTTGTAACAGGAAATGACACAAACAGTTAAGAATAATTACAATGCTTTAACGTTCCAGGATTTTGTTCTTGCCTTTGTCTTTCATAATGTATTTTGGGTTCAATAGTATTAAATATTATAGTGAAACCTGGTCACAAAATATTAATATTATGCTTTTAGTTAGTGTTGGGAACTATTGACTGAAATTGACTATCGACTGAGTATTTGACTACGTTTTACTATCGACTGTTTCAGTCGTACTTTTAGTTACTATTTTTGGTTCTGCTTGTTTCATTCGACCGATTTTTAACGTTCTGGCTCTGTCGTCCTAACCGCAACCTTGACAAAAATGTACCCAACTTATGCTTACATAGCTTTATATGTAATATGTATAGTTTTATGATTTTTGTGGTAGATTTCTTGTAAATAACAATATATTGTGTATTAATATTATAGCATTTTGGTACGATATTTTTCAAGATTGTTAATGTAGTAGGATAAAAAGTTTAAAATTGGGAATGATAAATAGTAAAATATTTTGACTGTTTTTATGGCAATAATTTGTAATATTTCGATTACTCTCTCGATTTTTGTTAAAGAAAATATTTCCGTTCAATAATAAATAAAACATTTATATTACTTCATTCAAAACATTTGTAATTATGTCATGGATTTTTGTTCTATTATATTTGATATATGTTTAATTTTTATATAGTATTTATGGCTACTGTACATTTTTAGTTTTTAGGACTTGTTTAAGTTCTATTGTACTGCCTATATTTATTACAGTATATTATTCAATTACACATTAAAATACAATAAAACATTTGTGATGTATTACTCCATTCCATAGAAAAATCCCATTCCTTTTAACGCCGTCCTTCCCTCCCTTACAATTTATACAGGAAAAGATTCATACATCTTCGTCTGACATCACGAATTGAAAAAAAATCGAACCATGCATTTGACTGAAAATAGTAAATACTATTTTCAGTCGCTAGTTTTTTTACCATCTACTGTTTCGACTGTCTTGCGACTATCGACTGTTTCGACTGTTTTCAGTCGATAGTTCCCAACACTAATTTTAGTGTATATAATAATAACAATTTTAAATTCTACATTCATAGTTTTGATATTTGTTTGATCTTATGAACCGTGCTAGAACGGATTGGCCTGGTGGAACCAGGATAATATCCTATATTTTGCTGTTGGTGAAATCTTAATAAGTAGTTAACACTGATCGCTATCGAAAACGAATGATGAATTCGAACAGTGCACTGATACTTTTCCTGAGGGATGAGCAAAATATAGAGAACAAAATGGGCAATATTTTGAATAAATACATTTTAAATATCCATTGCAAATAATGTGTTTTCCAAAATAACGGAACAGAATTACCGACAGACTAGGTATATGTATCCGTAAAACTTGGAAAGCATCCCTCGGTTGAATTAATTTTTGAAAGCACATCAGAAGTTGACAGAAGAGTGCCTGTATTATGGGTATCCTCACGAGTATCTTATTCTAAAAGTTCAGCAAAATTGGAAAAAGAAAGGTTATAACGCATGTTATAAGTTAATTGATGATTTGTGATAGTTACGCTCGTAACTGTTGTCAAACATGGATATCTTATCTTCTACTTAAATCTATCTACTTAAATATTAAGTATGCTATATATACTACGGATAAAATTATCAGACACATAACGTTCAGACATCAAAATCATCTGTGTTCATTTGCATGTCAACTTTTCTGAAAATATTTAGCCAACACTCATTAAATTGTATTCTCTCGTACTCCTACTTAAATTTTTTAACAATTCTTCAACCATCGGTAAAACTGGGTTGTGCTGTAGAATGCCGAGTTAATCAATAAAAATCTGTTGTTATTTCTTCACATAACGATAGCACATTCTGCGTGGGCCGTAGCCATTCCTCTAGTTGAGCAATGCTTTGATTTTACATAGTTACCGGTTCGAACGTTTCTTCATTATCATCGAAAGTTTCGCCTAGAGGCATACTCCACTCATTTATTGACTATTTTCGATATAAAATAGTTCCAAAAAATAACTAGGAAAAACTATACACGTGAATCCGGAATAAATCGCTTCTTTAGCAGCAATCAGCGATTGAATTTTAGATTTTTCTTGTGCTGTCGCGACTATAACTAATTACGTAGGTAGAAGAATGATAAAGAGGTGTAAATGAGTTTGTTAATGGAGCTGATAAGATTGTAAGATGTCACGCACAGTTTTATGCTAGCCAGGGGGAAAGGAAAGAGATTTTATAGCTCGATAAGAATGATATATCAAATTGTATCATAAAGTTTCATTTATCAAAATAATCAAAATCGTAATTAATTTTTTCTTCTTTGCCGTACTGCTGAACAATGAAAAAGTGCCCGACAATGTTGTAAATAGATTATTCAAATTAATTGCAGATGCAATTAAGATATATCAAATTATTTGCATAATATTACAATTTCAATGTAGTTCTAATCTTTCACAAAAGTCATATGACATATTAATTAAATAATGTATTGCTCTCTATATGGCATATGACTAAGTTTTTCAGCTAATATTAAAAATAGATAACAAAATATAGACAGGGGCCTCTAAAACGCTTGTATGTACAATACAATACACAAACATTTGATTCTCATGCCTTCGATGAACTTGTTGAAGCTTATGTCACATACAGTGCCGAATGAATTCAACAAGTTAACCTCTACGACTCTGTGAAGTTATCTTATTATTAGGTTAACTTATTTTTATATATGTTAATTGTCGGTGAAAAATCCAAAGCCACGTATCTATGTAAACAACTATTAAATTCCATGGTTTTGAGAACAGTTTCTATAGTCTATCCAATAAAACAGTGAACTCACGTCATTTAAATTTGTGACGTTAAAGCGTCAACGTTGTCTCATCTACTTTGAGTTTTGGTGTTTATTTTGGCTTTGACTTGATGTTACCCTCATTGGAGAGCATTTGGACCTTTCTATGTTTAGTTCTTGTTTTCTTCGTTGCTGTGTTTCATTATCAAGTCATTGGAATATCACTATTAACTCTTTAGTTTCTTCATAAATTCAATTTAATCATTGTTTTACCCCAATGAATTTGCCATATCTGTAAACTATTTAGTATTCAACCTCTCATATATTCTAACCTATAACCTAACAAGTACGCATATACATACGCACACAAATATTTTACAATGTACAATACGATTTTCCACAGTTATTTTCTATTAATTATATATACACTTTTAGTTATTGTGGCTGACTCTCATCACCTTATCTTAATAATTGTCAGCATTTGATTATATGGATCATTGGATCACATATCCTGATATGTTGACTAACATACTTTTAGTCTGTTTTTTGTCTGTTAGTTAAAGGACTTAGTAAATTAAACGAACAAAACTGTCTGTGTACTCACTGTTTTTATCTATTTCATAAATTTGATCTCGAATAGAGCTAACATCAAAGTGATCTTGATTCCTCCGTTGCTTCATATGTAGGTTTTTAATTTTTTGTAAGATTTTAGTCACAGTGGCCATAATAATATTTAGTGCAACTGCAACACGTTAAAAATATTTTGAATAAAACTGCAGAAACTTAATGTCAAAAGAGGGGCCTCCATAATCTCGTTCATGTTCGAAGTAAGTGACTAAGACGCGATCTGTTTATGATTTACTGTATTTATGCCTTCAGAGTTATCACAAGTGTTAAGTAGCTATTGGAAATGTATCAAAACAAGCAAAGGGCAAAGCCAACGTTTGCTGGTTTATAACTTCTGATAATAACCACCAATGTTTAGAAGAATTTTGCAGATATTTGACAACCAGACGAATTTTATAAGTTAATTCATTTACATGTTCGGACGTATCAGAGAGCATTCTATCTCCTTTTAACTAGTAAAAAATGAGTGGTCCCAGATTAAAATGAATTTACAAATTGCTATAGGCAATACATTCACATCATCATGATGTGAGTTCAGTGTTACTTTTTGTAGACAATAGCATTATTTCAGTGTGTACAGACGTTATTTATAGAAACCTCAAAATTTCTATTCAAAATCCATTACTGTTGGTGTTTGCTTTAAAAGTATCTGCTGTCGAAGCCGTTATATTCTAAAAATTTATGGTGATGATACTCTGTCCTATAAGGATTGACGGTTTCCGTTTCCACAATTTAAAAGTGGAGGTTTTCATGTCAACTCAGCAGAACCAAAATAGTTCGGATACAATGAATTGCGAAACTTTCTGGACTCTATTGCTGTATTCAGATTCAGTTTACATTTTATTGGAAGGATCCAAAAGGAATGAAAATGGTCATCATAAGAATTGCCTGAGGATAATGATTTATCAAATCATTTCAACATCATGGTTTCATTGCTTGTCAGGTAAAAAAACAAAAGTTTTTAGACATATTGATATGGAAGCGGAATATTCATTGTCAGAAAGTCTTGGTGTGCATATGGTGAGATCAGCAAGGTGTAGTGTCTTATGACGTCAATTAGACAAAGTTAATGACGTATTGCTGTAAAAAGACACCAAAAATAGTGAGCAGAAGACCTAAGTTCATTCTTCCACGTGACAACGCGCAACCACATGTTGCAAGAGTGAAAGATGCAATGTTCTAGCTGAAATTCCCACGCTCCAAGCGTACTCACTAGACATAGCGCCGTCTGATTACCACTTATTCAGATCTATGACATTCAGAACTTGGCTAAGATACGGTTTCAACACAAAAAGGAAAACGGATTGATGAAAGGATGGCTAGCATATTGTTCTTTCCTCACAGTATTGCCAAGCTGCCAGAAAGTCGGGGAATATGATGGAAAATAGTTTGATTAATATATATTGAATCAATAAATGCCTTTTTAAAGTAAAAAAATGATCAAAACACATACAAGTACCTAAACTAAACAAATAAATTATATAATATTGTCTTCGACACTTATTACCATGAATCCATTAAATGAACTTGCTGACAATATTAGCCGTCGATTAAAATAAAATATACACAGTTTTCTTTCAACAAAACGAGTTTTTTTATATTTGTTGTTGATGTTTTTTTGCTTCGTTTTTATTTCTCCGTTATTTGTAAATACCAAAAAAGAAATAACGTAAACATTTATATTAGCATTTTTTATAATTTCTGTGTGTTTCTCACCAATCAATATTTACAGGCGAAATATAAAAAAGAACGTAAATTGCCAAAATCCAGAACATTCTTTTAATCGTATAATTATAAACTAAACATATTGCCTTAAATAATTTAAGCGCTTTATCTTTGGCTATTGACTAAAGTGTTTACCGCTATAAATTTTCTTTTAACATGGTACTGTGTCAGGTCCTATTATTTTTCGGGTTTGTGTAAAGCCTGTGCGAATGTTTATCCAATCTGCTCTATCGTTACGTCGTAAATTCGATTGTTTTACACAGGTTTCTTCGATTTCGCGAACTTAAATTATTCCAGGTGCTTTTTCGGTTAATTGACGTGTAATGTAAACAGGAACACGTCCCTAATGTAAATATTTGCATTTCTGTTTTATATAATGGCCTTTTTTGCATAACTATATTGTACGAAAGACAAAATTAAATAACAAATGTTATTTTCATACCGATACTAGTTTATTACGTGTTGGAATTTCGAATTTGTAGCGTTTTAGTTACCTAGTATGAAAGATGGTACTAGAGGTACCAACATTCAGTTGTTTCGTCTAAAATTAAGTAACGCCGAATATACATTTTCAACGTTCTATGAATAGCGTATTCATATAATGAATAACTCAATAACATTAAATGGAAAACGGTTATTTTATGGAAGAAAATGTCAGAACCATCGAATTTAACAAATAAGTTAGATTGTTTAACGGTTGTTTATATTTGTATTTTCACCAACAGATATCGTTTACGAAAATATATTGAATCATCTAATGTCACTAACACACCAATCACCTTCTGTGCCATATTGCTTATAATTGCCATAAGCGCCTTTATTGAGTTAAAAGTGTTTCTACTTTAATATTTAACTTCTGTTATGCTTTTGTTTTTGATAGATTTTTTACTTTTTACGTGATTTTAAAATGGCAATAATTTGATGGTAGTTAAAAAGTAACATTGTATTCTTTACAGAAAGAAAATTTTTTTGAAATATGGAAAGTTTAAAACACAAAAAAGTATTATTAATATTTGTGTTGCATAGTAACAAAAGAACAGTGCTAAATGTGTAAAACATATATAGGAATGAGCTCCCAACTGTAGCTCTAGAAATTGATATAATTGAGTGTTATTATTACAGACAGAGAAATTCCGTATAAATCTTTATCGTCTCGATTTTAGTCGGTTAAAGCTTCATCAAACTTTCTGGTCAGAATATTGGCCAAAATTCTCAATTTTTCTCGAAAATTTAAAAACATCAGAATAAGAGGAAAGTGACTAACATTAACATATAAAATGTCGTATCTAACACTACACGTAAACAATTTATTGTACATTTTTATTTAGGGTTTTTAATTCATTCATCTCCTCTTTCGTAGGAAAATTGTTTTTTTTTCGATTCCTGAATATTTCAATTTTGCATCTATTCCCAGGCAGGATGTTAATTTTTTGACTTCTACGAGCACGTTACTAAACCTTTTGTTTGATTTATATTATTTTAAAATGGCACTGGAATTGATAAAATTTACGTACGTGCGTGAAATACATTTTTTGTTTGTAGAATCTTGGTAACCAAATCAAATTTATTTAGTTATTAGTACCAAAACTAATATATACATAAATAGAATCATAATTTTTGACGTTTCTAACTGGAACAATATCCAAATCTTTTGTATGGTTATCGAAGTTTTTTTTACACAAAATTTGAAAAAACCTTCATGAATTTGGCCTAACTGATATGTAAGAGGACTAGTTGCATCAATTATGCTAGACCACTAAATTTGAGACATTACTAACTTAAAATATATACTCCTGAAGAATTAAGAAAAAATTTAAAAATATAATATAACCTCTAAACTAGGTAGAAGAGTAGTACAAGTTCACCACTAGTATTGTAGAGAGTATTTGGTTTTGTATAAATTTCATGTAATAGATTTTCAAAAATGTTTAAATTTTACTTTATGGTGCCTTTTCCATTTTGGAATCAAATAATTAAATTAGAAGTATTCAGTAATAATTATTCATCTTCAAATAACCTTGTAAAGCTTGCAAAGCTGAACAAGACTTAAAAATAATAAATTTTCTTTCATATTTGCATTAGCGAAAAATAAAAACGAATATTCCAATACACAATTCCAATGGAATAAATTCCAACAAACAAGTATATTATTACAACAAACAAGTATTCCTCCAAAAAAAATCCTTTTAAAAGGTATATAAAGACAAGGAAACCACGAGGATTTGAATTTCAACAAAGAAAATTATCCGCCCGATTATTTTAAGCCCTAAATATATACGATAACCTATATCATTACGGTCATTAGTACTTGATATTTTTATAAGGCTTTGTTGAAGCAGCGGGCTTGTATTTGATCTGTTGTAATTGGCTTTCATAGATAGACGACAGACGGCCGATGGGTAAAAGGAAATATTTGAGATTACTTTTGTGTTGAAAAGAGATTTACTTTTCCTAAGGGGACGAACAGAAAGAAATATATCTAAGATATATTTAAGAGTAAGTATGTAGAGAAAATGGGACAGGCCAAATAAGTATTAACTTCAAAATTAAAAACGGTAGCAGTTTATCAAATTAATTGCAAGCAGTACTTTATTATTAAAAAGAAAAAATAAAAATAAAAATAGTGGTCATAACTGTTGTCTGTTACTTCAAAAGTCAAACTGCAACGGATGTGGTGTTAGAGATAATTTTAATTAAAAAATATAACCTGATTTTTGCGAGTTAATTAATTTACTTGTCGAATTACCTCAAATATTTTTGTTGTTATCAAGAGAAACTTTCAATGTTTATAAATCTAGGAATATCACACAAACAATAATATTCTAAATATTCTCAATATGTTCAATAATCGGATCGGATGGTGTTAGACGTTTTAGTCTATGCACTTCACTGTCACTTTGCATATATAGCTGATTAGCGGGTACATTAGGATGCACTGACACTCTTTCGAAGTGCTTCACACAAACACGTCAAAGTACACTCTTTATTGGTTCTAGAGGAATATCGCGTTGTTTCGCTTCATTTGAAACTTAGTACGGAGCATCGACAATGTCACGCAACACTTTATTTTGGAACAGTTGTATATATTAGACTTGCTGGCGGTTCCCCATAGTTAGATTCCATATGATCGAATAGGCTTGAGTATAGATTTATACAATAAAATCTTATATAATGATAATTTGGATTTGCGCCCGATAAGCCAATAGATTTGGCTGAGTTTAAATCCCAGTTGTTTCTGTTTGGCGATTATGTGCTTCTTTGTGCATACCAAGATATTTAGCATCCTCTGCTTGCGGGAATTAACAACTATTGATATAGACTGGTGGACATATCCTTCTATGCAACTTAAAATTTATTTGACTGGATTTTGTTTCGTTAGTTTTTATACGTCACCTATTCAGCCATATTTGTATTTGATTTAGGTGTGTTTGTAGGTTAATTGATGCTATAGCTGCATCTTCATAAGAGGCTAAGACTGCCATATCGTCTACATATGTTGTCACGGTGGTTATTTTTGTTGTAGGTCAATCAGCTGTCTACAGAAGATAGAGTACTGGACCCACCTTGGGGGACTGAAAATATTGCATGTAATTCGGTATGTCCAGCCCCTTGGGATATGCCTAGGAAAGCAGCTGAACAATATCTTTTGGCGTTTAAGTCCGTATTTACTTTGTTAACAAGTCTATGCACTTGTTCAATTGTTTCACGCTTATTGCCAAACCCAAATTGGTGTTCTGGAATGAACTCTCAATATAATGAAGATTATTTCAGGTCACTGACAAAAAAAAACGTACAAAATCGTATCAGCTTGAATTAAACGTTTACTTTTAGAGGTCAGTGGCAGAAGTTTTCATTTCTCGAGAGCCTGGACTAAGATTATACAAATCCTTTTGACGTGGTGAGTTATATTTTGCCTCAAATTCAAACAACCAACCTGGAAGACTAAATATTATTTACAATAGTTATAAAATTTCGGGAAAATGTTATTTCTTCTCCATTTATAGATTGGGTTAAAGACGATCTTGCTATATTCATATAAACATTTTTAATCTTAATACTTAATAAACAAAAAAGCCTTTTGGGTATATTCAACAAATTTCCAAATAATATCGAAAAATTCCAGGAGGTCAGGAATTGTTTATTGCACCAATATTGAAGGTCTGGTGGATACATTTAAGATCAAATACGATACAATACAATGGTGTTCTTTATTTACTCTTTTTTAACAACTTTAATTCGTTTCTTGCTTACGTCCTCCTGAGCTTCCGGTTTATTTAACACAAGATTTTATTCCAATTTCAGTAAAACTATTAAAATTGTTAACAAAATATTTGTGTTACCTTATGACAAAAATGAAAATGAGTAAACGTGCCAAATTTATTGATATTTACCTATCATTTTCCGAACATCATAAATAATTAATAAGTGTTGTAATCCCAGCCATAATACAAAAAACCTTTGTTCCAAAATAACACTTCGATATTGTAAAATCGATATAACATTTTGTAACGAAGCAACCGATATAGGAATGAAAACCTGAACAAAGTTTAAATATTAAATATATTTATAAATTGAATACAATAATTTAAAAGAAAAGTCCTTTTTTTCTGTTAAATAGACCTCATTGCACATCAAGTGATGCTTTTAATCTGTGTTCTGCTCCAGAATAATACAGCCTCCTGTCATATTTCTTTGTAACTAATAATTTCTATATTTATCTCTTAAGATTTTTTCCTTGAGAAATGCTTATTTTATTTATAATATTTTTCGCGGAACATTCCCATATATACACACAATATATATATATATATATATATATATATATATATATATATATATATATATATATATATATATATATATATATTATTCATTACAAAAATATTCACATAGTTAAACAAGACAGTAATTATGTTAAAAAATTATTGCCTCATATAAAGATAATTTGAACAAACCTCCACATATATTTTATTCATAATATTTTTCGCGGAACATTCCCATATATACACACAATATATATATATATATATATATATATATATATATATATATATATATATATATATATATATAAAAATATTGACATAGTTAAACAAGACAGTAATTATGTTAAAAAATTATTGCGTCATATAAAGATAATTTGAACAAACCTCCACATTTTAAACGAAGGGATAAAATAACATTTATTATAACCGATCTAAGGATAAGATTTTATTTCTGTTTTTAATAATATCAAAATGGCCAAGCTGGACGTTAATTTAAAACTGCTATCACATTAACAGAAACTGGTTTTTAACTGTTATAAGCGGACAGGTTATAATTAACCTTAAAAAAATCACGCTATTTAGAAAGTGATTCTCTAAAGCTTCTGTGTAACAGTACATTCGTCGTAATTTCAGTTGAGATAAGAGACAAAAAATTCAAAAAAAAAACAAACTTTTAGTTGCTGTTTTGTGTCCCCTTTGAGAAAAAAACCTATTACTAAATCTTAACTGGCTTGATAAATTACTAAATTGAAAACGTACAATTATTTTTACACACAATTTCTTTAACCAGTAACAAAACAAAAACAGATACTAAAAACTTGTGATTACGTTTCAAAAATACAAAGAAATTAATAGAAACGTTAATTAACATCCAAAAAATTAATGAGTTTTAGATTTTTGTGGGTGTACAGGTAGGTAAGAAAAGATAGCATTATTTAAAATTGTTTTAAAAATGGAATTTTATAATTGAAATTATCTTTAATTTTTTGTAATGGCAATTAAACTAAACTAAACTAAAGTTGAAATTAAATAATATCACATCAGCTGTAATATTCCAAACAATCGAGAGTGTTCTTATCCTATTGAAACCGTTAAGGTTTCGTGTTTTATTTAGTTTTATTCAATTTTTAGACTCTTCTTATTGAGCACAACAAGTGGTAGTCGAATGAAGCCATGATTGTTTAATCTAGTGGGTAGAGTAGGGCTTTTCATTTAAGCACATCTATGTGAATTTTGATTCGATTGTCTATAACAACTAAATATTTAACCTTCGATAACAAATTTACGTTCCTCCGCCTTTGAAACTACTCCTCACAAAGTTACCATGATGGTGAAAACAATTTAGGTATTTCAACTACGGATTTTGTCGAGTTGTAGAAGTAAAATTTCCTTCAAATACTTAACTTGACGAATACTTAACGAATATAATAAAGGAAAAATCATATAATATTGGCACGAAAACACTTTTGTTGAAAGTGGGAGATTTATTTGTATACCTAATAATATCTGTAAGTCTTTGGGGAGCTCATATTGATAAATCATAATATCTAATAACAACAAATTTATAGTATTCCCTAGGTTAAACCAATTACAACGATGCACGCTATTTCAGACTAGTTACATACTAATAACTAGTAAGTTCAATACATAATATGATAGCTTCTCATGTGTGATAACTTTAATCTTAATTCAGTTTACTGAGCATCCTAATAACAATCATTTCATAAACAGATCAGCCTGAGGTCTCTCTTCTTCCACTGGCATAAACATTCAACACATAGAGGATAATAGGAAAAGGTTAAACATACAAACAGTTTGACTGACACCTAACCCAGTGTTATTTACATTACAGATATTTACGTATATTATTTAAGTGAACTAATTGTCTAAACAGCTTGCAACTTTATTTGAGTAAAAAGAACCTCCAGGATTTAAAAAAAAGGAATATACGCTTGGAATAATTAGCAGGCAGAATTTTTTTTATTATTTACTTATTACATTGTTGCTAGTCGTTTCCGTCTAAGCTACACTTTGCTTTTATGATAACTTAAATCTAGGTATATAACAAGGAGGACTCATCGGCCCTATCTCAGTTTCTGGTGAAATAATGTTTATACATGTCACTGCTGTATTTTTTATTATATGCACCTCACTAAACAACACTATACAAGATCAGATGGTTTGATTCTTTTGATCCTGTGTCCTGTTCTGGTCGTACCCAAAAGCTGCAATATTTCAATATTCTCATGAGAATGGAGTCTTTCCTCATGCTCCCTTGCAATTCTCTTGATTTTTTGACTGACTGTGGGTATCTGAAGGTCTTGATCTAGGTAATCAGTCTTATAGTATTTGGGTGTACCCACAATACCTCTCAGGACTTTGTTCTGAAAAATTTGTATTTTATTTATGTTACTCTTTGAAGAACATCCCCATAATTGAACTCTGTATTTCCATATAGATTTCACTATTTGCTTGAACCTTAGCATTTTATTATGTACTGATAATTGTGATTTTATTCCAATTAGCCAGTATATTTTCCTATATTGCAATTCCAGTTATTTTCTTTTCTTCTTTATATGTTCCTTCCAGCGAAGTTTTGCATCAAGATTCATTCCGAGATATTTAGCGTTGTTGCTATATTGAATTATAGTATTATTTAATGTTATTGGTGCTTCTACGATCTGTTTATAGGTGAACTGCACATGTACAAATTTACTTTTAATAATTCTTATTTTCCAGGCTTGTGTCCAATTATTTATATTGTCACTTGCCTGTAATTTTCGCGAGGCTTCTTCACTATTGTCTCCGACAGTAATCGCAGTATCAACAGCAAATGTAGCTATCGTAATATTCTCCACTTGTGGTATATCACAAGTGTAGAGTTGATAAAGAATTGGTCCCAGTAGACTTCCTTGTGGCTTCTTCTTGTTTGACTCTAAACATTCTGGTTGTAATGTATGATTTTAATAGTTCGTTGTGTTGTTTTATTAACATTTTCTGTAGTTTATGAACAAGGCCTTCAAGCCAAACCTTATCGAAGGCTTGTGCTACATCTAAGAATATAACTGAGCATACCTGTTTACTTTCGTAGACTTTTTCAATATCATCTGTTATTCTGTGAACCTGGTCAATTGTCGAGTACTTGTTAATAAATCCAAACTGGTGTGTTGGTATTAGGTTTTTTTCATTCTATGAAGCAGGCGGAATGACCGAAAAATAAATCTTAAGAAATATTATAATTAGTCTGTTTTCATAACAACTAAAATTGGAAAAAATATTAAAAAGGTGAATAAAATGAACCAATTGGTTTATCTTTTTAATCTTTTTAATGTATAAGTTTTTTATATACATAAGAAATTATATACCTAGTTCAACTATTCATCATTTTAGTTTTCTTTTTTTTTTGCAAAATAATCTTCATTTACATCAATATTTTTTGTAGCAGGTATCTGAACAAATTCTCGATTATTCTGCGCGATCAAATTGGGGGATGTATTTCGAAACAACAATGTATGTTAGCTTCTGAAAAACGGTGACCCTTTGTTTCTTATCGATGAGTTATTTTTTAATAAAGAACTTATTTAATTTTTATTCAAGAAATGTGTTAGTAATAATTTTTAACCGATTGACATTTATTTGAGAACACATTCTCTTTATCCAGAATAATTAACATAATAAAAGTAATGGGAGCCTGAAAATAGAAATGTGTACCAAAATTGGAAAGTTCCTTAATAAAAATATAATCATGCGTATTAAACAATTTACGGACCAAATATATCATTCATTTGTGGGAATTATCAAAAAAAAAACAAACGGTAAGGCACAAGCAGCACAAACCTTGAAGAGTCAGGGGTGTAATAAAGATGGACATGATAAGAAGCAAATATCAAAGCAAAGAAAAAGTTCAATGTTAAATCATAGGAGTACATAGAAAGGAGACAACTCAGTTGGCGGGGATACTCACAGTCCATGGAGAATGTAAGATAGGAAAGGATGATATGGGAGACAAGGATGGAAAGGAAAAAATCAGAGGGTGACCTAAGCGGATATGGGATGAATGTATCGGAGAAATAGACAGAAGACCAGACAGAAGCAGGAAGACTAAGCAGAAACAGAAAAAAAGACAAGAATGTATACATGGAGTAAGAGAGTATTTACAACAATATCATTCAATCAATCATCAATGTTATCAAATTATCAAAAAATGGGATTAGGTTTTCGATAATATAGTAATAGCTCAATGGTAAAATAAAAGGCAGCCCTACTAAATATCAGATTGATTATAGTTATTAATCATTAAAAGGTACAATATTATAAATTACTAATTAATCGTACAAAATATAAAGCGTGTAATAAAATCGATTTCAGTTTTTTAAACCAAATATTGAGAAATAAAAAACAATAGATGGGTATTTATTAAAGTTTTTTCAGTAAAAATAAAAACCTTTCAATAGGCGCCATAAAAAATAAACGAAGGTGTTGACTGGCCCAATAAATAAATTATGGCCCTTTTATATTTTTCTGAATGAGAATATTTCAATATTTATTGTTGCTTTTCGTCGAAACTCGAACCACGCACATCCCCAGAACGTTATTCAAGGCAGAAAAATCGATATATTACATTATAGTTAATTGCCGAGATACATTGCCCGGGCCAAGTTAAGTACACCGAACTATATGTGGTTATGGTACATTTACCATAAGCCTTTATATTCTAGAGACGATTATAATTATTAAGACCTTTTAATATATTAAAGAGGTGTTTGTGTTCGGATAAAATAGCTTGACAAACGCCGTGAGTCTATTTAATAAAACCGAATTTAATTATGAACGCGGCGTACTATTTCGGTCGGCGTTAGATTAAATTTTCCGTTATTAATTGTTTACATCCATTTATTTATTAATATACTTTATGTGATTTAATGTTTTGCTCTTGAATACTGGGTTGCACAATAAGTTTTGTCTTTGGATACGCGTATTCGAACACGGATTTATTGTTGGAAATCTTCGTTATTCAATAAAACGAACTTCAGTATGATTCTTATGGTATTTCTGTTTTTCCTGTATGATGTTTTAGATCCGAGATCGAGCAGTTTGTAAAGAGATTTTGTACATTTTGTGAGATCTATGAACATTACAACAGCTTATGGTTCAATACATTGATTCTAATGATTTTTCTAATGATATCAGGGTCAAGATTTGAAACGAGATCACTCTACTGTGATAGGTCTAACCCCTTTGCGTGATATTTATTTAATGGTGTACTTGGGAACTTGAGGACATTTTGAATTATTTTTGTTTCACACTAACTTTGTTTCAATTTATCATACTATTATACATTTCATATCATACTTTTCAATTTATCATACTACTCTCATCAAACCTATGGCGTCAAAGCTGTTCATCGTTATTTTATCGTCAAGCCGTTCTTGTGATATAACTATCATTATATCATCATATATGTTACAAAAAATGTTATGTATAATGTTGTGTGTTATCATGTATCATGTTGGTGTTGTTTTGTGTGGTTTTATTCTGCATCCTGCGTGTATTCTGATCTTTTTTTCGCTTTAAAAAGACTTTCATTGAGAAAGATAGGTAGAATGCATATTTGAAGAGATATTTTCAATAACTTTTTGCTTTTTTTCTAGGAACATGGCTATACCGTGTAGAAAAAATTATGTTGCTTTGACAGCGACCTAATCTAGTTTTCAACATCAATTTCAAATAGTGTAAACAAAAGGCGCCATGTCTGTTGGAAACGCTGGTATCCTCTACAACTCTTGCAACATGTGGCGTCACTAACTGACGTCGTGAGATATCTTCAATAACTGTTTTATTCAATTTTAACACTTTGTAATGCCAATACCAAGATATGCACAGCAATACTTTATGGCCATTTAGTTTGTCATAGTAGATCCAGTTTTCATCGGTAGTTACTGACTTAGTTTAAAAAACATTTTCAGTCAATTTGTATGGTAGTCCCTTCCTTTTTGATATTTCCCATCGCAACTTTTGGAAACAGTTGATTCATGAAGTGCTAACGTGAAAGTTATTTGAGAGCTTGAGCAAACTAACACATTTGTTAAAATGCAATATATTGGAATTTCTTGGTCTCCCAGGACACCCCTTCTCACTGACATCAAAATTGCCACTTCTAAATTACTAAAAATCACAGAACACCATAATCATACATTTCTAGAAGTGTAAAATGAGTTTCGACAGCAGGTTTCGTTAAACAGAAACTTCAAACGGAAGCTTGAATGTTGAAAATGCAAATTTGAACTTCCATAATTACCATATTTACTCAATAACTCAATAATATTAAATGGAAACTATTATTTTTTGTATATAGATTATGTAGATGTCAAAACCATCAAATTTAATATAGAATTCAAGAAAGGTCCAGTTTATTAACAGTTGTTTACATGCAAGCGCCTAATACTTCATAGATTCTCTTCAAACCATAGACAGTGTCTCATAACATAACTTAACATGATTTGCAACATATATGTGGAACTCATGACATATCCAGATCTTATACCCTAACACTGTAATAATGTTAGTAGACAGTCTTTACAAGGTAAGTA
Organism: Rhynchophorus ferrugineus; assembly: GCF_030347505.1. Lineage (NCBI taxonomy): Eukaryota > Metazoa > Arthropoda > Insecta > Coleoptera > Curculionidae > Rhynchophorus > Rhynchophorus ferrugineus. The sequence continues at coordinate 34,609,769 of NW_027472585.1, read as the reverse complement.
AATTCGTACGAGTAAAACATTACTTCATCAAAAATATAACTGCAACATCAAACTGTTAACATAATTTCCACACATCATATTAATTATAACTATTAAATATAGACTGTATACTCATTAAATATTAGAAAGAAAAATATAAGAAAGCCAAAATATATTAGAAGTACTATTGACAGCATTGATACTTGACAATTCGTCAAGCCTACAAGTAATTTGCTGATCAACGTTCAGATTACTGCATGATAAAGATGATTGTTTATAGTCAAAATTTAAATTCTTGCCTATAAAATAAACCTACATGAAAACAAGCTCCAAGTAAATGGTACAAATACAAATTAAATTATACTGATAATTTAAATCTTTATAAAATTAGTATAACTATTTTATCGATTACTAGATATCGTCATATCGGATATTAAAAAATCGTGTTAAAAATAGCTATCCTGGTTTTCACAAAGAAATAAATAAAACTAGAATATATAATACCAAAATTACTTTCTTGCCAACTCAATATATATAAGAGAAATTTTCAAATAAAGCTTTCCCTTAAAATTTTTGTATCTGATACCTTCTAATTTGTATGGTACGAATATTATTTAATACTCCATTGTAAGCCAAGAAGAATAAAATGTCGGAAACAATATATCTCGCTGTAGAAACGTTAGAAATTGTACCGGTTAGATAAAACAGCGGATACGCAGCCTGTGTTACGGGTAAAGATATGCCGAATAAATTATTACTTGGTTTCCATGAATGGTAGAAATAGGAACGAGACACTTTTTATTGACAATCCTCGTACAAAAAATATTTTACAAAGGATACAAAGGCCTTTGTGATACGGATCTAGTTGTTTATATGATAAAATTGGGTAGGTTTTTGAAAATACTCTGTTAAGAAATTCTTATTTCAATGTTGTCTTTGTTTATATAGATATGCATTGCTATGATTTTTTTACTTTATTAGTCTACAGGTACCGCTTGTATATGTTTAAATAGAACAGTTTCAATAAGAATACCCAGTAGTTGACTTGGTGCATGGTGCAGGATAATATGATGGTCAACGCGACAAGACCACCCTCCTAATTCTACGATAGTCAGGGAGTGAATAGTCCGCATAGTCCGAAGTTTATGTTTGTTATTAATCAATGTTAATAATTAAAATATTCAGAGGGTACCAGACTTACTTTTATAATATTTTAATCAGCAATAGTTTAATCGCTACAGTCTAATAATCCCTAAAAGGCTCATTAGTTTACGCGTTAGAATTAGTCAGTCAGCATTGTGTCTCTTTTTAACTAGAATAAATATCTGATTCTGAAATGAATTTACAAATTGCGGCAGGCAATACATTAAACATCTTGATAACGTATGTACAAAAAAATTTGAATAGACTGTTGGTGTCTAAGCATAAGTCAACCAAATATAGAGTAAGAGTTTGCCAAGAAGAGCACTGGAGCAAAAAAATCATCTTTGTAGTAATTTAGAAGTATAAAGTGAAGAATATTACTCATTGAATAATTATTCAGATTGCAACAACAATATATTAATACTACTTCTTGCCGACTAACATACAATTTGTTTCTACACTAGCTCAAAACTAGGTACTTACCTAGGAATCGATCATTGATTCTCAGTAGCACTTTTCAATCTTTATTTCTATTTAATACAATTCTCTACATAACTGCCCAAGACTACACGGTTAAGTTCTCTTGAGTTTGAGTCACAGTTCACTTCGGTGTTAGTGGTCTTTCATCATGTCTTGTTGAGAATCTCTTAATTTTCTCTCTGACAGTTGGAATTCAAAAATCCGGGTGAAGACAATTAATCGTGTAGTATCTTGGTGCATCGAGAATAGTTTTCAGGGCATTATTCTGATATACTTGTACACTAGTATTATGTTGATATTATTTCTCACAGAACATTCTTGTAATTGTTTGTCTTAGGTCCATACAGATGTTAGTATATGCTTGTAGGAAAGCAGATTATTATATACAAATAATTAGATTTTCTTCTAACAACCATAATATTATTTTGTATATTAGTTTGAAATCTTTTCTTTTTGATATGCTCCGCCTAACGACTATTCATCCTAAGATACCTAGCATTGCTATTGTATGTGATAATAATATTTATTGATATTTATTGGCATATGAACAGTGTGATGGTGGGTAAATTTAATATACATTGATCTACTCTTGTTGACTTTTATTCTATAGTGTGTAAGTCCACTTATTTATATTGTTGCTGCGTTGTTGAAGTTTTCTGGTTGCTTCTTCGCTATTGTCTCCAATAGCAAGTATCGCAGTATCATCAGCAAATGTAATAAACTATTTCTAACAAAAAAATTGACCCGACTTCAAAAAATACATAAGGAAAAAAAATACATAAAAGATTTGTTTTGTTCGTAATTTAATTTTAAGAACCCAGCGGAATCCAAATCGAAAATTTTTGTGTTATTTGGGCTCGGCACCGACTTCAAACTCATCACTTGGTAGCACTTAAAATAATATTGTAAATGAATAAATACGTTTCGGTAAGTATTAAGTTAAATTGTGTGTTATAGTAGAATATAAAAAAATAGGTGTAATAAATAGGTTAAATAAGGTTTTTGTTAATTTATTTGTAGTTATTATAACGATTATGTACATATTTTATTTAAAAACTTTTTTTTGGTGTAAAAATTCGTTTGGTTATTCTCTAATTTTTAGAGAGTGTCATATATATCTTTCGAAGTCTGTCCAATTTTTTGTTAATTTTCTTTTTCTTTTTTTTTGGTGTTAGCTATTTACTCAATAAATTACGCAGTTATACAATGGGTAAGCTAAGTAAAGGTGCAGCCCTTATGAGGAAAAATAAGGATAAAGAAGCAATGATCGGAAGATGAAGAATTGACAATAAAGAACGATTCTGTCCCCGGGGTTCCCTACCTAGCCTAGGTGATTTGACAAATGTTCTAACTAAACTAGAACAACAAAAAAATACTTTCCGTGTCGGGAACCGAACCCGCCACCTTCGATTGAACTAAAAGCTTTAACAATTACACCATAGAAAAAATTGTTTACAATATTTCTACATATTATGTGCCATAGTGAGTGTTTAAAAAGCAAATTGAATGGTTTTTGTACAGAACTTCCGATTTTCAGTCACACCAGCTCAGCAATAAGATTATACCCAAATATCTTGTTATTTTAGATAAAAAATAGGTGAAAACTTTGTACGTGCTTTTGAAATTTGTGCGTTTCCTTCGATTTTCCCTATTTCTTCCAACACATACGGACTTGGTTCCAATGGGGCCACCTCGGAAGTGCACTCTTGCGAATAAATTTTTTTTTTGAAAATCGGTCCAAACATGATGGAGAAATCGGCGAACATACATTAAAAAAATATATACAGGCGAACATAGAACTTCCTCCTTTTTCGAAGTTGGTTAACACAATGTTTCTAGTTGTGTTATGTCGCATCTATGTAAACATTATATAACACTATATTTATTCTGGTTAATTATAAAATAAATAGACTGGCAAAATATAAAACATACGGTTTGAGCCCTGGGTCTGATAAATTATTCAATGAACGCATAAAAAAATAACATAAAACGTCAAGACGGAGATGGTTTTTGATATAATGCCCTAAAAATTATTCGCATAAAACTGGTTTGTCTGAAGGACGTGAAAAAACCTAACAATATATCAGATGGTCTGAAGGCGTCTTTCCTCGCGGAGGGAATAGTAGCAAGTCCCGCCACGCATATTATCGCTAGTAAAACTGGATATTATCATAAATTTCCCGCCTGTGGCTAAAGTGCTTGGAGGCGTTTTAAAATTAGTAGTTGGGGTGTTTATGACTTTGGAGATTTATGAATTTGCCACGAATGGTAACGGCAATCGATAAAAAGCGAAATGGCCGCGGCGGCCTCTACCGCAACTAAACGCTGTTCAGAAATTACGGCAGCTCAAGCTAAACAACATCTACACACCACATCCTCTCGAATTGGTATATTTGACGAATATAAATCAACAGATGCTGGGGCGCGATGGTTGTTTATGCTTCCGTCTCGACTCAACATCTCGTTTACCGTTATAATTTCATTTAATTGCGAAACAAACATAGTAATATTCTATTTTTTGACTCAATATTTCTGCTTAGATGGTATCGCGAGGAAAATATATACGCCGTAAACAATTTAAAGCATATAGCTGATTTCTAATACTAATGGCCTGTAATAAACCAACATAATAAACGTCAGGTTTATGATACGGCTTTATTTTTATGGATTTCCATATTAAATAGAAATATTATGTTCAAAACTAGATGTCTTGCCGATATATGTCTTGTAATTTTTGTTGCACTGGCTGTCAGATGGCATCTGATCCAATGCTATTTTGAATATTTTGACTGAATCGTTGTTTTGGTGAAGAAACATTCGTACTTTTTGTATAACATTTCTGTTGAATTGTGAACATAATGTTTCAGTCATAGAGTAGTATATAGAGTGTTAATTTAATATATATAATTTCATTGTTTTACTTGGTCTTAGCAGGAAGGCGCTGAGAAATCCATTCGCTGCATTTCATTATTTAGTTTAAATAACCATTACAGACACTCGTTAAAAAAGATATTTTATTAGGAAGGCATTTCATTGGTTGATGATTTTATACACATCACGTGACTAACCCCTGACGTCATATCCTAGTGACCAACTAAATTTGAAATAATACCTAAATATAATTATTAGAATTATTGAAATAAAATTCTACATAAATATAAATATTATAAAATACTAAAATGCTGAAATAATGAAGAATAATTAAATGTAGATATAAAAAAAGAGCTGCAATCTAATAGAGAACACAACATATATCCTGGTAAAATCAAAAATATCTATAGCGCCTTTTCCCTTTTTTATACTTCCTTAGTGGTATCAATTTAAATAAGATGTATTAGAGTTCCTACCTTTTTGTTCCTCCATACTGAAAGCAGACTAAGTCTGTGTCTGTTAATAATTTATTTACTTGTTCAACACAAAAATGTATTGAGGTAAGTTATAATTATTTTTAAGATGTTATTGTTAAAATTGCAGCTCGGATATTTAAAAAGGTTAAGTTTTATGGTATATGTCAGAATGGAGAAAACATACCAAAAAGTAATATTTTAAAGATCAAAAACAAAAAATTAAAATGAATGAAGTATATCAAAATTACTGCTGCGCCTTTATTATAGTAAACTTGAGGAGTTAAAGAGACGACTTAAAGATCTATTAACAATATAATGAAACAATCATGAGATACCATCTAGTCTATAAAATGAGTCTCAATTTGTCTACGAATTCTATTATTTTATTTTGTATTAATGTATTTTTAACGTACATTTTTCGTACTCTGCATGTAGACCCAAACATATCCCGCCTATCTTGGTTAAGTAGCCGTAAGCCAAAATATTGATTATAAATATATTAAGCAATATACATTTGTTTAAGTAAATTAGCACTTTCAAAATAATTAAGTTTTTAAAAGAAACCTTCAAACCTCATACACTTTAAACTTTTTAAAGGGCAATAAATTTGGCTATATATATATATATATATATATATATATATATATATATATATATATATATATATATATATATATATATATATATATATATTTGCACCAAAAGCTTCTCATGTAGTATAATCTCATTTACCTTTAATGTAATAACCATCGCCGTATTTGAAAAGAGTTTGGATTTAAACTATGGGTAATAATTTCATGATTTCTTCTGTTGTATTCTTGTGAAAAACTGAAACTGCTGTTTCCTCCAAGGAAAACTACGTCCTGTTTTTTTTTATTTCCGGACATACACTGGATACAAAATACTTTTGGGACTGAAGATACATTATAAGCAAATAATACTGATTATAACTAAATCACAAAAAAACTAGATGTACTATATGTCAGGAATATAAAAAAATGGTGTCATAAGCAAACTCATGAAACCACAAGAACGAACAGTCGCGTTATAGAAATGAGCTAATGAAATGCATTTGTGGGGCAATTCAAAGAACTCAAAGATTGCTCATAAAATTACAAGCTTTTCTAGAAGATATAGCGCAAACCTAATAAGAACTTGAACCTCAAGCCCGACCGAAACCCGAAATTCAAGCCGGTTCACGTCTTTTGACTTGTTGAGAAAACTCTACGGAGAAAACTATTTAATTGTTCTTTAATTTAATATTCATTCCTTGTCATAGTATTTGTTATAGTATTATATATATATATATATATATATATATATATATATATATATATATATATATATTTATATATATATATATATATATATATATAGCAACTAAGCGTTTTCATGCAAGAGGATGTATTTTGTATTTATTGCCGGTTTTTCATCGCTGGTTCCATTTGGAAATTGTTGGTTCATGAATTGCTGCCTGACAATTACTTGAAAGGTAGTTCGCATATAGGTAAACCGACAAATTTCTTCACCACGATACACCACTTTTCTAAACATTCACCATGAAGCTGTTCTGAACTATTTGCATAAGACAATGATACCTCTATAAAAGCTCGATAGTTAAACATAAGAAACACTGCAATTTAATGGACTCAGCTTCGACTTGTGAATCGCTGTTGAAAAGAAATGAAATCGAGCCATTCTTGAAATAAATAGGTACGGGCTAACGAAAGCTGTTGTCTATAATAAAACTGTTAAAAAAGATCGTGATTGATCGTGATTCATAGCCGATTTTAAAGCTTGTTTCGAAGCCAAGGAAAGGATAATTAAGTGTTGAGTTGAAGATGAACATTACACACATTACAATACATTACTGGAATTGTAATTTAAAAGTCACTATTTTTTAAAGCTTTACTAATATTCAATACATAAATAAGATGATAAAAGCTACTGTTCATTTTTTTCTACCACGGTAATAATTCCGTTCGTATTTCAGTCTTCACAGTTTCAAACTCTTTATGAATGTAAGGAATTCCCACGTGCACTTTGAAAGAAATGGCGATTCCTCAACACGTTCTTTGTCGAAGTGCCGCCACTGAATGCTGCAAACCTTAAATGTTCCTCTAAATTTAGACCAGACATATTAAAGTTCTTTGCATTCGAATTCTGGTGCCCCATCTAAAAATACGCATCGTCACTACGACTGTCTCGTCTGGCCCCGGTCGAAATCCACAAGGAAGAAGGAAAAAAACACAAATAGAAATCCGATCCGTAAAAATAACTTTCACCGCGCGGCTGTGGCACAAACTGAATCTGGGAAAGGTGCGTCTTCGTTTTCCTCATATTTGAATATACACTTGGTTGATAGATTGATCGCTTTGTGCTGAATTTATTCGAGATAAGGGGTCGCTTATTTATTTTGAAATCCTAAGTTAAACCCATCTATGTTTGTCTTGCAGTTACAATATCCTGGTTTAAGATTTTTCGGCATATCGGGAATATTATACCAAGAGGATGCAAATAATAAATATATCCTGCATAGGTCAATTATATAAACAAGTTCTATAACTGTTCACAAAAGATAGAGGGTCTAGAAGGGAATTATATATGCATTAGCCGTGTAAAGGTGTAGCATTGTTTTCACACCAGAGGGCACCAATATAAGTACCGGGAAATTTAAAATATATAAATTAATAATACATGTTATACACACATTTTAATAAAGCATATGTGACATTTTAAGTAAATATTTGGAAAATAAATTCAAAAAATATATATAATTTAACAGAAAGTCACAAGTCAGAAATACTAAATTTTTTCCTTAACAGTAGTAATATTATTTCATAGGAAATTTATAAAAAAAATTATTTTTACTGACAATATATAAACATTTATTACATACAAAAAAATTGATATAAGACAATTTATACTTTAAAAAGTACAAAGTATTACAAAATATATAATTATTTATACATATACATATATAATTTATAGGTATAAATTGTTTTGAAAACAGCACACAACACAGTACAGTACAATATATATTATGTTGAAGACTTATATTTCTAAAGCTTTTCTTTGAGATATCTTTATGATAAATATATAATGGTACGTTATCTGTATAAGCTAAATTATATTTATATGCTGCAATAAAAAATATTTTATTTTAGCCTTTTACGGTTTTGTTGCCATTTTTCACCCACCAAAACAAATAAAACTTTACTATTTTCTTTCTAACTTACCACACTTACCGGGATGCCTGGATGCTCTGAAATAAATGATCAGCTTAGCAACATATTAATTACACTTCATTTAACATAGTGATTATATGCAAAAAAACTCCATTCTAAACATTTCATTATATAAACTTAGATCGAACAGTTCTACTGAAGACTTGACTTCAGCACATAACTTTTATTTTGTTTAATTTGCCTCTAATAATATAATTGTCAGTAAGCTTATCACAACCCCGAAAATTGCTCTTTCTAACGACCCTACAAAATTGTTCAGATTTAAACAGGTCATTTTACCTAAAAATTAACTGAAAAAAAAGCAATCAACAGTATAAAAATGTTTAACACGTTTATTAACAATTATTTACTTAGTTAATTAGAATGATTTAATTTTACTCATTATTTTAATGTATAGAAAACATCTGCAGTAATATATTTTTCCTCACCTGTAATTTCATAGGATTATGGGTTTGACCACAAATTTGTGGTAGTAAAGTTTTAATTGGGTTGGAGAGCTGTGCATATAAACGCACAAAATACTTTAAAGCGTTTAAAAATTTTAAGGGGTATTGTAGATACTCTTTTGCTTTTGTAATATTGGGACTAGATTAAAAATATATATTTTCGTTAATGACTATTTGGGTTTGGAGTTCAAAACTTTAAAAAATTACTGAAATCTGTAGATTCAGCTTTTCCTCTATATTTTCTCTTTAACATTTACATCTTCAAATTTATCTTGCACCTTTCATACTTGTATTCTTACCAAATCGTGTGAATCTATACTTTTTTAAATCATCAAACTCTATTTCAAACAATGGTTCAATGAATAACTATACAGAGACGAGTAATTTAATAGAGATATAGCTAGTAATCCCGAATAAACTTGAGCGATCATGTGGCTCACTAAATCGAATTGCAAAAGCTATTCATGATCATCTCCAAAACTCGTCATCATTACGGGGTCTTATCACCCTTAAAAAAGATGGTGTTTGTACGCAATTGCACTATTGAAGAAGCAAGTTTCATGGAATGGAATTATTTTGAATTGAAGTGTTAATCGCGTTGCTACTTGCCCATGATGAAATTTTATATTTGATAAAATATTTCTGAAAAAATTCAAAACGCCACTATAATTTCTAAGTGTAACAAGATAACCGATATCTATATTTACTTTGTATATACAAATTCTTATATCTGACTCTATATATGTTATGTAATACAACTCTGACTATCCAACCACCTCTGTTTTATAGATAAGAAACCTTTTTGTCGCTTGTATCGCAGTTCAATAAATCGCCTCTTTTTTCCTAAAAATGAAATATTTTTAGGTATAATATAACGATATACTAATTTCTGCATATGCAACTACAATTACCAGTTAATCTGAAATTAGTTTGTGGAGGTGCATTCAAAAAGAACCGGGTATTTGATGTTGTTTTATATTGTTTATTTACTGTTGAAAGAAACGGGTAGTATTATTTGTATTAAATTTTCTTATGCAAGTGGTAAAACGTTCAAACAAGGTTTCAGAAATGTAAAATATTGCTTTCGGCGAATTTGCTATGAGTATAACAATATTTGCGACTGGTATGACCATGTGTGACGTTGAAGATGATGAATATACGAGTCATCCTAACATATAGACGTACCAATCGATAAGAATGTGAAAAAGTAAAAATTGTGCTTATAAATGATTTCTTAGTATTGTTTTTAATTAAAAACAACACAACATTCATCCACCACATTTGGCTGACATGGTACCGTGTAATTTTACTGATTTCTAAAACAGCAAAAGTCTAGAGTACCAGAAATGCCTTGGGGGTTTACGTAATTGACGTCTAATGGGTGGTAATGATACCTATCAATCTAAAATTAAAAAAACATATTTTAACAAATATATAACTAACAAAAATATTGTTGATATCATTCAACTGCCTCCTACATTTGCTATAAAATTAGTGTCGCAGGTGATCGAATAATAAAGAAGGAAAATTTAGTTCGGTCCGCAGACGTTAGCCGACGCTAATTATTCCTAGAACCGTGAAATTAATTAAAAATCCGTTCCTGCCCTCGCTGGAAATTCGTAAAATATTTTCCGGGTCTCCTGGCTTATCGCTTTTTGTAAGATTTTCAAAAGTTTTTCAGTTAAAATTTTCCAGTTACGATCTCTGCGACAGGGCGGCACATAAAAATGTTTGCGCCACGGGCGACGTAACCTAAAAACGGACCAAACTTTCCACATAATTTAAATAAACTTGTGTATCTTTTTTGCTTACGAATGGTTAGTCCGAGCTTGCCTTAACGAGAACAAGTAGAAAAAAACCAACGAGCACAAGAACTAACGGCCATTGTTAAATTGCAACTTTTAACAAGTAAAAATCGTATTTCGAGAAACATTTCCTTTTAAAAGTTTAATTATATAAATATTTGTATAGCATGTTCTTTGATTTTTATTATATGTATGTCTGTGTATAAAATATAGATTATAAATTTGATGAATATACTTCAATAATAAGTTCGTTGATTGCTTAATTACTTTTTATTTATTATCTTTAATTTCAATCTTCAATCTTTCAATAACTAAAAGAACTAAATATTTTAAACCGGCTAGGAGTTTAAAATGTAAAGTATGTTTTACTTCAGATATATGCACAACTGATGTCACAGTAATGCAGTTTTAACCCACAGAGAATATATGAAACGTGTAAGATTTGAGACAAAAATTTTACTAGACTTGGAAACTATTTTATTTTAAATAAAGGAATGGCGACTTGTTTGACTATATAAGTAATGATGACGTTCCAATCATATCAATATAAATGAAACCATTAATCCAAAACATTAATCATTTTATATTATTATCGAACAACCGATGCCATATCATCAATTCTGTATAACAACAGGTCAATTGAAATGTCCCCGATCTACCATAGTAAAACACATTTTTTTCCCAAAATTAGTATTTTTTATTCAACATAATTCCCTTCAAGGGTGATACACTGATTATTGCAACTCTCCAACCATTTTTGTAGTACGATATGTCCTTTGCTTCAAAATATGCCTCAGTTTCGACGATCACCTCTTCGTTCCACGAAAATGTTTTCCCAGCGAGAATTCTTTTGAGATGTGAGAACAAGAAATAGTTGCTGGAGGCCAGATCTGGAGAATACGTTGGATGAGGAAGTACTTCGAAGCCCAATTCATGGATTTTTGACACGGTGCATTATCTTGGTGAAGCAGCACTTTCTTTTTCTTCAAATTCGGCCGTTTCTCGGTTTTCGTCCAATAGCGCTATATAATAGTCGCTGTTGATGATCTTTCCTTTTTGAAGGTAGTCAATGAAAATTATTCCCAAAATACAGACGCCATAATCTTGCCAGCTAACTGTTGCGTTTTCCCACGCTTTGGACCGAGTTCATCGTGTGTAGTACACTCGGATGACTCCAAACCAGCCAGGTTAGTTCACAGCAACTTCAATGCCTTTCACTAATAACTGCGATGCCTATGCCAGGAATCCAACGATTAGAATTTAAGTATAGATGCTTCCTAATTTTAACTATTCACAACTAAAAGGCATTAAGTCCATCTTTAGTGATTATAACTTAGAACAAATTACAATTATTTTGCACAAATTCCACTAAACTGTGTAAAGAAATGCTTCAAGTAACTGCGGAGCAATTGCCATTGCACTGTCTTTTTCTCTTGATAAACTGTTGAATACAACAGAAATATCTTGAAATGAATTTCTTGAATGAAATTAGTTCGTTAAGAAAGAAAACTGCGTGAAGTTTGAAAAAAAGTATTGTAAAAAAGTATCAAACGTGTGAAGTTATGTTATAACTTACAATAAGCATGTCTTATATAAATGTACAACAAGTAAGACAGTGACTACATATTTTACTAAAACGTTGACATCATTGTTTAATTGCATTGGTGCCATTATCCCATGATGCCAATAAAGAGTTTATATTTTTAAGGAAATACATCATACTTTTCATCAAGTTTACCCATTACCGATGATCAATTGCATATTTTGATCTCGGTTAGCGTTATTATCCTAATTTCTATTTTTTTACCTCAATCTATCGATACTTCATCACAAATTATCGATTGAATTTCAATGGCGAGAATTACACATAGAAGAATTAAATGTAAAACTTCAATTATTTATAAAAACTTATCACTCCAATTCTCCAATTGCTCTTTCCAAATCTAATCGAATGTTTCGAACGTTTTATCGAATAAAATTTCTTCAAAACTGCTTCTTTTAACATATTATTCATCATCAGTTTCCAACAGCAGTCAGTGATTTTCTTTAACTCATTTCTTCAAACTATTTGGTAATATGGAATCCAACTATATAACTAAATAAAGTGTTGTGTTCCATTGTCGATGCTCCGTACTATGTTTCGAATGAAGTGATACAACGCGATATTCTTCTAGAACGAATAACGAGTGTAATTCAACAAGTTCATGTGAAGTACTTCGAATTAGTGCATCCAAATGTACTCGCTAATCAGCTAAATATGCGAAGTGACAGGGAAGTGCGAAGACTAAAACGTCTAACACCATCAGATCTGATTATTGAACTAATTAATTAAAATAGTGTTTTATACAGGAAATCACGTCATGAAGTGATTTTCTACATGCCATGTCTATATAATACAAACATAACAAATATTTCTTGCCCTCTGGGCAGATTATGGAGCCATTAAGAGTAATATCTTCAAATTAAGTTCCAAAACCATAGTTTTAAATAGTGTATTGTGGGCTCATCGTTGTATATATTTAGAAAAATATTATTCTTCAATTATAAAATTGAGAAAATACTGTTCAAGGTTTCCTAATAGTTAAGATCGGCCATAAAAGACTTGCGAGTCAAGTGCATAAGACTGCATAACAAAGGAGGCTCCACAGGAAATACCAGCGAAAACCCATTCATGTTTTATTTCCATTAATGATTTTGAATTAAACTAAATCAACTTGTTTTTTGAAACAAATAAAATGGGCAGTAAGAAGTGGTCGAACTTAAATAACTTTTCTTGGTAATTCCATCACTAGATATTTAATGAATTAATTTTGTAGCTAAGATCAAAATATATTTGAATACTCTGTTTCAGAGATATTTGTGTATATTGATTTCTCCAAAGTTTATTAGTTATAGTTTGAGAACTTTAAAATATGAATTTTATATTTTTTTATTTCCATAGTAGCTATTCCCAACTTTGCTTAAAAAATATTGTTTTATAATAATGGTTGAAGTAGAACTAAATATGTTTAGATATCGGGAGATAGGATATAACTGTTACAACTAGGTGGTATAACATATAAAAGTATTTTTATTTTAGCCAACTTTTGCCCGTGTACCGGATATTCTAGCTTAACTACTTACAAATTAAATTATATTTCATAAAAGCATTTTTGAAATAAAAATTTCTTCTCGAATTACGGTGTTCAAACTTCTATCACGGTTTGAATCATCAGCGTGAACTTACAAGTAACTTAAAATGCTTTTAAAACCTGTAAAATATTGATACACAAAGCTACAGCAAGCTTGGTCCATAAAGGAAGAGAAACAAAAAAAAAAGATGTAATATATAACTCTCATGTCAGCTCTACGTCAAATCCGTCATCTAAAAGAATTAATATCAGCAACTTATTATAAATATAGGTTTTATCGATAATCTACATATATTGCTGGCATTATCTTTAAGAAAGAAAACCCTTTCATATTTCGTTATAACAGCTTTAAACCGAATATAGATAACATGTATCCACGCTTAAACGACCGCCTTGTGACAGTTTTGCCGGATATTGTAGCGATATTGAAACGAGCGTAATTCGATCGAGCAGCCTACATAAATGGCAGGAAACGAAAAATTAAGTAAGAGCGATCGTTTCGCTTCATCCGTCCACATTTAAATTAACGAACGTACCGATTTTTTTGACTCGTTATAATAAATTTTTAGATCGGACGGCGATTGTTTACGAGTGAAACTGATGATTAGTGGAACGGTAGTGCAAAAATATCTATTGTTAGGCCAACACACGTCGTAATTTTGATTGAGAACATAATGGGTTTTAGAAAGTAATATTTTATCAGCGCTCTGCGAGCTATAATGTGCTAGATTGCTTATGTTTTATGAGCAATTTGACGCAAATTAACTGTTAAAATCGTACCGAAGAACAAGGAAGGCTCGGTAATAATTGTACTGTAGGGGCACATGGCAATGTTTCCGTTCAGTTTAAGTCATCGTATTATAACTGTCGGGTATAAAAAGAACTCGAAGACATATAATTTCGTTGTTGCTCTTGATGTGTTCTAGCTTCTTTTTATAAAATTGAAGTTGCCTTATAATTATTTTAGTATTTATTGTTAGGTACAATAGAATGTAATTTAATTTTAAATTGATCTATAAAAAGTTTAGTGAGGAGGTTTTACTAATGGTCAAGATGAAATATGTTTCTAAATAATAGTAGCAGTAATAGTTATAAGTAGGTGAAAAGAGCAAAACAACTATTCTATCAAGTACATTCCAAGTAAGTAAGACCATGCCTTCTGGGAACACCTTTAAGTTGGTCAAAAGACAGGAGGTTTAATGCTGAATCGTGAGATTAGGAGAGGAGTTTAAGCAAGAGGTATTCAGATTAACTTTAGTTATGTTAGTGTAAAGAATACTGAAAAATATACTATAGCTTGTAATTGACAACATTTCATTAACACAGATGAATGACAATTTTATACTCTTATAGGAGAAAATATTGGTTAACGGTTGCAGCGATGGCTTCTCTACTGTTTTGTAGTTGACAAAAAGGAATACGAGTATATACGATCGCTAGGAAGAAATACTAAATAATTGAAGGAATACGAGTAATACGATAGAATACGATGTAAATAATATATATTTTTAATGTACGAGGGTCACTATTTATTTTTCGGGAATAGGAAAAAAAATAGTTAAGCTGCGAATATATTTTTATTGTTTTTCAAAATATTTACCACGATGATCGATACTTTTTTGCATACGCTTTAACGAGTTTTCAAGGCATTTATTCTATTCCGAATGGGGTATCTTCAAAACATGATTTTTGAACGCTTCAATAGCTTCTTTAGGCGATGAATGTCAATGATATACATTTTTGTTTCACAATATAAAATTAATGTAATTTAGTTCATATCTGAATAGTTTATGACGACATAATCAGGAACTAAAACACATAATAAAAATATAGGCAAGATATCTAGTAGTCAAGCTTTATCCGGTTTTCAAGGCATTTATTCTATTCCGAATGGGGTATCTTCAAAACATGATTTTTGAACGCTTCAATAACTTCTTTAGGCGATGAAAATTATTTACCGCGCAGTTTATTCTTCACGGAACAAAAAAGTTATTGGGTGCCAAATCAGGGCTGTACGGCGGATGACCCATCAATTCGATGTTTTGAGTGCTCAAATAGTCTCTTGTTTGAACCGATGTGTGAGAGCTCGCATTGTCATGATGAAGAACAATCCGGCGTCTCTTGTTTGTTTTCCTTATTTCACTGAAGACTTCGGGCAAACAAATGGTTGTGTGCCAATCAGAATGTACTGTTCTACAATCCTCTGGAGGCACTGTTGCAATATGATCAGTTTTCCCGAAGAAACAGGCCACCATTTTTTTTTCTCAACTTTTTTTGGATTTGGTTCATCTTGGAACACCCATACAGTTCGTCACCTGTCACGATTTTATAAACGTCTTTCGAAGCATCGCGATTGAATTTCTTAAGCATTTCTTTGCACCAGTCGAAACGAGCTTTTTTTGAGCGATTGTCAAATTGTGTGGGATCCAACGCGAACATAACTTTCGCACAGCTAAGTGTTCATGTAAAATCGCATATATGCTGGTGGAACTAATGCTTAGAAATGCCTCAATATCACAATAGGTAACATGACGATCTTGCTTAATCATTGCGCACACAGCATCGATGTTTTCTTTCACAGCAGCCGACTTTGGACCACCTTCACAAAACTCGTCGGAGAGCGAACTACGACCACGATCGAATTCACTAAACCAGCGATACACGGTGGTTTTTGATGGAGCTTTATCGCCAAAAGTCAAATTAAGTTGATTGGTGCACTTTTGTTATGATAATCCACGTCTAGAATCGCAAAAAAATCATCGCACGAAAATGTTCACGATTCAGTTCCATTTTTTGTCGAGACGAAACTTTCAACTAAATATAAAACAAACAAATAGCGTCCGTGCGACAAAATGTTCTGAGTACGTATATCGTCAAAAATGTCTCAGTGTTGCCAATTCCCGAAATGTAAATAGTCACCCTCGTATTAGTATATCCAATATAACTATCATCAATCGTTAGCACTAGAATTTTATAAGAAATGTGCAACGATAGTAATCAGAATCTATACTCTTTCTTATAGGTAATTACATTGCCTATTGTATATTGATTTTGTAGTTATTATGACCTACGAATTGAACAGCAGACTAGATTTCTCTGAGAGAATATGCCTGATATAATCCAATCTATTATAGTCTACTACATATAACTAGACTACATATACTAACCAAAATGTAACCAATTTTTTTAATTTAGAAAAATCAAGTTTTTTCACATTAAAAAAGGCAATTATTGAGAAGAATTTAACTTTTTATAAACATAATCTTAATTTTCTACAGATGCTTTAATAGTCTTACTTATGATTACTCATGAAACTTTACTGTTATAATATTAATGGTGTAGTAATTTAAACATATCAATGTTTTGTTGATTATCGAAAATTAATGGAAATTAGATTTGATTAAATGCCCTTTAAAAAAAGTTAGTGAGGGTTAGTTCTTGATACAGTTATTATAACTTATTTTAATACATATAAGTTTATTATTTTATTTAATGTTAAGCACCAAATAAATGTCTAATCTTATAATGAAAATTCCGTAAAAAAAGTTTTTAGTAATGTATCGTTTTTAAATCATTCCTTTTACTCTGTTCCACGAGAAACAGGATTAACTTAAAAATTGTGCTCAACCAAAGAACTATCATCACTTTATGTCAGCTTCTATAACTTTTTCCTTCTGACAACATGACGATACTGTGTCGAGAGAATGATCTTGATTTGGCAGACGTGGATCCATCTTGGTCCTTTTTCATCATTTGAGACTGTATCAAAATGAATAGGCGCTTGATTGAATAATTACGCTTGATACAGCAGAACTTCCAATCTGAACCGTTAATAGGCTGTCCTTTCCAACTCTTGGGACGTGTGGTTGAGCGTTATGATTTAGCATCCAAATTGTCCCAATTAACACTGGCACGTATCTAGAGTATATCTTCATTGGGTTTTAGCAGTTCATAATACTTTCACTATATTCACTGTTAAAGTATTGTTACACTTTATGGCCACGATGTTTCGCTAGTGTCGATATGGATGATTCTCCTGTAACTTTACCTATCCTATAACGTTTTGCACCACTTTTTGAACGTCATAATAGGTCGCTAGTCTCGATACGCTCTAGTTGCTAGTAATCAATAAAACAATAATATTGAAACTGCTCGATCGTGTTCACCGTCCTTTACGATTAACACAAAAATAGCAACCTTTAAACAATTAAAACCAAAACTAACATTTGGGATGTGATGGAGCAGCATTACCATACATTGCTAAAAGTATTTGATGCTATTCAACAGCATATTTCTTCAAATCGAAGAATGTCGAATAGTAATGAATGTCGAAAATGCAAGGTTTAGCTTAGTATACACTGAATAATTCAATAATGTTATATGAAAAACAATTATTTTAAGCAAAGAAATATTCAAGCACCTAATAGATTTTTATACACAGCAAAGCGAGTGCGGGATTTATATATCAGTATGCGTTTGACAAATTAAAATAAAGCTAATCTACTTAAGCTAAAGTTAAGAACTAAACAAGTTCGTGTAGTTTGGTTCGATTCAATCTTCTGATTTCCTGTATGTTGTCCAGTAAGCTGTATTGCTTTCACGTTGTTGTGATTTAGTAGCCTTATTTCAATGTTTGTTTTATTTTTATAGTTTAAGGCGAAATCACTTCGTGTATCCATTTGATTTCGAGGTCATCACGTAGCTCTGCGTTGGTTACGTAGCGATAATGATTTGCAATTAGTAGTAGTTGGTAAAATATTTTTTTGGGCAACCCCATAGGTCTGGGCTATATTGGCTTTATAACTGACTGATAAACAATCTCTTTAATTTTAGTTGTAGAAAGTTGAGAGTATCTTCCGACTAACAGTACAATTGCTAGGCTTTCAGTCTTATCTACTCTACTTTTTATCTAATATAATGGTTCCATTTTAACCTACCATCGATATACATTCTGGGGTCTTTGGCTGATTCTGCTAGAGGCATCGGACGTCTTTCAGGTGATATAATTAGGTTTTTGTCATTTCACAGCAACGCAAAATTAACGTGGGCAGATTTAGAGCTATTAAGCTGTATTTTCTAGTCTCTAATCCATTTGTAGATTTTGTTGACTTCTGCTTGTATTTTTTCTACAGCCTTAAACTGATTAATAATTTTTGACATATTTACTGATTTACGTAGTTAGTAGCAATCAATATTGATACTAGTTTAGAATTGATTGATAAGGCCCACAATATTTATTCAATTATGTTAACATAGGCTACCGCGTTTGCCGTAAAACATATTGACCCTTGACAAAGAAAGTTATCAGAATCCCCAATGGGTAAATAATTAAATTTTTCAGATTTCAAAGAAATTTTTTGATATGACCATCTATAATATTTTGATGATCTGGATACTAAAAATTATAAATAAAGATTATTTACCGAAGAAAATAATCGTTTTCTATTAAGACCCCAAAAATATATCTAAATTAATACGTAGACCACATGTTGCTCGAAAGTCGCACACACTTCAAACATGTTTTTCATAGAAAACGATTTTCGACTGCCGCAGATATAAACATGTATGTATTATATATGTTTATTCTCTCCAGAAAAGCATTCTAATTATCCTCAACAACATTATATACTTTAAATTTTATTTTTGACTCTCGCATCGCCCTTTTGGGATTTTTAATATTTTATCACAAATTTAGGAGGTAGTTTATTTTAACTGCTGAACCCTGCCGAAAACCCCGCATTAACCTTCAACTCCTAGTCATATATTGTGTAAATGAAAACACGGGAAACATTTTTTAGCTTAGATCAATCTTGTTCAGTCTCAAGTCGAGTAGTTCTATTTTTTATACTTGTGATAAAAAGTTAAAAAGTTTATTATGGAAAAAAACAGAAGATTTAACATTAAAATTTAATATACCGGGAATAATGTCAACGATATATATTTTGTTTCACAATATAAAATTAATGTAATTTAGTTCGCATCTGAGTAGTTTATGACGACATAATCAGGAATTAAAACACATAATAAAAATATAGACAAGATATCCAGTAGTCATGAAACTAATCAGTCCTACTATTTCCGTTCAGTGTAAAACTGTGTAATATATAAAATGTGTGTTGAAATAACACTAATTAATTGAATTATATAAAGAAATAAAATGGAGGTTATTATTGGGAGTTTAAAGAAAAGCCGGATTTATTGTAAATATTAATTTATTCCTCATTATTACATAACTGACCTATGATGTTACTGATATAATTACTGAAATTACTTAAATTGCAATACAAATAAGCAATAAGATCCTAGCTAGCCTACTCTGAGTAGGGAAACAGAAGATGGTAAGACCGAGAAACCTTACCCAGTAGTGTTCCCATTTCTTTGAAGATCAATGGATCGCCCTTAAATGGTGGTATAGAAATACGGCATCAACCACAAAGCTAAAAGGTGTGCAAAAGATTCTTTGTGAGCGTATATAGGAGAAAGTATCTTAGATTTGGCTGAACATTGGATGGGTTCTGGCTACAACATTCGGTTGAATATACTCAAGGATTTAACTACTATACAAGTCTATTTTGAGAGAATATATCGAGTGGCATTTGGGATTTATAAACACCAAAAATACCTAAAAAGCAGAGTCCTTATCAGTTGATTACACAGCCGAAACAAGCGCGTGTCTAATTATCGTCAGCTAGTTTTAGTTCATAAACATGGTTACAACAGTTCAAACTAAACTTACTTTTCCAAATATTGTTTATACAGGTAGTTACTTGCAAATGTTGCCTTCTTTCTGGCAACTTACCAGCCCGAATACAAAAAATAATCTTTGGTATTCTCTTATTATGTAAAGTCCCCGACTCAGATGTCTCTTAAGTAACATCTATCCATGTTATCTGTAAATTTTCAAGAATTGTTCGATATTTTCACCAAGTTGGTCATATTTTCACCTCTATGATGATCATTTTTCTTTAATACCTAAATAAAACGTTCAATTTCAACTTATAGCGATATCTCACAATATTTTAGATTAGATTGACCTTTAAATTGATCGCATTTATTTATGATAAATTCAGGGTTCTTAAACCTACCTGTTGCAGCAATTGTACTATATTGAACATAAGGATTTATGTTAATTTACCCCGAACGAAACTAGTTTTGAGTTTCGTATTATGACAAACTATTAGACATTTTGCTGTATTTGAATTAACTGTTATATTGCTTTAATATGTGCTGGATTATCTTGATCTGACGCAAATTTTATGGGATATTGTGAAACAAATATACTAGTGCAGTATTTGTGATCGAAATAATTAGCGGAATCGGTCAAAATACCGAAGCATTCACTGGAAGATTTAAGTCTTCCACCAAACGCTTATTGTGTCTAGATCTAGATGGTTCAGAAATGTTTGTCAAATAAGTATCCGATTCCAGCAGGGCTGCAGACAATCATCAACAGAAGCGCCAACATCTCCGTGTTTAACAGCAATTAATACGTATGATCTTCAGATTTATATTCCATTTGATTTTTCGGAATTCTACAATGGCTAGGAAATCTAGTATAGTCATAATTCAACGGTTCCAAAACGAAGAGTTACGCACCATAGTTGATGATGAAGAGTGATATTCCTTTTAAACCCATAACAAGTACAGTTCAAAATGTGGTGTTACGTACTTCGAAAGAATATCAGTAACATATTAGTTAGCTCTAACCTTCAAAAGATGCCTGTATAAATTTGACAGCTATCTGATCATTTGTTTGTGAATTATAGCATTTTGAGTTATTAAAAGGAATTTCGCGCGTTGATAAAATATTGCCTCTTGAAGGTCAAAAATAAAGTTGAAGTAAAAACTTGGCCTGATGCCGAGTTTCCGGATACTGCCCCAGGAAAATCAACCATTAAGGATTGGTATGATAAGTTTAGACGTGGTGAATTGAGCACTGAAAACAGTGAACGCAGTGGACGCCCAAAAGAGGTTGTTGCCGACGAAAACATTTAAAAAATCGACAAAATGATTTTGAACGATCGTACCTTGAATTTGAATGAAATAGCAGACATTCTAAAGATATCAACTGAACGTGTACATCATATCATTCATGAATATTTGGGTATGAGAAAGCTTTGTGTAAGGTGGGTGCCGCGCGAGCTCACTTTTGACTAAAAACAACGACGAGTTGATAATTCGGAGCAGTGTTTGAAGATGATCAAGCGTAATTAACCCGAGGTTTTGCGTCGATATGTGACAATGGATGAAACATGGCTTTATCAGTTCACTCCGAAGTCCAATAGACAATCATCCGAGTAGACCGTATATGATGAACCCGCTCCAAAGCGTGGGAAAACAGTCAGCCGACTGTTGAGGCAAGGTTACGGCGTCTGTATTTTGGGATGCGCATGGAATAAATTTTAATTACTACTATGAAAAAGGAAGGACTATCAACAGAGACTATTACATAGCGTTTTTGGACCGTTTGAAGGACGAAATCGCCGAAAAACGGCCGCATTTGAAGAAAAAGAAAATGCTGCTTCACCAAGACAATGCACAGTGTCACAAGTTAGTGAAAACGATGGCAAAAATCCCTGAATTGGGCTTCGAATTGCTTCCTCATCCACCGTATTCTCCAGGTCTGCCTCCCAGCGATTATTTCCTCTTCTCAAATTTCAAAAGAATGCTCGCTGGGAGGAAATTTTCGTCGAATGAAAAGGTGATCGACGAAACTGAGGCCTATTTTGAAGCAAAGGACAAATCGTACTACAAAAATGGTATCGAAAAGTTGGAAGGTCGCTATAATCAGTGTATCACCCTTGAAGAGAATTATGTTGAATAAAAAAAACTAATTTTGCCAAAAAAATTGTGTTTTACTATGACAGGCCGAGGACTTTTCAATTGACCAGTTATATTCCAATATACTTGCCATTTAACTAAGTGGGGCATGATGACAGAAATGCGAAATTTATGGATCATATGTAGATTTTGGAGTAAGATATAAAATAATATATTTAACACAGAAGAACCCTTACAGAAGTGATTCTCTACAAGTCATGTATTTAATAATTATCACATGAAAGATCTATTGCTCCATCGCCAGAATCTTTAACTACTAAACGTAGTAAAACATAATATTTATTAGAATTTAAAAAGTTGAATGAGAAGTTATTTGAATTTAAAAAATGAAAAATAAAACATTTTTTACGTATGTTAAGAGCGTTCCTAGTTCCTAGAGATTTTTAATGCACTTGGTTTTACCTAAAAATGTTATATTGGCTTAGCTCAATGCCAATTCAAGATTGAATCGAATCAATCATCGCGAGGGTGCAGATTGAAGAACAAAAATGTGCCTTTTGTACGAGAAGAGGTTTAAAACCGGCCGTAACATCTCATGATACCAAAATCTGTTTCAGACATGCCAGGGCTGTAAATTAGGTTTTTCCTTGTGTGACGTGCCCTTTATTCGTAGTTCTTTTTTCATTTCCTTTTTGAGAAAAAAAAAACGAAAAAACGTACTAAACCGGGTTACCGGCTGGATAAAAAAACGAACTCTATTTTTGGAAGAATAAAAAGAGGCCGGGAAAATATCAGTGTTGGCGATTTATTTGTCGAGGAGTAACGTGCACGGTTTTAATTAGAATGCGACAGATTCTGACTGGTCGCCAATTGCAAAGTACAGAGATATAACGATTCACTTTCTTTAACAGCTCTGAATTAGCTTGACAGTTATTAGAAATAAGAAACAACTGCTCTAAATTATATATAGTTGTAAGTAAAATATATAAAATATAAATAATATTATAATAGAAATCGATATAGTCGATCTAGTTCATAATTTGATGATTCTTTACAATGATTTTCCGAATTGAATAGCAATATAGGTTGAGATTAAATGAAGAAAGTGAAGACTAGAGCCGAAGAAAGTGGCAAGCTTATGCTGGAAGAGAATAAGTATTACCGGTATTATCAGCCATGACTGGCAACTTCCCAAGTCGAAGGTGTCTCCAGTACCTCAAAATCCTATCAGTTCTCTCTCCAAACATTCCATCCTGGACATTTCCACAATTTTGCAAGCGACACATCATTACAGATCTGCTCAAGAATAACTATTGTACTTCTTTTCTTAAAACAAAATTGCAGTTGTAGAGCTCTACTCTACTTCAGCTATTCGAACGACTTCATATTTACAAATAGCTGCAAATCTACAAATTACTTTGAAATGCTTCGATTTTATTTGCTGAGTTCTACGCGATTTTTATGGCACTCCAATAAATAACCGTTTCCAACCACAGACACTGATTTATCGTTATCCAATACACTGTTTTCTCAAATTAGATCACTCCCAATTTCTAACTAGCCCTCTTAAAGTATCCTTGGCATGGATTTTTTCTCATGTGGGAATATCTGGTAACGAGAATGCCTGTGCACTAGTCAAAGTGCGAACTTCCAGTCAGTTACTCTCACTCCAACCATTAAAAAGGGAATAAAAACGGTGCCACTAGTCAAGCCTCACCGACAACAAACTCTTTCATGTCAAGCCAGATTTTTTTACCAACCTACCCATACCGTCACACAGAGCTTACTCAATAAAAATTCAACTACGGTTTGACAGACTATAAAAACGCTCTTGCAATTCCGACAGACTACTAGGTTTCCGCCGGAAAATAAATAATACCTATAACATTTAAGTATTAGAAACTACTTATTGACCTATAGTGCCTAGGAACAAATTTAGCTTGTGTTCGCTGTGTTGACACCAACATCGAGTCTTATACACTTCCTCTTGATGTTTTTTTTAGTTAGCCCCAAGCATTAAAAAATGCGTATATAAATTTGAAAGCTGTTGGATCATTAGTTTGTGAATTATAGCATTTTGAGTAAAGCAACTTTAGTTATTGTGAAAAAAAAAAAAAATGGATAAAAAGTAATTTCGCGTCAACACGCGTATTTAAAGTAATTTTGTCAACACAAAATATTGCTTTTTGAAGGGAAAAAATACAACTGAAGCAAAACTTGACTTGATGCCGAGTTTCCGGACAATGCCTCAGGAAAATCAACCATCAAGGATTGGTATGCTAAGTTTAGACGTAGTGAAATGAGCACCGAAGACGGTGAACGTGGTGGACACCCAAAAGAGGTTGTTACTGACAAAAACATTTAAAACATCCACAAAATTATTTTGAATCACCGTAAATTTAAATTAAATGAAATAGCGACACTCTAAAGATATCAACTGAACGTGTACATCATATCATTTACGAATATTTGGGTATGAGAAAGCTCTGTGCAAAGTGGGACACTTTTGACCAAAAACAACGACGAGTTGATGATTCAGAACAGTGTTTGAAGATGATCAAGCGTAATAAACCCGAGTTTTTGCGTCGATGTGTGACAATGGATGAAACATGGCTCCACCATTTCACTCTGAAGTCCAATCGACAGTCATCGGAGTGGACTGCACACGATGAACCCGCTCCAAGGCGGGGGAAAACGCAACAGTCGTCTGGCAAGGTTATGACGTCTGTATTTTGGGATGGGCATGGAATAATTTTCATTGACTACTTTGAAAAAGGAAGGACCATCAACAGCTACTATTACATACCACTATTGGGCCGTTTGAAGCGCGAAATCGCCGAAAAAGGCCGCATTTGAAGAAAGAGAAAGTGCTTTTTCACCAAGACAATGCACCGTGTCAAAAATCCATGAATTGGGCTTCAAATTGCTTCCCCATCCACCGTATTCTGCAGATCTGGCCCCCAGCGACTATTTCCTGTTTTCAGATCTGAAAAGAATGCTCGCTGGGAAGAAATTTTCGTCGAATTAAGAGGTGGTCGCCGAAACTGAGGCCTATTTTGAAGCAAAGGTTAAATCGTACTACAGAAGTGGTATTGAAAAGTTGGAGGGTTGCTATAATGATGTGTATAACCCCTAAAGGGAATTATGTTGAGTAAAAAAACTAATTTTGGCAAAAAAGTGTGTTTTACTATGGTAGGCAGGGGACTTTTCAAATAACCTGTTACACCCAGCCTCCAAGACATTAAGTCAATTATGGAACATAGGATTCCCCTCTCTCGAACGCTTATTTTGCGGAGACATCGGTCACAATGTTTTGAATATATCTATCGAATGAAAGATGAACAAATTCGTCCCAGGCTTCTGTGGCGAAACCTACCCTTTTGTTGGAACTCATATTGTCTTACGGTGGACTAACATTTCCGAGGCCAAAACAGGTGCGACGAATCGCCAACTTTGGCGATTTCTAATGAAGAATATTCTAAATCTTGTGGCTCCAACAGCAGCTTATTGGTTTGAAGAAGAAGTTTCCTATCTTAATACCAAAATAATAGAGCAAAGTCTTTACTTATTTTAGCACAGCTGTAACAAGATTTGTGCTCAGCTAGGTTCTAACTTACTTCCATGACATGTTGATATATGGTACAAAAATTATCACTTGTATCTCCAAAACTCTGGTTAATTGATATTTTTTATGAAGAACTTACGAAATTAGAGGTCGAAATATTTTCACTATTAGGCGGGGGACTATTAGGACCGTTATTGACAGATCTAAGATGCGGCATGTCCCAAGTAAGTGCCATGAGGGTTACTTACTACTAAAATCCTAGTTAATTATTTAACGAAGAAAGTTTTAATCCAAATAAAAAATAAAATAGATCAGTAATTAAAAACTCAATAACAGAAACTCTCATAACAAAGATAACATTCATATTATGACAAAACATAAAGTAAATGTATCACTTTTACTGGTAGCCTGTTATTTTTCATATTTCAGTGACATAATAATCAATGAAATTTAATTAACATAAGTGGGCGTAAACAATGTATATTCACAGTTCTTTGTTGATTAGGCACAAGGCCTTTTAAACCGATAATACCGTAAACATACTTTCATTTTACTGTAAATAAAACGTCGATGAAATTAAAATGTCGATAAAAACGCCGCGAATATTTTGAATAACAGACCAACCTATACATCTAGCTAATTTAAATTCGGCTCATCATATTTATTATTAGTTGTAAAATTCATACATCTTAACAGGATGGTCATTATAAAACCCTACAGGAGCATATTGTTAATAATATTCAGTTTATGACATCATTTTAGAGGTTCTATTAATTTTATGATTTACACCGGAATTGTTGCCAACATACCAGAGTAAACTAGAAAGTAACAGAAACTTGTTTGTAGAATGAGAAGGAACAAATTTCATAATTCTAAGTCTGGAAAGTTCATGACTCTCAACGAGTCAATAACAATCCTAAGAGTTCTTTAGAATTGATATATCACCTAGATTATTAAAAATCGAAAAACAATAACCGCATTCACATACACACATTTTATACTTATTTGTGACTGTTTCCCCTGTTTCCCCAGATTATTTAAGATGACACAGAGGTTAAAGAAATAGGATCTTGCAAGCCTAACTGGCCGCTTTTTGTCATATCCAAATAGCTTGTGAAACTAGTGATAAATCACTTATAAATGTACCAGATACCCAATTTGGATTTCGAAATATCTAGTGGACAAGTGCATAAACTAATTGCTGTTATTGAAAAGTGTTTGCAGAAAATATATCCTCTGCAATAATTATTTACATCTTCCAAGTCTCTCGCAGAGTATCATATTTGAGACGTATCCAAAAGATGTCCAAGCTTTCCTAACTCAATTATTGCCAATTGCTGGAGTCTTATCATTTTTAAAGTAAATTTAGAATATTGCATTAAGAGACTGGACTTTCGTAGGGTAGTGTTTTGGAGCCAATCCTATATCTGTTATATGCTCATGTTATACTAACAACGAAAGAAATAATATTTCAAACATTTTCCAACGACACATTCATTAATTTATCAGTGAACCAGAGACTGGAAAATACAGCTTAATAGACTAAAATAGGTCCAGTCAAATTGGCATTGCGACAAAAAGTCAACGACCTAACTACACAACCTAAAAAAATCCCAATTCCTCAAATGGAACCGTCGAAATGTCACGGTATCCATATCAATAATAGATAAAATTGGAAACATCATGTTTGACAAATATCTGAACGGATCAGTCTCAAACAAATCACTATGTACCTAACAAAGATCTGCACGATGACCTTTAAAGGTTGGAAGAAATATGAAAACATTGACTCTAACCAAACAATACAAACTTGTGTTTTGTATTTAGTGTATTGTTATTTTTATTTTAGATTAACTTGGAAAAATTATGGTTGTATCTGATGATATCCTGATAAATACGATCATATTACCAGATTAAAAGAATATAACTATATCAAATTTATTAACTGTTAATAGTTTATTATACATTAGAAGGAAATATACGAAGAATGTATGAAGAATTGTACGCGAAAAAACAAGTTCTAAGTTCAGGATTTCCCTGAAAAAGATAGTGCGTTAACTATGCAGTGTAACACATCCAGAAAATTGAAGGAAAGAAGGAGACTATTCATGTAGATTAATGAAAGAAGATGAAGTAAGTACGGATGAAGGTGTAAGTAAGGATGAAGATAATAAGGAAGAAGTAAGGTTTTTCATTCGTATGGAGGTTCAGTAATAAGGATCTAAGACATTTTCCAAATTAAGAAGTTAGGATTTCTTGACGATGTTAAACAACAGATAGTGAATTGACTCCCATTGAGTAATTGGAAATAATAACCTGCCGTGGATGTTTTGTGATTTTAAATTATTTTTATTTAAATATTTGTGAGGTTTCGTTGAATATTTCAATTCGTTGACAACTTCTTCAGTTTTATGAACACATAAATATAGAAGGTGAATTTTTATATATATATATATATATATATATATATATATATATATATATATATATATAAGGAATAGTCAAAATCGGTTTTGGATAAGTTTAGGCCAAATAAGTTCTTAAGGTGGTGATTAATAGACTCTGAATAGTTTAAAAAATCTGTCCTCTTCTTCCATTCATACCAAATGACGAATAATGTTATTAGTTGGACTAGTGTAGTTGTGAATTATTATTTTTAAAGACTTTATACATCTATTAAATCCAGTTCTTATATTTGTTCTATAGTTCGTACATATTACTCATTGCAACTATGATTGGAATCTTCTAAGTTGTTCTCCAAACTGTTATGTACCCGATATTCTCATTTTTTCTTATTCATATTCCGCGAACAGATGTACAAGTTTTTACCTTAGCCTCGTATACATAAGTTATTAATAAAAAACGCCCGTGTGTGTATATATGCTCATCATTATATTGCGTTGCTATTTTGAACGGGCTATAATGAAGTAGGAGTGTCGACCGAAGATATTTTTTATCTTGCTGCTTAACAACTTGACATGCCGTATAAAGATCTAATCGGCAGCAAACACTCGCTAGACGCCCTAAATCATTGCCCATTTACGCGCTACAACTATGGCGGTTTCACCACAGGAAAAAATGGTACTCATCGCCGAGTTATTAGCTCTAATTAAAGCTTCGACGCCTCCCGAATCCGTTTAACCACCTCGTCCAATTTCCGATAATATAACCGAAAAAATTAATTAGAAATATTAAGCAAACAAACACCGCTCCGTTCGAAATTCTCCGATCCGTTGAGAGACAATGATGGATTACTTTTTCGCCTTAACCTACAACGGGTGATTTAGTGTGGAGTGTTAAGTAAATTATATTAAGTGCTATAAATGTACCGAGCGCATTTGAGTGACTAATAGTACAATATAACTTGAGTTTATTTGTCAGTTAAACATTGTTGATCTCTTATATAGAGGAAAATAATAAACAAGAATTTTCAGACAATGAAATTTGCCATAAATCTTGTTAAAATATAGGAAAACTGGAAGATATTTATAAAAGGCAAGTCTGTATGGAAAAATAGAATTAATGTCTACATAAAGACTTTTTGTTTGACAAGAGATCGTTTAACTTGTAATCAATTATTAACAGTGGCTATTTCATTTTTATTCGATATGTATACACAAAGCAGACTTCAGACACAGACAGTTTGTAGTTAAGAGGATTTTTTCTTCGTTTCTTTCAAACTAATTTCCATTGAAAGAAACTGTCAATTGCTCCTAAAAAGTGTTAATGTTATTAATTGTTACATTAGATACATTATAATATTGAAAACTATTATTTCATTCACGAATCTTTAACGATACATTTTTTAAACTAATATACGTTTACTAGATTTTCTTTTTCCCAATAAGGCTCCTCTTTCTACAGTTTTTCTTGTGGGAAGAAACTGAAATGTCCCCCAGAAGAACCCAACAGTAATGTGATTTCATTGATAATTTGTTTTTTAAATTTACTGAAAAATGTTTGGTGCTTGTAAGGTCTGATTATACGTGAATTGTATCTGCACACATGCAATTCACATTTATTACTTAATAATTTCTCGCTAATTTTTTTCCAAATTTGGGTCCAATTATTTATATTGTCACTTGTCTGTTGTAATTCTCATGTGGTTTCTTTGTTATATAGCATCATGTATTATATTGTTTTCCATCTGTGGTATATCACATATATAGAGTAGCTCTTGTCAAATAATTTCTGTCAGGAAGATCGCTCCAAGTGAAGATTAAAGATATTCTCTCTAGCCGGAAAACCATCGACGCAGGAGTTCCACAAGGCCCCCCCTGGTACCCGCTTTATTTAATATTTTTCTTTCAGATATCCCTAGGAAACCACAAGTTGATGCAGCTTTTTACGCAGACGACACTGCTTACTTTGCTTCTTCAAGAGTAGCACCTCACATCAGAAGCAGACTCCAAAAACAACTCGATGAGACGGCCCAGTGGTTACATTTCTGGAGGTTGTAGATTAACCCACAGAAAACCCAGGCCGTCTTCTTCCACAAGAAGCGTTTTGCACCGAGAATTTCCCGTCTTAAAATCGAGAACGCCGAAATCCTATGGTAAGAAGAAGCTACCTATCTCGGTCTTGTCTTCGATGGCAAGTTCAGGTGGAATTCCCAGATTCAAAGGTCTCTCCATAAAGGTCAAGCTATTGTTAATTTGCTTATCAACGGGGCCAACAGGCTTCCTCTCTCAATAAAATCTCTCCTTTTCAAGATGTTGGTTCGATCAATCGTTCTATACGGCGCCAGCGTTCATCTAAAATACGTCTCACCTAGCCGAGATATTTTTCCACTCTTCGTCTCTCGGACAATAGATGTATTACTGAGCTGGCCGATATTTTAGGCCAATAGCTCATTCGGCTCTTCGTGGCCTTATTCTGTTAAAACCGACACTACCCCGTCGTGCTCTAACTCCAAATTGTCAGGACCTTCTCCAGCGGGTGATTAACTCATGTACCACAAGCTGCGTGGTGTGATAACGACACCATGTCCTTGCCTGGCCCTTGTGTCTCTTAACGGTGTTACCGGTTATGGGCACCCTCCTTACTAATAGTAAGAAGTATTAATTAGGGTCATTGGATCAGCTGATAGGGTGGGGTTTAGTCAATAGCCCAGAGACAGTCTCCACCTAACCAGTCCAACTCGCTTATTCCTGCGGGTCTCCCCGACCAGTTATCCGTAACAGGATTCCCCTTCCCGGTTTCAGGCCAAAAAAAAGAGTAGGTAAATAATTGGCCACAAGACACTTCTTTGTACCTGCTTTAGCTACTACTGTAGAGTAGGATTCCTCTTGTTTGACTCTAAACATTCGGGCTGTAAAGCAAGATTTCAATAGTTTAGTGTGTCGTTTCAGTAAAATTCTGAAGCCTATCAACAAGGCCATCATGCCATACCTAATCGAAAGATTGTGTCGCTTCTAAGAATATAACTGAATATGTCTTTTTGAACTGTTATATAAATATGAATTTACTGAAAACCAGAATTCCAAAACTTGAAAACCAACATATTTTAAATTGATGATATCAATTCCCATTTGAGACATATCTCCTTTAATATTAATTTTATATTATTATTATTAAGTACTGTTATAATACTGTATAAATATCCCATTAAGTGGAACAATGATATGATATATGTCTAAATCTAAATCTATATGTAAGTCTAAATATGTGATATATGTGTAAATATATCGTAAAATATCTAACTGTTTTTAGTGAATGATATATAATTCTCATATCGTGTCGATAATAATACCTACCGAAAAACAAACCCGTCATTAAAAAATCTCCCAGGACATGAAACGTGTTGCGCAACTGTAAAACTATCAACAATGATCCAACAGATTTATTTGGACGATTCCAATTAAACAAACTCGATATAATTATACCCAATCACCATATTTAATGGTAATTATTGTAGACGATCGAAACCATTGTAGAAGAGAATGGCGAAAACCTATAATCAATAACTATGGCCGGGTATTAGAAGGTACCCCTACACCTAATTAGTAGCGCCGCATTTTATTCCACAGACCGAGAGCTCGGAAATCGCCGATCTCGAAGGTGGAAGGAATCCCCGATAGGGATCGGTAACAGGTTAGTCCATTCTCGAAATTAAGCGATAATGATAAGTTGGCGGGCTCCAGATCGAGTGCATTGTGATCCGAATTGTAAATTTGTACTAGGAGGAAAATCTCATTTTGCTAGGATGGAGATTATGCAAATCAGCCAGTTCTAACGAACAAATTATATTCGGGATTTTTGACCCAGATTTGTCTGGGCAAAAAGCTGCAGCTTCAGAAAATCAGTATGGAAATCAGATTAAGACTGACTAACCTTTAATTTGTTTCCAAGGGAATAGTTTCTAACTGGCTTAAATTCATTTAAGCTATAAATCTTAAAGAAGACTAGTCTCCAGTGATAATCGATTCACTTAACTTATTAAAATTAAACATTAATACGTGACGTGAAAAGATCCATATCAATGGTTAACAATAAATTTTCTCTAAAAGGTGCTTTAGCATTGTTACTTTATGGAAAAGTAAAAATAATATTACATTTTTACCATACGATACACCCAGCTAATACTGCAAGAGGAAGAAGTACAATAATAATTGAAAATAATATTTCTCACTCAGAAATAGGACTCAGATTGGTAGAAAATTAAGTAACAGCGATAGCAAATCATTCAGGCAGGCCATCTACTGGCCACCAAGATAGTCAGGAAAACTATCGGAATGTATTTACACTCAACAACTTAGTAGAAAAAATTGTAATTGGGGGCAACGTCAATGCTGAAAATAGAAGATTTGTATCTAGAATGTCATCAGTTAAGAGTTATTAGTTGCATAAAGAGCTGCTGAACTAGGATGCAACTGCATGTCTAAAATATATCTACAAAATATATGTAAATAGAAGAATATGTTGACTTATTTACTAGTGAAGTGAAAACATAATAAAAAAGAACAAAATACAAATCTAACAAATAAACGAACAGACTGAGAATGATTTGCAGAAGAACTCGGCAGTCGCATTTAACTGAATATACCACTCAAGACAACCGAACAGTTTGGAAGCAGAAAAATTGTGTAGTTACATATCCAACAAGCTGGTTGGAATGATACTCCAGAAATTAAGAGTACAATTAAAGTAATTATCCGAAAGGAATTAAGAAATTGTAGCTGGAAACTCTAGGGACGAAATTGAACACCTGTAAAAATAAAATATTTCTATACAATATAACCTAATGTTTTAAAAGGTAAATACAGGAAATTAAGAACAAATCCATGAATAACTATCTGCGACATTTTAAAAAATCTAAACAGGGAAACACATTATTCACTCTGGAAAGCCACCAAATACCCAAAAAGTACAAGTCTACACAGTGCACTTCTGAGAGAACTACGTGGAAATTGGGTACGCAGCAATAAGCAAAAGCCAAAGGAAATTGGTATGAGTATAATTTGCAGGACTTACATGTGTACATTCGACGATTCAATTAGTCACGCCAGAAGAAGAAACTAAAGCTGGTATACCACAAGGAAGTTCATCGGGGCCAATTCTTTACCTACACTATACATGTGATATACCACAAAGGAAAAATATCACGATGGTTACATTTGGTGACAAGATTCTTGCTATCGGAGACAATAGCGAAGAAGTCACACGAAAATTACAACAGAAAAGTGACAATATAAATTAGACACAAACTTGAAAAATAAATGGTTACAATTGTGTCAATCAGCACACCTCTTTTTTATTTCCAGTTCTTCTCGATTATTACATTCTTTGTATAATTTTATAAAATGTTAAAAGGGGAATGAATGGTAAACATATTTTTTCGGTTTTCTCTTTTGTGAAGCTCGACAAGTCGCTTAAAATTTATATCTCCGGACTAGAACACCCTCTAAGCCTAATTTTAGATTCTATTGTGCATCGAGGAGGAGTTTTGTTGCTGTTGTTGATTGAATAAAACAACGTTAAACACAATGTCAGGGCTGATAAAAAATTAACGAGAAAAACCGTTACGTGGTCATGGCAGAACGTAAACCGCTTAAAAATGCAGCCATAATGAAGTGATTACATTACTTATTTAGTGGTGTCGGTGCAAAAAGGGGATGAATACGAAACGAATTGGAGGCCAATGGCGGAGGTAAAGAGAGAGAGAGAGAAAGAGAGAGCAACAGGGGTAAACAAAGAGACCGTACAGTTTTTCATGCTTCCTGTCCCGCCCCGCTATTCCGAAATATTAACGAGACTGAAATTTTAAAAGCCACTCTCACCTGTTTACACAAATATCGTGTTGATTTTGCCGGCTTTTAAAGTTTTATAGACTGTTAGGTAGGGCTACTGCATGTCATCAAATGTTACGTTAAAGTTAAAGCAATTTTTATGACCGGGTTTCACTAATTTCGCGCTAAGTATGAATTAGATTGCTAATATTAATTTAGTAATAAATGAAATAGGACAAATTATATCCTGTTAAAACTTAAACTTTTCCAAATTTAAACAGTCCTGTAAATTATTATAATATTTTATGCTGGTTGAATTTTATAGTTAACAAAGTTATGATTTTGTTTAGCATAACCTCAGTGTATTTTGACTCAATTGAATGACGGTGGATAGCTTTCTGCGACTTCAAATATATTACACCAGCATTTTGACAGTTATAAAGTATGGGGTTTATCACCAAAAGAGACAGTGAGTTGATCAATGCTTTAATGTTTGATAAATGATGACGAAAGTAATACTACCTTGATTAAAATGTGAAAATATTGGGTTTTGTTTGAAAATTATGCGTTATTGTATGAAGTTATTCGTCTCAGGTGTCAAGTCGTTAAACTTTTTATTGAAAATGCAACCGATAGACAAGTTAGAAGATGCAGTTCAAAATATAAATAGTGCATGGTTGTATGGAAAATACTACACCCTACATGTTGAAACACTAAAGAGGCCCATTTTCCGGCTAATTTTGAAAAACTATTCAATATAATTTTAAATGCACACCAAAGCGCTTTAAATATAAGTACAAAATTGATACATTATTTTAATCACAGTTAATAGAAAAGGATATATGTAATTATATCTTGCAGACACAGTAGCTACAGTTTTAATATCGGCGAATTATATAGGTCTGCAAAAATAATTATAATTTAGGACAAATTAGATGGCTCGATGAATGGAGGTAAAACGAAATGAAACAGTGGTGTTTACATTATGTGACCGTTATTTATTGAAGTAACATAAAAATGTAAAAATACAAATGATAAAACGGATGGCAGCGGTGTTACCTGGTGGCGAGGCTTGGGCAGTCGCTGGTGGCACGTCTAAACCAAACGATGGTCGAGTACTGAATGAATGGAAATACCCTTCAATAACATCCCAGAAAAACGTCTCGGGGTTGCCAGCTATTCGTTATCGGGTTCTAGTAGGCGCTGCTGGCACCCCGCCCGTGTTCAATATCTGGGATTGTATATCTGGGTATTTTGTAGACCGTTATTCCACGATGTAAAATTCGACATGCCTCAAGGTCGCTACAATAATATCAACTTTCTTATTCCACCGAAATTAAATTCGAAAAATTTATTTATGATTTACTAGGCAACATAAAGTTTGAAATTCTTTCTTTCGCATTTTTTTTGTCGATCTTCTTATGGTTAGGGTCTTGATAGTTCCCTAAATATTTCTGTATGATCTCCTTTGAAGTGAATCCACCGTTCCTATTGTGGACGGTGGATGGTCGGAATGAAATGTGAGTTAGTCATAAGCCTAGACCCTCTAGTTGTCTGGCCTGACGATTAGACCTTCCTTCACTATTGCTTCTGAGAGGTCTGAAAACTCAAACTATATATTTAACACAATATCAATCGTTAGGACGTGATTTTACAAATTGCGGCATCAATACGAACTGTATATGCAGCGGTTGTAAAAGAACTTTATGTGGGGGTACCAATGTTTCTTAAAGGATGATCTTTTCATCAAATTTAAGCTCGGAATTTCGTAACCTAAGCTTGTTGTGCGAGTTGTACAAAACTAAATTATTTTTATTTCACATAATATGCAGAATTAAAGGTAATATTATGCAATTAGTTTATTTTTTACCAGAATGTGCGAGTTTAAGGTATATTCCTATGAAATTTAAATGCCTACGAGGTAGAAGAACAATGTAAAGCATTAACTGCAAGTCAAAATCGATGGTTAAAAGAAGTATCATTTAAAATCCACCATGGTGAGATTACAAGTAGTTAACGAATTATGAACAAGTGGTCTTTCATCAAAAGTTTTGTTGAATATCCACTAAGCAATTGGTATATTCTATTGGCTAGTTTGTATCACATGATTTTATTGTTTCGAACAATGCTTCCGTATAGTTGGTACAATATTTACGAACCCCAAGTGTTGTCAGTGAAGCCAAGTAAAGTAAAGTAAATCAAGAAGTTAATTAGTTTAAAAATTCAAGTTAATATAATCCATAGAATATGAAGTATATGAAGTCTGATGAATTATTGTAATTATAGTAATTATAGTATATTTTAATTTTTATGAATTGTTCTTATGTCTCTTAAAATTTTAGTAATTTCTCTTCTGATATAAAAATAAAGCATTGTGCTGTCCAGGAAACATATTTGATGATATTCTGATGCTGACGCTGAGTATGTATTCTAATACTTACATACTTTTTGGATATGTATATGGACAATTTTCATCTTGGAATATGAAAGTGTTTGAAACTTCATCACGAATATTTATTAGCAGTAATCTAGTCAATGTTCGTAACGAGAGAACCGAATAACACGATATTGTCACCCAAACCTTACTAGAAAAGGTTCTGTAATGATATGAGGTCCCAGGCTTGATTTTAGGAAGCAGGAAGTCCGAATCCCGTTGTAAACGTACAAGTACATGATATATTGTTTATATTTTGCCAAATTAGGTTAACATATTCGTAAGTGACATACATATATAGTCGATTCAAAGTTTTTTTGTACATACGTCATCAAGGTGTTTAATGTATTGCCTGTCACAATTTGTAAATTCCTTTTAGAATCAGACAATATTTTCCTTCTCATTTTATACCAGTTAAAAAGGGACACAATGCTATCTGATTAGTTCGAACATGTAAACGAATAAGCCTGTCAAAGTCGTATGCAACATTCTTGAAAGCGATAGTGATAAGAGATTATAACTCTAACCTATAAACTATTGTGGCTATATAATTAACATTGGTTTTTAGATGTACTATAATGTTAAAATAAGTTATATTTGATAACATTTTTGTTAAATTATTTTAGTTAGTTTCGAATTTTGTTGTTTGTTAATACCAAACTGAACTAAAACTCAGACTTGACGCGGCAACATTGCGACGTTTTGATGTCACAAATTTAAATGACATATGTACAAAATAATTTTGAACAGGCTATATATGCATAATATAATTATACACAATTTAAAGTTGTTTTTGAAATTACAATATTAAAATGTTAAACTGTAATATTATTTGCAGAATCAGCAAATTAAATAGCACATAATTTAGTAAAATATTTACACCTTCTGGGATTTAAAACTACAAAACTATTAAAAGGGAATTAAATTAACATATCTCCCATTATTTGGCGTGTACCATCATAGTATAATCAGGCGTTTAAACAAAGTTAACTAGTTTTTAATTATCTGAACTATTTTGCATAATTCTCGCTACTTAAATACGCAACTAGGCAGTTGCAGGTGAAATTTAACGAATTTGCGTTGGAAACGTATCATTTTTCACATACCGTTCATGACTGAAACCGTACTTTCTTACGCGTTTTCCCACGAAATAGTATCATTCAATTTCCTTTTTGCAATGTCAATTGTCGACCGGTACAACCTGTGTAATTTAGCAATTAGTTCAAAGTCCATGGGAAAAAATGGGCCAGTTTCTACGCAATTCGATGATAAATAAATAAATAAATAATAACGTAGTGGAAACGAACTAGAAAAGTAGGTTTATAATCAGTGCGTCAAGATAAATCTCCTTGCCGCAAAGGTTTTCACTTGTGAACTCCAAACAATTCAATTTGAAACAAAAATTAGTGGGTATTAAGGAGAATAGATTCATGCAAATTATAAAGCAGTAGAGTATTTGTATATTTATAACATACAATTTTAAAAAATACGAAACTGTTTTATGAAATAAGACATCTATATTTCAGAATAGCTATTTGAACACCTAATAAAAAAACAAAACAAACAAAAACGTATCATGATTTGTCATTTACGTTAGAAATAAGTCAAAATTCATATAAAAGTAAACTAAAGCTGTTATTTCCAACGCGTCAGAATATCTTTATTTAATTTAAAAGCAATTAAATTAGTAATTAAACCGTTTGAATTGAAACATGTAATTGTAATAATGTACCCCTGCCTAGAGCTACAGAAAAAAATTCAAGTGGCAGTCGAAAACATTCAAAAATGGAGTAGGGTCTGGAAAATATAACTTAGTGGCTCTAAATTTATCTATACCGATTTTACGTTGCGACGAAGTGACTGAAACCCAATTGTGTCACTTTAGAGATGTTCAATTCAATCTGAATCCGTAAAATCGGCATTCATCTCGTCCTTAGGTTCCATTGGAAACACCTGGTTAAATAAATAGCGGAGCGCCGGCTTGGTGGAACAGTGGTTAAGGCGACAGGACGGTCATGTTGCGATAGTTGCGGGTTCGAATCCTGCTGGGGCCTAGATATAGTTTATGTTTGTGATTGTAATTGTAAATGTCTTTAGAGGCAACAGTGGAAAATCCGAAAAGGAATAATTATTCCAGTCACTCCAGTAAACAGGCTGGGTAAGACCCGATGCTTTCTGGGATGGTCTCTAAGTTGTTCACTGACCAGTCAGTAGGCTTAATGCCGAGGATCGTGGCTCGGAGCCCATGTAAACAGTAGGTCCAGTCCAGATAAACCATCGTTGGTAAAAAGGAGGTTTTAAAATATATAAAAAAAAACAGCTGAACATATAATAATCAAATCTAAATGAACAATACTTGATTAACTTCATCGGTTATACAGCCTAATTAGACTTATTGGGGAATGGGATTACAATAAGACGTGAAAACGACTGGTAATCCATTGCTTCCAAAACGTTATTCGATTAATTATTAATGTTTATCGCTCCACAACCAACGAAGATCTAGACTATGACGTCGAAATTAAATTGATTTACGAAATTATTCAAGATTTCACTTTAAAACATGAATGAATCTGAATGAATTCATGAATTAAATCGCAGCAACCTGGAAGTAATAAAAATACTGGTAAACGCCCAGGAAATTATAACATTGAAGCAAACCAAAACACATGACTTAGCTTTAGTAGTCTAATTTCACAAATTCATACTTGTAGATATCACTGAATTAATGCAAATACAACAGAAACATAAAATAAAATAATTTGTAAATTAATATTGTTGTAAACATAACAAGACAATTGAAAGGCCCCGACCTGACACATATATGGCGCTACTAGAATTAAATCCATATGTTTTTTTTAGTTAGCCCTAACTCTCAAAAGATGCGTGTATAAATTTAACAGCTATCGGATCATTAATTTGTGAATTATAGCATTTTGAGCGAACCAACTTTAGTTATTGTGAAAAAAATGGATAAAAAGGAATTTCGCGTGTTGAAAAAATATTGTTTTTTGAAGTGAAAAAATACAGTTGAAGGAGAAACTTAGCTTGATACCGAATTTCTGGACACTGCCCCAGGAAAATCAACCATCAAGGATTGGTATGCTAAGATTAGACGTAGTGAAATGAGCACCGAAAACGGTGAACACTGTCGACGCCCAAAAAGGGTTATTACCGAGGAAAACATTAAAAACATCCACAAAATGATTTCGAGTGACAGTAAATTGAAACTGAATGAAATAGCAGACACTCTAAAGATATCAACTGAACTTGTACATCACATAATTCACGGATATTTGGGTGTGATAGTGTTCGAAGATGATCAAGCGTAATAAACCCGAGTTTTTGCGTCGATATGTGACAATGGATGAAACATGGCTCCATCATTTCACTCCGAAGTCCGGAAGTCCAATCGACAGTCATCCGACTGGACAGCACACGATGAACCCGCTCTGCAAGGTTGTGACGTTGGTATTTTGGGATTCGCATCAAATAATTTTCATTGACTACCTTGAAATAAGAAGGACCATCGACAGCAATTATTACACAGCATTATTGGCGCGTGTGAAGGACGAAATCGCCGAAAAACGGCCGCATTTGAAGAAAAAGAAAGTGCTGCTTCACCAGGACAATGCACCGTGTCAAAAATCCATGAAATGGGCTTCGAATTGCGCCAAAAAAATGTGTTTTACTATGGTAGGCCGGCGATTTTTCAATTGACCCTTATGTAACGTAAGATGTAATAAAAGCATTTTTAGCCGGCTTGATGGCGCAGTAAAGGCGATGGGACGATCGTCCTACTGTTGCGATAGCAGCGGCTTCGAATCCTGCTGGGGTATGGTCGTAAATTTATGTTTGTGATTGTTTAATATTTGTGAATGTTCTAGGCAAGAGTGTAAAATCCGGCAAGGAAATGACCACAGTCACGTCAGTAACTAGGCTGGGTAAGACCGGACGTCTTCTGGGATGATTTCTAAAGTTGGTCACTCGCCATTCGGTAGGCTTAATGGTGAGGACCGTGGTTCAGAGCCCATGTTAAACATTAAAAAACATTTTTAGAAATAAATATTTGAAAAATAAATCTACCCATTCATAAACCGACATTTTTCTAAAAGTAACCAGTGAATAAATTGAAACATAAACCCTTCTCCGGTTTTAACTTATTAAGGAGTCCTGGCTGATATATTGAAAGGTTCAAGAAAGGGGTCGACTTTCCAACGTTTCGCCCCCACCACTCGGCCAATAATTAAATACGTGTGTGGATTTACCTAGAGGGCGCGCCTGTCGCCTGACCGATCGCAACAAAAGTCCCGGGGGTCCATTGAATTTGTCACTGGGCCCATTCGCGGCACGTGCTGGCTTCCGGCGTCGGGACGCCGTCTTGTCGGCGCCGTTATTGAAACTCGCACTTTCCTTTTAAATCATCCAAATCCCGACCGTTCCCCCGGGGTGGGGGACCCCCTCCCCGCCCGTTCGGCCTGTTTTAAACGACTTTTATGGGGGCACGAAATATGATTTTTCGGACTGGAAAACGATAAAAACGGATAAAGTATGGACGGCGGGACCCTTTTTCCTATGCCGAAAAGTAGTCCCAATTGTGTCGGCTTGTACTACAGCGCGATTCCGAGAGCGAGCAGGTTTTTTTTCCGGACCGGGATCGTGCCGTGAAAGAGAAATACGAACGTTTCCTTTGTACGAGACCCCTTCGGAACATATTTTAAGTCATTGGTTTACTAGGAACTGTCCTAAAAATAAAAATTGTTCCCGGTGCCACGGTAATATGACGGTAATAGGCTACTTTAATATTTTTGGTCGTTTTTCATTTTAAAAATAACGGGTCTTGTACAAATAGTTTGATGTATATATTTTTGGTTATATCTCCTTTTTGCCAACTAGGGATTACCTGGACTGGACCTACTGTTTAACGTGGACTCCGAACCACGGTCCCCAGCATTAAGCATACCGACTGGCCCACTTAGGAATCATCCCAGAAGACATTCGGTACTTATTCTTACCCAGCCTAGTTATTGGCATGGACCAAGGTGTTGCAGTTACTGTTACTGTTGAACGGTACCAAGGCATTAGAAATTTTATTTTGCCTGAAGTGAAAGAGCAAGGACTAGAGGACATACGGTTTCAGCAAGATGGGGCCACAGCACAAACAGCTCGTTCAACAATTTAATTACTGAATGACGTTTTTCTACGAAGACTAATTTCGCGTGGTGGCGATTTAGCATGGAAGCCAAATCTCCGGATCTAACAGCACCAGACTTTTTCTTATGGGGTTTTCTAAATCAAAAGTCTATGTGAATAAGCCCCAAACGATTCAACATCTTAAACACAATATTTGTCACGAAACTGAAAAAATTCAGCATCAGATATTACAGGATGTCATGAAAATACCTTAAAAAGACTTGAAAGTTGCATAGCGAATCGCGGTCATCATTTAACCGATATAATTTTTCAATTATAACGAAAAAAATATTTAAAGACCAAATAAACTTTTTATGTAAACCAAACTTTTTGATCAACTTTGAAACTTTTGAAACCTACCATTTTAGTAAGTAATAGGTTATCTAATAAACTCTTGCCCCACGTTGTATAATAAAAAATGTATATTGGCTTAGAGAATATAAAAAAATATATCTGAACAAGTACACAAATTGTAGGCAAAATAAAATCAGAAGGTCTTAATAAGCAATCAGTGCAATGGTCCCTTGCGCCTTATTATCGGTAAATCGAGCATGAAAGAAGGTTATAGGTCCCACTGCGGAAGTCCCACGTTATTCAATAACTGAAATTTTCCAAGGGCTCTAAAAGAATTTAGAACTTTAGGGGAAAACGGGATTACACAAATGGACCGAAATACCTCTTGTTGCCCAGCCTAAATTATATTCCAACCCAACACTGTAAAAGATTTGTGTTGGTGGGGGGAGCGCAATTTCAGTCTTCGCAGCGAAAACAAGCTGAACCGTCGGATTATTATTTTATCATAGGTTAGAGGGTAGTTTATTTTAACTGCTCGGCCCCGGCACAAAACCCCCATATAAACTTTGCCTCTAAAACTAAAAGCTCTATATAGTATTACGAAGAAACATCTCCATGGTCAGCGGCCCAACTAATCATCTCTATTAAGAATTCATTTATTTCGAGAAATTTAATACTAATTCTAGACCGGATAAATTTGAATATCTTTAGAAATTATTACAGTAGTGTTACTCGATTTTCAACGGCGTTTATTAACTTATTTCTGTTAAATTTCTGTTTTAAACTGTTTCAACATCATGACTTTTCATTTCTTCATTTTTTGTCAAGCGAAAATGAAGAGTTTTTTGTGTCGTGTTCTCTGGCGATAAGAAGTGAAGTTATGGCATCCCAAGAGCAAAAAGCAACAGGTTTGTTCAATGGAACCATGAACATCCATACCGAAAAGTCTTACTCTGCCTATAGTCGGATCAGCAACATGTAGAATATTACTAGCTACTAAAACCTAATGATACTATCATTGTAGATGTCTTCGGACCCATGAACCTTGAACGATTTTTTTATTATTATTCTCTTTGCATTCCACAATCTGGCAGTAAGTACAGTACATTGATATATAGAAAATTCTTCAATAAGTGATCTATACAAACTTATAAATTAGAATGATACTTAATTTAATTATCTCGCTGAATTAGGTCAATAATGGATAATATGGGACGTCAACGAAGGGTAGCTATGTTGAATTTGCTAGCAGTATCCCACAGTTCGAAACTATACGTCCATATGTGCCTAAGAACTGAGTTATACAGCAATATTTTATTATCCAAAGATAATTTGGTTTTACACCCTATGAGCCAATTTAAACCAGTTCATTTTAAACCCAAGTTGTTTAAACTTTATTAGCATATCTTTCTTCCAATTTAAGCTTCGATCCAGAAGCCCATCGATTTCAAGGCCAAATTACTTTGGTCGCAAGACCATACTTTATATATAGTAGGATCATGTAGGTGTCGTATAATTATCGAATACCGTAGGAAAAGTTAATATCAATATGAACTATGCATTAATCGAAAAAGATTCACAATACGCTCAATGACAGTTGATTTTGCAGCATAACAATTCACCGTCTCTCAGAAAGCGAAACAATTCGAAGAAGTTTTTTTATAACATCTTTATTAGATACGCTTAGTACAATCTTAATTAAAATTAAATTATTACTAATATGTATTCAATCAATAATAATTCGAAGAAGAGATGAAATTCCTTGGATGAAAAGTTTTATCGCATCCACTGTACTCTTTTAATATAGCTCCATCACACTACCATATTTTCGCGTCTATGGGGCCCGCGCTTGCAGAAGTGCATACGCCTATTTCGAAGAAGTTACCACGTGTACCGGAAAGTCATTACCATATTTTTTCGGGAAGAAGCTGCGTAATTTTCAAGAAAATTGATAAATGCATTTATTCAAAATATTAGTCTATTGATTCAATTCATCTTGCCCATATTTCAAGCAATTTATGGAAGCCATCCCGTAAAAACTGTTTGTCCTTCAGTTGGTACTAGTTAAAATAATATTGTAAATAAAGAGGATAAAGAGGTTTAGGTCGGTATTGAGCTAAATTTTGTGTATATGGTAAATATAAAATACGTGTAGTAAATAGGTTAAATACGGTTTTTGTTTATTTTTATTTAATTATTGCAACGATTATGTGTAATTTTCAAGAAAATGGATAAATGCATTTATTCAAAATATTAGTCATTTGATTCAATTCATCTTGCCCATATTTCAAGCAATTTATGGAAGCCATCCCGTAAAAACTGTTTGTCCTTCAGTTGGTACTAGTTAAAATAATATTGTAAATAAAGAGGATAAAGAGGCTTAGGTCGGTATTGAGCTAAACTTGGTGTATATGGTAAATATAAAATACGTGCAGTAAATAGGTTA
This sequence comes from Rhynchophorus ferrugineus, assembly GCF_030347505.1. Classification (NCBI taxonomy): domain Eukaryota; kingdom Metazoa; phylum Arthropoda; class Insecta; order Coleoptera; family Curculionidae; genus Rhynchophorus; species Rhynchophorus ferrugineus. The sequence goes on along the minus strand of NW_027472585.1, from coordinate 34,565,249 downwards.
AATACGGTTTTTATTTATTTTTATTTAACTATTACAACGATTATTATGGACATATTTTATTTTAAAACGCTTTTTTTGTGTTAAAAATCTTGATTATTTTTACATTTTTAGTGAGTTCCTTATTTATTTTCTGAAGTTGGTTCAATTTTCTTTAAATACTTTATCCACTAAACAACAATTGACAATCTATATACTAATTTTGGTAATACAGTATACTTAACTTTGTATGTCCCCATACTTAGTTTGAAAATACTGTTTAATACAACCTTGAAATTTTGCAGCTGACCTGACTGACGTCCGATAAAATAAGTTTAATATTTCATGAGACACATGACTCAGTCTTGTTGCAAAAAGTTAGCATAATCATTTATTAAAAGACCAGTTTAATCAATGTTTATATAGAATCTATTAAATTATTGAAACAAAAATAAGATCGAAACGCGCACGTCTCATATAGGGGAACTGTGGAACGTTATAAAATAAAGCATTAAAAACGAAAATTTTCTGTTCGTTCTGCAAGTTCTACGTTCTATTGTAAATCGAACCGAGAAGCATGAAATTAGAAGTACGAATTGATGCGGAGGCCCTCGAAGGCCCCTTTTCCAATACCCGGCCAGTATTGTGCGGAAATTGAAAGGCTCTACTTTAACTTTGAAATAAATCACCACACAGGGCGATCCGCGAGATCTTCCGGTCCCATCCGAAGACATTTATTGATATAAATGTTTTCTATATTAGTTTGGCCACTGTCTGGGCCTGTACGGCACGTATGGACGGGTTTCAATTATTGATGGGCGCACTGGAGACTATTGCGAAACTGCTCGAGAGATGTTTTATGGGACAGCGGGAAATAGAAGCGACAACCTACTTACACGAAGAATAATTTCGACGTATAACATATCGTTTATCTGGTCTTAATGTGGCATATAACGGACCAATATATCGATTGAAATACTTTAATTATCACAGCAAAATAAACACATCACAATACGACTTTTTGGTATCATTTAAGCATTTGATAAGAACTGTTCAATACTTACACTGTGTGACACAATTTTCCTAACATAAGTAATATTATGTGTTTTGAACTGCTTATTCCATTGTTAAAAACATTTTCTATTGATATGGTTGTCTAACCCGTCAGGTTTCTTAGTAATACTGTGAATAGTATTTAGGGTAAATGATGTGGCTCGGTGAATGGAGGTAAAACGAAATGAAACAGTGGTGTTTACATTATGTGACCGTTATTTACTGGCAATATAAAAAAATGTGAAAAATACAAATAATAAAACGGATGGCCGTGGAGTTACCTGTTGACGAGGCTTGGGCACGTCTAAACCAAACGAGGGTTGAGCACTGAATGACCGAAATACCCTTCAATAACATCCCAGATAAACGTCTCGGAGTTGCCGCCAGCTATTCGTTATCGGGTTCTACTTGGCGCTGCTGGCACCCCGCCCGTGTTCAACATCTAGGATTATATTTCTGGGTATTTTGTAGACCGTTATTCCATTATGTAAAATTCGACATGCCTCAAGGTCGCTACAATACTCCCCTGCCAGAATTTTACAATTACTCCAAGCAACAAAAATACAAAAATGTATGAAAAAATATCAAATACAAAAAAAAATTATATACCAAACAAAAAGTGTTGTGTGAAAAGGGCTTTGAAAAATATGATAGTTCGAAACGGTTGTGGTTGGTACGGTTGCGATCTGGTACGGCTGTTGATATCTTCCGGTCCTACAGATACCGTTGCTTCATGGTCGCTTTGGCACTTGAATGTGGTCCATCGGTGAATGGAGGTAAAACGAAACGAAACAGTGGTGTTTACATTATGTGACCGTTATTTATTGGCAATATAAAAATGTGAAAAATACAAATAATAAAACGGATGGCAGCGGTGTTACCTGGAGACGAGGCTTGGGCAGTCGATGGTGGCACGTCTAAACCAAACGATGGTCGGTTACTGAATGATTGAAAATACTCTTCAATAACGTTCTAGACAAACGTCTCGGGGTTGCCGCCAGCTATTCGTTATCGGGTTCTAGTTGGCGCTGCTGGCACCCCGCCCGTGTTCAACATCTGGGATTATATTTCTGGGTATTTTGTAGACCGTTATTCCACGATGTAAAATTCAACATGCCTCAAGGTCGCTACAAGTATTTACGCTTAAAATCTGTAATAGTTCACCAGGGCAGCAAGATCCTTCCATAGCTATTGCATATTCAAAAATTGTAAAAGGAAATATGATATATAATGTATGAAAACATGAAACTAATTTTAGACTTAATCGAATATACAACAAAATACAACAACAAATATTGTTGTGTTCACTGTTTGTGGGACAGTAGAGACACCAAAAACCACTATGAATTTAAATATTGACCAAAAAAAACTGACTTTGTTTGTAGTAAATCAAACGTTAAATATGAACCTTTTTTTCTATAAGAAAATGTGATTCTTCCTTCCTTACATATAAAACTAGGTTTAATGAAAAATGTTATCAAGGCAATGGATAAAAATGGTAACGGATTTTTGTATTTGAAAACTGTATTTCTCTAAATTAAGTGATGCTAAATTAAAAGAAGTCATTTTTATTGACCCACAAATTGACAAGTCATGGGGTTTTAGGCAATTTTAAAGCTGAAAATGCTGAACATTTAATGAATCACTTATTAGAAGAATTTAAAAAGATGGGGTGAGGAATTTCTTTAAAAATGTATTTATTGCATTGTCATTTCAATTTTTTTCTCTAATTTCACCTCACCAGGATATAAAACGGACACAAGAGCATTATCAAGGAAGATGGAAGGTTAAAATGTTAGCAGATTACTGCTGGTTTGTAATGAAAGATGATTCTACCGTTCACAAGAGGAAACGTTAATATTTCATATTTTTCTTTGAGAATATGGCTACATTTTTTTCTATTGACCAACTAAACCTCAGGTATTTTGATTTATTATTTATCTGTAAATATACATTACTATTTTTTTAAAATTAATAATATAAGTAAATAAATATGATTTAAAATAAATTATTTAAAAAAAAATACAAAAAAAAAACATTTTATTTAATGTTATAAAACAACAAAATTGTCACACAGTGTTATTACAGTAAAAACAGTCAGTACCAGTAATAGTAATCAGTAATCAGTGACAGTATTCAGTCAGTAACTAAGTTCAACAATACTTAAGCCAAGTGAACACAAAACTCAATAAGTCGCTATCATTATTCATTAAAATATTCTGGTTGTAAAATTACACACTTATTTCAACGCTCTTCTAACTTCACAGAAGTTTTTCGATGCCATTTTTGTTAAAACGTTATCGATATATTGACGCTAAAATATATCAATATTTCCCAAAACAAAGTGGCTTATGTTATGAAGCCAATCGAAGCCATGAGAAGAAAGCCATCTGCCGAATATAATTTGAGTACTTTAATAGTTGTACCCAAAGTAACTTCTGCGATTGACCAATACATCGAATTAAGTATGGATTAGTACTTTAACATTGCTAGCATTTGAAGCTTAATGTTACAGTTTAAATAAGAAAGCGTTGGCCAGCTTGAATTTAATATATGGTTAGCAATCACCCACATTTTAAGAAACTTACTGAACGAAACTTAAGAAACGCATGCTTGTACCGCAGCGATATCAAGAATTAGACAATTTATTTTTGAATAACAGCTCAATTGAAAAGTTCCCGGCCTAACAGATCGATGGCGCTACTAGAAATCCATATGTTTTCTAGTTAGACGACGAGTTGATGATTCTGAGCAGTGTTTGAAGATAATCAAGGGTAACAAACCCGAGTTTTTGCGCCGATATGTGACAATGGATCAAACATGGCTCCTTCATTTCACTCCGAAGTCCAATCGACAGTCATCCGAGTGGACTGCATACGATGAATCCGCTCCAAACCGTGGGAAAATGCAACAGTCGACTGGCAAGGTTATGGCTTCTGTATGTTGAGATGCGCATGGAATAATTTTCATTGACTATATTGAAAAAGGAAGGACCATCAACAGCGACCATTACATAGTGTTATTGGGCCGTTTGAAGAGAAAGAAAGCCAAGACAATGCACCATGTCACAATCAGTGAAAATGATGGCAAATAATCCATGAATTGGGCTTCGAATTGCAATTTCATCCACCGTATTCTCCAGATCTGGCCACCAGCGACTATATGCTGTTCTCAGATCTCAAAAGAATCCTCGCTATGAAGAAATTTTTGTCGAATGAAGAGGTGATCGACGAAACTGAGGTCTATTTTGAAGCAAAGGACAAATCGTACCACAAAAATGGTACCGAAAAGTTGAAGGGTCGCTATAATCAGTGTATCACCCTTGAAGTGAATTATGTTATAAAAATGGTTTTGTGTAATGTGCAACGAAAAGGGAAAATAAATGAAAAAAATTAATTGGGATTTATCTAGGCAATTAACTTAAATTTGCCCATAATCGATTTGTCGATAATGATTGTGCACTGTGACCGTAACTGAAATAATAGTTTGAAAAATAATACTAGATCTTTTATAGAATACAGTGAGTGAGTATTCTAGATGCTAACCATGAAATATGATAAAGTATGAAATATAATAATAGCACAATCGTCACTAGGGAACTGTGAGAATTACATTATTGAAATCAAGTGCTCTATATTTGCTAAGACAAATGAAAATTGTTTCGATAGCAAACCTACTGAAAAATGTTATAATGATAATTTGAAGATACAAATGCAAAATTATATGACAGGGTCACCAAAATCTTCATTTTATATAGTTGAACGAACTGTATGCTAGGCGATTAATCAAGTAACCAAGTAAAACAGCAGGTACAAGTTTAAATTATGTGGGTTATAGAGAACAGAGTGGCTATGATGTCTAACTTCCGGATAGTTCAGACCTAAATATACAAAGTCAACTTTTAATTCTAGTATTCTAAGATATCTGAAGGTAAAATAAATATTTTGCAAGGATATTAACTTGTATTAAACACCTAGTCGCAAAAATATAAAACAACAGTAGTTTTATAGCACAGTATACAATATCTTTTACTTGTCTCCCACTAATTATTCCTAAAATATGAAATTGCTGCTTGTATTGATCTGTAAGGGAATCTAGGCCAAACTAATACTACAGTTTTATATTATTTGAAATTATCTCCATTTATAACCGAAACGAAAAGAATATATATTTAAATTATAGCTCTATTTAAATGAGTTTTGTTTTAATTTAAGGTTTCATCACCTTCAAAAACCCCCTGATTAATAGTTATTACTCTATTTTACAGTAACCAACTGAAATATCTTGTTACCAATTATGAAAACTGCATCTATAAATTGTGACGTGCTTAATCAGTTACAAGTTGAATTCAATAACTAGTTTTCAGGTTAGAATTTTAAGTAGGATTACTATAGCGAAGTTTCACAATCTAATCTGTATACAGTTCATTGTATACGGTAGTTTCTCAGTATCTAACAGTTACCTCAGAGAAATTCAAATACATTTAGTTGGACTGAAGTATGAAGTATATAGTCACAATTACTGCAAAATTATATTACATATATAGAGTCGGCAATCTATTGGGAATTTGTTGAGAATGAAATTGAAACTATTTTTATGAGTAAATTGTTGCTTTATTCATGTAAAATAGATTCATTTTGTACCATCCTGTGGGAGCTAAGTTTGGATCAAGTTTAATAAATAATAACTTACATGAAGAAGGATGCTACTTTTACAGAAAAATAAACTCTATTCCATACCTTTCTGTCTTTGGCATACTTCCTTTTTATGCTAATCTATAATTTATCCTCCGTAGGTATCTCTCGCATATACCCTTCCAAGTTTACTATGTGCTTATGGAGATCCTTGTTCATAACTCTTCTATCCTGGTCAGTGGCGAATTAAAATTAAAATTACTTGATGTTTTAAGCAAGCCACAATAGAAGGCCCTACTATCCATAAACTAACATGATTCTTTAAAAAAGGCAAAATCCTAGGTCCTTAGCAATTGCTTAATGTGCTAAATATGTTAATCCAGCACTGATTCTGATACATGTCATTCTTTTATAGATAGGATTGTTTCGAAATGTTATTTCCCGTCGTATTTGAATAACAAATAAATAAACTGCATTATATATTATACTTACTTACCTAATCGTGAATATATTAATGTAAACTTAACTTGTTTTAATATATTCTTCTCCTTCATAATTACCTAATATCCCATTATATTTTTGTGTATTGTGTACTTTAGCTATTTCATGATTCTGACTATTTAAGCTACTATTTTTATTGTTTTTCAGATTTTTCTCATTACGTGCGTATTTTAATTTTATTAGTTTTCATTTTCATATTGGTAGCCATGCATATTCCTTTCATTCCTCTTTTTTTCACTACCTGCCTATTTTTCGCACTTATTTTCTTATTAATTTTTGAAAATCTGAATTTTTCTAGTTTTCTGTTAATTTTATTTTTACTGCTATTTTCTAGATCATTGAAAGGTTTGTTCGATTTCCTTCTATTTTTCTCTTGTTAAAATGTCTTTCTTTAATGGTATTAGTGAACTATAGCTTGTTCTTTCTTCTTTTTCCCCATCTACTATTTTGCATTCCCTTCATTAGTTTCTTCAGCTAAATTTTCTTTCTGCTTGCGTAATTTATTCTAAAAATGTGTAACTTCTAATGGTATGTTAACCACTTTTCTGAGCGATTTAGTAACATATTAATAGATTAGTAACTAACTAGTAAAGTTAGTAAGTAAGTAGATATAATTAAAAGCGCATTTTATAGGTGGCTAAACAACTCTGTTATCCTACTTAGATAGTGGCAGTAAAGTATTCATCTGTTCTTGGTCAAAGTTGTAATAATGTTTGCATATAGTCAAATGTCCATAAAATAGACTCCTTTGATCCAAATAGTCCTGTCTCTAAAATTAAGTCACAGTTTCCAGCTATCCTCTTAAATTGTTGGATTGTGTTAAACTCAGTACATTCTTCCATTATGAAATTATGAAATTTTCGGATTGTTACTTTACTGCATTTAGAATTTGGAAGCATTTTCACAAATACTCCTCTAATATGATCAAATATACTGTCTCAACATAAAGCTCTTAAATTTTACTTAAAAATTAGTTGTTCTTGAGGAATGTTCGCAGCGTATAACGAACTAGATCTATACTTTTGACTCAGCTTAGCTTTAGGGCTCATGTAAATAATTTTGTTAGATATATACGTAACATATGTGGGCATTTACTGGTTTTTTGATCACTGAAATCGATATTAACTTTTACTCTAATTAGCGATATTGCTAGCAACAGAATATTGATTTTGTGTAGTTTTTTATTGTAAAGTAATGGATGCATTTAGGAGGACCTACTTTACAACAGAATAATCCCACATAATCTCATCAAAACCATAGGATATATATATGAAGCAAATCACATGTAAGGAAACATAAATATGGCCGAGACGAAACTATTTGTTATAGCCAGACAAGGAGGGAATCTCCTTGTCCAATTATCGCCCTCCTTTTCAACGTCTTTAATGACCAAATAACAAAAACTGTATGTTTACTGAAAATATACAAAATGGGCGACCTAGGTTACACTGATGATGCCGTAAAACCGACTGAACATCAACTTAACTGCTCTGCAAATGATTTAATATGAGGAAAATCCAGAAAACTAAAAGCAGGATAATATTAAAACGCACATTAGTTGTAAATTGGAAATTCAAGGTAAATTTATGCATAGCTTATGTTGTGGTTGGTAAAAAGATTACCAGGATACTTGAATGACAATATATGGGGAAACAAAACCCATATAAAATCAAGTCAATAGTAAGGCCTAAATGACATACACAGCAAAAATTTAATCCGATACATCCAAAACCACCCAAGTACTAAAGTACTGAAATGAGAGGGTACATTACTTAACAAATATCTCCGGATTTGGCGCATGTGCACTGTCCTGCATAGAAAACCATAGAAAAGAATAAACTATATTGTTTTCCTTTCCTAATGGCAATGAATTATTTTCGAGTCGATCCATAGAGTCGATCAAGTGAAAACAACAAAAAAGTATAGGACATTTAGAGTTTGTGATAATAATTATATAGAAATAATAATTAAATTGTTGTGTTATTCTTGGTACTTTAACATACATTGGTTTTAAAATATGGAAGAGCAAGGATAACTGCAGATAACTAAGGTTAAATGTTTAAAAATTATAAAATCCAAACAGCATCAATTTTATTTTTAGTTGGAATGTTAACTGCTAAATGTATAACACATCATTTTCAACGACATCAAATAGGTATTAACGTTCGTCGGGTCGGTCAGTCGGTCAAAATGTGTGGCTGCTGCTGCGATTATTTGTCCGAACACTCACTACTATTTTTGGAAGGAATTTGCACGAGAACTGAAAACACTGGTTGAAGAAATATTGTTTAATTTAATATTAAATTATACATGTGGCCGATGGGATAATTGACAGGATATTAGGTTAGGTAGATGAAGTACGGTAGCGCTGTGGAAGTGGTGCTGTTACAAAGGCATGGAGAAAAAAAAAGAGAGCGAGACGTCGTTGTGATGGTCTTTTATAGCCTGGAACTGCATGGTACCAATCCACCTGCGTTACTAACCTTTGTACTTGTTGTTGCTGAATTCGTGGTGGCCGAAAGGGTTGTGGCGGTCGCCACAGTATCAACACATGCAAAATTTTAATGATGACAAGAACAGAGAAGAAAATTATTCTTATTGTGTTTGTAGTCAATTCATTAATGAGGTTTGTCCATCAAGAATAACAGTAAAACCTGTAATACTCGTACCTTGTATATATTAGATATTTATTTTAACACTATATATTTTAGTAATGATTTAATTTGTACTTTATACGTGAGATATAGCTAGAATTTTGTAAGAGTGAAAATCAAAGAATGTGAAATTCAGAGAAGAAAAAATTAGAAAGTGATACTATGAAATAATGAAATTTGCTACTAAAAGTAGACCTGGATCAAATATACAAAATATAAAACTCCAACGACGACACCCTAAAATCCACGACACTCTTATGATCTAATGACAAACAAGGAAAAGAGAATGCATTATTATGCAGGTAAATGAATTATGGTTTTGTAAAAGATTGATGTATTGACTGGAGATTTCTATCATCTTGAAAGTACGATCATCCATTCGTTTTAGGCCAGTAAATATACAACTTGTTAACCGCAAGCCCAACAAAACGGGCAACACAATAATAGTTACACTGAAAAAATTACGTTTTTCCAGTAATAATTTCTTTTAATTATTTTTTTAGTAATAACAAAAATCAGCAAAAGAAATTAAAATCAAGTCACAGCAAACCTTAGCAACGACTTAGCAGTGAAATGAAGTGAATGAGAAGAAGGAAGTTTATTGAATATATGTACATATCTTGGCCAGTAGAAAGGGATGTTAAACATTAATAAATGGATCAATTAGTTCGATAATAAATAAGGCACATAATTGAATAAACATATATTGTATATAAGAATATATATACTAATATATATAAAATTAATTAATATCGTCTACTACATCAAGACTAATAGTTTCATTAACGTAATAACTTTCGTCGAATTCCATAAAACATAGGAAGCGATCGGAAATTCGCCGATGGCAAATAATGAGCAAACGGTTGCCTTTTTCATTTCCGAAAGACAAACTCGAAATACATCGATATCAATTAAATGATGGGAAATTTGGACCGGTCGTCCCCCTCAAAATTCCACCGAGCCGCCGCCACCTGCTGCGAGTTTCATTATTCCGATTTCTAATTGATACGGAAATTCACCTTCCCCGCAGCCAGTCCGACTGCCAAATTAAAAAACTTAATCAGAAAAACAATCAAAAACTTCCCGCCGACTTATCCAATCGGTTTCCCGGAAATTTATTCACCCAGACCTTCGTTCATAACCCTAACTCTTGGATATTACTTAAACGATCGCCCGCACAAAAAAAGCCGATATCCATTAACTATCGTTCCTGCTGGAGCTAATGGAACTAATAAAAAATACATATTTATTCTTAATTGTATACTGATGTAATTTTTTTTTCAAGTTCCAAACAAGAATTGGAACGATGCCTTTGAAACTTATTCTTCAATTCAAAACAGCTATGTACCCACGTGAACAACGTCGCAATGTTGCCACTATAATTTATACGTTAGAGTTGTTTTATTATATATACATTAAACTTTTTTCCACACTAGTATAGGTAGGGTTCTAGGCGAGTTTTTTTATGTAGTGCTATCTTCCGAAGAGCTAATCCGCCTAATTAACAATTGTATATCTGAGTAATGTACTTTACTTTCATTGGAAAGCTTATTTACGTTTTAGTGCTTAGTGCTTGTTTCCTTTGATGCAATATTTCCGTGTAAAGCCATTATGGTATTACTATATTTCTTCTTAGTTTGTCCTGTTATTACCTGTATACATCTTTCTTGAAAAAACTACATTACTACATCACTGCATCCTCCTTAATGCATTTGCCATATCTGCAAAACAGTTAGTATTATTTTTCTCCTCATGCTCATAACTCTATAATACAATTTTATACAATTAAAGTATATTAATTGTATACTGTCTTGTCTTAGTAATTGTCAGCATTGAATCATAAACCTATATTCATAAAGTCTTATTTAATCACTTTCACTTTCGAAAAGACTAATTAATTACAAATTAATAACTAAACTGTTTATTTCCAATCTATCAAAACTTCAATGTTCTTCATTCAATTCTTCTTCAATGTGTCTGATCGAGCTCACACAACCGAATCTTTTATTTTCGAAAAATGCCTCTTTCCGTAAATCGAGATAATTCTGCTTTAAATATCCTCCTCGATCTATTGTCTATTGTAATAATTTCTTGCAATGCCTCAATCAACTCATTTGGATTAAATATTCAGTGATAGGGAGGAAGATGTAATATTCTGTGGCAATAACGTTCAGTAATCTGATCTACCATTTATCTTTTCTCAGGCTTATTTCAAAAAAAGTAAATTACATAAGCAACAATTTAAAATAATTCATTCTTTAACATGGTTTCCTCGAAACTTATCTTATGTACTTTAAAATCATTCCTTAATTGCGCCCTTTGTTGATGCACTTGTTGGGATCTTCTCCACTAGTGTAGTATGATATGGTGCATTATATATAACAATAACTGATGGTTCCTCCAAGTTCTTTAAAAGCTTATTTTTAAACTACTTCAAAGACAAGTTATGGTGCATTTCTTCATGGTAATCACCCTGGGACTTAGAGGGAAACACTAATTCTGCATCAGGAATAAAATCATTCCTGTTTCCAGCATAAAGAAATATATGTCTGCAATGAATTATTAATATATTTTATGACTAACAAATCTAATCGATAGTTTTACGTTTCGAACGTTTACCTTTTTCCATCAACTTTTCTTGCCTTGACACTATATTATCATCTTGCCATGAGTCACCCCATGTACCATTTTGAAATATCCATGTCTCATCTAAATATACAAATTAATATATTAGTTCTTCTGTAATTTTGTTATATGTTTTTAAAAATTGTATTGTTTTAAAGGCAATGTTTGCAGGTTCAATTAAACCCCTTCATAGTTATCTTTACAACATTTAAATCCCAACAGTGTATGAAGGGATGTTCTACATACCTCAAATAGTTGCATATCTTTTAGCTTTTTATGGATACTTTCAAGACCATAAATTTTCTCTGATATAATTGTATTAAATTATGTTTCAATTGAAAAAAACACTTACTGTTTTTATACATTTCGTATATTTGAATTATGAATCAGCTAACACCAAGCAGATCGTTATTTTTCTTCAGTTTCGCATAAAGGCGGTTTCTTTTTGGTGAATTTAAGATTATATTGTTTTTTATTTTATGAGATATTTTATTAACCGTGCCCATACTAATACTCAGTGCAGCTGCAACACGTAAAAAATATTTTCAATAAAAACAGGAGTTATTTGAATTTTATCAAAACAAAGTTTGCCGGCCTATAACTCGTAATTATAATATTTTGAAGAATTTTGAGACGTTTGACAAACTAACAACTTTTGTAGGCTCTTTCGGTTACATGTTCGAACTTCTCTAACAGCATTCTATCTCCTTTTAAATAGAATAAAATGAGAGGGAAAATATTGCCTTACTGTAAAACGAATTTATAACTGTCGACAGACACATTAATGACGTGCGTCACTACTGTTTTGAATAGACTATACACATTATAGTTCATACTTAATAATCAAAATAATCTTGTTTACTAACTGTATTTTAAACATTGAAGCCCGAATTTAAATTTAGAAATGTTTTTCTCGCCTGAAAAGTGCAGAAATGAAACCTTCGTGCCATACTTCATCCAAGGCTTAATTAAGGGTAAACATTGTCATAATAATGGTTAACAGATTATAAGGTGTTTTTAGATACTTACTAATAAATCGATAGGTTACTAAAAAATCACACCACCACAACATTTTTGTCATTAGTATTAATTTAAAATAATGTCTGGATATTTATAATATAGAGTGGGCAAAAGTCCCACTACCGTTGACGCAATTTCCGCTGAGTGGCAATAATGGAACGATTATTTTCAGTAAATATTGTCACTACTTCTGCGCGTTCTTGTGGCGTATATTTATTCACAATAAAATTTGGACGTTTACACAACAAAATGGTTAAAGCGAAACTGAACTAAAGGTCACATAATCAGGTTGGCGCGCAATCAAAATGGTAGCGGCACTTTTGCTCCACTTTAATGTTAAGTCAAAATGGTAGCCCCACCCTATACATACCCAACAAAACAAAGAGATAATTTTAAATATATAAAAATATGAAGATTTTAAATATCTTGATATTAGCACATAATGAGAATAATATTGGAAGATACATCAAAAACTAAGTTCCTTTTCCTTCTATGAATTGGAAGAAGTGGAAAATTGCACCAGAAACAAATTCTTATATAATAATAATTTTAATACGAAATAAATCACACTTGTATGGACGCCCATTTTGAAGGGTGAACTAAGACAATTTTCAATAGGGGAAGTTGTGCGTAATTCCTCCTGGGAACGACAAAAGTCCCGATGAAAGCATTCGCCTCAATCGTTAGCTTGGCTGTTAAATAATTGGAAGAATCAGTCTTTTGTATTATGCGACAGATGGAGGGCAATACACAAAAAATGGGATATAAATCCATTGCATCGATGAGTCATAACTACACGCAATTTGACGAAGATAAATCAGCTAGTAATAAAGCAATTTGTTGGTCATACGATTACGTAGCATTCCATTACTTGTTATTGGGTATGTGGTGTTATGTTTATTATTTTGTTATTTATGTATGTTGCTTAGTTTAAATTTATTATTCCAGCATTATAAAACACATTCTTGCAGTCTTACAGGCACTAAAGTCAGATTAAATAAAACATTTTTAACGATAAAACTAAACTATTTAACTAATAAACATTAAAACTATATCACAATTTAGTCTTTGAACTTTTAATCCATTAGTTTAATTATTTACTGTATAGACCTAAATTTTGAAAAGTCAATAGTTCATTTAGTGATTGTAAATACATTCCTTTAATATACATTTCTAAATTGTAAAACATAAAATTTCAAAATTGTTGTATTCATATATTCTCTGTTTTATTATAAAACGTGTATTATTTCAATTAATATTTCATATTTAAAATGCTTAGAAGTTCTTATTATAATTCTGAAAATCTTATTTATGGTACTTTTGTTATAATGTTCAATGGTGTAGTAATTTAAATTTATCAATATTGACTACTGAAGCTTGATCGAAATTAGATTTAATTAAATACAATTATTTTATGTATAAAATAAATACAGTTTAAAACAGTTAGTGACTGTTAGTTCTTGAGATAGTTTTCATATATTTTAAGGTTTTAATATACAAATATATATTACTTTAATTAATATTATATAACAAATAGACTTTTGATCTTTTACTGAAAATATTGTCAAAAAAATAAACTTATTGTATAATAAGTTTATAAATATTTATATATAAATAAAAAATTGAACTGACAAAAAAATAAATAAAGAACTTAAAGAACTAAAAATTAAATAATTATCAAACTTATATATATAGCCGAACATAAGCCTCTTCCTTTTTCGAAGTCGTTTAATAAGTTTTAGCAGCATAACATAATTTTTAAATTATTCTTTATTATGTTAAATATTCCTTCCACTATATGACCACTAGTAAATATAAAATGTAAAGCAACCTTATAACTTACTAGCTAACAATTATTTCTTGCTTGCATATTTCTGTAAACGTGAAATGAAACAACTAAATAGTTCTTGCATTAATGTATTAATGTATTCATATATTCTCTGTTTTATTATAAAACTTGTATTATTTCAAATAATATTTCTTATTTAGAATGCTTTGAATTTCTTATTATAATTCTGAAAATCTTATTTATGGTACTTGTTATAATGCTCAATGGTGTAGTAATTTAAATTTATCAATATTGACTATTGAAGCTTGATGGAAATTAGATTTAATTAAATACAAATATTTTATATTAAAATAAATACAGTTTAAAACAGTTAGTGACTGTTAGTTCTTGAGATAGTTTTCATATAATTTAAGGTTTTAATATACAAATATATATTACTTTAATTACTATTATATAACAAATAGACTTTTGATCTTTTATTGAAAATATTGTCAAAAAAATTAACTTATTGTGTAATAAGTTTATAAATATTTATATATAAATAAAAAATTGAACTGACTTCAAAAAATAAATAAAGAACTCAAAGAACTAAAAATTAAATAATTATCAAACTAACAATTATTTATTATTTGCATATTTCTGTAAAAGTGACATGAAACAAATAAATAGTTCTTGCATTAATGCGTTAATGCTAAGTAAGCCAAACGGGAATTCATTTTGAAATAACTAACACTAATATATATTCAATAAAAGTTGGTTGAAAAGTTGTGTGCTTTTCGAGCTTCCATTTCGACCGAAGAGAATTATTAGTTAACTTTGGAAATTTCGGAGCAAAACTATTTAAAGTAAGGTGCGAAATATATTAGCGGTTTGAACGGCAGTTTCTGACACGTAATTTGTAGTGAATCTCAACTTTTGACACCTGGAAATTTCTCCATTGTACGGCGCACCAACGACTGAATCAGATAAGAATAATTCAAATGCTCCGGGGTCATAGTTCGACTTATTGGAAAACGATAGTTTATAGTTGATATCGTTTCTCATAATGTTGGATTTTAAACATCTTTGTAAATACAAATGTATTTTTACTTTAGTGGATTTTTTTCTGAATCTTAGTCTGGTTTGATATATAGTGTGGCTCAAAGAGTTTTCTCTTTATTGGTGTGTACTTTTTGTATAACATTTGTTATAAGTGTATCGAGATTGATGTTGCATACTCAGTATTGTAAGAAATTGGGACTGTAGTGCCCGAGTTCAAATGTTATCGCTTTAATTGTTTAAAATATAAGGTTTTTGGTTTATATCGGAATGAAATTCAACTTTCCTTTTTTAAAATTAAACAAATTTAAGCAAATTCAAAGTTTATGTTTTAATATTTACATATTTATCATTTAGTATATTTTACTAGTAACACAGTTGATTTTGGAGTTTCTTAGGAATAAAAATCCTTTCTTACATCTATTTGATCATTCATATGGTATGATGGAAATATCTTACTGCTGTTAAAAATTAATCTTTAATGTTAAATATAAGAGTTTTAATACATCATTTGAGTTAGTTCAAGTTGCTGTTAACACTATTTACACTATACATTTGACATAATCTGTATTTTGGTGTGAATTTTATATAGAGGGGAAGACAAAATCATATAAAACTTATATACAATATTTATTTATCAATAAGGTGTTCAACTACTATTTACTTTTAAATATTCTTCGTGGAATAGTGTCTAAATAGTTTCCACCGAAATATTGGCCCATTTTTGTACCTAAAAATCCGCTAAATGCTGAAATGATGTTGAAGATGGCCACTGTCTGGTCTAAAATTCCCCATGGAGGTTTATTATTATGTTGAGGTTTGGTGATTGTATTGGATATATATTTGATAATATTCTGATGCTTTTCAAACCAAGATTCAAGCTTTTTGGCTGTGTATATATGACATCCAGTGATTTTTAATTCCTTATTCCTCCTTTAATTCCTTTTTTAAATGATGTATTATAAGCCTGAGTTGATTTTGTGATTTATAATAGGTGAAATTTACTTACTTCAATGTTTTTTACGGTCATTAATACTGTTGTTGAATTCAATTTCTAGAATGGTCTATAAGTTTTCTTCTTTGGGGCTATTTTCATTGTTAACTCAAAGTGATGCCTTAAAAGAATAGTGAGAGTTTGATAAAAATTGCGAGGAATGTTGTGTGAGAGGGTTTTGCTAGAAGGTATCAAATATAAATTCTATTTCGTCAAAAGTAAAAGTTTTGAATGAAAAATTTACGTTTTAAATTACATAATTTAAACTTTGGTCTAAAACGTTACAATAGTAATGATGTCTGTGTGTAACTTTACGCTTTCGTAACCACCTGAGAGTTTGTATGTTTATGTGATTATTATGATATAGTATTTTATTTATTTTTAGCCATAGTTCTGAATTTTAATGTATACCGATTTTACGCAATTAGATATTCTAATGTATTAATGGATATATATAATGCATACACAAGTCTAGAAATATGTGGCTAAATATTGCAACGGGAGACCAAGCAAATATATCTTCAAACTTGGCAAATTATATCTATTAAAGCCATGCAACTACTTACCTTATTTACTATATTTATCGTGTATGATGTATTATGAGGCTTTAAACAATCCTTTAATAAGCATACAATCTGTGAGGTATTTTTATGACAATTAAAATAGAGATTATATATTTTGAATTATTTATTTATTTATATATTTTAACCCATCAGCCTCCTGGGCTATTAAGGGTCTGTTTACAGATATACAATATACAATAAAACAGATGTAACATACAACACATGTACATCAGTTAAAGTATACAATGTTATTACAGGTATAGAGAGTAAAGAGGTACACACTATTATATTTTTAGTGGTAGTCCTGTTACGGTTAGAAAATTAATCAGCTTGTCCAGATTGTACAGCCTAAGGCACTGCTCCATCGTCTCCACAAGAACAAAAACGGGTTGCAACGGGAGCAACCAGGGTTGACCAACCGTCTCTGCCAGTTGTATCTTTGGCATTCGGTTAGTATGTGTTTGATAGACAGTGAGGAACTACATTCGACGCACAGTGGTGGACTTCTTCGCTTAATGAGAAACTCATCGGTCAGTTTGCAGTGACCAATTATGAGACGCGCGAATAAGCTTAAGTTGCGTCTGCTGATGTTAGTGGTGTTAAGGCCCTGATAATACTCTTTTTTTCGCCTCCCAAAGCCTGTTGCTTTCTGTTAGATCCCATCTAAGTTGGTCTAGATATCTAAAGATCCTCGTAGAATGGTGCTTAATTATCTCTACTCCAGAAGAAAATATTTTCGGTATCCCAGAGTGAGAATGGAGCGACATAAAGATGATACTTTTTCCGCTTCTTTCCAATTAAGAGGTTAGTTCATGGATACGTAATCCTAGAGGGTGTGGAGGTGGAGATATTTGAAGGCAGTTTAAGGAACTCATTGAATCCGAGGCGACAACTAATCGTTTATCGTGCACATCTTGTAGTGAGATCAAGGCCCTATATATGGCAAACAGTTCAGCCGTCAATACACTCTATGAAACGGGGATATCGAAATGTCCTTCCAACATTACCCATGTAAATACTGCCCCACGTTCATTTTATTTTATTTATCCCCTTTGTTCCCCAAACTAATACGTTGATTCTAACATCTTGTTAATATTTGATCACAACAGTGTATATATTTATACATAAACAATTAAATTAAATTGAATGGCTATCTTAGGACCGTAAATATGATCCTCCCCGCCATCCCGTCCCCGTTCAAATATTTGGCAAAATAATCATCAAAGGTAATTAAAAAATCCTTTATTAAACGTACCGTAGATTCCTTTAATTTCTGTTTGTCCATAAGAGACATTCTCTCTAATTAAAAATCGTCCTACACCATCGTTTCGGGCTCATAAAACGGGCAAGAAAAGCCCCCGGATCCGAATACCTTTCCCGAAATTAATTCATTTAAGTTTCCTGGACGACGCTACGTCCTTCTTTGAGATTTCGGAAGCAATTTCGTTCGTTTTTTTTTCCTGTTGGGTTCCTTCTCCGACGGCCGTTTATACGTTAAACGTTCCGACGCCGCCACAATTTCAATAGCCACGGATGGAACGGTTTCGCATCAAATGAACAAGATGAATGAGAAGAAAAACAAACATTGAATTTATGAGTTTTTTGGTTGAGTTGATTATATATAAATGGACTATAAACATGCTTTTTAGCATTCTTTTTTGTTTTGTTTTTGTGTAAGTGGTTCTATTTCCTTTTAACATTATTTTCATTATTGTAACAATTCATCAGCACTAACAATGCCCTTAATTTAATGTTTTGTATTACTTACATTTGACAGGTATACTTTAAGTTTATTTTATAAACCAATTTTCGATTATATCTATTCTAAATATAAATAAGTATATGTTTTCCTCTATCAAAAGTAATTCTAAATATTAATTGACATAATAATTTGTGGTTATAAAATAATTGCATAAATAATTTTTTATAACGTCTTTATTAGATACGCTTAGTATAATCTTAATTTACAATTAATTTATTACTACTTTTCCTATGTACTTGGATTAATTAACAAGCAAGACGAGTGCAAGAAAATACATCAGTATGTATTCCTTAATTATAAAATTGAAATTATCTATTAATTATTAACTTATAGCTATAGTTTACACTAAATATATACACTTTATATAAGTTTGTATGGTTTTGTTCGCTTCAATCTCCTGATATCCTGCGCGTTGTCTAGTAGTTGTATTGCCTCCACGTTAGTATAATTTAGTAATCTTCTTTCGTATTTTAAGGCGAAATCTTGAATAACTTCGCAAGCCCATTTGATTTCCAGGTCATTGTGCAGTTCTTCATTGGTTACGTAGCAATAGGCATTGGTAATTAATCGAGGAATTTTGTTCTGGCAGTGTTAGATGACTAGTTGATTTGAATTTTTAGTGCAACCCCATATTTGCACCCCATAGGTCCAAATTGGCCTTATCATTGTCTGATAAATCAATATCTTTGATTTTAAATCAAGTTGAGAGTACTTTCCGACTAACCAGTATAGTTGTTTCATTTTGGTTCTAATATGTTTTGCTTTTTGTCTAACATGATGTTAATCTGAAAGTAAATTAATAGTTTTCATTTCAAACCCTTTATATTTTATAACTGAAGTAGTTGGCAGAATCATTTCTCAGAGAACAACCTCCATTTTGAATTCAATGAAATGAAAATGAAATCAACTTTCTTATCAACAAAATAACTGAGGTTAACAGTAGATTGGTAATCCTTGACATCTAGTGGAGATCAAGGATGAGCGTGGCACTTGAAGCTGTAAGGTCACCAAAACCGGATTTAAATTGCTGAAGTGGAAGCCAACCATGAAGTATTGGAATTTTGCAAATTAAGTTTGTTGTTTCGAAACTTAGGAAACTATTCAATATCGGTGTGGTTATACCCATGTGGCGACCGCCACGACCCTTTAGGCCACCAGGTATTCACCAACAACAAGTTAAAAGGTTGGCAACGACGGTGGATTGGTACCATGCGGTTCCAGGCTATAAAAGACCATCACGACGACGCCTCGCTCTTTTTTCCTTTCTCCACCCCCTTGTAACAGTACCACTTCAACAGCGCTACCGTACTTCCTTTACCTAACCTAACATCCTGTCAATTCTCCCGTCGACCACATGTATCATTTAATATCGAAATATACCAATATTCCAAAATAAAAGTGAATGTTCAAGCAATCGCATCGACAGCCACACATTCCGACCGACCAGACGAACATTTCCACACCCATATAACTATTATACTATTAAAAAAATTAAAAATATCCAATGGACACAGAGGCAAATTTTCAGGAAAAGCTACAAAGATACTGACTAAAATTGAAAACTGTAGTGTTCTGATGAAAACTGAAACATTTTAGTTATTTTTTCAGGAAAATGGTATGTAGGTAGCGCAACTAATACGGCACTGGATATTCTATGAAATCTATGTGGGGCTTGAGTTTTGATACAACGAGTAGTATGTATATTATAAGAATTTCATTGATATTATTATGGAATTCGGGCGAATATACCGTTCTTTGCGCTAAAATTAAATAGCGTTTAAATAAACTAACGGATTTTTAATTTTAACTCTACCCTTTATATAAAATATAGCCTACTTCATAACAATTTTTAACGTTTTGTTTCAAAATACTTTCATGGAACATATTACTTTACCACCTATCAGGTATAGGAGTAAAAAGGTATAGTAGGTAAAAAATTAAGCATAAAACTGTGTAAAAAGTTCAGTTTTCCTTTCTTATAGGAGGTGAGCCGTGCACTTTAAAAAAACACCACCATAATTAATGAAATCAAGAACTCAAGTACCTAAAAACTCAACGGTGTTAATATTTTGTGTTTTGTTTTAGTATATATATACCTTTCAAGAATTTTGTTTTATTTCTTCTTAGGTCTGCTTTTTTCTTCTTTGATACATTAGATTACTATTTAACATTCATTATCAACAAATCATACAGCTGTAGCAAGTATAATCCTTTCCTAAATAGCTACCTCTTCAGGATTGATGGTATGCAATATTTTCTTACACTTCTGCAATACCTATTAATTGGACGAATAATTGAAATTATTTAAATATATAATTCCCTATTACCTTGTCAATTTCAATTGTAGAATATTATTCTGAGATTCATATTGGCTACTTGTACTTGCCTCATTATTGACTCTTATAGCATTCTTAACAAAAATAAATACTTATATAGACTGACTCAAATTAATATTTTGCCCGTAACTCTTCTTGCCTTATAGTATACCCTACCTAAAAAATATTCGTAAGATAATAATCACATCAATAGTTTTATGGAATCGAAGTCGCTTGAAAATTAGTTTTATATCACGAAACCAGTTGTTTGTCCAACATTTTCGACATGTTGAAACATTTTCATTAACAATAATAATTTAATTACATATCCTATTTCGTTTGAAGTAGGATGAAAGGTTGTAATTATTTGTTTTCGTTACTGTTAATATATACAAGACACCGGCTAAATTACACAGATACTTCCATACCGAACTACGAGCCATGTTTAACATCGATCTTAAATCATAAAATATAAATAATCCAAGAAGCTATCATCATCATCAGCCGGCCCGCTAATAATACCCATTAATCACTTATTAATTGATACCCATTCCGTGTCGGCGAATTCCAAAATAATACTCGGGAATTCGAAATAAATTATGTTAAATCGTCGATGCGAAACGATACAAAAAAAATCGCTCCTTTTGTTTATTTTATCTTTCCTGGCGTGTTTGTGTTTGTCTAAAAGTGAAATAAATTTATTGGCGCGGCGAAGCCGTTGATTCTAACCTTCTATATTCCACTCGTGTTGCGTAAGTTGAGCCTAAAATAATATTGCTTTAAAATAAATAATGTATGATGTTTATACGTCGGGTCGTGTAAAAGTAGTCTTATTCCTTAAACAAAAAAGTTGAGGTCCTAAAGGAATTTGATAAACTATTGTTATATATAGAGCGGGACATTTATTGCTTTTATATTAATTTTACTTGATTCAATTTACCCAATATACAGTGCTATGTTAGGTATGTGATTTAACATGTTTAGGGTTTCGATGAATGGAGGTAAGAAATGAAACAGTGGTGTTTACATTTTGTGACCGTTATTTATTGGTAATATAAAAAATGTAGAAGATACGAAATAGATAAAACGGATGGCAGCGGTGTTACATGGAGACGAGGCTTAGGCAGTCGATGGTGGCACGTCTAAACCCAACGATGGTCGGTTACTGAATGCTCGAAATACCCTTCAGTAACATCCCAGATAAACGTCTCGGGATTGCCAGCTATTCGTTATCGGGTTCTAGTTGGCGCTGCTAGCACGCCGCCCGTGTTCAACATCTGGGATTACATTTCTGGGTACTTTGTTGACTGCTATTCCAAGATGTAATATTCGACATGCGTTAAGGTCGTACTTTAAACAACAACAAAAATATGATACATGAAAAGAGTTTTAAACATTTGGATATTCTAAATCAAAACGGTTGTGGTTGGTACGGTTGCGATCTCTCTCGGTCCTACAGATACCGTCGCTTTGGCATTTGAATGTAGTCTATCGACGACGAGTAGGTTATTTAGCCACATCATTTACCCTAAAGTGGCGACCCCGACGTGATCTTTCGCAAAATTGGGTTTGGACTCGTGAATGGAGGGTATGTGGAACATGGTGTACTTTACGTGGCCGTTATATTTTCTGTTTCAAAATTTTAAATATTTTTAATTCGATTCGTTTTCGATTTTACCTTTAATATTCATTTTCAATTTATTCCTATTCATTTCATTATTTCCAATTAATTTTTTGTCAAAATTTTCTTTCACAATCTTTTGAACTCATATATATTTTTACATCACTGTTTAATCATCAGCGTCTCGGCTAAACGTTTCTTTCGGCGCTATGTTTAAATCATAATGTCTAACCGTTACTCTGTGCACTTGATCTATTGTTGAATGGTGATTTCGAAAAAAACTGGAAATCTGGTATTATTACAAAAGTTTTAACACGTTTAAATATTAGATTCTCAAATAGCTTTGATATTGCAAGTAGAAGCGAAATAGGCCTGTAAGATTCGACTTGTTCTGCAGGTTTGTCAGGTTTTTTGAGCATAATTATTTGTGCCACCTTAAAGCATTCCGGAACACGCTTCCGGCAGTTCTTTCACTAATCCATGTGAAATATCATCTATACTATGGGCCTTTTTAGGATTGACGTTATCAATTTCAGTGGCAACTTCCAATGGAGAAATTAGATTTAAATCTACATCGGGTTGATAAGTTGAACTATAATGTTAAAATAAATTATACCTTATAACATTTTTGTTTCATTATCTTGAAACCAAATTAATATATTAATTTAAATTACTATTCTCTTAAATTCAGATGACTTGAGTTCGCTGTTATTTTGAATATACTATAGGTTACTAGTAAAGGGTAAAAGGGAGTAACAACTAATTTATAAATAATTAAATACAAATATGTTTCGCGTTGGTGACCTCAATAACTAATAATAAATAACAGAAAATATCACCGTCAAAATATGTTGTCCGATAAAAACAAAATGCATTTTCATAATACGATATTCTAATACATCAGGATTTCTATATATTTGCATTAAATAATTTGCCGGATAATTACAGAACATACATTTGTACTATGAGCAACCGGTTCGATTAAAAGTGAGTTCAGCCGGTGCGTCCTATCATAAAACTCGTAGGTTTCCAATTATATTAGTTATTAATTATTTTATTAATTCAAATGTCCATATAAACCAACTAAACTTTTATTAATAATCGATGAACCGGCTAAATTAAATTGTGGCGTTGACTACATTTCGCGATTTTCAATAATTCATGATCATATTCGCTTGCAGACATATATTTGATTTCGAATTTAACTAGACAGCATACAAAATTCAAAAATGGTCCCACTCTAAATTTTAAATAACAAATAAAATGTAAAAATATACGGAATAAGATACATTTTTATGGGATATATTTTAAAATACTATATGTATTTTGTAGAGAAACTTAACTGACTATATTTCTCTTTAAGAGATTGTAGCACTATGGGCCATCAAAATAATTTTTGTACCACTAGTTGCTGTATGTGTTTTGTTGTTTCTTGTTTGTCGGTATTGTTGTTATGGGCTAAGTTTTTTCATAGGTTCTCTTAAGACATCCATTGATTATTCTTCCTTCCATACTTGCCTCCCAGACTTCCTTAACCCGTCTTACTTACACTCTAGTCTTACATTGTAAATATTTTTCTTATTTCAGTGCTTTTTATGCTATACATTTTTATCCAAACGTATGTTGTCTTATGTTAATTCAGATAATTAAATGAATTTAATTATTCTATCCTTTATTTCACATTTCATTAGTATCATGCTTTAGCTGCTTAGATATTTTTTGTGGATAATTAATTGTAAGTTATTACCTCTTAAGACTTATGCTCTTTTCAACAGTATTTTACATATTCTTATATACTATATACAAGCTTGTCTATTCTATCAAGCATTCTCTTAAATTATTTTATCTAGAAATACATATTATGAACATGAAAGTTGGGCTTAGATTTTCACCTTTTCTTAATCTTGCTTGAGTTCTGAAAATTCTTTTAATGTCTGAAATTGCGGCATTGGTATTTATCCTATATATTTCCTGAATTACTCTTATTATATTATCGCTTCTTCCCCTCTGTTCCAAAATAATCATTAATATTTATATTCTAGCTCTGCCAAATGTTTTTTTTTCTGAAACTATGAATACTGGTTATATCTAATTCTTTTTCGAAGGGCTTGTTCATCTTCCCATAAATTGAAAAATTATCATATACACTTTATTTCAATATTCATAGAAAAGTGTTATAAATTACAGTACGGTACATTATTTATTACTTCTTTTTATTTGTACTGAGTAACTATTAATGTATCGTGCTTATTTTACAGGCACATTTACATATTCTTACATTTTTACTAATAAACTAAATTAATTCTCCTCCATCTAATTTCAGAAAACAACTGTTTTATTTCATAAATATGTACTTACCTAATTTTACTTTCTTAGGCTCAGTTGGTGCTTGTTGGAAAGTTTCAATTTGTTTCCTTCTCCCGTTTCTACTCTTATTCTATTCCCTCAAGTAACACGTTTATTTTATTAATGATTATAAATTTAGAGAATAATGTAGGAATAAACACTGTGGTCAGTTAGAGTGATTAATATTGCGGAGAAAATAATTCTATTAACAAAATCAGTCTATCAATCCTTATAGTTCCATTTGAGCTTCATGCTCTGTAATTCAAAATATAAATCCTTATTATTTGAAACCAGGAATACGAATCAACTGTTCAATAAATATCCAAACTGCCGAAACGTGAGATTTTTGTGCATTTCTACATTGAGTAAGACAGTCAGAGGAAGACAACAACTTCATCAAGCCCAAAAGCTTGATATTTCATAGTCAACTCAGTTATACAGACGCATGTCTAGGGTAGCAAGTTAGCAGATTGAGATACATCGAACATATTTTTTTTTAGTGACGAGTTTTCGAAAATTAAGCAGGAGAAATTTCAGGAGATCAAAAGATCAATGAGGATCAAGTTTGGAAGGCAAAATTTTTTGTTAATAAAATGTTAGAATTTGAGATACATCTTATGTCATGATTTCTACGGTTGCTAGCGCTATTGTTTATGGTCCACGCTTTCTTAAGATATCAGAATAGTTAAAGTTAAGGTATATAGTAAGGAATTGGGCCAACACGCCAAATTATTTTTTTAGATCACTAGATCAATTAAATCAAGGAATATAACGAGAGAAACAACGTCTTTTCCTGTATATTTCTGATTCTTAAATCGTAATTATATTTACTTCATACTTAATTTTCTAGTCGAAGTGTTTTTCACTATTTTTAGATATAGCTAAGCCAAAGGGTATAATAATAAAATGAGACAGTTCTAAATGTGGATGACTTTACAGATTTAAATGAAGCTTCACCAAGAACCAAGAAAAGCTAGCACCATTTCCAGAATAATAAAACAACGAATCTAATAGCGAGAGTTAGGAGTAAAACTTGTTGAATATCCTGTTATAGTAATATCTACAAAATTGTTTAATAAATTCACAAAACGCAGATGAATTTGAAGTGTATCTACCATGTTAATTATAATTATTTTGAAATGTTTTTTTAAATCTTTTTTTTTGCTAAATATTTTTAAAAAATAATATAAAAATAAATTTAAAGCTGTGTTATATTTAGATGTTGCAATAAAAATGTTTTCTTTTTCGCCTTTTGCTATTCTGTTCACTTTCCTCATCTACCAAAACAAACTACAATTATCCTTCTAATTCTTTTTGAAAAATACAGGCATTTGGTGATATAAAAGACTGGACAGGCTGCTTGTTAAATAAGTTTAGTGCAAAATCTGGGAATTAAATAGAACTGTAGCGAATTGAGGCATGTCGAATTTTACATCGTGGAATAACGGTCTACAAAATACCCAGAAATATAATCCCAGATGTTGAACACGGGCGGGGTGCCAACTGGAACCCGACAACGAATAGCTGGCGGCAACCCCGAGACGTTTATCTGGGATATTATTGAAGGGTATTTCGGTCATTCAGTGCTCAACCCTCGTTTGGTTAAGACGTGCCACCATCGACTGCCCAAGCCTCGTCTTCAGGTAACTCCGCTGCCATCCTTTTTATCTTTGTATTTTTCTAATTTTTTATATTGTCAATAAATAACGGTCACATCATGTAAACACCACTGTTTCATTTCGATTTACCTCCATTCACCGAGCCACATCATTTTACCCTAAAGTGGTGACCCCGACGTGATCTTTCGCAAAATTGGGTTTGGACTCGTGAATGGAGGGTACGTAGAAAATGGTGTATTTTACGTGACCGTTATATATTTTTTTTTTGTTTCAAAATTTTAAATATTTTTAATTCGATTCGTTTTCAATTTTACCTTCAAGGCTCATTTTCATTTTATTCCGATTAATTTCATTATTTCCAATTCATTTTTTAAAATTTTTTTTTTGTCAAAATTTTTATTTCACAATCTTTTGGAATATTTTTACGTCACTGCTTAATCATCAGCGTCTCGGCTAAACATTTCTTTCGGCGCTATGTTTAAATCATAATGTCTTCCCTCGCTCGCCGTCTCCGTCATAATGGCAGATATTTTGATTTAAAAGGCTTTGGGCAGCTTCGGTCGGATACCGTCGTTATTTGTTTTTTCTGAATTAACCTAACGTATGTGACTACGGATTAGTCACAGAGCAGCTCCAGAAGCTAGGTACCGATTGCAGTCACCGTAGACTCGTTATGTCTTCGCTGAAGTACCAGAATTGCTAACGTCTCGTCGTCGAAGAAAATAAGCTACCACGTCGTCGAACAGTCGATCCTCCCACAGCGTCGATAACGGGAGCCCTGTCTGAAGAATAGCTTGTTTTCAACGTCGTCGATGGACCACATTCAAGTGCCAAAGCGACGATGATGCAACGGTATCTGTAGGACCGGAAGATATCAACAGCCGTACCAGATCACAACCGTTTCCAACTATCATATTTTTTCAAAGCCCAGTTTACACAGCACATTTTGTTTAGTATATGTTTTTTTTTGTATTTGATATTTTTTGCAAACATTTTTGTATTTTTGTTGAAGTAATTTTATGTAAAATTCTGGCAGGGGAGTATTGTAGCGAATTGAGGCATGTCGAATTTTACATCGTGGAATAACGGTCTACAAAATACCCAGAAATATAATCCCAGATGTTGAACACGGGCGGGGTGCCAACTGGAACCCGACAACGAATAGCTGGCGGCAACCCCGAGACGTTTATCTGGGATATTACTGAAGGGTATTTCGGTCATTCAGTGCTCAACCCTCGTTTGGTTAAGACGTGCCACCATCGACTGCCCAAGCCTCGTCTTCAGGTAACTCCGCTGCCATCCTTTTTATCTTTGTATTTTTCTAATTTTTTATATTGTCAATAAATAACGGTCACATCATGTAAACACCACTGTTTCATTTCGATTTACCTCCATTCACCGAGCCACATCATTTTACCCTAAAGAACAGTCGAGAAATAATTCACCAACAAAGAAAAAATGTCCCTAGCTTTGTCAAATTACATCTATCAGTCTGCCACGCTTCAATAACTTCACTATTCAACTCAAAAATATTTCCTGACATATTTGGATTAATGTTTTCCTTTTCCTTCGCCACGGCTAAAATAAAGGCATGCTATATTTTTCGAATCAGTTACATATAAGTAACAAATTAACAATTGTAAGCCTTTTATAAGGCTTACAATTTAAAAAACAGTTGGAAATCGTACCCCTGTTAAGCAATGCTCTTCTACATTTCGGTTTGAAGTTATCCTGTATAAAATTGTAGCGACCTTGAGGCATGTCGAATTTTACATCGTGGAATAACGGTCTACAAAATACTCAGAAATATAATCCCAGATGTTGAACACGGGCGGGGTGCCAGCAGCGCCAATTAGAACCCGACAACGAATAGCTGGCGGCAACCCCGAGACGTTTATCTGGGATGTTATTGAAGGGTATTTCGCGCATTCAGTGCTGAACCCTCGTTTGGTTTAGACGTGCCACCATCGACTGCCCAAGCCTCGTCTCCAGGGTAACACCGCTGCCATCCGTTTTATCATTTGTATTTTTATAGTTTTATATTACTTCAATAAATAACGGTCACATAATGTAAACACCACTGTTTCATTTCGTTTTACCTCCATTCACCGAGCCATATCCAATTTACCCTAAAAAATGTACATTACAAACCCTTTTGCTCTTATTTAAGATATCACAGAAGATTCCCATTAGTCTTTTATTATTTATTGCTAAAAGTCATTTCTGACATAGAGTTGGATCCGTAGGAAAGCTGGGCATTCTATTTGAAACGCTACTACATCCTGGCACGCAACACCTGAGATGTCTTCAAATTTAAACAAATCATTTTAACTAAAAAAGAACCATAACACACAGTTAACAAAATAAGAATATTTAACACGTAAGTTCATAAGTTTTTTAAGTTTGCTTTGTCAGCTATGTCGGAAAATGCTCCTGTTCGAAATACGCGCTTTCAACAAAAGCTTTGTCGAACAAAACTAAACCACAATTCTTTGTATATAAATCATATTGTTTCTATAGGAAGCATATAATTACCAAACAAGTCTAAAAGATTCAGTAACTTCTTGATTATTTCCACCACAAATAAACACACGCCTTCTTATTTTCTAGAATAGACTTCTCAGAGCAGAAAGTGACAAATTTCAGCTTTGCTATCAGATTTATACCTCGAGCCACCTAGATGCAAATGAACAAACTAAAACACTGTTTCAGATGCGCCCATTTAAGATACTCTTTTAAATTCTCAATATTTTGTGAATAAATTCGCGATCTAAAGAGGTAACAGCCTGGTATACAACATGCTGTGGCGACCGCCACGACCCTTTAGGCCACCACCAATTCACCATCAACAACTACAAAGGTTGGCAACGCCGGTGGATTGGTACCATGCAGTTCCAGGGTATAAAAGACCATCAGGACGACGTCTCGCTCTCTTTTCTTATCACCGTCCCCCTGTAACAGTACCACTTCCACAGCGCTACCGTACTTCCTTCACCTTAACCTAATATCCTGTCAATTCTCCCTTCGACCACATGTATCAATCGTAAGTTAAAATAAACAACTTTGATTCAACCAGTGTTTTTAGTTCCCGTGCAAATTCCTTCCAAAAATAGTAGTGAGTGTTCTGATAAATAATCGCAGCGGCAGCCACACATTTCGACCGATTGACCGACCCGACGAACTACAATGCTATAAATCTAACCAACTGAATCTGAATTGTCGAATAGTATTACTATATATTTTATGTCTTTCAGTAACCAAGTACCAGGAGCTCTTTATGAAAAACCCTCTACTGAACCCGGAAAAAGCTAGTCTCGTTTATACCGTACATATCGTTATGAAACGTTCTATTAAACTTTATTGTCGCTCTGTCACACGTCAATAAAAATAATTCATTTCGTAATCCGATTTCACCATTTTGTTGTCCGAATTCAAACTTTCGAAATATTTTAAAATATTAACGACCGACCGAAC
Organism: Rhynchophorus ferrugineus; assembly: GCF_030347505.1. NCBI lineage: Eukaryota > Metazoa > Arthropoda > Insecta > Coleoptera > Curculionidae > Rhynchophorus > Rhynchophorus ferrugineus. The sequence goes on along the minus strand of NW_027472585.1, from coordinate 34,535,265 downwards.
CGACACAGGGAGAGATAGAAAAAAATATATCTCAAAGCACACAAGAGCGCCTTTTAATTCACTCCATTTAGTAATCGAATTCGAAACGAAAATGTCCAATAACAGTTTTAATTATAAATCCTACCTCGGTAATTGCGAATTACATAAAAGCAATTTGGTTCTAATTACTTTAATAAAACTAGTCCGGCCGAGGGGAAAAACGCGGGATATAATTTTATTCAATTAGTAGCGGTGTTACGGGTCCGTTGTTGCAACGGGCGAAGGTGTTGCTTTGTCTCGGAACAGTTAGAACCAGTTTGGTGTTATTTGTTTTTCCTATGTAGGCACTTGTTATTTTTAGTTTTGTTGGGAACACCACTCATAGATGTTGTTTTAGTTTAAATAAAGAAGTTAAACGCTGGCAGGAATCTCTTCCCCGGTTAAAACGTTTAACGCTTTAAGGATTAGAAATTGCTTCGAAGGAAATGTTATACCGTTTACTTCTCTTTCTTACTTCTCTTTGGAATATTTATTATCATAATATTATATATAGGCCTATAAATTTATTTTAAGGGTTTTACAATAGATGGCGAGACTGTGTATTAATAGGACAATTGAAAAGTCCCCGGACTACCATTATAAAACACATTTTTTTGGCATAATTAGTTTTTTTTTATCCAACATAATTGCCTTCAAGGGTGATACACTGACTATAGCGACCTTCCAGCTTTTCGATACAATTTTTGTAGTACGATTTGTCCTTTGTTTCAAAATAGGCCTCAGTTTCGGCGATCACAACTTCATTCGACGAAAATTTCTTCCCAGCGAGTATTCTTTTGAGATCTTCTATTCTTTTGACAGGAAATAACGCTGGGGGTCAGATCTGGAGAATACAGTGGATGAGGAAGCAATTCGAAGCCCAATTCTTGGATTTTCAACACGGTGCATTGTCTTGGTGAAGCAGCACTTTCTTTTTCTTCAAATGCGGCCATTTTTCGGCGATTTCGTCTTTCAAACGGTCCAATAACGCTAGGTAATAGCACTGTTGGTGGTCCTTCCTTTTTCAAAGAATTCAATGAAAATTATTTCATGCGCATCCCAAAATACAGACGCCATAATTTGCCAGCCGACTCTTGCGTTTTCCCACGTTTTGGAGCAGGTTAATCGTGTGCAGTCTACTCGGATGATTGTCGATTGAACTTCGGAGTGAAATGATGTAGGCATGTTTCATCCATTCTCAAATATTGACGCAAAAACTCGGGTTTATTACGCTTGATCATCTTCAAACACTGTTCCAAATCATCAACTCGTCGTTGTTTTTGATAAAAAGTGAGTTCGCGCGGCAATCACTTTGCACAGAGCTTTTTCATACCCAAATATTCATGAATGATATGATGTACACGTTCAGTTGATATCTTTAGAGTGTCTGCTATTTCATTCGGTTTCGATTTACGGTCACTTAATCAACGGTTACTATTTTGGGCGTCTACTGCGTTAACCGTCTTCGGTGATCATTTCATCACGTCTAAACTTAGCATACCAACCCTTGATTGTTGATTTTCCTGGAGCAGTGTCCGGAAACTCGGCATCAAGCCAAGTTTTTGCTTCAACTGCTATTGTTTCCCTTCAAAAGTCAGTATTTTATCAACACGCGAAATTCCTTTTCATCCATTTTTTTCACAATGACAAAAGTTGCTTCACTTAAAATGCTATAATTCACAAAGTGAAAACTTGACGTGTTTTATCGCATCGGGCACATTTGTAACCAACCTCATGTTGAAACTTCACTCTTTAGTATGTGTTCTTTCATCGAAATGTAAACAAAAACATTTTTAAGAGCGTTGAAAATATCTGAATTTATACCGAGTATATAGCATTTCGTTTGAGCGAAGTACTGCGCGATAAACAACCCGAATACATCAATGTTGTTCTTCAGTTTGATATAAATGTTGCAAAACCGTAGAACATTAAAATAGGCTACTTCATCCGCAGTATTCTTCAGAGATTGTTCCTTTCGATTACTACGAAAAAACGCGCTGACACATGGAGACCCTCAACAGATCGATCACCCTCTGGAGTTGAAATCCATATATTGTTTGAAAGAGGAAAATTAACGGTTATCCATGGACTATACTATGAATATATACCACCGTACCAATTTTTCACAATAAATATTCCAATGAAAAAATATCGTTTAAAACTAATCTATAGGCCAATAAGATATTATCGCAGTATTGGAAAGAGAGGCTTGACGGAAATGTTTTTGAGGGCAAAGTTTGCACTCTTCATGAATTACAAGAAGTAAAAATGCTTTCAAAGTATGGCAATCAATTTGTAGTGTTCTTAGTATCGACGTTATGTTTTATAAAATCCACAATTACCAATATATATTAGATGCTTTAAAAGTTGTTAAGTTTAATCTTAGTCAATTTATTATTTAATTTGACGCCTTTAATTATTGTGTCCAGTCATATAAATTTTACACTTCGTAGAATATGATATTTATGCACATGAAAAGGTAGTCTCCATTTAGTATTATTGCGTTATTAAGTGCCTACAGCCAATAATCAAAGAACGCTATTACGTTATTTCACATACTACTTTTGTTTGATTTGAAGAAATTTGCTGCTAAAATTCATGAAACACTTTTCTAAAGTTATTGTGTTGCTGATCTCATATATCCCAATTGTCGCTACTAGTTTCAACAATATAAAATCGATAATTTTGACGTTGATGTCAAGGAAAGGTCTAGACGACCAAAGAAACTCGAAGACAATGGCTTGCAAAACTTACTAAGATAACATCATTAATTTTTTGCTAAGCAAACATTAAGAATTTTCTGTGGTACTCGTTTATCAAATATTATTTTTATACGCCAGTACAAAACATAAAAATAAATATCAGATATTAGTACCACTTTATTTATTAGTGAAAGCTAGCCATTTACACCAATATTACGCAAGAACATTCTAATCATACAGCTAATATTTTACATTATCCATCTGTAATAAAATATAATTACGTAAATCCGTATATTCAGATATATTAAGTAATTGATTAGTTATTATATCAGACTGACTGTGACAAAACGGAAATATTATTAAAATAAAACGCACATAGTTTATTTTTTCGTCGAACATGATTCTTGTAGAGCCTTTGAACCATTTTTTCTATCTGCCTTAATTATCCTTAATAGACCTACTAAGACATAATTACCCAACTATATGGTTAAGAACTAATTATACAATAAGAGCCAATCGAATAAGAGTAGTTCTTAATATCGTTTAGTCACCAAAAATCGTATCCGCCTGACTATTTTAAAATAATAAAATAATAAAACCAATTCAAAAAATTGACAATGTAAGTGAAGGCTACGATTCATTTCTTACCACATAAACAACACAAATAACTCTTATATACCAAAACTTACTCATTATGTCAAACAGCAATCAAAATGTCATATAATAAAATACAAACGTCAGTTGTTGGACAATCTCGAAATATAAATATCAACCCCAGCATAAAAATATGTTTTATCAAATAAGTTAATTTATAATAAACTAGATTAAAATATACATAATTGTTTTGAACTTGAACCATGAACAACCATTATCTAGACTTTATATCTGTTTGTTCAGCTAAAGCACATACTTTAGTTGTTCAAATCAAATTGCGCCGTAAGCCTGAAGTAAGAAGTTCGGACTAGTGATTTAGGTAAGCCACTTAAATTGTGTTCCTTTCTGATGCACCAAACAGTTGGAACTAGTTTAAAGCTACTTGTTTCTCTTATGTATGTAGTGTAATTTGAGGTATGTAGGGAAGGTGTATTTTCTGCAAAAAAAAATAAGGTGTAGAGAGTGACTTAAATTACTTGTGTTTTATAAATTTCATTAGGCTTTCCTACTTAAAATGTTTTTATATTATTGGAAATTATATTGGATATTTCTTGAATAACTTAAGCATTATTTTAGTTAAACAAAAAAACCGAAAAATTAAAAGGTAACTCCTTAACGAACAACTAAACAATCATGACTATATTTCTTTTTACAAGTAATTAATTATTTCTCTTAGGGTAGTCTTCCTGTTATTCCCAACTTGCTAATTTTAATTTTATATTTAACCTATATTTTAGCATTACTGTCAATATGATATAAAATAAAATTATTTAATAGAATTTATTATTTATTCTATTGTCTCTCTAAATTGAAAAACAATCATTTAAGAGAGTATTTTTATGAAATTTGATATGCAGAAACAACTCTGATCTTTTTGATTTAATTAACATAATATAGCCAGTAAAATGAGAAAATATATCTATATCTTATACCATTACACTAGTAATTATTATCTTAAATATATTATTAAATCTGCGACGAATTTGACGAAAGACTAGTCAGATGATATTCATAATAACTCATAAATACTGGTTATTTCTCAACTTCATTCAAAAATAGGATTCTTCAGTTCCTTGAGTAACTTAACTACTACCTGTTCTACTGAGCATATAAAAAACTTAATTATTCGGTGAATATAAAAGTAAATGAAGGACAAGAACATGTTTCGCGTAAGAAAGAAAACATATGAGTTTGCAGGCAGTCTAATTCAAAAGACAATGTGAAGAGCTCCCGAAAGTTGTGAAAGAAGACCGTAAAGCCTACAAATTATTCGACCACGCAACAACCAAAACCTCAATTAAAGTAGTGCTTTATTGAGTAGTGGGGGTTAAAACAAGCGATCGTTGAAACGTGTGATCTTTCAGATATCGAGAGATGGTACATCATGGTACAAAACGTCATAGCCAGAGAGAAATAGCTGAAATCGCTAGTAAATGGATAGCCAGATAACATATAACTACTGCGGAAAAAGTGATAGCAGAACTCAACATACACTTGAGTAATACCGCTTCGACAAAAACAGTATGGCGAGAGCTTCCAAAGCTAGTATTCATGGAAAGCTTGCGATTGCGAAACTTTAGTGAAGAATAGTGTCTCGGTACCTCATTAATAAATATAAACTGTGTGTATGTCAACCGTTCAAATTATTTAGTCCATTCTTTGTATATCTACCATCCCAATGTATTAATGACTCTCTTTTTTACTTCATCACTGTTTATAACAATAGTTCCATAACAAAATAAGAAATATAAATATACATTTTGTGCAGGAATCTTTTGATGTATGATGGTAGGACGTACGTGATGATAACATAAGGAGTAATGGTATAAATGTATTGCTTGCGGAAATCGTGGGACTTTTCTACCATGGGATTTTGAGCAAGAATTGGAACAGCACAATCACTGTCACTCTGGAACTAATATAACGTATCATTAAAATACTTAATTTTATGATTGCACATTATCTAATTTAACAGTATCTCTTATCCGCATAGAAGTCATAAATAGTTTTAATGTTCAGCCTAAATACAGGACCGTATAAATAAATAACAGGTCAATTGAAAAGTCCCCGCCCTGACACATAGATGGCGTTACTAGAATTAAATCCACATGTATTTAGTTAGACCTAACCCTCAAAAGATGCGTGTATAAATTTGACAGCTGTCGGATTATTAGTTTGTGAATTATAGTATATTGAGTGAAACAATTTTTGTTATTGTGAAATAAATGGACAAAATGGAGTTTCGCGTGTTGACAAAATATTGCCTTTTGAAGGGAAAAAATAGTGTTGAAGCAAAAACTTGGCTTGACGCAGAGTTTCCGGACACTGCCCCATGAAAATCAACCATCAAGGACTGATATGCTAAATTTAGACGTGGTGAAATAAGCACCGAAGACGGTGAACGCAGTGGACGCCCAAAAGAGGCTGTTACCGACGAAAACATTTAAAAAATCCACAAAATGATTTTAACAGAGAAAGCTCTGTGCAAAGTGGGTGCCGCGCGAGTTCGCTTTTGACCAACAACAATGACTAGTTGATGATTCGGAGCAGTGTTTGAAGATGATCAAACGTAATAAATCCGAGTTTTTGCGTCGATATGTGACAACGGATGAAACGTGGCTCCATAATTTGACAAAATGACTCCGAAGTCCAATTGACAATCATCCGAGTCGACTGCACACGATAAACACGCTCCAAAGCGTGGTAAAACGCAACAGTCGGTTGGCAAGGTTATGGCGTCTGTATTTTGGGATGCACATGGAATAATTTTCATTGACTGTCTTGAAAAAGGAAGGATCATCAACAGCGATTATTACATAGCGTTATTGGACCGTTTGAAGGACGAAATCTCCGAAAAACTGCCGCATTTGAAGAAAAAGAAAGTGCTGCTTCACTAAGACAATGCACTGTGTCACAAGTCAGTGAAAACGATGGCAAAAATCGAATGAAGAAGTAATCGCCTAAACTAATGCCTATTTTGAAGCAATCAGTGTATTACCCTTGGAGGTAATTATGTGGAATAAAAAATAATAATTTTGCCAAAAAAATGTGTTTTACTATGGTAGGCCGGGCACTAGAACAAGGTATATTTAATTTTTATTGCATATAAAGAAATTAAAGATTCGCATAGCCTGAGAAAATCTCTGTCGCCCGAATACTTAATATAATCTGTAATTAAAATTAAATGCATGTTTCTAGCAGCTTCATTGATGTATCTTCCGATGATTATACATAGCTTAAAACGTTTTGTAACACCGCCTTGCCATTTAGCGAAGAGTCGTAGTTTTCCGAATCAATCAATGGCATTCTTGTGATGTGGGGGCATGTAGTCGGCGTAAAAGGTTAAACGGATTGACATTCAAAAGCGAAATCGCCACGGAAAAATGCCGGCGTATTCCCCGACGGCTGCCACGACGACAACATTTTATACAGAATTAAATACGAAATAGGTTAGCGAGACTGCTCGAAGTCTTTTTCCATCGTCCAATTTCTCTTTATGCGCTAAAGTTGGAGGACGGCAGATTGGACGAATTTTTTCCTTCTTCCTTAATTTCACACTCCCTTATCTCTCACGAGCCATCACGCAAACCGAATCTATTTATACATAATACATTGTACATAATCCGTCACAGTGGCGTATCAAAATATTTTCTTGTGCAAAAATATAATTAAATGATTATTAGTTAGCGAGTAGATTAGTCATGCAGAATCATTTTTTTGTAATTTGAAGGTCGAATCACAATATAGATTATATAAACTTAGGACAATTTCCTTTCTACTTTTTACCAACTAGGGCTTATCTGGATTAGTCCTACTCTTTAACGTGGTCTCCGAACGACGGTCCTCGGTTAAGCCTACTAGCCAGTGATCAACTTGGAGATCATCCCAAACAACATCCGGTCTTACCCAGCTTGGTTACAGGCGTGATTAATTTTCCTTGTCATATTTTACGCTGTTGCCTTTTGGACAATCATAATTATAAACAATCACAAACCTAATTTTAGAATCATGCCTTAGCAGAATTATGATCCGCGACTTTTGCAATAGTGGGAAAACCATTCTGACCTTGACCTATTTTTATTGACCTATTTTTACCTAGAATCTATCTATTGTTTATCTAATATTGTACTATAACTATAATCTCAATTATATTCATTAACTTCATCACTTCTTAACATTTATTTCTTCTACAAGTATATATTGTTTCAAAAACAAATATTCTTTTGTTTCAGAAATTGGAGACAGGAAATTGAACCTTTATGGTGATATAAGTCATCTTATCTGGAAAATATGGAGGATGTGAAATAAGTCACCTAATGAAAATCATTTGAAATGTAGAGATAACTTAGTATATCAAAGGTAATATAAAATATTAAATTATTGCTTTAAACCTTGCTTAGGTGAATTTTTATCAGCAATCTGACCAATAGATAAGGTGAAAATGTGAAGTATCAAATGTAAATCAGCATTTAACATTATTGTATACAATAGTGTATCCAGATCCTAATCGTAGAATGTTCAAAGTTGTATCTCAAAAAATCAGCCAGTGAAGCCTTTCAAATACTTTTAGAAACTTGTGGTGCTGCGGCTTCAATGATTTCAAAGGAGTAATTTTGATGTCAATGATAAAGAACAGCTTGGAGGAATAAAAAAGTTCGAAACAATTAATGGTTGTCTTATTAGAGAGATACCCAGCTCAAGCTCTTATAATATTTTTAAACAGCTTAGCAATGATGAGTACACTGTTTCCAGGCATTTACATGTGGTGGGAAAGATCCAAAAGGTAGACCAAAGATTACGGAATTCCAACTATGTCAACTCCTCGGTTCTATTACGTGCCAGATAACAAACAAATTTATCATTGAATCATAATCCCAATATTATTAGTTTTATTCAAGTGAATAACTAAGCTGTTAATTTTTAATCTATCAACATTTATTCTGAGTGTGCTTGACCAACTTCATTCAAAAATCGAAGGTGTTATAATAACACAATTTTTATTATCATCATGCCATGAGTAACCATTGGGTATATTGGTCCCATTCTAAAATATCGATCTCTCATCTAAACACACAAATTGAAACAATAAGTCCTCCTTGATTTTGTTATGTGCTTTTAAAAACGGTGTTATTTTAAAGGCACTCTCTGGAAGTTCCGTTAGACCTCTTCCAAATTAACAGTTTACTCTGAAATACTTTTATTAAATTATGCTTATATAGACAAAATTACTTATTGGTTTTATACATTTTATATATTTGATTTCTGATAAAGCCAACATCAAGCTGATCTTCATTCATCACTCGCTTTTCGGTCACATTCAACATGCAAACAGAATTGTATCTGTTTTTAAATATATGTTAATAATATGAGACGGAAAACATTGTCTGATTCTAAAATGAATTTACAAATTGCGGCCTCCTGATGACACGAGTTCACTGTTATTTTTAAGACTCTATTGAATGTCTGTAATTTTTGTATATATGCAAGCAGCTTTACACCATATAATCCCATTTTAAAAATATATCTATAATATTCTACGGCACTGGACCGCATACATACAAAATTCGATGTGGAAATACCGCGGCGGACTCCCCGAAGTCAGCTCCACCATCTGACTGACTAAAATTTTATCTGCTCCACCGTCGAGCTAATTTATGATTCTTGAGGGGTGAAAACACTCGCTCGTCATCCCTTTTCCCTTATGCACTTACCGAGTACGCTGACTAATATCCCGATACGAGGTGGGACGTCTTCGACGGCGCACTTCCACTATTCAGAGGGTGCGATATGGGTGCAAGCGATGACGTCGCTTCCGTTCGGGGACGATAAATTTAGAAATGCGAATGACCCTGTCAGGGAAAAGATGTTGGATTGTCTAAAAAAAGATGTTTTTGATGTGACGATTTCGAGATCTGGCATTCTCCGTGTTCGAACACGATTTTTAACAAAACTTAATGATAAGGGAATGTAAAGATTTGGTCGATGTCCTTATAGATATTACAATCAACAAGAAAATAATATATGTTTGATTAACTTATAATTCCTATGAAGGTAAAAAGATATGTTTAGCTATATTTTTAGATGTAGCACAAGCTTTCAATAAGGTATAGCATGACGACCTTGTTTAAAAGCTACAGAACATGTTGCCAAAACAACACAGACTATTAAACTATCATATTACCATCACAATGTTTAGAGTCAAACAAATCTACAATAAGAGAAGATAAGAAGTGTATTTGAAGCTCATTATTTATCAACTTTGCATATGTGATATACCAAAAAATGGAAAACATAACAATTGCTACATTTGCTGAATATGCTGCAATGCTTGTTGTCGTATACAATAGCGAAGAAATTACACATAAATTACAACAGGCAAATGACAATATAAATAATTGGACACAAACCTAGCAAATAAAAATTAACGAAAGTAAATCTATTCATATGCAGTTCATATATAATCAGACCGTACAAGTAACAATAACAATAAATAAAACTATAATTTCATATAGGAATAATAATAAGTATCTCCATATTAATCTTGATGCAGAACTTTGCTGGAAGTAAAATGTAAAAATGAAAAGAACTCAAGTTCAAATATAGAAAAATGCCTTGGTTAATTGAAAGAAAATCACAATTATCAGTATATGATAAATTGATATTATATAAGCAATTATTGAAACCTATATGTATCTAGGGAAGGTGTTCCGCGAAAAGTAATAAAAATACAAGTTTTCCAGAACAAGGTCTTGAGAAGTATACACCAAGACCTTCAGATAACAACTGCCACTCAGAAAATCACAAGAATATATGAGAGACTCCATTGGCATATCAATAGCGAAGTATTACAACTCATGGGTAATGCCAGAACAGGACACAGACTCTAAAGAATCAAACCATTTGTCCTTGTGTAGTGCAGTGAGCTGAAATTGATACAAGAACGGCAGTGTTAATGCAAAAACATTTTTACATCAGATGCTAAGATAGGGCCGATGGGTCTTCCTAGATATATACCTAGATTTAAGTTATTGTAACGACAAATTGTAGATTAATCGGCAACATGTAATAAATAACTAATAAAAAAAATTAGGTGTAGTATAGTTATAGTATTAATTATTTGTTAATTTATTCACAAAAATACAAAACAGTTAATCTCACGTTGATTCTCTATAATAGTAATATCTACATTTATATAATGTGTTTTCTGTTGCATAATTCCTTCAGCATATCTTTATTAAAATAGTAAAAAAGAAATGCGACAATAAAAACTAGCAAGAAAGAAAAGAAAGAAATGTCAAAACAAAACACAAAGCAAATCAATGTATCGTTTTGCGAAATTTTTAAATTGAATGAAATTTTATAAACTATTTGGAGTATATTTGCTCTAGGGAATTGCATTAAAAATAAGACAGTTGAACTTAACACTAATTAACGTTGGACGTACTTTAATTAAAGTTCCCTTTAACATAATAATAATCATAACTATATCGTTTATAAAAACATTTATAATTGCACTCAAGGATTGTATCTGTACTATTTTACATTTAAAACAAGTTGAATAACAGGTCAATAGAAAAGTCCCCGGCCTACCATAATAAAACACATTTTTTGGCAAAATTGGATTTTTTTTTCAACATAATTCCCTTCAAGGGTGATACACTGATTATAGCGACTTTCCAAGTTTTCAATACCATTTCGGTAGTACGATTTGTCCTTTGCTTCAAAATAGACCTCAGTTTCGGCGATCACCTCTTCATTCGACGAAAATTTCTTCCCAGCGAGCATTCTTTTGAGATCTGAGAACAGGGAATAGTAGATCAGATATAAATCCTACTAAATTTGACTACATCTTTGGGCAAAACTAAAAAATAACAAATAATTCAGTGTTCTCAAATTTATATAGAAAATTCCAAAAAAATTATTATTGCAGGATTTTTGTTTAATTTTCAGATTTATCATAGCTGCATATTTTAAATCAAAAACACAATATTGGAGAAAACGATTAAACAAATATGGGAGGTTGTCCATTTATGATCCGTACGGTAATTTCAGTTTGAGATATAATCAATATCCATAAATACCAGAAGGGCTAACTAGATACTTCTCCAAGCCATCGGCACTCGCGGAATGCAAAAACTTCTCCTTTGTCCCACCCGTCCCGTACATTTCCGAAAATCCCCCATAAATCCCCGACAAACAAAAAAACAAAACCGAAACAAAATGTTTTAATGATTCCCTTATCTTTTGTGCGCATATTCCGTTGTAAATGAGGGTAACAATTTAGCCGCAAAATTGAACCCTTATTAAAACTTTCCGCTCACATAAAACATTAAACTCGTCAACTGTTCCTAATAAAACAACCGAAAAAAAAGTAATCCGCCACGAAAAAGTCAGCTCTCGGACAAACGAAATCGGGACCAATTGGATTTGGGTTCGTTATTTTTTTCCTCTTCTCGCAGGATGAGCATCAGATTTAGTAAACAAATCTGCTGGAACAAAATAGGTCAATACAATCTGGAACATATACTTTTATAATAATTAGGGTTGGGAACTTTCGACTATCGACTGTTTAGTAATTGACTACTTTTTACTATCGACTGTTTTAGTTGCTATTTTTGGTTCGACTGTTTTTACCACTTTTTACTAGTGATTGCAGTCCACTATTTTCAGTCGCTATTTTATTACTATCCGACTGATTTTATTACTATTTACTATCAACTGTTTCAGTCGTGTACTTTTAGTTACTGTTTTTAGTTCTACTAGTTTTATTCGATTATTAGTTAACATTCTGGCTGTTGCAACCTTGACAAAAAAGTACCGAATTTATGCTTACATAGATTTATATGTAATAGATATGGTTTTATGATTGTATATTAATATAGCAGCATTTTGGAACGATATTTTTCAAGATTGTTAATAGAGCAAAAAGATTAAAATTGTGAATCATAAATAGTAAAATAATTTTGACAATTTTTATGGCAACAATAGGTAAATTTTTTTGATTGACTTTTTGGTTTAGATCTGTAGCGAATTGAGGCATGTCGAATTTTACATCGTGGAATAACGGTCTACAAAATACCCAGAAATATAATCCCAGATGTTGAACACGGGCGGGGTGCCAATTGGAACCCGACACCGAATAGCTGGCGGCAACCCCGAGACGTTTATCTGGGATATTACTGAAAGGTATTTCGGTCATTCAGTGCTCAACCCTCGTTCGGTTAAGACGTGCCACCATCGACTGCCCAAGCCTCGTCTTCAGGTAACTCCGCTGCCATCCGTTTTATTTATTTGTATTTTCACATTTTTTATTTTGCCAATAAATAACGGTCACATTATGTAAACACCACTGTTTCATTTCGATTTACCTCCATTCACCGAGCCACATCATTTTTTACCCTAAAGTGGTGACCCCGACGTGATCTTTCGCAAAATTGGGTTTGGACTCGTGAATGGAGGGTACGTAGAAAATGGTGTATTTTACGGGACCGTTATATTTTTTTTGTTTCAAAATTTTAAATATTTTTCATTCGATTCCTTTTCAATTTTACCTTCAAGATTCATTTTCATTTTATTCCGATTAATTTCATTATTTCCAATTAATTTTTTAAAATTTTTTGTCAAAATTTTTATTTCACAATCTTTTGGAATATTTTTACATCACTGCTTAATCATCAGCGTCTCGGCTAAACATTTCTTTCGGCGCTATGTTTAAATCATAATGTCTTCCTTCGCTCGCCGTCTCCGTCATAATGGCAGATATTTTGATTTAAAAGGCTTTGGGCAGCTTCGGTCGGATACCGTCGTTATTTGTTTTTTATGAATTAACCTAACGTATGTGACTACGGATTAGTCACAGAGCAGCTCCAGAAGCTAGGTACCGATTGCAGTCACCGTAGACTCGTTATGTCTTCGCCGAAGTACCAGAATTGCTAACGTCTCGTCGTCGAAGAAAATAAGCTACCACGTCGTCGAACAGTCGATCCTCCCACAGCGTCGATTACGGGAGTCCTGTCTGAAGAATAGCTTGTTTTCAACGTCGTCGATGGACCACATTCAAGTGCCAAAGCGACGATGATGCAACGGTATCTGTAGGACCGGAAGATATCAACAGCCGTACCAGATCACAACCGTTTCGAACTATCATATTTTTTCAAAGCCCAGTTTACACAGCACATTTTGTTTGGTATATGTTTTTTTTTGTATTTGATATTTTTTGCAAACATTTTTGTATTTTTGTTGAAGTAATTTTATGTAAAATTCTGGCAGGGGAGTATTGTAGCGAATTGAGGCATGTCGAATTTTACATCGTGGAATAACGGTCTACAAAATACCCAGAAATATAATCTCAGATGTTGAACACGGGCGGGGTGCCAATTGGAACCCGACACCGAATAGCTGGCGGCAACCCCGAGACGTTTATCTGGGATATTATTGAAGGGTATTTCGGTCATTCAGTGCTCAACCCTCGTTCGGTTAAGACGTGCCACCATCGACTGCCCAAGCCTCGTCTTCAGGTAACTCCGCTGCCATCCGTTTTATTTATTTGTATTTTCACATTTTTTATTTTGCCAATAAATAACGGTCACATTATGTAAACACCACTGTTTCATTTCGATTTACCTCCATTCACCGAGCCACATCATTTTTTACCCTAAAAAATAAAGTATTTATTTTATTTAAAAAGCTGTAGTAGTTATTGTGCGATCATTTTTAATTATCGCCATGGATTAGTTTTTTTCTATGATCAGGTATATGTATAATTTTTATTTAATAGTTATGGTTATTGTAGATTTTTGGTTTTTAGGTTTTGTATAAGTTCTATTGTATTGTCTATATTTATTATAGTAAATTATTTAAAAATAGCAATAAACATATTAAAATATGATAAAAATTTTGTGGCGTATTATTATATTTCATAGAAAAATGCAATTCCTTTGTACAGATCCACAGAACAGTCAAATATAAAAGTAATTCTACTTCTTTTAAAATTAAATTATTAATTGCATGTTAATAGTATTCAGTATTTTTTTCTTTTCTTTTTTAAAGTTAGTACGTGAATATATATGTATATCTCCGTCTCGTTTATACTACCGTTGGAAAATATAAACATATATAAAATTAACTGTCCCAACAATTATCTCTGTCCTTTCTTCTATCACAATTTATACAGGATATGATTCGTCCATCTTCGTCTGACATCGCGAATTGAAAAAAAAAAACAGTCAAACCGTACATTTGACTGAAAATAGTAATTACTATTTTCAGTCGGTAGTTTTTTGACTATCGACTGTTTTGCGATTATCGACGTTTTCAGTCGATAGTTCGCAATGCTACTTTTAACCATCAGTTTTTATAGTATAGACATTAACGTTTCAAGATTACTAAAAAGAATCATCATAGGATTAAACATAAAATGTCATATACACTAACAATTCATAATTAGATAGAAAAAATAGTTTTGAGAAAAAAACTAAATTTTAATCTAAAATTGGGTTAATCGGCAACGCTTGACCTTTCTTCCCTTGAGCTTTGTAGAAGTAACAGAAGCTCACAGCTCAGAGTAGTCATTTCGAATTTTGTTGCGTATATATAATAGCAAATGTGTAAGCTTCATTTACCAATTGTAATGCACATAAGGCTCATAATTTTCATTTATTAGCAAAAAGAATTCATTAAAAATGTTAAAAACCTATATAACTAACAAACTCACTTTTTGTTCTTAGAATCATCTTCATTTTATTCCTTAAAGTTTGTGAATATATAGAGTTTAGGGCATCTGAGTTAAGTATGAGATGCACATGTGTATTTTGATCAGCAATATCTAATGATCATGTAAAACCGGTGACTTTAATGTCAATGATTAAAAAGGACCTGGAATACCAACAATTTGCAAGACTTGCAAAATATCGATTTTGCAAGACTTACTGGAATAAATATCCGCAATACTATCAAAATGTTGCTCTATAATAACTACCTTTTTTCGAAAACACTTTATTACTTTGGAAGTTGTCTACCAACAAAATCCCTTTTTCATTCCAAAAAAATATCGCTAAAAACTTCTTCATCGATTTATATTATACTCCTTATAGTATTATTTTCAGTCAGAATCGTAGTTATAGACCCAAATCTTACATATCCTAGTGATGAAGATATACATAGTTAAAGCGTTGTTACTCACAGGTCGCACTGGAATGTGTTTTTGATCAATTAATAGCGAATACTTTTTTCAAACTCTGGTTGACATAACTATGTATGTATGAGGACTTTTTTGTGGCACCTTCAAGGTACTTTTTATTTGTTCTGGTCTAAAACTAGGCGGTAGAAAGTATGACGCATACCTCGGAGACTCGCGGAGACTTGCCCTAAAGTAACAAGTTGAGGTTATGTATAACTGCCTCTGGGCATACCAATACACTAAACCGAAACCGCCCCACAGTTTACCCCTGTGAATCGCTACTGCTACTGCATTAAATTTGGGGATATGGAACTCGCTAACTGGGCAGCTGTTATTGGGCACGACGACCCGGTGAAGAAATAGATAGTGAAACTAACTATATATTCGCGAACTTGAGTTAGCTCACGACTGGGTGCTGTCGTATGGGGGTAAAAGTTATGACTTCACCGACGGTGAGGTCGTTTCAGCCTGGAAAAGGGAAGTCAGCGGTGACGCGGTGCTAAGGTCCCAACACGTCAACCAGCTCGTGAACAAGCGCGTTTTCAGAAGAACTTGAGCTGAGTTGTTGTTTGTGAAAGGACTGAGATATGAAGTAATCAAACCATAAAGCATTTAAGGTTTTCATGAGGAACTTATTTTGGAAAATTTGAAGGTGTTTCACCTGGTTGGTTGTAACAAACTTGAAGTATATAAGATCCGTAGAGGAGTACGGAATGAATTAACATCTTGTAAAATAAGCATTTGATGAAGATGAGAAGTCTGCTAGAAGGGCGGATCTGAGAAGATAGCACGTTTGCATCCCCAAACCTTCCTGGACTTGAGAATGCCAACCGAAACGTCGGCCGAAATAGAGACCGTTACGTGATGTTATCCAGCCATGTAATTGTTGTATAGCGCTTCTTATGGAAAATGATATTCAACCTCCAGAATTTGAATCACTTGACTGCATGGTTGAGCTGCTTCTGAAAGCTTTCTTGAATGGTAACCTCGAGCCTCGGGCCGTGAATAAAGTAGTGTCGTCAGCGTATAACGAGACGACAATGTGTTATTTTCTCGGCAAATCTAAAATAAAGAGTTTAGATAAGGCTGGGGTAATCTTCAAAGTACTGACAACTCTTTGAAGCACTTTCTACAGTCTCCACATTACAGGTGTAATGTAGTTAAGTAAATAAGTTAAGGCGGTCATAGAGACATTTTTACGCAACTACAGATATCCTAATTAAAAACAGTTCACTAGAAGAATATTATAATAATTTCGAATTTGCCTGATCTAAATCTTTATTTCTACCTCGAATACCGGAAAACTTAGTAAATGCGAGTGACCAGTAAGGTGAATGATTTCACCAGGACATTAAAGAAATGGAGAAAAGATACCAAGTAAGATGGAACAGTTTAATGATATCAGACTACTGTTAGGGGCTTCAGGGAGACATACCATTCCCCTCTCACAAGCGCAAATGTACAAAAAAAAGCCTCTCTGGGTAAAATGTATAATTTTGGCATGTGCTAACGAACGTACAATAGATTAAAAAAATATGTACTGTTAATAGTTTGTAAATCAAATATCTGCCTTAACATATTTACCCAAATTGCCCAGATTCGGCACAACCAAGAATATAAAGATTACGTCACAAGACCTAAACAGCTCTTAGAATATTTCAGAATCATTTTTCATAAGAACATTTTGTAATCATACATTTTTATTTCTATTACCAGATTTAGATTTATTTGTATTATATATAAATTGTTAATTTTGTTAATACATTTTAAATTATTTCTCAAAAGGATAGTACCTTTATGTTCAGATGTTCATGAAATATTAAACATGTACGTAACTAATAAATTACTTTCATAAGCCCCAGTTAAATTTTCCATGTGTTTTGTTTCCACAACCTTAACGAAAAAACACCGTTCCCTATGGAATGCAGCAACCATTTACCCTTCTCAAATTTGAAGGTGTTAATCATTAACGCTGCAAAAACTACCTGAGGTTCGTTAACCCAGGATATAAGTTCGTCTTCATCCGCCTATTCCCAACTATTCTAAAAATTCCCTACTGTATCAGGACGTATGTTGTCCCTTGATGGAACTAAGGCATCATACGAGACGGCGTAAACATTTTATTTTTATCTTGCACTGATATTTGGCCGCGGTCCTGCTTCCAGACCCAAAAGCAGCGGAATAAACAAGAACGGTGTTGTAATTAAAGCCAGAATTAATCGTTCGACTTGTTAGAGTTTTGTCTCGTTTCCTGTCAGCTGCTTTCGATTGTGATTTGAGAGAGTTGCGGATAAGAACTGACAAATACACGATCGAACGGACGGTTTTATTTCTTCTTTATTTAAATCGGTCTGATTCTTATGATATTATAAAGTATTTAAGTTAAAATACGACATTAAACAGCTATTATTTCAGTTCGTTTATCGTTTTTATTCGCTTCAGCTGCAATATCAGGAGTAAGCTAAAGATTTATTACTGTGTGATATTGAATACAAGGCTAAACACTTCGAGATATCTAAAAAATTAAATTGATTATGCATATTACTAGAATATAAATAGGTTCTGCTTACTCATTATAGAGATATTGTAATTGTGCTGTTGATTAAAAAGATACATAGTTCTATTTCCTCATTCTTTGATATTTAGTTGAAATGCGTGCTATATGTTTATGTTATATAAAAAGAGTGACTCTGTATAAGTTCATATAATTTTAAACGAAAGATTCATCTCCATTAGATATATCCAGTCTCCTACGCACTTTGATTAACTTTCATTGGGGCGCCTATAGGATCACATTACTAAAATATTTATGAAGCAGTGACGCTAAACAAATTGGAGTATGGCTTCCAATGCTTCTTTTCCACTGTCCCCTCTTACTTAAATAAATTGAACCCAATCCATAACTCAGATCTTAGAATCACCCTGGGTGCCTTCCAGACTACTCCAGTAGACAACTTCTGCTTTGGCCGAAATCTCATCGCTAGAAACCAGACGGGAACTGCTTCTTTTGATTAAATATGCAAGCTCTTTGATATTTAAATAAAGGCTGCCTCATTACAGACACTTACTATCAAGCACCAAACTCCAGACTCGGCTCTAGATAGGGGCTTTTGTCATAGATTCTATACAGTGTGTAGATATTTTTCCGCCGATATATACTTCCGAAGATAGTTTGGCTTCTTGGCGGCTGTCGATCTCATCATGAGGAGATAATTCTGACTCTAAAAATATCACCTGAACACTTTTCATATTCTTGGACGGTTCCAAGAGCAATGTCTATATGGGGGCAGCATTTATATCGGTGATGTTGGAAGGGCACTTCAGGCTCCCCGTTTCATCGAGTGTATTGACGGCTGAACTGTTTACCATCTATAGGGCACTGACCTCAATACAAGATGTGCAAGATAACGATTAGTTTTCTCCTCCCATTCAATGACCTCTTTAAAGTGCCTCCAAGCATATCTACCTCTACACCCGTTAGGAGTGCTTATCCGTGAACTAACCTCTAAATTCGAAAAGAGCGAAAACTATTACCTTTATATGACTCTCTTCTCATTCTTTTTCATTAAAAATTAAAAAGCGGATTACTTAGCGAAGAAGAGGGGGGGATCTTTTACTGAAAATATCCTCTTCTGGAGTAGAGATATGAAGCACCACTCTACAAGAATCTTTAGACATCTAGATCAAGTTAGATGAAATATAACGGAAAACAACAAGCTTTAGGAAGTGAAAAAGAGTATTATCAGGGCATCAATACCACTAACATCAGCAGGCGCAACTTAAGCTTATTCTCGTGTCTCAGAATTGGTCACTGAAAACTTACCCATGTGTTTCGCATTAAGGGAAGAAGTCCAAATACATACTGATCGAATGCCGAAGATACAACTCGCAAAGACGGTGGGTCAACCTGGCATAGACGATGCAACAGTGTATTAGGCTAGAGAACCTGGACAAGCTGATTAATTTTCTGACTGGACAGCAGGAATACTACTAGAAATATAATAGTATGCATATAGAATATGGATGTTCGTTAGAATTTTTTGTATCTTGTATCCTTGTCACTGTTATGGGTGGTGCGATCATTATACTGTAGCATTCATAAATGTATGCATCTGTATGCTTTTACATATTTTACTTGTCATCTTCCAACATACTTGTAATAACATTGTATACTTTAACTGATAACTGATACTGTATTTATGTTGTCTATTGTATATCTGTAAATAAACCCTAAATAGCCCCGGAGGCTGATGGTTCTATAATATATAAATAAATAAATAAATAATCCATTAGATGTCTAAATTTTCTCACATATCAAAAAAATCTAACATTAAAATTATGCTAATGGGAGTCAAGCAAGTTCCCGAATATGTATTTACTCCTAAGAAGCTCGAGAGTTCCTAAGGGATCAGCATTCTAAATTTGCCTGAGGAATGTCTCCTATAACATTCGAAGTCAGCATATGTTCATTTTATAGAAGATATAAACACATCGTCAACTTATCCTTAAGACGTGAATAGAATAGATTAAATATTGAACTTATTTTACATTCTCTATCTGAGTTGCGAATTATTCTCTAACTACTGATATTAATTGGATTCCTAGTGGTCATAACTAGATTCTTCCCAATATTTTGGGTTTTGTCTCACCTAGAGATGAATTTTTGTCCTGTAAAAAACATATTTTCGCCTCAGTATGAAGGTATTATAAACTAGAGCAAGCTAATTACTTAATGACATCATCATAGGCAATAAATAATCGCATTTCTGAATATAATTAAACTAAGCCATAAGTTGTTTGTTACCAGAAAGCGTTACTTTCATATGTACTTCTCTGAATTCTTGTGAACATGATGAACTCGTAAAGAAGCTTCGCTGAAATAGCGCTACTATTTACATCTACATATTACGTTACTAGCATCATGACTTCCTTAAATCGTCTTATTTGCACCAACACAAGTAAAGTATATTAAATATTATTCTGTTGTAATCATAATAATCTTACGACGCATATTCTAATCATCTTCTTGTAATTGCTTAAGCAATAACTCTTCTACCTTCATTGATACTCTGGTGTCATAGCTAATAAATTCTTCCGTATCATGATTGACTTTTCGGTAGCCCTATTTAACAAAAAGATAAAGGTTGGACTATAAGTTTTTGTAATTTTATTCAAGAATAACTTCTGCCTTTATTTTTTGTCTCCATTACTTTGCCAAAGGAGGAGGTAATTTTGGAGTCAATGACAAGGCTCGAGAGTAAAAAACAATGAATCACAAGATGTTTTAACCAAAAGCCAATTCAAACGCTCAAATAACTTTCAAGCAGCCTAAGTAGTTGATGACCTAAGAGGTGAGGGAAAATGGCTACCACATGAATTTACTGAAAATGCCCTTTGGTGCCGTTTCAACATCGCAGTTTTATCGCTATCCCAGCAGGAAAGAAATATTTTCCGTTACGTATTGGATCTAACTACGACAATCACAAATTCAAAAAGCCATTCTTTATATTATTTGTCATTCATCGTATTTCTTCTTGATTAGTCGAGGAGAACCATCCACATCGATACACAAGAGATACATTAATGATCATATAATATGGTGGAATCACCAAGTAGTATATAACGAACTGTGGGAATTTAATAAAATTATACTGGAGATGTCTACCGATGCTAGTTGAATATATTTAATGACGTATTATTGTAAACACAAAGTCATATTCTTGTAATACAACGCTTGACCACACATTGTAACAGTTGTGAAAGGTACACTATAACAGCTTGAATGGGAAGTTCTGTCGTACCCGGTGGCTAATCCAGAAATAGCGCTTTCTGGTTAACGCTTGTTCAGATCGCAGCATGTATTGCTGTTAAACTGAACCTTGTTCTTTCGACTCTATATCGACATTTTGCCAGAGAGAGATAGAAAAATGTTTTGATTATATAGATTTACTTACCAATTTTCTCAATAAATACTTTTTTGAAGTAATTTTTTTACGAATGAGTACATCAAACTACCTAATATTGATAACGAACATGAACAAGTGCTTTGAGAAACTGATTTTATAGGTTTTGAGTTTTTTAACATTAATTTTTTGATTTCTAAATCTTCCTGAACTAAAGTATTCGTACAAAGCCAGAACTTCCGCGTGTATCAACAAATCAACGTGAGCCAACTTATTGTCTTTAAGATGTTGAATTGTTTGGGGCATACTCACATAAACTTCTGATTTTAAAAAACACCATAAGAAAAGTCTGGTGCTGTTAAATCCGGAGATTTGCCATGCTAAATCAAAACTTCGCGAACTTATTCTTCGTGGAAAAACGTCATTCAATAATTGAGTGAAATACTGATGCAATGAGAACGTTTTATCGATATATTACTTACTATTGATTTAAGATAAACAAAACTCCACAAATAACGCTTAGTTGACTCATTATTTTGATTACAGTTTAGTCAAATGATACGTTATAAATATAATTCCTAACAATAGCCAATTACATGAATATAGTTAAAGAAATGTCAGAATATGTGATCCCAACTATTGAAAATTGCCTAGTACTTACGGTTTTATATCATGTGTAATATAACTCTTTTTACAAGCAATAAAACTTAATGTTATCTAAATGATATCATTATAGGCAATCAAGGACAAAAGAAGTAAATATTTGTTGAAAATTTACTGTTGTTCCTCTCGCGTGACTGTAAAATTCTCCCATTGTCGAACATTTTAGCGAGACAGCCTAATATTAGATGATGTTTTATACCATACAGAAGAAGACATAAAGTTTTATTACTTAATTAGGAAAATGGTCGAGCCTGCTGATCTTCATAAAATATATTAATTCACTCGTATAAAACTTGTTTAAAACTGGCTTCATTCTATTTCGAGTTTATTGGAACGCTCTTCGGTATTTAACGTCAGCCTATTTGTAATTATTCCGTGAAATATGCTTACCAATTAAGCCATCGCTGTAATGTAAATAATATATTTGTTAGTAAAAGAATTAACAGGATCTTGTGTTTAGGTTTACATACAAGCTATATATTTTTAACATCATTATAACACATGGGCTGAAACGTCACATAGATAGTGCTAGTTATATTGCATTCACATAACTTTCAAGCAGCCTCAGTAGTTGATGACCTAAGAGGTGAGGGAAAATGGCTACTTTCAACTTCGCAGTTTTATTGATTTCCCGACAAAAAATTCAAAAAGCCATTTTTTTAATATTTGTATAGAATAACCAGCCACATCGATACACAAGAGGTATAATAATCGGCATACAATATGGTGGAATCACCAAGTATCAGTTCTAATCTTCAAGAGAAAGCTGTTAAAATTTCATGATATTCTATTAATATGTTTGTGAGTTATTGTACTAAGAGTGACACTACTTATGTTACAAAACAATGAATCAAAAACAATTTTGTGTTTTAATTTTCAACTGCTGCAAAAAAAATCTCGTGCAAGTGAAGCAATGTTTTCAAGCTATAAAAGTATTATCAGGCAAAAACAAAACATTAGTTTGCTGACTTCAACTGACCTAGCTGACCTGGTCGTAGAAACACCGATGATGTAGAACGCAGCCGTGACGTCCAAATGAGCTGGTAACACCAGAAAACATCAACAAAATCGTTTTGAATGATCGAAAAGTGAAGTTGCATGAGTTAACTAACATTGTAAAGATATCAAAAGAACCTGTTGGTTTTATGTTGCATAAGCATTTGACTATGAGGAAGCTCTGTTCAAGGTGGTTGCCGCATTTGCTCACTGTTGACCAAAAACAAGAACATGTTGATGATTCTAAGCAGTGTTTGGCCATGTTCAAACGTAACAAACCGAATTTTTGCGCTGATGTGTCACAATAGATGAAACATGGTTTCATGACTTCTGGTGACAGACCTATTTTGAGGCAAAAGATGAATCGTTCTACAAAAGTGGTATTGAGATGTTGGAGCGGCGCTGGAGTGATGACGCAGCCCATGTGTTACGTTGGTAGAGATAATTTATGGTACATAATATGTAGTCGCAATCACAATTTCCTTGATATATTACGTATTCTTATTAAGAAACAGATATAATAAAATACAGTTTTGTATTGTATTATTGGTATTGTCATTATAAAACTTATATATTATTGCTTTTGATGACCTTTCCATAAAAAAATAAATTCATATTGATACAAATTATTGGCCTGATTTAGTTCCGTCCCACTGCTTTAAACACACTCCAAGAACATTATACTTTTAAAGGGGTGAAATAAAGTTGGAAAAATGAATGGGACATAGAAAATGAACCGATCCTTAGCTAGATTCAAAGGACATGTGATATTTTCCAATATTAAGTAAGTAATTCAAAATTCACGGTTCTTGTTCTTTCCCTTTATAGAACATGAAAATAACGTGAAAAAATATAGACTTTCTGTGTGCTAAGTTTATTTTTTAAAATGTATTAATCTACAACTCTACAAGGAATATATACATCGGTTTAAATTAATTATTTAGACTAACCAATGAATCCCTAACACGAAATAGATTTAGCAAAAAATATATTATTCTTATAGCTAAAGTTTAATAAAAACTACACGTATAACCCGTAGTAGAAAATATTACAAAAAAAATGTAGTAAGCTGTGGTCGAACTCGAACAATACAGTTATCTCCGCTAATACCTTGCTAGCCATAAAAATCGAGAGCGGCGTGGGCCCCGTGACGTTTCATATCAAATTATTGCCATTTGTATTTTAATATTCGTACTCTGATAAGAATGTTCCGTTTTTTATTGCTAGAAATATTCTGCTTGTTCTTTTCCTCTGTCGTCTTTTTATATCGGGATAGTTTACCATCGTGACAAGTGGTTTCTTTCGTTATTTGTCATCGCATTAGTGAATATTCATCGGTTTTAGAGTGCGGATAGTAGATACACCCATTTCATAAAACGCAACGTAAATTGACGCTAATTTAGGACATTTATAAACAAATTACGGGGTATAGTTTTGCTAAAATATGTGCTGTGAACAATGAAAAACTACCAGCAAAAAACGATGTGAGTACCTTTTACAAATTAAAATTAAAAATCCATAGTTTAATTGACATTTTAAATCATATTCTTGTTAAATTCCCTATAATTTCCTAATGAGATGATATTCGGAAATACCCTTGTCATATTTATATGAATAAATTTAATATTAATTGCAATATTTTATAAGATATCGATATATACAAGATTGTAGGCGTCTGCGCATGCGCGTGTTTTAACGAGTTGTAACAGGTTATCCGAACTAGAAAATTTACACAGGTTCACGTTAGCGGAAATTCAAAATATTTTATTCATATTTTACGTTGTTGTCGTTTCTTGTACATTTTATTTATATTTCAAGAAAATATTACAATAGATTTTTATTTTTCAGGATGGATATAGATTACATTTAATAAATAATAATTTATCGATATTTCAGCTTCTAACATACATTAAAAGTGACACAGAAACAAAATGGGACTTTTTTATATTTCGATATAATGAATATGGGTAAATAAATAGATAATATTGCGGTATTATTGTAGTATATTACTTTTAATATATGCTTTTTCTTACATTATACTTATTCCACTAGGATTTATGTTTAATTTTTATTTTATGATCAAATTCTACTACATAATTAGTATTCAATTACTGATATTCGTGTGTAGAATTGGTTTTATTTTTTTTTTAATTTCCATAAATGTACTTTTTCAAAATAGACCACGTCATAACAATATTATAGTCAATACATAAGAATTAATTATTGATGCTAATAATTTCAATATTTTCTAGGTGGAAATTTAACCTACACTATTAATATTAAATCATAAAAATGTTGTGTTATATAGGAAGAGAAAATTTGGTATATTATTACATTCAAAAGGATTGAAATTCGATAAATAATAAAGAGCTCTTTTCAAACATATTGCTTACAAATAGAATATTTTTTAATTAAATATATTTCTTATACCGTTTCTTTACTGATACTAACTTATTAAAAAACTTAATAATAATATTTAAATTTTAATAATAATAACCAAATACTTAACATAATATGTAACAATATATTATATTTATGATAGTTTGATTAGATAATAACAACGAAAGCTTCAATCAATTCGTCCAAAACACCCTGTCAAATTCGCTCTTTTGACCAGCTAAAAAGTTTGAATCTGAGTATATATTCGTATATAAAAAAGACAAGCTCTGTTGGGCATTGTTGAAGATGTGACAGTTTATGGTACTTCCATAAGAAATATAAAATAGAATAAAACACATTGAATATATATATATATATATATATATATATATATATATATATATATATATATATATATATATATATATATATATATATTATAGTAGTAGATACGTTGTATTCATTATTAACAATCTAGATCACAAAATTTTTACGTGACTCTAAAATTATATCAAAATACACCAAGAATATGGCAAAACAAGTCTGCGATAATTTTAAAAATTCTCATATTTCATAAATTAAATAAAAATTTATTATAAATTAATTTTTAAATTTCTATTCACATTTCTTTTACTCTGAATTATGTTATATAAGTTTCATAATTAACATAACTTTTCAATCTGCTAATCACCGTCACAGCAAAAACTGTGTTTTTTCGATGTGTAATGGCTCAAACTAATATTACATTAGTATAAAAGTTATTTTAAAATATGTTAAATTTAAAATGTTCTTGCTGCCCACTGAAAGTCATGAATTGTGTTAATACATCTGCAATTCTATTAATATTATTTATATTGATCTTTATTTACTGTAATTAGCATAAATTTTGGCTTTCAGGCTAGAGTATTTTCAAATAGCACTATATGTACGATAAAATTTTATAGTTTCAACATTATTATAATATAACATAGCCAATTCATTAATATCATACAGATAATATAAATAATACAGAGCAAAATATATGTTCACCTGAATCACAACAGGTTTTGTAACGTTTTATTAACTAATGAGTCAACAGGCTCTGGGATTTTTACGGTCGGAATTACATATTGCTTTTACATTATTTATACATATTTGACATAGATGACTTACAATGTAGGTATAGTACGAATAATTCCCATATAAGATATATAATTATAATAATATTAATTAAGTATAATAATTATAAAATTAATATTTTTACATTAAAAAATCTAAAAAATATTATTGTATAATGGGTATATCTTATTATATATTGTTTTGATATTAGTTTAAAATGACAATAACAGTAAATGGAATAATATAAAATACCATATACTGGAGTTTATTTTTGATATAAAAAAAATTAAACGGAAACATTGGTTTTACCGAAAGACAATATATTAAGGTGCTAAAGTAAAAAGTATTGCTCTGTTAATAACTTTTACTAATTACACCAACGAAAACCAAACAAGTTTATTTTCGTGTGGGTACCCTACCCTTCATTTAGCTCGAAAATGATTCATGTCCAGCGATCTACATCCATTTTAACCCGTCTGAACGCGCATTAGGGGGTGCGTCATTTTTATTATGATTCACAGCCTTATTTGACTAAGGTTTTCGACCCATTTAGCATTAATTAAAATGTATGTTTAAGGGGATGGCTTGATAATACGAATATCTATCGAAAAGTACGGATTTGTTGTAATATCTGGCCGGTGTTAGTTCAGATAAGAAATGGGGGTTTCTGATTTCTTAGCTAAGGCACGCAGTTATAAAACTGTCAGATATTTTAAGCTCTAGCTGAGCGGGTGTAGTTTAAATCTGATTCTATTATTTGAAATAATTCTAGGAGATTGTGTATGTTATAGTTTTTTGGTACATATTTATGAACAAACAATTAGTACATTATGTTTTAATAAACAAGATTCTTGTAGAGTAATATTTTACATGAAATAATAATTTAAAAATAGTTAACTAATTTAAGAAAGGAACGTTAAAAGGTTATATCTTCTAATAAAATCGAATGCAAGAAATGTAGAAATTGTTATCATTGTTAGTAACATTGTTTATAGACTCATCAATAATTCTATAAAAAATAAAAATGCCTCTACATATAGAAGGAGGAGCATCATGTTAGACAAAATGCAAAACACATTAGAACTAATTTTTTTTATTATTTAATTAATACATTGTTACTAGTCGTTTCCGTCTAACCGAAAATTTGTCTTTATGCCCTAACTCAGTCTCTGGTGAAATAATGTTTATACATGTTACTGCTGAATTTTTAATATATGCATCTCACTACACAACACTACACAAGATCAGATGGTTTGATTCTTTTGAGTCTGTGTCCTGTTCCGGTGGTATCCAAAAGTTGCAATGTTTGTATATTAGTATGAGAATGGAGTTTTTCCTCATACCCCCTTGCAATTCTCTTGACTTCTTGACTGACTGAGGGTATCTCAAGGTCTCGATGTAGGTAATCAGTCCTATAGTATTTCGGTGCACCCACAATACTTCTCAGGTCTTTGTTCTGAAAAATTTGTATTTTATTAATGTTACTCTTTGCAAAACATCCCCATAATTGAACTCCGTATGTCCATATAGGTTTCAATATTTGGTTATATAATTGCAATATTGCACTTTATTATGTACTGATAATTGTGATTTTCTTCCAATTAGCCATTTCCACATTTTCCTATATTTCAATTCCAGTTCTTTTCTTTTCTTCTTTATATGTTCCAGCGAAGTTTTGCATCGAGATTCATTCCGACATATTTAGCGTTGTTGCTATATGGAATGATAGTGTTATTTAATGTTATTTGTGCTTGTACGGTCTGTTTATAGATGAACTGCACATGTACAGATTTACTTTCATTAATTCTTATTTTCCAAGCTTGTGTCCAATTATTTATATTGTCACTTGCCTGTTGCAATTTTTGTGAGGCTCCTTCACTATTGCCTCCGACAGTTATAATTGCAGTATCATCAGCAAATGTAGCCATCGTGGTATTTTCCATTTGTAGAACTAAAATAAAACAACTATACTGGTTAGTCGGAAGATACTCCCAAATTGATCTAAAACCAAAGAGATTGATTTATCAGACGATCATAAAGCCAATATAAAAATATGTTATGATGATGACTTGAAGAGATTATTGCAGAGGTGTGACTACTAATTTATTCCCCCTCTTATTGCATGACTCAATTACTCTCAGATTTATTAATTATTTTTGTCAGCTGTTGGAAGAACAACTCAAGTTTTTGTATTGTGATTTTTCATTTATTATAAACTAGGAATCAGATAATATGGATTAAATTTGATTATAAATGTGTGAAGTACCACAAAACTACCACAAAGAAGGAGTTTCAGAGTATTTTTTGAATTGCAAGAAGCTTTAAATAAGTCCATAATATCTAATGAAGACTATTTGAAGAAACTTCTGAAAATCATTATATTTTGCGCTTTAGTACAGGGCAGTCAGATGTTCATATTCTTTGAATTGTTTGAATACAAAAATATATACATTATATATATATATATAAATTATATAATATATATATTATTTAAATTATAAAATATATATATATATATATATATATATATATATATATATATATATATATATATATATATATATATATATATATACTGAGCAACCATCAGATAAAAAGCTAACATAAATGATGTCAACACCTGCCTCTCTTGGATATAGATAGACATTGACGCGTTGTCTGGTCTTGCCTGTCGGACCAATAAACCACTAAAACCAATAAAAACCACTAAGACCAATAAAATAAAATAAGTTTTTAAAAATTGTATTTTTTTAAAATCAATGTCTGGAAGTTCCATTAAACCTCTTCGTGGGTTATCTTTACACCACATAGATCCTATATTACCCAACAGTGAAGAGATATTCTACTTCCCTCAAATAGCTGTATATTTCTTGGCTTTTTATGGATACTTTCCAGAATAACAATTTTCTTTGAAATAATTGTATTAAATTATGCTTCTATTGAAGAATCTACTTACTATTTTTATACAATTAGTATATTTAATCTCTGATATGGCCAACATCAAGCTGATCTTGATGCGTCACCTGTTTCGCATAGGACGGCTTCTTTTTGGTGAATTTAAGGTTATATTGTTTCTTTATATTTTGAGATATTTTAGTGACCGTGCCACTAAAATACTAATATTCACTGCAGTTTCAATGCGCAAAAATATTTTCGATAAATACCACGGAGATTTATTAAAACAAAGCGTTAAAATAACGTTTGCCTGTTTATAACCCGTAATTATAATATTTTGAAGTATTTTGCAGGGATCTGAAGCTTTGTGATTTATTATTTCTTTCGGTTTATATAACTCCTCGGAGCATATAAATAATGTCGAAATATTACATCATTTAAGAAATTTTATTGCAATAAATAGACTAAAATAAACAAAGAAAATATAATGTAAGCAGTACACGTTTAGAAACATACACAAAAACTATATAAATAATAAGCACTATATTATTATAATTGTATAATTTATAAGCACCACCTGTTATTACCAATTTATATTTGAGATTCTTGATTAACTGATTTCGAATCTGTAGATACGTTGCCTATTCTGTTGTCGATGCCATTTTCCTTATTTCCTCCTTCTGCTTCTCACTGTGTGTTTTTTTGGTAATGATTTTTCAAACTTCTTGTCTTGCAATTTAATCAGTGTCTTCTCTTTCTAAGAACTAGCTACAATATCTGTAAAAAAATTAGTGCCCATTGTCTTTTCATACATATATACCAAAGGCACATGCTTACACAGAGTATTCTTTATCGTATACTCTGGACAGCTACAGACATACCTATACGCACAAATCTTATATACTCTACAATAGAAAGTTTTACAACTATTCTCGCAGATTTGACTGATATTTACATTGTATATTTTATTGTAATATTTAACTTCATATATATATATATATATATATAATATATATATATATATATATATTAACTAAAAGTATTCAAATTACCTGGAGGTAGTTTGAAGGAGTATTAAATTTTGGAGATTGTAATTCGGCCCTTTCAAAGGTAAAAGGCTCCAAACTTAGGCCATGGAAAAAATAACCCTTCCTTATACATAATTACCGGCGGAGAGCGCCCGGATGACGGCGTAAAATTTTACGAGCTGGCAGCTTCGAAAACTGGTAACAGGACGTTACCGGAATCTGCAGGGAACGACCAAAGTATATAATTATACCGACGTAATATTCTCAATCGCACTTGTAGAAGCGGGGTTAAAAGCATAAGTTTTTCGAGGACATTTGTCACACCGAAACCTTCCTGACATTTCCTGATTCTGACTTGTCCAGTAAAATTGGATAGAAAGCTTAGGAAAGTATAAAGATAAAATGTTCGATCATTATTTGGTGTACGATGTTCAAATGAGTAGTTAATAAACAGGCTCAAATATATAGAAAATAGATTAAATCATATTAGACTTAAAGGACGAAAATTCAACAGATAGTCTCAAAAACATTTTAACAACTAAACAGTTGATGAATTAATGGCTTTCAAGAGCTTACATGTGATGAGAAGGACCACAAAGCACGCGAAATAACTCAAGACTCGGCGAATAAAACTCTGTTCGGTTACGCATTGTAACTGACCATGAAAAGTGGGTCTACTAGGACAATTTCAAGTTCAAAGAGCGATGAGTTAGTCCAGGACAACTGTCCACATTGATAGCAAGGCGAAATATTCATAAACTCTTGGTATACATATGGTGGTATTAGGTGTAATGTATTACGATCTAATGAAACGGAATGAAATTATATCTGCGGACATTTATCGTCATCAATTTTAATAATGACCTATTGCAATAAATACCATCAACAGGTAGTAACAGACCAAAAGTCATTATCTTACAGAAAAACACGGGTTGCAAGAAGACTACAGTAAAAAAAGACCTATACATGTTTCGATTGGCTAGAACTGCACATGCGGACATGTTCTAATCTAGCCAGATATTTTTGAGAACTACGCGTATTTTTCTATATACGCCTTGTTGTTTGAGTCATTTTTAATTTGTCAATAAGTCATTTGTCAAAATTAGCGGCAGATAATGCGAAAATAAGTGTATAAGGTATGAATTATTAGTAAAATATTATCATTTTATAACACTAATTTTGTAGATTGTTGGAACAAAGGTTATATTTTTACGTTAAATAATATGGAAACAGAATTTATTTGAAGACTATAGTAAAGGTAAGAAAGAAATATGATTGATGAAAGATTTTACGGATATTTCAAAAGAAGAAAAAAGCTAAATGTTTAAACAAAGTGTCGTGTAAATAAGGTGTACTTAATAGAAAGTGGTTGAAATAAATAGATAACATAACTGAAGCTTTGTGATTTATTATTTCTTTCGGTTTATATAACTCCTCGGAGCATATAGATAATGTCGAAATATTACATCATTTAAGAAATTTTATCGCAATAAATTGAATAAAATAAACATTATTTGTTTATTGTAATGTGTTAAACATTGTAATGTATTTGTATTTGTAATGTAATCTAAGCAATACACGTTTAGAAGCATATACACAAACCATATAAATGATAAGCACTACATTATGATAATTGTATAATTTATAAGCACCACCTTTTATTAACAATTTCAATTTGAGATTCTTGATTGAATTCTGTCTATTCTGTTATCAATGCCCTTTTCCTTATTTGCTTGGTGCTTCTCACTGTGCATTTTGTGGTATGATTTTTCTAATTTCTAGTCTTGCAATTTGATCGGTTAATTTTGCCTATGAAATAATTATATTACCTCAACAAAATCTGAATACAAAATTAACCTAAAAATGACTTTTAAGCACAACTGTGGTAAACAACAAGGCGTATATAGAAAAAGATGCGTAGTAGTAGTAGTCAAAAATATCTGGCTAGATTAGAACAAGTGCGCATGTGCAGTTCTAGCCAATCTAAATTTGTATAGGCATGGATGTATAGGTTTTTTATTGTCGTCTGTTGCAAGAGCTGTCACAATTACCCTCCTGCTTGCCTCTTTATAGTCAGCTGCAGTAATGGCAAATATTTTAAGACCACTTATATATATTATGAAAAATGTTCTACAATGTGACAAATCAGTAATCAGTCACCTAGTTGCGTTTTTGCTACGAAAAAGAGTTGTTTCTCTTAATATTCAAAATAATTCGTAAAATACATGAGTTGCCATAAATCATATTCAATTATCTACAGCGGTCTCGGTTTGACCTTCCCATTCTGTGTTTTCGTACACCCACCTTCTTCTATGTTCCTTGTCCTCGGTGTTAAATTGTTGGACGAAATTTTCTTAAAATCTCGAAGTTATTGGCATCAACCTTTCCCACTTTGAAATACCAGCAGTCGCTGTTCGAAAGAATTTGCCGTAAAAGGTGTCTCTTAGCAAGACCAAAAGTCGAAAGCACACAGGGTAATAGAAAGCCACTGATGTTTTCAAAATTATTCTGTTACCTGATATCGAATCTTACTTCTTTGTCGAAAGCTGGACATTCATTTATACATCTAAATAGTTTTATATAAAGCGCATTTGTTAATTCTCCCCTAGCAGATTCTCCCCACCACTTCTTCATATTTTGTATGTATAAGCACCTTACCTTACAAGGGAAGAAGAAAGATTTCGAGAGGAGAGAAAACAGTAGATTTTACCTTAGTAAAGCCTAAAAGATTTTCATTCGATATTAAACGAATAAGCAAATTAATAAAAATGAGAATATGTTGTTAAAAACTAGATAAATTACACAAAATAGAGAATATATAGAAAAAAACTTATATGGCACGAATACATTAAAAATAATGAGGATATTTATTTTTTTACAAAATTTGTGTAATCGCCTATTTACATTAATATTATCTTCTTCCAAATAGTGTCCATTAGATATTATCGACTTATTTCGGACTTCATCCAACTTACAATACTATTCCGGTACTCCTACTTTATGATAACCTTGAGTTTCTTCAGCGAGTCAGTGTTAATCTAATTTTATTTTATTTTTGTGGCTATAAAATTTTTCACCCGTAGTATAATGATGGCTGGGACTTAGTTACTATAATGTGTCAAAAAATTTTTATGCAATTTGCAATAATGTGTAAATAAGTGTATCATTATAATGCAAGACGCGCTATTGGGGTCACTTATACCCATTATAGATTTTATATATATATAACAGTCTTATATTCCCATTCAATTCTCTGACACTTTTAACGTTTTCACTAGTTGTGATTGTGCTAGAATAATCTGTGCAGTCGTGATCCTGTCGTAAAATGCTTATACTACCTATTACTAACAACAGATTCACCGAAAACAATATTTCATATTTTAAGAGTTTGTTGTACTTTACCGCACTTTCATAACCAAATATAATACATATTGCCCGATCCCCAATTTATAATTAATTAAAATCACCAGCAGCATCTAAACTTGTCTTTCTTCAAACTGCTGACAAAATAATGAATAAATAGGAACGAAATTGAGTCATGCGATGAGAGGGGGAATAAATTAATAGTCACACATTTATAATAATGATGAAGAGTCATCATAGTAACATATTCATCACAAATATATTCAATAAAGAAATAATACTTTAATCATTAAAGAAAGAAGAATAAGAATACGGTAAAGTCACCAATCAATGGCATAGTTTTTTGGATTAGTCTGATACCCTAGTTTCAGTAAACCTTCGAAATAATTTTAATGCTAAAACAAGAAATTTCTGTTAAATTAATGATCATTAAAAATAAAAAAATAAATTCCAATTTATCAGAATAAATTGGATGCACGTTTGAAAAATATTTACATATACATTCAATTCCACTACACTATAAATTAACGATCACAATGATATATTAAAATAATTAGGCAAAAACGTACTCATCAATCAATTCCGCATTTCAGCTCCAATTACTTTAAAGCCGCGGTCATTACGAAAATAATTTTATGCCCGCTTATATTTAATAAATATGCATAATGCACGCAACAATGTTTGTTCTGCGTTTAAATGTACTTTTGGTGATAATTTCAGTTTCGTAATATTAGTATTTACGATAAGTAATTAAACTGTATGAAATATAAGTAGTATGATGTTAGTTCTCATGTTAGCTCAAATATTTTAATTAGAAATAAGGTTAGAGAAAATGAACTCATAAGCTTGAAACTTGTTTGAAAGTTAAAACCGAAATAAGCTCGATGCTCGATTATTGAACAATTTCATGGACCTAGTTTCCATTTAAAAAACACTGCCGAAATGTTGAATCATTTTTGAGACGAATAAGTGCGGGAAATGAAAAATTGATCATGTAGGACATTAATGTGTAGAAAGAATAGTAATCAAACCTCAAGAAAATTTCACAAAACTGCTGGAAAGTCGCGTTAATCATTATATTATATCTATAACTCCATTTCCTGTTTTTCCGCTCAGTTTCTGATCATTGTCAACGTACGTTTCCTAAAAAATCGTAAAAAATAAATAATACGTTTCCTGGATATTTATATCAGGATCAGAATTTCAGCTTCATATGAACAGATATAGAAATATAATATATGACACATGAATTAACATTTTTATCTTCTGAAAGATATGAAGATATTTTTTAAACTATATAGATATTCAATTTAATTTTCCAAGTATATAAATGCTTGTTAAACGTCCGTTGTTAGCTTTTAGTTTAGTTCTAGTCACACAATAAATTAGTTAAGACAATATGACAATAGATAAGCCATAAGAATTAAAATGCAAAGAAGAAGTTTTCCATTTATTATTTTAAATATACTTAGAGTAATTGTCGATCGCGACAACACACTTTTATTATTATAGGATTATTTTTGTGTACAGATGAAATAGCAAGAAGCCTACCAGTTGTTTTAATAGCTATACCACAACATGTCTTAAGAATGTTATAAAGAAACTCTTTCTCTCAATTTTTGTTGGATTTAGAAAAATACTGCCATATATTGCCAGATCTTGTTATTAAAGATAATGTATAAAATAATTAGTGATCTGTCACTTTCTTGGGGTACTATAAACATCTACTTTTAATTTAAATATTACCAAAACTAAATACAGTATATCTAATAGATATTGGGGCTACAACTTTCGTCACTGTTCTCAGTTATATCATCATTTTCAGATATTTATATTCTACTTTTCTTGATTACCACTTGATTTGTTGGGCTTAATATAAATAAATTGTTACTCTTAGATCCGAGACTTGGAATTTAAAGTATATGGGTAAGGTAATTTATTATTTATAATACATCAGTTTAGTACAGTTTATTATATAATACATGAGATAAATTGCCAAAAATATTTTGCAAATCTCTGTCCATGAGCTTTATTAATTTTTATTCCGAAACAAACTAAACGAGAACTGAAGATGTTCTTTGGAAGAATCAAACGTATCTTTGGGATAAACACATTTAGCCTTGGTACTGTAAAATTGTTATTGTGAAATATGTCAGCATGAAAATAATTAGTGCAATTATATTTCCTCGCAGAGTTTTCATCTGAAATATGGAGTCTTACATAATTTAGTTGGGTTCAAATTAAGCAATAGCACTGTTGGTACGTCGGTCTTTAAATAAATATCTTCAAATAATAAAATGATCTAATATAATCAAATAATATAATAAATTATCCATACTTTATACGTTCAGTTGCCAGATTATTTAGCAAAAACAGTATTAATCCTACCAGTGCATTGATTTCTTAGATTCGGAGTAGTCTCCAACCAGGATATCATGATTATGAGTCAGTCAGTCAGTGGTATTTCCTATTTACTGTTTTTATTAAAGAAGAACTCCTTATGTATTCATTCACAAATACTTTCATGTTACTTCGTCATCGTATGTTTATCTTTAGTTATCTGCTACCGTCTAATTATCCGTCTAAAATATCCAACTGTTCCGAACAAACATAAAACATAATGAGAAGCGTATCAAAAATATCTTCCCATATATTTTTTATTTTCCTCTGATATATTCCCGTTTTAATCAGTGCCTTCGGAACAGTAACCTGAAATAATCAATCAAACAACAAACAAACAGGGGAGCCCCTCGCAGTCAGTCAGAGGATCAAACATTTAGAACCCGTACAAATCTCGAAGCCGTATCCATATGTTCACTGTCAAGCTCAATCGAGCGGCCATCCCCCGTGAAAACGTCGCCCGCTTCCGCCGACCCGGGACGCTCTCTTCCCCCGAAATAATTTACTTAGATGGAGGACTAACGAGCTAAAAAACATCTCCAATCGACACGTGCTTTTTTCCCCTTTCTAATTACTGGCTGTTTTTTTTTCCGAGCGGCTCTATTTAAAAGTGCAGACGGAAAACGCTCGAGACAGACGCTGGATAAGTGGCCCGGCATCCCGTCGATGTATTGATGGGGTGATGTGAGGGTTCTGGAGATACCATCGATCTTCGAATTTGATAAAACAATCGACTCGCATTTATCAATTAATTAGTATCGTTACTTGGTGTCGAGTTCGAAGCGGGTTCTTTGTTCGTTTATTTAACATGTTTTGTGTACATTTCATCAAAAAAGTATCGCGAATTGGCCAATACAATATATTTTTTTAATTAATTACGTCTTACATTAGCCATACTCAGTACAATCTTAATTTATAAATTAGGTTATTACTGGTGTTCTGTTGTACTTGCATTAATACACAAGCAAGGCGAGTACGGGATTAATACATCATTATGTATTTCCCAAATTAAAATAAAACTAAACTGCTTAAGCTAAAGTTAAGAATACACTTAACTACGCTACACTTCACTAAACAACTTCGTATGGTTTGATTCGTTTTATTCTTCTGATTTCCCGCATATTGTCCAGTAGCTGCTTAGCTTCCACGTTCTTCCGTTCCAAGGAATTTTGTTAAGGATAATTGGTCGCGAAGACCCGCAGGAATAAGCGAATTGGACTGGTTATGTGGAGACTGCCTCTGGGCTACTCACTAAACCCCACCCCATCAGCTGATCCAATGATCTTAACTCATACTTCTTACTGTTGGTAAGGCGGGTGCCCGTACCCGGTAACACCGGTAAGAGGCACGAGGGCCTGGCAAGAACATGGCATCGCTATCACTCCATGCAACTTGCGGAACCTAAGTTAATCGTTCGACGGAGAAGGTCGAGAAAATTGGGAGTAAGAGCACGACGGGGTAGTGTCGACTCCTATAGAATAAGGCCACGAAAAGCCCGATAAGTTATTAGCCTAAAATATGGGCCAGTACGGTGATACATCCATTATCCGAGAGTGAAAAGTAGAGTAAAATCTCGAGTAGAGCTCGGATATAAAATTGTGAATTTGGGAGACATCTGTTTCTCTATGGATTTGATTATTCCTGATGAACCAGGGGCCATTGATTATTCCCCGGAGATTTTTGATCTGAAAAACTTGAAGGCGTACGACCTGACATATTTAAGATAGACACTGGAGGGACCTCTGAGAATTCCACCTGAACTTTCGATCGAAGACAGGACCGAGATAGATGGCTTCTTCTGACCATGCAATTTGGGCCTTCTCGATTTTAAACGCGAAATACTCGGTGCTAAACGCTTCTTGTGGAATAAGATGGCCTAGGTTTTCTGTGAGTTAACTTGCAATCTCTGAAATGATATTGTTTGCCTTTGTAAAATCGGTAAGAGCCTAGAGAAAGAAACTGATGACTTAGCTACTTTTTTGGGAATAACTACGATGAATGCGTGTTTCCATATTAATGGGAAGTTGCAGCTTCAGAATGGCGTTGATGATATTAGTTGGGTGAGGTACTTATAGAGAGCTTTTTAAGTTGGGCTATTGAGATATTATCTAAACCCGGGGCCTTCTTGTTCCGAATCTTGCTGATTATTTGCGTGAGTATTTTAGGAGTAGTTGGTGGTCTAGTAGATTACTTGGAGCTACTTGAAAATGCGCGGAGTTGGTCTTTCTGATGATTTCGCCGTTCTCAGCAACGTTTATATTTGAAGCAGGTGGGAGGCGTTCCATGTGGGCCTCATAGGTTTTAGCGAGGAGCTCGGTCTTTTCGTGGTCGGCGACAGCGAATGTTCTAGTCTCCGCTGGTATCAGGGGGAGATGAGATTTTGCACTTTCTCTATGGGGTTTTTAGAGAGCTACCAGAAAGATGAAGGTTCTTTGGTCCGCTAGAAATAAGTTAGATCTGTCAGATCGCCAGGCTTTAATGGTTTGCTTTACTTCCCGCTTCACTTTATTGGCCCCTCTCTTATCTGCCGAGTCGAGGGACAAAGACGATTCTTGAGACGGATCTGTGACTTGATGCTTTCAGGAACTGGATCACTTGAGAGTTTGAATGAGTTGGAAATTCGTGTTATGAATTCTGATAGGCAGACTGCATGTCTCGAGTTCCAGGCTAATGTGATTTAGCAACATTATTTCGTGTTTTATTAAGGAGAAATCTTGGATAACTTTGTATATCACTTTTATTTCGAGATCATCGTACAGCTCTTCGTTGGTTGCGTAGCGATAAACATGAGTAATTTATC
This sequence comes from Rhynchophorus ferrugineus, assembly GCF_030347505.1. NCBI lineage: Eukaryota > Metazoa > Arthropoda > Insecta > Coleoptera > Curculionidae > Rhynchophorus > Rhynchophorus ferrugineus. The sequence continues at coordinate 34,496,188 of NW_027472585.1, read as the reverse complement.
GTTGAATTTTAAGTAAGTTAAGTAAGTTGGGTTACTAATTGGTTTGAAATTTTAGTACGACCCTAGATTTGCCATATCTCCAAATTGTCTTTATGATTGACTATTTTAATATTAATAGCAAAAATTGATTATTAAGAAACTTTAATATAGTTCCTACAGTAAATCAATGAATATTAATAAATGTGTTTGTAATAGCGTACGAAGGTAAAATTGTTCTCCATATATGATCGATATTGTATATGGTGGGAAAAGAAATTAATCAATGATTTTCTTTCTTTTATTTGGCTCCTTTCATTTGACTACACATTCTCTCCGACCTCTTTGTTCCACGAACAAGTCTCCTCAATACTGTTCCTTCATTATTGTCGTTAGAAAAACAAAAGCCGAATTGTTCCGGCGAAAGCGGTGTCGTGTTCTCCGTTCCTGTACAATAAACATAATAATGACAATAAGCAAACCTTGTAGCTAAATATCGTTATGTCGCATTGCTTATAAAGAACCTCCCGGAGGTTTACCACCATTATGTTGTTTTGTGTTCGATGTCACTCGAGATGTTTTATTACATAAATAAAACGCGACCCGAGTTTCCGTTTCCACCTTATTATATTTGATTGCCCCTTTTTATTATTTCAGTGTGAAACCCAAAAGGAACTGAAAAGGATGCCGAAACGCAATACCGGCTACCCTCGTCGAGTTCCATCTGGAAGAAGTTAACGGTACCCGCGGCCAGTGTGTATGCGTTCGTTTCCTCTGTGCGGGGGGCTGGCACGTTTAAAGTACACAAACGGCAATTAAAATATATATAGGAAAGGGGACAGGAATGAGTCACAGGATGGAGGTGAACGGCGGACCGCGTCTATTTTTGGATGATTTGATGAGAGTTCTGTCAGTTCTGGTTCTTTTTCGAAAAGCGACAAAATAGTGGTATTTATTACATATTAAAACATATTAAAATAACTCTCTCACTAACCGTTGTTAAAGGGCATCTAAATTAATCTAATTTCCATTAAGTTTCAATAGTCAACAAAGTATACTACTGACCGTGATAACAGTCGTTAAACACCTTCATATTTATGAATGCTTTATAACATTTACAAATTTACTGTTAATAATTCATAATTCCTTCTATTTGTTCTATGTGTTTCATGCATGTATATTATATAACTTGTTTCCTTTTAACTGCTGCGTATTTTCATTACTTCGTTTATGTACTGATACACCATTCATCTTTTATCCATACTTCTCACCTATAATATATATTTCAAAAACAATACATATACCAGGCTGATTAAAAGATAATTTCTTTACATGGATTTTTAAATAAAATTGCTTTTTGCTCATTTCACTCGTCGATTTCACTCCTACAGATAGCTCATCCCTAATTTGCTTTCTATGGCTTTCAGATCTACTGCTTTCTACCTTGTCTTATATTTCATGTGGAAAATAACAACTCCACAGCAATTAAGGAATTAACCGATTTCAAAAAAGGAGGAGGCTATATGTTCTTCTGTATATATATTTTTTAATGTTTGTTCGCCATTTCTCTGTCAATTATAAACTGATTTGAAAATTCTTTTTTATTCAAAAAACTGCATTTCCAATGTGGGTCCTCCTCTAGTCCTAATACCTCTAGTTACTGTATAGTATAGACAGTATAGAATGGATCTCTAAATATATAAAAAAGCAATAAATAGAGTCGTTCCAAAATGTATAAAATACGGTTCGATGAAATATATTTCGAGAAGTGACATACCAAGAATTATACAAATATTGTACTGAAAATTATTATTTATTATGTTATTTTTAAAGAGACTTATAATTGCTTAGTAATAGTCTGCTGTGTTGCTAGTAAACTCTACAGTTTATTAAATAATATCTCAATTTTTAATTTTCAAATTAGAGTTTTAACTTGAGTGTAATAATGCATAAATTGTATATATTTAAAATACTATAAATGAAGAAAAATCTTAATTTTTATACTAGAATGTCTTAGGTTTCAATAACTTGTTTACATTAAAAAAAAATGATATGCGTGTTAATACCATATTACATTAGTTCAAAAGATTTGGTCCTCTTGAGTTATCTTGTCAGATTTACTGAATTGCCTCAATATGAACCTAATGAAGAAGTTATATTCTGCTCATAACTTTCGGCAATATTTTGGCCTGGTTGATAATGTCATTTTCAAATTTCCAATACTTCGTAATACTTTATCATAAAATCGCTAAATTATGTCCAAATTTCTCTTCTGGATATTATAGGATTAAGATTATTTTGTGTACAGAAGTATATACATATAGTCTATTCAAAGTTTTTTTTGTCGCAGAATTAAATCTGAGTTTTAGTTCAGTGTGGCTTTGACATAAAAAAAATTCTAATCTAAAAAAGATAATTGAGTAAAAATATTATGAAATATAATTTATTTTACCATAATAGTAAATCTAATACATATATTATCGAAGGATTTAAAACTACGATTAAGATTTAGCTATAATAGTTTGTAGGTTAGATTTACTTTGTTTACATTTAACTCTTTTCCACACCATCCATGAGGTAGAGTTTCTAGGCGCGTTTTTTATGTAGTAGTATGCACCTGGATGTCTAATCCACCTAATTATCAATTGTATATCTGAGAAACGTATTTTACTTTCATTCGAGAGCATATTTACTTTTTTCGTTTAGTTCTTGTTTCCTTCAATGGTGTGTTTACTTGTAAAGTCATCTTGGTATCACTGTATAATTTAGTTTTCTTCTGCTACTATCTATGTACACCATTCCTCATAAAATTGATCATTGAATTCTGCCTAATGCATTTACCATATCTACAAAACAGTTAGTATTCACTCTCTCTTCATGCTTTGTAACCTAATGCTCATGTTTAATTTTGAACAATTACAATCATATCTGTGCACACAAATCTTTCACGCACTACAATACAATTTTCTACAGTTATATTAAATTAATTATGTGCATAACTATAGTTGTTTCCACTCTCATCACTCTGTCTCAGGAATTTCTAGCATTGCACAGCATATATACCACATATACTTACTTTCACTTTCCCACTCATTGTCCAATTCAATCACTAAACTGTTAATTCCTAATCTGTCTGAAACAATTTCACAATTTCACCATTTATCAATTACTTCCTCTGTATGTCTAATAGAGTCCATCCAAACCCAAGGTGTTATGTTTGACAATGCTTTCTTCCACATATCCAAACAGTTTTTGATGGAATATCCTTCTCGACCAGCAATATATCTGAAATTAATTATTAATAAATATAATGATCAACAAAACCTAATCCAATTCTATTATAGCTTTTACCTTTTCCCATCAATTTTTGATGTCTTTACACTTTTTTTGTTACCGTCTTGCCAAGAGTACCACAATGAACCATTTTGAAATATCCAAGTTCCATCAAGAAACACAAATTCAAATAGTTTATCTTCCTTGGTCTTATTTTATGCCTTTAAAATTTAATTCTTTTTAAGGTAATGTCTGGAAGTTCTACTAAACCTCTTCGAGGGTGATCTTTACACCATTTAAACCTTATGCCCTGTAAGAGTGTATAAACGGATGTCTTACATCCCTCAAAAAACTGCATGTCCCTAATTCAGACAGACAATTTCCTCTAAGTTACTAAATTATGTTTATATCGATGAAATAGTTTATGTACTTACTGTTTTTATACATTTCGTATATTTGGTCTCGAATAGAGCCAATATTAAGATGGTCAAGATTCGTCACCCACTTTGTATGTAGACGGGTTTTCTTGGGTGTTATTCATAGCACTCACAGTAATATTTAGCCCTGCAGCAACCCGCTAAAATACATTTTCAATGCAATTGTAGGCAACTCATATTATTCAATATCATCAATAATTACCTCTCTAATGGAATTTATCAGCAAAAGGGGGCCCCCATTATCTCGTTCCGTTTCGAAATAACCTATTAAAGCCGCAATCAGTTTGTGACCCTGAATATCTATTGTTTTCGGCATTTTCAAACAAAGTAATATGATATATTTCGTAGAGATTTAAATTATCAAAATAATCAAAGGGCTAAAATAATTTTTGCCTGTTTATAACCTGTAATAATTATAACTAATATTTTGAATAATTTAGCCCACATCTGACAACCAGACGGCGACCAGCGGCTGTCAGATATATGAAAAATTCTTGAAAGCAATAGTGATAAGATATTTTAACTCTTACCTATAAATTATTGTGGCTGTTTAACACAACCATATCCATTACGCATTACTAAAAAAACTTTGAATAGACTATATGTTGGCAGAGTACAAATTTTCTAAATTTGATATTCAGTTATTCTCATTCAGTTAGTGAACTGTTAACTTTGTTTACTATTGATTATAAAGGTATCGCTGCCTCTTCGCACAGTTATTGGTGACGGGCGCCATAGTTGTCAATTGTAGTGTCAACTGACAACTACAATTGGTCTCAATAGTAATAATCGAAATGTCCATTTATATTTTCGAAATTTATAGTTGTTCTATGTACATCGATGATATTCGTTGGTCTAATCAATTGATCTATCTACACAAGGAAATTTACTGATTACATCTAAACTTGATGGTAGTTGAATCATATTCGCTATATCTAAATACAAAAAAGTTATATTATTTGTTCACTAAATATAGAAAAAAATGTTATTCTTTTACAACATTAGACTGATAAAAAATATCCGACATAAATATATTAAACAGGTCATATTACATTACCAATTCGTAGTGAAGCCCAAACAAGTTTTTTTTGTGGACACATTATGGTATATAATGTTTTTTACGTTAATTATATTAAGTTGAACTGGATTTTCGAGTGTTATGTTGTCTATTCTCTTAACGGCGAATAAGTACTTTAATACATAAATGAAATTGTTGCATATTAATTTGCATTTTATTAATGTTCGCTTTTAGTTACGGTAGTCGTATGTATTTATGAATTTGAATAGGCGCTGCTAGGTTTTTAATTTATAAAATAATACTTGTTCATTTCAATTACATGGGAGCAAAATTTAGCATTTTAATAATTTATAGAAATTGATTATATGGACTTTTTATTTATTTACGTAGGTAACTGTAAATATGAACTAAACATTTTTACTGCTTATGTTACGTATTTATATTGTTTTATTTCTTTTAAATATAATACATATTAGAAGTAAGTTTCCTATTCTTTTCTTTTGAACTTTGTTTTGTTTCAAAATGAATGAATATATTATTCAAAGTATTGTCCATAAGTAATTACAAATACTTTTGGTTAGGAAGCTTATCGAACCTAGAAACGTATAGAACAAATTTCTAATAACTTCAAGGAGTTTAAAGTGTGATTAACGTGAAGTTGGCTATGTTATGATTGAGACGTGAAAAATAGTTTCATTTTTCTTCTTTTTAATTCTGCTTCGATGGAATACAAAAAATATTCATATATTATATAATATAAATAAACCACAATGGTTTATATTTTCTATTATTTTCTTTTGAACTTTGTTTTGTTTCAAAATGTATCAATACATTATTCAAAGTATTGTCCATAACTAACTATAAATGCTTATAGTTAGGAAGCTTTTCAAACCTAGAAACATATAGAACAAATTTCTAATAACTTCAAGGAGTTTAAAATGTGATTAACGTGAAGTTGGCTATGTTATGATTGAGACGTGAAAAATAGTTTCATTTTTCTTCTTTTTAATTCTGCTTCGACGAAATACAAAAAATATTCATATATTATATAATATAAATAAACCACAATGGTTTATATTTTCTATTATTTTCTTTTGAACTTTGTTTTGTTTCAAAATGTATCAATACATTATTCAAAGTATTGTCCATAACTAACTATAAATGCTTATAGTTAGGAAGCTTTTCAAACCTAGAAACGTATAGAACAAATTTCTAATAACTTCAAGGAGTTTAAAGTGTGATTAACATGAAGTTGGCTATGTTATGATTGAGACGTGAAAAATAGTTTCATTTTTCTTCTTTTTAATTCTGCTTCGACGGAATACAAAAAATATTCATATATTATATAATATAAATAAACCACAATGGTTTATATTTTCTATTATTTTCTTTTGAACTTTGTTTTGTTTCAAAATGTATCAATACATTATTCAAAGTATTGTCCATAACTAACTATAAATGCTTATAGTTAGGAAGCTTTTCAAATCTAGAAACATATAGAACAAATTTCTAATAACTTCAAGGAGTTTAAAGTGTGATTAACGTGAAGTTGGCTATGTTATGATTGAGACGTGAAAAATAGTTTAATTTTTCTTCTTTTTAATTCTGCTTCGACGAAATACAAAAAATATTCATATATTATATAATATAAATAAACCACAATGGTTTATATTTTCTATTATTTTCTTTTGAACTTTGTTTTGTTTCAAAATGTATCAATACATTATTCAAAGTATTGTCCATAACTAACTATAAATGCTTATAGTTAGGAAGCTTTTCAAATCTAGAAACATATAGAACAAATTTCTAATAACTTCAAGGAGTTTAAAATGTGATTATCGTGAAGTTGGCTATGTTATGATTGAGACGTGAAAAATAGTTTAATTTTTCTTCTTTTTAATTCTGCTTCGACGAAATACAAAAAATATTCATATATTATATAATATAAATAAACCACAATGGTTTATATTTTCTATTATTTTCTTTTGAACTTTGTTTTGTTTCAAAATGTATCAATACATTATTCAAAGTATTGTCCATAACTAACTATAAATGCTTATAGTTAGGAAGCTTTTCAAACCTAGAAACATATAGAACAAATTTCTAATAACTTCAAGGAGTTTAAAGTGTGATTAACGTGAAGTTGGCTATGTTATGATTGAGACGTGAAAAATAGTTTCATTTTTCTTCTTTTTAATTCTGCTTCGACGGAATACAAAAAATATTCATATATTATATAATATAAATAAACCACAATGGTTTATATTTTCTATTATTTTCTTTTGAACTTTGTTTTGTTTCAAAATGTATCAATACATTATTCAAAGTATTGTCCATAACTAACTATAAATGCTTATAGTTAGGAAGCTTTTCAAACCTAGAAACATATAGAACAAATTTCTAATAACTTCAAGGAGTTTAAAGTGTGATTAACGTGAAGTTGGCTATGTTATGATTGAGACGTGAAAAATAGTTTCATTTTTCTTCTTTTTAATTCTGCTTCGACGAAATACAAAAAATATTCATATATTATATAATATAAATAAACCACAATGGTTTATATTTTCTATTATTTTCTTTTGAACTTTGTTTTGTTTCAAAATGTATCAATACATTATTCAAAGTATTGTCCATAACTAACTATAAATGCTTATAGTTAGGAAGCTTTTCAAACCTAGAAACATATAGAACAAATTTCTAATAACTTCAAGGAGTTTAAAGTGTGATTAACGTGAAGTTGGCTATGTTATGATTGAGACGTGAAAAATAGTTTCATTTTTCTTCTTTTTAATTCTGCTTCGACGAAATACAAAAAATATTCATATATTATATAATATAAATAAACCACAATGGTTTATATTTTCTATTATTTTCTTTTGAACTTTGTTTTGTTTCAAAATGTATCAATACATTATTCAAAGTATTGTCCATAACTAACTATAAATGCTTATAGTTAGGAAGCTTTTCAAACCTAGAAACATATAGAACAAATTTCTAATAACTTCAAGGAGTTTAAAGTGTGATTAACGTGAAGTTGGCTATGTTATGATTGAGACGTGAAAAAATAGTTTCATTTTTCTTCTTTTTAATTCTGCTTCGACGAAATACAAAAAATATTCATATATTATATAATATAAATAAACCACAATGGTTTATATTTTCTATTATTTTCTTTTGAACTTTGTTTTGTTTCAAAATGTATCAATACATTATTCAAAGTATTGTCCATAACTAACTATAAATGCTTATAGTTAGGAAGCTTTTCAAACCTAGAAACATATAGAACAAATTTCTAATAACTTCAAGGAGTTTAAAGTGTGATTAACGTGAAGTTGGCTATGTTATGATTGAGACGTGAAAAATAGTTTCATTTTTCTTCTTTTTAATTCTGCTTCGACGAAATACAAAAAATATTCATATATTATATAATATAAATAAACCATAATGTATTATAAACTAAAATAATATCAAAATATTGTAAAATGGTTTAGGAAAATTTTCGAATTAGGCTCGGAACAGGAGACTAAGTGCTTACAAATTTCTATAGTTTAACTTAGAAGAATGAAACAGCAAATATAACTGCATGTGTCGTCTAAAGATACTAAAAGGAAACATTAACCTTTTTCTAGTATAGAATACGTACAAATTGAAATATTTCCTACAATCATTAATAGTCATAACTGTAAAATAATTAAAATATCAAAGATGATTAAAAGCCTTCTTATTTATTTAATAATTGAAGTAATTTTAAAATATTAGGGGAGATCTGGAGAGGTTGGAGACGTTTAGTAGATCTATGATACCGTATAAACCAAAAATAGTACACCAAATCCCAAAGGTTTGTAATGGTTCGTCGACGTTACTCAAGAGTGTTCATGAAATTTGTGATTACCAAACCAGAGAAAAACAGCCCAACCTATAGTATATTTGATGATAGAAATATTTAATTATTATATATTAAAATAATAATTCTAAATATGGCTTGGTTGGCTCAGTTATAAAGGCAATAAGATGGCCCTCCTGCTGTTGCCATAGTCGCGGGTTCGAATATTGCTGGGGCATGGTCGCAAATTTATGTTTGTGATTATTTCATACCAGTCACGCCAGTAGTCTGACTGAGTAAGACAGGATGTCTTCTAGAATGATCTCCAAGTTGGTTACTCGCCAGTCTGTAGACTTTAATACCGGGGAACGTGGTTCGGAGCCCTCGTTAAACAGTAGATCCAGTCTAGATAATCCCTAGTTGCTAAAAAGAAGACTCTAAAATAGTCTAAAAAAGTCTATTTGTTGATATAACGAAATAATTATTATGTATTCAAAGAATAAAATTAAAATGTCAATGGTCAGTCACATTACTCTTTTGCAGTGTTCTCTTTTAATATAGATTACAGTTGTAATTTATTACTTTTTTGACGATTATCATAAGACAAAATCTAATTTATTTCCCTGTTAACCAACAGACAAAAGATTATATAAATAGTATATAGATATCTACAAGTACAGCCATTTATTATATTTTAAGCAACTGTAATAGCCACAGCACGAACATGAAAGATTATTCGTCAAAATCCGATGGCCTATTTAAAGTTGACGGTCGAGAGATCATAGCCGACTTAAGCGTATCCTTTTTCCCGAAGGTATTTTCGAAAACTTTAAATCGGAAACAGAGGTGCGCGCCGCCGTCGCTCCCCTCGATCCGCGCAGGAAGAACGGAGGGAAAAAAATTAAAATAGACACCAGGAGATCCCGAGGAAAAGCCGGGACGACAGCTGACGTACCGGTTCCGCTGAATTATTGAGTGGAACGTGCTCTTGAACGCGTCAAAGCTCGAAAAAAAGACCAACCGAAATATCCTGTACGCTATGCGTGTGTGTATGTGTGTGTGACGGGGGAAAAGCCCCGGTGATTTCGAAGGTGGGACTAGACTGGCACGAAGGCATCCCGAAGAGGATAAAATTAGTTGATAATTTATGGGTGCGGGATACAAGATGACGATTTACGAGGATTTATGTTGGAGGGCAATGGAGGAGGGGAGATATTAAAAGAACGAGATTGATAGTGTTTAAATTGTTGGACGTCTGAGGTCTTTTGGTAGATCATCAATACCTTGAAATAAACTGAGAATTCATCAATATCATGCGTATTATAGGCAAAATTATTTCAATATTAATGTATGGACCTAGATGGACGAAAAAAGAACAGGAAGGGTCTTTTAGGATTTCTCCTCTAATAATTATCATGTGGATTATCACGAGTTTTACTGCTGGTTGGTATATGGTTCAGTTGCTGCATATTTAGAATATAAGTTCGTCAATATCTCGCTTTTTTCGATAATTCAGCGCTCAGCTGAAATACAGTGATTTCAACAGAATTTTTTGACCATATATTAGGATTGCTGTTATTTAGAGAAGTGAAACTAGTATTAGGATTATAATGCTTGTGTTGAGTAAGTGTAATATAGAAACATCATCGTGATAAGAAGCCACTATAAGTTTGATAAATTATATAAATTTACATAAACAATTTTTATTATACCTTTATATAAACTTAGTGAGTATTGGCTGCCAAACAACCTAAAGTTAACCAGACATTATCGCATATTTTAAAATGCAGGTCTTGTTAACAGGTTAACATTTGAAAAATCCCCGGCCTGACACATAGATGGCGCTACTAGAATTAAATGCATATGTTTTTTAGTTGGCCCTAACACTCGAAAGATGCGTGTATAAATTTGACAGCTATCGGGTCATTAGTTTGTGAATTATAGAATTTTTAGTGAAGCGACTTTTATAAATATAAACGAATTTTGCCTGTTGATAAAATATTACTTTTTGAAGGGAAAATACAATTGAAGCAAAAACTTGGCTTGATGCCGAGTTTCCGGATACTGCCCCAGGAAAATCAACTATCAAGGATTGGTATGCTAAATTTAGACGTGGTGAAATGAGCACCGAAGGCGGTGAACGCGGTGGTCTGAGCGTCCAACCAAACCGAGCGACGTGTTATGGACGAAAACATTTAAATAAATCAACAAAATGATTTTGAATGACCATAAATCGAAATTTATTGAAATAGTAGACATTCAAGATATCAACTGAATGTTTATATCATATCATTAACGAATATTTGGGTATGAGAAAGCTGTGTGCAAAGTGGGTGTCGCGTGAGCTCACTTTTGACCAAAAACAACGACGGGTTTATGATTCGAAGCGGTGCTTGAAGATGATCAAGCGTAATAAATCCAGGTTTTTGCGTCGATATATGACAATGGATGAAACATGGCTCCATCATTTCACTCCAAAGTCCGTCCAGTTCACTCCATAGACAGTCATCCGAGTGGACTGCACACGATGAACCCGCTCCAAAGCGTGGGAAAACGCAACAGTCGGCTGGCAAGTTTATGGTGTCTATATTTTAGGATGCGTATGGAATAATTATCACTGACTACTTTGAAAAAGGAAGGACCATCAACAGCGGCCATTACGTAGCGTTATGGGACCGTTTGAAGGACGAAATAGCCGAAAAACAGCCGCATTTGAAGAAAAAGAATGTGCTGCTTCACTAAGACAATGCACCATGTCACAAGTCAGTGAAAACGATGGCAAAAATCCATGAATTGGGCTTTGATTTGCGTACTCATCCACCGTATTCTCCAGATCTGGCTCCCACCGACTATTTCCTGTTATCACATCTCAAAAGAATGCTCGCTGAAGAAATTTTCGTCGAATAAAGAGGTGATCGCCGAAACTGAGGCCTATTTTGAAGCAAAGGTCAAATCGTACTACAAAAGTGATATCGAAAAGTTGGAGGGTCGCTATAATCAGTGTATCACCCTTGAAGGGAATTATGTTGAATAAAAAATTTAATATTTGTGTGTACTGTTCTTAGTTGTTTTGCCCGCGTGTATTCCACTGAATACCTAAATGGTTGGACTGATTTTTATGTAATTTTTTGAGTGTGCTTTTGTGAATTTAGAAATGGTTTAGATTTACAACCGGGATCGGTGAGTGGCAATGTGATAGGGTTCCAGAATTGTTTTAAATTTTCTTTAATTATAAAAACATATCACAACAAAGTCGCTAATTGGATGTTCCTGCGATCAACTTATGGTATATGTGTTATCCAGACAGAAAACCAAGAGCAAAGGGTAGAACTATCTGGTGTGTTAATGTAGAACAAAGTCTGTTGGGCTCCATATAACGCTAGTTAGTTCTCAATATCTGTTAATAGAAAATTAGCTGGTTTCCATGTGGATTTATATTAGTTATATACTTATTTTATTTCAAAATGAAAAGATATTACTTTTTTAAATGATTTTTACATATTGTTATGAATATCCCTTATGAAACATTTTCTTTGTATAGTTAACTTTGGAAGCCTTAATGAATCAGTTATGTTTACATTATAATTTGTAATAGAAATCAATTACTGTGGTAATCTTATGTGATATATTACAAAATAATAACTCAGTGGTATTATAGTGATAGACTATATTCAGATTCTAATTCATTAAATCATATAACAATTTTCTTTCTGGTTGTAATATTGTGTTTACTACTGCATATAGAAATTTAATATTATAAAGAAATAGGAATGTAGTATTACATCACCAGTAAACGTTGATATAGATATAGATTTCCTTGCCACATAACTAAACGTTTTAACACTAAAAATATATTATATATGCTACTTACTTTGAAACTATTTAATATATTCTACTAGTAGAGTTCTATTAGTACTATCAATTATGCCGTATTTTTTATATTCTTGAAATTATTTATTATCAATTATACATTACTGAATTAGTGGTGTTTTTCGAAATAAATGATCTGTTACTTTATTTTTCGTTATTTTTCAGTATATCTATGCTGTATATATTAACTTAATATAAATTTTCGCAAGAATGTCTTAATCGAATTGTGTAAAATCAACGGTACTATCTGATCATTCTACTGAACAGTTTGACAAAAATATCCCTAATAGAAATTTTATTTTACTTTCATTTTTATTCCATATTTATGGTACTGTGAAAAAATTATGATGAACATTTCATGGATCATGGAACCTAAAAGTGGAGGTTTTCTTCAATACAAATTTTGTTCATCCGGTCAATATTTTTTCAACAAAATACAGTATAATCATTCTAGAATTAACTATTCGTCTGCTTTAGGTCTGACCGCTATTTGTTGGTTGAGATTGATCAGATTAAAATCGAATTGAAGAAAATTTTTTACGTATTTCCGGAGTTAATAAACGACCTATTCAAAGGGAAAAAGGTAATAGCACTATATGCTAGTTGAAAAAGTTGCTATTTCAGGTATTACTATGAGTATATGAAAGAACTTTGCAGGCTTATGAAAAATATGTACATTTGTAAATAACAGTTTGATTCGTTACAAATTAACTTTAAGGCATTTTCGGGTAATTTTGATATTAATAGTACGTAGTGGTCTGCAATCATTAAAAAGCTGATGAAACTCTTGAAAAATCCCAGCAAGATAAGAAAAATGCAGTAGTATTGATATTGGTTGATTCTTCCATTGAGAGGATGATATTGTATAATCCATATTGCCTCGATGGTTGTTTGGTATAAGCTTTATCTAGCTCTTGACCATATATGATAAACATATGAATATCATTCACACCAAGCCAGCTACAAGAACCTTGAACGAATTTTCTTATGTGATACGCAACTGAAACTAAAGGAAATCACAGCGTTTCCGAAACGCGAATTTAATGCTGATTTTCAAAAAAGTTTACGAATGTCACTTGATTAAGTCTTTCGCCCAAAACTCTGAACTTCTGTCACATAATGCTATGGATCAAAATATCACATATATCATTGAATGTTGAGATATATATGAATAAATTAGATTTTAAACAGCTAATAATTATAAGAATATATTCAATCTGACCCTAAACAGCCCAAGAAGCTATTGAGTCAAGTTAAAAAATCATTAATTACTATATGTTATATATTTAAATCATGACAAAGTAATGACAACATGTTTATTGAGATTATATAACTATTAGGATAGTAAAACACATAACAGATACGTCTTACGTATACCAATTGATCATACAAGATATCTTTAATATGTAGGAAGTTAACGGTTTTTTACTAGTAAATCAAATTTATAGGTATTATATCAGCGTGTTTTTGTCTAAGTTGGCGTAGGTGTATTTGCACTTTTAAACCGAACAAAATGTATTAACCTTTTCCGTTACAGTAATATCTGACCGCGCCTACAGAGATCGTGTAAGAAACCAAGGCAGCTACGAAGATTAACACAACAGCTCATTCTCCACCTTTACTTTCATTTTCTAGCTATCAGGTTCATTCAGCAAATATCAAACCGATGCGTAATTTCAAAATATATTGCAAAACCTATATAATGTATTCTCTCTCAATTACCGTACCAAGAACAATATAAACAACGTGTTTGAAATATTTTAGATGAAAAAAGTTATTTTTTGTAATTTTTTTTCTATTAAAATATTTACCCCAACAAATATATTTTTCGACGTAACACTGATTGTAATAATCTGTAAATAATTACATGAGTCTTGTCATTATATCATTGCCTTGTCGCTAAATACTTCAGTTGATTTATAAAGCATACTTTGACATAAGTATTTTAATATAGATGGAACCAAAAAGACTATATTTTTTAACTTTAAACTTTATTTTCTCTTTATATCAGCCTCATGGTTCTGTTAGAAAATTTTGTCATGTTTAGGCGCACAATAAGGTATAAAGATAAATCACTACATAGTATAAAACAAAGTCGCCTTTTCTGTCCCTATATCCCTATGTGCGCTTAAATCTTTAAAACTACGCAACGGATTTTGATGCGGTTTTTTTCAATAGATAGAGTGATTCAAGAGGAAGGTTTATATGTATAATACATGCATAATATACTAAGGCAACATTGCTAATTTTAGAGGTTTCTAACGTGATGTCGTAAATTAACCTATTTTTTTAGGCTTATTTAGCAATTAGCAAAAACGCTGCCTAACCCTACGAGTTAGATCAAATTAATGTACTACAGTATTGTACACCATAAAAAGGTCTACAAAAAAGTCCGCGATGGTATATGTTTATCTTTTAGGGATAACCCACATTAACCATTTTTATTGTTTACTTTTTACGTGAGAAAATGGCTTATTTACGAAGCTATTTTAAGCAATACGGCATTAATCCTTATCGAATTAAGTACCTTAAATACAGTATGCAATTAATATAGATCAATATGGTTCCTTACAGCATGTAAATTAAACAAATATTTTCGGAGATATTGCAAATTTAAAATTTGCGTTTAAAAATGTGTAATGTAATAAAAATTGTATGAATTTAGATATTCCAAAGATAGCAGGAAATCTTCATAGTAAGTATAGGGGAAGAGGAACTGTTTTACTCCAAATTTAATGCCTGCAGGCCAAGGGGAGTAATGAATGAACCAAAAATACTGGATCGATTTTAATCATGTTTTCATTGAGTGACATAGGCATATATATTTTATGCCCGTGCAAAGTCGGAGCGGGCCGCTATGTTTTTATATACAACGTTCATATTTCTTCTGTAGTGTATTTAATTTAGTATCAGCATTGCACCCGTGCGAAGCCGGGGCGGGTCGCTAGTACAATTATAAATGAGTTTGTATATGTACATATATGTATACATATAAAATATAAAGAAAGATATTTACTAACCAACCAACTTATTACCAACCAGGATTTAACGGCATGACGTAGGCTCCGAATCATGACCATCGGCACTACACCACCCACCATTGTTCATTTTACACTGTTATCCAGGGCATTTACAATTACAATCATAATCATAAAGTACATTAATGGCGGGGACAGGGTTCGAACATGCGACTATCGAAGAACTAGAAAGAACGTACTGTCTACAGTGTAGGGATGGAAAGAGTGTAAGAATCGATTCTTTAGATTTTAATAATAAGTAATTTTCGATACAGAAAAATAGTTAAGAACAATTATATATTTTTATACATGAGTAACATATCAAGCATATTACATTTAATTTAATTTTTGTTTTAGTAATTTAAGTTTAAACTATTTATTTAAATAAGTTTTAAATAAATAAATAAAAAACTGAATTTTATGAAGTACTAAAAGAAACTAGTTAATTAGAAGCTTCTAAGTGAGGCTGTCAGTGCCATTTTGATTGTGTGCTTTCTTGAGATATTTAATTAAACTGGTCGTACTATTATTATATTTCAGTTGCTTTCCACATTGGTGATACTGGACATTAGATCCTTTAATTACTTATATAAAGTAAATACACACTAGGTGCAATTTTAAATAGATATATTAACAAAATGTAATATTTAGTATAAGTGAATATCAATCTGTAAATACATTCATATTTGTATGACTTTTTATCCCAAGGTTGTGTTGTGATCGTTTGTAGAACCTGTAACTCGTCACTTAACCGTAAAATCGAATGACAAGAATCGATTCTTGATCGTCTTCAGGAATTAAAGGTCAATTCCCGAAAATCGATTAATTTAAGAGAAAACTCGATTCTAAAGTAGAATCGGAATCCTACTACAGCGGCTACCAAGCTGACCTTACACATTTTTATCAACATAAACATATACATTTAATTGTGTCACTTCATTATACCATCAATTTTAATAAATCAAGGTTTTGAAACTACAGACACTCTTCCAGGCTTTATTATTTTGTTGAATTGAAGTATATATGAATAATTGGTAATTTCCCTTTGTAAATTTATCGGATAATCTAACCATAGTCTGCCGAAGCTTAACTCGAAACTTGATTTGGCCGTGAAAAAAATTGCTAAGATGGCATATAAATCTTATCACAAACACCTTTTGTACCACTTAGTGGTACAAAGTGGTAAAAGTACTAAGGGTATAATATGTGTATATAAATACTTATATAAATACTATATGCCGTCTTAGGAAATTGTCTCATAACAAAATCGAGTTTCGAGTTAAGCTTCGGCAGAGTACGGTTAGATTATATGGTAATATAGCTAGTAAACTACATATCGACACAAATAAAAATATTCTAAAGACTAGCCATTTATAAAGTACATTTTTCGTTAAAACATAAATATTCTATCAAAACCAAATTACTTTCTTTTCTCTGAGGTTTTTTATCAGTCCCAAGCTCAACGAGTTTCATATTTATTAGTCAATTACGTGTATACCACCGAATATAAAGTTAAATTTTTTCCGGTTAATTATAAGCAAATATTTTTCGAAAACTTTTCTTCATCGCAACACTCGCCGACTAATGATTTGAACAGCATTAACAAAAAGTACAGCGGAAACTTTGTACACACACTTATATTTTCATTAAAAGCCGTGTAAACAATTTCGTGCTATTTACATATACATTTCAGCCGTTTCATTAATCAAGTGTAAAGCAAATACATTAAAAATTAAAATTTTACTTCGTTACTCTGCGTCGAAACTCGGTATTTCGTTACTCGTATACTTATTCTTAATGTGAAAATGAGTTTCAACAGTAGAGCAAAATCATAAACTTTCCGAATGCTTACGAAATAGATTAAATTTACATATATCTTTTTCTATTTTACCTGTTTTATGTTTCATCTTTTTCCAGGAATTATATCGAATACTGGCGAGCAAAGGAAACATAACAACATCTCAAATTGGCTCTAATCATAAAAAAATAATTTTATTTCAGGCAACCTTTACAAAATAATATTTCAACTGAAACATTCAATCACCTTTCTTGATGTCAGTTATTTTTGATGCCCAGCCCATCAGATTAAAATTACAGTATAGATAATGCTTAATAGTACTTTAATTAAACAACTTTTGTTATTTTCAAAACAATAGATAAATAAGTATTCGTCTGCGTTGTTTTGTATACAAAAATATTACTAAAGCCAATTAAAGCATTCATAAACGTTATCAAAGAAGTGTATTAATAGATTCGCAGAAACGCTAATTATACTAGATGGCCTAGTTAGCAAAAATCAGCAGTGGTTCAAGACAACAAAAAGCATATTTGAAAAATCAGCCACATTGAAGACAATGGAAATTATATTAGATAATCAAGCTAAACAGAAATAACATTAGATTGGTATATAATAGTAGACGAAATAGGGATTTGCATTACTTTACAAGAGACTGAGGAACGCCAGAAAGGGTGATAAAAGTCAGTTAACTATACCAAACCAAAAAGCGACCAAAAGCAAATTCGATGTTAATAGCACTCGAAATATCTTTCTCGTGAGATATATCTTTCTTTGTTACCTATATGGTATTTAGACTGTCACTTTTATTAAACACAAATTAATTCCCTTTAAAATAAGCATAATTTCTTTATCTAAACCCAATTATATTTGAAACTCAGCATGTCTATAAAAACACAAGGTTATATCAAAATATAATACAAAAGTGACTTGACACTAGCAACTAACTGATATGATACAAATGACTGAACTGATCGGACTGAAATCTAAACATACATAAATTAATATTGATGTTTTAGCATTACACTGAGTCTATAGGTTAGTAAGTTACTAAGTGGACATATTGACCATTTTTTTATTAAAATAGTAAAGTCCTTCAAAAACAGGTTTTTTCGTGTATTCCTTCAAAATTATTATTCACAATTTATGGGTTTTGAATTCAGATCAGTTTTAGATGCCAAAACATTATCCATCACAACATTGGTGGATTGAATAATTTATATTAAATATCATCATCTTACAATGAATTTGTAAAACTCAACTCGCATCTTTCTAAAACTCACAAAAATATAGAGCTTAAGAAATATAACCTAAATACGTCGACTTGGACCTCTATTGGTTTTAAATTATAAGAATCCGCGAGATGATTTGAGAAATCAGAATATATACGATAAAAGAAATTAAATTTCTTAAATTGTCGTGACTTAATTAAAGTTAAAGTTAAAATCAGTAAGGCACAATTGTTTTTTTAGCAGTGCTTCTTACAACTTAGAAATTACAATTTAAAATATACTATATTTAATATATTAATTATTTATTATAATATATTTAAAATATACTAAGAAAGTGTTTTTCCAAATTTATATACAATTTTTTTCATCATCTAGTGGCTTTGCAATACCCTGTTGACTACTAATCCTAAACACCAATACATTAAATAGAAGCAATGAATGAATACTAAAATTATAAGAAATAAAAGCTAAAATCAAAACAGTTCGTATTGGATACTAAAAGTTATATTTCATTAGCTTGAATATTTCACCGAAATTGCTTCCTTTTTATTTCCATTAGGTTTTCCTGCTAGTTGGTGATTTTAGCTATTAACCGTAACCCAACCGTAAAAAGAAAAAGGTCAACAGCTAATTAAAATTCAAAAATCTCTTCAGATTTTTATGGACTAGACTCGTCTAACAAGCTGAACGTATACGGATCAGGTTTTAGAGGATATACTGTTTCTATATTTAAAACAAGACGCCCAGTTATTTCTGATTAAAATATTCAGAATGGCGCTGAAACTCTTTAAATTTCCGAAATCAGATTGAACAGGAAAAAACGCTGTATCTTCTTAATTTTAGAATATGTGTTTCAGATAAGTAATAGAAAATAAATAGGTCACAATTCGTATAATGAAGATAACTGATTGTATTTGATGTGGTATTTTTTCTGCGCTGTATTTTAACATAATGAGAGATTATTGTTTTTTTTACATTTAGTCATTAGTTATTTGATTTTCTTTTTTACTTGTTTAAAAAAATCGAATAAAATATAATTAAGCCTATTTTAATTATGACCTAAATTTCTCTTTTGCCTTATTAGAAGAAAGTTAATGCGGAATAAGGCTGAATATTATTTTTTTGTCTTCACTTACTGGGTCTTTAAATTCTATCTAAAAAATTATACATAATTATAATTATCCTTCATAAAAACAAAAACACAACTCAATATGTATGTTTTTCTATATTTCATTATGTCTAATATATATTTTGTGCTCTTTTCTGTTATTTCTTTGAAAATCTAATGAAGGCCGTCAAAGAAAACATTGTGAAATTCAAACAATATGCATATATATTACAATACCATGATAATTTATTTTTATGTTTTTTGTTTAAGTTATTTATTATATTATTACTAGTCGTTGCGGATTAATTTAAAATTGTCTTCACAATAAGTTAAATCTATTTCTAGGATGAACCAACTGTTACCATGTCTCTAGTGTAATAATGTTTATGAATTAACATTGCTGTTTTTTTATTAAATGCACCTCGCAAGATCAAATGATTTGATTATTTTGATTCTGATGTTTTCCAAGAGTCGTATTACTTCGATATTGACATGAGAAGAGATCCTATCCTCATGTCACTTTAAAATTCTCCTGATTTTCTGAGTGACACTCGGAATCTGAATTTCTCGGTGTAAGTAATCAGGATTTCTCAGGATTTTGTTCTGTTTTTATTTTTTGTTTTTAATGACCAGCTAGGACCAAATGGTCTTCGGCTGATGTCGCTTCAGGTTCGGGATATGATTGTTTTGCGGGCGACAGAGACCCTGGGTTATGACTGGGACTGTCGTAGTTTATTTACTACAGGGATTTGTGGACGGGTGAGGATTTTATTAAGGTGTTATCAGGTTCTAAGGTTCCGATGGAGAACTTCACACCGAGCATGTTTATGACATTTTTCACAAACGGGATGCTTGATTCGAGGTGTGTATTGACGTTCCTCATAAACCATGGGGCTCTGACACACGGACTTTTTTGGATAGCAACACTTGGAATAGTTGAAGTTGTATCTCCGAGACATACCTGTACCACACCTGTGCTTCATTGAGGTAGATTGGACGGACTATCATTTTATACAGAGTCGCTTTCTGTGGGATTGGGAGTTTGCTTTTCTGCAGAGTAGAGGAAATAATAGGCTGTACACGCCATTTCCTTTGCAAATGGCGTGCTGAATTTGGGCAGATCACTGGAATCTGCGGTCGAACTGGAGACCGAGGTATGAAAATTTCTGGAGCCATGGGATAGGGACTTTATCGATTTGGAGGCGATAGGCGTGAAACTCCTTGCGGTGGAACAGAATAGGCTGAGTTTTGCTCGGGTTAATATAATATAATATAAAAATAATTTTAATCTGAAGCCGCCAGAATGAGTACCACGCTATCGCTTGGTCCAGTTGTACTTGGAGTCTATTGCCTATTGCGTCGGGACAGTATCCGGTTGTGAAGAAAGCAGTATAATCTACATAAAATGCTGTGTGGGAAAGTTTATAGAGCGGGCTAATGGAGCACCTTGCGGGACTCCTGCGGAGATTTGTTTGCGCTGTATATATATATATATATATATATATATATATATATATATATATATATATATATATATATATAATTAAGTAAATATTACTACAAACAAAATATCTATTCAAGTAAATTGAGAAGTCAATAGAAAATAAATAAAAAAATGAACCAAAATGACCATAAGCTAATACAAATTTTCACGAAAACGCACAAAATAAATAAATACCCTATACAGATAAATCATAAGAGGTCACTCATGACCAATTTTTACGCAGTCTAAACAGTAACCAGGGTATCCAGGACATGCACTGCATAGACAAATAGTGTATTTTCTTTCCTTTTTGTAATTAACAATGTTTACATTGCTTTCTCAATAACTTTCCTGCTTTCTTCTTCTCTCGTATTTTCAAAACATGTTCGCTGATAACCGCTCTGGAAGAACGGAATCTGGTTTGAACGAAGCCTTTAGTTACCTTTTTATGCCAGACAAACGAGAGTCGTAAGTTGGAATACGATTGCATGAATATTTATTGTAAAGTTAGAGCACGTTTCATATCTATCTTTCCACATTTAGGGCAAGAGGGCCCTGACATATTTATATTTTTTCCTGCCTTATGCAATTCTGTCTTAGTATAGTAATAGAGTCTTCAGATAATGCCGATACAACTGTATGGGCACACTGCTAATGCGGAACTAAATACAAAGCTTAGAAAGACCACCGCGCATATAACGCGCTGGAGCTTAATTGGCATCCAATGAAAGATTCACAATACGCGCATTGGCATTGGGTTTGGTTTCATTAACAAATCCCCATTCACAGCTGATAACTATCAACGGTTATCTTGGATCAGTGATGTTAATTATATTGTAATTAATTAAAAAACATTTATCCCGAAAATCTACCAAAAATGAAGTATACTAACTATTCGAACAATCTTGTTCTCTTCGAGATGGGTCAAAATAGAAATAAATTCATATCGTATTATCACCGTTTAAAAATCAATTTTTCTCATATTTCATCCGCATTAATTATCATAAATAATCGAGTACCATCTTACTTTATTTCCACGGTGGTCACTGAAGATATTAACACAAGACTCGATCCGATCGGGAACCGATAGGCACACGAACATTATCTAATCGGTAGGCGAAGAGAGAAAAAAAAACCGAACGAAGCTAATTATAATAATCCCTACCAGAAAATCGTAAATTTTTCGAACTTTGTTCGGGATTGAAATTTTTCCACCGATAAGAAACGGCGGATAATCAGAGGGAGATGTAGATTTATGCAGATCATTAAACTTGTAAATTTTATCTCGTTTGGATCATGAATCTTTTAAAACGCTACGTGAAATTATTTTTATAGTTTTATTTTCTCATTAGTAGATACTTTTTTAAATAGATTCTTTTCGAGGGGGTAAGAGAAAACGCTAACGAACTGCTTGATGGAGTCGGCGGTTACGGGGAAGCAGACCGGACATGAATTTTAATGTATTGGCGTTATTTCTTGCATTTATTCGTGTTATAGTTGATAGTTTCGAGGATGAAGCTGCTAATGAAGCCGATAAGCATTATCTAAGAACTTTATTTTGGCAGAGTTGGATTATTGGACGAGGATGAATCATATATAAACGGTAATTTTACTATTTATTTTAGCACGTAATTCTAATCTAGGGGATTCTATGCTACAGTATTCTTTGGTATATGAGGAGTGGGAAGCCGGTTCGATTCTGTCCGCAGTACAGCCATGTCTGAGCACGAGGTACCTTGGTCTGTTGCACCACGCATCATCATAAAATTCTTAAACAACGAAAGCGTTAAACCATCGGAAATTCTCACTAGTTTGGAGTTGCTACGTTGTCTCAGAAACGAGTGTATACGTCAGAGTGTTCAGGGATGAGCGAGAATGTGTCGAAAATTACTACGAAAATTACTTGTACCTACGAACAAGTCTCGTAAAGGACAACATCCGTGCTATTCCAAAGCTTATTAAAGGTGATCGCCCGTTAAGGACTGAAGAAATCTCATCAGAATTGTGTATAAGCTACGGAATTCCATTCCAGTCCATTCGAGACGTCATCACCCTTCATGACAAAATCAGTCCACAATCCGCAGTTTTGACAAGGTAAAAATTGGAAGAAATGCGCTGGGAAACCCTCGAGCACTCTACTTATAGCCCTGATTTGCCCTGAATCACTTGGAGGCAAAATATTTGAAAGCAATGAGGAAGTAATGAATGAATCACGGACGTGACTGCAATGAAAAATGTTAATGTGTTATGGTTGTGTAATGTATGACCAATAAATTTAGTTTACAAAATTACCATTTATATTTGATCCCCCCAGTATCTTAATGCAATCCCTTATTTATACCTCATAAGATCAAATAAGTCTTATAATTAACTAACAAATCAATCTCTTTAATCTTAGGTCAAGTGGGGAATATTTTTCGATTAAACAATTATTTGATTTATACTCGGATCTGTTCTGCATTTTGTCTAATATAATGTTTTCAATTTACCCATCAATGAATTGATATCCCTCAAGTAATATAGTTAAGGTTTCAACATTTTGCAGCAACATGAAATTTACATGGACCGATTAAGCTTGCTGATTGCCACTTGTACGGTTTCTATAGTTCCCGGCAGATATATGTATTTTGTCATAATCAATGTGTCGTCAGAAAATTTTCCAACTCCTCTTACTTTTGTTGTTGGTACTCCAGCCGAAACAGTTTTAAAAACCGGCAATGCTCCTTTACGCAAAATTTGCAGCCCAGTAATTTACAATAGTCACGCGGTAATAATTTAATTATATTGTGCATTAGTCATCAAATATTTAATCCAATGCTTGCGAGACGTCTACGAGTATTGGAGGGCTAGAAACGATACCTTTTTAAAAATCGCGGTTACTGGTTGACTCTATGCCCTTGATCGATTGTTGAGTGCTGATTTCAAACTGATATTCTCTAATTTTTTACGCATTAAAGTTTTTTGACGCCTTTTAAAATAAGTAGTGAAATTACTTTGATATCGCAAAGCAACGAGATAAGTCTATAATTCCTGACTTGTTCTGCCGGGGATTATAGAAAATGATAAAAATAATAGATAATAATAAAATAAAACCAAGAAGATGATATAAAAAGTACTTTTTGATGGATTATTACTTTCAGTCACCAACAAAACGTTTGTGCTGACAGTTTAAACAGAAGGACATTCCTAAAAAAAATAAACACGCTAGATGAAAGAACAATTATAACGATATATCCGAATAAACGGAAAATAATGAATGAATTTATATGACATGTATCTTATAAGATTTTAAATTGTTAGAATCTCAGCTGTGACAATCTGGACAAAAAAAATCGTTTTATTAATTTTTAGTTTTAACTTTTGATACATCATGGTTGATATAGTTTTAAAAGTCTATTGCTCCTATATGATTAGAGGGTGTTCACGAAAAAGTAGCAATATCATTATAACTATGAAAGTTTGAAGTAGCGAATATGGGTTTGAGAAGATGCTGAAAGTTGTGAAAGGAGAGCGCAAAAATCACAAACGGTGCGATAAAGGGTACTACAGATTATAGCCGGTGGTGAGCAATTAACCGCGATTAGAATTCTTTTGACAACGTATACTTGAAGGAACAAAGGCGTGATGATCGAAAGTTAGACATGCTGTACTAAAGGATCATTGGACATTGCATGTGCTTACTGTAGCGCTGTAGATTTTCAATAGAAACGTGTTAGTAAAAACTTATGAACACATGCAACACTTTTAACTTAAAAATTTTAAGCAAGAATTCTACAGACCACACTACAGGAGGGAAACCAATATCAACATCGTAATAGTAAAAAAATTAGTGGTGAAATCATCCTTTAAATATTAAAATTAACACGTTTTAATGGAGTTATGATGGCCTCCATTTATTCCAATTGAAAAGATCAGGAACATTATCACAAAATTAACATTATTTAAGGTACTCTATCACTAAAAAAACTACCGTCATAGTCGAAATGTGATCGGGTAATGGATCTTAGGTCAAATCAATGGTCAAACCTGATTAAAAATACAAACATATAAAGAAGAAAAAACAGTGCTATTGAACTAAAAAAGTAAATTTAATTATCGTTCTTAAATCTTCGAATGGTCTGAGCAAAACTGGGTCGACCTGGTACTAATTATATAATTGACAAGATTTACAACATATATGACAAATTTAAAGTATACATTCAATATATAGTAGCGTACATATTCAACGCAAAAAAATTTGGTAGATTATTTAATAGATTTGTTCCAAGAATAGTAGAATACCTAAATGTTATAAGATATTTTTGCATCGATGTGTAGTTTTCTCGACAATCGATTGAACAAATTTCAAACGGTTTATACATTGCTATAAATAGCAGATGTTCTAGTAAATCGACAAACATATAATTTATTAATTTATCTGTTACGATCTTGTATACCTTAATTGTCCCAATAGTCTTTACATTATTAAAGCTGACGACCTCGAAAGAGACAATTATATAGCGCACTGTGTGCTTAATAAATCTCAATTTGAAAATAATAACCCAGGCAATAGGCTATAGAAAGAAAAAACCGAGCGACTCTACCAAATGTCTTAATAAAAAAATTACAGACATTGTCCTCTCTGCGTGTAGGTCTCTCTGTGAGTGTGTGTGGTAAATTCGGCATGCGTGGCCCTATAATGAGCTAAAAATTACGGAAATTTGACGTCGAATAAGATTGGAACATGAAAAGCTACTTCCCCTGTAATAAATTCGAATCGAAAATAAACATATTTTCGTTCGGTTTAATGAAAACGTAATAATACATAGTTGGCTTTTCCGGTGAACGTTAACAAAAAAAAAATCGAAAATAACAAGAGCCGGGTTAGCTAATGAGGAAAGGAAAATATAACAAATTTTAATGGCTTTCTAATTACACCAATTATTGTTTAGGTTAGGAAATACGAATTATGTCATTTTAATTAAAGTCGTTAAAACGATTTGCAATTGTGGATATTCACGGTTGATAGGATTTTTCCTTGTTCAGTCCTTTTTGGGGGGTTTTAGCTAGTTCACAGGTTAATAAAATCTTCTATTAGACTGGTAAATATATATATATATATATATATATATATATATATATATATATATATATATATATATATATATACATATATATTTATTTATTTATTTATTAAACTCCAAGAACGTCAACAATTTGTATATATATGTATATATATATATATATATATATATATATATATATATATATATATATATATATATTATTTATTTATTTATTTATTTATTAATCTCCAAGAACGTCAATAATTTGCCCGTGGGCAATAAGTATTATTATATGATTTCAGTTATATAATTATCCTGACATGTAGTAGATCACTTCAGTAAGTGATTTACTGTACAACTTATAATCTAAATCTTATTCTAGATACTATTCTAACTTATTTCAAAGTCTATCCTAACTTATTCTAAAAACTATTCTAGCTTATTCTAGAGATTACTAAATCTCACTCTATATGTCTATTTATCAGTTCGAATGGCAGTTTACGTTTGAGCCTACGCACATTTAACTGTTTGGCGAGTGCATAGGGATGCACTAATAGTATTTCAGAGTACCTCGCACTGACACTCCGAATCACACTCGTTATGGGTTCTATGGGGATATCACGCTGAATCAGTGTGTTCGACATGTAATACGGGGCATAGACGATGGCTCGCAACACTTTACTCTGGAACCTCTGGAGGATATCTATGTTAGATTTGCTAGTATTACCCCACAGATCAGTACCATAGGTCCAAATGGGCTTAAGTATTGACTTATACAGCAAAACCTTGTTATCTAATGATAATTTAGAATTACGCCCTATCAGCCAATATATTTTGTTTAGTTTAAGCCCAAGTAATTTGCATTTTGTGACTATAAATTTTTTTCCATGTCAAACGTCGATCGAAATGCATTCCCAGATATGTAATGTTGTCTGCTTGCGGAAGTTCATGATTATTCAGTTTTACTGAGGGACATTTTCTTCTGTAAAAGGTGAATGTCACATGCGTAGATTTTGTCTAATTTGCTTTGATACGCTACGTCTTCAACCACAATTCGACTTTGTTTAAGATGAAGTTATAGATTTCTTGTGGCTGATATTGGATTCTCGTGTGATGATAAAACCACTGTATCGTCAGCATATGTTGCCACAGTAGTGTTTCGTGAGGTCAGTAGCTGTATACATAAGATATAACAATGGGCCAAAAACACTGCCCTGCGGAACACCCGAATATATTGGGTGTAGGTCAGTTTATTCGTCACCCTGTTTGACAATAAAATGTCTCTCTGTGAGGTATGATTTCAGTAATTGAAAGTGCGTATGAGGCAAAAGCTTTTTCAAGTTAACATGCAGTCCAGTGTGCCGTACCTTGTCGAAGGCCTTAGAAATATCGAGAAATACAGTGGAGCAACATTTTTTATCGTTTAAGTTGTTGTTAATTTGGTTGACTAATTTATGAATTTGTTCTATTGTTCCGTGTTTATTACGGAAGCCAAATTGATGGTCTGGAATAATAATTCCCTCCTCTGCGATTATTTTGGGTCTCTTTTATGTATAATTTTTCGAATAGTTTAGATTTTCTGATTTTTTCCCCAGGTTTAAGAATCATAATGATTTGAGCCGCTTTCCAAGTGCTAGGAAAGTAATTAAGTCTTAGCATGGCATTAAATATGAATGTTATTAATTTGATGCACTTTGCACTACTGGCAACTCTTTTAAGATTCTTTCAGTTATTAGGCTAAAACCAGGAGCTTTTTTAGATTTGATTTCTTTATCTATTGTTTGTTTTACTTGTTTAACAGTAAATTTCTCATGTGGCAGATCCATTTGAAACGGACTGCTAAGAAAGTCAACTATATTATTTTCTTCTGTTGAGGATATTTCGGACTTTTTCAAACTGTTCAATGCACTTTTCTTGTGGTATGGTATAAAGCTTCAATCTATATTGAGACGAAGCCAGTACGTACTATGTTTGGTTATAAATACATCACAAAAAGTGACATTATTTAGGATATTAATACTGCTGTATGTAAAATAAGAGCAATCTAAATACGTGTCTATATATTATACAATATTTCTAATGTTCTTACAGATTGATGATAACATATTTCAATTAATTTCAATAGTAAGAAATTAGTCATTTAATAGGTGCTATTAACCATTTACTTATCATTTTAATAAATTATATCATGCAGAAAAATAAATAGTAAGAAGTGAAGTGTAATGATTATTAATTTATACATATTTTTAAATCGTTTCATCGATTATTCCACTTTCCTTAAGAAATTGTCTTTATCTGCCAAGATAACGTTACATTTTCTTGCTTGTTAATTACTGTTAATTCCGAGAGCAAGTGAATTAATTAAGCAGATTTGCATCAGGTAATGACTTAATTGTTTTTATACAGGGTGTTTTTCAATGCGTTATAGGTGTGCGATATAATCACGATGTATTGTTTCTGGTAAACCATTAACTTGATTGGTAATGTGATTATATTCAGATTTTATTTTCATACCCTTAGCTTAACAATTGCGTTAAGTAATATAATTAATGTCGACGAATATATTACATATGCTAAAAGGTCAATTGAAAATTCCACGGCCTACCATAATAAAACACATTTTTTGGCAAATTTAGTTTTTTTTTATTCAACATAATTCCCTTCAAGGGTGATACACTGATTATAGCGGTCCTCAAACCATTCGATACCATTTTTGTGGTAGGGTTTGTCCTTTGCTTCAAAACAGGCATCAGTTGCGACGGTCACCTCTTCATTCGACGAATATTTCTTCCCAGTGAGCATTCTTTTGAGATCTGAAAACAGGAAATAGTCGCTGGGGGCCAGATCTGGATAATACGGTGGATGAGGAAGCAATTCGAAGCCCAGCCGACTGTTGCGTTTTCCTACGCTTTGGAGGAGGTTCATCGGGTGCAGTCCACTCGAATTACTGTCGATTGGACTTCGGAGTGAAAGTGTTTTTGGTCAAAAGTTGCACACACCTTTCTCATACTCAAATATTCGAGAATGATATGAAGTACACATTCAGTTGATATATTTACAGTGTCTGCTATTTTGTTGCATTTCAATTTACGGTCATTGAAAATCATTTTGTGGATTTTTAAATGTTTTCGTGGGTAACAACCTCTTTTGGATGTCCACTACATTCACCGTCTTCGGTGCTCATTTTACCATGTCTAAACTAAATTAACATCGGTTGTGTTGTGTTTTTGATATTTTGTGTATTTGATAACATCAGAATGAATAACTATCGGCTTGAAGACAAATACAATATAACTGTACAATGAAGGTAAATGTATACGGACCAAACACACGAAAATACACCTAAAGCAATTTGTGGTACTACGATGATCATGTGTACATTTCAAGAGACGGAAAATGTGTTCGAGGCACTTAAATTGATATTTTTAAAGCACTCCCTAAATTCTGCTCACTCTGCTCAACATAAAAATTACATAATATACAACAAAATACTACGCATAATGATGCTCCGTCATATCGTATATGTCTGGCGGTTTGAGTTTGGTATCAATGACAAAAAGCGGCCTGGAAGGTCCAAGAAGTTTGAAGACCCCAGTCCAAACAATCAAAGAAAATTCAGACATGTTAGCAATTCTAAGCTTTAGAAATAATGGATTAATTCAGGAAAGTCATCCGTATCGATATGGAAGCGGAATATTGACCTTAATGTGAATGTGGTGGAATAAGCAATGTGAGGTATATTATGAGCTGCTAAAACTGGTTTAAATGGTTACGGAGATCTCTGCCGACGTCAACAAATTGAACCACATGGTGTTGCAAAAAAGATCAGTAATATCGAGAAAAAGACATAAGGTTATCCTCTTGCATGACAACGCTCGACTAAACACTGCAATAGTTAACAAGGATACACTATTGCAGCCGACTTCTGATTAGCACTTGGCCAGGTCAATCTTCGTTGTCCTGACCAAGTGGCCTGGCTTGACACTGTTTCAAAACGCTGAAGAAACGCGAAAATTGATCGACGATTGGATCGCTATCAAACCATCGTACTTCTTTCAACACATTCTGACAAAAAACTTATAAAAGGTTGTAAAAAATCATGGAAAATATCTTGACTAATATGTATTGTTCTGGTTTTTCTCAATAAATTTCTTTTTAAAGTGAAAACCTGATCAGAATACGTACAAGCATCTAGTATGCTCTGTATTTCATTACTCTCTGGCATGAGACCAAGCAACTATTTCAGCATAGACTACATTAAAAAATATGTAGTAAATTTTCATAAATAGTAAAGATTTTATGTTTTGCTCTCGGTATTTATTAGGTATCATATGTTTAGTGCGGAGCAAGCCTAGCTTAATATTAATATTAAAGAATATTAAACGTGTACTATCTAAAAACACAATAACAATAAAACTCGCTTGCTAGATTTTTATTTACCCTAGGACGTTATAAACATATTCTCTTCGAAATAAAAAATAAATTGTGATTGTAATAATGATATGTTTCGAAATATAAATATTGGTCTGAGAAAATGGAGAATTATATGTTCTCCCCAACGTTCTGCGAAATAAAAGAGCCAAGATGGAACTAAATGTGTTCCAAAACGAATGAACAGAGAAACAGGCTCCATATTCAAGATATATAGACATATTTCATATTTTTTTCCATTCGCATTATTAATTGCCGTCGGCGTCCAATTTCTCCGGGATACACATTCGCAACCCGGCGTACACTCCATGATTCGGCGGCAGGTAGCGGGCGGCAATATACGGAAAGAGACCTTTTAAATATTTCATTTTTATGTCAAAGAATGTTGCGTTTGCTTTTGTGGCACCGATGTAAATTTTTATATTTCAGCTCCAAAACGATGGCGGTCTCCTCCAGCGGCTCCGACGCCAACTTAAACTCAGAATAACGAGTATCTTTTTTTCGGGCGTCGGCAATAAGGAAGGAAAAAACGTTATTTTCTCTTGCTCTTTTTCTTTTACAAGGTTCATTTCTGCGTCGCCGAATATACATACAACGGTTTGAGGTGTGCCGTTTTTTTTGCCTTCATAACAAAAACACATCGGGTTTTTTTTCGCCGTTTTTATTTACTACTAGCTATTTGGTTTCTGAGGTTCCTTCTTGGTTTATATTTAGACGAGAAATGATGACTTTACAGTTTCGGCTTTTACAGTTTCTTTATTTAGCTGAAGAATGAGAACCGTGAAACTAATTTATTCCCTTTTATTGCCTTTCTTACACATCTCAAATAATGTTTATATAACATTATCTTTATTATCCATGTTTATATCAGTAATAAAGCTGTAATTAAAATTTAATTAATGTATTACAGTTAATACAGTCATAAGCAACGTTTTTGGAAGCTATACGAGGTGAATTCAAAATACGACTTTTGAAATTGCGCTAGCTATGGTGCTCCGATTGTTACTATTTTCAACGTTCTGTTAAGCATGTGTAGGAAGTTGTTTAGTTTGTTGACAATTACTCAAAGATTAACACGAGTTTTGGCACTCTTACATATTATTCATTTCATAAAAAAAGGGATCAGAGAGTTTGTCTTAAATCTGCCAATATGTTATTAACTCATGTCAACTAAGTAAATAGTTTAAAGACATTGAAGATAAGAAGTGCACGAGTCGTTCAATCAACAACGTGGAGACGTGAGAAAAGTCTCAGGAATGTACAAATATCGTTGGGTCATTAGACAAATTTTTAATTATGTTAGCATTTGTTTTAATAGTTTTTACATAATTATAACTGCTCACCCTTCATTGCCTGTACAGCAATTTTAGAAAAGTACATCGCCATTATCAAAGAACTATTATAAATTAATAGTTTTTTTTCTGTATCTGGTTTTTATCTTATTTATATGTATTTATATTACTATATGGAATCCAACTATGGGGTACCGCTAGAAAATCTAATATATCCATCATTCAACGGTTCCAAAATAAGGTGTTGCGTGCCATTATTGATGCTCCGTACTATATTTCAAATGAAGTGACACAACGCGATATTCCTCTAGAACCTATAACGAGTGTAATTCAACGTGTTTGTGTGAAATACTTCGAAAGAGTATCAGTGCATCCCAATGTACTCGCTAATCAGCTAAATATGCGACGTGATAGTATTATTGGGCATATGTAGACTTTAGAATAAGACTAATTAATTAAGATAATATTTTATACATAAGATTGCTTAACGAAGTGATTTTCTGCCATGTACATATAAAATAAAGATAAGAAATACTTATTGCCAATAGGGCAGATTGTGGAATCACGAAGAGTATTAAAAAATTATATTACTGAAATATTTGTAAAATTTTAAATACCTATATAAACTTTACTGAAAATTACTGAAATATTTGTAAATTATTATAACTAAAAAATTTTTAAAAATATTAAGTAATTATATCTTATTTTTCTAGTAATTTATTACATTAATAACATATAACAGATCCAAAATAAACAAAAGCCTATTTTAATACCACTACTTCATATGCTTATTTTTATCGGTCTACTACTTTAGTGAGTTTCTATCCCGTAAAATATATATCTGCGACAACTATTAGATGCCTTTTGAGTTATTTCAGCAGGTGGGTGTTATTAGAGATAGTTTGTTTTTCTGTAAACGTTTCTCACGAAGGTTTGGGTTCAATTGTTATCAATTATCAATTGTAGTCAAGAGTTATCAACATCATTCAGTTAATTTAGTAAATCAATTAATAACAACATTCAAAATACACAATTCAATTGATATTTCCATTTTCTGTTGCCTATATAAATTATCGGTAACAAGTACTGTCGCTATTTTAAATAATTATTAATTAATTTTGATAATAGCATTTGAAAGTTAGTAAGGTATCATCTCTCTGTAAACAAATACGTTCACATTTTGCTGACTTACTAGAATTTAAAATTAAGCAGATCTGCTTGAAATTATATGTTTGTTAACTGTCACATAAAATGGTACATTGTTAGTTTTTGTATATTATAATTATTTGTTTTAATAAATCTTTTATTAGATAATCTTTAGTAAAGTCTTAACTTATAAATTAGTATATTACCATTATTTTGTAGTTTAGAACAATTCACATGCCAGACCAGTAGTGAGTCAGTATCAGTTCTCAAGCCGTTTTTTTTTTGTTATATTTTTATTATTAATAATTTTTTACGAAGTGGCGTTTATATGGGCTTGACCTGCCGCTGTACTTGGGGCCCAAACAACAGTCCTCAGCAACAAGTCCGTCAATTAGTGAACGACTAATATAGAGATCACCCAGAAGACATCTTCTGGATCTTACCCCAGCCTGGTACCTAGAGTGAGTGACGGGGATCATTTTTCTGATTGGATTTTGCACTCTTGTCTAAGAATAATTGCAAATGTTAAACATAAGTTAACATAAGTTTACGACTATTCACCAGCAGGATTCGAACCCACAACTATCGCAAGAGTACGGGACCCACCTGTCGCCTAAACCACTGCACCATAAGATATTATGTATAGATGGCGTTAGTAATGTTCAGTAAAATCTCAAAAAAATAATTTCTTCTTCTTTTATAACTTCAACTACGATTAGTTGTTTTTAATACAGTCAAGAGTAGATAAGTTTTTTTATTATATTGTAATATTTACCTATTTTCAACCAAATATTGAATAGAAGGGCTATCTTTAAACCAAAGAAGGCCAAGAACAAAACCATTGAAAATAATATGCCTGTTAAAATCATAACTCGCTTGTTTATAAATAAAGTCCATAGATTATTGGATAAACATAACAACAAATTAGAACTGTATTTAGTAAATATAATATGTTAGAAGATATAGATAAGTAATGTATCATTTAATGGATAGGGTTATTAAAATATATTAATTCTAGTACTATATATTTTTTCTTTCACCCGGTTTCGGTTTTTTTTTTAATATTTTAAAGTCTCCTTTTTATCAACGAGGGTTTATCTGAACTGGGCCTAAAGTTTAACGTGGGCTCCGAACCACGGTCCTCGGCATTAAAACCTACGGACCGGCGAGTAACCAACTTAGAGATCATCCCAGAAGACATTCGCCGTACTCAGTCAGATTACTGGCGCGAGTGGGATTATTTTCCTTGGTGGATTTTACACTCTTACCTAAGGACAATCACAAATGTTAAGCAATAACAAAAATAAATTTACGACCATGCGCCAGCAGGATTCGAGCCCGCGACTATCGTAACAGGAGGACCGTCCTTTACCACTGCGCTAACTAAGCCGGCATGTTTCAGTTTGTTTTTCTGTTGTTTCTACATTATTCTATCATCTACATATTCTGTAACACTACTGTTTACATCTATTATATTACAGGTGATTTAGTGACACTTTAGAGCTGTCCAAATTGATTTTAATTCGTGTTTTATATACTAATGTGATTTTATATTAAAAAATATAACTATAATGTACAATAATTATGTTTATTAACGACCGTTTTCTAACTGCTATACTGTTTTGTAAATATAGTGAATAAAACTAGTTTATATGATACTTTAATTATAAATAATTTAACACATAATAGAGCTCATTTATTACTTAATATATAACAGCATCCTTGGCTTTTATGCAAATATATGCATGTCACTAATATTAATTTTAACTGTTCCTAATTATTCAGAAAATCATTTACCATAACTTGACATTTTACTTGTTAATACTTGTAAATTGCTCTTCTAAAAAAATTATATATTTATTATCAGTTGTAAAGTCGATCTGTTAAAATAACATTTTAGCCAGTATTAATTGATCCATTAATACAAAGAGTTCTTTTTCTATCAGTAAATGTCACCCTTTGAAATCAACATAAAAATAATGTCTAATAAACAATAAAGCAAGCTGTAAAATATATTTTATAATATATTTAAAATATTATATACAGATATTTCATATATAATTTTTGTAAATATTGAGCTTAGTCGATTGACTAACAGAACTTAATATTGGCTGATAATTTCTTTATTATATCGAGCCATAAACGTGGGCTCTGCCTCAAAACTCTTACAAAGTATTCATATAATTACTAATTGGTTGATTCATCAGTTCATTGAAAATTAATTACCATTTGCAATTCTCTAATACAGAAATGTAATTTTCAAAAGCACACTAATCTTATACGATTAATAAAATCCAAAAAGTATAAATATTGGTATAATGAATAAACGCTTAGCCATTATCCACTGATAAATGGTATCCCAAAGGACTCGGCGACCGTTCAAATCCACAAAGGCCTTTTGTGTTTGTTTTTTAATACATTTTCAATTAACAGACCATTTCCGGACACACCGCTAAGAATACAAAGGAAAAGTTTCAACAAAGAATTACTAATTATATTTTGCATAAAATCCTAACTGTTCAATATTTGAGGACTTCGTTATTAATAAAGATGATAATTTCGTTGTTATCGGAATAGATTATAAAATAAATTGAATTATATTAAAATATTTTGTTTATACTTCTTAAATTTATGTCATATTTGTTTACAACTACAATGCTTTTATATATATGTCATGTCAGGCATACGTTGAAGAACTCTAATACGGAAATGAGGCATTATTTTTTTTCTGAGTAACATGTCAGAGATTATGACAAGAAAATTTTACACGCAAGGGTCATCAAGGTCTGTGGGACTGGTAAAAATTGCCTTTTTTACTACGTTACGGTCTCAAATTACACGGTTTAAAATGTCGGTCTGCTCCGAGATGGGTCCAGAAAGAACTAAACAGAGACGGCTATATTAAAACATGTGTTTTTATCGCTGAGTGGATGGTTGAATGCGATATTATTTGGTAGTGCCACCGACAGAATAATGTGTGTCAGTTCATTCAAGTGGACTTCATCAGATCATAGCAAATTACCACCTTATTAAAAAGCAATAAATAAAAATGAAAATATAATGGTAATTATAGTTCGTTATGAATCGACAAGCTAGCAATCGTACATGCGGAGATATGCGAACAAATTGTGGTATTGACAGCGTGATTTTAATGAAGATCTTCAACAAAACTGGTATGTTATAGACTGCCAAAGAATCGGAGATTAAAACAAGTTAACAATACCTTCGTTGTATATCTGTAAAAGTTTATTTAGTATACATAATATAGAGATTAACATGCTTAAGCTAAGCTGATTTGCGAGTTAAAAAGCTCTAGAAAATTAGAAGCACTTAGTATTTAAACTTGAGATCACTTGACATATATTGAACTATTTATACAGAAGAAAAATTTTAAAACAAAAAGTATGTAAAAGTATACAACAGCGCAAAATTTTTTTTTATTAATGAATTCAATATATAGGTGTAAAAGTCAATGTATTATATTTCACTTGTATTGATTATTAAATTCCATCTCCAGCTATCACTAGGAAAAATTAACTGCACTCACTTAGAACGTATAGAGACAAAGATATAACATAATGCTTTCCAGCATGCTTTGTTTTATATATTTATACTTATCTAAGTTAACTTTAAAGCCAGAAATAAAGGCACTACTACACTATTGGTATGTATGTTCACAAACACTCCAAGAAATTTATAAGAATAATTTCTGAAGCACTAAAAATCGTCTAACTTTGTCCACTTTGCTACCGTATTTATTATATTTACCGAAAACTGAAAATGTCTTTTCATGCCGTACACATGGTGTGTAAGTTACGATCTGCAAAAATACAGTATTATAATTTACATATTTTTTCAAATGTTGAATTTTATGTCTGCAAAAAGTGTACCGTTTTCTAGTAAAGATTGCAGTGAGCACAAAGAAAATCCAATGCAAAGAAAATCAATAATCAAATGGCTAAATCTATTTGGTCGTCAGACCCATGCTCTGTTTCTGTGTCATATATTATGAAATGCGTTAGTATGAAAAGCCTCACAGTCGCCGCCTCGAAGTGCTGAAACTTTTTTGGTGCGATAGAACTGCATTCATCGTACTCTCCAGACCCAACTCAATCAGACTACCAACTATTCACATCGAAAAAGCTGAATAATGGCTCGAGGAATGGTTTAAATGAAACGAGAAATCCTTCGATTGGAATAGCGTCCATAAAGTTCTCGAAAGACGGGCAAAATGTACAATAGCCAGTATTTTGAATTAACACATTTTAATTATCCATTTTAAACAACGTATTTTCTTTAACGAGAAAATCAGAAAGCGATTACCGACATATCTGGTAGTTATAGGAAATGTTGTAAAATAAGTGTAAATATAAATAATAGTAAATATCTGCAGTTAATAGAAACTAGGATTGTAATGCATTGTATTATGCAGTAGTTCCCGAAACGTATTAAACTCTTGGATATCTTGTTGATTGTCAGCAGCAAGTGCTACCCCGAAACATATGCACCGACTGCTCCGTACAATAATCTTAGCCGTTGTCGTTGTTTTGTGTCATAATTCAGTCTTAAATAGTTTTGTTAAATGTCCTTGCACTGTTCCAAGTGTCACAATTGACGAATTGGTCGATCTTAATTTATAAGCAGGCAGCTGCAGGGATTTAGATACGTTCATTTAGGGCTGTGCGGGTGGATTTTAAATATACTCTCGTACGGTATTTTCAACGCGAGCGATACGGATTAATCAGTTGAAATCGTATTGTTTGTATCCTATAAAATTATTACTAAAAACATTAAACGATTTACTACTAATACTAACTACAATACTAACTACTAATATCATTAGGAATTAATCTAATAAATTATTGAAGAAAATTAAAAAAAATTAAGAATTTTAAGCTCCCCGCGACAACAATAACTAATTTAACAATACAGAAATTGAATATCCTACAGAAATTCAATTATTTATGAATATAAGTTTAAAGCCTAGAGAATATTATATCGAAATCGTAAAGGTGTAGGAAGTATGTATACGTAAAGGTGTAGGAAGTATATCTACTTGTATAAAAACGATGATTTCTCGGTTTTGTCTTAAAGACAATCAACATGAAATATTTTAAAACTTCAGAAACACTCACAATAATACAGGATTTGGTTTTAAAATATTATTCACATAAAAATACAGAACGGACTTAAAAAGATGTGTGTAAAATGATGGTTTCATTTCCTAGCACATCACGTTATACAAAAACCAGTCCAGATCAGAATCTAAATCAATAAACTATATTTGTTAGTCGAAAAATAATCTCAGTTTGAGATCAAAGCTAAGATCAATCAAGGAATTGGTTACGTTGTGCTAATATGAGGTTGTACTAAAACGTCAATTCGACTAGTAATCCAACTCTGCCAAAGCAAAGCTCTTCTGTTGGTTATCAAAGGTTATAGCTAGCTTACGCTAGTAACGTAAAACAGCATGATGTTCGAGGCAGCGCACTGGGACCGGTATTGTATCTGATTTACACCTCGAACCTTCCTACTAATGTTTATTCCAACTCGTACTATCTAAATAACATAGAGAAGTGGTCTAATAAGTCCAGAATAAAGGCAAGCCAAACCAAATCCACCCAGATTATTTACGCTCTGAGAAAATAAACCTGCTATTCAGTAAAATTAGGTAATAAAAATATCCCACAAGAAGAACAGCGAAACACTTGGGTATTTACTTTCGTAGATTAACTTAACAGCATATCTGGCATAGCAATAAAGGCAAAATAATGTTATTCAAACCCATCATCAAGCGAATCTGAGCATACGGCATTCAAATATCAGGCAGTCAATCTGAATCAAAGAAAACATATTCAATATTTGTTATAGCAACAATATAGCGACATATACATGCATCTAGATCTTGTAGCGACCTTGAGGCATGTCAAATTTTACATCGTAGTATAACGGTCTACAAAATACCTAGAAATATAATCTCAGATATTGAACGCTGGCGGGGTGCCAGCAGAGTCAACTAGTAAGCGATTACGAAGGTCTGGCAACCCCGAGACGTTGATCTCGGATATTTTTGATAGGTACTTTCGATCATTGAGTCACTGACCATCGTTCAGTTCAGACGTACCACTGCTCGGGGTTGCCAGATATTCGTTATCGTATTCTAGTTGGTGCTGCTGGCATCCCGCCCGTGTTCAATATCTGGGATTATATTTCTGGGTATTCTGTAGACCGTTATTCCACGATGTAAAATTTGAAATGCCTCAAGGTCGCTAAAAAATCAAAAATGTAATAAGAGATTAGGAGGTTATCGCAATACTTCCGGTATACAACACAGTCTTGGAACACATAAATCACTATAAATCCCCATTTCTAAAACTATAAATCATTTTTCATTTCCATTATGCGAACTTACGGAGCACCCCAGTAGAAAAAAATATTATCCGAAATCCTTACACGGTCATCATTATTCAACACAACCTTAAACACGAGAAACAACTAACGCCTCTTGTCATTTCAAAGTCAACACCTTGCGACCGAAATATCACGCCGGATATCGAAATTAACGGTAAAAAAATGATAACCCGCCTTGAGGGACCGGGTTCGGTCCAGATCCCATCGATAAAAAGGCGGCGTCGAGCAAAGGATTTGGTCCAGCGGAATAAAAAAGCGCCCAGAGAGAGAAAGAAAGGAGAGAAAAAAATGGATTTGCTTTTAAGCGACGGCCGGGACGCAGCAACAAACAAACTCCAGTCAAAGAGTTTCTCGAATTAGAGTCGGTTTTGATTTCGGCTCTAGCCGCAGGTATTCATTTTTTATTTAGGCCAAATAGGACTGACAAAAAGGAAAGTGTCTGAGGTGGATTTCGGATATCTGAGGGCTCTGCCGTTCTTATTTGAATCGGCTGGTAAATAAATATGGAAAAGGGCCTTTTCAGTTTCCATTGCTTCTG
This sequence comes from Rhynchophorus ferrugineus, assembly GCF_030347505.1. Classification (NCBI taxonomy): domain Eukaryota; kingdom Metazoa; phylum Arthropoda; class Insecta; order Coleoptera; family Curculionidae; genus Rhynchophorus; species Rhynchophorus ferrugineus. The sequence continues at coordinate 34,456,293 of NW_027472585.1, read as the reverse complement.
AAATATATATAGAATTGCAGAGATAACACTACTTCTTTTATGTATCTTTATGTATCAATTGTTTAGTGTTTTAGAGTATGTTTGCTCTAAATAACCCAAAACCTAATTAATATTATTTCTACTGTTGAAGTATCGAGTGGTTTATGTTTTGGGCATATTAAAAAGGAAGAAGAAAAACTTTGTATGAGGCCCGGAAAATGTAGTAGATGCTTGGACGACAATCCGAAGCAACACTCTAACGATATATATCGTTATTATATAAGCAATTTAAACAAAACAAAGTTCTTCGCGCTATTGTTAACGCCACATGGCCTATTAAAAGGGAACGTTCAGCGGACTAATTAAACAGTTTTCAAGGAAAGGGATTTTGTGAACAAAAAACCATCGAAGTACTATAACTGATGACTGAGACAGCGGTCCACTGATATTCCTGACAGCTGCAATTAAAAACTAGTTATCAGAGCTTTTTCAGTATCAAAAGTATTTTAGTACATTAACATTTCCAAATATACTTATTAATTTTATTTGGTCTTCTACTTCTGCTGTATTCTGCAGTATATATATATATATATATATACAATTCCAGTACAATTTCCAGTTAATTTTATTCAGAAATTTGCCGAAACAGGATGAAGTGGAGATGCATTGCGAATCACTATCTTAAAATCGCCATGTAATCAGGTTATTAAGTAAAACGTTATAATTTAGCCTGCTGCAGTGGCTCGTGTGACTGTAACGGCCATCACAACACTACATCTGAGAAGCAGAAACTTAATACAATTAAAAGGGCGTGGAACAGGAAAGAATATGGAACACTACTATCCAAAATGTTTTTAAAAAATTAACAAAGACTCAGTGAAATCCGGTTTTAAAATTGAAAGGAACCAGAAAGATGCATTGTGGGAATTTAACATAGAAATGGTGACGTGATGTGACAAAACAGTTCAACATCTATCTGGAGAAGTGAGAAATAAACCATAAAACATATTATAACAGAATACCAATAAATATAGTTTAATCAGGGTATAGAAGAGGTTAGCCAACCACACACAATAAAGGCAATAAATTGGATTAAAAATGTGGAATCTTTGTGATAGTGTGTCTTCATATACTACTATGACTATTTACTTTTTTATATTTTTACTCACATTTTTTACTTTTTATTTAAAACTTTTACTCATTGTATAGTAGGTGTTGTTTCTCCAAGTTATCTCAATATCTCTAAGCAACATAAATAATGTCTTTCAATGATATATTCTCATGTGCTTCTTTTCTGATCGACATAAAATAACACATCATTCATAAATCAAAATCCTAGTTAATAAATCAATAACTTTGACAAGTTTTGACTCAGTTTCCTTAACTTCATTCAACAAGATACCCAAGTGTTACGAGTTTAACCTCAATGATCAACTTTTCATTTCAGTTAAATATGTATAATCAGAGATATTGAGAGCACAAATTAATTCGCCCCATTCAAGTCATTATCGGTGTGTTAGAATTGTCTGATATCTTTACTAAAGGCTACAGGACGGTCCTCCTGCTGTTGCGATAGTCGCGGACTGGAATCCTCGAATTTGCCACTCGCCAGTCATTGGACTTAATGCTGAGGACCGTGGTTGGCAACCCACGTTAAGCAGTAGGTCCAGTCCAGATAAAACCTAGTTTAACAACTAGATTTATCTGAAAAACCTCTAAAATATTAAAGAAGAATAGAAACTTAAATGAACCCGAAATGAACTTGAGGTCGTAAACTAAAGTATTATCTACGGAATTATTATTTATTTTAATTCATTAATTTGAAAGATTAAATATAAAACAGATTTTCATAAAGCTAAATAAAAGCTATCATAAAGATAAAACAGAAGTACAAGATAATATTGGTTTACGCGAAACTAGTGATGGAAAGTAGTTTAAAAAGTTTAAAGGAGTTGGTATCGAAGAAGAAAGAAATAGTGAAAGTGAAGAATACTGCGAAGAAGCCTTAACATTTGTATCAGTGAATGTAGCTCCATACCCAACGAATGTCAAGGAGTTTGTACTATTGTATCCACTACTGTGCTTAAAAGCAGTGGAAATACGTCATCTCCACCGGCTCGCATCTCTCAAATCATTTGGCACTCGCACATAGCAAAAAATTTCGGAAGAAGTTATTTAATTATAAAAGTTGTTGAACTTGAAAAATATATATATCGTTATGGAAATAAAAAATGCGATACAGTATTCGATCATATCTTGCAAAATGTATCATAATATACATGAAAAAGAGTAAATGGAAAAAGCTACAACACTTTTTTCCCACCTGTTTCACATAAATTTGGGTTGATGATTAAATGTTTGAGCGATACTGTAAAAATTAGGCGCACTCCTGGGTAACCCCAAACGATAGGCAATATTTTGAATAAAACACATATATCCCCTTTTCAAAATAAATATTTCTAGAACTACAAAATCTATTAATTTGTGTTGCGATAAAATGTTAAGCTAATCATAGGTCGACATAATGATAATAAAAATAACGATTACTAAAATAACCATAACAATAAATTTATAACATTAATAAGGACAATGTTCTAAAACCAACAGTTAAACTAAGATATTTTTAATCTAACTGGGACCGAGCAGGTGAAACCAAAAAAAACATCTCTACCTGTTAAAAATCATCGACTTCCTCCACATATTCGTCCTTGTTTTGTCAGGTGTAACATTTACTCAGGTAGGCATCAAAGTTATCGGTAGGCACCTCAATCAAGGCTATCTAAAGACCTGCCTTTCATTAGTACCGAGTTAAGAAGAAATAAAAAAAAACTCAAACCACGACTGAACCAAGATCATCAGTCAAGACGTCAGCTGTTTCGATGGTTGTTTTTTTACGGGGTAACTCTTCAGCCCGTTTCGGAAAATATTGTTATTTAAATTCGAAATCGGACTCTGACAGAATGACGCGACGGGATCACCTCGCTGGGGCCGCTATCGATGCATCTTTTTTTTGGTAGCGGCGTTTCAGTTTGGTGGCGGAATCTGATTGAAAAGGTTGTAAAATTTGCGAATCATCGATAAGGGTTTTAATGGCGTGTTTTTAATGTTGTTTTATGACTAGAATGGAATGAGTTTTTTTGATGAAGCTGCTGATTAAAATTTAATGTTAAACTTAAGTATACTGTCAAGTAAATTAGTTTTTATGATAATTCGGTAACTCTGGGATCAATACTAATAGTATCGCCTATAAATTGATGTGGTTAGACAAAAAGTAGGGCAGATCAGAAATTAAATTAAAAAACTGTGATGATTAGTAGGAAAATGCTCCTAATTTGACCTAAGATCAAGGAGGTTCAAATGCAAACATCGAGTTGTAGTAAAACATTAACGCAAAGCTGCTAAAACAAATTTCGATTAATTACCAATGCTTATCGCTACCTAACAACTAATAACTGTGCTATGGATCTACTATATATATACTATATCAAATGGATCTACTTAGTTATTCAAGATTTTCCTAAAACTATAAATAAGGTTACTAAATCACAGCAATATGGATGCACAGGAAGTCAAAGAAAGGAAGTGAATCAAACTACATAAATGTGTGTACTGCATCTAGCTTATTCATTACTTTAGCTTAAGTAGTTTAATTTAATTTTAATTTGGAAAATATATTCTGGCGTACAATGCTCGGAAATATATGCTCGTCTTGCTTGTATTGACACAAGTACAACATGAGCGAAAACGTCTCTCTACTACTTTGATTGCCTATAACTTTGCTCAAAGAAAAGATAAGTAAGTTTGGTTTTCATAAAAAGTTCATTTGGTCTTTTTATCTTTTTTCTGGTTTTCCGTTCAGCGTTACGAGACCCCCTTTGTCTTCCAGAACGAGGCCTGTCTGCTGTCGTACCGTACTGTCGAAAATTGTCGAAAATTAGCAAGTAAACGATAAACTGTGGTTTTATGAGGCACTGGACCATTAAGAAATTTTTTACGCAATTTCCGCTGAGTGGCAATAATGGAACGATTATTTTCAATAAATATTATCACTATTTCTGATCGTTCTTTTGGCGCATATTTATCCATAACATAATTTGGTCGTCTACACAACACATTAGTTAAAGCGAAAATGAGCTAAACGTCATGTAACCAAGGCAATTAAAATGATAGCGAAACTTTTGCCCCATCTGTTCCAACACAACATAAATTAATTTGAAAATTAAGAACAGTATCTAAGCATACCTAACGTAACAACTAATAAAAAAATTATGGAACTGGCATTTATTATTTAAACTGATTAACTAAAATGCGTTATATTCCCAAACTTATTTCGTCTGCTTGTAATCAATATTTATCTCCTTTAGAGGAAGTTCATTTATGAACAGACTGTTCAAGATCATATTCTCAAAAGGGCATCAAAATACCCAAATGTCACAATAGTTTTATTGGAAGCTATTTCTAATGTTTCTTGATCTTTATTGATCTTGACCTACAATATCATTAAATCTTAGAATCCTAAATGAAGATAATGTATAGACTACTTGAACATCTTTTTGAAACAAAAAAATTAATGTATTTCTTGCCAACAGAAACAATTATTTTGCATTGATTTTTCGCATTAACAGACTAATCTTGTAAAATTTACATTATATATTGGTTAACACTATTAGCAGAATTGATTAGAATAACACTTATTTACAGTTACAGTTATTTAAGAAAGTTCATTTTATTATTATTTTAGGTTTTTAGAAATTTTTTTCGGCTCAACTATAGAAACATCTATCCATCTAAATGTTCTAATATTTATTTGAAAAGCACTCTTTCTATAATATTCCCGATACACAGATCAGTTTTAACTTACTAATTTATATTGTCATTTATTTAAATTATAATAAAATATTTTGAAGAAGAATGACATATTTTCTTGCAAATATATGCTCAGATTTTATTTTGTATCAGCAGCGATTCTTTGTGTACAGGTTTTCGCATATTTAATAATAACGGCATATATTTCGTACGAACATATACTAAATTATTATAACAAAAATAAATACGCACCAAATATTTTATTTTAATATTTATTTTTCATTTACTTGCCTACGTCACAATGTCACTTTTTAATTCATACAGAATAATTAGTTAATAAATATTTGGTGAGCTTTAATAAAAATATAGCAGCTATTAATTTATTGATATCAATTATTGTTACAATTTACAAACTATAGTCTATCCAGTGACTATCTATATCGTTTTCACACCTTACACCTCTTCACTCACGCACTATCACTCAAGTTCCCGCAGTTGAAACACCTCTGGATTTTCATGGAGGTGTAGCCTGGTTTTATATTTGCCAGCGAACCTCTTATTTTTTTCTCTGACTGTAGGAATTTTCAGGTCACGATGCAATCTTGTGTGCATCATCAAGGTGCTTCCATATGTTGCTCTGAAATTTAGTTCTATACTATATAGCTATATTGGTTTGAACACCTGATTGTAGGTCAGTATCTTATTGTGAAATGGCAATTTGGATTTTCCTCCAAGGGGCTAATATAGCTGATTGTATTTTACTTCCGCAAATTTTTTTTGTCATGCTCCTTCCATCCTTAATTTGACATCTAAGTCATACTTAAATATTTAACACATATATCAGTCCAAAAGCTGGGTTACACATATTAGTAAGCTTTACTATGGCTATTATAGGCAGTTGTTTTTGGATATCTCCAGTGGTTAAATCAAATCCCGGTGACTTTTTTGGATTCAGGTTTATTCTCATTTCATTAGTTAGTTCTCTTGAGGTTACGGTTGTGAAAATTTGTGATTACAATTTACTACTAATTTACTTATTAACAAGTTATCATTACTAGTTATTGCGTAGTTCCTCTGTTAGCAATTGGGTACATAGACTTCAGCTAGATGGTCAGCAAAGAGTAAAGTCTCTGGCCCATGGTCCGTTCCTGCTTCTTATAGGTGGTATAGATGTTATATGCCTCTTAGTCTTCTTGATTACCCTCATAAGTGAGTAACTAACCTCTTTATATGCCGATATTTCTTGAATATAGGAGTTTATTGAACCTCCCTTTAGTTTTTGGATTTAATTTGGTTACGACATTATTTTTAAAAAGATTTTACAATACTTTCTGCAAATCCGATTTCCCACATCACTCATCAGTGCCAGAGACGAAACCATCCTTTAAATACTTGAATCAATACATTTTTGATGAAATTACTATAGCGTATCTTTCAGTTTTTTAAAATATATTTTAATACATTGTTTGAAATCTTGAAAATTTGAATAATTTGGGCAAAGCTAGATACTTTTACATTTTAGGGTAAATGATGTGGCTCGGTGAATGGAGGTTAAACGAAATGAAACAATGGTGTTTACATTATGTGACCGTTATTTATTGGCTATATAAAAATGTGAAAAATACAAATGATAAAACGGATGGCAGTGGTGTTACCTGGTGACGAGGCTTGGGCAGTCGATGGTGGCACGTCTAAACCAAACGAGGGTTCAGCACTCAATGAATCGCAATACCCTTCAATAACATCCCAGATAAACGTCTCGGGGTTGCCGCCAGCTATTCGTTGTCGGGTTCTAGTTGGCGCTGCTGGCACCCCGCCCGTGTTCAACATCTGGGATTATATTTCTGGGTATTTTGTAGACCGTTATTCCACAATGAAGAATTCGACATGCCTCAAGGTCGCTACAACATTAATCCAAAATGGCTTCAGCTTTAATATCTGTTTCAGAATTATTGTATTGCTGTTGATCAAACGAATCTGATTGATTAATTTTCTGTCTACATATAGCTTCACATAGCTTTACTGCGATTATGGAATTGTGACTGAAATATGTGATTTTCTTTTATATTTCAACGTTATACTAGCTTCATGATGTCTGTTTTTGAATTCGTTCTCATTCACTTTCTTGGCTGACGAACCTACTAAAACTTAAGGATAGTTCAAACGTATTACAAGGGTTTTATTTGCAGATTTCGTTAAAGTATATTAAATTTTATCCTATTTTTCCAGATCCCCATTTACAATTCTCAGCTGCCGGCTAAAAATTCGCCGACAGTCTGTTGTCTTCACGTTACGCCAACGATATTTTATTCTGTTATGCTCGAGAATTTGATTATGCTCTTGTGAAATTTATGAAAACGTACGACTCGCGGTGTAAGGAACGAAGGACGATCCAGCACCCTCCGCCGTTCTTACCCTGTCCCTCTCTCTCTCTCGCGCCCTCACTCGCAGACGAAGAGCCCGCTCTCTTCTCCCCCTTTGACGCAGATTGTTTTCGGTATTGTCTTTGATTTAATATGATTCCGCGAGTCTAATTTCTCGCGGGAGATCCGTTCCGTGATACGGACGACAGCGAAAAGGTATTACGCGTGTCTCTGCGGATATTCCTTCTTAATTTTCAGATGGAACCGAGAACGTTTGTTTCGCCAAACGAAATAAATAATTAATACGGAATAAAATATTTGGAGGCTCATTGTTAATTGTTACGGCGACGAATTTACAAGCCCGAAAATGTTTTAAAGAGTGATTACGTTTATGATTTAATGCAGTTTTGTGGAGTTATTATCTAATCTAATTTCTGTGGTTTTGTTTTTTTTTAACTAAGTTCATTGAAAATAGTATGATGTTTATGGTGCCTGGTGCTATATAAATTCTAATCTCAGTGAGTTGTATTATTTAAAACTCTTGTAATGGTCAAGCATTGTTATGCAAAGAGTGACTTTGTGTCTGTTACTCGCTGTTGCTAGTCCTTTATGTAAGAATACGTCATTTAGTGTCCTTATGACGTCAGTAGATATCCTCAGTAACAGTATCATTTGGTTGTAGCAGCTCGTAAGGCAATATACCTTGCTCATAGCCCAGTACTAATTTATGACCATGATAATTCCGCTCCGGTGTCGATGTGGACCGCTCTCCTTAACTAATCTACGTTTCTTAGCACTTAAAATTATCGTAGTATATACACTTTTCATAGACAGCCACAACATGCTACTGAAAACTCTTCCTTTTTGCTGATAAGCAATGAAAGCACAATTAAATAAGGATTGATTGGTGTTAATATTATAAATATGAAAAAGCTTCTTGCGAAACTTTAAGTACTTTGTAAACAGAATACAAACGATTCTTGTTATTCTGGATTATTTTTAATCCATATTAAGATGAAATTTTCGCATATGTTGTCTTTTCTTTCACAGCTAAATATACCTTGCGATAAAATGGACTGATTGACTGATTCAATGGATGAATTTGTTGTCCATACAAATAATGTGACATCATATCAGCAATGTTGCCTTATCAACGCTAGTAGTTTGAGTTCATTTTGACTTTGATATACAACAAAATTCTAATCTAAATAAAATAAATAAACAAACATCAAATATAATTTATTTTAACTACAATAAAGTACACAGTTATAATAGTTTGTAGGTTAGGGTTGTGTTTCATTATATTTACATTGAACTCTTTTCCATACCACCTAGAGTATTAGGCGGGTTTTTGTGTGTATCCCCTGGAGGCCTAATCCACCTAATTAACAATTGTACATCGAAGTAATATACTTTCGTTAGAGAGTATATTTACCTTTTATGCTTAGTTCTTGTGCCCTTCGGTATAGTATTTTCTTGTAAAGACATTTTGATAACACTATATTTCTCCTTAGTTTGTTCTTTTAATACTTGTAATAATACCTTTCTTGATATAACTAGATTTAGTGACAGCATTCTTCTTAATGCATTTGCCACATTTGCAAAATAGTTACTATTTTTCTCTCGTGACACGTAAACAATTACATACATATCTATGTAGCATATACATCCTTTACGCTCTACAATAACATTTCCTACAGTTATCATATATTACTTATATACCCACCTTTACTTGTTTCCACTCTCATCACCCTGTCTTAGAAATTGGCAGCAATGAATCGTATCGTATCATCGTATCAAGTTTCATTTAAGTGAATAACTAAGCTGTTAATTTCACTTCTTAATTGTTCAACTTTTGTTGTCGTAGCATTATTATTATCATCGTGCTATGAGTGACCGTTGGTTCCTTTCTGAAATATTCATGTCTGATCAAAATACATAAATTGAAATAATAAGTCTCCCTTCAATTATTATACGCTTTTAAAATTTGTATTCTTTTAAAACCTATATCCGGAAGTTCCATTAGACCTCTTCGATACTTCTCAGACTAACAGTTTCCTCTGAAATAACTGTATAAAATTATATTTGTATTGAAAAAATACTCAATTTTTTATAGATTTCATATCTGATAGAGATAAGATCAAGCTGATCTTGATTCGTCACTGGCTTCATATGGGGACGGTTTTTTTCGGTGAATTCAAGATTATATTTTTCTTTTTTTTATATATATTTCAGTGATCGTTTCCATACTAACATTCAGTACAGCCGCAGCATGCTAAAACATATTTTCAATAAAAATCGCAACAAATTAATATTTAATAGTTATGCTTACTTTTATAACAAATTTTACTGGTAAGAGGGGCCCTCCATTATCTCGTTCCTTTTCAAAGTAACTGACTAGAGACGCAATCTGTTCTGTCTGGCTTCTTAATTTTCAATAAGGGTACTAATAAGCAGATATTTTTAAAATAACGTTTGGCGGTTTATAGCCTCTTCTCATTGTTGTTTTGAAGAATTTTGTATACGTTAGACAACCTGACGACTTTGGCAGGCTAGTTCGATTACACGTTCGAACTTATCAGACAGCAATGTGCTTTTTTCAATTAAAATAAAATGAGAAGAAAAATACTGTCTGATTCTAAAACGAATTTACAAATTACGGCAGGCAATACATTAAATATCTTGATGACATAAGTACAAAACTCCTTTGGAGAGACTATATAGAAACAGTTATATTAACTACCGGGTATGGATTAAAAAAGTAAAACATCATTCGACATACCCAGCTACCATTATGAATAAATTACGTCGATTGCTCGAGAGGAATTCCCTAGAGGTATCAATGGTACACATACGCTCCAGGAAAGTACGTACAAATTGTTATAGAATTCTTTTCATGCATTTTTTTCGCCCGTCTGCATGCTGTTCGGATTGTCGATACCTATAAAACCAGCCGAGATACGATCTAAAACTCGCGTCCAAATTAAAAATTAGTGTATGTATTCAATAGCATTTTTTTCTTCTCTTGTTTGAGAAGGGCCGCCAACTTTAACTCGCGCGTCGGCTAAAGAGATTTTGACGGGCGGTTATTTTGATGCCGAATTCAATCCGATACGTTTGGTGTTGTGTTAATAATTTATGCCGTCGAAGAATGAATCGCTTTGGGTAGTTCGCTTTAATGAATTCAAAAAGAAATCATGAGATGATTTAACTTTTTTTTTATTTATAATTATCAAAGAGTGACAGTGAATTAAATCTTAACGCTTTTTAAATTTATTCCATGCTTTATTGTCCTTTGGTAGCTACTATTTTGCCTATTATTGATAGATAAATCATAGAATACACATAGAGTAGTATAGAAAATACATAGAAATAGTAAAAACTCTGAGAGTTTCTCATGCGTTCAAATCTTAAAAAGTTATAGATTTAAATTAAATTATTTCCCTAGATATATATTAACTGTTTTAGTGAAACGAGTATAAAATAGAAACATTAACAGATTTTTCTCGATATCTTAAGTTCTACTGAACCGATTTAGTAAAAAAAACGGGTATGTTAAAATAATCGTAAAAAATTCCTAGTTTTTTCAGTCTTAATTTGCTGAATTTTGTTTTTCTATTGAATACAACTATATTTATTAATCTGAACTAAATGTAAAGAGTTTCACGAATCAGAACTACGTATATCAAGAGAATAATATTAGATTCTTTATTTAAGTTAAATTAGAAGAGATCGAACTCTAAAAGTACATTTAGAATTAGCATAACGATAAAATTTCTTATAGATTCAACTGGCTTACTCCAAAAAAAAACTGCCTTGGTATATTATGCTCCAAATCAGATAAAATATACTCAGCTCTCTCTGTAGAAAACGATTCTCTGGATTGTTTGTTCTTAATAATATAATCGTTCTAGATCAATTTTGCTATCTTAAGGATACGGTAAAAAGCTTGATATGGAAAACTAAAAAATACCAACTGATGTACATTACCAAAAGTATCAAAAGTCCAGTACCAACACCAAAACACTCCGCTCGCATATTATGATAAAGATTTAATACAAAAAGCAGTAAATAATAAGACCAAAAAAGTTATTTTAAGGATTAAATAAGGACCAAAACCTTCTAAAATAGCCCATTAAAGAATTTTTTATGTAACTAGTTTTAAATAATTATTATAACAGTTCATAGGTTAGTTAGTAATAAATAGCATTGAGAGTACATATTACTTTAGACTTCTTGACAAACTAAAATGCTGAATATATAGGGCTATATTATTAGGGCTGAATATCTGCCATGAATATGAACTTCAAGTATTAACGATTACATTATTTTTCAGGAACTTTTTAAAATTTCTTTAATTTAAAGTGAAATCTGCAAATGAAATACATTGATTGCTTTTAAAAGTATTATATTATGTTAATTTTAATGAAACAGGATGCCGCAATTGGTTCAAGAACGGCTAATTAGGCGTAGAATGCCGAAGACACAGTTACAGCCAGAAAGTGCATAAAGATGCGAAATTAAAATCTCACACTGAACTAAATCATCACGAAATACCAACAATATTACTAACAAAGTTATCTGCAGCGTGAAAATATTCGGTCACATCTTGCGAAAACCGTGAAAATCTCTATGGATATATTTAAACTATATATTATAATCGCTGTACTTAGCAAGCAGAGATCCTTCTGACTGTAAATTATTGTATGAGACATGAACTTTTACATTACTACTGGATGACTATAGGTATATATTATGATCATTATTCCCTATAAAAAGCCTCTATTGAGAAAAAATTAGTACACTATATATTAGTCAAAATATTTTCCATTACTGTCTACAACTTTTTCCTATCTTTCTAGTAACATGGTGATACAGTGCCGAGATAACTATGTTTCTTTGGCAACGATTCACTCAGCAATCAATTTTCTTAATTCTTGATTTTTTGCATTTCAAAAACATCTGCTAGTCAACCCAATCTACACCAATCTGAACAAGTGACAAGTGGGCGTTATATCTGATGAGTGAGTAGCAGAACTTTCTATTCGATCTGTATCCTGATCTGATCTGTGTACGTATTCTTCACATCTCCTTAAATGTCATAGAGTTTCATAAAATTTCCGCCTATTATTGGTTTATAATAGTCATTCTTTAGCTTGTTCTTTTCTTGCCCTAAAAGAAATGAAATCGCGATCTAAAAATGGTTCCAAATTACCTCTGTTAATTCCTGTACTGGCAATTCTCCTTCTTTCTGAATATTTACATACAAATATAGTGCAAATAAATCTTTGAAAACACTTAATTCATCATGTGGTAAACTGACTGAAAGTTTCTTGACAGTTTGGGTATTGACAGTTGGAGTTTTCGTCCAATACGTTACAAAACCAGCAATTGGGATATGATGGAGCAATATCATCATATATTTCTAAAAGTTTCCTAAAGCCAACAGATTTCGTCTCCAGTCGTCCAGTCTCAGTCTTCCAGCCATGGAATTATTGCGGTGTCGATCTTAAGTTGCGAGACGCGCAGTGCGTAACGCTTCTTATGGAAAATGATGGCCTGGGTTTTCAGGGGGTTGATTTGCAACCTCCAGAATTTCAAACACTTGACCGCATGATCGAGCTGCTTCTGTAAACGTTCATGAATTGTAACTTCGAACCTGGCGGCCGTGAAGAAAGCAGTGTCGTCAGCATAAAACGCGACGTCGATGTGCTCTTTTCTCGACAGATCTGAAATAAAGAGGTTAAATAAAGCTGGGGCCAGCGGGGAACCTTGAAGTACGCCAGCGTCGATTTGTTTACGACTGGAAAGTGATTCCCTGATCTTGACCTGGAAAGCTCTGCCCGAAAGATAGGACTTGATGAGAGTGGTTAGGACTTCTGGGAGGCCTAACCGCACGCACTTTGCTATCAATCCGTCGTGCCAGACCTTGTCAAAGGCTTTGGTTAGCTCCAGAAGAACTGCTCCAAGCTTTTTACGTTGGTCAAGAGCGTGATGGATGTGTGTGGCCAGCCGGGTAGCCTGATGGACGGATGAGTGGTGAGCGCGAAAGCCGAATTGTCCATCCGGAATGATGTTGTTTTCCTTTATCAAAGAGTTGAGAGCGTAGAGTATTGCCCTCTCGGCAAGCTTCGAAATAGCGCTGAGAAGGCTGATAGGCCTGTAATCAGATGGAGATGATTTTGCTCCTTTCTTGGGTATAACCGCTATATGTGCGTGTTTCCAAAACGCCGGGAAATGTTGCAGCCTCATGATAGAGTTAATGATGTTTGCCAGTTCTGCGAGCTGCTTATGCGGGAGCTTTTTTAACTGCGTAATCGATATTCCATCGAAACCTGGAGATTTTCTGGTTTGAAGTTTGCTGATCATAGTCTGTAGAGACTCTAGAGACACGAAATGGTTGAGAAGAAAGGCTGGGGTTACTGGTCTTTTGATGGAGTTGGATTCGTTGATGACAGTGTCATTGTCTTTAGTTTTAGTTTTCTTTGCGGGTGAGTGGCATTTCATTTGAGATTCGTATGTCTCTGCAAGGAGCTCGACTTTTTCTTGGTCAGTGACTGCGAAATTTCCTGTAACCGCCGACGGTCACTATAGGTTCCAACATTAAATTAAATTTTAAAATGGCATCAACTGAAATGCTTCTTCTGGCTGACTTCAAATTTTCATCAATAGATATTGCTGATTAGAATACATTCGTGAATAAAATCAAATGGTGACGCATTTGGTCAAAGAGTAAGTATCGACTATAATACAGAATGACTTGTTCTTTTACCGTAAGTACCTAATATTTGATTAAAAAGCAACACAACTAATTTAAGCTCCTGATAACAATACTTTAATAGTTCAAATATCAATTAATATAAATATATTAAAATATGAATGCCTTGAAATCAGTGCTGTATTATGTTTAAACACCTAAGGAAGTTAATTTACGGTTACGCCAGAACTTGCCTTTATATAATAATTTCCAACCATAAATAACGAAATTAGACGAGAAGCAATAACAAACACAAGACTAAATTTCACGATGTTACGTCGACAAAGCCTACAGCGACCTCCTCGAAGAGCCGAAGATAATGTTCGAGTCTCCTTAAATCGTTTTTATTTTCTTGTCGAGGCGTGAGCTTTTTTAACAACTTAATTACAGCCTTACAAATTCTAACTCATCCCGCAATCGTTTGTTTGTTCCGTTAATAGGGTGGAATGAGGTACGCGAAAGAGCCGGAGGCCCTTTCAAAGTGAATTAGTGCCCAAATTGAAATTGTGTTCGTCGGCCTTTTCGACGCTAAACTGGGCCGTCTCAAAGGCATTGTTGTTAGATACTTTAAAGAATATTGTTTGGCTCGGTGGCGTTTTTCTATGGCGAACTTTTTAAATTCCTTTTAAGCTGAAAACAATCTCCGAAATGTAAATGGTATTTATATATAATCAATGATGTACAACAAGTAAACGAGTTGACAAAAAGTAAGTAAATAACTTTATAACGTGATTTTTAATAATTTCTTCCTAATAAAAACTGCATTTGAAATAGAAATATTTTCATGGTTTTCTGTTATTTTGACGGAATGCCCACCACGAAGTTAGATAACCTCTCAGAATAGCAACTGATAAATAGTATTCAGAATTGTTTTGTATGCAAAATTCGATAAGCTGACATTATTTTAAAATACGAAAATCAAGTTTTTACAGTGTAATATGAAGCGTATAATTACTGGTGCAAATGTTTTAGAACTGGTAATTTTTACGTTATTGGCTAGCAGCATCTTCAAGATTTTTAAAGGTTTAACCAAACTCAACATTGCAAGTTATGATAGATGAAAATTCAATTTAAATGTAATAGCTAGTGGTTCGGCTAGTAAATATAAAACAATTTTAAAACCGCAAACAACCTGTGTCAACATGAATAGACCCGACATCAAAAAAAAATTTGTGGAGTATATAGTTGCGGTAGATGATGACAAATATGTATTTTATGACAATCGCAAATATAAGAGATCGTAGGTAGATTCCAAAAACTCCGAAACCTCAAATCAAGACATCGACTAAATAAATGGTTCTCTTATATATCCAGTGGAATCTGAAGGTGGGTGTACTTTTTACAAATTCATTATGAATCCATAGCCAGCACTCATGAAATCAGTGTCTACTTTTCAACGGTCTGCTGTTGGTGATGCTGGACTACTCCTTGTTAAATTTCGCAACATTTGACGATCACAGCGGTAACTGTTCTGTCCAAGGATAATGTTAGCCTCCTATTTTTCAAATTTCTTTCTATGATATTGATCCATGCTTCCTTCGGGGCTACTTGCACTTGTATTTTTCTTCCAAACGGTCGATTTTACTACAGAAATCTATTAGGGATTCATTCGCTTATCATTCCACAGACATTTTTTATAACATCTTTATTAGATACGCTTAGTACAATCTTTATTATAAATTAATTTTTTACTACATTTCATTTGTATTTGGATTAATTCACAAACAAAAAGAGTGCGAGAAAATACATCAATATGTATTCCTCAATCTTCGAAAGACATGTCCAAATCATTATGACTTGCGTCTTTGAATTTGTTCCGCAACTATGCACTGATTATTGCATCTTAAACGAATGAATACTTCTAAAATTATCTCGAAGAGAAACACGTAGGATGTCTGTTAAGCATTGCATTGAAAAACCTCAAGCTTACATATATCAAACCATAAGATTGTCTAAATCTAGGAGTTATAGAGAAGGATTGCACGATAAGCATTCGAATGAAGCGGGTTGTAATCCCACTGAGGTTAACAGTAACAGGCGACACTTGCAATACCTTGATTATTTCATTATTCATTTGTATGCCATATGGCTTTGCAGTGCGAAACTATATCACGAGGTCATTCAACTCTGAAAAAGTGAGATGACGCAGTTCCTCCGAGAATGTGGACCAGCTCGTGAACAAGCGCGTTTTCAGAAGAACTTGAGCTGAGTTGTTGTTGGTGGAAGAACTGAGACATGAAATGCTTAATTTCTGGAGTGTGAGTTTCTCTATGAATTTGATTATTTCTGACAAACCACGGAGCGTTTAAGATTGTCCTGAGCAGCTTATTTTGGAAAGCCGTTTCACCTGATTAGTGTAACAAACTTGAAGTAGACATTAAATCCGTAGAGGATTACGGAACGGGTTAACATCTTGTAAAATGAGCATTTATGGAGATGGAAAGTCTACTACACGAGCAGATCAGTGGAGGTAGAAAGTTTACCATTCCCGAACCTTTCTGGATTTGGGAATGCCAACCGAATCGTTGGTCGTGACAGACCTAGGTACGTGACGTTATCCAGCCATGGAATTGTTGCGGCGTCGATCTTGAGTTTCGAGACGCGCGATGAGTAACGTTTTTAATGGAAAGTAATGACCTAGGTTTTCGGGGGGTTGATTTGCAACCTCCAGAATTTGAACGCATGATCGTGATATTTCTGTAAACGTCCTTGAATGTTATCCTCGAACCTAGAGGCCGGGAAGAAAGAAGTGTCGTCAGCGTAAAACGCGACATCGATGTGCTATTTTATAGGCAGATCTGAAATAAGGAGGTTAAATAAGGCTGGGGCCAGCGGGAAACCTTGATGTACGCCAGCGTCTATAGGGTTTTGGCTGAAGAGTGTTTGTCCGATAGATAGGACTTAATAAGAGCGTCTTCTAAGAGCCGTAACCGTATGCATCTTGCAATCAAACCGTCGTGCCAGGCTTTGTCAAAAGCTTTGGTTAAGTCCAGGCGGACTGCTCCAAGAAGGAAGTTAATTTACGGTTAAGAGCGTGATGGATATGTGTTGTCAGTCAACTAGCTTGATAGATAGATGAATGTTGAGCGCGAAAACCGAATTGTTCGATCTTGGAATGGTGTTGTTTTCTTTTGTGAAAGAGTTGAAAGTGGATATTATTGCCCTCTTAGCAAGTTTGGAAATGACACTGAGAAGACTGGTGGGCCTCTAATCAGATGGAGATGATTTTGCTCCTTTCTTGGGAACAACGGAGATGATGAATCACTCATGATGGAACTCAAAAATCGGTATTAGAATAAAGTGTTGCGGAGTGCTGTTAATAGGTAGTAACGTTTCTGCAAAAATAGCTATATCCGTAAAGATTTGGAAATGGATTCTATTAACCGATGAAAAACCATTCCAAAGAATTCCGTCACGTCAATGTCGACTCAAAGTAAGTCATTTGAGCTGATGTAGCGTACTATGAGATTTTAATGTCAAAATATTTAGTTCTCTTAGTAATTTAGAAATATTATTAGGACTATATAATATTACTCATTGAAATTATTGGAATATTACTTACTACAATACTAGTATCCAAATATAAAGCATAGTTTTTTTTATTGAACTTCAGTTGATACTTTTTTAATTGCCTTACAATATGGTATTTATCTCACAAAATATTGCTTCTCTTAAATGTGCTGACATTTCAATAACGTTTTATTATTCTAACACACTTTCTCACCCTCGCCCAGGTGCCGTCGCATGAATCGCTACAATTGAATTACATTTAGACTTAACCGAAAGATACAAACCGAATTAAATTGCCACGTAAAAACCGTGTCGGGACAAGACCGAAAAGCTGAAATCGCCGAGGAAGAAAAAACGCCATAAGAAGCTTTTTAGCGAAAAAATAAATGGAATAAGGACTGTTGGCTTTCCGATAATACGTTATGCAAATTCGCAATTATATTTAGGCGTTCTTTTTTCCCCTCTCTTTGTGTTTTCCTTCGGAGCTCGGTCCCCGTCTTTAATCAAAGAATTGGTCGAACTGTTTCCGATGAGATGACGATGGCACCAATGGGAGAGAGTGCTCGCTGGCCATTTGAGTGTCATTATACAAATGAAGCTGAAAATTAGAGTTCAGACCGCCTGTTGTGCCAGACGAATTTTTAGAGAATCCTGTTTTCAGGTATGGAAGTATTTGTGTTTAAAAATTAAAAATAAAAAACGAAGGTCAACGAAATAACAAATATCTATATAAATTACATTTCATATCTCCATAATATTCGTTTATAAATGGATACTGCAGGTTTTCTTTGCAATATAATTATAAATTAACAAAATGATGTGCATAATTTTTGCTTATTTTGTCATTCGGATGTTCCTTCACATAAAATAATTATAACTTTATAAAACTCTCAATTCCTTGAACATTCATTAAAAAGGTTGTTGTTTAGTATTTTAATTTACAAAGTTTTATAGTATATACGGAAATGTAAACAATTAAATTATGGAAATTAGTTAATGTCTCGTAAGAAAATGGATATAGGTCAAATATAATTTTATTATTTACAGATATTATTATCTCGCCTACATAAATACCGTATAACTAAACTTTTTGCTGCCTCTATTGAGCATTGATATATTCCGAGAATGGGAATTTTCTGATTTAGCTCAAGAGATCTTTTATACTATTCAAGGAACAATTTGTTAATATTTCTTATTAGTTCTCTTGCATTGACTTCATTCGTAAGCAAACTGAAATATTAACGTACAGATGCTCTTATCTTATCAAAATTATTAATAGTATTAAATGGTCTTCTTGTCCATAACTGATACTTACTGGTAGTTGAGAAACATTCATCAACGTAATGTTTTTAACACCATAAAAGTTCCTTCTAATTAGTCGATACATACTTTTTTAATGTTTCGTAAGGAAATGGATATAGGTCAAATATAATTTTATTATTTACAGATATTCTTATCTCATCTACATAAATACCGTATAACTAAACTTTTTGCTGCCTCTATTGAGCATTGATATATTCCGAGAATGGGAATTTTCTGATTTAGCTCAAGAGATCTTTTATACTATTCAAGGAACAATTTGTTAATATTTCTTATTAGTTCTCTTGCATTGACTTCATTCGTAAGCAAACTGAAATATTAACGTACAGATGCTCTTATCTTATCAAAATTATTAATAGTATTAAATGGTCTTCTTGTCCATAACTGATACTTACTGGTAGTTGAGAAACATTCATCAACGTAATGTTTTTAACACCATAAAAGTTCCTTCTAATTAGTCGATACATACTTTTTTAATGTTTCGTAAGGAAATGGATATAGGTCAAATATAATTTTTTTATTTACAGATATTATTATCTCGCCTACAAAAATACTGTATAACCAAACTTTTTACTGCCTCTATATATCTATATATATATATATATATATATATATATATATATATATATATATATATATATATATATATATATATATATATATATATTAAAGTCTCCTTTTACCAACTATGGGTTTATCTGGACTGGACCTATTATTTAACGTGGGCTCCGAACCACGGTCCTCAGATTTAAGCCTACCGACTGGCGAGTGACCAACTTTAGAAATCATCCCAGAAGACATCTAGTCTTACCCAGCCTGGTTACTGGTGTGACTGTGATCAGTTTCCTTATCGGATTTTACACTCTTGCCTAGGATAATCACAAACATAAATTTACGATCATGCCCCCAGGATCGAACCCGCGGCTATCGCAACAGTAGGAGGACCGTCCCATCGCCTTTACCACTGTGCCACCAAGCCGGCTCAAGATATAATTGAATATATAATAAAAATTGTTCAGTCACAATAGCGAAACACAAACAATGCGTCTTTTCTGTGACTATGAATTTATTCTATTAATAAAGTACTGAATTTTAATAAAATATAGTTTTCCAGCTTATATTTCACTGAAAGTTAATAATTCAGGGTTCAAGGATATGATGTAAAATTGCATAAAAATAGCTTTCAGTTATAATCCTATGCTATTAAGATAAAAACGATTGTGTTGTTCATATTTGATAGTTTAGCTTACCTAAGGCAAAATTTGTGGGATGAAGACCACAATTGTAAAACCCCCTTTAACCTATGTTGCCACACTAAACATCCGATATGATAATGCTAAAAATCTGATAAAAAAAAATGTTTTTATATTGTTTGCACATATAATTTAATAATCCAGATTATAATTACTGTTTGTGTTAAATAGTTTGAAAGAACATCCATTTACACCAATTCCCACGCCAATACACTCAGTAATTAATTAGAGAAGTGATTCTAAAAGAATTACATTAATTAAATAAATTAGGTACATGTGATTTACATCATAAGATATAGTTATTGTTTATTGCATATATATATTTTTATTCTAAGAGTAATTTATAAAGAACGCTATTATAATGTTACCTTTAATTTAAATAATTTTGCGTGGAATATTTTAAAACAATTCAACATAATTGAGAATTGAAAACATATGGAAAATATATATTTTGTTAAGTATGCTAAATCTTCCAGGGCCTTTCTAATAATATAATTCTCAGCAACTAAATCTTATGTCGTACGTCCGGTAAATTGAATCTGCGGGAAAAAAACACGGCTTATAAAGTAAAAATCCGAAAAAGGATTTGTCGCTATTTCGATGGTTTTACTGTCAGCTTAACGGTTTGTTTTAATTAAAATCGTGGTTTCCGGCAGAAATCAACATCGACCCCCCCGGTTTATTTCTGACCTGTCAAGATTTCCTGCAGGCTCCCTGCTCGTAAACAAGAATTGTCTTACAGCTCATTAAAAAGACATTAGTTGAAACAAGACGATGCTGGAGCGGATCTATATTTGGACCGCCGAAGACGACGGCTACGGATATGTGAAATGTCTAGCTGGAAATAATCTTAATTGTCTTCTTTTTTCCGACGACTATTCTCTTCGAACAATTAAAAATAGACGTGAACTATCATCAGGAAAATGTATCCGGACTACTATATATGATACTAATTCTAAACTTATTATTTCGTATAATATTATATATAAGTCTCGTTTTTACCAACGAGGTTTTATCTGGACTGGACCCACCGTTTAACGGGGTCCTCTGTATTAAGACTACCGACTGGCCAGTGATCAAATTAGAGACCACCCCTTCCAACTTGCTGAAAGAGCAATACTTTATGCTCTTAATGACTTTACGAAGACAAACAATATCATTCCAGATGAGCAATACGGGTTCCGCGCCAAACACTCAGCCGTTCATCAGGCCCATCGGCTGGCCGCAAAAATCAACTGTGCTTTTAACCGACGTGAAAGACTTGGAGCGGTCTTCTTGGACCTAATCAAAGCAAAGCCTTTGACAGGGTTTGGCACGAAGGCTTAGTGGCGAAATGCATCCGATTAGGTCTACCTGATGACCTAACAGCTCTTATCAAATAATTTCTGTCAGGACGATCGTTCCAGGTGAAGATTAAAGATATTCTCTCTAGCCGGAACACCATCGACGCAGGAGTTCCACAAGGCTCCCCCCTGGCACCCGTTCTACTTAATAATTTTGTTTTAGATATCCCTAGGAGGCCACAAGTTGAGGCACAGCTCAATGAGACGGTCCAGAAGTTACATTTCTAGAGGTTGTCGGTCAACCCACAGAAAACCTATCTTCTTTCACAAGAAGCGTTTTGCACCGAGCATTTCGCGTCTTAAAATCGAGAACGCCGAAATCCCATGGTCAGAAGAAGCCACCTATCTCGGTCTTGTCTTCGATCGCAGATTTAGGTTCAATTCTCACATTTAAAAGTCCCTCCATAAAGGTCAAAGTATTGTTAATTTGCCGTTCCTGCTTATCAACCGGGCCAGCAGGCTTCCTCTCTCTATAAAATCTCTCCTGTACAAGATGCTGGTTCGATCAGTCGTTCTATACGGCTCCAGTGTCCATCTAAAATACGTCTCACCTAGCCAGGTGGAACGTCTCCAAGTCTTTCAAAACAAAATTCTCACGAGAATAATCAATGCCCCCTGGTTCATCAGGAACAATCAAATTTATAGAGAAACACACGTCCCCCAAGTTCACGATTTTATATCCGAGGTTTACTCGAGATATTTCTCTACTCTTCGTCTCTCGGACAATATACGTATTACCGAGCTGGTCGAAATTTTAGGCCAATAACACATTCGGCTCTTCGTAGCGTTATTCTATCACAGCCGACACTACCCCGTCGCGCTCTAACTCCAAATTGTCTCTTCTCCGGCGAGCGATTAACTCATGTACCGCAAGCTGCGTGGTGTGATAACGACGCCACGTCCTTGCCTGGCCCTTGTGCCTCTTAACGGTGTTACCGGTTACGGGCACCCTCCTTACTAACAGTAAGAAGTATCAGTTAGGGTCATTGGATCAGCTGATAGGGTGGGGTTTAGTGTGTAGCCCAGGGGCAGTCTCCACATAACCAGTCCAACTCGCTTATTCCTGCGGGTCTTCCGGACCAGGTATCCGTAACAGGATTCCCCTACCCGGTTCCAGGCCAAAAATAAAATAGAGACCATCCCAGAAGATATTCGGGATTCATAAACCATTAATTGAGTGTCGAAAATATGGATTTGGAGAATTCTGTGATTAGCGTCCAAATATTATTTTAGGTAGAGAAATGTTAAAACCGTAGAATTTGACAATTAGATTAGGTTGCATGACCTTTTCTTTTAATACATATTTTATTTTCTCAAGTTTTTATCTGTTCCATTACTCTGTTCACTTGCATATATTTGCACTGCTAGAAGTTTGAATAGCTTGGAAATCTCACAGGGTATCACAATGAAGTTTATCTTAATTTGCCAGATTCATTCCAAGCATATATCGGTGTTTGCGGTTTCCCTACGACCTCACAAACCTAGTTACAGGCTTCGCTGAATCTACAAGCTAAATTTTCCTAGAAATAAGTTTCTAAATAAATTAAGAAAACAATCGAAAAATGTTTGAAATGATGTCGCAAATGAAGAACCGCAAAAGTCCAAAGATAAAGACGCTAATCCAAATAACCTTCGTAACAATTTCTTGAAGCTATTACGAAAATACGTTTGATTACCTCCTTATTAAATTCGAGCATTTAATGTAAAGCCACAATATTTAATTTTAATTACCCGGGAAACGTCCATAAAGTCATTTGCTATTCCATGTAAGTAACGCAATTGTCTTTATATTGTGTTTCGGCTTTGTATTAACCAGGTATTCGGGTATTTTAATTCGGCCCTCGGCGTACCGGATTATTCTCTTTACGGGGTAAATTTTCTCTTTGTTCTTCTGCCTGGGTATATCAACTTTCCGTATTTATCTCGCCGGCATCGCGTTTTATTTTCCATTTATCTAATTAAATCTTTAAAAGCCGACGCGGCCTAATTTCAAGACGAACGGGTTCAACCTTAATACCCCCGCCCTGCGCGTGTGATAGATTTAGAGCACTTATGACTAAATTCATGGCGGAATATGATGATTAATCCTTTAGAATTAAAATATACCACTGTAATTAAGTAGTAATAGGTTTATTCATTATGAGAGGCTAGATACAGTTTGGGATTCACCAATAAATAACACCTGGAAAAGGAAACGAATTACTCAAAGCCATTAGCTTACAAATTGCAATTATCATTCAGGGCGCGAACCCACTTACTGCCCACAGACAGTAATAAAATCCCAGACCTGCTGGATTTCTACATTTCAAAAAGCATCTCATTAAATCAAATTAGTACAGAAAGTGCGATCTAAGATCTGATCACACTCCAGTATTGTTAACACTGGGCACGACAATCCTAAGAAAAGCAAAAAAGCCTAATCTTACCAACAAATATACTGACTGGGACAAATTAATTACTGAATCAGATTAATACTGTAGGAATAAATTAGTTCAAAAGTAACACTTAAAAGTATAGATGATCTTGAGCAACAAACCAAAAATATAATTGGACAAATTCGGTCAGCTGCAAAATGCTACCCCAATAGCAAGTAAGAAGTCCGAATATGAAATAATTTACCCTATCGAAATTAGAAAAACGAAAAAAAAGGCGAATAGCTATAAGAGTATCGCACAGAACCAGAAAGGCTGCAGACAAAACTAATGTTAATAGAATTAGTAAACAGACGAATCGAAAGATCAAAGAATATCAACAGAATTGCTTTCAAAAGTATGTATGTGAAATAAGCCCAGAAGCAGACAAAGATAATTCGATATGGAAAGCAACTCGAAGATTTAAAAGACCAATTATTCGAGTACCGCCAATTAAAAATGATCGAAATGAATGGGTTCGACGCAACGATGAAAAAGCTGAATTGTTCGCACCATGGATACATCTCCTGTTTATCAACCCGATGTAGATCTAAATCTCATTTCTCCATTGGAAGTTGCCACTGAAATTGATAACCTCAATCCTAATAAGGCACCTGGTATAGATGACATTTCACCTGCATTATTGAAAGAACTGAGAACACTTAGACTGACGGATGTTCCGGAATCTTATAAGGTGGCACAAATAGTTGTACTCAAAAAACCTTGCAAACCTCCAAGACAAGTCGTATCTTACAGGCCTATTTCGCTGCTACCTGCAATATCAAAGCTATTTGAGAAATTAATACTTAAACGTGTCAATATTTGGTAACAATACCATATTTCCAGTTTGGTTTTTGAAATCACCATTCAACAATCGATCAAGTAAGTGCACAGAGTAACTGCGGCTATTGAAAAAGCGTTTGAGGAAAAGAAATACTACCCTGCAATATTCCTGGATGTCTCACAAGCTTTTGATCGGGTTTGGCATTTGGGATTAATCTGTAAGATGAGCAAATTGTTACAGCGTAACAATTGTCAATTGCTGGAGTCATATCTTTTCGGAAGAAAATTTAGAATATCGCACGAAATGGCGTTCTCAACATTTAAAACTATTTCGGCTGGAGTTCCACAAGGCAGCGTCTTAGGGTATCTTCTGTTCAAGTTAATTTTGGCATTGCGGTGAAATAATAAAAACTTAATTATATCACTCAATGGATGCCCGATTCCTCAAGCAGAATCAGCAAATACCTTGGAATCCATCTTGACTGTAGAATAAATTGGAAACATAATGTTAAATCAAAAGCAAAACACATTAAAACCAAAATAAAACAACTATACTTATTAGTTGGAAGATACTCTCAACTTGATCTAAAATAAAAGAGATTGATCTATAAGACAATTATAAAGCCAATTTGGACCTACATGGTGCAAATATGGGATTGCATTAAAAATTCAAATCAACTAGTCATCCAACGCTGTCAAAACAAGGTTATTCGATTGATTACCAATGCTTATCGCTACATAACAAACGAAGAACTGTACTATGACCTGGAAATCAAATGGATTTGCGAAGTTATCCAAGATTTCGCCTTGAAATATGAAATCAGATTACTAAATCATACTAACGTGGAAGCAATACAACTGCTGGACAGTGCGCAGGATGTCAAGAGATTGAAGCGGACCAAACCATATGAACTTATATAAAGTGTATACATTTAGTGTAAACTACAGCTATAAGTTATTATAATTTAATAATTGAGCAATACATGTTGATGTATTATCTCGAACTCGTCTAGCTTGTGAATTAATCCAAGTACAAATAAAATGTAGTAATAAATTAAGTTATAATTAAGATTATACTAGCGTATCTAATAAAGATGTTATAAAAAGTTGTGGAGAGTTCTGGTCCAATAACTTTTGATTTTTTTCTTGACAACTTATATATATATCGGACTTAAATCAATCATTGTTAATTTAATTGAATCATTCAATTAAACGAATAGAAAGGCCCTGTAACATCTGAGAATTATCATATTAATAGGCAAAAGACAACAAGACAAGAGGCTGAACACAACGAGCTAAGGATGTTCCGGGGATATACAAAAAATCAACAATATTAAAATTTAGATAACAAGCAACCTCACATACGCTTGTTCCATTGTAATATTATAAGTTTATTTTTCTCTATTCCGCTGGGATCCAACGGAGAAAAAAAAACAAATATCAAATATTAAAGGGATACATTAGATTACCAGATCATGTCATCCCTTGACAGTGTATTAAATCAATAGTAGACGCAAGAGGAAGGTATTATTTTAAATATATATGAGCGTTCTCTTGAGGGTAAAGTTATATCTAAATAAAAAAACGGCTGATATGTAACTAAAGTAAGAAAAATAAGGATGAAATGCTGTTTATATTCCTGTGGTCAAAATATGGAGAAAAGGGGAATTGCAAGTGAAACTTAGGAATATCACCTGTTTGTTAATATAAAAGATGTTAAATTAATTCCATTTAATAGTTTTACAATTTTTCAATCGAACTAAAAGTTCGATACAACAACAATAATTTAATACAATGCCTGATAATTGTTAAGGCTACAATAATTGTATAATAGCTTTCAAAACAAAACAAAAACTTCATGTTTATTTTTTGTACGTATACTGGTTCAGAAGTAATTGAGTGAATCTATTATCTATTATAGCAAATACTAAATAATCAGAAAATATATTGATTAGTATAATTTTCAGAATAGCACGGGTATGGGTAAAATTTTAACGATTTCGCAACACTGCAAAACAGAACCTGATAAAACTAACAATGAAGATAAAGAAACTCCTAGGATAATCATAATTCTATTTCTCTTGTTTTTTATCTGAAGCACTTAGTATAAATAATTACTCTTAATAATTAATATTAATATAATAACTTATATCCTGAGTTAGGATTCTCAATGAAACTATTTTGAAATGTTGGTTTATTTATCTGGAGTTGATACGCTACTGCTTCTAAATGTCAATATCTGGGAAAATGATGTATTTTGAATGTTCTGAGAAGTCTATTGTTTTATCTATTAATCATAGAATGGTAACGTTTTAGTCTATACACTTCACTGTCATCACACACATGTCTAGCAAGTATATTGGGGTTTGCTACACTTTATGAGTTGTTGTTTGTGATAACCTCAATAATCAAAATCTACGTTACACTTTCATATAGGTAGATATGGTTACTATTGTGCTGTTGTACTTGTATCAATACACAAGCAAACAAGACGAGTGTGAGATAAATACCTCACTAAAATTTAATTAGACTTCCTAAGCTAAAGTTATATACTATTATATATATACAATATACTATACAAGTTCATGTGATTTGGTTCGCTTCAATTTTCTGATTTCGTAGGGTTGCTACACTTTCCTGGTTGTCCAACAACTGTATTGCTTCCATGTTACTGTTTAGTAACCTTATTTCATATTTTGGGGCGAAATATTGAATAACTTAGTAAATTCATTTGTTTTCGAACTTATAGTGCAGTTCTCTCTTGGTCACATAGCGATAAGCTTTGGTAATAAATCCAAGAAGTTTGTTTTGCTAGCGTTTGGAAGTACGTTGCAAGTCAAGAGTGTCTTTCGACTAACTAGTACATTTCTTTGATTTCCAGTCTGATCTGCTCTGTATTTTGTCTAACGTGATGTTAATATATATGATTGGTAAGTTTATATTTAGTTACATTACATTTAGTTACAATAGTTTATATTTGGTTACATCAGTTATCTATGATTGTGTATAACATAACTATAATATAGTAAACTCATTGACAGAATTAGCTCATAGTATACCACACACATAATTTAGAGAATTAGTACTTAATCTTGGCAATTTTTCTAATATTGTTAAAAAATAGCAGAAATAAATTATTATTATCGAATAATTTGTGTTAAGAAATTGTTGTGTCATTATGTACATCTGATAAGATTATTGTCATATAAAGACTGTATCGATACTGATGCTGTAGCAGATATTATTGCATATATATAATGAAGTTACAAGAGTTTCAAACAAGTTCAGTGCAAAAGAAACTTAGATGCAGTAGCTTCGAGGTTAAAATATATTTTATAGCAATTGTGTTTTATATCTTATAAATTCATAAATGTTTCGAATAAGTTACTAGTTAGGCATACCAAAATTATATAAAATACTGATATAGTCTTCAAACGAAACGTCGAGCTCAACAAAATACAGCTCAAATCATAATATTAACAATAGCATCAACCAAACGAATTTATATTTGTCGAATTTCTTTATACACTATAAAATAATAATAATTATTATTATTATTACTAATAGTTAATCAATAGAACGTTCTCATTAGAAAACAATATAGCTGCGTTAAAAAATTGTAGTGATTTAAACAAACTTTACAATATCTATAACAATTTATTAAACATCATTTAGTCGCTTATAGAAATATATAAAAAATATATATAAATTCGTAATTACCGAACATCAGTAATCAAAATTAAGTGACAAAAATATACAGATATTACAGATCTCAGTATATTGTCCCGAGCCTGTACAGTTTCCTAACTAGAAGCCTAAATAAAACACGTCCAATTCAAATTTACTGTCCCGAATTTATGATTCCAGGTAGGATGTTTGTTGTTTCTAATTTTTTAAATAGGCTTCTTGATTAGATCAGTATGGGCAGTTCTTGTTTAGACAGGGCACTAAATTATTTTCATGGTTATGAGGCCATTCGAAGGGATATTTGATTTTTATTTCCCTGGTTTAATGAGGGGGGGGGGGTTGTGTTTCGTTTCGTTCGGTTTCGTTCGTTCGCTCTCTCGCTCTCTGTTTGATCAGACTTTAACAAGAATTCGGACCGAATAATTGGGATCAAGATAAAAGCCGCCGTATTTTAAGTAATCACCGACATAAATTATGTAGAATTTGTATCAAGGCGAACATCGATTGGTTCAAATCGATCTGATTGCTTAATGAAATAATGTGCTAACTTTTACACAGACTAATTTCGCTTGATGGTTTCTTTCGCGTGACTGATATGTTTTTTTTTGTTCGCAGTTAAATGCGGTTAAAGGAACGATGTCGAACGAAATTATACATATTGTCGACGAAACATGATCCACTGTAATATTCTGCTGTAATAACTATATAAACGCCCAATAAAGTATACATAAACGGTGAATAAACACAAAAATTATATTTTTATTTGTCTCCAGCTTCAATTTTTCATACAAGCAATGAGTTAGTTCATTTAGCTTGGATATTTCTGGTTATTTAAATTTATGAAATCCTTATGCTCATTAACTTATAAGGTTTTTATCACAGTTACTGTTATAAGCATACTCTAATATTGATAATGATACACTAGTACACAAAAAATAATTAAATATATAAGATTAATCATCATAGGTCAGTATACGAATAACAGATTGAAAGATGTGATAGTTTAATGTAAAGAATGAGTAATAAACTGTATTCAACCTAGTGTTGATCACTAAGTTTAAGTATTTAAGCTAGTGGAAGTACTATTTGAGGAATGCGTTTGGTGAGGTATGGTTCCCAATTAGCTATCTCTACATCAGTTCAGATCAGGTAACCATTCCAAGTTACGGAATGAACTATTCTTGAATCACTTTAAAACAACATTATAAACATAGAGAAATAGAGATTTAATTTATAGGAAATTTTGGGGATATGTTTCGCGACGTCCAACATCTAAATGTCGGTACTTTTAACTTATTATTTGTTTTAATCACTACGCTATGAGCCGCGACTGGATTCTGATTGGTTCACTACGTTTCTATGGTACGTTTGTTGTTTGTTTATTTTCAGAGCCATTTTCAGTATGGCTGACATAAGGAATAGTGCGTATAGATATTAAATTATTAGGTCATTAGTATATATAAGTCGGTAGTACAAAAATTAAGGTGAATTATCGATTTAAGAAGTGTTGAGTGACCAGGTGCACAGCTAGTAAAGATATGCAGAATCGTTTTTGTTCGTAGAAGTATTTGGCAGTCATTAAAAATGATTATATATATATATATATATATATATATATATATATATATATATTTTATATATATATATATATATATATATATATATATATATATATATATATATATATATATTTTATATATATATATATATATATATATATATATATATATATATATATATATAAAATTATATATTAATGCCGCATCTGCGTGGCAAACTTTATCAAAGAGCCAATCAAATATCGTCACAGCGAAATGTTTTTTTACAGGTACCTATAATTCAGATTTAAATTGGCCAATCAAATTACTTGAGTAGCCCCATCTGGATGCTGGGCAAAGAAAGACTTTTCGCCAGAGATCCCCATTGAGTTGACTCTCTATAACTCTATGATTATAAATAAATAAGATAATTTAATTAGCCGCATATTGAAACAAAAGAAAAACTCTCAATTTTTTTTATTGGGTAGACCTAACAAAATCTTAATTATAAATGAATTTATTACTTTTCCTTTGCGCATGTACCAGTTTACCAGCAAGAGAAGAATTAGATGAATATGTCAGTATGTTTTCCAAATTAAAATAAACATAGGCTAACTTAAGCTCAAATTCATGAAACGAAACATTCATATTCTTTATAGAAATTCATGCGATATCCCGCGTGTTTCCTGTAGTTGTATTGCTTCATCATTCATGTGATTCAGTAAGTTTGGATATGGAAATACTTAATTTTGAAATCTTCGTTACTTGGTGGATCGATTTGATTTCGAGGTTTTCGTTGGTTACGTAGTGATAAACATTGATCTCTATTTGTTATTTGTCATTTGTGACGAGCTTATCCTGCCAAGTTTATAAGTTTAAATTTGCACATTTATTATTACAGGAGAAGTTCATTCTGAGAGCCTCTTTTTGTTTCATCTTATAGTGTATGCTTTAAAAAAATATGACCTTTGCTTTGGTCTTTGTACCAAGTACCCAAATCAATAATTATCTGTTTTTCGATAGCTGTTCTATTCCTATAGTTGTAGTACCTTGAGAAATCATGAAGTGAAATAATTGTTAGTTTGGAAATTAAGCTCGAAATCCTAATGCTAAAGCGTTATAACGATTTAACAATTTTTCATTTTCTTTTAAATTATTTTAAATGATTAAATGCTATTTTATTACCACTAGAATAACAGTTTTAATAAAAGAACAATATAGAAAATGAACGCGTAAAGTACGTGATACCGAAATAAAAGAACCAACCGGATACAAGACCGTATGTGATCTGATGAGTTATATCTTCAGTGGTCAATTAATCATAGAGAATAGCAACAAACATACCGAAGGCAACTTCCTCTATATTGTTAAATTTTAATGATAGTCTTCGCATTATTCTTAGTTGTATATTTATAGTTTAAAAAATATACACGCAGATATGCTTAAAAATACTTAAAAAGTAACAAATTAGTTAATGTACATATGATGAACTCATGTCCAGTGCAAATTAAATACCTAAAACTAGTTCAATTCCCATAAATTCATTTTATATCTTTCTCAAAATGAATCTAGATTGAAGTAATTATCAAGAAGTTGTCAAAATGAAGAAAATGAAAATGAAACTATTAATAGTTTTCAAAACTAGTCTCGTTTTAACTCTATACAGTTTTAATAGTACCTGGTAAATAGAGTAGAGCTTAGACTTTACAATTTTGTGACTCATAACGAACTATATATATATATATATATATATATATATATTGAATTTCTGCAAGAATCATAGCAGCGATATTGAAGAGCAATCTCTGCTATATGAAATAATGCTTTCTAATGATTAATTAGCTTTGCAGGTATTTCACTGAACACACTATGCAACAATTTACATCATACCATATGGCGAAAATTTACAATTATTTTTGCGCAGCTTTAATCTCACTTACATGTATAATTCGATTGTCTTCTACAAAGACATAGTATTAGCTTAAAGAAGGACCTTGTTTTTTTATCTACAAACCAGCTCTCTTCACATTTGTAGCTGTCTTTCTTGAGAACATCATCCAAACGTTTTATGTGACAATGTTTTTCAATGAGTATCGCAAACTAAGCTGGCATGGATAGATAATAAAAAAGCAGGTAGCAGTTCGAAATGATTAAATATAATTTTTCTTCTCAATAATTGTAGAGCCACTTTCGTGTTAACGCCATTTTCACCTTTGTTGCAAGATTCCAATAGAACAAAGGAAAGATAATTAATTTTCTCATTTGTTGGGCCTACAAAACAAACACCAAACATTACAAAATATAAAACAAACAAGAAACATTTCCTAATATCACCGAAATAAACGAAAAAAAAACTCCATTGACACAGATGAAAAACGATCTGGATGTTGTAGTTTAAAAAAAATGCGGTTTTTCTTTACATTCATAAAAACTGATTCATTACGACCAAATAAAATTAAACAATTAAGACGTTAAAAGGTTAGGGTTTCGACTGGCGACCGGGCCGACTGAAAACCACATTCAGAAAATTTTCTAAGCGTTTAATTAAAAATCTCGGCGGTAATGTAATTAGCGTGGAAAAGCAAATCGTCTGTGACATACCAAATAATTCGCTTAAACGTTTTACAAGACTGTGTCGTGGGTGGCGGAGCTACTGTTGAAGGAAGTTGATTCGATTCGGGCTCTCATCCACTCCATTTATCGGGCGCGGTTTTACAACAGTAAGGAAAGACGTTTTAATTAATCATTTGATTAGATATGATGGAAACTTCATAAAAAATATTTAGAGAATATTATATTTAATTAAGTAATTTATTTTATGTAATTTATTCAGATGTAACTATAGTAGTCCACTGGTAATATTGATCAGTAACCAGTTAATTATCTTTATATTATTTTGGTAGGAGCTGGATGAAACTTCTCTATTTAAAATATAAAGTATTTTGTTATTAATTTCGTACCTGTGGTCGTTATTCGATCATAATTTATAAAGTTAATCGTGTTTCTTTCCTAATAATTTTTTTACTATTTGTGATTCCACAGCCTGCCCTATAAGCAATAAGTATTTCTTATGTCTATATTATATATACATGGCATGTAGAAAATCACTTCATTAAGCAATCTTCTGTATAAAATATTATCTTAATTAATTAGTCTTATTCTAAAGCTTATTCTAAAGTCTACATATATCCAGTAATCAGATCAGGTGGTGTTAAACGTTTTAGTCTAAGCACTTCACTATCACACCGCATATTTAGATGTTTAGCGAGTACGTTGGGATGCACAGACACTCTTTCGAAGTAGTTCAGACAAACACGTTGAATTACACTCGTTATAGGTTCTAGAGGAATATCGCGTTGTATCACTTTATTTGAAATATAGTACGGAGCATCAATAAAGGCACGCAACACATTATTTTGGAACCGTTGAATGATGGATATATTAGATTTGCTAGCGGTACCCCATAGTTGGATTCCATATGACCAAATAGGCTTGAGTATAGACCCATACAGTAATAACTTGTTATCTAATGATAACTTGAATTTGCGTCCGATGTGCCAATACATTTGATAAAATTTAAGTCCAAGTTATTTTCATTTTGAGAGTATATGCTTCTTACAGGTTTGGTGTCGATCTAAGTGCATACTAAGATATTTAACATGCTCTGCTTGAGGGAGTTGACGATGATTTATATTCACTGGTGGACATGTTCTTCTACGCAGGGTAAACGTTACATGGGTGGGTTTTAGTAATTGTATTTGCTCCAAGTGGGTTTGTAGATTTATTGATGCTGTGACTGGATCTTCATGAGATGCTAAGATTGCTGTGTCGCCTGCGTATGTTGCCACAGTAGTTATTTTTGTGGTGGGAGATCGGCCGTATACAGAAGATATAGTACTGAAGCCATTACACTACCTTGCTGAACTCCTGAATATATGGGATTTAATTCGGTATGTTGATCACCTTGATTTACAATAAAATGCCTATCAGTGAGATACCATTTTAGTAACTGATAGTCCGGATGAGGGAGAAGTTTCTTTAATTTCACCTGCAAGCCCGTATGCCATACTTTATCAAAAGCCTGAGATATATGTAGGAAAGTAGCCGATCATTTTATATAATATTCTCGAATCTTACCATTACAGATAGCTCATCTTTAATTAATCTTCTATGGCTTCCGTTAATCTGCTGCTTCCTACTTTGGTTTGTTTGACATGATGACTACAAACTCACCAACAAATATTGAAAACTCGCAATAAAATAATATCAATTAATGGAATAGTAAATGACCATTTCCGTTCCGTTTAGTTGAAGCTATGTTATGCTTTAAAATACTAAATATATGAATACTAGTCGGATATAAGAATTATGAGTCACTGATACTAGTTGCACAACTATCACATATGACCTCGCAAGTGGTTTTCACGCTTCTTTGTGAGCGATGATGAACGATACTTTCCTGCTTCAGATTTGTTATGAATCTAATTGCTTCGTCTAAATTGCTTTTAGATCTTATCTTCTTGCAAAGATTTTCTTGTACAATAAATATTGAATAATGTTGGTATATACAGTTCAATTCCGAATAGTCTTCCCTCAGGTTTATGGTGGTAATTTAGTAGGTTAAACCAAATATCATTTCTGCCTCCAATTCATTGAATACTTTCTAGCTCGATCTTTTTGAGCTCGATGGGAATGCGATTAGGCATCTAATAGTATATCGCTTTTTATCCAGTGTCACATACCCATGTGAAAAATATATTTTATTTCGTTTTTTTTTAAATTTTGGTTTCATTATTTGATGTTTTCATTTTATTATATCTCTTATATCAATTCAACACAAATATGATAAACTAAGTCTCTAATTTAAGGCTATTATGTTCTGCATGTAAGAAGAGATGTAAAATAGCGCCAATAATTATAACACAAAATATATATACGAGAAGCGAAATAGAGAAACTGAGGAATTTCTGAGGGAGTATTTCATGACATGAAACTTGCGACATCCTTAACGTGTTATCTATCTCACGCAGGCCTTCCCAATCAACTGGCCATTTTGGGCAACCAACTTAGTCAACATCATAAAATTTTCTTTGCACCATTTAAAATAACAAGATTTATTCAACTAATCAATGCTATCGGGAAAACAAATGTCAAAAATGATGACATCTTTATGACAACTCTCATTGAGTAACTAGATGAATCTATCAGATTTTTAACCGACTTCAAAAAAAGAAATTTTCAATTTTTTGAAATGTGTGTTGTCCGATTTCTCCGTCAATTATGGACCGATTTTCAAATCTCATTTTTTATTCGAAAGAGTGCACTTCCGGGATGATCCCATTAGAACCAAATCAATATCTGATGGGGAAGAGGGGAAATTAAGGAACACTCTAATATTTTAAAGGCACGTACAATGTTTTCACATAAAAGCCATTAATTTTGCTTTTTAAGCACTAACCATATCATATGAAACGTCGTCGAAACAGGCAGGCAATTGTTTGTCTGGTGTAATGGTTAGAACGTTATATTCATACGCGGAGGTCTCGGCTTCGATTTCCAACGGGGGCAGCAATTTTTGTTGTTCTGGTTCGGTTGGAAAATTTGTTAAATAACTTAGACTAGATAGGCCCCGTGGCCTAAAGCGTTCCTTATTTTCAATCATTGTGTCTTTATTCCTATTTATCCTCATACGGGCTGCACTTCCATCCATTGTAATCCTTAATGATATAAATAGGTAATATATTGAGTAAGTATTTAAGACTAAATATAGAAAACTAAAATATTTTTAACACCAATAAATTGAACCGACTTCAAAATATAAATACTCACTAAAAATTAAAAAATAATTAAACTTAGATTTTTAACACAAAAAAAATGATTTCAAATAAAATATGCACATAATAATCCTGGTAATAGCTAAATAAAGAAAAACAAAAAACTTATTTAACCTATCTACTACACGTATTCTACATTCTTCTATATACATACAAATTAGCTTAATACCTACCTAAACCTTTTTATCCAAACGATACAAAATTAATAATAAAATTTTGTGACATATACACAAAATTAAATTACGAATTAAACAAATCTAATTTGTTGCTAGAGGCATCATAAATCAGGTTAAAAATTATTGGAAATTATAAAATTAATAATATTTTGGCAAAAAAAAACTGCTTACTGCTTATAAAATAAACATATTTAAAAGAATAACGAACATAACAAATACAAACCATTAAAGCAGTGTCTCCGCGTTCTATAACTGGGTCTATGTGATCTCAGCTACGATATAATAAGCCTGTCCTATTTCCAATAATTAGATACCAAACTAATGCGCATAAAGTATTAAGATCAAAATATAACAAAATTAATTAAGTAAATATATACCATAAAAATAAATATACCCACCTATACCTAAATAATATATTATTACTATTTGATTTATAACAATCGTTACCTAAATTCGAAATAAAACAGACTTAACGTTAGAATAAACAAAATATCTGAATCTTCTCAAGTGAAGAAGAATCGTATATGATAAAATGGTGGGAATATTATTTATTTCGATGTGTATGTATATAAATAAAGCAAGAGTGCCCACTGATTTTATATTGGACAGTGAAATATTACTTGAGAGTAAATAAATATTCTTTAAATAGTCACTTACTGTTAGATCCAAACTTTGTATTTTAAGCCGTAAAACTTCGTACCGGACGCTGTCAAATATTTTATCTTAAGTATCATTGCTGGTTATTCTTCTTCTGTTGAGGCACATTTATACGTAAAACGTGGACTTCATTGTTGCATAGTATGTATACATATGAGTATAACGGTAAATATCAAGTTTGATGAAGACCAGAATTACATTGTTTATATTAAACACGACATATTCTATTGATAAAATTTAATTAATTAGTAATAAAGTATTTATATTTTTTATACACAGCAAAATATAAAAATTGTTTTACTACAACATGTCGATATTTTTTCTTGTTATACTGTTAAGTAATTATATATTTCCTAATTTATAAACAAGGGGTTTATGTACATAATTACAAATAAATAGCATCCACTTCTACGCTGACCGTCGATTCAGTGAGGAAATGGTAAACACAATAAGAAACCAAAAAATTAAATTAACGGGAAATAGTGTTCGTTTTTTATTGGACGACTGTATGGCATGTGGGACAGTCTTGTTACAAGCACATGTTGTACATATTTATATATTAAAATGTAGACACAAAACTGATTACCATGTCACCGTAGTATCATTAATTATTTTTGATTGGTCACAACTCATCATCAAAGAATACATATAGCTCACAAGGCTATAGCAATATTGCACAATAATATATTATTAGTGTCTACTACACCTTACTGTTCAGTCGCAACAGCATTTGAAGATGATTTTATTTAAAAAAACGACATTCGTTTGTTCCATAGTTTGTTTTCTGGAGCTATTTGAATTTGTAACATCCATTATGATAAATATATATTAGGTTTACCTACTTATAATAAACCTACTCCCACTGAATTAGCTAATTTAACAATATAAACAGAATCGGAAACAACGAATTGTTGTACTTCCTATGCCATTTCTGTAAAACTAATTCGACAAATAATATTTTAATAAATAAAATAAATTACTCAATAATTCAAGAACGAATTTTGTTATTAAATTTAAGTTGTTTTGCTTTATATTACTACTGTCAAACCATTAATACAACTTCCTTAAACCCCTATAACTAGAATTAATACACCAATTAACGTCACCTATAGAATGGTAGTATAAGTATTATGTATCATAGTCAGATTAATATAATGTGATTTTTAAACGCTCTATCATGATCAGTGATCCTTGCTGTTTATCTACAGGAAGTATTGTAATAATCACGAACATAAATATGATATAAGTCGTTTTATAATATGTATATACATTCCGCCAAATGCAAAACCGCTGATGTACCGAACTGCTGGATCTCAACACCGATACGATCTAAATAAGCTGTCAAAGAAAACCAGAGCCAAGGAAGGCAAGTGGTTTCGCGACCGGCAATGGCAACGTTGCTCCTCGTGACAGTTAACGATGTAGCTGCTTACACATATGCAATATATCACTTGGAGAATAATAATTAAAATACGATTTATGCCCCAGTCTCTACGTTGTCAAGAGGGAGATAGAGAGAGAGGGGGGAAAAAGCAGCATAAAGGTAAACCATTAGCATTAATCCCCAACAGGATGACCGTTTCATTGCTCCTGCATCACTCTATGATAAAACTGGAAGGTGCCTTCCTGGTGGCGATTTTCAGTGGCGTTTCTATGCAGCTGTGAATGATTGATTGTATACGCTTATAGTACCTGATAAATGCTCAACTATTTATTTTAATCTTTTCATAATGCATTGAACTGTACTACTTTGTTTTTTCTTTATGACCCATTGTGGTACTCGATTGTAATCTTAGCTATATAAAGATTTTTTATACTTAATCTCCTAGAACGTCAACAATCTGGCCGTGGGCAATAAGTATTATTATATGATTTCAGTTAGTTATATATTATAATATAACTATCCTGACATGTAGTGGATCACTTCAGTAAGTGATCTACTGTTACATAAAGAATAAGAGTACTTTAATTACATCGATCAATGGGTTAATCAATGCTCTTTTATCGCCAATGTTTACAAGTCTCTTTTGAAGCTAGATTTTGATCCCCCATTATTATATTATGAGAATTCTATGGACTTCATAAAATAAGTATTACTAGAGATATGTTGCTTTAAAACAATTCATATTATTTTATTGAAACCACTATAAACTGGACCATACGACTATGTAAAATAATAAAAAACAATAACACTCTTGTATTAATCCCTTGTATCAAATAATTAATGTATAATAGTATTAATATAACCTCTTATTAATTTAAAAATATAATTAATTAACATCGAAACGTTTTATACCAATTAACTTAAATCCTTCATAGAAATTAAATTTTAATGAATATAATTAACGGATAATCATAATTAAGAGACCATAAATATTTAATAGATAATTTTACAGAGAATTGTACGATGAAAAAATCTAAATGGCTATTGATGTTTATGAATTAATGATAATGATTAATAATATTAGATACAAATTAAATTGATCAATTTTTTTTATTTTTGAGAATACAACAAATTAATAATAAGTAATTTTTTCCGAATATCAATGAGAAATATATATAATCAGTTCAAATTTATTTTGTACATAAGTTATTTAAATTTGTAAAATCAAAACGTCGCAATGTTACCGGATCAACTCTAAGTTTTTGATCAGTTTGGCTTTGACATACAAGCAATGTTTAATCTAAATAAAATAATTGAACAAAACTATTATCAAATATAATTTATTTCAACATTACAGTACATCTAAAAACTACAATTAATGCTAAAGCCACAGTAGTTTATAGATTAGAGTTATAACCTCTTATTACTATAGCTTTTTAAGAACTTTGCGTAGATCTGACAACCGGACGACTTTGACTTCCTCATTCGGTTACATGTTCGAACTAATCAGAAAGCATTGTGTGTTTTTTTAACTAGAATAAAATGAAGAGGAAAATATTATCTGATTCTAAAACGAATTTACAAATTGCGGCAAGTAATACATTAAACATCTTGAAAAAACTTTGATGAAATGTGGATGTGTGTATGAAAAATAGAAATACGGATATATATTTTTCTCACCTTTGAAGATTTATAATTCTATCTTAGGTTAGTTATAATTAAAAATATATTGTCGTGCGCCTTCGAGTATTACTAGCAATAAATAGGGGAAATTTAGTTTAGAAATAGGATTTATTGTAGCTTAAACTTCTAACTTACTTTAATAGTTATCAAGCAGTTAGTTACTGTAGCAGTTAGTAGCAGCAGTTAATTTAGTTAAAACTAAAGAGGACATCTTGCCGGAATATGTTTTATTTACTATAAATCATTCATAAAGTAATATTAGAATAATTATCCGTTATCATTATGTTACTACACTGACAAATATCAAACTGAGTGTTTTAGCAACAGTTCTGAATTAGCTTTAAAAAGTAAAAAACATTACAATTATCATAGTATATTTAATTATATATTATACATGCTAAAAAAGTAAAAATTCATTTGGGAAATATATAATGTTTATTGTAAGTCGATTAACAAAAACAAAGTTTTATTGAAATATCTAAAATACTAATGTATATTTGGACCTGTTGAATTTAAATCTTAGTTGCATAGATTGTTAAGATGCTACATGTGTCTTTTAATACAAGCGTTTATTTTGCCAAGGTTTTATAAAGCAAATATATCCTAAATTTAAAGATAAAAAACTGCCTAATACAATTATTACATTAATGGACCAAATACAAATGATAAAAACTCATGAGAAAATGTGGTAGAGAGGATATATTATACGAGAGCTGAGCATATACACTATATATAGAGTATACAAATTGCTTTGAGAAATTGAATTTGAAATGAAAACAAATTTGAGATAAGCTACGTACTATGTTATATTGTACACAAGTTCGTATGGTTTTGTTCGTTTCAATCTCTTGACATCCTGCGCGCCGTCCAGCAGTTGTATTGCTTCCACGTTAGTATAATTTAGTAATCTTCTTTCGTGTTTTAAGGCGAAATCCTGCATAACTTCGCAAATCCATTTGATTTCCAGGTCATCGTGCAGTTCTTCATTGGTTGCATAGCGATAGGCATTGGTAATCAATCGAAGAACCTTGTTTTGACAGCGCTGTATGACTAACTGATTTGAAATTTTAGTGCAACCCCATATTTGCACCCCATAGGTCCAAATTGGATTTATAATTGTATTATAGGTCAACCTCTTTGACTTTAAATCAAGTTGAGAGTATCTTCCGACTAACTAGTATAGTTGTTTTATTTTGGTTCTAATGTGTCTTGCTTTTTGTCTAACGTGATGCTTCCAATTTAATCTACCGTCAAGATGGATTCCAAGGTATTTTGCTGATTCTGCTTGAGCAATCGGGCATCCATTGAGTGATACAATTAAGTTTTTATTATTTCGCCTTAATGCAAAATTAACGTGGACAGATTTGGAGCTATTAAGTTGAATTTTCCAATCTTTCGTCCATTTGTAGATTTTGTTGACTGCCACTTGAACTTTTTCTATTGCCCTAGGCAGAGATAAATCTTTTGCCATAATAACTGTGTCGTCAGCAAAGGTTCCAAGAAGTGTTTCTTTTGTTGTTGGAATGTCAGCAGTGTAGAGCAGATACAGGAGAGGTCCTAAGACGCTACCTTGTGGAACTCCAGCCGAGATATTTTTTAATGTCGAGAACGTCATTTCGTGCGATACTCTAAATTTTCTTCCGAATAAATATGTCTCCAGCAATTGACAATAGTTACGCGGTAACAATTTGCTCATCTTACAGATTAATCCCAAATGCCAAACCCGATCAAAAGCTTGTGAGACATCCAGGAATATTGCAGGGCAGTATTTCTTTTCTTCAAACGCTGTTTCAATAGCCGCAGTTACTCTGTGCACTTGATCGATTGTTGAATGGTGATTTCGAAAACCAAACTGGAAATCTGGTATTGCTACCAAATGTTTAACACGTTTAAATATCAGTTTCTCAAATAGCTTTGATATTGCAGGTAGTAGCGAAATAGGCCTGCAAGATTCGACTTGTTCTGCAGGTTTGTCAGGTAGATGTGTTATTTAACAACATAATTTATTGAAGAACTTATTTTGTTGAACGGAGGAAACCTATTTGTACGCCTAATAATTAGAGAACATAACAATAGTATATTGATGACGTATTTACTAATAGACTTATAAATAACAAATCTGAGAACGGTGGATAATTTATTTTTATTTACTAAATGCACAGTTACGAGACTCCAGGCAATTAAATCGAATGAAATTTTCCGAAAAAAAAATATTTTAACGACCCCACCTTTCATGTATTTTATTCTAAACCAGTCTACGTAATTTAATATTTTAATATCGACAATCAGAAGGCGATCTGTTAATGGGACAGGATTTTCTAGTTTCGGTCGCGGTTCTACGCCACTGACATCGGTCCATGGCAGGAGCGATTATAAACACACCGAACAAGTCGATGGCCACTTCGGCTGCCACCTGTCCTTCCGCGGAGCGCCATTGGTCGACAATCCGTTTGTCTTCTTCGTTTTGGCCGACGGTGTTGTTGTTGTTCTGTTGTCGGCCTCGATCCATCGACGACCGACCGAATCCGTTCGTTTTCGAGTCCCGACTTTCGTCCTTTCGTGTTCTTTTTTCGTTTAATTATGACCCTTGGGATGTTAATTATCTCGTGGGGTATTGTTGGAAAAAAAGAAAGTTTTCGGATAATTGAACGAGAAATGCTTTGTTATTGAAATAACAAGAATTACTGTAATTCTATCAACAGCTTCTCAATAAGTCATTATAGTCATGTATTTAATAACACCTTTTATTTTGCATATATAATTTTGTAGCATGTTTTAGTGTATATTTTAAAGAACAAAAAGACTACAATGAAAGTATATTTTTCCATTTACTAATATTAATAACATTTTAAATTTCAGTTCTTGGAAACATTATACTGAAATACAAACATCAGAATACAAATATCGTACTGAAAAAATTTAACAAAAATAACATGAAAGAACCAAAATGTTCATTATTAATAAATTATTACTGAGAACAATTAATTCGAACAAACGATTCTTTCGGATTATGATTTTTGTTTATTTTGTTTCATTTTTGGTATAAGTTTTATGCCAGTCAAGTAATAAGCAAGGTTTGCGTCATTTTTGGGATAACTTCATTTAAACACTGCTAGTAACCGGAATAAGAAATTTGTTCATATCACTGTCGTCATTATTTAACCACAAATTAGAACGAACATTGCCGATCATAACTCTTTTCGCCTTTCAGGCATAATATGGACACCAAGTCAGAAATCTCTTAAAACCATTCATAACAACTTATTTCGTTGAAGTTCGAATCTATCTAGGGCCGTGGAAAAGGTAAAAGGTACAAACACTGCACGCACGCAGCTCCAAATCTGTTCACGTCAATTAATAATTGTATCACTTGTATCCTCAAGCATAATCCTAGAAACATCTTGTCATCCATCTCAATGGTAAAGGTCATACTCAAAATAAGGCTACTGTTCTGGTTATTCGAAAGATACTCCCAACTCAACCTAATATCAATTATATTGGTAGATCTAGAACATGTAAAAAGGTTATTAAATCACAGCAATGTGGAGGTAATACGGCTACTAGACAACACAAGAAATTAAAGCTAACCAAACCATATTATTAACTTATATAGTGTACAACTGTTTACTATTTACTTTAGCTTAAATAGTCTAATTTAATTTTAATTTAGGAACTACGTTCTGATGTATTTATGTTGCACTCTTCTTGTTTGTAAATTGATGCAAGAACAATAGAACAATAGTAACAAATTAAGCTTGTAAGCATATTTAATGCAAGAAATAATTAAAAAAAAACTTATATGTTAGAATTAGAGTATGCTTCTGAATGTATCTTTCTCAGATACATCTCACCTCCATACTTCTTCAAACTGAAGAGGAAGAATACAAACTCGAAAAGAAAACTGAAAAGGTATAAAATTATAGACGACATCTTACTTCCCGAAAAATTTAGATTTCTTTACCTAATATTTGTAAAACTATCCATATATATATATATGAAGAATTCATATATATTGCTATAGTGTAATCCATAAGGTTCAACTACTATTAAAGTTAAACTACATTCCATCATAACAGTATATTACATTTTTGGTAAGTTTGGATTTGTATTAGGATAATGATTAAGGAAACATAGAAAATAAAAAAGATGATAGTAATTTCAAGAGGTGTAAAGAGAGAATAATCAATATATTTAAAGATCAATAAATTGAGATCTTCGTTTGACGATGTTCTCAGCTTACCAAC
Organism: Rhynchophorus ferrugineus; assembly: GCF_030347505.1. Classification (NCBI taxonomy): domain Eukaryota; kingdom Metazoa; phylum Arthropoda; class Insecta; order Coleoptera; family Curculionidae; genus Rhynchophorus; species Rhynchophorus ferrugineus. Next base: position 34,412,565 of record NW_027472585.1, on the reverse strand, counting down.
TGTTGTCAATCTCGAAAAAACACCTGATGAAAGTCTCCAGCTAAGGCTAGGCGATAAATTTTATATAGACTACCGCCTCTATACCTTTCATGGGACGTAAAAAATAGAATTAACCCTCAAAAAAATACTAATATAGAAAGAAACACCCCAAAATTCACTGAACCGAAATAAAAATCTACACGAAATGTTTTTCTCACCGTGTTTTTGTATAAAATTATAACAGGTAGGAAAGTGAAAATAGGGGTATAATCATAGGTCGTGGTTTGAAGATGCCCTTGTGATAAACGTCAAAAAAATCAAGATTTTTTTTCCGTGTTTAATACCTTGTCTTGTGAGAAGGGCTCATTCAAATTGATTTTTAATTATTACTCAACCTGGACGTCACTTGCACGATACAACGAGATATGTTCAAGAAATTGTTAAAATATTCCGATATCTATAAAGCCGCTAATTCTTAATAGATGCACGTATTATAATATCAAGGTTAAACATGGACAAGCATTGAAACAAAGCATATGTTGGCATAATTGTAATCATCTACAAACTAAACCTCAAATCTTATACAGCCACTGATTCTAATCATAATCATAACTTTGCATTTTATATCTTTCATAAAAATAAGACAATCAAAAGAATGAGCAAAAAAAATAAACCAAATCTATAAGCAAATGTATTATGGTGAGTACATTAACATGAAATGACTTATTTTGGAACATTAAATACGACCAAGGCAAATTCATATACTTGAACATTTACACAGAAAAATAGCTCCCAAAAGTCCACAAATGTAAGAACAATAGAGTTTGAGAATAACGAAATATGAAGGATTTAAAACGAAAACAACTTAAATTTGTTTTAAACACCTACAGGAAGAAGTGCAGATTTGCTAAACAACTATATAAAATAATATTGGGGGCTTTAATATAATCTAACACAAACCAAACCTATATCTCTAGACGTCCACCAGTTTTTCTTTAATGATTTTATGAATAGTGGATGATTCTTGCGCAAATTTTCATGGTATATCCTTTATGAAATAGTTTCTCAAGACCAAATTCCAAATTTCAATAGTCTACGCGTGAAAAAATGGGCTACTTCAAATCGCACTTAGTGGCCGTATATCCTGAATTTCAATCTTACATACAAATTCCAGTAGACTATTCTAGTTCTAATCACATGTGCAGATTGAATGCTGAAGTGAGAATCTATACATAGGGTACATTGTATATTAACACAAATCTAGAGACCTATGATCAATAATTTTTATTACTATATTATGTTAGAATAGATTTAAACCCTTAGTGTTGTTTTGTATCGCCGATCAACATATTGCCATTTATATACTTTTAATTTATAAAAAAAACTTGTACTACATTGTTTACAAACTGTGTACAAAACTACCCACATGTAAATGTGAGTTAAGGTTCTTAGTGTTTCAAAAGTTAAATGTCAAATGAGTCAAATTTAATTAAAAAAATCTAGAGGCCTGTGATAAATATTTTTTAAGGTAAAGTTGTAGAGTTGTTCTTAATTTTTTGTTTATTTCAATAAGCGCCATACTATTACACTTACATGTCATGCCTTATTCTTATCAATGCCTTATCATAATATAATAACTAAAGCTACCAATCAAGCAGCATATTTTTGCTAATCATGGTTTATCATGTTAATGAGCTCGGTTTCATTCGTGTTTATTACCAGCCATTCATATTAGACAGTGTGGTCTCCCCTTATAAATTGTAATCTCGGCCTTTTCTCAGTTAATATAAATTTCACCACAGTTTATATAGTTTTGTAGATTTTCTTAAATTCAAAATAACTTTTTAATTCAATGTTCTTCTTTTTTTATTTTGGAGTTCTATATATAGTCGAAGCTGCCTATGTACGATTTCACTTCCAGTGGTCTTATGATAATTATCATTTTTGCGCATACAGTATGTGATTTTTTTCATCGTATCGTCTTGCTAAACTCGTCAGCAGAGGAATCGATGGAGATGCGTCTTATTATTTGGTTTAAATTTATTTCGTGGTACCATTTACAAACTGAAAATACACAACCATTATAGCAATATGATTCAACGCGATATAGATAACCATAACACACTATGTAAATAAAATTCGGATATTAGACCCTCACAATAACATCCTTACGTAATTTAATATTAAATATTACTCAGATGTAAAGTCAAAATTGAAAAACATCCCTTATAAAACAAACAACAAATATTTCTAAAATAAATATACTAGCAAACAGACGATATGTTTTCCAGTGCCCTACAAACAGATATTAAAATATGAATCAAGGAGATGTTTCAGTAACAGCAAGAACAAACAAAAACAAAACAAAATAAAATTCACATGGTCCCTCGTGAGATTCGGCGCCTAGAGGCATGTATGTAATATGCAATCACAGCTATTCAAAGATTTTTGGTAAATACGTCATCAAGATGTTTAATGTATTGCCTGCCGCAATTTGTAATTCTAGTTAAAAAGAGAAACAAGGCTGTTTGATTAATTCGAACACGTAAACGAATGAGCCTGTAAAAGTCTGGTTGTCAGGCATATGCAAGATTCTTGAAAGCAATAGCGATAAGAGGTTATAACTCTATAACCTATAAACTATTTTGGCTGTATAATTAACTATAGTTTTTAGATGTACTATTTGATAACATATTTGTTAAATTATTTTATTTAGATTAGAATTTTGCTGTATGTCAAAGCCAAACTGAACTAAAACTCAGAGTTGATACAGCAACATTACGACGTTTTGATGTCACTAATTTAAATGATGTCTGTACAAAATAACTTTGAACAGACTATACGTTAATGTCGAAGCTGCTTAGTCAGGAAGAATAAATGAAAAGATAAGAAAAGTTTTGTGATAGTGTACAATAACATTAAAAGATATTATCAATTAATAAAATTAGTTAATATCAAATATAACAATTTCAATTAGAACACCTAATTATCAGAGGCTAGAATTGCGTCGAGAGATCTCGTGGTGTTTAGTAGCAACCCTTCCTAGACCAATTTTTTTACAACCGCAAAGTAGTTAACTATAAGATGTGAACTATTTCTGGAGAATAAGGGTATAGGAGTTTACATTTGACTGTAAGTAAGCTTTACCATGTTAAAAAATGTTTGTCGTATCCTTCACAGTATCCCGAAGGTTTTTCCTTCATATCATAACTGAGGGCACTAATTATAGTAGCCAACGAATTCTAGTTATTGCTTCATTCATATCTACATAGTCAAGAATATAATTTTGGTACCATCAAATTCACAGATTCGTTTTTCAACTGATGATTCATCGAACTTGACCATTATTTTCCTCAATCGGACCAATTTTGGTCACCGGTAATAATACGACGCTAGAACACCCCTTGATGTTGGCTAGTTGACTTCTGGGATATCGATTCATGATGTTTTTGATATTTATCCCAATTAAATAATTACAATTAATTATTTAATTTGCATTAATTATTTAAAAACCAATTCCCTTTTATTTAGATAGTTCCTAAAATATCGACACCTATTACACGGATTTACAAAAAAAATTTAGAAGCTGTTTGTGTTTTGTGTCGTAATACTTATGTTTATTTCCTGTTTATCACAGAACCAACCACAGAACGGTGGAAATTTGGTTAACTATATTATTAGAGTTTTTACATTAAAATAAACGAGATATTATTTTATTTACAACCCATTAATGATACGTATTTTTTTAAATAATGTACGTTCGCTGGCACACTAAAATACTTTCTTCTTCCTAGTGATGCTCCTCTTTGTACATTCTCGCGTATTTGAAATGTCTCCGTGAAGTGTCCACCAACAGTCTAATATCATTTTCGTTCCATTTTCCTTAGTATCTTTACTCCATATCTTTAATACCTTGGTAGAATTGTTCACCTAGCTCTTCGCTCACATCTGCCAGATTTTCCGGAAAGTAGTCGATGTGGGAATGAAGAGTTATGTCTCTAGCCTCATCAGAAGTAACCCATCCTTTTTGAAGATCCGTTATAGGTAATTATAAATCATAAGCCATTAATGTCTAGTCCAGCTTTCTTCATATTTAATTCTTCTTTAGGAAGTCATTTTACAATTTTTTTATGTGGAGGTATCAATATTTCTCGGAGGACGTTTTTTTCACCAACTTTAAGCTCCTTCGGCGGACATATCTTTTGATCCAGTGATGGTTCGATCTCTGCTATACCATAGATTCAAAAAGCAAGGGAATTTGTTAAACCCATGCTCTTCATATTTTAATTTGTAAAGAATCAACTCCACATTCTTGTAGGTTTCCTTGATGTGAATACAATGACTTACCGAAATAAAAGCATAAAAACCATCGTTGTGAAGCAGAACTACTTCAAGGCCTCTTTTTTGTTAATTGATGAAAAGACGCTGTGCTTTGAACTAGACCTTGAATGTATTTAGTATTACATTATTACCTATAATTAGTTAATCATCCTGAAATAGCCTTTTTGGTGCAGCCCTGTGTAACTATTTCATTTAAGCAATTCATTTAATTCTATTTCAGCATTATATATATATATATATATATATATATATATATAGCATTAATAAATAATAAAATGTAAAAGCAATAAACAATAAAGTGACAATGACAAAACAACTATATTTTCATTGCCAATAACAAATACGATTAAACCGAGTTCTGAAATACTTTTCCCCAATCCAACATTACATATTCAATGAAGGACCTACAAAGGATATTGCCACTGTTCCATTCAACTTAACCACTATCCGAAGATAAAGTATCTGACTCATGATGTCTCCCGTAATAAAGATGTTTGATTCAAGGGTATATTCTCATAAATGTTCTCGTAAAAGGCAGGATTTATACCGATATAAATCTGGGAACTGATATTGATTACTTCCCGACCAATAAATAACGACAATTAAACTTTTATGAATGATAAAAGTTAATGATAATTTAGTTACATACTTACAATATACCGCAAAATCATTTTCATATAAAGTAAGCGTGTTTGACACAAGGCTAAATTGATTTTCAATATGCAAGGCATGGTCACACAAATATTTAGTGTATGAAATGTTATAATTTATTTCTAGGTAATAATTGATTTAAACTATCAGATAAATATGTAATTGCCAATTACAGTTAGACTGCTGTTAAACTTTTAGAAATGTAATATGTATTATATTATATTGATATTATATATTTGACATATGCATTATTTTCGATATTTTCGACAATTATACCTATTTATAATTATTACAACTAGTGACCGCCCTATGGTCGAAATTCGACCACAATTTATTAAATTAATCGTGTTTCTCTCATAACAGAATGAAGTCAATAATTTAAAAATGATATGATACTAAAGCTTATTTTCATATTATTTTCAATATAACAGGTCAATTGAAAAGTCCACGGCCCTAACCCTCAAAAGATGCGTGTATAATTTTGACAGCTGTCGGATCGGCTAATCTTTAATTTGCGTTCTATGTATTTCGTTTATCTACTTTGTTCTACTTTGTCTTGTGACCTACATGGGAACTAACAACACACCAAAAGAGTGAAGAATTAAAGTTCTATACTATAATAGTTAATATTCTTTGCAACATTCATTTAAACTTTTGATTCACATAATAACATATTTAAGACATGATTCTACTTTAATTTGCTCTCTTTACAAACAAATTAAAAATATAACTTTACGCAATCATACTATTCTTAATCCTTTCTTTTTTGTCCAAACTTGCCATAACTTTTTAATAGTTCTTAATAAATAGTTAAAAATAGTATTATATTTTTTACATTTTAATACAACACTTTTGTAATTTGATTAACACAAACACTTTGAATTATATTAGTGATGGATTCTGAGGAGATATCGCATTGAATAACTCCATTAAAGACGTATTTTAGTACGGAATAATGGTATTCAATATTTTGTATACAGACTTGTTAGTACATATTAGTTGTATACAAAGGATTTTTTCCGTCTGACAAAATTAGCTTAAGGATTAGTTTCCAATATTCCTGATAGCGTTTTTTAACGTGTGTCTAGTCTAGGTTTAAATATTTTTTGACAAAAATGCTTTTTTTGTGTCACGCGCCAGAGCTTGATCGGCACTGAGGTCAAATTTTGTTGCCGATGGCCGTATAAAGCGCGGGCGCGTGGCGGTTGAAAATGGACAGAATAGGAAAATACATTGTTGGTTAGAAGATATAATTTAATAAACCATAACAAAATTATATATATAATATATTTAAAATCCCTATTCAGATAAATCATAAGAGGTCACTCATATCAACTCATATCAACTTTTGCGCAGTCTAGACAGTAACCAGGATATCCAGGACATGCACTGCATACATAATAGTCCATTTTATTTTTTATTGTAAATAAAAATGTTTACATTGCTTTCTCATTACCATTCCTGCTTTCTTCGCCTCTCGTATTGTCAAAACATGTTCGCTGATAACCGCTCTGGAAGTAGGCTTGGACGGAGCCTTTATTAACCTTTTTATGACAGACAAACGAAAGTCGTAAATTGGAATACGACTGCCCGAATATTTATTGTAAAGTTAGGGGCCACGTTTCATATCTATTTTTCCACTTTAAGAACGAGAGGGCCCTGACATATCGATATTAAAAAGGAAAAATCTAAACCAAGCACGCAAAAGACATATCTATAGTCTTCAGATGATGCCAATACAACTGTAGAAAGACCACCGCGCATATAACGCGCTGGAGCGTCATTGGCGTCCTATGAAAACTTTTCATTAAGCGCTAACGCGTTATTGGCAGCGAATGTGTTAATAAGATTTTTTTAAGCCCAATATGTTTATGTATTGCAATTAGACGTCTCTCCTGAATATGGTCAAATACAAATATGTATAAATATACACAAATTGCTGTGTTTTTGCTTCAAGAAGTTTAATGATAAGCCGATGATAGTAGGTCCTCTAATGATTTCTGTGATGCGCATAAGCTGTATGATCATTGGAATTAACAATGGAGAATTGGAGAAAAGTGTATTTATCGAAATCAACAGGAAAATATGCATGCCAATAGTAAAAAATTACATTACATCATTCAATTGCATTTTAGAGATCGTTAAAACAAAGTAAATTTCTAGATAAGAAAGTTCAAAAGCAGACATGCCTCGAATTCTAGACATTGGCACTGGCACTACTGGCAACGTAACAACACTTTTTAAATTCAGTACCATAATACTACAATACAATAATTATTTAAAAAAATTTTTTTTTGGTAAAAATTTATTTTTAACTCGACAGTTCTGTTATGTTAACAAATATAATCATATTGAAACTTCTAATAGCGTTACGGGGTCGATCATTTAGAATTTTATTCAAAAGGATAATTTAGCTTGGTTATTAAAATCGTCAATAATCGTGTTAATTATTTTAAATATACTCGTTGGTCATCGCACGGCTACATTTTGATACCCTTGGCTACAATTGAATAAATTGTTTTAATTGTCTTATTTTAAGGAAAACATTAAGAGGGCTGTGGCGACCGCCACGACCCTTTAGGTCAGCACGCATTCATCTACAAGTTCAAAGGTTGGCAACGCCGGTCAATTGGTACCATGCAGTTCCAGGCTATAAAAAACCATCACGACGACGTCTCGCTCTCTTCTCTTGTATTTTCTCCAATCCCTTGTAACAGTACCACTTCCACAGCGCTACCTTACTTCCTATACTTTAACCTAATATCCTGTCCATTCTCCCGTCGACCACATGTACCATTTAATATGACAATAAACAAGTTTTTATTCAACTAGTGTTCTCAGTTCCCGCGCAAATTCCCTTCAAAAATAGTAGTGAGTGTTCGGACAAACAATCGCATCAAAAGCCACACATTTCGACCAACCGACCAGACGAACATTCCTACAGAGCTATTTGTGAAATAGTATGTATGTGAAATGTATAAAACTCTCTTTCACTGTTACTCTATTCGCAAAAAATTTAAAGGTGTAGTTTTTATAAAATTATCAACTTATTATTTATTTTTAATTTCATGTTATATAAAAACTGGTCCCTAAACCATTCACTGAGTTAGGGAATACCTTGTTCTGAACGAAAGTTGCAACCTGGAATGCAGCGTCTCCGTACTTGATTACAAATCGGAATACTTCTTGCGAATTGACAATAGGGCTTTTCATGTTTTATTTTCAGCTCAGTTTTTTATTCATATATGCTTTTTCCATTTCAATTTGACAACCAGTGTGATACCTAAATATGTTATATATAACTATATAATATATACCTAAATAAATTATTTAGTCCTTTGTTTATCAAGTTGAATTGATTCATGCTCATTTAGTTTTATTCGTCATATCTTGGTCAAGCTCTTATTATATCGCCAGCTATCTAAGATCTGTTTATAAAGTTTCACAGTTTGCTCACTGCTAATGCACTCCTCTGAAACACAATTTAAATAATATATTAATTATATTTTTTGTATTTATATAACTGCATGTAATTACGTATATATATTTACATGTAATACCCATCACGGAGAATTTCTTTAAAAAGTTATTACCTTTGTTCGGATATTTCGATATAACAATAATAGCTTCTCCCTTTTTTTTTATTCGATAGAAACGACCACTCCATTCAATATTTGTAATATTTCCCCCATTTTATCACACCAGCGACAGTTTCTACGGCACGTTAGCACGACAGATTATGAGTCAGAACGTTTTTACTAATTAAATGCATTGCAACTGTGTGTATCAAGGGCATACGAGTCCACTTCCCTTGGTAACCGCACGTGAAACCGTAGAAATGCCACGGAAAATAAACGATACTCTACTTGACCACGGTATCAAATTCTAATTTGCGGCGGACGCTAGCATGCAGCCCGATTGAATGTCACCGAGTATCACATCGGGTTTTAAAACGAGACCGATGTTATTCTCGAACCGCGGTGGCACCGCCAGAAGCCCTAAGAAAAAATTCTTGAAATATACACGTTATAACATTGGTAATCCCAAAAATTTGATATTCATTTTCGCGACAATAAACTTACTATAAATAAATAAACTTAGCTAGAGAATTATTGGATGAAATGTCAAAATATGGTGTCCCTTATTCAACTTCTTATTAGCTAGATAAGACAACACGCTGTCAGCTTTGTCGTTTCAATTTTCCATCGATTATCAGAGCCTCGTTAGAGAAGGGAAATTAGGATCCTACAAATTGTTAAGATAATGTATAGAGTGAAGACTAGAGTGATATTACGCTTATTACCCGAACTCGTCTATCCTATTACCGATTGTTTTAAAATCTCAAATAATTACACAGAAAATGATTTCCAGAAGGTAAAAATGCAATGGAGACGTATTTCTAGATACTCCCTTCAGAGATAGAATAAGAATTATTAAGGCAACCAAAATATATTTTACCATAATATCTTTTCCAATCATAAAATTCGTTTTTATGGACCAAAGCTAGTTTAACTAACTTAAGAATACATTCATTACTCGTTATTATAAAAGCACATAGTCTTTGATCTGTAATTATACTAAACTAGCGTTCATCATTCATGAAAAATATTTTATGAAAATTGGAGTTTGCAACTAAATCATTTTTTTTAGAATTTCACGCAAAATATACCTTCTGAAATATATCCTAACATAGGTGTTAAACGTTATTCTTGAATAGAAGCCGTATTTTATAAAATTCATGGAAATACATATGCAAATGCTTAAAAATTAAATGCTTAAAGAGATATTTGATATTCACTAAAGTTCCTATTTTATTATCAAATGTTTAAATCGTTATATAATCATCTGGCCAATCAAATATATTAATAATTAGGTGATTCTTGCATAACCTGTATGTTTTTGACTAAAATGCACAATAAGTAATTTTCGAACTTAATAAGGAAAATGAAGAGATATTTACATATATATACAAAATAGTTCTTCTTTTTAACACTACATACATTTTCACTGAAAGAATACATGATGATTATGATGGGAAAAATTATAACATTTCAAGTTCCAAAAGTAAAAAATACGAAAAGTAATAAGTCAATGTATTAATTTTCAGGCAATTAACAAAAATATATTAACAGTTAGTTTCTAAAGCTAATATAACAAATTTTTTAAATCATAACGATTTTAATGAATAATTTCTAGTAGAAAACTATAATATAAAGTTCGTTTTTAAGCAATGTGCTAAAAAAATTAAGATTTTATTGTTATATATAATATATAACAAAACATAGCCATAGCCATAACAGGTCAATTGAAAAGCATTAGATTTGCTTAGTATAACTTAGAGATGCTTAATTTTGAATGTCTAGTCAATTTCGGTACTTAATTTTCGGCCCATCAAAATATCGCTACTTAATATATTTAGATAAAAAATATTCTTTTAAGGCAATACTTCACTATTTTTATTTCTTAGAAAAAAAATTCTTTTAAGCTAATACTTGACTGTTTCCATTTCTTCTTAAATATATCGATATATTTTATCGATTTTTAAACAATTTTTTCTCCAATATATCGATATTTTTTTTAAATATCGAAAACGATATATCGATATTTTAAAAAATACCGATATATCGAAATATAGATATTTTTTTCTGTGGCCGACACCCCTAATACAACTAGTACTTGTGTCAATATAGGAATAATCAGAAATCCGACATAACTAAATCGGGCAAATAGGGCTGATACGGCATTTGATAGCGAACTTGAATGGAATTTGTTAATAAGAAGCTATAATACCCTGCAGGAAACTGAATTATAACGACAATAAAAACCAAGAGTTAACTTCAACCAAGTCAAACTGTATGACTGACAGGTGACAGTTACAAGGAGGAAATAAATTCAAAATAAATAACTGCACGATGTATCCCTATGAATATTTTTATATGACAACATTAAATATGGATTAAGTTTGTCGACTTGTCATTTTCTGGAGATAAATATCTATGGTTTGTCGACAGGCTGATAACAAAATAAAAAATAATAATAAGAAGAGCAGAAACAAAATAATTGCATCACAAAATTCATACATAAGCAGTGAAATATATCGTACTATTAAACAGGTAAACATCAATTAAAGGTAATGCTACTTAAAAGTGATCTCGAACAGGAAAACTTATTACTGCCTATAAAAAGCACCGTTTAAGACATTATCTTTTTTAGTTTAAACCAATCTCTGATTAAGAGTAATGACTTGGAAAGTGAATCGAACGATTACTGTAGCGCTATAATAAATTTAACTTCAAAGCCTTAACAACAATTATTCCGTTTTTTTGTGTTGTTGGGCAAAACTTAAATAACTAACATTTTCCACGAGTCGTTTTTGCACTAGCTAAATTTTAATGGCTTTTACAGCGTAGTAAATAGTATACTTATGTTATATATTTCCTAGGAGATATAAAATGTAAAAATAGCAGGAGAAAGTGCATGAAATCTTCTTTCTGCAACAGCCATTCTTTCGCCAAATTATAGTATTTAATATGCCTATTCTGTGTTTAGATTTTGAGATCGTATTATGGTGGACTAACACTTTATTTGTTTTAATTTTTGTTATATGTTTATATTGATTAAAAGTAAAAATAATTGTATTTCTTTAGGTATGACTTAACAAACAACCACATTAAAATTGGCTATTTACACCTCTTTCACTTTTTCAGGATATCAAAACATAGTATTTATCTTCAAAAAAGCTAGACCAAAAAGAAAATATATTACTTCTTCTTCGGCCTTTTACGATATTCTAACGAGAACTCTAGCGAGTTATTGCAACGTCAAGTTCTATTTGTCGATATATCCTAGTAATAACAAATCCTGGCATTTTGATTGAACTTATCACTATCCATTTCATTCATTGTCGTGTGGACTCAGCCTTCATGGTTGATGAGAATCTAGGCAAAACACTGCCACAGATTTTGCATTGTCTATGCATACAATAATTCTTCCTACCATTTCGAATATGAACATTAAAACGAATCAACTTTGATTATCTTTTTCTTACATTTTCCACACTGGTTTTATTAAGACGATAAGATGTTTGTAAATGTTTCGAAAATTTTGCGCCACATTTAGGAAATAATTACTTGAGATAGCAGGGTCAATGAGTGTCACACTTTCTAGACTAAAGCTTACTATGCCAGATTCATTCTAATAATGTTAGCTTATTCTTTTAGATATTGTTCAGATATCTTACTATATTCTATTATACAGTATATTACCATCATTATATTATATATTTCATTAGGCTACGTTCTAAGCTTTGTTCTGGCAACTGTAAGTGTGGCTAGTGTTTCCAGATTTCTCTTTCTACATTTGTCCAATGATATTTGGACCTAACACTCTATATATTATGACGTAACTTAAATTTGCTATCTGTTTGAAGCTTTTTCTATTATACTTTTAAGATGATACTATAAGTTGTGTTCTATGTTTTGCCTCATCCGTAGTTGATTAGATGACTCTAATTTATCGCTAAATATTTGTCACCTATGGTTACCTAATGGTTTTATTGAAACTTGGAAAATAAATTGAATTGCATTGAATATTGCAAACTCCTTGATTAACACTTTACCTATTGTTAAAGATTTAGTGTAATTGATTCTGAGTTCCAGATATTAGTTTTATATTATTATGTAAAATATTTTGAGACTATCCAAGAATCCTTCCATTTTCAAATATTCTGAATCTCTGTTGTAGAATCTTGTATTAGATATACATACTTTTTATTATCTTTCATAATGTCACCAAGATCTGCAAGTAAGAAGAACATCAGAATTAGACAGAATTATGAAGAAAGAATTAATAAGGAAATATAGCAGAATTACTAAATAATTACAAGAATTGACCAGAAAGATTACTGAACAGTTGACAAGAAAGAATTACTGAAGAATTAAACCAGAAGACTATAAGTAAAAAGAGGTAAAATGTCAAAAAACAGAAGAAATATCAGAATCAGAATAAATCGATAACAATAGAATTCCTGTATGTCAGTATGTCAGTATTCCCCAAAACCATAAGTACATTCGATCTAATTCATAATTCTGTTCTCCATAACGTATATATATAAAGTAATTTATAGTCACCTGTTAAGGGCACTCCACATACTCAGACTTACCATTATATTCAACAATCACCCCTAACAAGAACTAAAGAACGCAATTTGTTAGGAATTTACAGCATAATAACGCCATAATTATGACCATGATTGCATTTAAGTACAAGGCAAACCAGCGAAACCAGAAAAAAACCGGCGGAACACAAGGTGGATTTTAGCTTTTCAATAATTGTTTCTGTTTCCATTTTGTTCGGGTTAATCGGCAAAGCGTGCGCCAATAATTCGAACTCGACAAACTCTTTTTTCCCCCGACCGTTCGATACGCGAACACATTTATATAACTCGGTAATTGGCAGGATACATTTGGCCGCTGTCTAATTGGGAAATATTCTTGGGATTTTCAATACGGATTCCTTTTCGCTTATTTGTACATCGGAAAAAAATCCTATTTTAAACGGACCAACTGTTGTATTAATCGAGTATCAGTCTGTGAATATGACTGTCTATCAATGGGTTATCAAAGAGGTAAAACCAGTCACGAAGCAAATATATATATATATATATATATATATATATATATATATATATATATATATATATATATATATATGTTCTATGTTTTGCCTCATCCGTAGTTGATTAGATGACTCTAATTTATTCCTAAATATTTGTCACCTATGGTTACCTAATGATTTTATTGAAACTTGGAAAATAAATTGAATTGCATTGAATATTGCAAACTCCTTGATTAACACTTTACCTATTGTTAAAGATTACTGAATAGATAGGTAGATGTAGATAGATAGATACATATAAGTATTGGAGCTGCAGACGTTCAAATAAATGCGTGAAGCAGTTATTAATTCCAATAGTAATCTAATCTTCTGGTTTTGCATTTTAATTTGTTGACTATCAACGGGAGCCTTTCTTCGCCTTCCATAACCACCACCTTGAAGCATATATAAATGTAGCCGTAGCTCAAATAACTCAGATATATATATATATATATATATATATATATATATATATATATATATATATACGCGTTCTTCAAACGTCACATCGTGAACAAAATCGTGTCCGATTCTAACAGCCTTTAGGGAGTTCGTGTTCTTACGATTGATAATTTATTGTAAGTTGTCAAACATAGATATAATAGATTTGATCATTTAAGTGTATAGCAAGCACCCACTGTAGTTAAGGTATTTGTTATTTATATATATCTAATCACTGTAAACTGCTTTTTGGTACGAAATATACGAAAACTATAGACTATATTATTGTTTGATTCTGATAGCTACAGAATTTTGATCAAAAATTGTGAAATCAGTGGACTGTGATGAACTCCGGTTCGTGGGCCACGTTGGTTAAAAGGAGACGTGAATTATAATATGAGATAAACTATAGATTATAATATAAGACTAATATAAACTCGGATTATAACTAAGTTACCAATATTACCTGAAATCAGGTTACAATTCGTTTTATGCGACTTAAAGTTAAATTTTAAAAAGTAATACTGAATAACCAAATATAATAACGCTAGCACCATTATTAATTCACAATAACTAAACAAGCTCATGTGTATGAAGTATAGATTGCTGATGCATAAGTATAAATTCAGTTCATCAGATACTATATAATGCAGGATAATGCAGTTTAAAAGCATTCATTCGATATGCTTCTTTAGCCATAGCTATTAACGTGTTTATTTAAAGGCCCGATTATTAATGACAATTCGTAATAAATCTTCAGTGATTTCACAGTGGAAAAACCTCTTCGATGAATATATGGAGTATAACTTGTCGATAAAGGCCATTAAAAGGTTTTTTGTCCATCTGCCTGACGCAGGCCTGACCTAATTACATAGAGGCTGCAACTCGCCCCAACCGATCGAATAATTAAAATCGTATTGCGGCTTTGATCAATTTTCATCCAAGATAATAAGAAATTGTTAATTACTTTACGGTTTTTTTTTAATATAATATAGGATATTGATTTATTCAGTGCGTGAAGTTTAGAGAAAACCTTTAAGGCACTTCCTGGAAATGAAACTAAAAGAAAGAGGTAAAATGTAGATTTTTTAGGAAAATATTACAAACCTAAATTTGATCCACATTCTTTACTGGAAGTAATTATCATCAATTCTGACATAAGTGTACTAATAGTGCTAACCTAACACAAGACATTATTAGTACAATGAAAATGTATCATCATCATTATCTCATTATTTCAAAATTATTTAATTATCCTGTTGCATGATAATCGAGTGTGAGACAAGTTTTATCGACTCACATGAAACCTATTCATAAATCGTAAAATCCTATTTTTAATTAATTACCAGTAAGTGCGCGGTAATTTACCAGTGAATCGAAAGTTCAGGGATTCTAACATTTACTTCACAAAAGTTCTTTGCTATAATTGATATAACTAGTGTCTTACTTCCTTATCGATACACTGATATTTCGAATATTCTTCGCCAAACCTCACCATTGTTGGTAATCGCCCGTAACCATTGTGGGCGGGACAACATTAGTTTACCATCTTTCAGACCGCTTCCTATAATCTTGATGGATATCTTTTTTGGAAGCTGCTCGCTGCTGCTCTAACCTAAAAACATATCGCCTCACAAGTCTGTGAGAAATTCGTTCAACTTTCATTCTATAGACAACTCTAGAAAGTTGCAATTTGCATCTCTGGATTGTAATAATTAACTGTAATGTATCTTCCCTGGCACACGGCCATTTCAAAGAAGCAACAGTTATTGCAGCATGGCGGATTCGACCTACTACTACCATTCCCCTCTCCTGTATAACTGATTCCAAATATTTTAATTCCCGCACTTGATCTAACTGAATCCCGTTGATAATAAAAATAGCAGATAATCCGTCAGTATATTTTATATATTTTGGTCTTCACTAATTCTTAAGCCTGCTGTTTAGCTGTGCAATGCGAAGTAAATCATGAATAATGCTAACGAAACTTCCATACTTTTATCAGCTAATATAATGCAACATCATCGAAGGTTTTCCAGTAGGTGAATGGATCCTTTCAAGCTAATAGAGGTAAATTTTAATATTATCAAAAAGTGTATGACTTTCAACTGGATAGTGAACGTTTGCGATATTTAATTAGGTAAACATCTTCAGTTACTCAGTTTTAAGAAACTTGTACAGATAGTTGAATTCATATTGAATATCATATATCTTTTTGAAGATTTTTAAGTCTCTATTAAAGACTATATGCAAATTTCATCATATCATTCAATTATCTTCTGAGATACTGATTGAAGTTGGTATAACAAAGTAATTTTATAGCACCCACCCACATTTTTTTACTTTATTAGTAAAATATCGATTTGCTATTGACACTATATGATTATTGGGGTAATCCAATAAATATATAAACGTATATCCACCATTGACCATATTAAATATAATTTAATGATGAATTAGTGATGAAAATAAATATGAATATTCTCCTTTTAGTCCCAAAATAATTTAAATAATACATTCGAGTAACAATTTTTGGTATACTTTTTAATTATTCTTTAGTTATTTCAATTTAGATACACTAAATTTGAAATATCCTCTCTAAAATCAAGGTTAGGGCTGCGGATGCATTTCAACTACTCAATTTATCAGTCAGGAAATTCACATTCAGACTTATAGATTGATTAAACAGTTAAATTGGTCCAATAAATAAAACATTACCTCTGAACGTCAAGTATCAATTTTCTCCAATATTGTAAAATCAGGTAATCGTAGCAACTTTTTCACAACCGACCAAAGTATGACGGAGCTAAACCAGACAAATATGTCAGTTATTGGCGGATATTAATAATTTTTTTAATGAAAATATTACAAAGAATCAATGCTGGGGTAATTATTGTTCTTTAGACGGATATCCACGTGTACATAACACTGAAATAATATTCGTTGTTGATAATTTTACCTGACTGAATTATAATATATATTCCTCCATCTTTCTTTAAGTAATATATTAATGAAATATAAAGATATTTGAAAACCAAACCAACACCAACATTTTAACTCGTTATATTCATATATTTTCGAACAACTCTGAAAATTTGTTTCCAAATACTAAAAGTATCCCATATGTTATTTTCTTGCAAACATTTATAGTCACATTTGGCATAGTTTGGTACATAAACAAATCCAAAACTCGAAGAAATCTCACGCTCCCATCAATAATAAATAGACGCGGACAAAAAACAATACAGACGGGACGATGAACAAAAAAAACTATCCCCGTTACCATGGACACGCAAATATTCAAAAAACCGACAGTCTTGCGTCAGTGGCGATATAGCATACAGATACATTTCGCTTTGGAGAAAAGTTACAATGTACCTCGGCCATATTTTGTCTTGGCCCTAAAAAAATGACCAATAAAGTTTTTATTAGATAATTTAAAAGTTAGATCCGAAGCGAATCTTATTTATATAACGCACATATCGATTTATTTATGGAAAACGAGATATTTTATTAGGCACCGAGAAGTTGATCGGGTTTTTAAGCGAGTCTCGTAGGATCTGGCATTATAATAAGTTAATGGACGTTGGAATTAGTTCGTAGTGCTTTATGAAAGGAAACCGTCTATTCTATGCAAAATAGCTTTTACTGAGCGTGCATTTCAGTATGTTTTTTTATCGTTTTCGATATTTAAATAAATATCGATATATCGGAAAAAATATTGATTTTTAATAAATCTTTAAAACTAAGTACCAGTTTAAAAAATATAAAAAAGTATTAAATCGTTTTTTATGACGTTTAAGAAATATAATTAGTTTTTTTGAAACAATATCGAAAAATATCGATATATCGGTAAAAAAAATATCGCCCAAACAACGGTATCCTCAGTAATGACAGACAAGTAGAGGATTCGTAGACTAGACCCATAGTTGACTGAGAGAAAACAAAAAACATTCAAAAGGTGCTTCACAAAACTTATACTTTCACTATTATTTAATATTCATGAAAAAACTATGACTGCAAAGCCCTTTATAATAGAAGCCAATGCTAGGCTGCGAAATGACTAGTAGAATGATAGTAAAACCTGGCAATTTGGTGATAAGAATAATGCAATATGGTCCGATGAATTATCGTTTATATCATATTCTTCAAACGGTCGGGTTCATGTATGTAAAACCCTTAAAGAAGTCTACGATCCTGCTTACTTCCGGTAGTAAACCATTGGGGATGTTCTGCGAGTATTCAGTATTGCTGTATTCAGCTGATAATCTCGTTCACGTCACTGGACGTGTGTTTGCGAATGGATATCTCAATATCCTCAATGATGAAATTATTACTATGACTAGCATATTGCTATCAAACAATGTCATATTTCAAGATGATAATGCGTCCATACCTACACCAAATATAGTTCAGTCCATATGTAGTTTGAGAAACATCATAATATCATCAAACACCATCTTTCCTGTCTAGATTTTAACATAATTGAACAGTTATGTGTAGTCTTCAAGCAGACAGTGAGGAGTAGATTTCCATCTCCAATATAACTGAAGTTCGGGGATGTTTAGGTACAAGAACAATATAATATTTCTCTTGGAAATTATTTAGAGACTATTCTGGAGATGATCAATTCTGCAAAGAATTGCAGCTATGTTCAATGCAGACGGTGGCTGAATACCTTAATAATGAATACACATTACGTATACATCAAATGTTCATAATATTTATCCCATTTTCTATAAGTACTATTCTGTAGACCAATTTACAACAAAAATCTAATGCAACAACGAAGACCGTAACTACTAAATATCAGAAATAAACTCATCAAGGAGCAAAACAGTGTACAATACATTCTAGCTATGTATTTATGTATGTAAGTTCTATGTATTTATGTACTTATTGTACTTCTAGTTATCACATATTATTATGACTGACAGAATTCTATACAAACTGTAACGACTTTGACCATATCTCCGCAGAATAAGCCTCGATGATAACCACAGGACAATACAAGAACAACACGCAGATGATCTTAACTACGTTCAATTCGACCGACCGGATCCGGTCACGTGCATTTCAGTAAAAACGACAGATCGCATAATCTGGCGTGCAAATTAATATGCACAGTCCGGTGAAAAACAGTCAGTTCGGTCCATTGGCCAAATATAATCCTCGGTCCGAAGTCCGTTTTAATCCCTCGGAACGTAAACGCTGCACATATGCAAACGGATTAGCGTGGTCGCTGGCCAGGGAATCTTTTCTGGACCTTTATCTCCATCGTCGGAACGGCGTTACGGTCGGCTTTCGGGCTGTTCGTCTCTGTTTTGCTATGCTGTTAATACGATGCAAAAAGAACAACATCGAAACAGATTTTACCAGTAATAATATTAACATTAAAAAGTTTTCTTTTGAGTTATAGTGCTGCTAAATCACGTTATCGTACTTCTTGTGTACAATTCTACTTACAGTAAAATACACTCATATTAATAGAGTACGGATGATTCATATTTATTAGGTGCTTGCACGTATCATGATCAGCAAGACATATTGATTAAAATACGTATAGTACTTTTAAGCAACCTAACCTAAATAACAGATCAATTGAAAAGTCCCCGGCCATAGTAAGACCATAGTAAAACACATTTTTTTGGAAAAAATAGTTTTATTCAACATAATTCTCTTCAAGGATGATACACTGATTATAACGACCCTCCAACTTTTCGATACCATTTTTGTAGTACGTTTCGACAGACATTAAAAGAGTAGTTAAGGATGCACAGTTGTGGCTTGAATGGGTTCTCGAAGTTCTGTCGCATTCTGGTTACAGATTGTTCAGTTTGATCTAGTTCTAATATTCAGTTTATTTGAAATTTTAAAAACAGATCTATGATTGGACAGTTGTTAAACCAACTTCTTTCTTTCGATACGGTATCGCAATGCTACAAGAAAGTGGAAAAATAATTAATTTGGCAAGCATGAAAGATCATTGGTAAATAGTTTACTAAATCTAGGATCTTATTGCAAGTGGGTTAATTTTAATTGAGATAAAAGAATTTATTAAAATCCCCAACAAGGCCCGTATATATTCAATAACAAAGAGTATATCGGGGCTATGTAGTCCTCATTAGGCCTGTTTACTTGATCTAAGATGATTTCAAAACATTGCGACTAGCTGGAAAATGTCAGATATAATTGAATATAAAGAGCTAAAACCTCCAATAATTATTCAGACAATATATTAAATAAAATGGATAAACTTATTCTCGGAGGCTCTAAAATACAATGGAATGAATACATTTAATAATAATACAAAATAATTCAGAGCAATAGACAAACAACTGTATTGGAATAAGATAAGATAAAACAGCAAAACAAAACTTCTCCGAAAATGCAACTCAACTATAGCTCTACTTTCTATAGGCTATATGTCTTTTAGGGCTAACTTCAAATATTCAGAAACTAAATCATTTGAAGTCAATTTTGGAGTACTGACCAGAAAAGCTAAAATTAATATATCTATTGATTCTCGGACTTAATATATATCTCGAAAATAATAATTATTTGAATGCCTTAGTCATATTTAACAAGAACTGTCATAATTTTTACCCATCATTTAAGAAGAATTTTAAATCTTGGTCGGAGAACAGCAGATATTTTCAAAGTATCATATACTCACCCATGTAGTATCGGTATAAAGTTCCTGATAATCGAAAGAAACAATATCTGGTAAACACAGTGAATAAGTCAACTTTCTTGATTTTTCATTCAAACTTTTCAGTGTACATTTTCCAGAATATCTAATTATTATTACTAAGAAAATCATTTCATAGAAAAACAAATATATTCTACTGTCTTCCTAGGGATTACCAGCACAGCTAAAAAGGCTTGGCATATAAACTAATATAAAATACTAATATATAAACTACTATATAAAGAATAACACTTATACATTATACACCTTAGTGTAATTTGGCTCACTTTTATCATCTACCTTCCTGCCCGTTGTCTAGTACATACATCGCTTACACGTTGCTGTTATATACTAACCGTATTTCAAGTTTTAAGGCAAAATCTTGGATAACCTTGTAGATCAATTTTATTTTAATCAATTAAATAATTCAGTACACCTCCATGGAAATCAAGAAGGTCTTTAATTACTAAAAATATCTAACATTGTTCGCAAACTAAAGATGCCTAAACCTTGAGATCTTTATTTGAGAGGATATAGATTAAAGGGAATTAATTTTAAAAAATATTAGAGGAAAATTAGTGGTTTATTTAAGAGACTAGTGTTTTTTTATGACGCAAGCAAATTATAACACATAAATATTGTTACAGAAGTCTCCTTAGTTACACAATTAACGTAAATCCCTTTAAATTAATTCTAATTTCACCTGTAGTATAACTAATTTGGAACTAATTGATGTTTAATTTATTTCAAAATGTATAATATTGAACATTAGTATAATATTTACCACAAACAAACTGACCAACACCCACTCTAAAATAAAAAAAATACCGTTTCTTAAACATTCTTCCTCTACAGATGGCAATTAAATCTTATATAACTTCAAAGAACGTACGTACTGCATGCCTAGATTCTTATTTTAAATGCATATTTACTAAGCAAGAAATAATCTCGGTTTCATCAAGGCATATTAAAACAAATTACAGTCTTTTTAATTGAATACATGAAACGAGTTGCTCTCGCTCAGAAGAACCAGAAGCTCATTTTTTCCCGGTAGATTTATAATTATAAGTTCTCGCGCACTGGCACTGAATGTTATTAGATGTATCAATGCCACGGGATGCATTTACGTGGAAGATAAACCGATAGCCTATCGTCTCGTGAAATCGTCGTCCCCACGAATCGGTTACTAATTGAAATTTATTTTTAATTAAATTAACAACAACGGCGATGCTTTAGAATTGACATCGAAATCGTTTTGTGTCGAGTGAAACCACTTAAGCCGGACCGGAGAATCGCGTGTGTTTTTCTATAAATATATTTCTCGTTTGTCTTGCGATAAATAAATAACTGTTGGTACAGTTAGTCAAACGTGAATGTATAATTACGGAAAAATGGCAAACAAGTTTTGTAGACGGGCAACTATCGAGGAAAGAGCGTCGAGCTAGTTTTGTTTTCATTTTAAATGAATTTCACTTGATGATAATCCGGTGGGTTTAGTAGCTCAGATATGCAAGTTCGTTTTCAAAGAGAACAAGAGCAGGTACTAGCAGCTAGTTAAGATGGAAGCATGTTAGCAGATTGGTAAATTAAAGGAAATATCTAAAAATATATTTAACAAGGTCCTCTAATATTTTTTAAATTAATTACATCTTAGATTAGATACGCTTAGTACAATATTAATACGTCAGTATGTATTTCTTAAATTAAGATAAAACTAAACTACTTAAGCTAAAACTAAGACACCTAACAGATCAATTGAAAAGTTCCGACCTGACACATAGATGGCGCTACTAGAATGAAATCCCTGTTTTTTAGTTAGTCCTAACTTTCAAAAGATGCATGTGCTGACGTCAGGCCTCTTCTCCTTATCGCGAACTGGCCACAGAATAAGATTGACCAAAACGATCAAGGGCACGCAGAAAAATAGACAGCAGATTCATTCATCTTTCGACGTCCAAGCATCTTACATTCAATCAACAATCATCCTTTCAGTAATTAAACATTCATACATTTTCATTAGTTAATTAGTTGAATAATAGTGTTATTAATAAAGTGTTAAGGGAAACATAGTTTCATTCAATAAATTACCCGAAGACCACCATATGCATGTATAAATTTGACAGCTGTCGGATCATGGAAAAAAATTGATAAAAAGAATTTCGCGTATTGCTAAAATGTTGCGTTTTGAAGAGAAAAAATACAGTTGAAGCAAAAACTTGGCTTGATGCCGGGTTTCCGGATACTGCCCCAGGAAAATCAACAAGTTTAGACGTGATGAAATGAGTACTGAAGACGGTGAACGCAGTGGACGAAAAACTGAGGCATACTTTGAAGCAAAGGACAAATCGTACTACAAAAATGGTATCGAAAAGTTGGAGGGACTCTATAATCAGTGAATCACCCTTGAAGGGAATTATGTTGAATAAAAAAAAATTGCCAAAAAATGCCTTTTACTATTGTACGTCGCGGACTTTTCAGTTGACCTGTTATACGCTATACAAGTTCGTGTGGTATGATTCGCTTCAATCTTCTAAATGTCCGAATGTTGTCCAATAGCTGTAGTGTTTCCACGTTGATGTGATTTAGTGAACGTATTTCATGATTTAAGGCAAAATCTTGGTCAACTTCGTAACTCTATTTGATTTTGAGGCAACTGTGAAGCTCTTCTTTGGTTACGTGGTGATAAGCATAGGTAATGAAACGTAGAACTTTGTTTTGGCAACATTGGATTGCTATTTGGGTTCATGTTTCAGTGCAATCTCATATTTGTACCCTATAAGTTCAAATTAACTACTTATTAACTGTATTAACTGATAAACCAAACTATTTAATATTAGGTCAAGTTGACAGTATATTCCGACTAACCAGTGTTTTTGCTTGATAATGAGTTGGATTTGCTCGGCTTTTTGTCTAACATGATGTTTGAGCTGCAAAAAGGTAAAAATAGGTGAGGAAAAAGTCGGTTGAAATTGTTCAATTTATAAGTTTATTTGCACAACCCTTGTTTTCAATTATATATGATCTTGTTATATAATATAGTATTTATGGAAAAATGTAAGGAACTGTAGTATATCTTTATATAGATTAAATTATCTGTGGGTATAAGAAAATATGCATAGAAAAAACTTAGTACTTAGTATGATAAGTACACGGATGAAAAAGCATTAACAATGTTTTGAACACTGAATAAATTTTGGTTAAAACATGCAGTTCAATAAAATCAAGATTTTAGCCGAGTGGCTTTGTGGAGTTACAGAGCTATTTTGAGAAAAACCGTCGATGGGGGTTGCATATCATCCTCCTGTTTTACCTCGGCCATGAAAAAACAGGTTTCCTGGTCGGTTGATACTCAGTCGTGACATGCACATAAATAGGACAGGAGACCTGATTAGCAGAGTATCTGTACTACAGTTCCTGCTCTGAAGGTGCGTAATACTCTCACGATTGTGAAACACTGGCTAGTTTAATGAATACATGCGTTTCCAATCCTGAATATCATAGTTCAAACATAATTATTTCCTATGATGTTTTACAATCTGATTTGTAAAAGGAAACTAATTTTCATAAATAATGAGTAAATAATTAAATGACTTTCAATTGTGTGAAATTCTCAAATAGGGATGATATTGAATAAGCACTATTTTGATTGAACAATTATCCAAAAACTGTAAATAAATAATAAAAAGTAAATAAAATAATAAAATGGATAATAAATGTCAGCGATTTCCATAATGTTGCCACTCTGGAGAACATTTTGTGACGCAATTTCTTTAAAAGTTTTAAAGCACGTAAAGTTTTTTTGTTATAATACGTGTCACACTCTATATTATGCCTTTATGAAGGTTCGACCAAATGAAATAAACATAACTTTGCTCTAACCTAAACCAAATAGATGTTTTCAGAACGAAAAACTTCCATCTTATGTAATAAAGAACAATACTTCTTGATATTCTTCCATAAGAAACTGTTTGATATGTCCACTACTTCAAAACTTTCCGAGTTAGAAAATATAACATGAAAAAAATCACTAAAAACATTAATGAAAAAAATGTTGTTCGTATTAGTATAGAAAACTTATGGTAAGTAAGGAAGTTTGTCCTAACTTTTTAACAAAGTAATTTATATACCAAAATATAGATGAAACTAGTTTTTATATAGAGATGATAAAAAACCTAACATAAACCAAATATAAACTAATTGATTATATCTTTTTTAATATATATAGTTTTTTATAAAATTATTAGTTTTGTCTAATAAATAAAAATTTCGTGTCACAATTTTCGTGTTTATACTCCTCTGAAACGGTTTGACCGATTTTGATGAAATTTCACATGTATTTTCTATAGGACTGAGAGTCGGTTCAGAACTAATACTTACACCCCTAAGTGTTAAGGGTGGCTCACCCCAAAAATTCATTTTTTAATTTTTGGAAAAATTCTCTTATTTTTTTGTCATGTGGCATTAAAATACATACAGCCCTAAATTTTTACCGTTCTAATATCAAGCCCTACTTTTAAAAACTGATATTAGTAATTCAATCATTTTAACTTCCCATCATTCCGCGTTCAACGTACGCTGATGAGATCAGTGCTTGCTTGAGATCATCCCCACTGTGGCGTAATGTAGAAAAAATTCAATTAAAAGTAAATATGCGCGTCCAAATGCTTTAAGATCCATCTGCTGAAACATTCTCAAAACAATTGTTAGATATCGGTGATGGAAAAGTTACTAAGGGTGATAATGGATGTATAAAATTACCGGACAATTTCTGCACAATCATCGATAGGCAAGATGCTCTCATTGACCGAATATTTCCAGATGTACACACACAATACATTCATCATGAGTGGCTGGTAGAAAGGGCAATTTTAGCAACGAAAAATGTGGACCTCAACATAACGCACGTATTTTATATTCTACTATATACACACAAATTGGCTTAATACCTATATAAACCTATTTATTTATTTACAATTATTATATATTTAACTACAATGAAGTCGCTGCCGAACCCAAGCAGTAATACTAATTTAGTATTTGCTTTTTATTTTTGTATTTGTCACCAAACTATATTATTATTTTTGTATTTTTTGGGCTCGGCACCAACTTCAAAGTGTTCAGTTGGTAATAGCTAAAATAATATTGTAAATAGATAAATAGGTTTAGGTAGGTATTAAGTTAAATTGTGTTCATATAGTAGAAAATAAAATGCACGTAGTAGATAGGTTAAATAAGGTTTTTGTTTAATTTTATTGTTGGTTTTTGTTATTACAACGATTATTATGTACATATTTTATTTTATAATGTTTTTTTTGTTAAAAATCTAAGTTTGACTATTTTTTAATTTTTAGTTAGTTCTTTATTTATTTTTTGAAGTCGGTTTAATTATTTTTGTTAAATATGTTGTATTTTCCTCTTTTTAGTGTTACATATTTACTCAAGAAATTACGTAGCTATTTTATTTAATATCACAATGGGTAGGCCAAGTAAAGGTGCAGCCCGTATGAGGGAAAATAGGAATAAAGAAACATAAAATAATAGATATAATTGAAAATAAGGAGCGCTTCAAACCCTGGGTTTCGCTACCTAGCATAAGTCAAATGTTCTAACTAAACAACAACAAAGAGTCATTGACCCTGTTGGGAATCGAACCCGCGACCTCCGTTGAAAGCTAAGCGCTTTAACTATTACACCATAGAAGCATTTGTCTAAAATATTACTACGAGGTCCTATACGCTATAGTTAGTATTTTAAAAGCAAGCAAACTGGCTTTTACACTGAACGACTTCCGATTTTCCGTTACATTATCGCAATAATATTATACACAAATATCTGATTACTTTGGATACAAAATATGTGAAAACTTTGTACGTACTTTTGAAATTTGAGAGGCGTTTCGCTCGATTTTCCTCTTTTCCGCCAATAGATCCCGATTTGGTTTCAATGGGATCACCTCGGAAGCGCACTCTTTCGAATAAAAAAAGAATTTTGAAAATCGGTCCATAGTTAACGGAGAAATCGGCCAACATAAATTTTAAAAAACTATACAATCGAACATCAAACCTCCTCCTTTTTTGAGGTCGGTTAAAAAATCAATTTAAATTTGCATAAATCCTTAAACATCTTATCAGTACACTGTTGGTTAAGGTTTAGAGAGCATTAGTTGCAAAATAACTCAAAGCACGGAAATGCATTGAGTTATCTTATTCGAACTGGTCAATCATTCTCAACTATCATATAAAATAATTGATGCCAAAGAAACATATCCCTTTACTTTTTAAAATAAACAAATAATTACAGTTATTTTACATAGTTAATTAACTATATTAATGAAATGATTGTAGCAAGTTGTTATTTTATATACCTTACTAGCGACCCGCCCCGGCTTCGCACGGGTGCAATGCTGATACTAAATTAAATACACTACAGAAAAAATATGAACGTTGTATATAAAAACATAGCGGCCCGCTCCGACTTTGTACGGGCATAAAATATATATGCCTATGTCACTCAATGAAAACATGATTAAAATCGATCCAGTATTTTTGGTTCATTCATTACTGCCCTTGGCCTGCACGCATTAAATTTGGAGTAAAACAATTCCTCTTCCCCTATACTTACTATGAAGATTTCCTGCTATCTTTGGAATATCTAAATTCATACAATTTTTATTACATTACACATTTTTAAACGCAAATTTTAAATTTGTAATATCTCCGAAAATATTTGTTTAATTTACATGCTGTAAGGAACCATATTGATCTATATTAATTGCACACTGTATTTAAGGTACTTAATTCGATAAGGATTAATGCCGTATTGCTTAAAATAGCTTCGTAAATAAGCCATTTTCTCACGTAAAAAGTAAACAATAAAAATGGTTAATGTGGGTTATCCCTAAAAGATAAACATATACCATCGCGCACTTTTTTGTAGACCTTTTTATGGTGTACAATACTGTAGTACATTAATTTGATCTAATTCGTAGGGTTAGGCAGCGTTTTTGCTAATTGCTAAATAAGCCTAAAAAAATAGGTTAATTTACGACATCACGTTAGAAACCTCTAAAATTAGCAATGTTGCCTTAGTATGTTATGCATGTATTATACATATAAACCTTCCTCTTGAATCACTCTATCTATTGAAAAAAACCGCATCAAAATCCGTTGCGTAGTTTTAAAGATTTAAGCGCACATAGGGATATAGGGACAGAAAAGGCGACTTTGTTTTATACTACGTAGTGATTATTTAGTATACAAAGATACTATAATAACAAGAATGAATACCTCCAGAGATGAGGAAATCAAAACACTTCAAGACAAGGAAACAACGGGACACACTATATAATACCGTTAGTTTTCTCAAGCTCATTCACAATATATTGTGGCATGCCCATTACTTTTAAAATCGAGCTGTAGTACCGCAATAAAAACGAGACATGAACAAATTATGACCATATATGGTCTAGATAGTTACATGTCCAAGCAGGATGTCACTCTTTACGATAGCCGAGCTGAAAATTAGGAAACAGACATTACTAATCGACCGTATTTCAAATATTTACACCAACAACCGTTGTCAGAAAGGTCGGCCGCACTACGGGGCCGCTTTCACTCGACAAAGACAAAGAATAACAAATATCCCGTTTCATATATTCGGACAAATTCTCAATGATATTCCGTGTTACAAGAAACGGGTGGCTTTTTCATGTTCGACGACTGTTTATTTAGCTGGAGGAAAACGGTTTCTTTCCTTCATAATTTTCCGATCAGTCGTCTATGTAAAATAGACTGATAGTTTACAGGAACATTCCGTTTCCTGCTACGTGAAACTGGAAGGTTTACTTTAAATATATGTTATAATTAGTACAAAAGGAATAGTTATATACATTTAACAGATCACGTTTTCTTTGATACTATGACCAAACTGTGGTATTTCTTGGGTATTTGCATGTATTTTAATCATTATCAGAATGCCAGTTTCCAAAGGTAAATAGAAGCTCTTCTCCTGTTGTCTCTGTATATTCTGTCTTGTCCTGTATATTTTTTTATCATATTTATTTCCCTGCTTAATTTGTTTAAATAAAATGCTTTTTGGGTTAATGCAAACAATCTAATATAACTGTTACATTTGACAGTTTTGACATATATCGTCATCATTAATCTATGGACGGCTCTCAAGGAATGTGTCTACTTCTCAACCAATACTCTGCTGTTGATGCCGCAGGACTTCAAATATTCTTAACTAAATCTTGTCACAGTTGGCAATAGGCTGCTGTATCAAATAATAAATTAATTATATTACAATAACAAACTGTTGTAAAAATAAAATTCTAAATCTAACTTCCCTTGAAAAATGAATCGCGTGGCGGTGAAGTACGTCTAGTTAGTTTAGAATAAATGCGCATGAGAAGTTCTGGCCAATCAACATGCACGCTATGGTCTTTTTACTGTTGTCTTTATTCTGGTCTCAGACAATGCCAGCCTCTTATTTTTAGGTTTGTTTTCTATGATCTTTATCCATGTCTTTTTCGAAGCTATTTGCTGTTTGTTGAAAAAAGGTCTACTTCTCGACAGCTGATATTGACACATGTGCAAACCATTGCAATCTGCGTTTCTCAATTCGTTCCTCAAGTGACCTGACTACTGCATCCTAAACGAATGGCTTAATGTCTATTAGAAACTATGAGAGCAACATATAGAACTTGTCTTAAGTATCGCATCTAAAAGACCTCAAGCTTAAAGATGTCAGAGTGTAATAGTATCCAAATCTTGGAGTTAAACAGAAGAAATATTTGCAAGATAAGCGTGGGAAAGAGGCGGAATTTACTCTTGATTGTAATACTCGTATGAGGTCCTCCTCTCCACACACAATATCTACTCCAAGCTCCTGCAGCCTGGCCGATTAGGCTTATTACTTCGGAGGTAGATGCCACTTCCATCTCTTATGCTAGTGATCCCAACTACTTGAACACTTGTTAATAACTCACGGAGCATCTGGTTCACACCCGTTAACTTTGACAGGTTCCTTTTAGCTTTTAAGGATATAAAGATCAAGTTAGTTAAGAAGAATCTGATATTTTGTCTTTAGTACCCTACCAATGCGAATGTATGTGTGTAGGAAAGTATACTTAGGATAAACTGGGAGGGTAGTAACTACCCGTATAAGAAAAACATCAATGATATGTGAAGTATGGATACACAATCTAGTCAGCTTTCGCTGAACACTGGGTAGGTATAGTACTCTCGTGTCACTACTGTTTTTTATTGAGTATATATCATTTACTATAAAAAACATGTAATTAATATTAAGTCAGCATTTCTGTTCCTCTAATATTGATATAAACCATCTATCGACTGTAAATTAAATGTCATAGCACCGTGATTAAATTTTCGTTCAACCACGGTTCAGGTGAATAAGATAAATAATTGTTTTTGAAAAATTTCCCCGCCAACACTAAATCAAACTCAATACAATTGTTTATGTTTCGGGCTCAATGTTGTGGCAATACTAGACAAAACTATAAATCAGCCTTTATCTGTTTCTACCTATTTGAATTCTCTGGTATTTTCGGTGAATGCATTGTCGACATCGGCCACGTGAAAACAGATATTTGTATAAGAAAAATCCGGCATGCCGTAGAGAGATTTATCATCGATCTTTTTACGTTATTGATTTACATTTTTATTTATTTACATTGGAGTTTGGATAAGGTTGTTATTGTAATCCTGTTATCCTTTTGTTGTATGTACATATAAAACTTTGGTTCAAAAACTTTAAAAAGGTATAACAATAAACAGTAATTTTATTGATAAGGATGTGTTAATTCTGTTAGCTGTTAGCTTAGCAGCTCTGTCTTAGCAGTTCTTAAAATTACATTTAAAATAGAAATATGTTCGTATTATTTTGTTATTTGGAAACAAATATCTGTTTCCAGAATCCTTCGGACTTTTTCTTCACAGCTACTGAACGATCTGTAATTAAATTCATACATAAATTCTATATAGTCTATTAAGGCTCTTTCAGTAATGCGTCATGCTTATTTGAATTTGTGTATCTTGATAAAATTTGAATATTTCAAAATTGTCTTGGCAAGACAGTAACAAATAAAGTGTAAAGACAAGAAAAATTGATGGAAAAATGTAAAAGTTACAATAGCATTCGATTAGGTTTTGTTGGTCATTATATTCATTAATAATTAATTACAGATATATTGCTGGTCGAGAAGGATATTCCATCAAAAACTGTTTGGATATGTGGAAGGAAGTATTGTCGACCATAACACCTTCGGTTTGGATGAACTCGATAAGACATACAGAGGAAATAATGGATAAATGGTGGAATCGTGAACATGTTTTGGGCAGATTAGAAATTAACAGTTTAGTGATTAAGTAGGACAGTGAGTTGGAAAGTCAAAGTGACTGAAGGAAACTTTCAGAATATGTGATAATGCTGTGCAATGCTGGAAATTCCTGAGACACAGTAATGAGAGTGGAAACAACTAAAGGTATGCACATAATTAACTGAATATAACTATAGAAAATCGTATTTTAGGGCCTGAAAGATTTGTGTGTACAGATAAGGTTGTAATTGTTCAAAATTAAACATGAGCATTAGGTTACAACGTATGAGGAGAGAATGAATAGTAACTGTTCTGTAGACATGGTAAATGCATTAGATAGAAATTCAGTGACTAATTTTATGAAGAATGGTGTACACAGATAGAAGCAGAAGAAATAAAATATACAGTGATATCAAGATGACTTGACAAGTAAACACCATCGAAGGAAACAATGACTAAACGTAAAAAGGTAAATATACTCTTGAATGAAAGTAAAATACATTTTTCAGATATACAATTATTAATAAGGCCTCCTACATAAAATACCACTACATAAAAAAACGCACCTAGAAACTCTACCTCATGAGTACCTCAAAACAAATCTAACCTACAAATTACTATACTTGTGTTCTTAATTGTAATTTTAAGTCCTTGGATAATATATGTATTTGGTGTACTATAATGTTAAAATAAATTATATTTGATAACATTTTTGTTAAATTATTTTATTTAGATTAGAATTCTCTTGTATGTCAAAGCCAAACTGAACTAAAACTCAGAGTTGATGAGGCAACATTTCAATGTTCCGACGTCACAAATATCCATGGCGCATTACTAAAAAAGCTTCGAATGGACCTTCCTGTATATTAGAATAAAAAAACAAGACAAAATCTGAATAAAATTCTAGTTCCGTTGCACCATAATCATCCAAATAATTAGTTTGAACGTATAAGATTATCTCCACATTGTTTTATTACCTATAATAAGGATTTACAGTTAACCTGGGTCAACACACACACACACAATTTAAACGAGCCAAATAGCTCCTTAAAACTTTTAATATGCGTGCGCGAGATATATTCTCATTTTCTCGTTTCGCTTGGTCTTTAAGAGCATCTTTATGACCTATAAAACGACATTTTTATCAAACCAAAAGGCTACGGTACCGCATAATTTATAATTTTTTCCTCGTTTATATACACTGGCCGTAATTAATTAAAAAAACTACAGATACCGGACATGGGAAATTATTATTTAATTTTGTTTTATTTATTTTTTATCGTTTATTACTATACATTCCTATTGGTTGCTTTATTATTGACGCCTTTCTTCGTTTTCTATGCCATCCGTTGTATTATCTGTCGTAACTAAAAACATTTACGGGTCTTATTTGAATATGTTAAACATATATAGGCGTGGTATGTTATTACAAATTATTTTAATATTAACCTGATACTTCTCATCGCCAGTCACAATAAGCCATAGAAATTTTTTTTGTCTGAGAAGAAATGAAGCGGAGATGATATAATAGTTCAAAATAATATTTTCAATTAATATTTCAATTCGTATGTATATTTTCTCCTCTTTTGAACACTTGATTAATCAACTGATTCTGAGTTCTTTGAGACTATGAACTGGATATTCGACCAATTAGACTTGCTATTCGTTGTCTTCAATCTTTTTTGCTCTTCCTTGTCGTTCCCTGTTATTGACATCAGCCACAGAACCATTTTTATTAAGTATTAATGAAAAGAAGTCAAACGATTGATAACTGACTGATCGCCTGCTCTTGTAAGTCTCGACGGGATCGAGTTATACTAAGCATAGGAATTCATGTACTTGGGATCAGTAATAATAGGAAGAAAGTGACATCTACTGCTCAAGTAATAAGCCCAATTGGTCAAGCTACAGAATCTTTTAGTTCTCTAAGATAGTGTATGTGGAAGAGACGAAATATTAAATATCATTCTTTTTTGAATATTAGTCCTGCCATACCTACGTTCGAAGCTATATCACTCCGAAACTTGAGTAATATTTCTACCCTAGATCATACTAAATATAAAGGCATTCGTTTAGGGTAGTATGCTTTGGACATGCCTATTGAATTAAAGGTCATGAAATACCCATAGAGTAATAGAGATGCAACTCAATAGGGGACTCTGGCGCAAAGTTTTGCAAGATTGGCAAGCAAAGATTGGTCAATTTAAATCTCCATTATAGGCACCTGTAAGAAAAATATTTTACTGTGAAGACATTTACTGGCTCATTAGTAATGTTTGGTACGTGACAGCCTTGACGTCATGTTTAATTCACCAATGAAATTTAAATAAAAAACAATTTTCTTCTAAAATAAATTTATTAACTAAAATTCAATATAATATAATATTTAAATATATATATATATATATATATATATATATATATATATATATATATATAATGTAAATTCTTCTACAAAATGTAAATACAATATAAAAATAACCATATCTATAAAATTGGTGCATTGCAAATCAAAATTATCTCTTCCGTCTTTTTCCTTTTTCATATTTGTTAAGTGCCATCAATTTAATAGGATCTATCAGAGTTCTGCTTTAATTTTCTTATACTGAAAGCAAATTTTGAGTCTTTCCCTCTTAATATACTGTTCGCCTGTTTTACTCAAAAGTATATAGCACACCTTGTTAGCACTTTTAATATTTTATCCCAAAGATCATTATGGAATGTACAATTGAAGGGTTTTAAATTTACTTTTTTTTTTAAACATAACTCAAAGACCTACTGACGGTATAATAAAACAATTTTGTTGGAGTCTGGGGCACGAGATATTGTCTTGCCTTTATAGAATCAGTCTCAATTTGTGGGTCTACTGATTTATTCATAATTGTATGTCACACTTAATTTCTTTTTACAAAAGTTTTACTAAATAACCTGAGATGTACACTATGGTAGAACGTAAAACTTTGTTTGCTCTTATAGTAACATCTGGACCGAAGACTGGAACTTAAATAAATACAAACAGAGATCAAAATAAATTATATAACAATCACTTACATTATAAGTGGCAAAATAAATAAACAAGATCTAAGTGTGCAAGATCTTGGTGTCGAGGTGGTCGGGTGACAGTCCGAGAAACATAAGGGCGAAATTAAATATATACATGAAAATATAGCAAGGGTCTGTGATTATGACGAAATATATTTCTAATAACGGGTAATATTGAAGCAAAACGTACGAGTAATTACCCGTATTATTACTAATTAATTATCAATTAACTGATTAATAATTAATTAAGATTTCGGATCATAGTACTGATAAATAATAGTATCGATAAAAAATTTACCGAATACTGATAATGGATGGTATTGATAATATTAATAAAATACAATGACAATGGTAGTCAATAGCAATGATGAAATAACCTGCACGGTTAACAATAATCTTAGTTCAATAACAGACAACAGACAATAACGATAAATGATAGCAATGGGAAACTATGCTAGGATGAAGGATGAAGTGTGCACACGGTAAGAAGGGAAGGTAACTCACGCCATACCAGTTTATACCCTAACACTAACAATAATGGACGTGAAATGAGACCAGGGGAAGCAGATCCACGTGATTCTGAGGTTTAGTAGCACTCACTAGGGTACAGCCAAATCTCTGATATATAAATAAGTAAATAAAAAAATACGTAAACAAGCACTGCTCTTGCAATTGAGCTCTCACTACTCCAGCTCCAGCTATGACGAACAAGTAATGCATACAAGGAAAAAAAGCCAAAGGCGACACGCTAGATACGCGGTCACCAAGAGCCAGCAGGAATCACTTTCGGTGGCGTTTATGTATGCTTCAAATTATCCATAGATCCTTACTACACATCAGTTACTTTGGCCAATTTGGCGTCAGTTTCTCGATTATAAAATAGTTATTATAATTTATAGTTACAGTTGCAACCAAAAAACTATTAAATTAATTTACCGTAATTTAAGAATTATTGGAAAGATAAAATAGATAATATAGATATATAGATAAATAATTATATAAATAGAGGATAATGAATAAGAGTATAATAAATAGAATAAATAAAGTATAATAAATAGAAAACTCATCTGTGGACATTTGATGAAACCAGGTTGGGCAGTATAAAACATAGTAAAATCAACTGAATAAATAAAAAGGTAGTGAATGAATGAAGTTCTCCCTTATGAAGTTCTAAAGTCCCTTGTACAGTTTAGGAAGAAATATCAACAACGTTGCCATTCATGGTAATCATGGTAATCAAGAAAATATAACAGATAAAATTCGCTTTTACACATGTATCATCAAGCAAAGCATAGAGACATTTTAATTGCTAATGGTTAATTTGTCTAAAGACAAAAAAAAACTCTATCTTTTGCGTCTACAGAAGATAACAATGATCATTAAAAAATCTTACTTTTGTATGTCAAAAAGTATTGTAAATCATTACATTACTCCGCAGCATTCTTAATAATTTATATGGCGACTGACATAACCTTACCACAGTTTATCTTACCATATTATTATTTTTTACGTCCTGTTCATATATACAAAAATGTGTTTATAAAATACATCACTAGTATTAACGATGGCCCATAATCAAAATAAAAAATCTGGAAAGGAACAACTATCTGAGTTATGTCAGTCTACGTAAGACGAAATATCCTCTGACAGGGCTTCTGAGATTCGAAACTCACTTTAAGAGGTGAACTTTACCCAGATAAACCCTAGTTGGTAAAAAAGGATGGTCCAAATTATAACTCGAAAACCAATTCGATATATAATCCGTATTAATTGTTTTTGTTTTTGCTTGAAACAACGGATATTTTCTTGGAAATTTAGTTTTTTATGTAGATGACAATATTTTAGGCTCTCTTTGTGAGAAGCCCCAAAATACAAATTTAATTTAAGCGTTTCAATATTAACTCCGTTTTTCTGTTCTTTATTGACAGTAGCCTTGGTAGCGTTACAATATCTCGCTTTAATATCTTGACCTCCAGAATAAAAAATCTATTGAATTTTAATTTAATTTTAGAAGTTTCCAGTCTGCATTGTTATTGAGTTAATTTTTATTGGACTTGTCATGCCACTATATGAACTAATTAACTTCATTTTTATTTTTTATTTAATAGAAATCTTGACTGGTATTGACTGTCTAAAAAACTAACAAAGTGGTGTAGTTATCTTGTTCATTAAATAGCTAAGGCTTACTTCTCCTGGTTTTCTTGAATCTAGCTTCGAGAGTAATATATTTAATATTTCATAAAGCTTTCATAAAGCCAATTTGGACATATGGGGTGCAAATATGGGGTTGCACTAAAATATCAAACTAACTAGTAATCCAACGCAGCCAAAACAAGGTTCTGATTAATTAATTCCCAATGCTCATAACTACGTAACCAACGAAGAACTGCAGTGCAACTGTACGCACAACATTACGTTAGCAATAAATTAATTTGCAAATTAAGATTGTTTAAGCACATCTAATGTAAGATATAATAAAAAAATATTAAATAAATATGGTCACTTACTGCTTCTAGTTTTCCTGTTATATAATAGTATTTTACAATACATAAAGAAACGTAACTTCCAGAAGATCATATTTCATATTTCTTAAATTTACTATATTAAAAATTTTATTTTTTTCAGTTAAAAAGGTTAAAAATCCTTCGCTCTGCAATCTCAACATCCTCTAGCTCCATTTCTAAACAGGTATTTCCTTCCTAAATAATGAACCCCTTTAATGACGATGAGCGGTGAGAGGTGGCTTCGACTTGTACAGCCGTTGGCTATAAAAATCCAAATCCATCATTGTTTAATATTACTCAAACTCTCGTTCGACTTCGACTGACTAGTATTATTACATCTTCATAGGTTTTTCCAATATCAAATAGTTCAATAGTATATTTCGAAAGAGACTTATGATTCCTCCATACGTTTTAAATACTATGACAGCTATCGATAACATCTATATATTTTTAATCATACATTTTGTGATTTATTTTATTTAAATTAGAAAATATGAGCAAGCAACTCGAAATAGCAAACAGTATTATTTACTGCATATATATCGTTATTCTAACGCTTTTATATCTTGTGCATTTAAAAAGTATTCTATGCATTTTTAAAAATTTATTACCGTCA
The DNA here is from genome assembly GCF_030347505.1 of Rhynchophorus ferrugineus. NCBI lineage: Eukaryota > Metazoa > Arthropoda > Insecta > Coleoptera > Curculionidae > Rhynchophorus > Rhynchophorus ferrugineus. The sequence goes on along the minus strand of NW_027472585.1, from coordinate 34,375,303 downwards.
TCTGTATGTATTTTATAGAAGTATAACATATCCGTACTGATAAAAACTAATCAGTAGAGCTATAGACAGAGATGCCTCGGAAAATAAACTTAAGGGCTGTTTTAAGTCTCTCTCTTAAAAATAGCGGTTATATATTATTCTTAATTGTTTATGCATCATTTCAACCAATAAAAATTGATTTTAAAATAGGCATAAACATACCTATAAAAGAAAGTAATGGAGGCTATATATAAGAACGAAAATAGTGTGCAAGTGCAAGAACTGTTATGTTAAAATCCACTTGACAACATAAGCAGTCGAATTGTAATGACTGTAGATCAGAGTTATGTAAAAGAAAAACAGTTATCGGACCGACGAAAATAATTCTAACTAAAATAATTGTTTTAATTGCAAATATTAAGATATAAAAGACAACCCTCGTATACTATTAAAGTGAAGATAATAAATAAAATTGATTTATCTTACATATTACTGGCTTTATAGATGTTATTGACGGTGTAATACTCCATCAGACATCACTAAAGCCATATATATTAAAATTGTAAAACATTGTTTCTTTGTCGACATGAATGAATATAAGAGTCATTTCCTTTGACGTTCGCATTTAAGATCTCCGTACAGCCATACGCAATGCGTCAAATTTTCGAACGGAATTGACGGCTTTTCGCGTTAATTATCACCTCGACGAAGCAAACATTGAACAAGTTGCATGCGGACGGAGTTTTCGATTACAAGTTGATGGCACTTAGATGGGTTTTAACGCCGTACACCTTTTGTTTTACGGGCCGTTTTTACTGTTAATCCGCCTGCGCTGGACCACTTCTGCATCAGCGAGGTAGTAACCGAAGGTAAATTATACCCGTATAATGTTTTATTAACACAATAACGTGAACGGCATGAGTAGAAAAAGTTATCGTAAACAACTTTGCTGGATGATGCTTTTTGTTTTCGCCGCTTCCTGGAACGGTTGGTATAAATGAGGCGGATCAATTGATGTTGGAGTTTCAGCGGATTATAATTCTCAGTTATTAGATCTATTGGATTGAGGTTTATAATTCATTTAAGGAAATTACAATGCACTTTACGGTATTATGCTAAATATGTAGAGAATAGAAAGAACTAGACAAGAAAGTGAGAAAATAATTTAAAAGGAATTTAGTGAGAAATATTGTTATGATATGCATTAATCAAACTATACAGTTTTCTTCGAATTTTTCCCATATTTTTGGCAACTTTTTCGAAAGAAGGACGTCGTTTTTGCAGCAATTTATTTCGTAATTCAGTATTTCGAAAATGTGTGCCAGATAGGCATTCTTCATCAGTTTGTACTGGTGATAATCAGAAGGCGCTAGACTAAGAGCGTCCATGCCTCTCCCAGATTCACCTCAACCCAAAGCTTAGAAATATAATAGTAGGTCCATTCTAGTTCATCGCCAGTTGAAATACGCCACAGAAAGCTCTTCTTTTTTTTGAATTCTTCCCTTACAATTCATTGCCTTAGAAAGTGTCTCGTCTTCCAGACCTTTCTTTGCTATTGATATGAAAATGATGACTTTCGACTCGTTGAAACCTATAATTGTAATATGACGGAGTAGTATCACCTAAGTCGCTAAAAGTATTTAATGGGTATCGGTAGCAAATGTCCTGAAATGAAACAACCATAATATTGAATTTCCAAAATGAAGTATTGACCGTAAGAGTATACCATGATTAGTGTGTACGTTGAATAACTCAATAATATGAAACAGAAAATGATTTTTCTAAGTAATGAAATAATAAGGAAATAATGTCAACTTTATGTTTAAACATTTGTGAAAATCCATTTTTTTATATTTTTTAAAATTAAGAATATTCCCATAAGAGGATTTTTCAAACCAGTTTAGTTGTGCTGAATCTAAACCTTGTCATCTAAAGACAAAAGTTTAAGGGCGCTTTTCTAGAAACTACATTTTTCGGGATACTGACGTTGACACGATATCTCATGTTCTACAGAACCCATTTACTCGAAATTTGGCGTGAGCCATCTCTATGCATTTTTCTGTCGCATCGATTATTTTCATCGATAACTTTTTTTTAATTGTACATTTTATAGCTTGTTTTATTTAATTTAGAAAAATGGGCAAGCAACTCGAAGTAGCAAACAGTTGTTTATTATGTATTTATCACTATTCTATCTTTTTAATTTTAAAAGCTTGAGAATATTTCCATACGAGGATTTCAATAATAATACATATAATAATAACATTAATAATTATAACGATATCTTATGTTCTACTGAACCCATTTACTCGAAATTTGGCGTGAGCCACCTTTATTCATTCTTCTGTCGCATCCATTATATAAAAAAAATCGATTATTTTTCAAATTTCTAGGCTAGAAAACCCCTCTAAATATTGTATACAAGAATACTTAGCATTTTATAATGTATTAATTTTATAATAACTATGTATATTCTTCATTAATATTAATGAGCAGATCAATGAAAACTAGTCTAGTATAGCCTTTTTTGTGGAATTATTGTGGAATATCACCGGTTCAGGTAATCCCTAAGATTATTCAATTATCAAAACCATTTTCTACTTGATTTATCAGTTGGAGTTTTGTTCCTATAAACTAAATGTATCCAATGGGTACATTCGGCGATTCTCAACCACTGTTTTTGTTGGGATACACCTTGCATTATACAAGAAAGTTTTTTAACATAATATTTTGGCAGCATATTTCAGGCATCTGACGCACACAACACGATACACACAGAGCGTGTAAAAATGCAAGGCAGAGTAGTTGAAAATCATTGGTACCTCTTCATCAAACTTGAAGATTTGAGAAACTTGCCAATTTTTGCTCATCATTAATTTTATTTCAGAAAATATCAAGCCTAGTATAAAAACTGATTTTGGACGACTTTCACATTGACAAAGGATGATTGAAGGCTTTACTACCATTATAATAATTTATATTTTAACATAATTCTCACGTCACTATAAACAAAACAAATTCGGTTTAAATGAAAAATGTTCAGAAGGAGATTTTGGTTAAAAATATAAATATTTTTATTGGAAATGTAGACTTGTTGCTAAAGGTGAAAATATAAATAGTGCTCTTGATAATCGATGATATTATTAGATCAATGGATTTAGCATTAAATTAGGTCAGCTACCTCTCCGTATAATGCACTCTTATCTTGATTATATATACCAATTTTCACTGAGGCGTCATTTTCAAATTTTATTAAACAAAACAAATTGTAACTAAATGGTAAGATGTTCTAAAGGAGATTTTAGTTAAAAACATCAACATTTTTCATTGGAAACATATAATGGCACCCGACAGTTTTTATTGAAGGCTCTAAATATGAATAGTCCCCTTGGTAATTCATATTATTATGATATCAATGGGCTTAGCATTAAATTGGGACACGTGCTGCTTTCTATAGTGCATTCTCAACATACAATATACATTTCTTCCATTCCTCTCCTATTGTCTTAACTATAATTGATTTTAAAAGGTTTTTTAATGTTAGGAACTTATTTGATAAACATTAAATCAAGCACAAGTCCTCAGCGTTCCAGACAGCGAACAATAAATAAAATTGGCGGCTTGGTTGACGCAGCTGTAAAGGCGACAGGACGATCCTCCTACTTTTTCCATTGTCGCGAGTTCGAATCCTGCTGGGGCATGCATGTAGTTTATGTTTGTGATTATAATTGTAAATATCTCTATGGGCAACAGTGGAAAATCGGAGAAGAAATAACCATCCCAGTCACGCTAATGACCTGGCTGGGTAAGATTGGATATCTTCTGGGATGGTCTTTAACTTGGTTACTGGTCAGTCGGTAGATTTAATGCCGATAACCGTGGTTAGGAGCCCACGTTAAGCAGTAGGTCCAGGCCAGATAAATCCTCGTTAGTAAAAAGTTTTAAATATTTATTAAAATAGAAAAATAGTTCTGGGCCACACCCATCTATACCATAATAAAGTGATCGAAACAGGCTCTTAACACAGAACTCACTCAAATGTTTAAATTTATTTAATTGCTTTAAAATCAAGTTGAATTCTAGAAGCAGTTTTCTGATTTAAGGAATGACCCTCGAAAAGTAGCTAAGAAAAAATAACATGTAAAAAGATGTAGTGACGTAATGGTAAAGCCAAACGAAATAAATTTACAATAATAACACTAGTAAACTTAAGTACAGTAATCCATAGCATTATAGTTCAATTTTCACTACACACATTGTAATTTTAACACTAACACATTAAAATTTAACCAATTCTCCTAAAATTCAAATTTAAACGCTTTGTATCGATTATGTTTTTCTTACTGTTTCTTGACTATAACCTTGACGGTATTACCTCACCTTAATATCTTGACCTCTGGCAAAAAATTAGCTTTAGTTTCGTTAATTTTATTTCGTCTTTGTACGTCTTAACTTCGCAGTATTCAAATGAATAAGTTTTTGTAAGGCTTGTCGTTAAATTATAACGATTTAACTGATTTTAGTATTACAATTCGCTGGCTCTAAATGAAACCTGGCTATTATACTATGGAGGAGATCTTTCATTGTTTAATATAATTCCATTAAACAATACTAGATCTTTGCTTAGATATTATAACGATATTTATGATATTAATAGAATGTTAATGTTACAAACTGTAATAAAATAGTAGGTTAAATACAAACATTTCAAAATTATTGTTGATAACTATTCACTCAATTTTAATTTGCAATCATTAAATAATCGACGTTAAAAATAAAAACTTTCCTTTCTTCTAGTTAATTTTAATAGATTACAGACATCTATTTTATAAATGAACATGTTGGGCATATGTCGGTTTTTATTATTTTTTTCTCTGGTTTCCTTTGGAACCCCCTTGGAAATATTTTGATTTTGATCTACATAATATCAAATTTCATATTACAAAACAAAAAAAGCTCCGACGAGAAAGAAACGAATGAAACCACAACATATTAATAGTTTAAATTAATTAATATTGATATTTTCATAAATTAATATTAAAATTTAAATTAATAATTTGTATATTAAAATAGTACGAGGCATATTTTCTTTATAATATTAATAATATATCCTAAATAATTATAATATTAGTAAAACTATCAACAAACAAAACACCAAATAATAATAGTAGGGACTCGCCAATATTATTTTAAAGTTATATGTTGTTTCATCTGTAATAAGAATAATATATGCCGGCTTGGTTGGCGCAATGGTAAAGGCGACAGAACGGTCCACCTACTGTTGCGATAGTCGCGGGTTCGACTCCTGCTGGGCCATGGTCATAAATTTATGTTTGTGATTGTTTAATATTTGTGATTGTCCTAGGCAAATCTGACTAGGAAACTGACCCCGGTCGCGTCAGTAACCAGGCTGGGTAAGACCGCAAGTCTTCTGGTATGATTTCTAAGCTGTACAGAACAGAGACAGGCTTAATACGAGTACCGTGGTTCGGAGCCTACGTTAAGCTGTAGGTTCAGTCCAGATAAACCCTCGTTGGTAAAAAAGGAGAGTTTAAAATATAACAAAAAAATAAGGCAAGAATATTTTTAAAAAGTGTCTATATTTAAAGTACTAAATGCTAAAACAATTTACGTTGTACGGACAATTAATAATATACAAATTAACTAAGGACTACTTTGGTTTTTTTTATTTATTGTTAGCGAGAGCTAGTTTTTCTATAAACTTACTACTCCTGCTGTAATAGTGAAAAAAATTATTTATATTGATATGATTATTAAAATGTAATTTTTTAATCAATACGTCATTAATTAAGATTGTTAAAACATATCATGCTATGAAAATAATTTTGCCTTATACTGTTTTATATCGATGGCGACCTGGTAGCGCTGTGACCGCTACGAGACGTTCCCCCTCCTGAAGCTTTATAGTGCATATATTCAAATGCTGAACATGGAATCAATCATGGCAAAAAGTAAAAAAAATATACCAGACTCTATTTAATTTACAATGAAATGTGTGTATAGTGTTACAAATATTCTGGATATTTTTAATGTTCAAAAAATAATATTAGTATTCCATAAAAAATCTACATAGTCTTTTCCAAGAGTTCTTGATTTAATATGAATATTGCCTTTTAACAATATCGACTTTTATTAATATCTCTAATTTGAATCCACTATAGAATGCCAATTATTCTACTCAATGTGTTTAAACATATATGTCCTTTTCAATTTTTATCTGAATTAAGGTCAATTTATTTTTCAAAATATTTATATATAACTCAAATATTAATCATATATATCAAAATCTGTAAATAAGTGTACATAGCCTTGTTAGATATAGCAGGATCAACAATCAACTTCTGTAGCTGCTATTTTGTTATGCCTAACTATTTTAAATCGATGTTATTTTCCTGGTTTTCAATACATTTTATTCATTAATAGTTACACCTCCAACAGATCATTATATATTAGCCGCTTACGGTTTATTCATATATAAATATTAATATATTAAATAGTATTCCTTATTATTATAGCCAACTATATCATTTAAATTTCAAGTAAACTATTCTTTGTTGGATTTACTTGGTTAACCAAGTCTAGTTGAGAGATACTTGGGGTAATATAGGTGGACAAGCAGTCTGCATTTGTGTATCTTGGTAGTTAATGAAATCAAAGCTGACGAGAATATTGTCCTTTTTGTCATCCTGTTTTAACATACGAGGAGTTGCAACCTCTTTCGATGATTATTTCAGTGTTACCAACCTGTAATGCTAGCTAATTTCAGGAATATATAATATTATTGTGCCATTTAGTGTTTTTTAAAGCTATTTTCGCGAGGAAGGCTATTTTACATAAACAAAAAATTTAACATGTCATCATTCCAGATGTTGGATATAAAAACCAAACAGATCAAGTTATACAAAACGATTAAAACATATTAAACATATTAAAATCAAAATCATGTTCAAAAAAAAAACTTGGAGGCAATATTTATTTTTAAAAACAGTCCATATTTAATAGTATAATCACTCAATTTGATTAACACTTTACAACTAAATAAATTAGCATTAGACGTTCTTAATAGAACTATATGAACTGAAACTCTTCAGTTTCTATTAAAACTAAAATATCTACGTATGAGAATCTGGTCATATTTATTCAAAGGTCTAGTAGACGCCACAAACCCAACATGCATAATTTATAAATTAAAAACAATAAAATATTTGCCGCAGATGCCCCTACATTATCAAGATTTATTTAAATGTCCCCTCATTAGGAATTCATTTTTGCCAAGCGAAGGTTCTGATAAATCGTGGATATCCTCTTTCAGCTAATCTCGCAGATGTATCAAGCTAATAATTATGATGCATGCTTTTGCTTGTAGTTTTGCTCCTGTTGCAGCCACGATTTTGTTGATTATTCATTTCGCTGCGTTCGGATATCCCTCGCAGGCTAGCACTGTTATAAAGTAGATGGTTGTCAGTTAAGGCATTATTAAGGATTTTATGGTTTGGAGTTAATTGAAACTTCTTAAATAAAGTGTATTTAAATGGAATTATTTACAAACATATATTCTGCTTGGTGCAAATATTGATAATATTTATTTAATTTTATTAATTTAATTTAATTTTAATATTTTTATTTAATTTGGAATATGAAAATGTTTTAACATCCAGGCATCTAAAATATTTACTTAGATTTATTTATATTGAAAAAGAAACTATGCTATTTGAAAAAGAACTCTATGCCATTTTTATATTATACGAGCAAGTTAATTCATAGCCACTCAATTTGATATAGTTAGCTCCCTAATTGGTTAATTATATCCATTTTATTTTCCTTTTATAATCACTAACTACAGTTAATATAATCCTACAATTTTATATTTGAATCTGATTTTAAAAATTATTCTTTTGCTCTACATACATAAGTGACCCTTAATCAAGGCGTCGATGATGACATAGCACTTAATTTTGGTAATTCTGAAGAATGGCTATGTTGTATTTATAAGTTACTAGCGACCCGCCCCGGCTTCGCACGGGTGCAATGCTGATACTAAATTAAATACACTACAGAAAAAATATGAACGTTGTATATAAAAACATAGCGGCCCGCTCCGACTTTGCACGGGCATAAAATATATATGCCTATGTCACTCAATGAAAACATGATTAAAATCGATCCAGTATTTTTGGTTCATTCATTACTGCCCTTGGCCTGCACGCATTAAATTTGGAGTAAAACAATTCCTCTTCCCCTATACTTACCATGAAGATTTCCTGCTATCTTTGGAATATCTAAATTCATACAATTATTATTACATTACACATTTTTAAACGCAAATTTTAAATTTGTAATATCTCCGAAATTATTTGTTTAATTTACATGCTGTAAGGAACCATATTGATCTATATTAATTGCACACTGTATTTAAGGTACTTAATTCGATAAGGATTAATGCCGTATTGCTTAAAATAGCTTCGTAAATAAGCCATTTTCTCACGTAAAAAGTAAACAATAAAAATGGTTAATGTGGGTTATCCCTAAAAGATAAACATATACCATCGCAGATTTTTTGTAGACCTTTTTATGGTGTACAATACTGTAGTACATTAATTTGATCTAACTCGTAGGGTTAGGCAGCGTTTTTGCTAATTGCTAAATAAGCCTAAAAAAATAGGTTAATTTACGACATCACGTTAGAAACCTCTAAAATTAGCAATGTTGCCTTAGTATATTATGCATGTATTATACATATAAACCTTCCTCTTGAATCACTTTATCTATTGAAAAAAACCGCATCAAAATCCGTTGCGTAGTTTTAAAGATTTAAGCGCACATAGGGATATAGGGACAGAAAAGGCGACTTTGTTTTATACTATGTAGTGATACACTACATATAAATACAATACGTCCAACGGGATCTAAGAATTGACTTATATAGCAGCATTGTTATCTTCAGATAATTCTGATATACGCCGGATAACCCCATGGATGATTTATTTCAATTTGTTTATGTTTTGTGAATATATTTTCTTCTTCATGTTAAGCATGGATTCAAATGCATTCAATAAGTATGACTTTCTTGACATTATGTATGTCACATGAGTTGATTTTGTCTTTTGTGCTTTTAAACACCATGCTTTCAGCTCAATTCAGTATTAGTAGTAGTAAGTATTTTATTTATATGAAGTTGGAGAGTTGCATATTGCCATGGTAGTTATTTTTTAAACCAGTATGTTAGCTGTATATATAGAAGATACAATAACCTCCACTAACTAAGTTAGTGGAAGAGTTGATGGTTTCATCTCTTGCCAGAGAAAAAAGTTAATGTTTTGTGTATTGTATTGTGACTGGTGATGAAAACTAGTTCTATTACGATAATCCTAGCTGTAAAAGGCATGGGTTAGTCTAGGCAAGCCGTCCAAATCGAAACCAAAGCGGAATTATCATGGTCATAAAGACAATTCAATAAACTGAACCACATATTATTTCAAAAAACGCCAGCAATAGCGACTAACACACGTAAAGTCTTCCTTTTACCTGACGACGCTTCTAAATGATGTAGATAATTTACTTTTCCATCGCTGGTACATGTTTTTGAAATCCTGAAGAAGTGAGAAAATGGACCGATGGTTGCTAAACCATCACCGTTCTTTCGACAAGGTATATTACCATAAAAATGAGAAAAATTATATGAAAGTATGGAAAATATTTTGATTAATACATAAAGTACCAAATTTTCTTCAATAAATACTTTTAAAGAGAAAAATATCCGAATATTTTACCAAAGTACCAAATGCACATATCTCATTATTTCTTTTATGTCTTCAGTGTCTTCAGGCAGAAAACTACCTTCGCTAGAGGGCAGTTTCCAGAGAGTATACTGACTTGAACTACTATAACTGGAAACAGGGAAAAAAGTGATGGTTTTCTCGGAGCTTCTTTATGCAAGCCGTTATGAAATCACGTCCAGCGCTCTGCTTTAGTTTGCCACAATATCCAATTTTTATGTAAATATGGTGAGAATCAGTATTACTCCAATGATACATAAATAATACATGGAATCCATCAAGCTATACGTGAAACAAACCCTCAGATGACAAATTGATTATTTATACAAATTGATTTCATAAATATTCAGTTGTATTCTTCCGAATAAAGGAATTGTTAAATCATTTATTTATTACATTGTTACTAGTCGTTGTCGACTAACCTACAATTTCTCTTAATACTAACTTAAATCTAGATAAATATCTAAGACCCATAGTGTTTGCTGCTGTCTTTCTATTAATTGCACTTCACTACGCCATACTACATCGGATCAAATGGTTTGATTATTTCGAGTCTGTGACCTGTTCTGGCGTTACTCAAGAGTTGTTATACTTCGATATTGACATGAGGATGAAGTCTCTCCTCATGTATCCACGCATTTTTCCTTATTTCCCTATTATATTTGGTGTAAGTAATCAGTCCTATAGTATCTTGATGCACTTATAATAATTTATTCTGGAAATCTTGTCATGTATTTATATTACTTTTCGTGAAGCGCCCCTATAAGTGAATTTCGTATGCCCATATAAGTTTAAATACTTGCTTGTATAATAGCAATTTATTATGTACTGATAATTACGATTTTCTTACGGTTAACTAATAAATTTTCCAATATTTGAAGTCCAGTTCTTTCTTTATCTTTTTTACATGTTCCTTCCAGCGAGGTTTAACATGAAGATTCATTCTGAGATACTTGACGTTGTTGCTATATGGAATGATAACATTATTTGTTATTGGTACTTGTAGTTTCTACTTGTAATTTACTTTCGTTAATTTTTATTTTACAGGATTGTGTCGAATTATTTATATTGTCACTTGCGTGTTGTAATAATTCTCATATGGCTTCTTCGCTATTGACTCCGAGAAAAAAATCGCAGATCATGAGCAAATGTGGTCATCCTAATATTTTCCATTTGTAATATTTCACATATATAGAGTAGGTAAGCGAGTAGAAGTTGCTCCTAATACACTTCCTTGTGGTATATTTGCTTTAGCTTCTTTTATGTAAAGTAGGTTTTCTATTTTTTTTTAATAGTTCAATATGTTGTTTCGGTAACATATTTTCCTGTAGCTTATGAACAAGCGTATGAACATTGCCATATCTTATCGACAGATTGTGCTATATCTAAGAACATAATATGTTAATTGAAAAGTCCCCGGCCTATCATAGTTAAACACATTTTTTTGCCAAAATTCGTGAATGATAGATATGATTTACACGTTCAGTTGATATCTTCAGAGTGTTTGCTATTATATTCAATTTCAATTTACGGTCATTCAAAATCATTTTGTGGATTTTTCAAATATTTTCGTCGGTAACAACCTCTTTTGGGAGTCCACTGCGTTCGCAGTCTTCGGTGCTTATTTCACCATATCTAAACTTAGCATTCCAATCGTTGATGGTTGATTTTCGTGGGGCAGTGTCCGGTTTTGCTTCAACTGTATTTTTTCCCTTCAAAAAGCAATATTTTATCAACTCGCGAAATTCCTTTTTATCCATTTCTTTCCCAGTAACAAAAGTTGCTTTACTCAAAATATTATAATTCACAATCTAATGATCCGACAGCGGTCAAATTTATACACGCATCTTTTGAGGGTTAGGGCTAACTAAAAAATGTATAACATATGGATTTAATTCCAATATTGTCAGGGAAACTTTTCAATTGACCTGTTATAATATATACTCATAAATTCTAATTGTTATCAAAGCTTCGCTATAATTTGTTAATTTCATCGACTACCAGTTACAAAGCTAGTGTTTTGTTATTTTTTTCTGAATTTCATTAAATTTTAATAGTAAAAAACATAACTGTAGAATTATCAGAAAATAAACATAATCAGATGTAAATTATTGTAATGCCCATACGCAGAAGAAAACAATCACTAGTTATTACAAACTAAAAATTTAGGATATTTTAAAATGCCTTCATATTTTTTCTTTATTTTCTATGACCATTTATAATAGTTAATGCTTTAAATTGTATTGCTCTACATAAAGCAACTTTACGGCCTTTATGAAAATGCATTACCTGCTAATTTCGTAATTTACGACAAACGCCATCCCGTCCGGAACATTTTCACCGTATATTTTTGTAACTAAACCGGAATATTTTCGTTCATTTATAATATTATTTAGAAGATGCCACGCTAACAAGCCGCTCTGTTTATCTTTAATATAAAATAAATTAAAACAAATTCGGGGGCCATATGCACGGGCACCGAATCCGTTCAATACAAATATAGAAAACGTGCACATTTATTGGAATAACAATTAATCAAAAGGGGGACGGAGGGGGTGTCGGCGCTAGTCCGAACCGGGCACCGGAGCAATCCCGAAAAAACATCTACTTTACAATTAGTTTTGATTTATAGAAATAGTTATTTATGATTTATTTTGTTTCGCCTGTTATTTTATTTAAATGCTTCAGTCGGAATGTACAATGTGGTAGCGATTTTTTTTGGGTGCTTTTGATGATGTGTGGTTTTTTGTGACATTCCAATTAGTTTGTGGTTAGCAATATTTTTATTTCGTTGCGCCTTGGATTACTATAATGGATGGGTATTTTGTTACTTTAATTTTGATAATACTTTTCAAACTAAATAAGTATATAATTCTAGTTATATTTTCTTTATTAATACTAAAAAAATAACAGGCTATGACTTAATAGCAAGACAATTATTGCAAACACTACCAAGAAGGAGAATTATAAAAGTCACCAACTTGATCAACGTAAATTTTCTACTAAAGTATGTCCTAGATGTTTGGAAGGTGGATAAAATGATCATTATATCTTATTAACTGATCCAACCTGGAAAATCTATGGACCTATCTTACTACTACCAGTAATATCGAAGATATTTGATAAACTCTCGTTGAAAATAATAAAACTGATTATGGAAAGAAAAACTTAAACACCAGTTCGGGTTTATTAACGAACATTAAATAATTGATCGCATGCATAGAATAACAGATGTTATTGAAAAAGGCTATGAAGGTTAAAAGGTATGTTCAGCTAACAGGTCAATGGAAAAGTCCCCGGCCTGACATATAAATGGCGCTACTAGAATTAAATAAATCCATATGTTTTTTAGTTAGCCCTAACCCTCAAAATATGCGTGAATAAATTTAATAGCTGTCGAATTATAGCATTGTGATTGAAGCAACTTTTGTTATTATGAAAAAAATTGATAAAAAGTACTAATAAATGTTACTAGATCAAGAGTAAAGTAACAAGAGAACAACACATACATGCAATGAACATTTAGTGCTCATTAGGGGAGTGAAAAAAACTAAATACAAAGGAAATACATCAATATTATGCGAAAATACACAATTGGATAATTCGCAGTCTCGCAAAACGCCATTCTTCATTCTTGGTTGTTTTCATTTCGATGTTCAAGAGGAGTCTCGTCCTCACTGGACATAGTTGAAAAATCATAAAATTCAACTCTCAATAAAATTCTTCTACATACTCTTGCAGAAGTAGGCCGGCATACATTATCTTGTTACATTCTTCGGGAACTAAACATACAACATGAAGCAAACAAGATATCTCATGTTCGCTGATAATAACGCTATATTTGCTAATACAAATGTTGAGGCACTTCTCTGTATGGCTGTGAGGCTTGTTGCTATCTGATTTGTATTTTTCAGAAATCCCTACAGCGTTAAAATTATGATTTTACCAAAAATTATCGCTTAAAAACAAAAAAAAATGAAATTAATTTTTCACAAAGCCAGACTAAACCAACTGTTTAATATGGACTATCAACCACGATCATCATCAATAAGCTTACTGACTAACTACCAGCTTAGTGATAATAAGTCTTATCCAGTCTGAAATTATGTTGCACACATGTCTCAAAAAACGATAATAGCTTCGTTACATATGAAGCTCTAGAATACAACCATACCTGTGTCACGATCATTGCGGTAAACCCAAGCTACCTCTACAGTGATGTAACAAAACACAATCATTTTAAAAGCTGCACCCAAATGTTCTTTTTGTTCCATTGTAAGCGAATAATGTACCCATTGTGCACCCAATTTTATTACCATCAGTGTTTATCCATTTCTGTAAAATAATTGAATAATGGACACTGTGATCTGTCTATATGGTTTACCAAGCCACTCGCTCAAAGAATGGATATTTCAATGTTTATCTTCGAATGATATAAATAATTATTCCAGAATCATGTGATATTAGTAACCACGTAAAATCAGATCTCTTCTGGCAATGCCAAAAATCATTCTTCAAAGTCCACTTTAAAGTGAAATAATTAATGTAAGAGAATAACGTTGTTGACAAATTACATAGAGGGCACATGATGATTCATCTCATGATTAAGACTCATCACAGATTGAAACTCTGGGGTGTACCCTTTTTGAATACAGGTTTATTTTCGTTAAAATTGCCACCTTGGCTGGGACTATATGAGTATTAAAGATATATATGTGTATGTGTGGGTGTGTGTGTGTATTAGAGATAGTTTATTGACGAATATTATTTTCAATTACTATTGTATTACCTTGTAGATTTTCAGAACAGTGGCCATTATAATGATTGGTAGCATGTCTGTACTTTATTTGCCAAGAAATAAAAGTATCTTTGTATAAAATAATAAGCAAAAACCTAAAAAAATTTAATTTAGCATTATATATAAAAAGTTATTTTAGATTATGAGGGCGATTAATAGTGTTATTTTTATTCTGAAACAAATTATACACTGAAATTAATAAATGTAAGAAAACACCGTTATTGAGGAATTACATACAGGGCACCTGATGTTGTAAAGTCATCACAGATTTAAATGAGGTATACACACTTACGATATAGGGGCTAGCTTGACAGTGAAACACACAGTATTTTAAAATCCCTGGATCTTGTTAACGTAGTTTATAGACGGATTTTATTGCAATCAGCATAGTAGTATACCGTATATTGCCAAGGCAGTGACCATTATACTGCTTGGTTCAATGTTTGTAATTTATTTACTAAGAATTAAAAGTATTTGTTACATACAAACAATAAGCTAAAACGAGGTAATTTTATACTATGAGGGTGATTTATAGTGTTATTTTCATTCTGAAACAAATAATTAAAAATGTATACTATGTAAAAACAAAGATATGTAATAAAATATAAAATATAATTGCGCATGTCTATGCATAGAGGTATTTAAAAACATTACCTGATATGGCCACCATGAAGAATTCCAGAGCCCCAACTATGCTTTCTTGATCTATTAAGCTTGGCCATTAAAGCGAATATGCGTCGGGGACACTTTAAGATTTACGTTTTTCAGCGAGACTCAGTGGTATTTCCGGAATGTCTTAGCACACGGGCGAAAAACAACATTCCCAGTCATTTGGGATTTTTAGTCTAAAATTACACGTCAACTTTGGTATACGGTTACCGGGCGTCATCAAATACATCGAAGCCTTAACGAACATAATAGTAGATGGTTTTATTAAAATAATAAATTTAAATTAGGGAGAATCCATGCCAAATAAAAATAGAACGACATCTTGATATCCGAAAGAAACCAGCGTAGTAACGGGGGTATCGGTGCCTTTACGGATCGTGTTTCATTTCATTATGCATTTCAAGACGAGACGCTTACTAATCACAACCGGTTTTTTACCGACATTACACTTCATTAATGATTGAAAGCATTTTTATCTGAAAAATATTACGCAAACAAAGAGAGTAATGTATCATATTCATAATATATAATACTAGTTGTTAGATAAAGTACAGTTGAACGCTTGCCAAAATGTTTGTAAAAACAATTTTTCAATGATGAACATTAAATTCGCACAATATAAAAATTATATTTTAGTAAAATAATATATGCAGGGCTAATTTTAAACCCAGGGCATAAAATAAGATTTATATTTAATAAAACAATATAAAATAATCTAACATCTCAAATAAATATAAACAGACCTCAAATTTTTGTTTATTAATCTCCTGGAACGTCAACAATCTGCCCGTGGGCAATAAGTATATTTATATGATTTCAGTTAAATAATGTAACCATCCTGACTTGTAGAAGATCACTTCAGGAAGTGATCTACTTTATAACTTATAATCTAAATCTTATTCTAGATAATATTGTAACTTATTTTAAAGTCTCTCTATGGATAGATTTTGTCTCTTTTGCTTTGATACGCCACGTTTTCAATCACAATTCGACTTTGTTAAGATGAAGTTGGAGGTTTCTTGTGACTGATATTGAATCCTCGTGTGATGATAAAACCGCTGCATCATCAGCATATGTCTTGAAGTCGGTAGGTCAGCTGTATACAATAGATATAGCAGTGGGTCAAGAACACTGCCCTGCGGAACACCCGAATATATTGAGTGTAGGTCAGTGTATTCGTCACACTGGTTGACAATAAAATTCCTGTCTGTGAGATACGATTTCAGCAGTTGAAAGTGCGTATGGGACAAAAAGATATCGAAATAAGTAATATAACAACTACTTATTCAATAAATGCCAACATAAACAATTTGCTTTATCTGCAATGCGATTAACGGAAGCAAACGCAAGAGATCCGGCCATTAGGGTTAGTAGTAATCGCTAGGGTAAAAGTAAAGTCTTCAATACATAAATAAATGCTCGTAAATAAATAAATAACTCTGTTGGAGTTGTGCACTCACTTCTCCTAACTTCATCTTTTATGAATGTGAAATGCGTATAAGGGAAAAACCACAGGCCAGAGGAAATACGCTAGATACCCTGTCACAAAGAGCCAGCAGGAACCACATTTGGTGGCGTTTATTGATGCTCCAGATCGTCAGTAAACCATAATTACAACATATAGCCAACAAACAAATAATGGGTAATATCGAAATTAGCGACAATTGATAATAGAGGTAATTTATAGCAATGATAAATTATGCTGTGATGAAGTATGACATGTACATACGGTACGAATACTAACAATAATGGGCGTGCAATGAGATCAAAGAAAGCAACACGCGAGATCCTGCCACTAAGGTTAGTAGGCTTCGCTAGGATTAAGCTAATAACTAATATCAATAACTCAAATTAATAAATAAGCACTACTCTGGTGATCTTGTGTGCTCATTTCTTCAGCTCCAGCTATGATGAACGTGCAATGAATATAAGGGAAAAAGCTAAAGGCCACACGCTAGATATGCATTTATGTATGCTTCATGTTATCCATAGATCATAACTACACATCAGTACCTTTGGCCACTTTGGCGTTAGTCTCTGAGTAAATAAAATAGTTATACAATTTGCCGTTCCTTAAGGACCTATGAATACAGCCTGACCAACTAATTTTGCGTCGTTGCTAAACCGACGCCAGTCACTCTTCCAAGATGCAATTTCTAAGTCTATTAAAATGTAGGTTTGTAGTCCCTATCCGACACCTACTTATCATTTACCAGTTATTTAATCACATGAGATAAAAAGAAAAGAGTTTTATTTCAAACTACAAGAGTTAAATTGGTTTCAATAACCATTTTAAGGATTCTAAAACCAGGACTGACGCCAGAAGAGTGTATTTAAAGGTATAGGGCAATTTTAGTGACTGCGCATTGAATTCCTTCTAATATAGCTTTATCGCCGGAATGAAATTTTATTGGCCAGTATCGCAATATATATAAATAATTTATAGCGGTGAATGGTAAGATGCAGTGACATATTTAAGTGGAAAATTCAGTTATTGTTCGCTGCGTATATGGTCAGTGATGTATTGTAACAACAATTTGCTTTCTGTTATGCGGTATTTTATTATATCCATTAGTCGGCGTAGTTTATATCAGTTGTAGACGTATATAGAAAAGCATAAAGAGATATATGCATTACATGATTTATCTATGTTACTAGTAAAATTATGATATAGCAAGAAATTACTACAGATCTATATAAAGACAAAATGTGAAAGCAGGAAAAAGAAAATATATAACTTTTAAAGAAGATAAACTTATTCAGTTGTATATCGTGAATTACTTTTGATGAATCTATGTCGTAGATTTAAAATATTGTCATTAGATACTGTGTATAGTATATTTTTTGTGTTATCAATCGCTAGTCACTATAGAATGATTTTAGTAGGTCTTCACAAAAATATGCCACTCAACTAAATAAATTGGCATCAATTTGGATGGGGTAAGAATTTCTAGCGTTGCATGTCAGTTTCCACAGACATATGACTTGTGTGTTAGATTACTGTGACTATTTATGTAATTTATAATTTCTATGGCTGTGTATTTCAATGCTCACTAACGCTGGAAATAATTATAATATTTAGCGACTTTTCAGCATTCTGCCACTTGCAGTATTTACCGTATGGCGATTTGCATTCACTCTGCAAAATTATATTAAAAAAAGAACATCTAGGAAAATCGCCAAATGGACTAAAATCATTCAAACCTACCTTGCTATCAGTGTTAAATTGAAGCTAAGGTATTGTAGATGTAACCAAGCCTTCGGCAAGGTTTGACACGAGGGTCTTATCAACAAACTTCAAACAATTTTACGATAGCAACGCACAGAACACTTAAAAACTATTACATTTCGGCTAGAGCATTTAAGATCAAACAAAAACAAGTCTACTCTACAATAAAAAAATTATATTTAATATATTTAGCAGAATCTTAATTTAGAGTAAAATTAATAATTTACTACTACTGTTCTGTTGTACTTACATTAGTAGACAAGCAAGGTGAATATTTTTCAATAAAATATAATGTATATGTTTTAAATGATTAACTGATAAAGCAACCTCTTTGGTTTTAGGTCAAGTTGAGAGTATCTTCCTACTAATCAGCACAGTAGCTTGACTTTGAGTCTAATCTGCTCTATGTTTTTTTATCTAACCTGATTCGAATTTAACCTACCATCAAGATGTACCAAGTACTCTTTCTTTTATTGTAGGAATTTCAGCAGATTGTAGTGCAGATATGGGACTAGTCCCAAGACACTACCCTGTGGAACTTCAGCCGACATAGGTTTAAGTGTTGAGAATGTCCCTTCGTGCGAAACTCTAAATTTTCCTTAAAAAAAGAGATTTCATCAGTTGACA
Organism: Rhynchophorus ferrugineus; assembly: GCF_030347505.1. Lineage (NCBI taxonomy): Eukaryota > Metazoa > Arthropoda > Insecta > Coleoptera > Curculionidae > Rhynchophorus > Rhynchophorus ferrugineus. Next base: position 34,356,204 of record NW_027472585.1, on the reverse strand, counting down.
ATAATTATGCGCCAGCAATTTGCTCATTTACTTCGAATGCTTTTTTAAACACCTGCTATTACTCTATGCACTTGGTCAATGCAAACGTGACGATGGACTTTTGTGGCAGCTCTTTCAATAACTCAGGTGAAATATCATCACTTCCAGGAGCCTTTTTAGGATTGAGTTTATTGTCAGTTTCTGTGGCAACTTCCATTAAAGAAATCAGATTTTCATCGGGCTGATAAACAGTTTTTGAATGCACTGATTTTATATTATTCGGTTGGAATACGTTAGCTAAACGTTCTGCGAATAATTCAGCTTTTTCATCATTGCGTGGAACCCATTTATTTCCTGAGCAAATAGTTTTTGTCTGCTTCCGGGCTTAATTAATTTACATATTTTTCGAATCACTTGTGTTTATATTATTTAATCTTCTGTTTGTCTTATTACTTATTACACTAAATATGCTCTTCTGGTTTTTCGTCTTTCTTTTATCAGTTCCCTAATTTCAAGGGGTAAAAGCAGATGTGTCTTACTAAAATGTATTGGAGCCAATTATATATCTACTTTACAATATCTATGTTTATAATATCTATAGCGAATGATGTCATAAAGAATTTATATTTAAAATTATTTCAAAACATCCGGAAAATTATTGAATTTTTTAAAAAATTCGATAGGGTCATAAATAATGGAGATACATGAACAATTTTGCGAGTTGCTTCGAATTTTATGTTAACTACCAACGAAATAGCTAATTCAGCTAGTATAACAAATGTAAAAAGTATTCAAAGTCATCTACATGGTACTAGGCATTTAAGAAGAAAAAATGTATAGAAAACACTATTAATAGACAAATATAAGGTTGAATGCTTATAATTTGTCGAAGAACATATCTCATGGAATAAGTGGCGTCACGCAATATTTTCGAATGAAAAGAAGTTCAATTTGGATATAACTATTACTATCATGATTTAAGAAAAGCTCAGATGATTAGATAAATTGAAGACAGTTAGGTGAAAGGAGTGTTATATGTCGTAGTGCTTCTAAAAATCCAAAAAAATGCAGATATACAATCAGTTTCTAGGATAATTTATAATATGACTACTAAATTGATCGATGAATATGAAGCACAAATTGCTGGTCAGACTTCTATTTTTCAGTAAGACAATGCTGCTATACACACTGTAAAACTCGTTTTTTAGAATATAATACTGTTGCGACAGTCGCGGAGTCAAATCCTGCTGAGGACTTTGGCTTGGAGCCCAGGTTAAGAAATACGTCCAGATAAACACCAATTTGTAAAAAGGAAATCAAAATATAACAAAAATAGAAAACAATATTCAAATTTAAAAGTGATCGGGACTGTCTCCTAATTTGATATTATTGTAAATTGTTGAAGCAATCTAGCACTCAATTGGTAAAAGATTTAGCAGTGTTAAGCAACTAAAAGTACTGACAAAGATGAATGCATGAAGTTTTATCAGATTATCATCAGGTTTATGTTAAAAACCTATATGAAGCGCATCTAAAGAGACTAATTACAAAAATATAAGAGAATATACCCATTACTGAAATAATTGTTAAAAATATTGATCAGATCTTGATTTTGTTCGAAGGACACCATTTTACAAACACAAAAGTAAATAACAGCTGTATCTTTGTAATGTCTACATGAATATCATGACTAATTGTCCTTAATCGTAGAACCTAAAAGGCGAACATTTATATTTTAATAGTTGTAATGAAAACTATGAAGTGTGCTAAAATTTTGTCGCGGAGCATATATCGAAATAAAATATTAAGTAATTACAAGAAAACTAACATTACATCATTGCCAAATTGTATAAAACATACGTTCTGCCACGGCAAATGATATATGAGGTCCATTATTCACGGCTGGAGTTCCAATAAATTATAAAAAATACAAAACAAGCTGTCCTGTTTTTTTCCTCTAGTATTTTGCATTTACTTCGTATCCTTTCATTTATTAATAGGTAATAGAATGCGACGTCCGCTACCACCGCCACCGCACAAATACATATTCAACATTACCAGAAACAAGCGATTCGTTGCGTGACGCAAATAATTTATAGAAAAAAAAAATCCTTACACATTTTTTTCTAGTTTCCTTAGTACATCTTAGATGCGGAACGGCGATAAGCGAACATTGAAAATCTCTTAGGACATGGCACGTAATAAAAATTAACACCTAGAGCTCGACGGGGAAAAAATGAATATGCACGACGTCCTAAGATAGATCGACTTCCAGCAGATGTTGAGAATTATTTCTGAATTTGCCGAACGCGACTGTTTGTTATTTTCGGACGCCCGCTTGATTTATACGAGGAAAAAAGACTTTCCCCAAAGCGCGGACTGTTTAGCGGAGATGAGTTATGGCGGGGAATATTGTGATGGTTCTTTTAATAAATAGGACTTAATTTTTTTCTCTGCTTTTACCTTTGAAGTTCGGATGATTTATTCCTGACCTGGGGAGTCCGTGAACAGATAAAATGCGCGGATTACACCGAAATCTCTTAAAAACACTGTTGATGTGGATATTACCTATTACTTCTAATTATATAATAGGTCTCGACGGTTTTTAATATAGAAAACATTATTAAATAAGATAATTAAGTTAGTAATTATAGTAATTAATATAGTAATTACTAGTGATCATCTTGTAGTCGACATTCCACCACAAATTATTAAGTGCTCATGTTTCTCTAATAATAGACTAAAGGGAACTATTTAAAAATTATTTGTAACTAAAACTTATTTTCACAATATTTTCAATATAAGATCAGAAATGTATTTGATATCAAACATTCATTAAAATAATAAATGTCTGTATAATAAAACATATAATATATGCAAACTACAGTAAGAGCCAACATTCACTAAGTTTCTGTAAACATAACAATTTTTATTTTTATTTTAATAAAACATACTTTGTTTTCAATAGCTAGAAGAATTATTCAAAAGCGTGTACTTGCAGGTCTGGTTTCCGATGTTCCTTAGAATGTTCCTGTGTTAAAACCAAATTTCGGAAGAAATATTCTTAATTAAAATTCTCAGTTTAAGATTCTTAGATTAGACCTGTTATCGTTAATTAGCTAATCATGTTTTTCTCATAGAAGTGTAAAGGGAATCATTTAAAAATGATATATTTCTACAACTTTTTTTACAATATTTTCAATATAAGATCATAAATGCATTTGATAGATAAACTTAATTAAAATAATAAATATCTGTATGTTAAAACATATTAAAATAATGTTAAATAAGTATCATAAGTAAGATTATTTTCAGAACTGTAACAACTTCAGAGTATCAATTATACATGACCTTTGTAAGTATACATGATTTTTCTTTACTAGTGTATTATAATTATAAAATAGTAAATATCTTATACGCAATGAAAATTTTTGTTCTCGAATTTTGTTAATATATATCGAGATCAAATTTTCACATATATCGGGCTTTTATTTCACAGCTGTATATACCTTCCGATAAAGCGAATACGGTCTTTGTTCTCTCTACAAAAAAAATATAAAATATATTTTTGACGTGATCATACTATTATTAATTGTTTTTTTATCCAAACTTGCATAACTCTTTAACAGTTCCATAGATACGGAAAAGCAACACAAAATCTTAAACTTAATAAACAAATTTAAATAACCTTATTTAATAATGTTTTGACACACTCATTTTCCGTTTTATATAATTTCAGATGTAAAATTTCCTTGCAAGTTTCTTTCGTCTTGCAAGTATTTGCTTATTCCAAATTAGACATCGGTCTAGATGCACCCCAAGATATTTGCAATTATTAATATTCATTGCTGGATATGTTCTTCTGCGATAGGTAAAAGTCACAATGAGTAAATATTCTATTATTACCTTTATTAAGGTAAGTTTGCAGCCACTATTGTACTATATTAAGGTGTCTTTGGAGTTTCCTTGGTGCTGTTACTGGGTCCTTATGAGATGCTAAAATTGCCGTGTCGTCTGCGTATGTTGTCAGAGTAGAGATTTTGTTGTTGGTATCATATATATCAGCAGTATACAGAAAGTGCAATACTGGACCCAGTAGATCTGTTGAGAGACTCTGCGTGTTCATCATCCAATATTAATAAACGTTTTTCTCTGTAAGATAAGATTTAGCTGAAAGTATCGATGAGGAAGAAGCTTTTAGTACAAACTACGTTCTTGCAATAAATTGGATAAATTAAACATTTGAAAAAGATTCAGCTTAAAACAAAAACCTTGTATGATACTAAAAGTAAAATTACTAAAGTATACTTAACAGTTCTTCTCCCATAGAGTTTTTCTTAATGTCTCGTAGCTAGATCAAATATGATTAGTATCAATAGTTTCTTCTAGATTTAGTACTTCTTTACGAAAGTGGTTTCTGAACTCACATTATCACAAGAAATCACATATCCTCAAATTTCAAATAACAAATATATTAGATAATTAAATACTGAAGACAGAGCTGAACTGTGAAGAATTAAACATAAACGAAACAGAAAGCCACTAGGCTCATGTTTCTATAATTACTCCTCGTTTTTTTTTTCATATTTTCTATATATTTCGTTATCTTGTAGATTGAAAGAGATTTGTTGTAAAACTATCGAAAAAAATCATATAAACTTATAATCAATAACAATTGTATTAATAGCGCTGGCCAACAAACAGAACGTTTCTGTCAGTTCAAAACCCACTAACTCACAAGAAATAAAACAAAAAGGAATATGCCAATATATTACTATAGTTTTTCTGTACTTTCTAATGAACTACTTTTATACAATTAACATAAGATTTTTTAATACCTAATAATTAACGATCCGTTATTGTAACTGGCTAAGAAAAACGTAACTACTTCCGTTCCTTTTTTCGAAAACTGAAATTTCTGTAATATACCATTTGACAGTAATATCTTATTTCACTTTTAGATCAGTACGCCATCTCCATAAATTTCATAAATTGCAACTGCAAATTCTAAAATGAAAGTCGAATCATCCATCGCATTTGGATTTTTGGTAAGCAGAAAACATCATTTATCGAAAGACAAAAAAGCAAAGTTTGTAATTTTTATATTTTGTGTCAGATATTTTTTTTAATATTTAATTACTACATTGTTACCTAGTCGTTTCCGTCTAATCTACAATTTGTCTTTATGATAATTTAAATCTAGGTATATAACTAGGAGGACCCATGGGTCCTATTTCAGTCTCTGGTGAAATGATGTTTATGCATGTTACTGCTGTATTTTTGTTAGATGCACCTTACTGCACAAACACTACACAAGAACAGATGGTTTGATTCATTTGAGTCTGTGTCCTGTTCTGGTGGTGTCCAAAAGCTGCAATATTTCAATATTTTTATGAGAATGGAGTCTTTCCTCATGCCCCCTTGCAATTATCTTGAGTTCTTGACTGTCTGTGCGTATCTGAAGGTCTCGATGTAGGTAATCAGTCCTATAGTATTTGGGTGCGCCCACAATATCTCTTTGTATTTTGATTATTTGAAAAATTTGTATTTTATTTATGTTACTCTTTGCAGAACATCCCCGTAATTGAACTCCTTGTGTAGATCTATACAGGTTTCAGTATTTGCTTATATAATAGCAATTGATTATGTACTATTAATTATAATTGCGATTTTCTTCCAATTAGCCAGTACATTTTCCTATATTTTGTGTCAGATATAAAAAAATGTTATTAACAGTCTTATGAAAGAATGATATAAAGTCAAGCATAGGAATAATTAATAATAAATTTCATTATTTAATTTAAACTGGTTAATAATAAAACAGCCATTACCAACTGAAATAAAATTAAACGATCATTTCTGAATGTACATTCCAACTATGTATAGCAATTAAATATTAACAGTGCTTATTTTCAAACATTATTCTACCCTTTAAAAATCATAATCGGGATAATAAAACTTACAATACCACCGAATATACGCCTAAACGGAATACGTCATGGAGAGACGATACTTTAGCGAATGGATCCGCTAGAGTAAATCTTGAGCCTACCTGGGACATATCGGTAGGCGTCCTTTATAATATGGTTCACAGTTCATTAGGTTTCAATTAAAATTTATGCCATTTTATCGATAGTCTCGTTTATTTGTCCATGATGCGGCATCGCGAAATACTCTGCCAGCGGCAGGTAACCCGTTCACACCCCGGTGATTAGTTGGGTTTATAGAGTTCGAACGAGCTTAATAGCTACCTGCTTACCATATAAAGTATTACGTTATCGTTATATTATATATAGACAAGTTATAATTACAGGAAAATATTTTGACTTACATAGTTTGTAAGTTTCGAGCAGATATATACAATGTTAAACATATTTATAATGCCCTTTTTTAGTAAAATTATTTTCTATTGTTTTATAAACTTATAACAAAAATAATTATAATTGGTCCACAGGATTTCTATAAATAAAGGAAAACCCTACCTGAAGCACATACAATATTTCGTGTTTAGGTAAATTTGTTCGTATAAGAGTATATATCTGCTTCGTTACCAAAATCAGCAATATTCTTTGTAAAATGGCGCGTAAAATATTATAACTAGATTAAGTATGTATAGCAGTTAGAAATATAATTAATCTCGGAACATTTTCAGTTATAAAAAAACTACTTTAAATTCGTGTGCATTTCCATAATGTTAATCTCATTTACAGACCTATGCTTCTTTTTGGATCATGTAATATTTATTTGGTTCTCTAATTTTGAAAATTTCGCAACCGTTATATTTATACACTAAATTAGATATTTACAATCTCTAAATAATGCCAACCACTATTGTTTTTCATATTTCATTATTTTCATTATCTTCCTTTTCTTAAGAATGCAGTGAATATATGATCAAAGACGTCTCTAGTTGAAACAGCATCGTTACTATGATGTTTATAGACTTCTATTATACTTACCAGGTTAATGAAGAACCACGAAGTACATGAAGAGACATTAATAATACTTTCTGACATTCAGTTCAGAATTACTTGGACACATTATATACCCACTACTTCGAATGGTTAATAATCTTCCACATGGCTTATGATAATTAAAATACACATACAATAGTCGAGTACAGGATTAATATATTAGTATGTATTTCTGCAATTGAAAGAAAATACTTAAGCTACAGTTAAAATTAACATATACACACTATATAAGTTTGTGTCGTTTGGTTCGCTTCAACCTTCTGATTTCTTGCGTGTTGTCCATTGCTTCCACGTTTCTATGATTTAGCAACACTATTTTATTATGTTTTGATGCGAAATTTTGGATAAGTTCGTAAATCCATTAAATTTCCAGGTCATCGTGCGGAACATCGTTAATTATGTAGCGAGAAGCTTTGATAATTAATCGTAGAACTTCGTCTTGCATACCATTTTATATTACTGGTTTAATATTTCAGTATATCCTCAAATTTGCATCCTATAAGTCGAAATTGGCTTTATTATTGTATCATAAACCAATATTTTTTAAATATTTAGTTATCCTGTGGTAATTTAAAATGCTTCTTTCTCTGTTAGTATGTATTAGTATGTATTTCCCCAATTGAAAGAAAACTAAAGTACTTAAGCTATAGTTAAAATTAACACATACACACTATATAAGTTTGTGTCGTTTGGTTCGCTTCAACCTTCTGATTTCTTGCGTGTTGTCCATTGCTTCCACGTTGCTTGGATTTAACAACCCTATTATATGTTTTGATGCCAAATTTTGGATAAGTTCGTAAATCCATTTAATTTCGAGGTCAACGTGCGGAACATCGTTAAGTATGTAGCGAGAAGCTTTGATAATTAATCGTAGAACTTTGTGTTGCATACTATTTGATATTACTGGTTTAATATTTCAGTATATCCTCATATTTGCATCCTATAAGTCCAAATTGGCTTTATTATTGTATCATATACCAATATTTTTTTAATATTCAGTTATCCTGTGGTAATTTAAAATGCTGTTTACTCTGTTCACTTCATATTTCTATGCTTATATATTTCATGCTTTATTATTTTCCCTTTTGCTTTAAGGAAAATGAGAAATTTATGAGATTTACTTGCTTTAAGGTACCTTCTGTACTTAGATCTTAGACTATATATATTATAAACTGTATAACTGCCTCAATCACTTGCTTGGTTCGACTACTTTCCTCTATGGATTTCTGATTCTTAATACATTGCTATAATATTTACGATTTAACTGTTTTAGTTAACACAGGCTGACGAATAAATAATTTCGGCTTTTCTGATGTAATAACTTTAAATCCCCATATCTCGAGTAATATATATCCAACCCTTATTAAAGAGTTTTTGAGAAGTGTCAGTCCATAAAATCTTCTAGATATAAAAGTTATTTCATTCAATTAAAAGTTCTTGCCCTTTGAATATGAATATAGCATAAGGTTATTTTCGTTATGTTATGCTTTTTTAATTCCTAAAAGAAAAAATGTAGCGCAGGCTCACCGAAAATTGTAGTACTTAAGTGAACATCAATGTTGATTTGCTCGTTTTCATTCCAGAAATGCCGATGGACAATTTCCTAGTCGGCCTAAACCAAATCAAAATTGTTGAAATATTGAAAAGTATCGATGTGGGTCGACATATTTATAGCTATGTACAAATTCATGATTTTTCCAATTCTCTTCGCTTTCATATTTTTCTACACTCAGCAACTTAAATACTTTTTCAATGATTACACTCTCAATTTTGATATTTATTACTCCTGATTCTCCTATCACCATGACGGTTTGCCTTTATTTATTATCATTTCGTAATCTCTTAGTATCACATTCCATCTGTTTTTAATAAGATTTTCATCTCAGAAATCATAAGAACGTTTAAAGTTCTGGTCTATAAGTTATTATAATTACATCGTCTCCAAAATCCTACAAAAATTTATATTTATTCATATTTTTATACCCTACATTTAATCCTGTTTTGTCTATTTGACATTTCTTCTTTAGGGTAGTATTTTATGGCTTGGTGAATGGAGGTAAAACAAAATGAAAAAGTCGTGTTTGCATTATGTGACCGTTATTTGAAGTTGCACAAAAAAGATGAAATTACAACATGGTTAAAAACGGGCTGGCAGTGGTGTTACCTGTGGACGAGGCTTGGGCAGTCGATGGTGGCACGTCTGAACTTAACACTGGTAGATACTGAATGATCGAAAGTACTCTTCAATCTCACATCATCCAACATCAATCTTCAACATCCCAGATAAAGGTCTCAGGGTTGCCAGATAATTGTTATCATTTCACAGTTGGCGCTGCTAGCACCCCGCGCTTGTTCAACATCTCAGATTATACTTCTGGGTATTTTGTAGACAGTTATTCCACGATGTAAAATTCGACATAGTTCAAGGTCGCTACACTTCAGGGTTCGGTTTAAACTGCCATCTTGTCTTAAAAGTGCTTGGATTTTCAATGTTTTCAATTTCATGTTGTCTGCTATGACAGCATTGAATTGTATCTTGTACTTTTCCTGAACTATTCTTATAATTGTATTGCTTACACCTCATTTGTTCTAATATAACCTTTAGTATTTCTCACCTTACACTGTTAAATGCTAAATACTCTTTTACCAATGAATAAAAACAACTAGATATATCTGTTTTTTCTTATGTTGAACTTTCTGCACTGTTATTTACTAGTGTTCTGTATTGAAAATTGTTGCTTGTTTGTATAACAGCGTATTGTTATCAACAAGGATTGACAGTTGTACGCAATTAGAATTGTCTACAAATTGAATATTAACAGAATGACCTCTTGCCGTTTTATACTCATACTTGAAACTACTAACGAATTAATCTAATTCTCTAGAGTTGTTTTTTTTAGATATTTCCTTCTGGCTGATTTAAAAGTTTAAAATATAACTTAGCTTATAAATAAACATTTAAAAATAACAGCCGGGAGCTAGATACAATCATTCGACGCTCCATTCAGACGTCTTCTCTTTACATATGTCCCCCCGTGACGTCCCAATAGCAATTTCAATTACCGAAAATCCAAAGTCACTTCTGTCGTTTTCTATACCGGAAACTAATCACGAAATCAAATATACGTTTTTAATTAACGGCGATTGTTTAAAAATAATTCAATCCCAAGGAACGGACAACAAATCAATTTCGTTGTCCGTGGCGACGGGCGACCCCAAAAAATGTCCAATCATCACCTCCGTGGTGTTCTCGAACCACCGCGAGGTGCTCCTCACAATTAACGTCGGTAAAATTTTGTTTTTTTTTATTGAAGCCCGGAGTGCGTATCATCCGAAGTGAGCCGTGAAACCAATGACTAACGATTCCGATGTTTCTTCGCTTGTGGTATTTGTACGAGATACGGTAGCCCGAGCTTTTATCGCAACGATATATGCGCGATATTAAAGTGACATCTTCTTGTTGTTGGTATTTGGTGAGTGAGCGGTGTTATCAGGAACCAGTTACAAGCTTTTGTTAGTCATTAGAAAAAAAATTTGTCGGTATTGTTCTTGGAAGTTTTATGTAAGTTTTATCGGTTAAAAAAAATGTACTAAAAGGAATTTGTGACAAACTTAAAAGGTATTTCTATTGGTGATGTCTTTCTATTGCTACTCATGTGTCACTTTTAAAGAATACGATTACTATTAAGGGTTTATTAAGAGATTACTATTAAGAGTTTGGAGATAAATATTTCATTAATCACTACACCAGAGTATACACTTCAGTAAATAAATTCTTGTCAAGAATCCGTCGTCTTTATTGTTATTCTCAATTATTTTACTTGAAATTTTGTAATTTTAACATTTTCTCGCTCGGTTGAGTAGCTTAACTTCTAAGGAATGATACTCACCCTTAAAAAGATTCAGAGAATACCAGAGAACAAAACTATATTTCAATTAATATTTTATTAATATGCTTTTAAAATAATTGGAAATTAAAATAACACTGGCATGTAGCAGAGTTTCACTCAGAAGATATCAAATCAATTATTTCGACCCATATCGTGAAGTCCCATTAAAAATTGCCCTGTATTCTTCTCTGTTCTATATACTTGCGGTATTCACTATAAATGATATATTATATCTAATAGTCTCCCTCGAGAGGCATCCTAAGATTTGTTATAATATGCACTGACTCTGAAAATGTCTCGAGTAGATTATGTCTTAGACTTGAGAACTTCAAACAAAACTGCATTCTATTTGGTATTAACACAAGTAACCTGAGATAAGTTGAGCAGGATTTACCAAGGATGATAACAAGTTTGGAAATCAAACTATGAAGAATAACTTCAACACTCCTTCTATCTCATGGCTCAATAGATGACTACACCAAAGGAAAAAACCGTGATAACACGTTCATTTTAATATATATATCAAATATATCATTTCAAGTTAATTTAGTTTTGTCAATTTAGTTGAGTGTATTAGATGAATAGAATTTATATAGAAGAAATATTTCTTTGATTTCGTTGAGAAGTAAAATTAATGGAATGAAAAACTGTTATTTAATGCAAACAAATGTAAGAAACATTGAATTTAACAGTTAGGTTAGTCTGTTTAACAGTTGTTTTGGATTGGCACTTCGCTTTTTAACCAACATATATATCGCCGATCAAAATACATGCAGTCCCCGAATATAATTGGAGATTTTAGTAATTTTAGGAGAGCCATTTCAAGTGGTATATATTCATAATCTTGATTTGTCGTCGTTGACTCAGATCGGCGATAATTAGTTCATTTTTTCTTTAAAATTAGTATCTTTTTTAAATAATTTATCAATAGCAAACCTCCAAAATGTATGTTATCTAAATACTATTCACCACATCTTGCTCTTTTAGTATATTGGATTTATATAGTACCAAAGTACAACAATTGCTGATTGGTATTAAGACATCCATTCCTTCATTGTTGCTTATATGTAATCAATTAAAAGAAGATATGTCTTATTCGGATCACTAGAAAACACGGTCTTACCACTTAATTTTGTAATCCTTTAATTTATATTTTATTTCATAGTCTATATAGTATTTTATATTTACTTACTCTTTTATTTACGTATTTTTATTACGTATTTTTCGTACATATATTCATTTGATGAAAACATATGTTACAAACTGTTACACATTATGATTTGAGCTGGACATTGAAAGAGATTTTAAAATTCAGAACAACTGTAAGATAGTCGTCGAAAAATTAAATATTTGCGCAACAGCCACATGTTACAAAATCCATTAAAAGTATATTATTCAAGACCTTAATACTTTATACAGAAATTATCATCAATAGACAGAATCTATTGTTAGACTTGATTTTCAGAAAATATTTTTATTCTTGTAAACGATCGTGTGCCTTCAAAGAACGTTTTTCTTGATTCAAACACTATTTTAAATCATCGTACTATTTAAGACGACATCAAGGCGCATGTCGCCCACCGAAAACGGACGCAGTAGAACAGAAATGATTTAGGCACATTGAAAGAACGTTTCCCACACTGCTTTTTTCGTGTGCGCCTCTTCGGTTTCTCGCCGCTCTGAAGCTTTATCACGTGTGATCCCGAGTACCTATGCGTACCACATGTTACGAACTCCCAAATGCATCCATCAGATGTCGAGGGAAATTCAAGGTCTAGGGGAATGTCAGCTTTTAGAGAGAAAAAAAAAACACAGTGGATTTATTTTCTTAAACTGAATCGTTGATAAATATTTCTTTCCTGAGAATTTTTACGGAATCACGGAACTTTATTAGTAGCTTAAATAAAAATTTTAAAATTAGTTAGCTTAAGTTAAAAATTAGCGTTGGGAACTATCGACTGAAAATAGACCAAACAGTCGATAGTCAAAAAACTTGCACATTATTTTCATAACTATTTTCAGTCAAAGGTACGGTTCGACTGTTATTTTCTATTCGTGGTGTCAGACGAAGATGTACAAATTATTTCTTTCCTATATAAATGGTGAGGGAGAAATAAACAGCAAGACGGAGGTGTATATATTCCTTCACGTCATAACTTTAAAAAAGTAAAGGAAAGTAAAAATTACTGAATTCTATTACCATGCAATGAAAAATTTCATTCTAAAGGAAGTAGAATTACTTTTATATTTGAATGTTCTGTGAATCTGTAAATAGGAATGGAATAATAACACCACAAATGTATTATCGTATTTTAATAATATGTTAATTGCTATTTTTAAATAACATACCATAATAGATATAGATAATATAATATAACTTAAACCAAACCTTAACTAACTTAACTTAAACTAAAAACTAAAGATGTACAATAACCGTAAGTACTAAATAAAAATTAAACATATAATCATAGAAAAAACTAATCCATGACATAACTAAAAATGATCGCACCATAACACCCAGAGCCTTTTTGAATAAAATAAATGCTTCATTTATTATTCAACGGAAATAGTATTTAATCACTAATTAAAAAGCTTCAGCTTTTCTCCTGTGACGTGATTTATTCGATTGTTAATAATTTGGATTTTGAAAAAACTCGTTCCGAGGGGATAGATGTTGCGGGTATAGCAGAATATTTTAAATGTAACTGATATAATTCAAGTAATATCATTTTATAAGCTTGTCAAGACTCTAATAGGCTTTCTCAACGCTCAATAAGTGGCATTTCCAAATACTACTTTATTTGTAAAGTTGTTGTGTAAAGCAGTAGTAGTGTAAGAAGAGTCTACCTATCGGAAAAATTAATTTATTAGAAATATTTAGTATAAATACTGAATACGGTTTATCACTTCTTTACGTTTAATATTCTTTTTAGGAAATTTAACTGATACTGTAAAAAATAAAAACAAATAATTTCGAATCGATGCAATTTCTGGGACCCTTCGAATCTAAATTTAGTTTTCAAGGTTTTAGGAAAGAACTACACTGAAAATCAAAAAACTTGAAGAATAATCGAGAGTTAGATCAAAACGAAAAATTCAATAAAAAAAATTATCATTCACAATTTTATTATAACTTAGAACAATAGCGTTCCAAAGTATTGCTATATTAATATAGAATTAAATCTATATAAGCATAAATTCGGTAAATTTTTTCAAAGTTGGCTAGGACGATAGAGCCAGAATGTTAAAAATCAGTCGAATGAAACTAGTAGAACCGAAAATAGTAACTAAAAGTACACTACTAAAACAGTCGACAGTAAATACTAATAAAGTCGGACCCAAAATAGCGACTGAAAGTAGTTAACTGAAACAGTCACTACTAAAAAATAGAAAATCAGTCGAAATAAAAAATAGCGACTGATAGTCGACAGTAAAAAGTAATCAATTACTAAACAGTCGATAGTCATTCAGTTGCAAATTTCGAACACTAATAATAATATTACAAATAATATAAATCAATTAATATTAGTATTATATTTGTGGCACATTTTGATTATATATTAGTTTTTATCAGTACCCATTTACAATTCTTTTTTTAATTTTGGAATATAATTTAAAATTTCTTTTCGTAGGTATTCCAAATTAAATCCTAGTTATTATATAGAATAGATAATTTCAGTTTTTAGATAAATGTTATTTTAACCGTTTATTATTTAATTCCTTGTGATTATTTACAAATAGCTTCGATGCTCTTAAATGCTAAAATCTAAAAGTATTGTTATAAATTTATTACAGTTTAATTATTCATTAAGATGTAATTATAAATTAGTAATTTTTATTGGTTAATTCAATTAATACCTAATTTAAAGTAACATTGAACTGATTACTACTACTACTACTACTACTACTACTACTACTACTACTACTGATCTACCTTTAGCTATTTTTTAATTTGATTATTTAATTTATTGATAATAATTTAATGAACTTAGACTTTAGTATATCCTTTGCATTTAACTTATGACTGATATGGCTGTATTATGTTCTTCTCTTTCACCGGCTACTTGGATTTGTACAAAATCATGAAATTTAATTTTTCTGTACCCATCAAACTTTTGATTAATAACATAATTTAATTTATCTTATCTTTTTATCTTTATCTTTTTGTTAATTATTTAATTTATCCTGATTAGGGTACAACCTTCTGTCATAATATATCAATTTTGAATATACAAAGAATGCACAATATAGTAAGATTAACTAGTGCTGTCTTATCAAATAATTTCTACAACTTGTTCTTATATTTCTGACAATATAGCGTATTATGTCGAAAAATTATCTTCATTTCAATTATCCGAGTGCTAGACTAGCCATGCCACTGAACTACGACTCTTTTGAAACAATATGTCATTCAATGCACCTTGTCTCTGTATCTAAATGGATTGCTTTCTTGGACTAAATCATGACTTTTTGGGCTTGAGATTGCCTTGGTAAACCCACATTTCATCGCCAGTCACAATATGACACATAAAACTCCCCCTTGTTGCGAGGAAAGTAATAATAAGTAAATCACTATTAAGCTGTCTGAAAGCTTATTGAAAGCTTGAGCTGAGGTTCCGTCCAATAAGTCTTGCAATTCATTCTTTTTGGATTCAACGTTGGAATTAAACTATCACTCTTGATGCAGAAATCGTTGACATTTGAGGGCAATTAGCTTCTAGATAGTAATTTCAAACGTGTATGCTAATTTCAGAATAATAGCAATTTTGCTCAGAAAGCGACCTTATTAAAATTAGTTAGTACTCTTCTTAAAGCAATTCCTAACAACTAATATAATAAGGTCCATAACCAAAAAAATATCTCCAACCATTAACCATTTATACCAGTATAAATTACGAATATATTCAAGATTTGAAAACATATTACGACACATATTTCATCTATTTAGATGCGTGTAACAATAACAAAAAGATTATAAATTAAAATTTCTCGGTAGAGGTTATACCAAATCAAGAGAAATATTCGATGTGGGTGTAACATAAACGACCTTGTCCGTTTACGTAGCTAATAGTTATTCCTTGTAGTTTTTAACGAGAAAAAGTTGAAGCTTTAAAAGTGACTGACTCCATTAAAATGATTTAATACAGCGAAATAGAGATAAATATTTCGGTAATGCTGATTTATTGTTAGAGAAAATAATATATTTTCCTCTGAATATTATACATTCGTATTTAGTTGTTTTATTGTTGGTTACAAAGATATTTCTAATATATCAAAAATGTCGAGTATAATTAAATAGAACATAATTAGCGATAAAAAATTATAAAATAATTCTGTGGAATAGATATCTGATATACAGTGTTTACCCACACACATTATCGATGTTATAGTTTTTAATTTTAATTATCTGAAAATGTTTTTCCTCCACACAGCTTCTTCTAATTCATACTGTTTTAATATTTAATGTACTATCCAATAATTATTTTATTAGTTATAAATATATAGCTCATTATATTCCTAACTAATGAAACTATACATTTTATAATATTTTTATAATTTTACGAAATATATAATCATAAGCGCCTTATATATTTTCTAAGTCATCCTCTTGTTCCATTCCGTAAGTTGATTTCATTAAGAGTTATGTATAATGTTATGGCTTTTATAGTTCTTTCTTGGAGAGCATCCAACCTTGTGATGTAAGATGCTTTTCAGTAACAGCAACTAACAGCGGAAAACCTTTAAGTATATATCTAAACACCGAAATATTAAAAAATAATGTGTTGTGGATAAAACAAGAGTTCTAAAGTATTACTATTAATTCAGGTTAATTTCAAGAAGAATTATATATCATATTAATTTAAGAATAGTTATTGGATTGTATCCAACTAAAACTCGTGTAACATGAATTTTGAAAATCGTTAGTTACATCAACGTATCAAACAGTTTATTTGCGATATAACAGATGTTCACATGCTGAAACTAAGACAGATATTAATGAACATGAGGGTGAACTCTTATCTCCCTCATTCTCTAGACACATCTCCATCAGATTGTGGTCTATTTTTAACTTTATACCTTGGCAGCTTAAGAGCAAATATTAATTATTAACTCTATTTTAGTGATGCAATCACACTTAATAAATGTGTATTTTTATTCAAATAATTTTTTGTCTGTCGTACTCAAAAAAATATTGTCTATTTATATCAAGATAAAAACTTATTGAACTAGAGAAAATGCACTGCGGATGGTGCTCCAGACTAACAAATAAGTTACACCATTTTTGATTGGTCAATGAAATTTCTGTAATAACCTTTTGTTACTTCAACACAATATATAACATGAAACATCCTGTCTTAGGGGTTAAACATTTTTTTTTTATGAAAAATGGAACGACGAAACTAAACAGTGAATTTAAATACCCGTTGCAGAAACATCAAGGATGCTGAGAACTTCAAGAAAAAGTAAGAAAGTGAATAAAATAGTCTAGGAAACCGTTCATTGAAGTTGCAAGAGATAGTTGATTGATACCTAAAAGATATTAAACGGTAGTTCGTTTACAGTTTTACAGACATTTGCGAAAAATGCATCGAAAAATTAGATGAGCCTTGAATATATATTTTGAAAACAATATGTTGATAACTAAACATGAATTAACAAAAAAGTTTTTCTTAATCAAATCCTATATTTCTTGGGTGATATTTAACGTATATCTCCATATAATTCTATATTACTAAAACAAATATATTTTATAAAACAGAAAATGTGGATAATTTTAGTAACATAATCAATGTTAAAAACAGAATTACAAAATAATTATCATAAATCTGAGCAGTATTTTATGGTATACAATATGTTTGGTTTATTACATTTTATAATATCCTAACATTAGGCATATATGTAGTATAAGACCAGATTAGTCTCCATGGTAGTAATGTTCATTTATTAGTTAACACAGCGGTTTTTTCCTCTTAAATATACTTCACTTCACTACTAGCTCAAATGGTTTGATCCTTTTGAGCCAGTGTCCCGTTCGAGTGTTGTAGAAGAGTTACAATATGTCAACAATATTGTACATAGATAAATAGATTTAGATAGTAAAATATAAAATAAGTATAGAATAAAGGTTAAATAAGGTGTTTGATGTATTATTATGGTATTATTACTTATTTAGTTATTTGAACGATTATTATGTACATATTTTATTTAATTTTTAATTAAAAATCTAAGTTTTTTCTAAGTATAATATATCGGACAATATATACCACATAAAGAACTATATCCAACATATAGACAGACCTTACCTCGTTGAAGTACTATTTGCTTCAGTTTATTTTTCTCAATACATCTGGTTTAGTTATGCCCAACTTTTTTACACTTAATTAGTATTATTCGTTTTTTTTTAAATTTTTTATTTTAATTTATTTTTCGAATTTAATTGTTTTTAACGTTGTTTCAAGTCGTAACCAACTGAAAAAATTAAACTTAGGTATATATCTAGGAGGTTGAATAGGAATTGAATTCGTATGTTCATATAAGTTTCAATACTTTCTTTTTCTCTTGTACATGTTCCTTTCAGTGAAATTTTGCACCAAGATTCTTTCCGAGATACTTAGCGTTGGGGTCTGGTTATACATGAACTGCGCATGCACAAATTACTTTCGTTATTCCATGTTTGGATTCAATTATTTATATTGTCAAGTGACAATATAATTGGCAAGTGCCTAATGTAGTTTTTATGTGGCTTCCTTGCTATTGTATTTGACAGCAAGAATCGCAGTATTATCAGCAAATGTAGTCATCATGATATGTTCCATTTGTAGTAAATTACATAAATAGAATAAGTAAAGAATTTGTCCCTATACGCTTCCTTGTAGTACACCTCCTTTACCTTCCTTTATTATAGAGTAGGTTTTTTGTTTGACTCTAAATTTTCCGACTGCAATGCAATATATCAATAGCTCGGTACATTATTTCAGTAACACTTTCTGTAGCTTATGAAAAAGGCTGTCATGCCATACCATATCGAAGGATTGCGCCATCTATATCCAAAAATATAGCTGAACAGACCTTCTTACCTTCAATTAGAACATGACACAAATCAATAGGTCTCATGTTATTCCGTTAAACTCTTGACAAATAAATAAATAAATCTAACTAACGATACATTTTAAAATATAATATTTTTTAGGTTAACCATTATATTTCAAATCCAAGGACAACTACATATAGTTATCTCCTTATTTACATATTTTTGGCTGCCTAATAATACCACAACAACCATCAAAAATATTTACAATTGTAGCGTCCCAAGCTTATCTCCATCTACAACAAAAATTCCCAATCTTTATCAAAAAAACTCATATATTAATGGTTATAACTCTATAGCTTATGAAAAAGGCTGTCATGTCATACCATATCGCAGGATTGCGTTATCTATATCCAAGAATATAGCTGAACATACCTTCTTACCTTCAATTAGTACATGATACAAATCAATAGGTCTCATGTTATTCCGTTAAACTCTCGACAAATAAATAAATAAATCTAACTAACGATACATTTTAAAATATAATATTTTTTAGGTTAATCGTTATATTTAAAATCCAGGGACAACCACATTCTTACTATCTCTCTACTTATCTCCTTATTTACACATTTTTGGTTTCCTAATAATACGACAACAACAATCAAAAATATTTTCAATTGTAGGGTCCCACGCTTATCTCCATCTACAAAAAAATTTCCGAATCTTTATCAAAAAAACTCAGATATTAATGGTCATAACTCTGTAGCTTATGAAAAAGGCTGTCATGTCATACCATATCGCAGGATTGCGTTATCTATATTCAAGAATATAGCTGAACATACCTTCTTACCTTCAATTAGTACATGATACAAATCAATAGGTCTCATGTTATTCCGTTAAACTCTCGACAAATAAATAAATAAATCTAACTAACGATACATTTTAAAATATAATATTTTTTAGGTTAATCCTTATATTTAAAATCCAGGGACAACCACATATCTTACTATCTCTCTACTTATCTCCTTATTTACACATTTTTGGTTTCCTAATAATACGACAACAACAATCAAAAATATTTTCAATTGTAGTGTCCCACGCTTATCTCCATCTACAAAAAAATTACCAATCTTTATCAAAAAAACTCAGATATTAATGGTCATAACTCTATAGCTTATGAAAAAAGCTGTCATGTCATACCATATCGCAGGATTGCGTTATCTATATCCAAGAATATAGCTGAACATACCTTCTTACCTTCAATTAGTACATAACACAAATCAATAGGTCTCATGTTATTCCGTTAAACTCTCGACAAATAAATAAATAAATCTAACTAACGATACATTTTAAAATATAATATTTTTTAGGTTAATCATTATATTTAAAATCCAGGGACAACCACATATCTTACTATCTCTCTACTTATCTCCTTATTTACACATTTTTGGTTTCCTAATAATACGACAACAACAATCAAAAATATTTTCAATTGTAGTGTCCCACGCTTATCTCCATCTACAAAAAAATTCCCAATCTTTATCAAAAAAACTCAGATATTAATGGTCATAACTCTATAGCTTATGAAAAAGGCTGTCATGTCATACCATATCGCAGGATTGCGTTATCTATATCCAAGAATATAGCTGAACATACCTTCTTACCTTCAATTAGTACATAACACAAATCAATAGGTCTCATGTTATTCCGTTAAACTCTCGACAAATAAATAAATAAATCTAACTAACGATACATTTTAAAATATAATATTTTTTATGTTAATCATTATATTTAAAATCCAGGGACAACTACATCTCTTACTATCTCTCTACTTATCTCCTTATTTACACATTTTTGGTTTCCTAATAATACGACAACAACAATCAAAAACATTTTCAATTGTAGCGTCCCACGCTTATCTCCATCTACAAAAAAATTCCCAATCTTTATCAAAAAAACTCAGATATTAATGGTCATAACTCTGTAGCTTATGAAAAAGGCTGTCATGTCATACCATATCGCAGGATTGCGTTATCTATATCCAAGAATATAGCTGAACATACCTTCTTACCTTCAATTAGTACATGATACAAATCAATAGGTCTCATGTTATTCCGTTAAACTCTCGACAAATAAATAAATAAATCTAACTAACGATACATTTTAAAATATAATATTTTTTAGGTTAATCCTTATATTTAAAATCCAGGGACAACCACATCTCTTACTATCTCTCTACTTATCTCCTTATTTACACATTTTTGGTTTCCTAATAATACGACAACAACAATCAAAAATATTTTCAATTGTAGGGTCCCACGCTTATCTCCATCTACAAAAAAATTTCCGAATCTTTATCAAAAAAACTCAGATATTAATGGTCATAACTCTGTAGCTTATGAAAAAGGCTGTCATGTCATACCATATCGCAGGATTGCGTTATCTATATTCAAGAATATAGCTGAACATACCTTCTTACCTTCAATTAGTACATGATACAAATCAATAGGTCTCATGTTATTCCGTTAAACTCTCGACAAATAAATAAATAAATCTAACTAACGATACATTTTAAAATATAATATTTTTTAGGTTAATCCTTATATTTAAAATCCAGGGACAACCACATATCTTACTATCTCTCTACTTATCTCCTTATTTACACATTTTTGGTTTCCTAATAATACGACAACAACAATCAAAAATATTTTCAATTGTAGTGTCCCACGCTTATCTCCATCTACAAAAAAATTACCAATCTTTATCAAAAAAACTCAGATATTAATGGTCATAACTCTATAGCTTATGAAAAAAGCTGTCATGTCATACCATATCGCAGGATTGCGTTATCTATATCCAAGAATATAGCTGAACATACCTTCTTACCTTCAATTAGTACATAACACAAATCAATAGGTCTCATGTTATTCCGTTAAACTCTCGACAAATAAATAAATAAATCTAACTAACGATACATTTTAAAATATAATATTTTTTAGGTTAATCATTATATTTAAAATCCAGGGACAACCACATATCTTACTATCTCTCTACTTATCTCCTTATTTACACATTTTTGGTTTCCTAATAATACGACAACAACAATCAAAAATATTTTCAATTGTAGTGTCCCACGCTTATCTCCATCTACAAAAAAATTCCCAATCTTTATCAAAAAAACTCAGATATTAATGGTCATAACTCTATAGCTTATGAAAAAGGCTGTCATGTCATACCATATCGCAGGATTGCGTTATCTATATCCAAGAATATAGCTGAACATACCTTCTTACCTTCAATTAGTACATAACACAAATCAATAGGTCTCATGTTATTCCGTTAAACTCTCGACAAATAAATAAATAAATCTAACTAACGATACATTTTAAAATATAATATTTTTTATGTTAATCATTATATTTAAAATCCAGGGACAACTACATCTCTTACTATCTCTCTACTTATCTCCTTATTTACACATTTTTGGTTTCCTAATAATACGACAACAACAATCAAAAACATTTTCAATTGTAGCGTCCCACGCTTATCTCCATCTACAAAAAAATTCCCAATCTTTATCAAAAAAACTCAGATATTAATGGTCATAACTCTGTAGCTTATGAAAAAGGCTGTCATGTCATACCATATCGCAGGATTGCGTTATCTATATCCAAGAATATAGCTGAACATACCTTCTTACCTTCAATTAGTACATGATACAAATCAATAGGTCTCATGTTATTCCGTTAAACTCTCGACAAATAAATAAATAAATCTAACTAACGATACATTTTAAAATATAATATTTTTTAGGTTAATCCTTATATTTAAAATCCAGGGACAACCACATATCTTACTATCTCTCTACTTATCTCCTTATTTACACATTTTTGGTTTCCTAATAATACGACAACAACAATCAAAAATATTTTCAATTGTAGTGTCCCACGCTTATCTCCATCTACAAAAAAATTACCAATCTTTATCAAAAAAACTCAGATATTAATGGTCATAACTCTATAGCTTATGAAAAAAGCTGTCATGTCATACCATATCGCAGGATTGCGTTATCTATATCCAAGAATATAGCTGAACATACCTTCTTACCTTCAATTAGTACATAACACAAATCAATAGGTCTCATGTTATTCCGTTAAACTCTCGACAAATAAATAAATAAATCTAACTAACGATACATTTTAAAATATAATATTTTTTAGGTTAATCATTATATTTAAAATCCAGGGACAACCACATATCTTACTATCTCTCTACTTATCTCCTTATTTACACATTTTTGGTTTCCTAATAATACGACAACAACAATCAAAAATATTTTCAATTGTAGTGTCCCACGCTTATCTCCATCTACAAAAAAATTTCCCAATCTTTATCAAAAAAACTCAGATATTAATGGTCATAACTCTATAGCTTATGAAAAAGGCTGTCATGTCATACCATATCGCAGGATTGCGTTATCTATATCCAAGAATATAGCTGAACATACCTTCTTACCTTCAATTAGTACATAACACAAATCAATAGGTCTCATGTTATTCCGTTAAACTCTCGACAAATAAATAAATAAATCTAACTAACGATACATTTTAAAATATAATATTTTTTATGTTAATCATTATATTTAAAATCCAGGGACAACTACATCTCTTACTATCTCTCTACTTATCTCCTTATTTACACATTTTTGGTTTCCTAATAATACGACAACAACAATCAAAAACATTTTCAATTGTAGCGTCCCACGCTTATCTCCATCTACAAAAAAATTTCCCAATCTTTATCAAAAAAACTCAGATATTAATGGTCATAACTCTATAGCTTATGAAAAAGGCTGTCATGTCATACCATATCGCAGGATTGCGCTATCTATATCTAAGAATATAGCTGAACATACCTTCTTACCTTCAATTAGTACATAACACAAATCAATAGGTCTCATGTTATTCCGTTAAACTCTCGACAAATAAATAAATAAATCTAACTAACGATACATTTTAAAATATAATATTTTTTATGTTAATCATTATATTTAAAATCCAGGGACAACTACATCTCTTACTATCTCTCTACTTATCTCCTTATTTACACATTTTTGGTTTCCTAATAATACGACAACAACAATCAAAAACATTTTCAATTGTAGCGTCCCACGCTTATCTCCATCTACAAAAAATTTCCGAATCTTTATCAAAAAAACTCAGATATTAATGGCCATAACTCGTTCGTGGCGATAACCCAAGCAGGACGAAATCTTTCCGAAGTTCCAGATATCAGAAACCGATCTCCCCGATGATTGATGAAGAACAAAAATCAAGCCGATATTGTTCGAACTTTTCTTTTAACGCGTTGCGCCACGCCGATTGAATTAACACGGTTTCCGTACAGTCAAAACAGAGAAATGAAGAATCGAGTCTTCGGAGGATGAGTTTTTTTTACAAGTTAACAGTCGCGGGGTCCCATATCGGTTCGTGTTTGTTTTTATTTTACGGTTACTGGCATATCTTAATAATCTTTTCGCTTGTCGTTCGGTCGTTTTTCTAATTAAGTTTGGCTGTTTCCCGTGTGGCTCCATTCTCAAAATTATCTTTGGATATCTCGAGAGGCGACCGGTCAGATTTTCATTTGATGATACCATATGTTGAAAGTTGTGATTCTAGTTATGACGTTATTGACGAGAAATTATTACATATTCTGCATGAATAGGTAATAAATTTATTGGAATATTATTCAAGCGACTTGGTTTCTTTTATTTGTCGTTTCAGTTCATTCGTAACTTTCTCAGAAATCTAAATTGACTATGAGTGGTTGGAATAAATTCCTAGAATTCTACAAGCTTCGGCATTCACAAATTTATTGTATATATATTTAGGGTATTGGTGCGGTAACTGGAGGTAAAACGAAATGAAACAGTGGTTGTTTACATGATGTATCAGTTATTTATTGTTAGTTATATAAAAGAGTGGAAAATAGAAATGTAAAAAATGGGCAGTGACTGGAATCATCGAAAGAAAGTACCATTAAATAATCAAACGACAGTAATAAACCCACACATCCAAGCATATACAAGTTTCGATTGGCTACATGCGTACTTCTTCTAATCTATCCCGAGAGTTTTCATAATTATGCTCCTTTTCTATAAAAACGACTTCTTTTCATTTTTTGAAATAACTGTCAATAACTGAAATAAATCAGAAAGATATAAGTATAATACAAAAATAGACAGGAAACGTATACAAACCTGACCATATTTCAATGTTACTTTTACTATAATCTTCAAATAAGTTTTGTTTCCATATTATTTAACATAGAAAATATATTCTTTGTTCCATAGGAATTTACAAAATTAGTGTTATAAAATGATAATGCTTTAGTAACAATTCATATGGTCTACACTTATTTTCGCATTATTTCTCTAGTGAAATAATGTTTATACATGTCGTTGCTATATTTTTTTATATATATATTTTTTTTGTAATTAAATGCACCAAACTACACAACACTTCACAAGATTACATGGTTTGATTCTTTTGAGTTTGGGTCTTGCTCTGGTGATATCCAAAAGCTGCAATACCGCAATATTCTCATGAGAATGGAGTCTTTCCGATTTCTCAGATTTCTTGACTGACTGTGGGTATCTGAAGGTCTCGATGTAGGTCAGTCAGTGTTGTAGAGTATTTGGGTGCGCCCACAATACTTCTCAGGACTTGTTCTGAAAAATTTGTATTTTGTTTATGTTACTCTTGGCAAAACATCCCCATAATTGAACTCCGTATGTCCATATAGGTTTCAGTATTTGCTTATATAATAGCAATTTATTATGTACTGATAATTGTGATTTTCTTCCAATTAGCCAATACATTGTCATGCATTTCAACTCGAGATATTTAGCGTTGTTGCTATATGGAATGATACACCTGCTTTAGCTTCTTTTATTGTAGCGTGAGCTTCTTCTTATTTAACTCTAAACATTCTGGCTGTAACGTACGGTTTTAGTATTGTAGTTTGTTTTGGTAAGATTTTCTGTAGTTTATGAATTAGGCCTTCATGCTAAACCTTATCGAAGGCTTGTGCTACAGCTGAAAATATGGCTAAGCAAACATTTTTACTTTCGTAGGCAAATTAAATGTAATTTTTAATAAACCTCTTAAAATATTACTTAATTTTAAAGGTTGCAACTTTTTTATAGTATTAAGTACCTAAAGATAACGCCTCGAAAAAAACAATTTTTAATTTTTTTTAAATATCATTGAAAATGTAGCTTAATTACCATATCGATGAAGACTAATCAAAAATAAAAAGGTATATCTACAATATTTTCTTAAATAAACTGTTGTCAGCAACAAACTTAATTAATACAGGTATTTATTAATTATGTTAATCTTATTTGCAACCTTATTTCAATTAGAGTATAAAATTGCAGAATTAATTTTCGAAAAAGTTATTTACTTATTTCTTGTTGTTTTCGAAGATCAAAGCATAGATAAGATTTCTAAGAGTAAATAAGGCGTATACTAAAATTAAAATATTCTATACACATTATTCGGTGGTATTTTTATAATTAATTTTAATTAAATAATGGAAATTTAGAAAATATGTTAATATATTTATTATTATGTATTATCTTCTTTAACATATATACTGGAATAATTAAATCAATGGAAATATCTCAATTTTTAAAATTTTTAAATGTCAATAAAAATTCTTCTCGAACATTTTGAAAATCTCTTAAATAGTGGAGAACAAACAAAAAATTATACAACAGTTCTGAAGAGATAATATTAAAAAAAATTGTTTTCCTCTTTACCCAAATTTCGTGAACTGAGGTGGCAACAAAACAATGTAATAAGTAATAGACAAGTAATTGTTTATAAAAGACTAATAATATTGGTTATTCTTGCTAATTATAACGAAACTTTCAAATTAAGTAAAGGACTAATTAGGTAAAGGACAGTGAGAGAATTGATTTGCTGGCTTGCATTCGGAAAATTCCGATCTTAAAGATCAACGATCCAACCAAAACAATGATGCCAGAGGTAGCTTAATATTTAGATTAATCTTGAATTAGCAGTGAAAACTGTAATTCACTGAGCTTCCATTTATGAAATGCTATTGTGGGAGCTTTGGCAGTTTAACAAATCACTGGAAAGTCCAAACTTGAGCCAAGGAACGTGTTGCTAAAAGAAACCTGATTCAGTTTTTAGCCTCCGCAGGGTTGTGCTCTTGGCCCATTGTTACATCTTATGTATACGGTGACCTACTGATCTCTAGAAACACTACTGCTGCAACAAATGCTGACGACACAGCGGTTTTATCATCACACGAAGATCCAATATCAGCCAATATAAACCTCCAACTCAATCTTAACAAAGTCGAATTGTTGTTAAAAAGGTGGCATATCAAAGCATATGAGACAAAATCTGCACATGTGACATTAACCCTTTGTAGAGGAACGTGTCGCTCATATCTGGGAATCCATTTCTATCGACGTTTGACATGGGAAAACATATAGTTACAAAACATTAGTGATATCCCCATAGAACCCATAACGAGTGTGATTCGGAGTTTTAGTGCGAAGTACTCTGAAAGATTATTAGTGCATCCCAATGCACTCACCGCAGTTAAATGTGCGCGATGATCGTGAAGTTCGTAGGCTCAAACGCAAACTGCCATACGAACTGATTAATAGACGCGTAGAGTAAGATTTAATAACATCTAGAATAACCTAGAATAGTTCTTAGAATATGTTAGGATAGACCTTAAAATAAGCTAGAATAATATCTAGAATAAGATTTAGATTATAAGTTGTACAGTAGATCACTTACTGAAGTGATCTATTACATGTCAGGATAGTTATATTATATAAATGAAATCTTATAATAATACTTTTTGCCCACGAGCAGATTGTTGACGCTGTAGGATATTAATAAAAAAAAACAGTTTTTAGCCAAAAATATATTTACAGCGACAATACCCATATAAGTGGACAGTAATGTATCTTATAATTAATCTCTAATACATTTCAGAGGGAATGAAAAAAAAAACGAATTATTTTTTTTTCAATCTATTAAATTTTCTCAGTTACATGTTGCAAAAAAACATTGACTTATATTCGATTCTGCTTTTATCCAGTATCATTTTATTATATAACACCGTTAGAATAAAATATGTATATAATTTAATCACCCTGTACAATAAATACAGCAGCACTTTCATAGAACAAACATTATTGTAAATTATCCGTACAAAATGGATAATAATCGACTAACACAATGTATCATTTCGATGGTATGTAAGAGTGCGATTCGAATACGCTTCACATCGAAAGTTCGTTAGATATTTTTTATGGTGGGCAATTTGAGACTTCCTCTAGATCTGGTTTTGTAGCTTTGAAGGCACGAAAAGATGGTCATTATGTTTTAGACGTATCGATGCAGGTTGATCATAACCTTCGAGAGGTCATTGTTTCGATCAATCTTAATAATATTCATCATACCTTGCTTTAGGTATATTATTTTGAAATGTTTTAATTTGATCGCTTCTCGATCATTTACCAGCAATATATGGTAAAATATCAATCTCATTTTACATAATAATGGCCATAATAATCCAATAAAATTATAAACATTATGAAATACTTTTATAATGTATGCCTGTTGAGTTGAATATTAGTGGGCTTATTATCTAAATGCATACTATTATGGAAATTATAATAACTATGTTTGGCAAACTGTCAAAAGTGTATTATTAAAGACAAATAACCCGGGTTGTAGATTTACAATTCATTGTAATCATTTATTCTATTTATAATTACTAACAGGTCAATTGAAAAGTTCCCGGTCTGACACTTAGATGGCGCTCTTAGAATTAACAGGAAAATCAACCAACAATGATTGGTATACTATGTTTAGACATCGTGAAATGAGCACCGAACACGGTGAACCAGGTGGGCGCCCAAAAGAGTTTGTTACCGATGAAAACATTTAAAAAATCTTTTGAATTACCGTAAATTGAAATTGCAGATAATTAAATAGCAGATACTCTGAAGATATCAACTAAAGATATGATAATGATATTATCATATACTCTAAAGATATGAACGTGTACATCATATCATTTACGAATATTTGGGTATGAGAGAGCTCTGTGCAAAGTGGGATCCGCGCGAGCTCACTTTTTGACCAAAAACAACGACGAGTTGATGATTCGGTGCAGTGGTTGAAGATGATCAAGCATAATAAGCCCGAGTTTTTACGTGGATATGTGACAAAAATGAAATATGGCCCCATCATTTCATTCCGAAGTCCAATCGACAGTCATTCGAGTGGACTGCACACGATGAACCCGCTCCAAAGCATAGACAACAAACTCAACACTCGGATGGCAAGGTTATGGCGTCTGTATTTTGAGATGCGCATGGAATAATTGGCATTCACTACTTTGAAAAAGGAAGGATCATCAACAGCGACTATTACATAGTGTTAGTGGATCGTCTGAAGGACCAAATCGCCGCATTTGAAGAAAAAGAAAGTGAATCAAGACTATGCACCGTGTCACAAGTCAGTGAAAACGATGGCAAAAATCCATGAATTGGGCTTCGAATTACTTCCTCATCCACTCTATTCCCCAGATCTTGCCCCCAGCGACTATTTCCTGTTCTCAGATCTCCAAAGAATGTCCGCTGGGAAGAAATTTTTGTCTAATGAAGAGGTGATCGCCGAAACTGAGGCCTATTTTGAAGCAAAAGACAAATCGTACAACAAAAATGGTATCGAAAAGTTGGAGGGTCGCTATAATCGGTGTATTACCCTTGAAGGGAACTATGTTGAATAAAAAAAACTAATTTCGCCAAAAAAATGTGTTTTACCATGGTAGGCCTGGATTTTGAAATGAAATGAAAATATGCTTTATTTGCTTTAAGATACTTGGTAGTTAGTAGTGACGTATTCGAAATATACAGAATTCAAACGCAAAAGAACTCCAAATTTAATCCTTCGGTTTCCTGAGCATTATGAATTATAAAATGCGGATTTTTTAATTTTGATTCTAGTTATTTATAACGGTTACTTGTTATTTAATGTATCTGTCAGTAGGTATTTTATGAAGAGATGCTCAAGTAATAGGTCAAATCGAAACTGAATAGGAAATAAATATAATTTGTCCGCCCATATTATCTCTATTTAATATAGCTAGAGATCTCACAGAACGATGCCGAAGATTTTTATAAAACCACATAATAGATTCTGTCTTTTATAATATAAAATCCTAATAATATAAGGTGTGTAGCAATTACTATAGTATAAATATTTATAAATATAAAACAAGAATAGTAGTAAATATACTAGATTAACCAAGCCATTTATATTGGTTTTATAATATAATTATAACTAATTAAGAACTTAAAAATTAAATTATAGCTAGATTGTGCTAAAAAAGTTTAAACTAAATAATTGCCAATTCTTTCACAGACTACAAAGTCTGTAAAAATTGCCAGCCAATGATTACATAAAAAGGAATCGTACTTGGTTCCAGTTAATTATTGTTAATGATATTCTAAGAAATTGTGAATATTTAATGCAACAGTTGCAGACTTAATAATCGCTACTGCAATTGCAGCATTGTTTTGAATAATGCAAAAGTTCAGGGTAAAGGTTTAATTCTTCCGATATTTTTATAATATCTATATACATTTATATATATTAACTGTTTTAAAATCATTTAATAAATTTCAGTATTTGTTTATTCAATCAAACAGTTCTAATATCGTATATTAGGCCATTTAGGATATTTTCAGCTCTTAGCTATAACTGAAAATTTTCAAATATTTAAATCTCATATCATATATATGGCAGTGTATTAACATTATTTTGATGTTAATAGGAAATTATTAAAAAGATCATATAATTTAAATTGCAGAGCTTTCATAATTTGACATTAAGAAGACAATGCTCAATATTCATATTAATTAATCCCACCTAATAGAGTATGTTTTTCTAATTATACTGTATGCGCTTGCTACTTCTCTGACAATTTTTTTTTGTTTTTTCTTTATATTTCAACCAGAATTTCATACGATTCACTCGATTTATTCATTCGATTTAACTTTGTATTGGTCAGAAACAAATTTGAACATTTGTTAAATTAGATTTCAAACGCGCAGATACAAGAAATATGATTTCAATTAATAAATTGGTTTGTTTCAACTAAAATCTGGATTTGTTACATATTAATATTGTGAATGCTTCCGCAATGTTTGGTATTTAGGTGGTTCAATACTAAATAACAATTTAGATAAAATAGGGTTTATAGAATCTCCGTAAATCCCTTTTGCAAGAGTCATGCAGAAGCTAAGAAATGAAAAAACAAAACCATAATAACTGTATATGTATAAAAATTGACCTGCTCACTGAGTGAAGTATAGATATGGACACGTATACAATGTATGTAATATGTAGAAATATACAATTTATATAATTGGAAATGGTTTAGAAAACAAAAAACTATTAATTTACTTTCTTCTTGTACTCCTCCAATTTTTTAGATGTCCCACCCCTAACACCAATCAAAACAGATGGCCCCTCGAAAAGTATGATACTAGTCGCCTAATATATCGCTTTCCTCCTAAAGAAATAACCACAGGGATGGACGTGGTGGTCGGGTGGTTTATAGTTCTAGGCTTAGACGTTATTTCACAGAAACTTTAATTCGCCTTCGGTGTCCTTACACCTCGAATTGTGATGCATGTGCCAAGAATCCACAGACTAGGGGTATACTTTAGAGCATCCATGTTTCTTATTTGCAATATTTTATGGGTAGGAGTCGTTGAACACTAAATTCAATTGCCCTTTGTGAGCTTACAGCTTATGCTTCGATACTTCTGTAACGATTGCCAGTCCAACGTCAGCATCTCTTTTTTCTTAATAACTAATTTGTTTCCGGATAATTAAAAGCGTTCAAACGAGAACAGCCTTATGATAACAGTTTAGTTCGTAGCCAATGCAGTACTAGTCGTACTATGTAATATATAATGAAATATTTCCATTTTCAGCAAAAAATCCCAGAATGAAAACTTATTTCTTCGGGCTATATGTGATTGTGTTACATTTAAAGAAACCTGTAAGAATGGATTAAGAACCATTGCGAAACGGAAATCGCAATCACCGTTGCAATCTTTCGCAATTACCATCAACTGCCGAAAAAAACGTAATACATTCCTGTCATATCCCGATTAGTACACCGCCGGTTTTCCCGTCTCGCACGACTCATAGCTGCCTCGCGTACCTTACCCGGCGGTACCGAAAAAAGCCCCAATCACACACACACGTACAAGAAACACCGAGTGAGCACCTGCTCGACAATCTCGGCATAATTTACCGGTCGCCCGGATACGTAACTGTCAGAGAGATTTTTTATCGAAAACTGGTCCTTAGAGGCGGCTTCGGTAAGGGTCAGAGACGGTATGCACCTGCCAGCATCTGAAACGCGGTCGTGGGTGCGACGGAGACGCAACCAACCGACCGGCGATCGGGTAAACAAAGGCAGTGATTGTTCGATTTCCTGTCGGGAGAGCGGCATCGAAGCCCGGTGGTTCGTTCCTCGAGATCGAGTACCGGCCGCACCATCACCCGAAAAATGCAAACGGTACCCCCCTGAATTTATTTAAAAGCTTTAAATAAAATATAAAACGAACATGGGATGGACAAAATTATATAAACACCTAACCGTTTGCTTTTAAGACGACTACAATTCTTCGCGGAATAGAATCGTAGAGTGTCCAAATAATTTCCAACTGAACGTTGTCCCATTCTGGTACCAAAAGAACCACCAATTGCTTCAATTTTTATTTTGATAACATCTTTATTAGATATGCTTAGTACAATTTTAATTATAAATTAATTTATTACTACATTTCATTTATACTTGGATTAATACATAAGTAAAATGAGTGTGAGATAAATATATCAATATGTATTTATTGTAAGCTATAATTTACACTAAACGTATACACTTTATATAAGTTCGTATGGCTTGGTTCGCTTCAGTCTTCCAATATCCTGCGCGTTGTCCAGCAGTTGTATTGCTTCCATGTTAGTCTGATTTAGTAATCTTCTTTCGCGTTTCAAGGCGAAATCTTGAATAACTTCGCAAATCCATTTGATTTTCAGGTCATCGTGCAGTTCTTCGTTGGTTAAATAGCGATAGGCATTTGTAATTAATCAAAGAATATTGTTTTGACAACGTTGGACGATGAATTTTTAGTGTAGCCCCATATTTGCACCCCATAGGTCCAAATTGACTTTATGATTGTCTGATAAATCAATATCTTTGATTTTAGATCAAATTGAGAGTATCTTCCGAGTAACCAGCATAGTTGTTTTATTTTGGTTCTAATGTATTTTGCTTTTGCATCAAGATGGATGCCGAGGTATTTAGATGATTCTGCTTGAGGAATCGGTTAGTTTATTATTTCGCCGCAATGCAAAATTAACATGAAGCTTAAAGTTCAATTTTCTAATCTTTCGCCCCTTTGGAGATTTTGTTGACTGTCATTTGTACTTGTTCTACTGCCCTATGCAGAGATATCTGGTTTGCCATAATATTGTGTCGTCAGCAAAGGTTCCAAGTAGTGCTTCGTTTGCTGTTGGGATGCCAGCAGTGTAGAGTAGATACATGAGAGGTCCTAAGACGCTACCATGTGGAACTCCAGCCGACATCCAGGAATATTGCAAGGCAGTATTTCCTTTCCTCAAATGCTTTTTAAACAGCCGCAGTTACTCTTTGCACTTGATCGATTGTGGAGTGGAGATTTCGAAAACCAAACTGGAAGTCTGGTATTATCACATAATTTTTTACACGTTTAAATATTAACTTCTCAAATACTTTTTTTGATATTGCAGGTAGCAGCTTACAAGCTTGTAAGACTCGACTTGTTCTGCAAGTTTTTCAGGTTTTCTAATCATGAGATGGATGCCGAGGTATTTAGCTAATTCTGGTTGCGGAATCAGGAATCCATTTTATTATTTCGCCACAATGCAAAATTAACATGAACAGATTTGGACAAATGTACAATCGCAAAAATGTACCACCCTAAAGAATTCTGGAACATACTTCAGTCGTAAACAGGCATTAAATGTATATGTCAACATGATGATTGCCTTTCATGGTAGATCTATCAATAATCCAGGTGAAATATCATCTACTCCAGGTGCCTTTTTAGGATTGGAGTTATTAATTTCAGTGGCAACTTCCAATGGAGAAATTAGATTTAGACCTACATCGGGTTAATAAACAGGAGATGTGTCCATTGTAGATTCTATATTATTAGGTTGAAATATGTTTGCGAACTATTGTGCGAACAATTCAGCTTTTTTATCGTTGCGTCGAACCCATTCTGTTCGATCATTTCTAATTGGCGGTACTCGAATAATTGGTCTCTTAAATCTTCGAATTTGTCTGCTTCTGAACTTAATTCACTTACATATTTTTGAAAGCAATTCTGTTTATATTCTCTGCAGTATTTCTGGTTCTGTGCCATACTCTTGTGCCGTTAGAACTTGGAACTTAAAACTAGTATAGAACTAAATTATTAGAACTACTTTTCAAAAATAATCAATTTTTACATATATTTTTATTGCATTTAGATTTCTCGAAAAAGCAACAAATTAATGACTAATAATTTTAATACATGGAAAACAAAAAATTCTGAATTTTTAGTAAGATTATTTTATACTTCAATTATCTTCTTTTATTACCTTTTAAATATTGGATATTAATGAAACTTTTGCAATGTTTATTAT
The DNA here is from genome assembly GCF_030347505.1 of Rhynchophorus ferrugineus. Classification (NCBI taxonomy): domain Eukaryota; kingdom Metazoa; phylum Arthropoda; class Insecta; order Coleoptera; family Curculionidae; genus Rhynchophorus; species Rhynchophorus ferrugineus. The sequence continues at coordinate 34,321,517 of NW_027472585.1, read as the reverse complement.
TTTCCATAGATTATATATGTTATACGAAACTATGGTGGATAATTCAGTATGCGTGTGCAGTTACATTAACGAGTTTGTTATTTAATGAGCCTATCTGAAATATTGTCTATGAAATGAAAAAAAAACACTTATGACATTAACAATTAGTGTTCATCCGATAATAAATTAAGATATTTAAGTGATCCAAAAATAATTTGAGAAACATATCTTATTCTAGAGCTTTTATAATCAGAAAAAGTGCTTCACTTCATTTTAGTTCGTCTGGCTTCCTCAAAAAGTTGACATACTTCATAAAAAATTATTAGCGTTGAAAATTACTTGCAAGTCCTTGTTTTGTTAATTTCCTTCATGTCAATCTTTTAGAGCTCTTGAACAGTTACTGCAACACATCCAATGCAACATAACAAACATCTAATTAACAAATAATAATCTAACAGACGCATGAATATACAATAGACGTTATACTAATTTTTATATTAGTATCGGCCCCAACTGGTTTTGTGCATATATTTTTAAAAGTAAAAGTAGTATCATAGCAAGAAAGAGACCAAATTCTGAAGTTTTGGTACATGAAATCTAAAAATATGATTGTTGTTGCACAACTGGTGTTTAAACTATATTAGCTAGAATACGTTTATTAATTAACGGGTTTGATGCTGCAAAAAAACTTATTCCCAACTTTATTAAATAATATCCAAGCTCTCTTTTTCTATTTATTTGTCATTGTTTCGAAGTTGAAATCGTACATCATCTTTATTTCAGCTTAGCTCTTTCGTTATTCGTCAAGACCAATTTAATAGTTAGTGGTCCTAGAAGAACCTTTTTGAGGTTTACTAAAGATTTATAAAAATATTCTCCTTGGCTGGCGTGAAGGTATTTTTATAAATAATTACGGGCTAGGTTTTTAGACCAATGTTAATCAATCGCTGTGCTGTCCCTCTCACATATAAAAGATGGAAACTTTGTAACCATGTTTTGGTAACTTGGGGATAAAGATAACCCTTAACCTGCACACAGGATCTTATCATCGGCTATATTGTGAGAAGTTGGTTGCTGATATGATTGTTTTATTGTAATAAATTTGCATCCTAAAACATTATCATTACATAATACCAAAACTACAATTTTATGATGAATAAATACAAACATATCTTGTTAAAATAATATCTGTATAATATTATTATTAAAAAAATAGCAAGACAATTTTTTTCTGTCATTTTTTAACAAAATATATTATTTGTTATACCCAATTTGTGTGAAGCAATTCATCTCAAGAATCATGGGTCGATATTTTTATTTTCATGACGATATGAACAGTTTTTTGATAAAAACGATTAGGTTTGTATTTAATTATCTAATTAAGCACATTTTTCATTAATACTTTTAGTAAATATTATACTGAATGCGCCTCGACAATATACCGTTAAACTTTCTAATAATTTTGGAAAAACTGTTCATATTGTGGATGATCTAACGTTACTGGACCACAAATAATCCGAAGATAATTCTTTAATTCAATCATTGGTTAGTTGACAAAATATAAATTTAATTAAAGTTTTTTTTCCGATACTATTCAGCCGAATCTATTTTCTCTCTCGTTTTACAATGTTTGCTTTCGACATGTTTTTATATAAGTATTCTTATTAATTTTTTAAGTCCAAAAAGAGTTCTGTAACCATTCAATTGAAACCTCGACACATTACGCTACATCAACTTGGCCAGTTGTTACGAAATAAGACATGACCAGAGAAAAAATAACTAAATTCGAATCGTGAGAATTGATATCCGTCCAAAAAATTAACGGTAATCCAAATTCCTGGTTGTAGGTGGTTTACTGTCATCTTTGAAATATTTTAGCGTGGTTTTACTGCAAAGGTAAATATCCGAAAGGAAGGAAAATAGTTACCATATGTATTGACAAATAATCTATCAGAGAAAAAAGAAAACGGCTCGTTCTCCTTGGCGTATTTTACTGGCTGATGAAAAGTGAAGACATACCCAACCGCAAAAAAATCATGGGTTAGTCCAAGAGTGGAATCTTCACGAATAAAGGCATGTTCATAAAGGCGTAGTGTATTATAAGCTGCTAAAACCGAATTAAGTGCTTACTGCAGATATCTACCAATGTTGACTGAACAAATTGAATGTATTATTGTTGCAAAGTACATAGTAATAGCTAGTAATAGATATAGAACCATCTTCTTGTATGACAACGCTTGCCCACACGCTGCAAGAGTTGTGAAGTACACACTGTTGCTGTTCCAATGGGAAGTTCTTCCGCATCCAGCGTAAACTCCAAACACAGATCCTTTTGATGGCCATTTGTTCAGTTGGAGGCAGCATAAGATGTGCTGACGTACAGTCTCGAAATGCTGAAGAAGTGGGAAAATTATTGAATCAGTGTCTAACATCATTATTTTGACACACTACCGCTATGTGGCCAGATAAATGAGAAAAAGTTATAGAAAATTATAGAAAATTATAGAAAATATTTTAACAAATAAAAATAATATCAACACCATGTAACCTAGTACATTTTGTTGCATGTTGGTAACTCTGCTTCCGTGTAAATAGTATGATGGATATGTATTGCCCATGTCAAGTCTTGTAGGTTATATTTCAATATATTATACGCTACTATATTATACGCTTTGATCTGCGATAGTCAAAACAAAAGATTGTATCCACGATATTAACAGCATACACGAGACATTGCCAAAACACCATTGGAGTAGAGGAAAGGTGGGTTAGATCCATAATTGATGATTGGAAGAATATGGTATGGTTGGATGAGTCATCGTGTACACAGTTCCTTACAGATAGTCGGGATATATATGGAGATCTATAAAACCTTTCCACAGACAAGTAACGAGAGTTTCAGTAATGATTTGGATGTCAATATGATGGCATTCAGTTGTTTATTTTATTTAGATCGTTTTATTTAGGTTGGATTAATGCAAATATCCTCAATAATGAAGTTCTTATTATAACTAGTATATTGCTGCCAAACACTTAATTCTTAATTTGAGGATTATTATGAGCCAGACTTTAACATAACAGATTTCAACCATAATAGAGAGTTTCAGAGCAGAAATTTCGAGTAGATTCCCATATCCAAAATAATTGAAGCAATTATCTGGTGTTTTAGTAAAATAATGAAACAACATTATGTTGTAAACTGTTGAGACAAACTACGAATCTATTACGCGAAGAACTGCAGCATTTTTAAATGCAACTTATTAACAAATAAATACTGTGTACATATCAGGTGTTCATATCATTTTCCCCATCCCTTGTATATATGCTGTCAATTATTTGCAGTAAAAGGGTTTTTAGAGCCCTTTTGTAGTTTGTAATAGTTTTAGTATAATTAATTGAACAAAAATATGCGATTTAAAATTCAATTTCGCTGGTGTAGGCGATCTACTTTCGCCTCCGAAACGCTTTCACATGATTTTACTGCAAACCAGCCCCTCCGCCACCTTCACCGAAAAGGGCCTAAATCAAAAACTGAAAAAAAATCCATTCGACCTTAACCGTTTCATATAAGCCACCTGTTCTAGTTATTAACATTGCAGACGAGAAGAACCGAACAGGTGATTCTAGGGAACTGGTTCTTTATTTAATTGTGTGAGTTTCGACGGAATATTTTTTCTTCGGCGAGGATATTTCGAAATCTTACACCGTCCTTTGTGCATCTGTTATAGTTCATCGGTTTATCGACGTTCGATCGTCTTGGTTGGTTTCCTGTAAATTAGATAAACATAAAATATAGTTTTACGGCTTGTTATTACAAAAAAAATCCGAAAATTCTTCTACGATTTCTCTAAAATTTTGCCATAAAATTGCACTGCTTTGCAGTACTTTTACAGTTTCTGTATACTTTTGTATGATCCAAATTTATATATAGTCTGCCCAAAGAAGTTTAGAACACACGCCAACAAGATGTTTAATGAATTGCCGGTAGCAATTTGCAAATTCGTTTTAGAATAGGACAATATTTTCCTTCTCATTTTACTTTAGTTAAAAAGTATGCCCGGTAGGTTGTAACGTATAACCAAACTAACTTGTTAAAGTCGTCCGATTGTTCGGTTTAGGTTAGGTTGTTTAACGGTTGATTACATTGATGTTTCGCATTTTAATCAATAGATATTGCTTGTTAAACGAACACTAAATGCGAACACCTAATATCATTTGCATTTTATACATTTGATCTTAATCTATTTGAGAGATCAATAAGGCCAGTGTTCGTTCTGAAAAATACGTTCATTTGGATTTCCAGTAGTTGTGAATATCGGCAATACAATTAATGTTAAAATGTGGAAACATCTAATATCATTTGGAGTTCATATATTTGACATTTGATCTTAATCTATTTTAGAGGTCAATAAGATCAAGGTTCGTTCTAAAGAATATGTTAATTTTTATTTTCAGTAGCTGTAAATATAGGTAATATAACTACTGCTAAAATCTGCATGTCCATTAAGCCAAGTCATATTTATTTATAGTTTGAACCACTAACAAAGTCTAGTCTTTATAATATTTACATCTTAGATCTAGAGAACGTGTACAGTTGGCAAACTTGAAAATATATATCTTCAAAGCCAATGAAGTAACAAAATATATAATATACTATAAACAACCAAATTACACATATTGGAAACATCTAGTTTCTTTTTTCCTTCGTTCTCATTTAATCACACTGAGACACACCAACGCATTTAGTGATACATAAGTTTTTTTATTTAAAATAAATTAAAGCACACAGTCTAGTTATACAGATATCAAAGAAAAGAAAATATTTTATAAACAAACATAAATTTTAGACCAACGTGTCTTACTGATCTTATAAAACATTGATAATACTATTGTTTATATTCTAAAACCCATATATGAAAAATGTAAAAATTGAAAGAGACTTTTTTATGCTACATTAAAACAATTCTGTTTTGTATTGTTTTAAAACCATTATCCTTATGTTTGCCACAAAATGAAAACTATGTCTATTATACTGAGATTTATATTCTGTTTTGTTTTTATCTGCAAGTAAATTGAACTGAACAATATTTGAATAACAGACAACGAGACACCACGAAAAAGAATGTTAAAAAATCATAATTTCTGACAAAATACAAGGAATATCAACCCAATGGAAACATTACTGCTAAGTTTAATTTTTGGTATATTATTATAATAGTTTGAATGAATAACCTTCATTAAATTGACATTTATTCATAACAACACCATGTATAATAATAATAATAATAATAATAATAATATAAGAATGTATATAGTCATATGGAAGATAAATAATGATCTTCTCATAAACGATTTCCAAGCTTCGACAATATTAAGTACAAATGTATCGAGATGCAGATAATAGACTTTATTAACATTACGAATATTCAGCAAATCCGTCCAAATCTCTGGAAGACGTCGACATTATGAGTTAATAGCAATTCCCACGTGTAGAGTACAGAATTCTAATCATTACTAAAGCGGTGAACCACTGCAAACAAACTACGTTTAACAACAAATATTAGTTTGTTATAATTAAATTCGGATTGGTCAGCAATATTGTTGCAGTTTCTATGGGATAGATAGTGTTTTTCAATCAAATGAATTTACAAGGTAAAATAAGGTTGTTAAATCACAGCAACCTTGAAGCAATAAACTGAACTGAACAACTGAAAATACTGAACACACAAGAAATCAAAAAGATTGCATCCCAAACTAACCCCAATTACGAACTTATATAGTGTATAAGTCTTGCTTTTAACCATAGTTTATGTAAGTAACTCTTGCTTATGTAAGTACAACAGAACAGCTTTAATAAATTATTTTGCAAATTAAGACTGATAGATAAGATAAAATATTCAACAACTATTAGCACATTATTGCAGAAATATTATCACAATAACTATACTTACAAATTATAGAAATTGTTTGTTGGCTTTTTCGGCTAATAAAAAGTACTGCCTAATTTCAAGTGAATATAACTGGCAAGAAGTTCACCAAAATTGAATTTTACCATGTGGTGGTTAATTTTGCTTTATCCTTAACTGTTGTTTCAATTGTTTGATTGTTGTTGATCCATTGTTAGTGCACCCATTGTTAGCAAATTATGAAATTTATTAACCCATCTTAAGAATATAAATATTATGCTTGACTACTAACTTCTTTTGTTCATGTTACTTCATTGTTACCACTGTTATTATTGTAAAATTAACGTTATTTCGCCAAAAATGCATATCAAATATTCCATCTAAAAATACCAAAGATATCGAACCTTCCTACCAAACCAAGGAAGACAGAAATATTGCGAAACTGTGTCTATCTTCACGAATAATAATAATTATAATGACACTTTTATATATTAATTTTTCCAAACATAGAGACTTGTCTTGCGACCAAAACAATTTAGCGTTGGAGGCGATCGGCCGGCTTCGCCAGGTTATCACACCAACGACTTTTCTGCTTATAGTTTTCAAAATAAATCCACTTTTCATCACTCGTCACTATTCGTTGCAGAAATCACTTTCGATCAATCATAGTTTTGACGCAGGAGGATTTTTTGATTTTCCAGTTGCCTATCATTCAAGTGATGTACACCCAGGTTCCCATGTTTTGGATTTTTTCCATTGATCGTAATCGATCGCTAATAGTTACTTGGGTCCCAGTTATCGCTTCTACTAATTGTTGTTGAGTTTGGGTTCAATATTCATCCAATAACTCTTGCATCTTCAAATTCCTTCGGTCTACCAGAAAATTTGTTGTCTTTCACATAGAAATCATCCGTATACGGCATACAATACCGTATAAAAGAAAGTAGCAATATCTTAGTCTGCTATTAAAAGAAGTGTCAATTGTTTGGCCACAATTACTGACATAGCAGTGACCTAAAAGTAATTTCCATTTGTTAGATAACAGCTGACAACTTAGATTCCTAAATATCTCCTGGCGAATCAAATCACTACTTTAGTAGAATATAGGTACCAAAATCACCATTTTTAAAACGCACATAATTATCCACACCTAAAGCTGAACCTCTTGTCCTATTAAAATGTACAAGAAAATTAAAGATATATTATATAACTAGCGACCCGCCCCGGCTTCGCATGGGTGCAATGCTGATACTAAATTAAATACACTACAGAAAAAATATGAACGTTGTATATAAAAACATAGCGGCCCGCTCCGACTTTGCACGGGCATAAAATATATATGCCTATGTTACTCAATGAAAACATGATTAAAATCGATCCAGTATTTTTGGTTCATTCATTACTGCCCTTGGCCTGCACGCATTAAATTTGGAGTAAAACAATTCCTCTTCCCCTATACTTACTATGAAGATTTCCTGCTATCTTTGGAATATCTAAATTCATACAATTTTTATTACATTACACATTTTTAAACGCAAATTTTAAATTTGTAATATCTCCGAAAATATTTGTTTAATTTACATGCTGTAAGGAACCATATTGATCTATATTAATTGCACACTGTATTTAAGGTACTTAATTCGATAAGGATTAATGCCGTATTGCTTAAAATAGCTTCGTAAATAAGCCATTTTCTCACGTAAAAAGTAAACAATAAAAATGGTTAATGTGGGTTATCCCTAAAAGATAAACATATACCATCGCGGACTTTTTTGTAGACCTTTTTATGGTGTACAATACTGTAGTACATTAATTTGATCTAACTCGTAGAGTTAGGCAGCGTTTTTGCTAATTGCTAAATAAGCCTAAAAAATAGGTTAATTTACGACATCACGTTAGAAACCTCTAAAATTAGCAATGTTGCCTTAGTATATTATGCACGTATTATACATATAAACCTTCCTCTTGAATCCCTCTTACCTATTGAAAAAAACCGCATCAAAATCCGTTGCGTAGTTTTAAAGATTTAAGCGCACATAGGGATATAGGGACAGAAAAGGCGACTTTGTTTTATACTATGTAGTGATAAAAGTCAAATAAACGAAACAAAATCCAACATATTTAATAAGGCATAAATTATTGTTCAGCAATAACACTAGTTGTTATCAATCAACAGGTATTGCACCATTTTTAAAGCGGTAGGAATAAATTAGGTCTACTAATTAATTTAAGGTCTTTCAGATGTTGCCAAAATAATATAAAACAAATTACAGTAGCCAAGTACTCTCAGTTCAATCTTCGTTACTATACCATAACTTAATTAACATTTCCTTGATATTAAATAAAATATCATAAACTTATTTAATGGAAGAAAAAAGTCAGCTCGTTTCATTTCTGTCGGTCTTTCGCTTTGGTAAGAGCTTTTTCTCCCTATCTAGTCGCCGACATTGTTGATGACACGTCGTTTCAAAGAATGTTTTTTCTAGCAATAATCACCGGCGATAAATCCACCCAACAAACCGCAGGAACACGACAAACGACGAGAAAAATCCGAAATAAAACGCAATTAATATCGAGAAACAGTTCCGCAGAAGCATCATCTCTCTGCCGGTCTGTCGGGGCCTGCGAAACGCGAGTTTTCGGCAGGAGACATCTGCCGGCGAAAGTTGAAGAGAAAGGAAAGGAAAAAAAATGACACGGACAGAGAACCGGAGAGGTGAGGGGGATGAAATAATTAGACTGACGAGGGTTGGGCTCGGTCTGGTTCGGCGAGGGGGAATATTTTTATTGCCAAAAGGAAAGTGTTAATGAGGATGGAAATTTGTAAAATGGTCCCGGGTATTAACCGGGTCGGATTCTTTATTTTCGGGCGTCAATTTGGGCGAATTTTTCTTCTTTTCAGTTTTACAGGTTGTTAAACCCTTTAAGATGATCCGAAAAAGGAGCGCGGAGGGGGACACGGACCAGGGCGTATTTTCCCGATTGTTTTCTAAATTCTTTGAAGGTGGAACAATATGGCCGAGACATGAAAGGTAAATATTTACTTGTCATTTGCAACTGTTAATAATTGCTACATTCAGGTTTACTTCAGCTCATTTATCATTAATTCTTCCTGCTGAGTCCCCCTTTATGTTCGCAATTCGGTATACTCTTATTTACTTTTCTTTCACTTTATTTTTTGATATGCTAATATTGTGCTCAAATACGGTATGAGTACTGAAAATTAATGTTACCTAAAAAATTAAATCAACATAAACATTTATTGTCAAATATCGTAATATTTTACGTTGCTATTACCTGCTCATTGACATGTTCACCTGTTCATGTTATTTGATATATCAGAATAAACTGAAGCTAGATTGAGCTAGATATGGCGAATACGGTGAATGTTACAACAATTCATCATCGGACGCCTTGACAATCCAATAGATAATAAATCACATAGAGTAATGTTATTTAAAATTATTAAAAAAGCATCTTCGGCTAACTAAAATTTCACTTTGGAGCAATAATATTTCCTTACAGACTATCCAATAATAAAACGAGTTTCGGATATTAAGCGAATCATCTGAAATCAAACTGAAACTTCTGCTCCAAGAAAACCTGTAATATCCATCAAAACAAGTAATAATAAGAAAGAACTCTGTATGATGACTATATACGGTGATAATATTGCGATATTGAAACTCTGAATATGGAAAAGGCAAGGATGTCTTAGAAAAATTATTTCTAGAATGTTTAAACAAATATAGCTTTTGAATAGTTTATACATATTTTAAACTAATAAAATATTGTAATTAAGATCTTAAATAAGTAGTGATATAAAAATAAGTATCAAGAACCTTATCAGGCACATATGCAAAAAGAAATTGTACGAGAGTTTGTAATCAACATTTTACTTGATTATTTTATCGGCTCTAGGTTATCGTAGAATAAAATTACTTTTTCATCAGCAAAAAAATCTACGAACAGAAGCTTTGTAATGTTTCCTATATGTGTACGAAAATATTAAAAATGTTTACTATCAAAATATGTATATACCATATTTATTATACTAGCCGCGATATTTTCCATGCCACACTTCCAAGTTGTTCAACAACCAAATACGATTTTATTATTATTTGAAATACATAGAAATATATAATATTTAAAATAGAATTAGTTATTTAATATAATCGATCCCAATAAACTTTTGCATTTACATAACTGCACTTGCTTCTTCGTTCGATGAAAAAATTGTTTTTGAGCTAATAGGTTGATGTTGCAGCAATTTTTACTTTGATTACTGTTTTGCTGTGATTTTTTAAGCTAAAGGTGCACTGTCTATTCTCGTGAATATTTGCATCTAGCCAGTGTAAAAAGATACAGTAATTTTTCTAAATTATCTAAAAATAATTCACAATCTCTTATCATATTAATTGAATACATGATCCAGGATTTCACTGGCTCCAATAAAACTATCCCATATTACTACTGCAAACATTATTGGGCTGCAGAAAATATCCATCTAAAAAAACAGAATCCCCTTCCCCACTATAGGTTACGGTTGGAACTGGAAACTGGAAAAAAATGATATACAATATGATAAAATTATAGCTCCAATATAGGGTTAATAGATTCTCTTTACTAAGAAAACTTAAAAGCAACACGTAGTCTAACAATATTGGATATTTGGCAAGGAACAAAATCAATTTTAAATGAAAGTCTTACAGTTTTCTGAATATTCTTCTCTGATAAGCATAATGACGTAACCCCGAAGTGCCGTTGTCCTTTTTTTTCTTCATCTTTGACTAGTTACATTTTAGCTAATACTTCACATATTTAATATATCACATTAAAAAAAAAACAGAGTAGATCAGATTCAAAATCAGAGAAATGTACTGGTTAGACGGTAGATACTCCAAACCTATGGGTATTTGAACTTATGAGGTTCAAATATGTCGTTGCACTAAAACATCAAACCAAGTGATACCAAATAATGTCCTTCGATTAATTATCAATGCTTATCAACCACATAACCAATGAAGAACTACGATGAAGACACGATGACTTCGAAATCAAAAGAATTTACGAAGTTACCATTGTACACATTGATCGAAGTACAACAGAACAATAGTAATTATTCAATTTTATCAATTAAGATCACATATATAATGTAAGATATAATTAAAAATTCATGTCAATAAAAATTGTTTTTTGTTGTTTTTGGTCAAAAGTAAGCTCGCGCGGAACCCACTTTGCACAGAGCTTTCTCATACCTAAATATTCGTGAATGATATGATGTATACGTTCAGTTGATATCTCTAGAGTGTCTGCTATTTCACTCAATTTCAATATACGGTCATTCAAAATCATTTTGTGGATTTTTAAAATGTTTTCCTTGGTAGCAACCTCTTTTGGGTGTCCATTGCGTTCACCGTCAACGGTGCTAATTTCACCACGTCCAAACTTAGCATACCAATACTTGATTGATTTTCCTGGGGCACTGATCGAAGTACAACAGAACAATAGTAATTATTAAATTTTATCAATTAAGATCACATATATAATGTAAGATGTAATTAAAAATTCATGTTAATAAAAATTAAGCAAACATCGTTTGGTAAACACATACAATTGAAGACACTTTTAAACAAACACCATAATGATGGCAATAAAACAGAAGTTAATTTATCACTTTCTGTATCAAGAAGCAACCACTTAAAATGTCCAAATATATCCATTTAGGTTGTTTTATTAAAATACTATTATGCCTGTTTGTCGAATCTACTTAACAGTAAATACAAAACGATGGAATCGATGGAAATGAAACAACCATATTAAAAATTCAAATAGTTATAAATAGTAACGTTGCCCATGTTATCGATTTCCAAACTAAACAGGAAAGAGGAACGTGAACCCGGAAAGGCGGGAAAATGAATACGAACGAGACGATGTGACAATTGCATCTGCGGTATAGCCGCCTTAATATGTTGCTGAATTGTTTATCACGCTATCGTTTCTCGTAATGAGATGTTGTCGATAGAAAGCGGGCAAAGTACGTAAGTTTTCATCAGTTACAACGACGGCATAACCAAAGAATTACAGGAAGTCTCCTGGGAAAAGAACCAACAGCATTCGTGAACCCGAAATTATAGAAACAACAATTTTCCAATCATTTTTAAATTGTTTCCTGGAAATATATATAGATATTAGTTTCTCATGCCTTTCTACTATATACAGTGAGAATTACCAATTTATTTTTTATTAAAATAATGTGAAAATAATATCAAAGTATATAGCTAATGTATTTGTTAATAAAATGTTTTTAGAGTTGCTTATAAATGCATTTATTGATATTAGCTGATATTATTATACGATTAGATTGGTTCTGAATTTATTTATTACAATAGCGACCGAGATTTAATGAATAAAAGTATTGGCAACTGCCGGATCGCCTGCTAATAGGTCAATTGAAAAGTTCCCGGCCTACCATAGTAAAACACATTTTTTTGGCAAAATTAGTTTTTTTTCAACATAATTTCCTTCAAGGGTAATACACTGATTATAACGACCCTCCAACTTTTCTATAGCATTTTTGTAGTACGATTTGTTCTTTGCTTCAAAATAAGTCTCAGTTTCGGCGATCACTTCTTCATTCCAAGAAAATTTCTTCCCAGCAACCATTCTTTTGAAATTTGGGAACAGGAAATAGTCGCTGTGGGCCAGATCTAGAGAAAACGGTGGATGAGGAAGCAATTCGAAACTCAATTCACGGATTTTTGCCATCGTTTTCACTGACTTGTGACACGGTGCATTGTCTTGGTGAGGCAGCACTTTCTTTTTTTTCAAATGCGACCGTTTTTCGACGAATTCGTCCTCAAACTATTCGTCCAATAATACTATGTAGTGGTCGATCCGAAAACCCTATGGTAGTATTCGCCGTTGATGGTCCTTCATATTTCAAGGCAGTCAATGAAAATTATTCCATGCGCAACCCAAAATACAAACGCCATAAACTTGCCAGCCGACTGTTGCGTTTTCCCACGCTTTGGAGCGGGTTCATCGTGTGCAGTCCTCTCGGATGACTGTCGATTGGACTTCGGAGTGAAATGTTTCATCCATTGTCATATATCGACGCAAAAACTCGGACTTATTACGATTGATTATCTTCAAACACTGCTCCGAATCATCAACTCGTCGTTGTTTTTGGTCATAAGTGAGCTCGCGCGGAACCCACTTTGCACAGAGCTATCTCATACCCAAATATTCGTGAATGATATGATGTATACGTTCAGTTGATATCTCTAGAGTGTCTGCTATTTCACTCAATTTCAATATACGGTCATTCAAAATCATTTTGTGGATTTTTTTAAAAGTTTTCGTCGGTAGCAACCTCTTTTGAGCGTCCATTGCGATCACTGTCTTCGGTGCTAATTTCAATACGTCTAAACTTAGCATACAAAATCTTGATTGATTTTCCTGGGGCACTATCTTGAAACTAGGCATCAAGCCAAGTTTTTGATTCAACTGTATTTTTTCCTTCAAAGAGCGATATTTTATCAACACGCAAACTTCCTTTTATCCATTTTTTTTTACAATAACAAAAGTTGCTTCACTCAAAATGCTATAATTCACAAACGCATTTTTTGAAAGCAAATATGAACGCATCCTTTGAGGATCAGAGCTAACTAAGAAACATATGGATTTAATTTTAGTAGCACCATCTGTGTGTCTGGCCAATTTTAAAATGACCAATTACTTGGAATCAGTAATGTAGGACAAGAAAGTGACATCTACATGTGAAGTAATAAGAAGAATTACGTACAATCAAGACTAAAATTCGCCCCTTTCGAACGCTTATCTTGTTAATCCGTCTATATGACACTTAGACTTCAACATAGTTACAGTTTGACATATGCAATATGACATAGACGTCTTTCACGATAAATTCCACCTGTTTCTCTCTGATATCGTATTAAAAATTAAGTCATCGTTTGAGATGCGACAATATCTACACAGTTAAGGAACAAATTTAGAGACACAGATTAGATAGTTTGGACATGACTGAAAATTGAACAGATTCCGAACTGTTGCGACCTTTTGGGTAGAAGACGCAGTGAATAGCTCCGAAAGATGCAAGGAGCAAAATCATCGAAAACGATATGAAAAATAGAGAACTAATATTATCCGAGGCCAGAACAACTGTGATCGGCAACTGATGCGAGATTTAGTGAAGAATATTCGAATACTAATAAATCCTTTATCATCAAAAGCATGGATTCCATGTAAACAAATATGCCCGATAGTATTCAAACCCGGCAAATCTTAGTGTGTAAACTAGCGGACCTAGCTTCTATTGATCACAATTATTAAAGAAATGCAGCTATTTGTCATTAAAATGTTCATTTATTTTTTAATATTATGTGAACTACTCAGAATTGATTAAAAAATCATAAAACCTACTTATGACATAATTTTTTATGCAACGACAGGTACCTTCTTAATAATGGTGAGTTATCTGTGGACGCCATATTGTTTTGCCGGTCTCTAATTAACTTGCTGTTTATTATTTAATCACAAAAACCTTTAGATAAAGAATTTCGCTTATCTCACACATATCTTGTTTCATCCCGTGTTAATATCAACACACCCTTATAAAAAACCCTCTTCAGATGAAGACCATTATTCCATTTAAGCACTAAATAAATTTGTTCATATAAATAAAGTCCATTTCCTCAGAAATGGAGTTTGTTCTCGTTAATAAAAAACACTTGATTTCTCCCTAATCATTAAAATATTTCAATTTAAAAAAAAACATAAATTAGGTAATAGCACTATTTTTTATATATCCTCCAATTTTAACATATCTCTATTGGTGAAAATAATGGTCATCAGATATCCACTTGCCATCATTTAAATGTGTTATAACCCTGAAGAACAAACACTAAAGAGCGTATTGCTATATGATCTGATTAATGGAGAAATATAGGTTTTATACTAAGATTTAGAATAAAATATAGCCACCATAAACCGAACGGATTTTCTACATATTACTTCAAATTATTAAGCTCTGAGGGTGCTATGGCACTTAATTTACTTTTTTAAAGGAAAGTGAGGTGTATAGAGTCCCCCACTTTTTTCTGCAACCTTTTACACTTTAAATTTACAAATTGGTTTCTTTGTATACCATATTATTTCCTACCATATATATTCTTCTAAGTTTTTTTTTATTTAATATAAAATGTACTGCTTAATATTGCAAGAGCATCTTTACGTATAATCGCTGTGTTTCTTTATATATAAGCACATACAATATTTAAACAAAATAAGAAATAACCATAATAAATATAAAGTACAAAAGTATCCATTGGCAACTACGTAGCATATAACATTGCTTCGATACCGTGCTTCGAAAACCTTGAAAAATAATGATCTTCTGACTGTGGCAAATTCATTCGACTAACATCTAATAACGAGAAAGAAGCCCTTCTCAATCGTTATTTGCAAAAATAAGAACCTCAAGATCATTATGCGACCCGTCGTGTAATCCAAGAGGACTTACGTCGACCCACGTAAAGCCATCCTTTTGCTGTGATGCAGCTCTTGTCTGCCTTGTTTTTATCTGTTTTGTAACCTTTAGCGTTGTCCTTCGGATAAAAAGTTTTCCCGCGGGCTTAAAAATAATTGTTTCCCTTAAAATGTTGTCTTTACTTTCTTCTCTAATTTGTCTGCCAAATCGACCATATTTTTATATAAGTATAATGTAATAATGGAGTCTTAATATATTTATTATGATACTATGAGGCAACAGCATAAATTCAATATAAAAAGTGAAAATTGAAGATGCCGCCATTGTTATAAAACCAGTTCTAAGTTGGTCAATACCCCGAACACTGACTCGACCAACTAGTCTGATTATTGGACTGCCCATTATGTTACTGTAACTAATAGTTTTTTACTCAACTATATTGTTTGTCGTCTTTCATGATACTCAATTATGTGCCATTTCCGTCGGTATTCATAGCAACAAGTTGCAATTATAGACCAATAAGTGTTAAAGAAAGGTTAATATATTAAGTTGTTCAACTAGAGCATCATCTATTCATTAATTCAATTGATTACTTCTCTATCCGTTAATGTTTTCATCTTTCATATCAATATGACGAAAGTTTCAAGCAACTAATTAAATTTAATTAAAAAAATAGAGATACAGGGAGGCTATGTACACAATAGATGGCGCTTTAGGAATAATGCAATAGAAACTATTCCAGTTCAAAAATGACTAAATCGATTTTTTCATTTCAGAGAAAAATACAAGCAGGTACTCCACAGGGAAGTGTATTGGAGCTACTCCTTTATACGCTGTACACTCGGGGCTTGGCCACATCCAACGAAAATGTTGTCTGAATGAAGTGAATCAACCGAAAAGGTGTAAACAGCTATTGCCAAAATACAATGGTGGACAGAAAAACGGCGCATCAACATGAATAATATTAAATCGGTAATTTGTTGATTTCACCAACAAAAGAATCAAGCACAAGCCAATATGGCATGATTCTTGATGTTAATTCAACTAAAACTCAGGCGGAAACACAAATAATTTATACATATATAATAAAATCCTGCGTTACCATCAAGTCTTAAAACCAGTTTGGACTTCTTATGATGTTCAACTGTGGTGCTGTACCAGCCAAAACAATAGAGATATTAAACAAGGATTCCAAAACAAGGTACCGTGAGGTGTTGAATTATCCATTGCACATTCTTAATGACCATCTCAATAAGGACGTGAACGTAGAAACGGTCAATAACGTTATTAAAGATTATACCCAAAGGCATGAACAGAGGCTCCATCAGCACATCAATGTTGACATTCTCCAGCTCCTAGATAACGCTGGCTTACTCAGAAGATTAAAAAGAGTATAACTATTTCATCTGATTTAGAGAAGTTTAAGTAAAACTCAGAGCACATTAAAAACAGTGACATAGATATTAAGCCCAAAGAGTTTATTCTAGATTAAGTACTAACAAATAACTTATTAGTATTAATTTGCTAGAATGCCATAATAAATAATAATTACAAAAATGATTGACGCAGTATTTTGATTGCATGTTTTACAATTAGTATAAAAAAGATTTAAACTGAGATTACTACGAATTTCTAAGCTTCCACATAATTAAAGAATTATCAGGATAATGTTGAAAAGTTCATTAATGATCGATAAAAATCGAGAAAGCACTTATATAATTGTCTCCGTGATTTTTAAAATAATTTATCTCAGTTAGAACAACTGCCAAGCACTTATCTAATGCTTCTCAAGAACATTTCAAAGAGCGATTAATAAGAACCGTTCCGCGTTCCCATTTTCACGAGATATTTGATCAATGCAGAATTTTTTTTGCGCCAAACTTGTTTGCTTTTTTGCACAGGCCGCAGAAGTCGATCGAAGACATTAACCGCATCGGAGAAGATGATGCTGCCGTCGAAGACGACTTTTTGCCGTCATTTCTAGACCTCGGCCAGATTATTGAACCGGCATTAGACAGAGACAGAGATGTAAATGACCAGTGCGCCGATGTATCGCCTCGACATTTAATGAATGCAAATTTCTACCGTTTTAATAATAATGTCTTTTTTATTTTGATGAAACGCCCTATCGTCCATCTCACCTCTTAAATAATCTCCAGTCTTAGGATTTTCTTGATTATAACTACATTTCTTATATGAACTGCTATATATACGTATTAAAATTTTAAATAAATATAAATAGGTTCATAAAAGGTATTAAAGAAATGATTGGCTTTGATCACCTCTTGAAATAGATTGAGTCGCAAGTTTGACATCTTCACACATTCTGGGTGGGTATACTCATGCGATACATTCAGTTAACTCAGCATTATGTATCCTGTCTCCTCAAACTTGCACAACCAACGATGTACCAAATTTGCGTTTTATGCGTTTTTCATCCATATTAATTAAAATGCGTTTTGTACAAATGTCGAAGTAACAATAAAAGCATCATTGCACCTATAATATTATAGTACGTAAGAAGCGCATTGCGATACCCTGTAACGCTACACTGCTACAAAAAAAAATTGAACACAGCAAGCGCGTAACATTACCCCCTTCACCGCTCCAGCAGGCGCGTTAGAGCAACATGCGAAATAAAAACAAATTTATTTATGAAACACCCTTGATAAATATAGACTATTCTTTGAAGAAAAAAATCCATAGTCTGAGTAAAAAATATTAGTATAATACATACCAAAATTTAACTAGAAACAACTGAATTTACAATGATATCTAATTATATTGTTGTCGAAACGGTAAACGAGCTTTCTAACCTACCTATCCAAAAAATCAACTTCGCTTGCTGTATTTCTGAGTGTATTAATTAATTAGCATAATAATATAGGGACATTTACAATTACAATCACAAATATAATGTACATCCATGGCCCAACAGTACGGAGGACCGTCCTGTCGCCTTGACCACTGCGCCAACCAAGCCAGCTATCCCCTGATTTGACTGTTCACATGAATACTATAAGCAACCGTATTTAGTTCTAGAATATAGAAGCTAAACATTTCGTTGAAGTCGAAATTTCATGCTTGGATGTTTAGGACTTAGCTGAATCAAGAATTGGTTAAGTTTGCCTGATGATGTAAGATGATAGAAGTGCTGTACAATATTCTGAACTAGATGAAAGATTGATTGAGACTGATGCCTTGCTCTTCTGTACTTTCGAAATAACTAATTTACCTGGTATTTCAGTTGATTCTCTGACTATTCCTAATCTCGTTAATTGAGATTTTGGTGTATTTAGTAAATATTATTTAAAGCCAATAGAGTTAAATACAATCCATACTGATTCTTGATAGTTTTTACACCGCACACTAGTTGGGCTTCCGAGGTAAAAAAATATTTTGTACTGAACACTTTCCTTATAGTCTCATCAGAATCATCGATAATCAAGATGATGATTACTTTCAAAATCACCGGTCTTATTTCTCTTTTTTCAGTAATATTCACGAATCAAAATCTTTATAAAAAGTTAATCACACGATATCATTTCCAAATACTATTGAAAACAGCTTAATATAATTTGTTTTACACAATAAAATACTATATTTTTTATTGATACATTCTTATGATTGATATTGTATTTTTTTAGAAACTTCCATCTATATGTTTTATATTATATCGTATAGTAAATCACCGAAAGTCTGTTTTCTCTATTAATTAACAAGTCAATTGAAAAGTCCCCGGCCTGACACATAGATGGCGCTACTAGAATTAAATCCGTATCCGTTTTTTAGTTAGTCATAACCCTCAAAAGATGCGTGTATAAATTTGACAGCTGTCGGATCATTAGTTTGTGAATTATAGCAATTTGAGTGAAGCAACTTTTGTTATTGTGAAAAAAAAAATGGATAAAAAGGAATTTTGCGTGTTGATAAAATATTACATTTTGAAGGGAAAAAATACAGCTGAAGCAGAAACTTGATGATGAGCTTGATGCTGAGTTTCCGGACACTGCCCTAGGAAAATCAACCATCAAGGATCGGTATGCTAAGTCTGGACGTCGTGAAATGAGCACCGAAGACGTTGAACGCAGTGGACGCCCAAAAGAGGTTGTTACCGACGAAAACATTTAAAAAATCCATAAAGTGATTTTGAATGACCGTAAATTGAAATTGAATGAAATAGCATACACTCTAGAGATATCATCCTAACGTGTACATCATATCATTCACGAATATTTGGGTATGAGAAAGCTCTGTGCAACGTGGATGCCGCGCGAGCGCACATTTCACAAAAACAACGACGAGTTGATGATTCGAAGCAGTGTTTGAAGATGATCAAGCGTAATAAACCCGAGTTTTTTCATCGATATGTGACAATGGATGAAACATGGCTCCATCATTTCACTTCGAAATCGAATCGACAATCATCCCAGTCGCCCGACACGATGAATCCGCTCCAAAGCATGGGAAAACGCAACAGTCGGCTGGTAAGGTTATGGCGTCTGTATTTTGAATGGTTATGGAATAATTTTCATTGACTACCCTGAAAAAGGAAGAACCATCAATAGGGCCTATTACCCAGCGTTATTGGACCGTTTGGTTTGGTCGAATTGCTTCCTCATCCACTGTATTCTCCAGATCTGGTCCCCAGCTACTATTTCCTGTTCTCAGATCACAAAAGAATGCTTGCTGGGAAGAAATTTTCGTCGAATGAAAAGGTGATCGTCGAAACTGTGGGCTATTTTGAAGCAAAGGACAAATCGTACCACAAAAATGGTATCGAAAAGTTGGAGGGTCGCTATAATCAGTGTATCACCCTTGAAGGGAATTATGTTGCATAAAAAAACTAATTTTGGCAAAAAAATGTGTTTTACTATGGTAGGCCGGGGACTTTTCAATTAACCTATTAATATTAAGAGAGTCGATAACCATAAACCACTTATTAAATTAAATCGTTAAACAGCAATTATCTAAACGTCGGCAGATACTTTTAATTTTGTTGTATTGTTTAAAGCTTTGTTTAAAATGAAAATAGATTCCATCGCTTATTGTGTAAAATTACCTTTACAATTTATTTCATCACAAAAATATAACACTCCTTGATAACGTAATGATAATAACAATAATAATAAAGTACATGCCGCGTAATAGGATATTGCATTGTGGAAACCCGTTAGTTTTCATATTTTGTTTTGTTATCCACGCTATTCAAATATGGAGTGAAACACATCTCGAAAGGTTAGGACTACCGCTTGGCATTTACCAAATTGGGCAGACGCGAAAACGTTATTTTATGACGTTTTATAGCAAAACCGTAGTGCATTAATGAATATTCATTAGCGATCACGAATGAGAACTAACAGACAACGATATTTTCCGTCACAAATACGTTGTGTTCGTGAGAAAAGAATCAATGGGTCAGGGAAGCGACCACCATACAATTATAAGTTTCTTAATGGTATTACCACATACTGGAAAGGTTAATAATAATTCTCATAGTTAATTGCTTTAACTACAATTATTTTTGTTTATACGAGGCCCCGTTAAAGATATAAGGTGTTTAGTCTTTTGTGTATTGTTTCCAAACAAGAAGTTTAGTCCAGTTTTCTCAAGCATTTAAAGCAAACACTAATTTCTTATGTTACTATATATATTTATTTTTTAGTGTTTTTATGTTACAAAATCTGCATACTTCAATCTTCCACTATGTTTTCTTCCCTCAAACTTAACATCATTTTTAAGCTTTTTATATTTCTCCCAAATTACTTGTTTTAACGTAAATCGACAGTACTATATACTTTAAAAAGTATTAGTATAAAGAGAACAGAAAAAAGTTATTATTTGTTATCGATAATTATACTTATAGTTATTAAATTACAAATATATGTTAAGGCGAAGAGAAATATGTATTTATCCCACGTGCTGATGGATAAGTCTAGCGTTATTAATACTTTCTTTCCCTGTCATTACCCAAGATACGCCACCCTCACTTTAGCAATGACATTAGAGAACTCAGTGAGTATATTGTGTTGAGACATTACTATGACGTTTCCATTATATTTTTATTAGTATTTATGGTATTTAATAATAATTCCTGTTGACATTTTTACCTACCGTTCAAAAATTCATATACATTCATGCATATAGTCCTTTTTCTTTTATAGTTCTTTTTTTTTTGATCAGCTGTTTCAATATATATTTTGACAGAGCCAAATATATATATATATATATATATATATATATATATATATATAAAGGTTCTTCTGAGATTTTAATACAATGGTACAAGACTTAAGTGGTATTATACTACCCCGTTTTTGTTGAAACTTTTTGGAATCACTATTTGATTCATTTTGATAAAGCTTTACCTCTAGAACACCTTTCTTTCGAATCGAGCACATATTTTGCATTATATTATATAGTTTCCCAAAATATAAGCCATCGAAGATGTGACAATTTAAAACTAAGAACTAAAATCGAAGCTTTAAATTAATAGACATAGTAATTTTCATAAAGATTCTTATTATTTATATTATTTATTTCATATTAGATTACACTCCTTTCTATTCTAATAAATAATTATTTATTTGTGTTATTTAGGTCAAACTTCACAATATATTTGATAAAATATACACAGAAAATATATAGCAATCCGCTATACGTTGAAGACCAATAGAATCTTTGTACGATTTACGCCAGTATTTAATGACGAAAGTGGAAAAATATTAATGTAGGACTTTTAACTTTTAAAAAACGACCAAAATATGACTGTTGGTCTGTAAAATATATCAGTTTATTGAAAAAATATCGCTTTTGATACCTTTTTGATATTCGGAAAATAATGTTGACATATATTATCCATTTTATACTTTACATTGTGCAAACTACGACAATTCTTCTGTTTTTTTTATCGTTTTGCCGTTTTATCTGCGTTGGCATAGGACGACATCGTTTGTTCAATCTAGAATTTGTAATTAATACGCAAAATATTATACAATATTCATTATTTACTAGCTATATACTGACGTCATATGATTCTAGAGAACGTTTTGGCGTGAATCTGAAGATAGAAAAAACTTTATTTCCTGATAGAAATAATATGTTTTTAATAAATATATGTATATTTATATATATATACATATACATATATATATATATATATATATATATATATATATATATATATATATATATATATATATATATGATTAGTGTGATTATTATGATTAATCTTTGGTTATACAATGTATAACATTAAACTCCTTAAATTAATTGACAGATCTTATATCAAGATGTATATCCAATCCAATAAATCCAGTTGGCATAACTTACAAATATCACCGAGAACATAATCTCCATCGGACTCAAATATACGATTTCCAGTTCCTTTTTTATATAGTGCTGGAGGATGTACAAAGGATTTACTTGGATTAATTAGAGCAATCAAAAGGAACGTTTGTCCTTATAGCTTTTTTTCGGGGTTGGGACGTTTTCTCAGGGATTGACTGAGTCGCTACCCAAACCGAGCTTTGTTTCTTCAATCTGAGATAAGTAATTGTTGTTTTTTCCCTTCGCTTAATTAATTACGAAGTTTTTTTTGTTCTTCGCCCTTTTAATTAAAGGTAAGCTTCCAATATTCCTAATTCATTTTCTTATAGTTCCCTTTTTAATTTCTTGTCTCTTATTTTGGTCTGTAGTCTATATATATATATATATATATATATATATATATATATATATATATATATATATATATACATATATATATATATATATATATATATATATATATATATATATTCTAACATAAAGTTTTCATTCGCACATAGTTTTCATAGATAGGGCCATGTCAGCGGCGCAATATAACATATATTTATAAAAGTATGAAATTAACCATCAGTTAAATGTTGACATATTTTGTATTTAAAACAATTAATAGTTTAAGCCGGGTCTTATTATTAAGTGGTTGAAATTATCTTTCGAAATATGAGCATAAAGTTACCCTTTTTCCACAACCATCTGAACATATTTCCTGAGAATAAAGAAAATTATAATTAGGACCTATAACGATGGACGAAAAGTAACAAGCCAGATTACAGGGGGGGCCTTAACATGAGCAAAGGTTACCGTTGGTCTCTAAAAAGGAATTGTGCTCAGAACATATAATTCATTTCTTTCATTCTTCTTCATTTCTTCATTTTGATGTGCACCTTTCATTCATTATCATTCAGTTAATCGAACTGTCTAATCTGTTCTAGAGTTTTATATGATCGTTACCAGTACACATACCAAAATACGGTATTTTCCATTACTGAACCTTGAATCTTACTTCCTTTTAGTCCGGAATATAATGACAGCCGCATGAAAGATAAATATTTCCTTTAAAAAAGTGAAAATAGAACAAAGATTGCTGGTTCCAGAGGGGTGAAGAATAGATAAATTGCATAATACTCATGCGAATTTTAAATGCGGTGGTTTAGACAATTTCTATCCTTTTCTCTCCGAGGCCGTATTAGAAATCAGGTAAAGTCCTGTAGCACCATACAATATACTGCATGTTGGTTTAGAAATAGACACGCTGAGCGAGTGCCGGCTATCGACTGATGGGTGATGGGAAAGATCCAAAAGGAAGGAAACGGCAACGATGTAATTCACTGAAAATATTATTTCTAAATGCTTCAACTCCATGGCTACATTGCTTCCCAAGAATTTTTTCTTTTTTAGGGTTTTGAATTTCATTTTATACTTCAATCATTTATATATCATTGAAATAACAGCAATTATTAACATATGCCTATTAAAAAATACTCTAACGACTGATACCGATTTATATATGATATACCGAATGATGATGATATAATATGATATAGTATAATTTGATATGATCAAAACTACTGAATGACTAATAACATGGTTGTCTCTTCAGCGTACTCTGTTTGCCACTATTCCAAAAAACAAACAGTCGCTCGTTCATAATGCAAAGGCCACTATATACCGAATCGTAAATATATGAGCGATTGTTTTGTTTTTATTTCGATTTGTTTTTTTTTATCTAGATCTTAATTTCTGTAAAGTTTTAAGCAAACTAACTAACCATTACAACCTTCACTTTCAGATAACATGCATTCATCAAAAAGTACCACATCAAAAAGTATGAATCGTTGAATATCTACTTTATAATGGCGGAGAATAAAAAATCACCTATCCTCTGTAATATTTCTTTCTTGTGTGTTCTTTTTGGTGTTCTATATTCTCAAATCAACTGAAGTGCTTTTTCGATTTTTACTTATATGTGAATGCTGGAATAACTGCTGGAAGCTTCTAGGACTTCCTAAGGCCGACATTTACATAGTCTTGGTAACAATAAAAATAAAACAAGCAAAACGAATACCTTACACTATACGCCCAAGACGCTATCAATGACATTTAAAAATGCGAAATAAATTAAACATTACAACAATATTAATATATTAAAATTTTTAATGAAATGTCATAAAGCAATTCATAATGTTCCCGTGTAGATACCAGCCGTTTTCAGGAAGTATATGATATCGTTCAGGTTTCCTAAACTCATCCAATGTTTCCCCAATCCCAAATCGCTCGCCAAAGAATATGTTTCTTACATTTAAACAGAATTGCAAAACCGAGAGGATCCCCGAGTATAGATTGATAGATTTTTCCACCTGATGTTTGCTAACACATATTTGGGTATCGCTAGAATATTTTCCTTAATTCCTGCAGCTTGCTTCTCTTTATTACGTTAAACTATTCAAGAGTATGATCGTTCAGATATTCATATGAAAATACGGCGTTCTCCGTTATTAACCTTGAGTGTCAGGTCCTCATGTGGGAGCACATGAAGACTGAGGTAATGACATAATACTTATGCGCAGTTTGTTCTTTACAAGTAGAAAATAGCTTCATCGTTCAGATACTCTTTATCTTCCGTATGTTAAATTGTGTAGGTTGCCAATGATAAGGCACGCGACTCCATTGTATCTCCAGTCCCAAATCGCACCCGTTGGACCGTATTGGTGTAAAGCTTAAAATACTATTCCTGCTCTAGACAGGATCTCTTGCCTAATTGTAAATGTGAACAGATAGTATCTTATGCCATCCTTAAATGCTCTGTAAGTCGAGTTGGTTTTTGGGGAGATAGATGTCGAGAAATATATGTCCCTCCCTGGTTAGCGATCAAGATCAACTGAAGGTAACGGAAATGGTGACTGAAAAAAAGTCGAAAAATAGGTCCGTTAAAAGAATATGGTACTTCAAATTTTGCGTCATTGAGAAATATCATTCTGGAATATTCGGTTAAAAACTTAACAAAAACGGTCGAAGAACAAGCATATATTAATTTATTAGGACAAAGACCAAATTGGTTCTACTTCGAAAACTCAATTTACAGACAACAGACGATATAAAAGACATTTCGCAGCTAGAACTGACGCTGGTTTCATAGTGTGTGTCTTAAAACAGATTTGATCCGGCTTGCTTGTCGCAGTGACCAAGACGGCAGGACGATCCTCCTACTGTTGCTATGGTCGCAGATGTGGGATGCTGAGACATAGTCGAAAATTGGTTTGTGATTTTTATAATTGTGACTTTCCAAAAGGCAACAATGGAAAATTGGTCAAGGAATGACCATCCCAGTCACGTCAATCATCAGGTAAGACAGAATATCTTCTGGGAAGATTTCCGAATCGGTCACTTGCCATTCGGTAAACTTAATACCGAGAACCGTGGTTCGCAGCGCCCATCTTAAGCAGTAGGTCCAAATTTGTTCCATAATTTTGAACCCAACGCAAGGTATGCGGAAATGATTGGCACTAATATATTTGTGAACGCCAAACACAATATGCCGTAGTACTGCTGTATGCTTCAGATATTTTATAATAAATAAGGATAACAGCCATAGTTTCTAGGTATAGGGGAGCCGATTCTTTCAAATACAAAAACTGTACGGCCAAAAGGAAGAATGTCACATAACTCATCGATGACGGACGAACTGACCGACTGATTAAACTAATTAATCCGAGTACGTCTTTTGTAGAGTCGCTAATACTGCATGGCGCTACTTGATCCCCCGTACAAGACTGTTGTTTCTGATTCCCTTATAATTACGCTATCCATGCTCCGTCTCCGTCTATGGCGCGCGGCGCCATCCGCTCCATCTCTCTCGTCGTCCCGATGCCAGGGAAATTGTATTCAGTCGTTGCGTGGCGCTCGTGTTGTACACATTCGCCGTTTCGGCCTTTCAGTCGATGTCGGAGCGTAACGCTGGCAGGGTCCTCTCTCGTCTTCGCGACCGTCGTCATCAGTTCCGTACCCGCGTCACCAAGATCACCATTTCCGGACCGATCCGCTTCCGGTGCGAGTAGTTTTATTTTCGGTCCGTCATCCCGACCGTTCCCGGTATCCCAATAGTTCGTGGTGGGTGATGATTGCCGTTCCCCGTGACTAAACCGCCTTGGATTCCGTACCACCGTCCAGTGCTGCTTTCAGTTTTGGATTAATTTTGATTTTTTCTGTTGTTGTTGTGTCTGCAAATTGTTGCGAAACTGAGGATGTACAGTGATTGGTATCAATAGTGAATCTAGTGTTCTGGAAGGATTACAATATCACGATATTTATCAGATAAATTGTAAGTGATTATCTATGTTTTTACTGTGTTAAAATATTAGTACCATCATCATGTCCCATCAAACAAAAAATGAGTATTCAAATCCTTATCATTATTTGATGAAAAAAAACATGAAACAATTCAAATCAGTTCAAAAAAAAATTGTCGTATTTTCGGCGATTTATTTAAAGACTTTTACCAGCAGAATAATAAATCAAACTGATATGTACCTCCGAAGGGTATAAAAGATGATATTGTTTTTACTTATGAAAGGAAATTGATATATTGGAAATCCAGATTTCCAGCAGAAGTTAAACAAATATATATTATGCGCGACAACCCCATGGAGCTCAATTATTAGATTATTTAATTTAAATAATTGTACTAAAATAAAATCTAATTAATTACGTCGTTATTTAATAATAATAGAATAGTTTCAAATACTGGCAAATTTATATCACTAAACATAATTCACCAAGAGAATTCGAGTTGTAAACTAAAAACCGAATTGAATACGTTGTTCCATAAAATATATATATGGCTCATTTTGTTTGAAATTATTTTTAAAGCATACATTTTACTACAACTATTACTCCTATCATTCAACGTACTGAGGTATAAGTGTGAGTCCAAATAAATATATTAATGAACAAGAACATCAATACTAATTTAAATTTTTGCACATTTAAGATTATATGTTAAAATACCATAGAAGATGTTAAAATATTCGAGCTAAATCGCAAAATAGACTTTTAGTGGTTCAAGTTTCAGAAGTTTTAGTAACTTTTTATATCTTAATAGTGAGGCTTAGAAAATATAAAGTTCTGAAGGTATTTTGCTTTGATCTAATACGTCAAACTGATATGTATATTTGGGGAACATAGTTTAGATGCCAAATAGAGGCTTTTGTATCTACTGTTCAAAACTGGAGGTTCTTAAAATTGATGTTGGTTGTATGAAAACCTAACCCACGAAACTTTTAATCAACAAGTAATCATCATGAAAACTGTCTAATGTTCAAATGGTAATGAGATAATTCGATGTTCATACTTAGAAAAACATTATTCCTCGTTCTGAGTTCTTCTTCAGAATTGCGAAGTATTTCTCAATTTCCCAGTTATTTTTATATGTACTGCATTAATATCTACGTAATAGTTTTGTAAATTAATCATTCGGAGGCATAGTAATCATCTATGTTCCATACTCTCTACATGCTGTTAACGAAATTGCGAAAATATTTACGTTTGGCTAAGGAGGTAATTTTTGAGATGCAGATTTATAAAGTCTACACTTTATGGGAATCTCATAAGCTTCGTTAATAAATAGATATTTACTTGGGGCAAAAAACATCGAACAATTCAAACGAATTCATAAAAAATGTATTTTCGCGGATTTATTTGAAGACTTTTACCAACATAATAATAAATCAATCTGATATGTATCTCCGAAGGGTATAAAAGATGACGATATTGTTTTTGCATCTGAACGGAAATTGATATATAGGAATTCCATATTTCGAGCATAAGTTAAACAAATATACATTATGCGCGAAACATTTTGTTGTGCAAAATTACTCGATATTATCATAATTACATAAAATACAACCCCATGGAACTGAATTATTTAATTTAAATGATTGTATTAAAATCAAATGCTATTAATTACATCGTTATTTAAAATATTTCAGTTAATAATAATAATAGAATAGTTTCAAATGCTGACAAATTTATATCATTAGATATATGTTAACACTTAATTCGGGATCGTATGTAAATTGGCCTCTTGGTTTGACGGAATTTAGTAACTAAAAACAGAATTGATTACATTGAATCCATAAATATAAATGGCTCATTTTATATGATATAATTTTTAAAGTATAGATTTGATATAGATATAGATAAGTGTGAGTCCAAATAAATATTTTAATGATAAAGAACCTCAACACTAATTTCAATTTTTCCATATTTAAGACTATAAAATATCATAGAAGACGTTAAGACATTCAAGCTAAATCGCCTTTTTTCTAGTATCTATTTTGATAAGACTTTAAGTAGTTAAAGTTTCAGAAGTTTTAATAACTTTAACTTTTTATATTTTAACAGTGGCGCTTAAAAAATGTAAAGTTCCGAAGGTATCTAGCTTTAAAGTTATATGCAAACTGATACTTGAGAAACATAAATCAGATTCAAAGTAAAAGTTGTTGTCTTTATTGTCCAAAACTGAAGATTTCTTAATTTATAGTGCAAGTGTAAAAGGTAATCCACGAAACTTTTATTCAACGTTATTAGAAATATAGTTTTAGAAAACGTTATGTTCAGTTTTGACATCTTCTTAGTCAAGAAGTTTTTTTCATTTTTTCAGTTTTTTTTTTTATGAACTGTTCCAACATCAACGTGTTAGACATCATATGCCATCATCAAAATCTATATGCACCTTCAGCATATGTAGTCAACGGTACTGTGGGTGGATAAAATAATTAACTTTTCCAGGTTTAACATACTTTACTCATTATGGAGATCCTATAGATTGCCACTACCAAACAGATTAGTTTGTGGCTTCTCAATGATGCAACTCATTCTAAGGCACACTCTTAAATCTTTACGATTGATTGTGAGAAATATTATACTTATTTTTTCAATTTTTATTGTAGCTTGTTATGCTTAAGATCATTCCTTCAGTTGACTAATAACAGTTTAATAACCAATATCCGAAATCGTTGAATGAAAATGATTGAAAAAATATCGTCAAAATAAACTGTATAGCATCTCATACGTTGCCAATTTTGTTGCCTCTAAATCCTCTAATTCTCTTTGTCTTAAACTAATTAGTAATAGTATTTTCTCTAAATACCTTTCTCATTTAACCTAAATCTTCAGTTTCTTCTTTCCATTGATTTTAGATCTTAAGGGCAAAATTTGCCTTTGTAATTACACTTGTGTATATCCAATTTAAATTTCCAAAAAAATAATATAGAAATATATAAATATATAAATATAGAAATATATAATATATAAATTAATATAGAAACATACTGCTCAGAAGAGTCATATGCAGTCTTCAAAAATTAGTCTCAAAACTTGGACTGTTCACCCAATGAATCAATCAAAGAGAACTTTCTGTAATTGCAGAAAACATTATTTTCATTTTATTTAATATTGACAAACACTATTAAAAATACATGAGATATGACAATTAAATCAGTAAATTCATAAAAGTCAAAATTACATAAAAAACAACCGCATAAATCTCAATTACATGCTTGCTTAATTTGATGGCGTAAATTTAATAAACAATATAATTAATATATTTAAAAATGTACCTAGCAAATTATAATTTAATTAGAATAATTTGTTTAAGAACACAACGAGAAAAAGTAAAGATTTTCTTTAAATACATAAAAAATAAAAGCATACGAATTATTACAGAAACATATAAATTAAACATATCTTATCCCAACATTATACGATAGTCTATACCGAAAATTACATCCTTTATTATAAAAGATTTCCCATAACTGATAACACATTTATATCTTGTATAGTTAAAATCGTTTTCGAAAGGATATTTGTGTCTTCATAAATCTCGTAGCTTTATTGCTGCTATTTAAAAATCGTCGTAGGATAACAGGTCAGGTCATATAAGGTTTTTTTTTCGATGTAAGAGAGCCATAATTCAAACCGATATGTTTATTCAAAAAATATGGTGAACGTTATTGGGGTTTTGTTTTCATTGCAATTAAGTTAAAGTACTAGACGAGGAAGCATGCTCGAAACGGTTTCCTATGTAATTTATTAAAAAAAGTAGTTTTCTTTATACAATATTTCTAAATCGCGATAGACCGGACGAGTGCATTTTCCTATTAATCCGGATCGATCTACTAACAGTTCCGACTGTGAATGGTGGCTGTAAATTTTTAATATACCACTTAAAGTTGTTAATCTCCCTGGACGAGACGAACGATTCCTTGGCGGATTAAAAAGGACCATTTTCGCCCAGTTTTACGCCCAATTTTCAGTACACTTTATTGTTTGATGGAACTGAAGATAACTTATTAAGTAAATTTACTATATCGGTTATGAATTTGATGCTTGTACGAGGTTTGCCTTTTAAATTTATGGATGGTAGACTAAAACATTTACTTATGTGGCTTTATTTAGGGTTCCGTAAAATATAATCTACGAAGATACGTTTATAACTATTTCAATCAATATCCGATGTAACTCTGTTTGAACCTCCTCGATTTATACACTTGTACACTCGCAATTTATTCTTGATTTGCGAATTCAAGTGTTGCTTCTTTTGTTGTTGTCCGAGAGAGTAAACACTGCTTAATGATAATTCATTCTGATTATGATGATGATGATGATGATTGGCTAAAAGTCAATTAGAATTATGTTAGTTCTCCAGTTAATTCTCAATTTTATTTGGGATGATTTCTTCAAGTTACTGCGTACGACAGCAAAAATTAACTTTTTTTCTCTATACAATAACACCTGGTGAAGCCATCCCGAAATATAAAATGCAACCTTAATAATAATTCTTAAATTTTAATGTTTAGTTAAAAATATATTGGTATGCATTAGCAAATGATATTTATTTAAAGTCATTAGAACTTCATGGGAAATCATTCTTCGTAGTTTCTAAGAAGATTTTCAATTATTTAATATTATGAATTATATTAGCATTTAAAGTACATTTATATTAAGTTTCTATTAAATATTTAATACGCAGAATAAATATTGTATGTTATAAAATTTAACTGTACCATAAATTTGTTTTTAGTTCTACAAACACCAATGTTTCTAGTCAGAGATAATCAAATCTTGTTTATAGTCTATAAAATCAAAGTTTACATTCAGTACATCGTGGATTTTAGTAGCATAGCGGTGTTATTATAACTAAAATGTTAAAATAAATTAATCGATAAAATAATTCTAGTAATAATTTAACGTAAGAAATACATTTAGTGGTTCATAAATTTTATACAATGTGTAATTAATTAAATAGAAGCAAATATCTGTAACTTTATACAAAAAATATTTAGCCATTATATGAAAAATATTCAATGTTTGTACCAAAATCACCAAAAATAGTTGCCATACTGATATAAGAGTAATAATTTATTGAAAATTGTCGGTTACATTTTATGGAAGTGGATCCTACATATTGCTACTGCATTTCCAAGGAATCATGTATTATATATACCTTGAGATATTAGGGCAGATATGTACAAATCGTATGGTATTATAATTCAAAAACCTTTTACTAACCCAAAACCGTGTGAGTTGTACTCGTTATGTTTTCTTGAATAATTCCTGAAATATTAAAATGAAACATACATTTTTATGTGTTAATGTCTACGTATTTACTGATATTTATCGATGAACAAAGTATTTCGTGAAAAAATCAACAAAATATTTTATTTTATCCGATACATTTGTTTCAAGTCAGTTACAATGGCCAGTAAATTTCCTTCCAACATTTCGTTTTTTATACAATGTGTGTCTTTTTTATAAACAAGCCTTGAAAGATCGTAACGTATACTCGGTATTCCGATTGGTCTTATGTTGGTTGCGTTTTGTTTTATTTTTAGCTAATATTGTATGTTCTTGTATCATTTTCTACTGTCTTCCAAACCACTGAATATGTAATTTCGGATATTTTAACGTGTAGCTATGTCAGTACAAGAGTGTTAAATCATTGTCATTGTCATCAGATAAACTTAGTCAAAGATTATGTGCACCATAATATTAGAAAGTCTAAAACATCAGGACTAAATGGTGAAGGTGATTACTACACACCACTCAGATCTTCCAATAATGATACTTTCCAATCACTAGAATACATACAATAGAAAGTTTGTTTTGCCAGTAAAATTCAGAAATAGTTCTATAAAAAAGGTTAATAATTACTAGTTAATATAAAATTGAATGAAGCAGATATAAATGAGAACAGAATGAGTGACACTTAAAGCGTATTGGTTACTCGTAATATTCTGGTCCCTTACTTGAAATAGTTTAATAAATATCTGCTGAAAGTGCCAGATGTGATAGTACAAGATGACATCATACAATGGGTTATTTAAAACATATTCGAATTTATTGATTATACTGGTTTCAGGAGGTTTTTTGAAGTTAAATCAAATGTATAAAAAAATTCATTATTTGATCAATGCTTCATTTCGATGTCTGTATTGCTTGCCCCTTTCCACTTCCATTTATCGGTTATTCAATGTTTATATGGGTCTTTCGACATACTATCTAGATAGATGTCGGCAAAATTTATGCTCCTTGATGTTTGTCTATAACTAGGCTTTTACTATTAAGTTATTGTTGTGTTTTTGGATCTTCATCAGGTGATCGGTGGAAATCGCGACTTCTAAATTAAAGATAAAGTGGAAAGAACTTGAATACCCTGGCGTTTCAGAGACACTTTGCCATTGTTTAAAATATAAAGGCAACGCTTTACGTAAATGTTGCTTTGTTGGTATAAAATGGACATTTTGTCGCCAAAAAGTAGCAAGTCTCTTTTTGTTTATATTTAAAATATCTAGATACAACTTCATCAGTTTAAACATAATGCAAAAATGGTATATAATAATTATATTCAATCTATATATCTCCATAGCAACGTTTTGAGTTCAGTGAAAGTCAGACGGAACCAAATCAGGTAGTTATTAATTAATATTATTTTTGCTGAATTGGTGAATTACATTTTGAGAAGACGCATTATCGTGATGATTTTTTCAGATTTCTTTAAACAACCAAGGCATAACGCTAAAATAATGTTCTCTGCTGATAATGAGGACCCACAAGAGAGATTCATAATGAGTCCATGTAATCCATCCATTTGCCTATCTAATTATTTTTCATAAATTAATATAAATTTTACCATAATTGAATGATACAACTTATTAGATATGTCGCTTAATTTTCAAGCGTTCATTTTTAAAAAATCTCTGTCGGCGATTTTTCGGGCGAAAAAGGGAATGACAAAGGAAACAAATTTATTTTTTTCCACTAAGTCGCCTACCTGGAGACCCTACTTTTTTCTAATTAACGAACCCATTCTATTTTTTTTTAACATCCTTCCTTTTTCGTCATTACTTTTAATTACGCGAGATGACATAAAATGTTCGCCAGCGTTACGAAAATACTTTCATGGACGCATTAATTTAATTGGGAGGGGCCTACCGGAGAGGGATTGTTTCGTTATTTTGCCATTTCTCATGTACCATTCGGGACAAAATGTATCGGGACACAAATCCCGACAAACCGTTACCCAGTTTCGAGCTTCCACCGCGAATATCTGGTAACTATCCGGTTTTGTGCGAATTCATTAATCAGTTTCCGAATTTATTACAAGATAAAAATAACGTTCTAATCCATAGTGGTGAAGTGGTTTGAGTACATAACCTATTTCATTAATGTGTTCATAGAATATGGAGATATAGAAGACGATTTCCTTATATTGTTCCATTTCTCGTATACGAAGTCAAAACTATGTTTTACCATTCGGGATTACCAGAAAGCGATAATATTCATAGTGTAATTTTCCACCAAAAAAGATTTTAATTATTATTCGAATATTAAGTTACAGATTAGAATATTAAAATCATTTAAATAACACTACCTAACGTGACAATTTTTAGATTAACTAGACCAATAACATGATATTAAATAGTATAAATGAGACAAACCGATATATCTATTACTTCATTCAACATTAATGAAAACTTTTCCATTTCTGCAACAATCAATAAACTTCAGAAACAAATCATTGATACTGATATTATTACTTGATATTATTTATTAATTTTATTATTATTTTTCTGATTGCAATTCCCTTCAGACAATTAATTGTATTAAAAATACAGGCACTTGCTGACATAAAATATGATATGTTACCACCAATACCACCATGCAAAATAATGAATTCAGATATAAGATATAATATGATATTCAAATATAATATAATAATTCTTGCTTGAGGTCGACAGCATAGGTTTTCAAAACATTTTATGGAGGACATGTTATAATTTTCAGTTTCGAAGTCCATGAACTTGTTTTGAAAAAAATATGTGGACTGAACAACTGCTTCTGTTTCCAATATAGAACCTATGTTTTCATATTTTACTTTTCGACGGATAACATGAAATAATCTGTGTATAAAGACATGCTATGTATTTAAATTTAATTATTTATATCGCGCATAATTAAAGACTATTTAAACCATATTTAAGAATTACATCTTGGCTAAGGATCATCTTGCCTCTCTCACCTGTGAATCTATAATCATTCGGTCTAAAATCGAAAGAACAAACGTTCCTGGACTTATATAGGAGCTTATATGAAATGTTTAAATTTGACATTGTTTATTTTTAAAAATTCTTTCTGAATTTATAGTTATGAGTTTATTATTTCTCGATTGATTTCTGTTCGGGATCTTTTGGAAAATAATTCTCTCTTTTTGGGCACTTTTGTTTCGATTTCTTTCTATATAAATCATTTTGGTAAAATTACGCTAAACCATAAAAATCAGGAATCTACAAATATTGACAAAACTAGAAAAAAAGCAAATATAGTGAAAGACATCGACCAAACTAAACGAAAGTTGTTTTTGCCTGATTTTTCTGATACTCTGGTGATTACACTTCTCTTCCCTTAGAAGCCTCTGTGTTAAATTAATGTATTTTTGATCCATTAAAAACCGAAGAAGCCTATGTATGTTGAATACGGCGTGTATGAGTGAGTTATCATTCTAATCATTTCCACATAGATGTTTTGAGAAATTTGTTGTATGTATCAAGCTACAGTCTTTCTTCTTGTCAATAGTGAAATTTCGTGATCATTTTGTAAACATCGAATTCACCATATTTAGAACATGAGTGTTAAGTGTTATTTATATCTGATGATCTCTATTCCGCTTCTAACTAAGTGATTCAGCGGGACATTAGTGTGTGACAAGTATAATTCGAGGCGTTACTGTAACTTCGAAAAAGTGTCAGTGTTCCCCATGGCCAATCAACTAAATGTGATTGATAACAATGAAATGCGTACGCTAAAGCATTTACCAATCTGATGGACATATTTATTATTAATATCATATTATTAAGAAAAACAAAAGACGTTTGCTGCAAATGGTTTTAAATAGAATTCATCAATAATAATTCACCCCCAGTAATATATGTTTGTAATACCAAGTAAAATGTAAACGTAGAGAAGATATCAAGAGTATATATTTAGTATGTATATTGCTCCTTGCTTATTTGTAATATTATTTGTGTCGCTACTTATTACTTATACACGTTAGAATCTTTTCGGGGAAATACCATCAATTTTGCCACGATGCAAAATAAACACATCCCCTCATACCTTAAAATAGCCCCGAAAACATTCTACGTTTGAAAAAAATATTTTGGGTTTATTGAAAGCTATTCCGTTGTTTACGGTAAAAAAAAAGAAAAGACGAGCTTTGATGGACTACCCGAGAATGTTGACGAATTATGATTGATGGCCTCGCTTTCTTTAACGAAAATGAGCCCTGCGAGACTACGGAGGGTGTTTGATTAACTTACTGCCCGAACGGTTCCTTTTGTTCAGGTGTACGGGGTCGGTAACAATCCCATCAACGTTTTATTAGGATCATTAAGTAACATGACCGATACAGAAAATCAAATAGTGGTAAAAAATTTAATAAAATCCTAAAGTACCCTCGTTACGCCCTGGTCTCGCGACTAGGGGGGTTTAAACCATAAAATAATGCGATACCTCATGTATAAAGCTGTGGGTCAGATTTATCCGTCTTATATTAGATATATAAGGAGGCGCCAAGCGGGAATATTTATGATAAGGTGAAATGAAAAAAATTCGATTCTAATAATAAAATAATACTACATACAATTTCTAAAAAACCTTTTAAAACTACACCAAAAGACACTGTCTAATTTGACAACATATTTTCTAGTTTATTCTATTTTCTATTTTGAATATTATATACCAAAAAACTATAAATAAAAAATCATTTCTCCAAAATATACTTAAAAGTATGATTTTTCAATTTACTGCATATGAGAATTGCATGTTTGAATTTCCATTACAAAGCCTCCGATTCTTTTTTATATGTATATAATTGAACATTATCCATGTATCCAAACTGTTGTATACAATTAATCGTTTCAAAAAAGAGCTCCATTTGCTGCTATAACATGTGAACAAGATTTTTTGTCAATAGTTTGTAATAGCAGTATCATAAAAAATAAATGTAACCATTTTTGCTTGCAATATTACCACATATATGTTTATTCTACATTCTACTTCAACATTCTTATCTGCATGAAATTGAAGGTACAGATTCGTCTGTTTCAAAAGGACCTGCGGAGAAATGCTTATTATGATCTTCAGCTTTACAATATAATCTTTAAAAAAAATCTACTTAGTTACGTATTTAACAATTTGAATGCTAGATGAGTTATACTTATTTTTATGTACATATCTTTACCACATTTCTTAATAGTCCATCTTATCCTAACTTCTCTTTGTGCATATTAAACTGTTACATTTAATTATGTCGAAGCCATCTGAACTACTTTCAACCCATAGAAGAAAGAAAGATTGCCCATCGACGGATACACCACAAACAGTAAAACACGCAACAAAATTACTATTAGGAATTGCATATTGGTTAAGCAATGACGTTCCACATATGAGTCCTTAAAAATCTTGCCTGAAATGCAAAGATGAAAAATCCCTTTCCGGCACCTTGATGGACAAGTTATTAAAAGGTCCCCTATAGTTTATCATTGTTTACTTTTAAAAACTGTTCCTAATGTAGAGCTGAATCATTTGGAATCTCTTGGAAAACAACACTCTTATTATGTTATTGCATTTTAACAAATAATATTTACTTTAAATGCATTAAAAGAGTAGTCATAACAATAAACAATAAAACAATAAATTTCCTTAAAATTATGAAAAAAATATAGAGTAAGAAACAAATTAGGTTATATTTGATATCTTACAAAATTTCAAATTGAAAGAAGAGAAAAAAATCTACCAGTTATTGTTTTTATACTTTAATTGTTTGTATCCTATTTTTTCACGCAAAATGCACTGATGATGAAGAGAAGAAAAGAAATCTCAAACCAAAAGTTCGCTATTTCATTTGATATCGGGCAAAAAAGTATTAGCAAAAATATCGAAATTTTTTTAACATCCGTACTTTAGTGATTTAAGAAGCGCGAGCAACTCATTTGCTCTATTCTATATTTTTAAGTTTGGGGAGCTAGACAGTATCATCGTTTCATTAGGATAATTGAATAACATGACCGATACAAAGAAAATAAAATAATGATAAAACATTTTAATAAAATCCTCAAGTATCCTCGTTACGCCGTTCCTGGTCCCGCGATTCGGGGGGCTAAACCAACAAAATCATTTAAAAGAATGTTTTCTCTCAAAATATATCCTCCCCGTGACGCCCAGAGGGCGGCGGCGTCGTGCTTTAACGAAACCTTATCTCATATTAAACGAAAACAAACATACAACACGCGTACCATTGTATCCTCGCTCAGGTGTTCGCTGGTATCCCGCTCACCCGAATTTAATAGGCGCTCCGTCTCCTCCGCCGTATCAGCCACCGCCGCCTCCTCTCCTGCTCCTCCTCCACCGCCATCTCTCCCGGCACCGTTGATGATTTGGAATTTTATAAGAATGTTCCGGGAGCTCTTTTCAATTTTCGTCGGGCTACGGTAACGCGATTTTTTCGCCCGTTCTCCCCCCACCACGTCTAACGTTTTGGAATTGAATTCTCGCGGCTCATTTGTGTAATTTATCAGGAGAGATTGTTTTGCTTCCCGTTTTTTTGTTGTATGTCGGTTTTGCCTCGCTCAGGGCGTAATTACTCGATCAAAAAATAACGCAAAAAACAAATTAAACTCGCGGTTATTTGTTGGAGTATATATTGTCAAGCCGGGAGAAATAACTATATCAAAACATCATTTAATCAAATACTAACGATATCAGTTGGTTCGTTTATATACTGATGGATAAAATATTGCACTTTTTTGCAATTCACTTTAAATTTATACATAATATTTTTTAACAACAATACTGTTGTTTTTTCTAAAATGCATGTGAAGACAAAACATTTTTTATTTATATATTATTATAAATATTGAATAATAAACTTAATCAATAAATTGCCTTATTGATATTGTTCTGTTGTACTTGCATCAATACGAAAAGAAGTCGAGTGCGGAATAAATAAATATTCTAATGTCATGCGCCTTGTCCAGTAGCTCTATCGCTTCGACGTTGCTGTAATTCAATAACCTTTATTCAGGCTTTAAGATGATAATTTGGATAACTTCGTAGATCTATTTGATTTTGAGGTCATATGAAATTCTTCGTTGGTTTCCCAGCAAAATATAAGCGTTGGCTATTACTTGGAGAACTTTATTTTAGCAGCGTTGAATTACGCCATATTTGCATCTCATAAGTCCAAATAGACTCTATAATTGACTGATAAACCAAGCTCTTGACAGTCATTTTGAAGAAAGTTGCTTATTTCAACTCCAGTGAAGTTTTTGAAAATATTTTATCAACATTTTTCTCACCTCGGTCTTACTCAACTTTGTGATGAATATTCCTTGTTGAATGTTACACCGTTGCCTATAAATATTTGAAATTACAACATAAATCACGTTATGTTTGTTCACAATTGTAATTTATTCAAATTGATCAATACATTAAATTTTTTATATATTTATATAATAAACTAAGATATTGCCCTTTGTTTTTAAGCAGTTATTTCCCTAGCCCTTTAAGATACTGTTATAAATAATCTTCTGCTAAAGAAATGACCAAAGAGATCTACCAGTGGCCGTTACTTTGCCTGGAGTGCTTATAGTTGTAGTTTATCGGCTAGTTGGCTAATAATGATCGAATAATAAATGATCTAAAATGCACGTCATTAAGAGAGCTATATCTGCGAAAATAAATATCATCGCCTCTAAAGGGCATATCCTTAAACAATGAAAAATCTGACAAGGAATAACCATCCCAGTCACGCCAATAACCTGGCTGGGTAGGACCAAATATTTTCTGTGGTGGTCTCTAAGTTGGTTTCTGGCCAGTCAGTAGGCTTAATGTCGAGGACCGTGGTTCGAAGCCCATGTTAAACAATAGGTCCAGTCCAGATAAACCCTCGTTGGTGAAAAAGAAACTTTAAGATATATTAATAAAAAAATGATAAAATCTTTTTTTAGAATTTCTAGAATACCCCTTTAAACAAATAACAATAAATAATAAAATCCGGGACAATGAAACTCAAATATGTAAATGGATATCAGAGCGCCATAAAACACGAAAAAAAAAACATATTTTTCCATTTGAAGGATATTTACACTGTACATCAGTATCGGTAAGTGGATACCTCATAAAAACGCCCACAGGGCCCGAACGTGGAATCCGCGAATGAAACCTCCTGTATCCGTCGTAATCGGTAAGTGTGTTCGGCTATCGGCCCGTCCCGGATTCCTCACGTAGGTGTCGAATACTGTTAGGTATAACGTAACCGTTTTGGACCACGTAAAGTTATAAAACCGTACAGAAAGTCCTTCGTTTAGATTTTTTTTCATCTTGTGGAATTTCCCTCTGGTTATGGGCGCCAGAGATATCGTTTCAGCTCATTTCGAATACGTTGATTATGCAAAATCTCGGACTAACTGGCGTCGAGCTTCAAGATGTCTCGAATATTCATAGTAGTTTTTTTCGTAATTAAATTTATTACCAGAATAAACATAGTGGACCAAAGATATTTTATTGTTCTTATTATTTACAACCAATAAATATTTTATTATTTTCAACAGATGTAACATTATATTATAGTATATTAATTAATGTCCTTTTCTTTCGTTGTTTATATGTTCTAACATTTATTTATCTTAACTAGATATACTTAGTACAATATTTATTTATACATTTATTTATTACTATTGTTCTGTTGTATTTCTATAAATATATCAACATTTCTTAAATTAAAATTGAATTAGACTTAAAGTCTGTTTCGGCAGCCTTAGATTTATAGCCGGTTTGATATCCTAGAAGCTTCATATTTGCATTACCATAAGTTCAACAACGCTTTATAATTGACTCATTGATACATCTCTTTAGTCTTAATTCAACAATTGTATAATTTCAGTCTGATCTGCTCAGCATTTTGTTTAACGTGATTGTTCTTACATATATTAACTGAAAATTAGACCCAATTATGTATTGTTCAATATCAATTATTTCTCCAAAACTACAATGCAACGAATTCAGCTTTGCTGCATTATATATATACTTTATATTTTAGTCTCCAGAGAACCAACTTTTTTAAGAAATTTATTGCATACATATTACATATTATGCATTATATGGACATATTCATTTTATCAAATAGTTTATAATTGCTGTTAATTTGATAATGTTTTTGTGTTCTTATTTAACATATCAAAGAGTAACTTTCGAATGTGATTGGGTAGTATTTTTCCTTGTAAAAAACAATATCTAATATCAAACGTAGGTTTATTAAACCTACATTAAGTCCTTAAAATATTGAAAGAAAATTTGGCAGCTTCTAATACACTTGAAGTATCAAGATCGAAGGGCATATCAGTAGCATCCGCAGGTTATATCTTTTTATCAATTGTTCAACTGCTTAATATTTAAGGATTACATAGAATAATAACTATTAAATTACTACGTTAAGGTATATAGTATAACAGAAAATCAGAATTTTAAGGAAAATTATGGTTTTACGAATCAGCTTTCAAGTTCCAAGCTTGAATTATTTCTATTCCAATATTTGACATCTCGTTAATATTCATTTCTAAATCAGTACTTACGTACTTGCTTTCGTTACTTTCGTAATCGGTTATTTTAGGTAATCTTATATTTAAATGTTTGATGTAGTTACCTTATACTACCTTTACCTTCTTTAGTCCTAATATACCTTTTAGTCAACAATCTCGCAACCAATTACAACCAAACCTTTTGCTATTATTGCTTAGGGTATTGATGAGTGGTCATGTTGAGCAGATATCAGCGATTAACGAACTTTAAAATTTGTAATTATATGGAGAATATTAAGATATAAAAATGTAAATGCATTGAAACATTTCGGGAATGTTCTACAGTAATGACAAAGTAAATTCAACATAACTTTTCATACATTTCTTAAAATGACAATAGTAACTAACACTTTTATTCTTTATATATTATTTAAAAAATTCTTGGTTTGCCCGATTTTGATGACATTTTTTATGTATATGTACCACTACGATATATATATATATATATATATATATATATATATATATATATATATATATACATATATATATATATACTGACTAGACATACAAATTTTAAAAACATTGAAAACCAAACGAGTCCTCCGCGAGTAAAAGACCATTATTTCAACGATAACGAATCGAAGTTCCGCGTTGATTTATTCGGAAAGTTAAGATCAAAGAGACAACCTGCCGAATGGAGACGACAAGCGGGAGACAGTGACACAATGGAAACTGAAGTGGAAACCGTCGAAAGAAAATTCGGCATGAATAGGAAAGTCGTAGCTGGGAAAAATTTCGCGCGGGTTTTCCTGCCGTAACGGTTTCTTTTTTCTGCCGGATCGGGGCGGGAGGGTGTCCTTTGTACCCCACCAGGAAGTTTTCAGAATTAGTTTTTATCAAACGGTTTCAGACGCTGTATAGGGAATCCATTCTGAGCCGAAAAGCCACTTTCCTTCCTTCGCAGGTATTTTTTTCTGATATATACATATTTCCTACGGCCTGTTACCTGGCTAAAATATAAACAAGGAAGTGCTTGAAATGAATTAATGAGATGTGGTATCGAGTTTTAGAAATTCGACAGAAAACTTCGACTTTAACATGCTAGCGGTGAATGACTAGGAATAAACAGGTTTTTTATTTAATTTGGCTGAAAAAAGCAAAGGGAAAATAGTAACAAAATTTATTTTTTAATTTTTGCTAGTTTTTATCCCGTCCCTTGAATGAATGAGGTGATAATATTAATTAATTATAATAATAATTATTAATTATAATAATAATGATATTAATTGTATTTTATATTTGAAGGAAAATTCGATTTTAATATACTAGCTGTGAATGACTAGGAATAGACAAATTTGACTTTTTCATGTCGTCGTGAAAAAAAAACAAATAAATTTGAAGAGAAAAACATCATTTTTTTGATTGAAGGAGATGAAATATCGAATTGTATTTTATATTTGAAGAAAAGGTAACTTGAACGATATAGTTACCTAAGATATAGAAAATACTCATAAGGGAAAGATGAAGTTACTTGCAGTAATAGAGTGAATAGAAACATGACAAACAAAGAAAACACACAACAATGTTATAGATTAAAAGAAAAATGCGTCACAACATAATGCAATTTTATTTTCCTATATATGATTCATTTGAGTTACTTTGTGAATGACAAGACATAAACAAATTTGAATGATATAAGAAACTAACATAATAACAACAAAGGAAATACAGTGAACTGTGTAATCCTCTTCAAAATTACGCCGGAAAGTTCATGATAAATTATAGTTATTAAGTTATTAGTTATTTTATTCATATACTTACATCATCAAAGCTTAGTGCAGGTCGAGGTGTATACTATTTTGACTAGTATTGTTTGGCTAAATAAGATAATATACAATGATATATACTCAGCGTTTGTATAACATATAATGAGCTAATACAAGAGAGTAGTATTGTAAATGGCTACAGAGCCGTTATGTTGTCAAAGTATATATTAATGAGAATATTCAGGTAGTTCGATTGTAAGCATACAGTTAACATTAAAATCTAAATATTAATACCTGGAAACTAGTAATATTTTTGATGTAAAAAATGACCAAGTTTCCTTCCAAGTTCTTGTTTTTAAACCCTACATATTTCATTGAGTATTGTTTCTTTTATTAAGATTCTTTTATTAAATTTATTGTTTCTCTTTTTTATTTTTAGTATTATATTGGCTATTATTTTCGTGTTTTCAAAAATCATATATGAATTAGTTTTGATATGTTGTAGGAGGGATGATTTTTTTCGTTTTTATTGACAGCATGGTAATGTCCTTCCTTTCCTACAGTTATTTATTGATTTCATCCTATGTGGATGCTTTCACAGTCATGGCAGCGATACTTGTACCGTCCTTGGGCCTCCAACACGATCTTGATTTTTGA
Organism: Rhynchophorus ferrugineus; assembly: GCF_030347505.1. Lineage (NCBI taxonomy): Eukaryota > Metazoa > Arthropoda > Insecta > Coleoptera > Curculionidae > Rhynchophorus > Rhynchophorus ferrugineus. Next base: position 34,277,236 of record NW_027472585.1, on the reverse strand, counting down.
GGTTGGGAAGATTGTGCCAGTCCTCATGTCCATATGGAATGTTGTCTGAATTCTGTGGATTCCGCTGATCTTGTTCGTAGTACGTTGTGTGTATAGTATGCAAATTTTTCCTAGTTCTTTTTTTCTTTCTGTTTTTTTAGGATATGCTTTTTGTGCTCATTTTATTTATTTATATGAGTGACCATTTTCATGTACTGTTTTCTCTACTTTTCCTGTTATGTAAATTTGACAGCCTTTGCGATCGTGCGATTAGTGTTTTTGCTACTGCTTGTAGTTGCTCCAGTGTTAGTGGAAATGAGTCTTTAAGCTACGGCCTGCTTGAGTTATATTTGTATAGACTGAGTATTTAAAAATGCTGTTTTGTTGTTTAAGTACTAATACATCCAAGAATGGGAGCATGTTTTTCTTCGTACATAGAATTAAAACATGTAAATAAAATTTTTGTAATATTTCGTTAAATTATACATTATATATTGTTAATAGATTTCATGTAATTTTTATTTTCTTTTCTCCATTTATTAATATATTGTTACTGGTAGTTATCGAATAACAATTTGTTCCTGTAGTGGCTTAAAACTAGATCCTTGTCTAATTTAGCCCTTACTTAGTCTCTAATCAGATAAAAGTAGCACTTTTTTTACGATTTAATACACTTCACTGCACAACTCCACAAGATGACACGGTTCATTATTATTAGTCTGCGTCATAGTTCAGTATTATCTAGGAGTTGTAGTATGGGAATTAATTTTCTCTATGACAGTTGGAATCAGAAGGTTTTGGTGTACTAAGTAATGATTTCTGTAGGTATCTGGGTGCATCCACAATACATCTCAGGTCTTCATTCTGAAATACTTGTTATATATTTATAAAGTGACATGGAATTGAGATGAAAAGCGTCTGAAAGTTGCTCGTTATGAAAATACCGGGGTAGATGAGAGACAAACGTTTCGCGGTCCCCACAAACCTGTACAGAATGAATATTAATATCGGCGAGCTGCAGTTTATCTTTTTCCTAAAAAGAGGCGGTATTTTTAATCTGGCGGCTCTGTAAGGGCACGCCATCGCCGAAATCGTGGCGGGGTGGTGGCGGTGGCGGGGGTGTGCGGCGCGGAGGAATTTAATTTTAAACTTGTCACAAAGCCGACCGGTCGTATAGTCGCGACATAGTGTACGAGGAGCCGCGCGACTGTTTTGTAAGTTTTATTAAAAAGTTTTTTGATTAAAAGCGAGAACAGGCCGAAATATTAAGCATCATTTTTATGTGATATATTATGTTGGACGATGATATATCATTTTTCTGGGCGTTCTTTAATTATCTGGCCCGTAACATCGTGAAATATTGTACGAGATACGTTTTAAATTCGAAAAGTTAAAAGTAATCAAACTGCACCGATGATATTTTCACTATTATTTCATAATCAAGCTGAGGATGGTTTTAGTTGTTTTTCATTTAATCGGGAATAGGATAGGGTTATGCTTATGGAATCGATACTTTTTTATTACATCATCCTTAGCATAATATTAATTGTTTAATATTACAACAGTTCTGTCACACTTGCATTAATAGCTACCCTTAAGTTATACTGATACGCTATAGAAGTTTTTACTATTTGGTTCGCTTCAATCTTTTTATTTTCCACGTATGTTCCAGTGGTTCTATTAATGTGTTACTTTTAGGTTACTGTCATTTTATATCTTAAGGCAAAATCTTGAATAATTTCGTAAGATTTTGACGTCCTCGTGCAGTTTTTAGTGGTAGTTTTATATGCATTGGTAGTTACTTGAAGAACTTTTAGTTTGGTACCTCGGTTTGATTTTTTGGAGGAACTCAATACTTGCGTCTCTTAAATTCAAATAGACTGAAAAATCACTATCATTGATCTTAGGTCAAGTCAAGAGATCCAATTAACCAGTACAGTTCTTTGATTTTCTGTGTGGTCTTATTGTGTGGAGACCGTATCACCTAGAAGACCAATTCTTCTTACTAAAGTAAGACTTAACAAAAAGTATTCCAAATAACATAAGGCATCTTTAAAACATATCCGACATAATTAACAGTCAATGCTTGACCATGCAATGATGACTCCAGCTAAAAAATTCCCACGAACCGGTGACACTTTGTCGATTTATTTATTTTAATCACATTCTTTCCCGAACCCCAAATACTGCAATTTCGACCATTAAATAAGTCATCCATTTATTGACGCTCTACAATTGTTGAACTAGTGAATATGAAGAATTTTAAGACCATACTTTAAAAGGACTAATAACAATATTGCTAATACATATAATTTATTTGTTTTACTGATCAATATAGTTGTTCAAGTTTCTTTCCCTTATCATGAATATTCCAAGTAAAATTCTAAATATATGTTGATATTAATATGTTAGTTGAATGAGCCTTTGTTAATATGAGGTATTTGGTATGGTTTGTCCGGTGAACTTATTTTACTTTATATTGTAGATTTCATGATATTTATGATTTTCTGTATGTTCCCTAACTTGGGAAAACAGCATACTTACTAAATGAAAACAAGCTTCAAAACAAAGAGTTGCATCAATAGTTGATGTTCTGTATTACATTTCTAATGAGGTGATACAGCGTGGTATCCCTATAGAACCAATAACGAGTATAAATCAAAGCTTTTGTGTTAAATACTACGAAAAAGTGCAGCCTCAATAGACTTGCGGATCAGTTATAAATGATTCATAATAGTGAAAAGCGTAAGTTAAGACTTTATTGCCATTTATATGTACGCATAGTTATGTAGCCATCTATATATATGTAGACTTTAGAGCAAAATTTAGAGTGAGATATTTTACAAAAATCTCTTACTGAAATGATTTAAATGCTATGTATATAATAATAATCATAATAAATACTTGCTATATGAAATGTTGGTGCTATATGAAGTCGTTGTCGTATAGGATAATCTTAAAATGATTATATTTCTTCTTCATTTTTATTTATTAGTTCGACTAATAACACTGGGAAACTACGTTTAATGCTCTGTTCGCATTTAGGTTTTGATTATTGAAGTTTTCCAAATCAAGAAGGCTATGCGCTTAGTTGACTGAATATTTTATAATCAATTATAGTTTAGTTCTTATATTTTTTAACCATTTTGAAATTCAATTTTGATAATAATTTGTTTTAAACTCTCTCTTTCTCTCTATCTATATATATTAGAACAAGACTCGAGAACTATTACTAAATTAATCCGCATCTGTTTGTTGAAAGTGCCAATTTTTAATTTTCCACTGAATCAAGAAGCAACTCGAGGGATTTAATTTTAAACCTGTCGCACTACCACCGAACCCCCCAACCCCCTACAGTAATCACAACGGGGAGAAGGAAGTATGGATAACGCGTGTTTCCAAAGTTTTATTAAAAAGTTTCATGATTAAGAAAGTTTAGCTTGCAGAACGAATTATTCGTACACGCAGTTATGATTGCTGGATATAGTTTCTGAAGCGGCAACGTCCTTTTGTTTTGTTTGTGAACGTAACGTGTCGATTCTCTTCGGTTTCTTTTTTGTACGCGATAAACCAACGAAGGAGTTAATTAAAAAGGAACATGTCTGTCGAACGAAATTATATCGAATGATGATAAAAAACCAGAATTGAATCGTACAGGTCTTTATGATAATACCACCCTTACTGTCACCTGGTAATAAATTAAAAAATCAGGCGTTATTATGGGTTCTAATTTATTCATGACGCCCCCTCCCCTTTTCCCGAAAAGCCTTTTTCAAGACCTGTTTGATTTTTCTTTAATACATTATTCATGACGTCGGGAATTAAATAAGGCATTGTCCTTTAATTAAAAAAGCGATATTAACGATTTCAGAAAATGAACACTTTGTTAACTCTAGGACAGTATGTTTAATCGCTACTTTTTCATTGTTTTCATTAATTTATGATATAGTTTTAGGCTCGAATACTATATTTTTATTTCCATAAATTTTATTTTAAATTTGATATTTTATTCTTCAATTGGAAGAAAAAATACGAAGAATATAGTTTTATTCTGAACTTAACCCAGGAGAAAATAATACCAACAGTTATATTTAATATTCACTTAGTTCTTGTTTCGAGCTTTAAATGAAGGATATGAAGTCTTTAATTATATTTTGTTATTGTTATTTATAATATCAATATAATAAATAATATTAATAAGTTATTTTTTCATAATTTGCTACGGTTTTAAAATTATAAAGTAGTTATTCTATGATAGACACTTTGGGCTTAGCACCTAGGTCAGTGTTTATAAAATGCACTGAGGTTTACTTATAACTTCACTGAACTACTAAATGGTTTTACACTCTTTATTCTTCTCAAGTCATTATTATCTAGGAGTTGGAGAACATCAATATTGATGGAGCCTCTGTTCATATCTTTGGGCATAGTTCTTGATAACGTCACCGCCAGTTTTACCTTCAGGTCCTTATGCAGATTGTCGTTACGAATGTACCACAGAATATTTGGAATATTTATATTGGTTTGGATACTGCAACTCCAGAGTTGAACAGCATAAGCCAACACTGATTTCAAGACTTGTTGGTAAAGTAAAAGCTTGTAATACTGACAGAGCTGAATATCTACCCAATAACCAGTACATTTCTTGTACTTCAGATCTTGAGTTCGTCTTTTTCTTAACATGTAGCTCCCTGATTTCTATATTTGAAAAAACTTCCAATATTTATATGTTAGCGGTGACTGGCTAGGGAAGAACAAATTTAAAAGGTTTTTTTTATATTAGAGTCTTCATTTAGAGTATTTTTTACAATTTCCAATTTATCAATATGACAGTTTTTATATGCTTTAATAAGCATTCCTGAGTGACAGGAAAAAAATAGATTTAGGAGAAACCAAGAGAAATGCCAGTTCGTGATTTTGATGTCGAAATAAAGAAAAGCAAAAAAAAATGGCACTAGATAAAAAGAGATATCATTTATTTTACTTAATTTTTCTTTCGTTTCTTTAATAAATGAGATATTTGATTGTATTTAATTGTCTTTTATTTTTTGCTTAGTTTTGATAAAGAAAGATTAACTTAATTCTTGGTTGGTAGTTGGCGGTGTATGACTAAGCACAAACAAATATATTATACAGGATATTTAGATAAAATAATAACAAAGGGAAGAGAAAAATACTTTATTAAATAAAATATTAAAACAAAACTACAGCGTGATAATTGGCATATTGCCACAAAAATGGCACTAGTAGTGACTACTTATTGATCTACAAAACTTTATACTTATTTGAAACTGATTGGTACATATCATATCCAATTTTTAGTTAAATTTGTCATGGGCCAGACCCAGGACTTTTACCTGCTGTACTACATTGTTTTAAAGTTATGAATAAACCGAACTAAAAAGATTTCGGTGATACATCAAATTTGTAAAGAAGCACGTAGGAAGAGACCCATTCGTCGTGGTGAACCCGCAAGCACAAAAGGACGTCAAAGGAAATTTGCATAAATTGGAAAGAGCGAGAAAAGTTAGCGCGAACTTTTCCAACATTTTCTGTGCCGCGTCGGTTTGTTGTAGGCGACGGCGAACAAATTTTTGTTGCAAGTTGAGGTCGGCGAAGTTTTTTGTTTGCTAAGTTGCGGCGGAAAAATAACGGGGATCGGACCTTTTTCTCCCGAACTATTTTCCTTCCTAATATATTCGGATGGAAATGGGACTGATGCGAAATCAATTTCGATTCCGCCACGACGAAATAGGTTTTCTTTATGCAACATTAAATAAACAAGGAATTTGTTTAACGAAGTGCTTGTTCTTTAAATAGATCAATATCTCGTCATCAAGACTGTCTTAAGAAATTCCTCCTACAAGGCAAGGAAGAAATATAACATTACATCTATGTTGTTTCAGTCAGTTATATTCAGGTTTTTGATGAATTACAGTTCGACGGACAAACATAAAGTTCAACAAGCATAAGCTAAAAGCTACTTAATTTTTGAGGTTAGTCGGTGAGGTTTTTTATAATTTATTTATTACATTGTTACTAGTCGTTGCCAACTAACCTGCAATTTGTCTTTATATTAACTGGTATCTAAGAGAATCCATCGGCCCTATCATTGCTCACCACGCTGCACAAGATCAAATGGTTTGATTCTTTTGAATCTGTGTCCTGTTCTGGTGTTAGCCAAGAGTTATATGAAAACGAAGTCTGTCGTGGTAACTCCTTGCAGTTCTCTTGATTTCCTGGGTGACAGTCGATATGTGAAGGTCTCGATATAACTAATGAGTCCTGTAGTCCTATATATCCTATATATCCCTATATATTCAGCAGAAATTGTAATCCGTATGTCCATATAGGTTTCAATATTTGCTTATATAATACCAATTCATTATGCACTGATAATTGTTGTTTTCTATCCATTGAACTAATGCATTTTCTTATATCTTAATTCCAGTTCTTTCCTTTTCTTTTTTACATGTGCCTTCCAACGAAGTTTTGCATCAAGGGTCATTCCGAGTTTCTTAGCGTTGTTCTTATGTGGAATGAAATTATTGCTATTGGTTCTCCATGTGACCCGACTCCATTTTTTTTGGCTGCTTAAAACGCTCTTTGTTTTCGGTGTCAAAATCGCCACTTTTATAACGTTGAAACTGATATACAATTACTAAAATCAATGGAACATAATTGCTGTAAACTTCACATAACATTCTATGACCATCAGCCGTCATTTTCTGCAAATTAAAGTAAAAACGTTAAATTCCCGGCAAATACCATTTTCTCGGTACAAATTCATACATCACTTAATACATTCAACGCACTGACATTTTTTTTTGTTCATACATCGATGAAATGACAAAAATCAGTTCTATATCAAATCATAATATTAGATAAAAGTAGTGTTAGTAAATAATAATTTCACACTATAATCCTATACACGCGTTTTGTGAAACATTTCATCGCCTTTTCAAAATACTATTACAGAGAGGATAAAATACACGGACGACCGTTTTAGTGTTTTTCCATATACATATAAATTTTTTATAAATAGTACTAGATTCTTCTCCCGAACGCACAAAAAGGTAAAATAAACGACGGAAAAGAAAAAGCCTTGGAGAGTTTCAAACGTAACGTAGGCCAAATGGCACGGTTTTGCTACCAAATAATATATTCCTATCGATCTTGCATTTACATATTGTTATTTTTCTTCTTGTAATTTATTATTTATCAGCAGTAACAAAGCACTAGCATCGGAGGGACAAAAAAGGACTACATTAAAATGAAACGGGCGTAGGTTTTTGCATTATACACCCATCGGACTTCGGCGGGAGTTTGATTTTTTCCCGCTATGCTATGCAAAGAACCGTTTAAAAAGGGCGAGACAACTTTTTACTAGAATATTTATCATAATCAATAATTCTCAACTTCAAAAGTATGGAGCATAGTATAATAAAAAAAAGGCGCAAAGTGCCTTGTTATAACTTCTAGGTTGTATAAATAAAATATAAATATTTAATATTTTAACGAATCACTTAATAAATATTCGGTCTGATTAAAAAAAAAACTCTTTAAACTTTTAACCGACTTCAAAAAAGGAGGAGGTTCTGTATTCGACTGTATATTTTTTGTTAATGTATGTTCACCGATTTTTCCCTCAATTATGAACCGATCTGCAAAACATTTCTCAAATCACCTAGGCTAGGTAGCGGACCCCAGAAAATTTAACGTGCTTTTTTTTGTGTTAAAAATATAAGTTTGATCATTTTTTACTTGTTAGTGACTTGCTTATTTGTTATTTGTTTTTTGAAATCGGTTCAATTTTTTTGTTAAAAATATTTTAATCTGTTCTAGCAGTATTCTATGCAAATTGTTCCAACTGCAAAAAATCTTTGTCTATTCTGGGGACAAAATTGCGCTAAACACTCATCCAGAAGAATACACCGGGCGGTGAAGTAATTTGATTCCTAATTCAATCGTTTTTAACTCAGTCAATCCAATAATGTCATGTACAGGGTGTCCCGAAAAAGTGCATGGAATATTTTAAGTGATAAATTTATTAAATCAGAACAATAATGAATAACAATAACATGGACCTTTAGCTATAATATACTCATCCGGTTTCGAATTGGTTGGAAAATGGCAGACCTTTTAATACTTAATGCTATCCTAAAATAGTATGCCTGCATTTACTATGAACTTATTATAACAACTTATAACGTTATAAAGTTTTACCACACTATAATCCCATTGTATAAAGGTTCCCATACATCCCATTTTTACATTCCCGTCAATCATACAGAACAGAACATATTTAACTCTCTCTAACTACTCGAATTGGTTCAACTATATTACGTCTTTTGATTGAATTATTCTATTATTAGGTTCAAAAAACTTTTTGCTGGTAAGTTACCATCTCAGTAGTAAACTTACAGTCGTAGTGATCATTCACTTAGTAAAAAACATCAGTAAATTGTATTTTTTAAAATGTTTATGAAGTGTAGCTCATTTTGCAGATATCCTGGTAGAATTATTGTTTGACATAATTTAAAATTATTTTTCTCAACTGATTTCCGGCGGACATTCTAACGGAAGTAATTAAAGAATGAAAAAACTGACTGTCTGGCGATGTGTGTTCGGTACATATGTAAAATATATCAGAATTTTACAGCTATCGTTTCTCAGTTGTGTTTTTCGAATATGTATAAAGTTATAGCGAAAGACAATGATCTGCCTTTAGTTAATTTTAATACTAGTTGTTAATGACAGAGATATTTTTCAATACCTTAATTGTTTCCATAATTTTGGTTTTGACCAGTATTAGTTAGTTGTTTTTCTTCTAGAGCATATATTGTAACCAATAAATTAGTTACAACGGTTACCTTAGAGTAAGTTAATATCCTTAGTATATTGAAGCAATGTTAATATTGATTCCAACACCGCATGGATACCACAAGTTCTAACAAATATTTAGTGATGGTTCACACATGATGACTCACGGTAGCTCATAATAAGCTCCATTTAACTGATCTTACTAGAACTTTCAACATTTTTATGGAAATAACATTATTGTTTTTGATTTGATTTAACCAATCTCTGAAAATAACTGTAAACTTTCTGACGTCATTGGAAGGTCGTCGTTAATTTTAACAAGAATTTTAGATTTCAGCTTTTCTTAAATTAATTTTAAGGAAAATGATCGTAGATATAAAGTGTCTGACTGATATAATAAAAAAATCATAATTAATGAAGCTCAAATAATAACATGAAAAGATTGGCACATACTTCATGTGTTCTCATAAGAACTTCAGTTTCACTCAGCCCAAACGCCCTCTAGTTGGGGATATTATTGATAAACTTAAATCATTAATCAACAAATATGTATCGTTAATGAGACTGCCATTCACCCGACTAAACATAGGATATTATAACAGGTCAATTGAAAAGCTACCATAGTAAAACATTCTTTTTGCAAAATTATTTTTTTATTCAACATAATTCAAAACAACTTTTCAATACCATTTTCGTAGTGCGATTTGTCTTTTGCCTCAAAATAGGCATCAGTTTCGGCGATCACCTCTTCATTCGACGAAAATTTCTTCCCTGCGAGCATTCTTTTGAGATCTGAGGACAGGAAATAGTCGCTGGGGGCCAGATCTGGAGAATACGGTGGATAAGGAAGCAATTCGAACCCCAATTCATGGATTTTTGGCATCGTTTTCACTGACTTGTCACACGGTGCATTGCTTTGGTGAAGCCGCACTTTCTTTTTCTTCAAATGCGGCCGTTTTCGGCGATTTCGTCTTCAAATACTGCTCCGAATCACCAACTCGTCGTTGTTTTTGGTCAAAGGTGAGCTCGCGCGGCACCCACTTTGTACAGAGGTTTCTCATACCCAAATATTCGTCAATGACATGATGTACACGTTCAGTTGATATCTTTAAAGTGTCTGATATTCAATTTCAATTTACAGTCATTGAAAATCACTTTGTGGAATGTTTTCATCGGGAACAACCTCTTTTGTGTATCCACTGCGTTCACCGTCTTCGGTGCTCATTTCACCACGTCTAAACATAGCATACCAATCCTTGATGATTGATTTTCCTGGGGCAGTGTCCGGAAACTCGGCATCAAGCCAAGTTTTTGCTTCAACTGTATATTTTCCCTTCAAAAAGCAATATTTTATCAAACGCGAAATACCTTTTTATCAATTTTTTTCACAATAAAAAAAAATTGCTTCTCTCAAAATGCTATAATTCACAAACTAATAATCTGACAGCTGTCAAATGTATACACGCATCTTTTGAGGGTTAGGGCTACGTAAAAAATATGTGGATTTAATTCTAGTAGTGCCACCCATGTGTCAGGCCGGGGACTCTTCAATTGACTTATTATTATGACCCATGAGTTTCTTCTGTAGAGTAAATAAATCTCATCCGTTTTGTACTGAGTGTGACACAATAGTCACAGTTAAACATATATCGGTTGAAAGCAGGAAATACACAAATCAAAGATAGATTTTTGGGAATGGGGACAATTTAGAGTCTTGTCATAGGTTAAGAAATTTGGATACTTAAAATAATAATGTTGAAACATATTTAATACAACATATTTTATTCAAACGTATGCCGTCCACAAATATTAGTAGTGGAATTGCAGTAGACAGTATAAAACCCATCCTGTTGCAGTAACAGGTTTGAATTCCGTTTACGACATTTTAGGGGATTATATAGCTCGGTGAATGGAGGTAAGATGAAAGAAAAACACGATGTGATCGTTATTTATTGACGTTATAAAAATACTTTACTTGAAGAGATGTAAGAGGTGCTTGAGATTACTTGAGTTTTGTGCAGTCGATGGTGGCAAGCCTGAACTTAACGATGGCCAGTGACTGAACCATCCAAAGTGTCTTTTAATAATATCGGAGATCAACGTCTCGGGGTTGCCCGATCTTCGTTATCTTTTACTGGCTCAAAATCTTGGATAACATTTCTGGGTATTTTCTAGGCTGTTTTATTGAATGATTTAACTAACCAGACCTGGTAAAAGAGACTAATTAGAAAGAAAATGGAATGATATAATTTTAAAAAAGCACACAGTATGTTAAGTAAACAAATCTATATGAGAAACAAGCATTCCAATAACACCAAACGACAGATTAAACTCTCTTTAGTGGTAGGTCCATTTCAATTAACCATATCTGGTAGAAAAGAGATAGAATAGAAAGACGTAATTTCAAAACAGCAACCAGTAAGTTAAATAAACCGAAAACAATTAATTGATACATTGTGTGTTTACTTTTTAATTATAAAAATTCGAAATATTGCTCGTTCCAGACGAATGGTCCAACGGTACCTCGTGCCCCATCTAGAGGGGGCCAGAAACTTTAACCTGAATATTGGTCCGCGCGCAACTCATTAATCAAGAGGGGTAAAACGAGGCCGAAATATTCTCGATAAATCAAAAACAAAACAACAGAAGGGCCAGAACGGCGTTTCGCCCTTCGGTGGCGCCCTTGAAAACGGAGGGCGGCGCCGGACTAACAGGTTATATGCGTGTCCTCGCATATAACCTCGCACAGTCCGCATTAATGACTAAGGATTTTCAGTTTTAATCGACGACCACTTGATTAGCATCGGCCAGAACCTTTTTTTCGTCCTCTACGATGGTCGTTATTGTTGTGTGTCGGCCGGTTTTGTCATTAGATGAAATTATATTCATTTCGAGTGTGCGGAGGTTTTTTTTAGTTTCGCCGGTGTGCCAAACTACCTTCCCGACTTTTTTATTAAATAAATGATGGTAATAGAATTAGAAAGGAGGGAGGAAATGGTATAGTAATGATACAAGGTCGATTTTTGTGTTAGATTATATGCGACAAAATGGGTTTTTTAAATAATTACCTAAAGTTAATATAATTCTTTATAAATTAGTTATATCATATTGAAAAATTAGTTATAAATTCACATATAAAATGAAAAATGTCATACTATAATGACGATAATGCTTACCTAATTCTAACTGCTAACTCGTAATTCGAACAGTAAATTACAATTGGAAATAATATAGTAAATATCGTTTTTATTCTTAACGGCAAGTAAAGAAACTAAACAACACAGTTCAGCTGTTCTAACACTTCCTCACTGACAAATCACTCACACTAACAATGCATTCCTTCTCAGTACTGTTTTAGTCCACTAGAGATCACATTTCCTCCCAAATAAATAATCAGATACTTTACAACAGAATGAAATGGCAACCATATTACTGTCATCAGCACTAATAGCTTTAGTGACAAAATAGACTCTCTTAATAAAAATTCAATAAATAAAGACAGACATAACACACTAGAGCTAAAAATAAAATGAGATGTATCCGCAAATACAAAACCATATGACCAATAGGGCTCACCTAATTTCTAATGAAACCCTTAACATGCAAATATATTACGTCACCACACACCATGAGCTGTATTAATCACGCTATATGACACCTTCTTCATAGTGGTTTTTTCGTCTTGACCGCTTAGTATTGTTAAATTATTTGAGCGTACTCGTATTTTTTGAACCTTCATCCGCTAGGTATGCGATGTTTTCACTGAATCTTGTGTGCTATAGCACATATACCTTTGGTGATCACCTTGAAATGCAACCTTCCCAAATTCCAGTAGGCTATATTGGTTCACCTCAATTTTGGTGACTTCACGCCATAAACTGCGATATTTTTATCGGGAATTCAAGGACTAGGTGTGTGCTTCAAATTATATCAGTATTCTAATTTTAATAGTTAATAAATAACACACAGTTTATGGGGATTAATATTTTTGAGGACACTTCGAGCTGTTCGATGGGACTCTTTGTCATCTGAAACAACTAATATTAATGGAATATTCATGAATGTTGGTAGCTTCAGTTTGCAATCTGATGAAATACCTTCCTAGTGTTTCTTTTCTTTTGATTATAGTGAACAACCTGATATGGATTGATCATCTTAGACTAGTAATTTCGCTAATTAAACTATACATTCTGAGATAATATACAAATAAAGGTTGATTTCCAAGCGCTTTTAATAAGAGCAGCATAATTCCAATCATGGATGATCGACATTCATTGCTCAGTAGATATATCTTATGCATACATGTAACATAATATTTTCTGGCATTTCAGATTCTACATCGAAAAACTTCGTGGGTTTTATAAAATATTTCAATCGATACCAACACCCTGAAACATAAAAAGGACAAATCTCAATGCCGATAGGTAGTGTATACGGCATTCGAGGGCCGGGTCGTAAATTTGAAAAATAAAATTAGAACAAAACGGTTTTCGGTTCGAAACTCGCAAATAGACCGACCAACCGGGGATTAACATACCTTTTAGCTGGGAAACTACAGAACGCGCGGTGCCGAGCAAGCAAATTTCCGGTAAAATAGCGAATAGAGATGTGTCCGGTATCGTTGCCGACGCCGAGTAATATGGAAAGAGCGTTGTAAATTCTCGACCAGTTGTAAACTAAACAATTTCGGGAGAGGGGTTCGATTCGGGCGACCATTAAAAGTTTCAAGAAGATTCCTAACAATGTATGGAGGTTTTATGCGCCATTATATAATGTTTTGATGTTGAATAGAGATTTTGTTGTAAATATTTTCAAACTTTTTGATAAATTTCTACCATATTTTTTAAAATTCACTTCAGTTCATGAATTCTTCAGTTAACATACTGTTGTGTTCTGATCTATTATATTAGCACCATGTGCCAATATTTAATTAACTACGTCACCTATGGTTTGTTTTCTAAAAACCATAATTTGGTTGTAGTAAGTAGGGATTTCGAAACAATGTCAGCCAAATCAGATTTACAGCTATATCGGGCTGATAAACAGGACTTATATATATTGTAGATTCCATATCATTCGGTTGGAATACGTTAACTAAATGTTCTGCGAATAATTCAGCTTTTTGATCGTTGCGTCGAACCCATTCGTATCGATCAATTTTAATAGACGGTACTCTAGTAATTGATCTTTAAATTAAATTTCCAAGTTGCTTTCCACAGCGAGTAATCTTGGTCTGCTTATGGGCTTAATTAACTGACATATTTTTCGAAGAAGCTCGGTTAATATTCTTTAATCTTGTGATTTGTCTGATTACGAATTTCATTACATATTATTTTGTCTCCAGCATTTCTGGTTCTGTGTCATACTCTTATAAATAAGTGCTTCATTAGAATGGGTTAAACACTCCTTCGAAGGGATATTGTCACTTTAAGGAAATATTCCAGTAGAAATTTGAAAAAATAGATTGTTTTTCATATTACTACACTAAACTTTTACCATATTTAAAAAAATTGGAAATGTTAAAAAAATAGTCAATAAAAATAATGCCGGAAGAAAATTTTTTTGATCATAATACTATAGAAGAATGCATAGAGAAGGCTCACAACAAATTTCAACTAAATCGATTTAGTAGAACGTCGTAGATATATCGTCTATTCCCAAAAACAGTTATATCTCCAATAAGAATATGATACATTTTGACAGCCCGTCTAAGAGCATATTATTAAAAGACTATTCTTTTTTCTAGGCCATATACACACTTAAAGAAGCTTTTTGGATCTTTTAAACACAATTTGGGCTACTACTGTTATTTTATATATCTCCAGATCCATTTCTAGTTATTATTCTAATTTTTCTTTTTTCTAGATATTCCTTTTTAATTTTCTCCTCCATATCGATTAATTCTTCTTTAGTTCGTGGTTCTATAATTTTTTGATTTTCAATTAGAATATTTACCATGATTATTATCTTGGTTCTATTTCCTTGTTTTTTGTTATGTTCGTTTCTTTTTTCTTTTTCTTTCCTTCTTCTTTCGTTGGCTCTAATCTTCTCTATGTTCCTTTTTACTTTCTCCACCCATTCTTTCAAAATCTGAATCTGATATGACTTTAGTAATTCTCTGATCTCTCAATCAATTTCGTACTATATTATGTTCAATATTTATAATATCTACGAGTGGAGGAAGAAGAAGTGGTGGAAGGAATCAATTATTTTTATATAAAAAATCCTGATGATTATTGATTCCTTCCAGAGGGACACATTGAGAAATATTATTTGAGTGTTATGAGTCCTATGCGTAAGGTCATTTGTCCCTAGAATATGAAATTGTATTAGTTTTCTTAGTGTCTTATTTCATATTATTTCACAACTGTCTTATTCACCTGATTTAACTCCGTTGGTTAATATCTCTTTAGTAGTAGACCCAGTAATGTATTATGTAAAATATGATGAAGGGTGGGACAGGAAAATAATTATAAAAGTACAAACCTCTCAGACGAATTAGTTAATGTGAGTAAAAATATAGACATTTAATTTATTTGTTGAGGATTTAAAATGGATAACGGATGAAAAAAGGCCGCAGACGAAAAAACGTTTTAAATGGTTTCCTTTATCCGTAGGCCAAACGCTTGAAAAAAAAATTGGAACCAATCCAAAAACGAAATGTTAAGCACATGGTCAGATCGTTGTTGTTTTTTCGGTCGTTGGCGGCCTCCGCATATGTATAACACTCTTTCGACCCTCTAAAAAGTTTAGAACGGAGGGGTTAACAAGTCCATTATTTTTCGTGTATAATTTCCACATGGCTCTTGAACCGCAGGGTCAAATCCCACTCGAATATAATGTAGGTGTAACGATGTAAAAGCTGCGGACGGGATATCGATTTGTAGAACTCTTCAGTTAACATATTTTTCGGTATAAATTACATTTACGAATCGCTTGAAATGCTCGTTTAATTAATATAGAAAAAAATCTAACAAACACATGTTGTGCTAAATTTTTTCGGTGGCTTATTTAATAATAGGTGCTAAAAATAGTTTCAAAGGAAATATTTTTCCTTTTTAAATAATTGTTTTTGAATGAATATTTCTTTAATATCGCTTTATTTAAATCATATTATTATGTGCAATGTTTGTTAGTCATTGAAAATACAAACAATTTTCTTTTATTAATATTTTTGTTTATATGTATTTGTATACCTTTACATAGATCGAAAAATATTAATTTTACGTTTTTTTAATATATTAGATTCATTCAGCGGTAACTACTGGCTAAAATGTATCAACGTAAACAACTGTCAATAATCTGACCTAAGTATTAAATTCGATAGTTTAGAAATGTCTCTCATAAATCAGTTTTCCATCTAATATTATTGACTATGTGTACAGGTGCTAATCATGGAAAGCCCGATATTTATTTAGGCTCTTATCGGATGTTATTCCTCCATTATATCTATATTTTCTGTTTTCATTCCCACGACTGAAAAGTGGTGATTTTGATATCAATGGCAATAAACGGCATGGAGATTCAAAAAAGTTCGAACACTATTAAACAATCGCTAGAGGTATTGGGCAAGAACCCAGCTCAGACTCCCAAGGAACTTTTAAACGTCTTAAAAGTTATAAATCAAGTATTGCGAAGGAAGATCGAAAAATGTTATAAAAGTATGAAAATTATTTGCCGCAGAGATAAAACTCAAAGATAATTGAAACTATATAATTAGGCATTTACTACAAAAAAAAACAAACATTAAAATAATATTACGAATACTTCTTAATTTAAAAATATAACAAAATAATAAGAATATTATACAGAATATCTCTCATTTCAAGACTAGAATAAGAATAAGAAATTGGTTGACATTCTCAACACACTGAATCAAGCTATAATTCTCACTAATTAAATTTAATTTCCAGATCACCAAAAAAGACGCTTTATGAACTAAACTGTAAGTACCATAAACATTATATGACTAATATTATAGACTGTAATTTATTTTTTTTAAATTTTGTAAATATTTTATAAAAGGATTATTAGATTATTATTTGTCAGCCATCGTATTATTTTCCAAGCATATCAAAATAAGGGACTTCTGATATGTTAACACCTTTCTTAGAGACATATATTTACCGTAAAGCTCAAATAGCACATTCTGCATTTTTGGAAATATTTTTCTCTGAAAGATCAGAAGCAAAAGTTGTTACAAAATATTGTGTTTTGTTGAATGGCCATTCAACAAATTGAATTGGCGAAATTACGTTTAAATGAATTGTTATGCATTTTTCTTATTTATTAATTAATATGTTATTACTAGCTATTACCGTCTAACTCACAATTTGATTCTATAGTGCATTAAACTTTAAACTTAGGTATTTATGTAGGAAGAAGAAATACTTCTTATTGTTATTGTGCAATAAAATAAAAGTTAATAGCACTTTTAAATCTTTATCTCTATTTCGTACACTTCTCTACACATCTACACAAGATCATATTGTTTAGTTTTGTTGAGTTTCCGTCCTAGTGCAATGTTATCCAAAAAGGGAGTGAAATATTTCTCCATATTTTGCGAATCTCTTAATTTACTCTATGAGAGATGGAATCCGAAGGTGTCGAAGTAATTGTTCCTATAACATCTGCGTACATCCCCAATACTTTTCAGGACTTTATTCTAAAATACTTGTATTATGTTGATATTGTATTATGATAATTTAATTTTCTCTCAAATAACCTTTTTAGTGTTGTGATTCGAGTTATTTTATTCTCTTTTTGATATATTTTTGGAACGAAGTTTTTCGTCAAGATTCATCCGATTATTCATATATTGATATATGAACATCTTGGCTAAAGGTGAATTCAACCAATACGCACTGATTTACTATTTTATCTCGGTCCTCTTATTTATACTATTACTTGAGTGATGCAGCTTACTGGTTGCTTCTTCGCTATTCTCTCTTATAGTGTCACAGTGTCAAAAGCAAATATAGCCATAGTTACATTTTCTATTTGTGGAATGATTGTTATATAATGAAATATCATAATAAATTTAACTGAAAATAAATAAAACCAATTTCAAGAAAATGGTCCTCAAAATAAATCCACTTTTCACAACCGGCACTATTCCATTTGCCTGTCATTCAAATGATATGGTACCCCCCATCTTTTAAACCTTCCCCATTACTCATAGGTGGTCGCTAATCGTTTCTTGGACCACATTTAACGTTTCTGCCGATTATTTTTGAGTTTGGGTTGGGTTTTCATCCAGTGCAGTTTTGCACCTTAAAACATTTTTGGTCTACGGGAATGTTCCTTGTATATATCGATATCGATCCATGGCTGTGTTATTTTCGCAACATAACATATATAGCTTTGAAGCTTGGTGTCAATAGAACAAAATGACATATGTTGCAAAGCCTAACATTACATTGTAGGAATATTCGTCAGGTCGGTCGAAATGTGTAGCTGTCGCTGCGATTGTTTGTCCGAACACTCACTACTATTTTGTGGGGGGAATTCGCACGGGAACTAAAAACACTGGTTGAAGAAATATTTGTTAATTTCGATTATAATTGATACATGTGGTCGAAGGGAGAATGGTCAGGATATTAGATAAGGTGAAGGAAGTACAGTAACGCTGTGGAAGTGGTACTGTTACAAGGGGGTGGAGAAAAGAAAAGAGAACGCATGGTACCAATCCACCGGCGTTGTCAACCTTTGAACTTACTGTAGGTGAATGCGTGTAAATGCTATGTAAATAAAATTCTGATATGATATATCTAAGTAAATCTTTTGAAATTAATTACCAGTCCTAATAAGACAAACTGGACAAATTATAAGTTTTAGATGATAGATACGCATATTTCACATGATTATATATAGTAAGCTTTCATTTTTATTATTAATAAAATATACTTATCAAGACGCTTATCAATATTTCATTAATTAAGTTACTAAGCTCCCCGAACATTTTTCTTCTACTAAAAGCGATTCGTGCACAGTGGTCTTAACGTTGATAAAGCAACGCAGTTTGGTATATGTCGTATTAAGGGGTTATCGGCTCGAATCCTGCGCTTCTCTATCAGTTCAAAATTAGTATAAATTAATCCTACGCAAAGACCAAATCTACCACGCCCACCGTTCTTGAGTACGTATACAACGCTAATGCGAGCATAATTTCTCTATCGATTAGAGGCACAAAATTGGGAATAATTTATTGTTCATGTTGTTATTTTAATCTGGGATTTGTGGTTTCTGCTCGAATTTTCGGGACGATGTTACAGGCGAATAATGTATTTTCGGGAACGAAAATACGTTACGTTCTTGGATAGATATATTTCAATATTTTATTAAACTTCATTAAGCCTTTTTCTGTATGTTTATTTTCATTATTCCCGTTAAAGATAATAACACAATCCATAACAAGAATTTTGGCGGTTCCATTTCAATTTTTATATAGTGATTTGTATCTTGCCTGACCAAGGAATGATTGCCGTCAGTCCAATATTTACAGCTGTTATTGTTATATCGCCAAATTTGACAAATTCATCAATTCCTTGAACCATACATCTATGTTTTCGATTCGAAATCAGAATTAAATTCCAACTGATCCAAAGCGTAGGAATAGTATAAGTAAAGCATTGTATTGTGCCTTATTATCAATCATCAGAAATGTATGGATACCATCGCACACCATAAATAGATGGCTGTTATGAGAAATTGACGGATTCCTGAGGAACTCAGCGATGAACGCCGGGAGGCAAGCTTAACCGCTTACAGAAATATGTTATGTTCCAGTTAATTCTAAATTGTTCACCAAAAACAAATACTCGATATAACAAGACGGTTTAAGAAGGCACAGGAACATTATAGTTCAAGAAACATTGCTCATGCTGATCATAGGTTATGGTAACTGATGTCTGATTAATCTAGCAATTTTTGCTGCCATTATTTGTAAACTTGTGTTAATTTTTATTGTAAATCTGAATGGTAAGGAGCTAATACATCCATATCTAATTTCCGTATTTTGAATCGGATTGTTTGTGGAGACATTTATAACGTTTATATTATACTAAACAGCTTTAACTAGAATTGGTAAATTAGTATATTTCTTCAATAATGCCCACCTATAACTTAACTTAATTTTAATAATTTATTTTTTTATATTTTTTGCAAGAATTACCTTATTGTAAAATATATTTTTATTGTAGCTATTCAAATAGTAAGAAAATGTTTTGGAAAGAATCTAAAAACTGGATTATGTTTTATTTGATTTTATTGTTTATTGAAATAATATAATCGTGATTTTTTTACAAATATAGAGAATAGCAAACTAATCACGTACTTAATTTACAAATATATTCTTACAGATTGTTAGTTTTTTGCTGAATTACATTTTACATTAGATAACCTTATAACAATTTTAATTTACAAAATGACTTCTTACTTTAATTTTATTTGCTTTCATCAAATTATAATTAATATGATTAATTAATAATTTAAGAGTAATTGTCTGGTTTCCTGCGCATTGCTCAGTAGCTATATTGCTTGCAAGTTGTTGTGATTTAGTAACCTTAATATATGTCTTAAGATGAAATCTTGGATAAATTCGCAAATGCATTTAATTTCGAGCTTATCCTGCAGTTCTTCTTTGATTTTCCAGCCGAATAAGCATTGGTCATTACCCGAAGAACCTTGTTTTGGCGGTATCGAATTACTAGGCGGTTTGTGTGTTAGTATAAGCCCATAATTGCATCATATAAGACCAATAAGCCTATAATTGACTTATTAACGAATATCTTCATAGTATATTTCGACCAACCAATTTTGAGATTATTTTGCTGTTTTTTGTGCAATGTGATGTCTCCAATGCGACCTACATTATTTCGCTAATTCTGCTTGAGAAATCACGCACCCCAGAAGTGATATATCGAGCGTCAGTGAGATGACGTCTCAAGATTGATATGGACAGATTTCGAACTATTAAGCTGTATTTTCCAATCTCTAGTCTATTGGTGGATCTATTTTGCTGCCTCTTGTACTGTTTCTATAGCCCCAGGCGACGCTATGTATTTTTCCATAAATGCTGTGTCATAAGCAAGGATTCCGTATCGGTATCGGTAAGGTATCGTTTCTTTTGTGGTTGGCACATCAGCAGTGTAGAATAGATCGGAGAGGAAGAACAGATGTCGCAAGACACTACCCTGCGCAACTCCAGCCGAAATAGGATTACATGTTTAGCTATAACAATTTGTTCATTCTGTGCATTAGTTCTAAATACCTGGACAATATCTAACTTATGAGTAATGTTGTGTTTGTTATTTGTTGCATATTTCTTCTTCAACCATCATTGTTACTAGATATCTTGCACCAATTATTATTTTAAAGTATCTACAGATAAAACACTGTGTGGCATTATTGACATAATAACAACTGTATAGCAATGAAAGGCAAATATCAACTATATAGAGAGAAAAATAACTAGAAAATATTTGGTTGTTAACAAGATCCATTACCAAAATTAAACGAACAAATCTTATGACGGTTTTTCGGTTGAAATGGTGGTGGTAAAAAACTAATCTAAAATGAAGCATTTATTATGTTATTAATGAGTGTTTTTCTTGAAAATCCCTTTTACTCTTTCCCCGGCAATAATGTCAAAACCAGGAGCCTTTGCCTGTAAATCTTGTTGCATATTTCTTCTTTAACCATCATTACGACTTGAATCTTGTACGAATTGTTGATCTTTGAAAGTATCTGCAGATAAAACACTCCATAATATTATTGACATAAAACAACTATATAGAGTGAAAAAGGAAATATTTGGTTACTAGTAAGTTACAAATTGTTTGTGTTTCCTCAAATAGCACTAAGATGAAAATGGACGAGAAATGTAGCTAATTTGATTAATATATTCAAACCATATTTAACTGATTTATAAATTTGGTTGATCTGTTGTTAGTTAAACTATCAAAAGAACATAAGATCAATATAGTTTTTGAAAGCCAAGTTTTTATATTGAAGCATTTATTTATGTATATTTCTTGAGACATTTTATATATTAACAGTAAATTACTTGATTGATAACTTCTATGATTGTGATCAATAGAAATATGCTTTAAGATATGGTACGTTTCATTCCAAGTATATTTAGAACATATCTACACGGATCTATATATAATATATGTATATTGTTATACCCTGTTGTCCCTATTTTTAAATATTGATTCAGACTGAAAGCGTTTCAAAAATATCTCGAGTGATTCCGAGTTTGCGAGTCCGAAACGCCTGCCGCAAAATTAAATTAAAGACTAATTGATTTCGTCGTTCGAAACCCTTTAAATATATTAAAAATAAATCCGCGTAGCTATCAGTAAATCACAAGTAGAAATGTGCATCGATAAAATTGTTCCGTTCGACGGCCTCGACTGTCTATTTCCACTACTGACGCAAAATGATTTAATTGAAAATACTGCATTTTCAATCGAGGTTGATAAATAAATATGGATGCAAAAATATCCCTGTCACTTTCTGGTGCGTAGTACGAGAAAAGAGGGAAAATAGTATTGAAAATTAATGTTATATTGTGACATATTTGGTCTGGATGAGAATTAAAATATATGGTCTGATTTTATTTTAAATTATTTATAAATAACTCTAAACTCTAAAATAGCGATATTCTCTATCATATTTTGTAATTTAATAGCGTTATTTTGACTATATCTAGTGTTTCTAATCAATCTTTAGTCACGATCTTAGTTAATTGATTACGTGTGTTGACTTTGGTGGACAGGGGTGGTCAACTTTTCTTTGTATAAGATCTACTATTCAAAACTATGTCTGATTTTATTTTAAATTATTTATAAATAACTCTAAACTCTAAAATAGCGATATTCTCTATCATATTTTGTAATTTAATAGCGTTATTTTGACTATATCTAGTGTTTCTAATCAATCTTTAGTCACGATCTTAGTTAATTGATTACGTGTGTTGACTTTGGTGGACAGGGGTGGTCAACTTTTCTTTGTATAAGATCTACTATTCAAAACTATGTCTGATTTTATTTTAAATTATTTATAAATAACTCTAAACTCTAAAATAGCGATATTCTCTATCACTATTTTGTAATTTAATAGCGTTATTTTGACTATATCTAGTGTTTCTAATCAATCTTTAGTCACGATCTTAGTTAATTGATTACGCATCTTGACTTTGGTGGACAGGGGTGGTCAAGTTTTCTTTGTATAAGATCTACTATTCAAAACTATGTCCTATTTGTTAAATCGCTTTTAGTTGTAACATATATATAGGTATAAGAAATTTTAAAATTCCACACCAGGATAATGTATCATGAAAGAATAATATGATTTGGTTTTTGCTAACCTATCAATAGCTCGTTGAGCACAACTCGTACTTAAATATAGCTATATAGCATATCTATCTACGTAAAAAACAAGAATTATTTAGAGGCCCAACAAACTGACGTACAAGGGAACTAAAATAATATGAATAATTATTAGCAATATTTATTAATTCAAAGTAGCTACAGATACATTTAGAATTTACTTTGTTGTCTATTTCTAAGCCAGTAATCATTAACTACATATTCTGACAAAGCTAATAATAATGATTCTTCCACAATTTCGATAATTATTTCAAAAGCTTAGAATTTTACCTCAAAATCTTTAGAGTGACTATTTGGATTTCCGCGATGTCGGTCTTATAATTAATAATTTAATATATTTATAGGTTATTCGCCATATTTGAAAAATGATTAAGATCATTTTGTTGGATATACAAATGACTTTATATTGAAGTAAAATCATTTAAATGTTTAAGTTTCCATCTTGTTGGTAAAGAAAATCTATAATTTCATGCACTATACCGCGGAATCGATGCAGAAGTGTAACTCTACTTAGCCGTCTGACATCGTCACCTAGTAAAAATTCAGGATGACCTTCATCGAGCTGTTATTGGAAGAGAACGCCGTTTGAGCCAACTCTATATATATATATATATATATATATATATATATATATATATATATATATATATATATATATATACACTTGCTTGTGAAATCTACAACTGATACCTCCAAAAGGCTAGGTATTCATCTTTATTTTAACACATGGCTATAAATCCATCTGACCTTGGCAAAGTCCCAGAGCCAGAAGGCTGTTGCTCCCCATTTTTTTGATCAATGCAATTATTGTGGTTTAAAGATTGTATAATGCTTTTACCTGATTCTTGATCCAACTCGAACAACCAAAAATTGTTAACAAATTGTGTTGTCCTGCAGATATTGAGGAACCTCTTCATTAGCTTTCATAATGAAACTGTCCTGTTAATTTACTTTGATTCGTCACTGCTAACAAATAACTAATAGAATGAAATTAGACTTGGATGAACATTAAAGCACTCACTGTCCTATTTCACAACTAATGGACTTACAATTATTTACAAGGCTTTTTTAGGTCTTTATAATTCGACCCCTCAAACGTGAATCTTTCGTACGATGCCTCTCTGGCTGCATTCTGAAGTAAGGCAGCGCTTGTAAAATTGTTAAAAAAAGGTACACCATGAGCTAGATATAAATTTGAAAATGTGATAAATAATGACTGCCGTTTAAAACTTTCTAATAAGGATTAAGCATTATAAGTGCATTTATTTTCTAATATTGCAGAAAGTAAAAAGTACATACAACACTTTAATTTGATAACATAATATTATAAAACACAATCTTCATACTTTCAGACCTTTAAGTCGTGTTTCATTCGTTTTGATCATTTGATCTATTACTCTGACTAAATCAAAATAAAGTATAAAGATCGTGTTATTGTTAAAGAAGGCTTTAAATATTATTCGATATATCCAATACAATATTTTGAAAACTGGAAGAAAGATTGGCATAAATGCATTTTATTTATTTAGAAAGCAAATAATGGATCGTCCTGAAATAAATTTGGAAAACTAATTCCATCCATCCATCAATGTTATTGTCGTTAATTAATGTTCTACTGCGGATCATACATTTCTGTCCTAACTTATCCCCGTGATTTTGCTTTTGCATAAATAGAAAACCACCGCATCGATCAAGAAGGCGAACTTTTCTGGACAAACTCTTCCATCGCGTGTCAACCAGTAATAACCGTAATAAATTTTTTAACAATCCATTTAATTTAATAGCATAAAGTAGAGCTCGCCAGAAAGAGAAAGATGTGCGGAACGTAAGGGAAAGCGCTAGTCCTGCTAATCTGGGAAGAAAGTTTCTCCGTCGCGTGTAGACCTGAAATGTTCGAACTGTCCATGAACGATATATATATTAGTTTTTTCGTGCTAATTAATATTAACGGTCATAATTGTTTCGCTCCCTTTGGATTCCGTAACGCTAAATATTTTTATGAAATAATGATATCTCCACTTTACTTTAGAACATTTAGAAATTCAAACAATATAAGCACACTAAAATTTGTAAAATATAATACACTTTAGACAAATTCATATAATGATTCTAGTATTAGAAAAATAACTTCTAATATTATACCTGCTTCTTTAATGCTTAGTTTAACCGTTTAAGTCATTGGAATTTTTATTACAATATGAAATTTTTTTATAACAATTACTCCTTTTATCCTTCATTATTTTCCTTCATTTGTTCTTCTTCATGCATCCTTTTTCTTATAAATCCATCAATTTTATGATTCTTTTTACATTTAATTGTTTTTAACGTTTGTTTTTGCATTTTCATCTTCATTACTTCATTTTTTATCTCTTCCATGACCTATTTATTATAGTATCTGACTAGGAGTATATATTATATATTATGGTTTCATTGATTTTCCCCAATCAAGGAATTGTTAAACCCTGCGGTGGGTAATGATTCTAGAGCTGTTTGAAGAACTCGCCCTTCTTTCTACATCTTCATCGACTTCATCGTATGATTTTATGAAGGTTTTCTGATAAGATTATAATCAGTGTCCATAACCAGTTTATAGCATCTCCTACATATCGCTGAATGTCTAAATAAATTGGCAGATAATAAAAATACACTAGATTTGAACATTTGAAAATTTTTTTTCTCACATTAACTACACACCTTAAAGCTAATGAACCATTTTGCTTGCGATTAAGTTGTGAAAATTTATACTACATCAATAATACTTGATCAGCATTTACTGCTATTAACGCCTATAAAAAATTCATGGTATGTCGACGCAATTGGATCGACTGAAAGGAAATATCCTCGATGGTTCATTTATTTATAACTCGTTAGGCCGACATCAATTCGGTATGCGAGCATAAGAAAAAAAATGGCCATTTTTCCACTTACAGTTTTATTGGCAATAAAAAGCGACCGGAGAAAGGAAAAGGGGCGCGGAAGGAGGAGCGAGAGAAGAAGAAAAAAAGTTATAGAAATTGTAATTTGGACAAATTATCATAATTTTTCTTTTGTGGATTTTCCGTTAAAAAATTGGCCCCAATAAAGAATTCTCTCGCCCGAAACAGGTCTCCAGAGAACTTGCCATCGTTCGATATTATTTCATTCAAAACAACCCGGGAACGTAGGTGAGCGGGTGGCGATGGTGGAGATGGGAACGGGGAGAGAAAAATTCGCGCATCGACTGGGCCAGGCCTCACCACCCCCTCTCCCTCAACCTCTCGCCCTCCTGCTTTTCTCCTGGCTCCGGGCGAAATTCCACCCCTTATTAAATTTAATATCGGTCGAAATTCTACTGCATAGGAACGTTCTCCACTGCGAAACAGGAATATGGTAATGCTGGCGATGCCGCGGATCCGGGAACGGATGTTTAAGATGCAGTTGCAACAATTTCCCAAAAAGCAAAGCCCGGATCGGCTGAAATCTGGAACGGTTTTATCTCGGGGCTGCTGAAACATTCCGACATAAAACGTGAATAGGATCCACGATCCTTATGTTTTTACATCATTCAGAAAATGCAAATTTTTCAGAAATTACTACTATTTTTCTGCGTTTTAACTCACTGTAACAAACAACAGGATATTTTATAGACAAAAATATAAGAAAATAGGACAGCACCTTCACCATATTGCTTCTAAATATTTCCATTCCACACCTTATTATTACACAATATCTATTTATTGATAATTTGCCTTTAGAATACCTGCAGTTCTTCACGGAGTCGATTCCTAGAGTGTCGTAGAACAGTTTTCAATGAAACCATTATTGTACCTAAGCATCCCCCAATGGCTTCAATAATGTTGGAAATGGAAATTTACTCCTAATTCTTTGCTCTGAAATTTCTGAAACTCCATTCGGTACAAATCTGTTAAGATTTGGCGATTGTACTGGGCTGGTAAGATGCTTGATATATTCTGATGCTCCTCAATCCAAGACTGAACCATTTTGTCTGCATCATTGAGGATGTTCGCAGTAAGACGGCCAATGATATGAATGGGAGGTCTAGCTAAATACCACGATATTGCCTTGACACTTGGATATGCTGCTAACTGAATTATAAATTAAAGGTTGATCAAACGCTGTCAAACCAACAAGACCACCACAGTATAAAAACTGAAACAATAATAAGGTGTAATAACATTTTACAAAATTAACTCTTCTTGTAAAAGATAACCCAGTTATTTAATTGCAATTCTCAAGGATCACTGAAAAACATTGAATAAAATTTTAAAATATTATCGTGCTAATTTAGAAAAAGTTAATTTCTTTATAACTATTTTCCTGAAAGAATCTGGATCTGAATGTTCGAACAACTATAAAAGAGGCAATAAAATGGGGAAGGAATGTCTAACGGAATAGTGGTAAGGAGTACTTGTTAAAAATAATTAAATGCTTAAGTGTCTAAAATATCAGGACGAGGCGATTTCAACTGGTATAATTAGCGCCATTAAATATCATTTTAAGAGGCGTAATATTTTTTCTCAACGATACCTCGCCAATTAGCGACAGAAAAGTTACTGCCGAACATCAAGACGTAATTTTAAGAATTACAACGATGCAGGTATTCAGATCGACGTCTTATATAGCAAAGGTTCGTACTTACTTTGCAAGAAATTTTATTAAAATATAACTTAGTCGCCTTTATAAAGTTTTGTGTTTAATTTACTTGAAAATACTTTTAAATATATACATTTTCGTTCTACGTAGGTTATACAAAAATTGGGTTCAGATTTAATTTAAAGAGAATAAAAGGAGAAATATTTTTAAGAAAATAATATATTAGAAACTTAGATCATACGATATGAAATTGCAATGGTTTTAATGATGCTTCTCAGAACTATTTTGATGGAAATAAGTTCTTTCCTACATAGGCAACAGATTATTAGGTTCAACTATCAATATTGTTATTTTAATGTATTACTTAATAAGAATTTGAAGGATGTCTAAATATGTCGATTATATTTTATCCGAAAATTTGAGTATAGGAAATATATTATATAACATGTATGCTAAGAGTTAATTGAATATAAATATTGTTCCAATTATCAATGTACATAGAGAATTCATGGAGAGCTTTGGAAAAGAAATACATTCTTAATCCACTGTTTACTAATATTTTGCATATAACAATTTACCGAAACAATTCTTATAACATGTTTATATCATTGGGAAATTTGTATTCACTGAGGTTTAATTTGCTTCTAAACTTCTAACCACCAGAGAAAGCTAAATAATAGTATTGCTTTCAAATAAGTCAAAACGGATTTGAGTATTGGGTCACTTTGAAGAATGATATATCTCTAAACTATATAGACTAGATTTATTTATCAATATTGTCAATATCATCTCAGTAACATGTTCTAAAAATTGAATTTCTGAATTCAAAATTATCGTCAGTAGATTTATCAATTTTAAAGCAATTTCGTGTTGCAAACTGAACCCGCAACTCAAAACGGAACGAAGCACACACAGAAAAAAACATTTACAATTAACAAGGATTAAAATTCGGTGAAATTGGAATAATCCATCCCTCATTCCCGATAGCCAATTAGTAAAATTGAACATTAATTTCATTAGGATATTATCTGCATGGTAGTTCCAACTTTACGGCGCACATACAGATTTAATTAAATCATTTTATTTATTGTTAGAGCTCGCATTGCAAAAGTAAACAGGACGGCAATTTGTATTACGACGAGCTGAGAACGGTTTTTGATGGTGCGTGCGAGAGGAATGAGGGGGTGGATTCCCCGCCACCCCTCGATGTTCGGACGCAGTTCGCGTTTAATGACAATTTGAACGTTATCAATTACTATATAATTAAAGTAAACACGTTGAGTTTAATTTTCAGAACTTACTGGGTCGCTAGGAATGAATAGATAACAGGTCAATTGAAAAGTCCCAGGCCTACCATAGTAAAACATGTTTTTTTGGCAAAATATTTTTTTATTCAACATAAGTCCCTTCAAGGGTGATACACTGATTATAGTAACCCTCCAACTTTCGATACCATTTTTGTAGTACATTTTGTCCTTTGCTTCAAAATAGGCCTGTTTCGGCGATCACCTCTTTATTCGACGAAAATTTCTTCCCAGCGAGTATTATTTTGAGATCTGAGAACAGGAAATAGTCGCTGCGGGTCAGATCTGGAGAATACGGCGAATGAAAAGCAATTCGAAGCTCAACTTATGGATTTTTGACACGGTGCATTGTCTTGGTGAAGCAGCACTTTTTTTTCTTCAAATGCGGCCGTTTTCGTCCTTCAAACGGTCCAATAACGCTAAGTAATAGTCGCTGTTGATTGTCCTTCCTTTTTCAAGGTAGTGAATGAATATTATTCCATGCGCATCCCAAAATATAGACGCTATAACCATGCCAGTCGACTGTATATATATTATAGATTGAACATCCAGAATCTGAATGTTTGTTATTCAAAATTTGAAACAATACTTTGTATAGATATTATCAATAAAACTTTAAAAATAAAATGAAAAATTAAAATTTGATATTAAACCAAAATGAATATTTCAATTAAAATTAATTCACTTAAAATTACGATTAAAAAATTATTTAGTGCCCACTTCGGCGGTACGTATACTAAAATTAGGATGATACAGGGACTTTTAACATTTCCCCGGCAAGCATTCGTTCAACATTTTTAAAAATACAGGGATTATCATTTATTGTTCACTGAAAGCGCCAGCAGAGATGATTAGGTTCAGGAGCAGAATTATTTGCCATCTATAAAGCACCAGATTTAATTAAAAAAGATAACTATACATTTTATATAATTGTCACATTCCATAAGCTTCCTTAAGAGATTTAGTTCCATACAGACCAAACACCCTCTAGTTGAGAGCATTAATGATACTCATGGGGGGTAATAGATAATGATAATAAGATAGATAATAAGCGCGCGGAATAATTTACAGGTAGAATGCAGGGACTAGTAATATTATAAAAGATAAAAAGTTCTAAATATTCAAATTTTGGAACTGTTCTAAGGCTCAACCATCTACTTTGTTGGTTGGCCTTTGTTGAATGAAACAAATTATGGAACGTTAAAAAGAACAACCATACATAGAGAACATATCAGGGAAATGTTTCAAAATGTGTCAAAATAGGTTACTTATGGTACTATACTTATTAAGCTTCTTCTGAAGAGTGACTCTCCTTTTTCGGCTCGGACTAAGTACTCGCTCACAATTATATATATTTGTATTGAAAGGAGAGAATACAAAGCAAAGACTGAATTTTGTAATTGGTGATAACTTGCAGGCTTGTCTAAGTCCGAAAAATTATATAAATTGATGTCATACCTTAAAGGTGCGGTATTTACATGGAAATACAGGGGAATATATGTGAATACCGGTGTAGTGACTTTGACACTAACGACAAAGGTGTCCAGGATATATTGAGTAATTTGAAGCCAAGGATTTGAAGGCAATACTCGATGATTATGCATGTAAAATGCTAGAAGAATGTGCACAATCGTTGGGTGTAACTAAAGAAACCATTTCCAATTGCTTGAATAACATTGCAATGATTCAAAAGCTTAGATATCTTCTGCTATATGAACTAAAGCCAAAATGTATTGAAATATGTTTGCTTAGTCATGTGTCAAATGCTGTTTCAACGGCAAACTTGTAAACATTTTTTGTATCGTATTCTTACTGGTGATCCATTACGATAATCCATGGCTCCAAAATGATGTCTCCATTCGGAGTATTTCCATATCCATATTAGTATTTGGTAGGATCTACTTCGTGAACCTAACGAAATCATCGCTATCGACTTCATCGACTACAATTGATGCGTTTGAGTCGAGCACTGCACGAAAAATGGATAAAATACGAGCAAAGACAAAACAATTGTATTCTTCAGCATGACAACGCTCGGCAACCAAAAAATACGTCAATTCGTGGATAGCCTTAAAAAATTCATGGTTGTTTCGAGATGGAATCCGTAAATCATATGAAAGAGGAGAAAAAGTAACGGCTATCGATGGACAATACTTTGAATAAAATACAATGTACCTATATTTTACAACAATGCTTGAAATTAAAGAAAAAAAAATTAAAAATTTATTCTACATTCCAATATATACACTTATTTGTTTTATGTACATAGTATGAATAAATTATGTAAAGCTCGATCCTAAAACGGCCAAAATGTTTTTGGGTGGTTAATTAATAAAATAATAATAATACTAATGATTTAATGATGACAATGACAAATAAAAAAAAACGCGCATTACCATTTTTACTATTATTTTGGAAAGGTACAATGGTGATACAGTGATTTAACTAATTTTCGAACAGCAATTGCTTTTTTGTGTAATTGCCAATTCCCCTGTTAGACAACTGACCATCCACCGCCAGTATCGAGCATCAAACGAAACAACGCACACGACAGTTACACAGAAAAAAGCGAGTACTCCCCCCCAAAAAAAAACAAAATATAAACTCATTATTTCGAAATCAGCAGCCTAAGCAGAAAATTCGATTATGTCACGATTATTTTGCCGGGCTGACGCCCCAATTTCTGGGGCGTTTTTCATCGTCGGAAAATGCGACTCAAGTTTGCATAATACGGGTATATTCGTGTCGCAGCGAATACCGTTCGGATGGTAATTTTTTAATTCAAAGCCGCGCGAGATCCGAACTACTAATGGAATATTAAAGGGCAAAGTTCACAAAAACCCGACGAAAAACAATTATTCCTAATTATATCCTTTCGCTTGGCGCCCCCCGACCTTGTGTAGGATTTTCTCTCGTCGCTGTGTTTTGAATTCAAATTTCAATATCAGGATATAT
Organism: Rhynchophorus ferrugineus; assembly: GCF_030347505.1. NCBI lineage: Eukaryota > Metazoa > Arthropoda > Insecta > Coleoptera > Curculionidae > Rhynchophorus > Rhynchophorus ferrugineus. Next base: position 34,245,186 of record NW_027472585.1, on the reverse strand, counting down.
TAGTCAGCTTTCATTAGATAATACTGGTTTGCTTTGTAGACCACCCTTCGTCATTCTTGCAACCCTTACGGTTTTCTGTTTTACGATTAAACTCTGGTTGTACTCACTTCTCATTTTTTATCAGTCTGTAGCATGTTAAAAACAAATGATCTAGATAGCAGTTTTATATAAATTGTTGTTATATAGTCAAAATTTGTTGACAGTGTATACCTACGGTACATAAATCATTTAACAGTTTCATCCAAACGTATCAAGGCAAAGTTCTACGCAGCATTGTTAAAGTCCCATAGTATATTAGAAATGAAGACAAAGACTTAAATGTACCAACAGTCAGCGAAGAAATAAAAGAAAAACATTAAACAAGTGAGTGATATAAAAACGTCGAACTACTACAGTTGTTCGATAAAAAATGTGCCTACTCTGAGGTTGAAGAGAAAAGAAGGCTTTGAATTATTTCAAACCATGTGAAGCTGGGAAGTTCAAGTTTGGTTCTGAACAATTTCAGAAAATATTAAGGAAAAATTACTAGATGGTGAAATAACTAATTGTGATGTATGCCAAGTGCCTTTTAAATTAGAAAAATAATTAGTCTGTATATATCTGGTCTTCTAATTTTATAATCAAATTAAGCTACAAGAACAGGAAGGAGTTTAATTATATAAGGAGTTAATAAGGAATTTAATGCTTAGTTCATGCACACTGACTGCACTTTGCTTGACAGATTATACTTGACATTGCCCCACCCAATGTCTTAATTCCTTCCCTTGTTGCCATTAAAGATACTACGGTATCAGTATTTAGTTGATTGCAGTTTTCTATTGATCATCGTGTTGATCAAAATGTTGCATACCATGAGCTCGATGTGTGATGTCATAGATTTATAGATCACTAAGAATCACTTCATAACTGGTACCACTGATTTATTTTGTATCTATTGAACTATTGATGGGTTTATATGGCATATGAAATAGTTACTGAAGTCAAATCGCTTGGTAATGTCTGACATTAATGCAATATACAATTTTTGACATGTATCGAAATCTGCAGTAGCAGCACGGGGTACATTTTCATCTATTTTCAAATTTTCGATACTTTCTCCAGCTTTTAATCCAATGTATATTTCGTCTAAGGTTGTTAAAGTGCTGATGTCACCATTTAAAATATTAGCATAGAAGTTGACGTTAATTTTTATGACGTTAACGAATAGTGTTTTCAAATAGTGATTGCGAATAGTGATTTTGTATCTCGGTTTTCAATTTTTAAAGAAGGGATTTTTCTGATAAACAGTGAAGGGATATTAAAATCACCACATTTTTCCTTCATGATATCCCCCAATAAATATTCGATCAACAGAGACTCCCCACACATTCGGAAATTCTTCACAAGTTGGTAAAGTCGATAGGTATGTTCCACGTTAAAGAGAAACAAGTAGAACTTTGTGAGGTCCATTTGAGAGTTTATTAGGGACAATATCACGGAAAAATTACTAGATAGTGAGTAACTTGTTATAAAATGTGCTTTTTAAATTTATAAATAGTATTAGTATGTATATAGTCTGTAGAATTTCTAGTTTTATTAACAGAATAAGTTAAATGAAGAAACAATGTCTGTAAATCATTTAATCTTTAGCTCATACACATCAACTGCAATCTATATATCCCTAGATGGTTTTGTTCAGTTTGACAATGATGCCCTACAAATGTAATGAATAAACTAGTTATTAAATTGAATGTAGAATGGTGCAATTTACACAAATATCTTGCAAAATCGAAACCAATATATCAACATTAAATCAAAATCTTGGAATACCCTCAGAATCCATTCACAGACCCAATACAAGCTGACAGTTTGTTGAATAATTTCCTGTATTTAAGAAAACACCAGCTAAACATGCTGTTAATATTTTCAGCTTTTTAGGTTTTGGAGTGCCTATGCTGCTGCTATAACACATATGTTTTTATAAAATTATCCTACCACTCTTGGTCTTTTATAGGTTCAATATATCACTGTGCTGTATTGTAATTAAATATTAATTATATTAGTTATTCTGACAAGGCATCTTTAGTCTTAGCTATCGTAATCACAAGAAATTCGTAGAATTTCTACGTCGTTGTTTTCACCTATTTACAATAGAATTTTGAACTTATTAGAGTAATCTAATATGTGAAAATCTAAAACGTTTTTACGGTATTTGACTTTATTATTATGGCCTATAAAATAGAGTGTATTCGTAACGGTTTAGTGATTACATAGCAACCGCAGTGAAAAGCGCGACAAGTCGTGGAAGTGGTTAGCACTGTCGTCGACTGTTTATCATTTGGGCGCTCGTGTTTACACTGTCACTTAACACAGCTTCGTTGTAATGAAAAAGGTAATTGAACCTTAAAACACTCGTCAGATTTTGACATCGGGCAACCTGCCCAGCTCCCCACTCTCAACTCTATCGTCGGTAACAGTTTTCTTTGTTTTCTTCTATACAACTTATACCAATCGTCTATAGTCTGGTTTAATTATAGATCAAATTGAAACATGCAATACATACAGTTGTTATAACCATAATTATTTTATAAATTTCATTAATAATTACTGTTATAAAAAAAATGGCACCAATTCAACTACTTTTAATTTCGTCACGTCGAAAAATTATTTGGGAAAATTATGGTGGTTACTCATCGTTTAAGTATTGCAAAGTCGTTTTGTGTCTGCTAATTAAACGTATGCGGCAATACACTGAAATATAACACCACAGCAATCAAACAATCAAGGTTGGAATAATTATTATTTGCACCTGCTTCATTAGCTGAAGCCATGACACTATATTTAAAAGCGCTTTCAAGAGGGTTTCTCAATATTTTTTTATGAAAAGAATTCACTTGGTCAATCAGTATCGTAATCTCATTCGGACAAAGGCTATAAATAAAGAGCAAAATGTTCTCACATTTTGAAATATACCTCGATTTCCTTGCAGCTACGACGTGTATTAGAAAATGATGTCAGTGCTATTCATTATTTGTTATTTTTTGAAGATTTAGTTTTTTCAAACAATCGACTACTTAATTGAAATTTCAGAAGAAGGTTAGCTATACTTATATTGCACATTTTGATAAAGTAGCACATCAGAACAACTACTTCTGTGTTTATCTGCTAATTATCTGTTTTCTTTTTTAGATATCTTTGCTCAGATGTATTTTAAGCAATCAGTTAACACTTTTAATTCGTGACAAATAATTTGCTTGTTATCCTATCCAGTTATTAGCTAATACTCCACTCCATCTTTTCTTTAATTTTAATAGATAAGGGTTATTATATGTTCTATTTTTACGCTAATTTTTTATGGTTTGTGATTATTTTTCAACTATTTCTTTCTTAGATAATAATGTATAAACTATTTTAATATATAATATATATACTACTACAGAAGCTGATCTGGAATATATTACTCGTTGGAAAATATCACGATGGCTATATTTGCTGATGATACTGCGATTCTTGCTGCCGAAGACAATAGCGAAATAGCCTCGTGAAAATTATGACAGATAATAATGCAAATAATTGGATTCAAATCTGTAAAAAAATAAAATAAATACTGTTATTCCCTATACCTATAACTAGGTATCTCGGAATGAATCTTGATGCAAAACTTCGCTGGAAGGAACATGTAAAATGAAATGGAAAGAACTGCAGTTCAAATATAGGTAAATGTGTTGGTTAACTGGACGGGAATCAAAGTTAACAGTACATATCAGTCAATATATACATCAATTAGGGGTATGTTCCGTGAAAAGTATATAAAAACAGTACAAGTTTTCCAGAACAAAGACCTAAGAGGTATTGTAGGTGCACCCAAATACCGCAGAACTGATTTCTTACACCGAGATTTTCAGATAGCGACTCTCACGCAGAAAATCAAGAAAATCGCAAGGATACATGATGAGAAACTTCAGACTCATGTCAATATCGAAGTATTACAACTTTTGGGTAGCACCAGAACAAGACAAGGACTCAAAAGAATCAAGCCATTTAATATTGTGAAGTGTGGTGTAGTGAGGTGCATTGAACAGAAATACGGTGTTAATTAAAACATTATTACTATGTAATAAATACATAATAATTTCCGTATATTGACTGATGGTTAAATTTTATTATTTGGCACCGTCCATAAATTATACAAGGTGTCTAAAGATGCTGCCAAACGTTGAAAAGCGATGATGAAAAATGCGGTATGATGACGGTACTTTCAAAATGAAAGATTCGAATCATCACGAACATATTGGTTAACAATTTTTACGTTTTTTGTCGTTTTGTATGATCTTGGAGGATTCTTAAAATAATCTAATAGATAATTTAGAAAAACAGATGTTTCACTAGTTGAGTTGGTAGCATAATATTTCCCTTTACAAGCCGTTCGCGAGTATTTATTATGAATCTCTAATAATAATTAATCTTCAATAATAAACGAATATATATGAATACGTTCGCGATCGAAGTAAAAATTCAATATTCTCCAGGAAGGCAGCACCAACTAATACCCCATAAAAACTGGCCGATGTTTACAAAGGAAAAAAAATTGTGCCCGTATATCATCTGCCTCTGAAATTATCCCCGGATATATTTTGTCCCTGTGGCATGTCAACCAAATCTGATGAAATTCCTTACAAACCGATGGAATGCGGCGGCGGAACATTTTTGTCCCTCCAATCCCCCGAGAGGCCGCAGCGGCGGAAAAAGGGAACGACATCGTGATTTAGGTTCAGCCCCAATAAATTTATATCATTTAATAAATTCATCTATAAATGATTACCAAAATTACCTCTGATAAATATATATAATTTTTTTTGCAAGAGAAGGAATAAGGGAAGAGTACATGGCAGCAACATTATGACGTACAGCTACTATTTCTTCTTAATTTTTCCTTTCTTCCTTATTTTGTAGATACGAAATTGATTTATTAATAAATGGAGAACAGCTTTTAGGAACCCAGAGCTGGCTGGGTTCCCTCCGCAAGTAATACCTACAGCAGGCTTGGTTGGCGCATTGGCTAAGGTGACAGGATGGTCTTCTTACTGTTGTGATATCTGGAGGTTCGAATCCTACTGGGGCATGATCTTAAATTTATGTTAATATTTATTTACAATTGTGATTATCGGTGTCCATAAGGCAACAAGTGTAGAGTGTAAAATTCGACAAAGAAAATCATACTAGGTAAGGTAAAGTGGGTAATACCGGATGATATCTTAGTTGGTTAATGGTGTTACCTCAATGGTAATCCGTTTCTGTTTCTCTATACATGAGCATATTCATTTCAAAGTGTTTGTGTTAAGTACTTCGAAAGAGTGCACCACAATATGTTTTTTAATCAGCTACATGTGTAACATGACACTAAAGTGTCTGGATTAACGCTTTTAACCCCATCCGATCTGTTTAATGGACATATGTATATAGACTTAGATTATTAATTTTATTAAAAAAACAGTAATATATATTTACAAATAGACAGTGAATCAAAATGGTTCAGGTAATAACGAAATATTAACTTTTCCTCTTTTCAACAGTAGAGCCTTCTTGCATTACACACTATCAGTAATCTTCTAACATTTAGCATTCCATCTTCTCTAATAACGCTCTATCTATCTGTTTTATATCCTGGTAAATGCTCTCACCTTGTCTGTCACTCATCGTTCCAAGATTAGGGGAAAAATCGAAATCGAAAACAAATCATTCACTAAGAACTCTGCATTCTCAGCTTTAGAATTGCCTCTATGTCTTAAAAATAAACAAATAAAATAAAAATTAGTTTCTTTACAGATAACCAAGTCGGCTAACTGTTTCGCGATAAGATTTTCATTGAATTTGATTTTTTTTGTAAGTTCTCTTATTTTGTGGGCCGACAAAAATGCCTACTTTTAATTTGGCATCACTTAATTTAGAGAAAATAGTCAAATACAAACATTATTTACCATTTTTGTCCATGGCCTTGATAAAATATTTCATTAAACCAAGTTTTATATGTAAGGATGGAAGAAACACCATTTTTTTTGTGAAATAAGAGGTTCATATTTAACGTTCGATTTACCACAAAGTCAGTTCTTAAACTCATGGTAGTTCGGGGTGTCTCTACTATCTCACAAATAGACAAAACAACAGTATTTAGTGAAACCTCTCTGTAGTCCAAATAATATAGTAACAACTTTTAAATCAGCACGAACTTTCCAATTGTATTCTTTGTATTTGACTAAGTCCGAGAGTATCTGGTTCTTTAAAAATCACTGAAATATGCAATAGATATGGAGGAATATCAGCTGCCATTGTCGAGTAATACAGCTTTTATTATTAAGAAACGTGACGTGTTTTAAGAATCGAATTAGGAATTCAAAACATGTAATCTTATTTATGTTAGAAACATAGTGTCAAACAGTGTAATTGCAATTTTATATATATATATATATATATATATATATATATATATATATATATATATATATATATAATAATTAACAGATTAACTGAAAAGTCCCCGGCCTACCATAGTGAAACAAATTTTTTTGACAATAATTCCCCTCAAGGGTTATACACTGATTATAGCGACCCTCCAACTTTTCGATACCATTTTTGTAGTACGATTTGGCCTTTGCTTCAAAATAGGCTTCAGTTTCGGCGATCATCTCTTTACTCGACGAAAATTTCTTCGCAGCGAGCATTCTTTTGAGATTTCAGAACAGGAAATACTCGCTGGGGGCCAGATCTGGAGAATACGGTGGATGAGGGAAGCAATTCGAAGTCCAATTCAGGGATTTTTCCCATCGTTTTCACTGACTTGTGACACGGTGCATTGTCTTGGTGAAGCAGCTCTTTATTTTTCTTCAAATGCGGCCGTTTTTCAGCGATTTAGTCCTTCAAACGGTCCAATAGCGCTGTATAATAGTCGCTGTTGATGGTCTTTCCTTTTTCAAGGTAGTCACTGAAAATTATTCCATGCGCATCCCAAAATACAGACACCATAACATTGACCCGCGTTTTGGAGCGGTGTTTTCCACGCTTTCGAGCGGGTTCATCGTGTGCAGTCCACTCGGATGACTATCGATTGGACTTCGGAGTGAAATGATGGAGCCATGTCACATATCGATGCAAAAATTCGGGTTTATTACGCTTTCACCTACTTTGCACAGAGCTTTCTCATACCCAAATATTCGTGAATGATATCATACACACGTTTTGTTGATTACTTTAGACTGTCTGCTATTTCATTCAATTTCAATTTACGATCATTCAAAATCATTTTGTGGATTTTTTAAATGTTTTCATCGGTAGCAACCGATCTTTTGGGCGTCCACTGCATTCACCGTCTACGGTGCTCATTTCACCACGTCTAAACTTAGCATATTAATACCTGATTATTGATTTTCCTGGGGCAGTATGCGGAAACTCGGCATCAAGCCAAGTTTTTGATTCAACTGTAATTTTTCCCTTCAAAAAGCAGTATTTTATCAACATACGAAATTCCTTTTTATCAATTTGTTTCACAACAACAAAAGTTGCTTCACTCCAAATGCTATAATTCACAAACTAGTGATCCAACAGCTGTCAAATTTACACACGCGCCTTCTGAGGGTTCGTACTAACTAAAAAACATACGGATTTAATTCTAGTAGCGCCATCTATTTGTCAGGCCGGGGACTTTTCAATTGACCTATTAAATTGTAAAATATATATTTCCAGAAAATGTTTAGGTGCCATGAGAACATTAAAAAAAAAACATGTCCTGAAAATTTCCCGCGTTGTCATAATTTGAACTCCACCGGGGTAAAACACATCAAAGGCATCAATCACTCGGCGGAGAGGAGATCGCGAACATAACTGATGATTCAATCGATATATATATTCCCTGGCGAAACTAGAAAAGGTCATTTTTCATGTAAGGGGCTCTTGAAAGGCCCCTCTATCTTTTCTAAAATATGTTCCGACTCGCTTAGGCTCCTCGCCGCCCGCTAAAATATGCTCAGACTCGAATGAATTTGTCTCAGATTTTCCGCGGAGGAATTTCGGGACCGTCGATCGTCTTTTCTCCGTCCAACTTTTCGCATAAAAGGTCGTAGACGGCGGGGAAACGATTATTATATTTCATCTTGCTTGTGCTCGTTACGTCCACAAGAAACTTTCACTAAAATAACACCAGCAGGATAGCAGGGGCGCGCACTGTACATTGTAATACGTTCGGACGGTTTAAAAATATTGTTCTTTCTGCATAGTTTCGCGGTCCGGACGGAGTCCTGGTGAAATTTAAATCGCTGTTAAAGAAGAGAATTATTTGTTTCGGTTGTAGTTTTAAACGGGCCTCTTAGTTTTAGATTTATTTTGGAGACGAGACCCTACATTTGCATTCTATTACTTTTCTATTAGGTTGTCTGGGAAACAATTACCATTTCTTATATCCCTGAAAGTTTTGTATTTTATCCAGTTCGAATTAAATTATTCTTGGCTAAGATAGATTTATTTATAAATGCTCCATGTACAAATTCCGTCCATTTTTCTGTCTTTACTCAATCCTCTTACTTAGGCCGTTTTTCTCTCTTCTGCAGTATACCCCTGATACATTCATGCCTAGATTCTCTTTACCTCTATTTTGCCCTCCTTACGCTGCTAGTGTCCCCACCAACTAAATTTTTTCTACGTACTTTTTCACTGGTTGAATATTTAGGTCTTTTCTTATATATTTACTTCTTGTTCTAACCATTTTCGTTACACCGTTGACTCTTCAGAGTTATTTAATTTCTACTACTTGTATCTTCAATTTCTCCCCCCTTGACAGTACCAGTTCCATACCCAGATATTTAATATGAGATAATAATTTGTCTATTTATCATTTATCATTGTCTATATATCAAGATATTTAAGTGCATTTACTTTTTTTACATTTTAAATTTGATATTTATTTCTTCTTGCTCCTACATCACATTAACTTCCATTTTTTTTAATTCGTTATCGTTCCATATCCTTTTACTCTCATATTCAATGAATTCTTATTAGTACATTCTGCAAAAGATTCTACTGGCATTTCTATTTTTTTACATATTTTTATACCCTATATATTATCCTAGTTTTCATCATTATATCATCCATTAATATTATAAACAATGTTGGGATTAAAAAACAACCTCGTCTTAGTCTTGTCTAGGTTTTTGAAGCTGTTTGATTTCATGTTATCCGCAATAACAGCATTGGTATTTAAACTATTAACTTCTTAAATCATTCTTAAAATTTTAGTACTTATTTCTTTTTTTGCTCTTATATGATTCATAGTATTTCTTTCCTAGCTATATAGTTTTAATCTGATTTTAAATAAATAAATAATGCACATAAATGTAACATTTTTTTAAATATTGCAGTTTTACCAAATAAATAGTTGTATAGCTAGTTTTTACGGCTATTTAATTCGCAAGCATATCTACACCCACTCTTGTAGATTGAAGGAGAAATATTCTAAGTAATTCAAATCACTCAATTGTATGAAATCATTTAATGAAATTTATTTTCAAATATATCAAAGATGATATATATTTTTGACATCTAGTTGAATAATTCTAGTGAATGTAGATAATATTATAGCGCCGAATAATTTGGAGTTCTTGGATCTTTTATAGATTATTTCGTTGTATCTTGTTGCGGTAGGCCAATGAAAGAAGTTTTGATATCTATTTTTTCTCTTTCGCTCTGCAGAATGTCTCTCTAAAACCAACCAACCTGGATGTATTGCAATGCTCTTATACTGCATAGCCTTGAATTACACCGTTATATTTAAGACGCATAAGACCTGGTAGAATATCTTAAAATAGAATGAGCTAAAGAGCAGATGGGAATATGCCAATACTGAACAAATTATCTTTTGTTCATTGTCACATTTTTTTCTTCTTCAGTTCACCCTCACTATATTACTATACACATTCTGAAGCAATATACACAAGCCATGACTTATCCTGATCTATTACAAAATAATGTGTAGTCTAAATAATTGTCGGAACAGTTTAAAGATGTGTAAAAAATCTGATTTCACCACAATTAGATTATATTTTGGACCATATTTTGGTGGCATTTTGACATAAAAGTTTTTTTACCTAATATTCTTGAAAGAGTAATTTTATCAATTTTATAACTATTTTGGTTGAAGTAATTTCAACAATGATTAATGACCGTCAGTGAAGATTTGAAGTTTATCTGATAATCTTTGATGAAGTCTTGAAATCAACATATATTACGTGTTATTATGCGAATAAATTAAGGAAATTTCCATTTTTAACTACCTTCCTCATGATAATGTTCCTTTCTTCATATTTCGAATAACAGAACAATGCAGATACAACCAGAAACGTCTTACGTGTTATTCATCCCAAGATAAAGAAAACATTGGGGTATCAAATTAATAATAACTGTCGATATATTTCAGCGCCGATGGTTTATGGGGACTGTGTTATTGTTCAGATATTGGAAACGGGATCTAAATTTGGTGCCGTTCGATGATTGGAGCGTGGCGCCGAAGCCGTTTCATATATCTCAGGCGAACCGTCTCCCCAAAAGCAGTATTTATGTAAATCTTTGATGATATCTTGATTTACCCTCAAAAGAGCGTCGTAAGGGCCCATCCTTGTTTTAATAATGATTATCTTGTCAACATTGATGAATATCTTTTACCGAATAACGTAAGCGCGGCTCAAGAAGATTTTCCTGGTTTAATGTTGCTTACGATAATAAATTAATCCCATTTCATTCATATATAACACTTCATACATATATAATATATAATATATTAGATTAAATTGGCTTTATTTTCATAGGGAATAATTTTCCAATTATAATTTTTTTTATGTAAACCAGTCAAAGAGAACTAAATCTGGCGAATAGAGTAAATATGTTAACATATCGACTGTACCATTCCCTCGATTCCTGTTTCAATACAAAATCCTAGTAATAGACCAAGGTTTCATAGTTAGTGATGAAGGAATATTCAATAATTGTATTTAATGAGAAAATAATTAATTTCAAAATGTTTATTAAGTTCTCGTTTTGAAAATAATAGAATTAATCTCCATGAAGGCTTAATAAATTATTATGAAGAATTTGCAAACCGTGATTAATAAGTTAGAATGATTGCTTTTTATTTAAATTCTTAGATTAGCTTATATTCCTCTTCTTAGACGTTATAATATACTCAGCCATAAAGAAAGAAATGCATACATAATATATAATCAAAAGTAAATATATTAAAATATTTAATGCGTAAGTAGAAGATTCAATTTTTCGATAAAATTGCAGTCCCATTTCCATTTAAATATTTATTGGATAAAAATGTTTAATTAACATAAGAATAAATCCAATGATAATAAATAGTGTTATTGAAGATTCTATCACTGAAAAGTAACATCTTATAGATATTGCAAGATTATTAACAATACATATTAGGTTTAAGAAACTTCTTTATCAGTTTATTATACAAAAACATAATTTTGTAACATTAAAGCTCGTAACTGATAAACAAGAAAACACCTCTAATGCACTTCAATCTATCTGTCAAACTGATATATTTTATCATGATTAAATTATTTGGTAAGGATTTACATTTTCCATTTGTATCTTATATAATTCTCTTCTCTACTAGAGCTAGAGATGTTTAACAATAATGCTTTGAATTTAAAAACTTGTTTTTGAAAATTTATTTAATTATTATGTTTCAATATCAAACTAAAACGTAAACCAGAAATCTTACTTTATAAAAATGATGATAACGTTAAGGATACAAATTTCAAATCAATATAGTTTCACCTTTTTATTAAATGATTATAGAGCGTGCTATTGGGAGCTCCATTAGTTAAAAAAACATCCTTAGATATTACAATATTATTAATTAAGAATCTTTGATTGAAGAACATATACTAAAATTAATATAACAAAACCTGACTACCATTATATCTTAATCTTGAAGGCTATTTAAGTTACAGGGAAATATATTTTAAATTTACTTGAAATATTAATTTATATTACATGTAGTAACGAATTAATACGAAATCAGATGTTTCCGTTACATGTTAAGATTTCTTGAATAAAGCACCAGGAAATTACTTAGAAACTGGTTTAATTTTTGCATCAATTACTGCTAAATTATTAATGGAGAAGCAGTAAATTTTAACATTCGAATACTATGATAAATCCAGAACTAAACAGCGAGTTTCGAACAAGTCAAGTGCGTTACTTCGCTGGGGTCCTAATCAAACAAACTTTACAACAGTTCCTGCGGCGTTACAATTAACCTTCAAAGTACCCGAAAGCAAAATCCTGCTATCTCCTGTTTTACGTACGCCGAGAAACAGCTTCAAACTGCAAACCGACGTTATATCTGAACCATCTCCGCTATTTGTTCGTGCAACAAAAGCCAGCAACTTTTTCCTAGTGAAAATCACGTACTCCTTAACAACGTTGAAGCATGTGACGCTATTGCAGATATCTCGAGAAGTTGTAGAAAAGTTTACTCTTTCATATTTTTTTCTTGGTATTTGTACCGTTATCTAAAATGTTTTCATAGTTTTGTTTATAGAGATTATATCTATTAAATATTTAATATTTTCTTTCAGGATCAACATCAACAGTCTCAGATTGATTCCATGACTCGATCGCAATCAGGTAAGACAACATTCTCACTCATATTTCATCGAAACTCGTTACTACTTAATAACCAGAATTATTTTAATACTATTTATTTAAATTCGTATTATTCAGATCTAAGATTTCAGACCTAAACTTCCATAGCATTTCATTTCTATACTCCCACTGGTGCACTCCACATACTTTCAAAACTGCATAGTTTTCATTATTTAACTATATTAATTATATAAAGACCTTCGTTAGTGTTGGTATCGTAGATCTTTGTGGAAGTCTCCATTTTTAATATACCATGGAGCATCAACAATTCTGCGAAAAAGTTGATTTTATTAAGTTCGTATCATTTTGTTATCAGATCCCTTTGGGCATGCCCAAAATTGCAAAAACTATTGGTCCACACTGCCTCCAAAATGTGTTTATGCTATAATAATTTATCGTGGAGTGTACATTCGGATCTTTGGCCAAGCAACCACGACATCTTTTAAGCTCTACTAACATATTTCTGCTCCTTATTTCAACATGATTTTTTCACATCAGCTTGGTATCCAGTGGCAAATCCAAGTATTTTGCTAAACATTCAAATGAAATTGCTCTATAATCAATCATCACTTGCAATTTGTTGTATATGAAACTCACATATTTAGATTTTGTAGTATTCAATTTTCTATACTACTTCTTCTATAAGTATCCAGCATGTAATTTTATTGACAACTGTTTTTAATCTATTTACAGTTGTCTCAATATTGTTACTTGTGGCAGGTAGTGCAATATCTTCAGCAAAGATGCCCATTGTTACTCCTTCACATTTAGGATTATCACTAGCACAGAGTAAATACGAAGTTGTTTGAAGGAGACTAACTTGTGGTACACCCGAATAGATGTGCTTCAAATTTAAATATTCCGTACTGTATTTTCTATATATCTTTATAGGATTTGAGAATATAAAATATAGGTGAATATATCTTTATAATAACCTATACCATCAGATTCCTACTAGTAACTATATAGATTAATATAGAAGAAAACATAACTTAAGAATCTGTCACCCATCACCTATTTTTAAAAATATGTTTCCTTTATCGAAACCATTTCTTTTTAAATATCCACTTTTTGTAAATCCTCAATATAAAAGTATGAACAATAAAAGTATGAACCTTGTATTTTAAAATAATACAAAAAGGGCTGCATTTACTTTTTTAATTACAAATAATTATATTAGAAATACTTATTATTGAAATTCATGACGATATTTACTTTTTAAATCATGTATCAATTTTGATATATCCAAAATAACATCTCTAAAATAATATTTAAACCAAATCATCATTAAATATAAAGTCCTATTCTCATATATTCAATATACAGATAAATTGTCAATAATTCGATATAAACAAATAAATCTCCAAGTTATAATCATATTATATATTCCTGATTAAATAAAATCGAGTTACCAAACGAACACAAGACCTTGCGCACCGCTCCTGCTGTTCGTCCCACCACACCTCGCCGAATTTTACCCACGCTTTTCGACCCACCCCAACTCATGCGAGGGCTCGAAATTGAAATCGCATCGCTACAAATCTCGATCGCTATCAGTCCTAATTGGCCTAATCTGGCAAGTTGGCCGCTGACCCGGAATCGTTAGGAGCAAAAAGCAACGGTCGAAGAATGCGAGGCCCGTGGCGGATAAGCCAGGAGATAAGGGTCCACCCACTGCGTCGTACATAACAGTGAAGCGAAGAAACAACCACCGTCCTGCAGCATCAGCCATCTGTTGGTGTCGTCCCGTTGAACACTGTGATCTGTTGATATGTTCTCCGTATTTTTTTTAGTTACTATTTCATTGGAATACAATGACTAATTTAAAACTAACTGCGAGAGTTGCTTTTATATTTCGGTATTTAATATTAAAATGTATTAAACATTCATGTATCTATTATAAAAGTAGTATTACAAAATGAAATGTATTTTATTAAAATCATAGATTATTAAAATCATTCATGGAAAATTGTGTTTTTCCACCAGTAAATGGAACAACCACCATCCTGCAGTACCATCCATGTGTTGGTGTCATCCCGTTGAAAACAAAACCGTGACCTGCTGATATGCTCCTCTCGATATTTTTTAGTTACAATTTTATGTGGAAAAACGTTTCAAAAGTTTAAAACTCAATAAGAGTGTTGCCTTTTATATTTCGGGATGTCGCATTAAAATATTTTAATAATTAATTGATCTATTTCAAAACAAATATTATATACAAAATGAAATGTATTCTATACTTTAAGTAATCACATTTCACGGGAAATTGTCTATTTCCTCTAATAAATCAATTAAGTTTTGAACAAAACTAATTATACAGTCAAGTGGGATGTAAAATCAATTCTGGCGTATTGTCTTTAGATTGCAACAAGGTATTTTAATGTCAAGGGACTACCAAACGCAGATTAATTGTACAATGGCGCTATATTGTAATTTGCATTGATTTATATCTGAAATTGAGAGTATTTTGAAAATATTTTAGAACTATAACGGAGCTGGCCTCTGATAAGAAATTAAAAAACGTATGATAAGTACATTTTTAGGGATTTCATTACATTCTTTATGTAAAACAACACAATTTTAATTCTATGAATAAGTGGAAAGAAATATTTCAATTCTAACTCGATCATTACGCTTTTCTTCTTTAATAGGAAACTATTTTCTACAATTATATTTTGATCTTATTAGTGAGAAGATAGAGGTTAACGCAATTTATTAATTTAAATGGCTTTATTGTGTTTCAATATACTGTGTGCCGGCTTGGTGGCGCAGTGGTAAAGGCAATGGGACGGTCCTCCTACTGTTGCGATAGCCGCGGGTTTGAATCCTGCTGGGGCATGGTCGTACATATATGTTTGTGATTGTTTAGAATTTGTGAATATTATAGGCAAGAGTGACATAAAATCCGACAAGGAAAATGATCCCAGTCACGCCAGTAACCAGGCTGGGTAAGACCGGATGTCTTTTGGGATGATTTCAAAATTTGTCACTCGCCAGTCGGCAGGCTTAATGCTGAGGACCGTGGTTCGGAGCCCACGTTAAACTTTAGGTCCAGTCCAGATAAAACCATAGTTGGTAAAAGGAGACCTTTAAATATATAAAAAAAATACAATTTTGCATGCGATTGAGGTAATGTGGTGTCATATCAAGGCTGTACGATCTCTCCATTAATTCGATCTTTCGCCCAATCAATCAGATGATTGTTCGGACCCATGTGTGAGAGTTTGCATTGTCATGATAAAAAACGGTATTTCCTAGTCCCTTCATTTTTCATATCGTACGAAGCAATTCAGGTAAACAAATGGCTGTGTGCTATACATAATTCACCGTTCTATGTTGTCTAATAGCACGGTTGTCATGATTTCAGTTGCATTTGGGTCGTTTTGGAAGACTTATACAGTCGACTGTTGTTTTGTTTGAGGCTCGTACACATAGATGGCCATTCTATTTTCAAGATCGAATATTCCTCACCTGTGTAGATATTACAAATAGCTTTTGATGCACCGTGTTCTTGGCCAGTTCTCAATAAATTTACACCAGCATCATTTTGAGCTTTTGTCAAATTATTCGGGATCCAACAGGAACCAATCTTTTCACAGCAAAATGTTTATTCAATATCTTCTTTAAATCTTGATAGAAACATATAGAAACAAACTCGTATATTTAAGTGTTTTAAGAAGTTGTAACAACCTTGAGGCATATCGAATTTTATATCGTGGAATAACGGTCTACAAAATACCCAGAAATATAATCCCAGATGTTGAACACGGGCGGGGTGCCAGCAGCGCCAACTAGAACCCAATAACGAATAGCTGGCGGCAACCCCGAGACGTTTATCTCGGATGTTATTGAAGCGTACTTTTTCAATTCATTCAGTACTCGACTAGCGTTTGGTTTAGACGTGCCTCCATCGACTGCCCAAGCCTCGTCTCCAGGTAACACCGCTGCCATCCGTTTTATCTAATTGTATTTTTTACATTTTATTATATTGCCAATAAATAATGGTCACATAATGAAAACACCACTGTTTCACCGAGCCACATCAATTACCCTAAAAAGTATTCGGGAAAATAGATAATCCCTGGATAGGATAGGGTCTAGAGTGCAGAATGCACCAATCTATCTTTCTCATCAATAATTTTTATTTTAATAATTTTTTTATATACGAACTTTACTAGAATAATGTTTAACAATAAATTTGGGGACGGTTTTTGAAATAATAATTCAATAAAAACACTAAAACGTAAATCAAGAATCCAAAGCTTCGTCTTTTCATTTGGGAAATAAAAGGAGAAAATCGGTTCAATGACATGATATTATCGCTTCGTTAGAAAATCCGAAAAGCCTATTTTCCATCGACACAAAAAACGGCGAATTCCCAACGTCTCAGGAGGGAGGTGATCGTATTTTTTTGGCGCGCCAAGTTCTAAACAGATTATAAAAATTTAGACTTCATTATTAAGTTCTGCTTTATTTTATTATTGTTTTTTCCGCTCGGCTACCCCTCGTAGTCGATCGGAACGAGAGGAAAAAAAGGGTTGTCGGAGCGGAGTGGGGGGTGGGGTTGGAGATGTTGTCAGACGGAGACTGCTGATAAATTTGGCGTTTTTTCTCCTCGTTTCACTTCTTTATTATGCAAATTATTTTGCGTCGTTCGAGTGTGAATTTTTAATTTCGTAATTCGGACTCTCCGGCCTCTTTGCCACTCGCCTCGGATAAATTCGAAATTATTAAAATGCAATTACTATGCAATGAATTTATCAGGTATTTACCTTAGGAAAAATTTCCTAAAAAAAATCAAATTTGTTATTAAGCGTCGGCCGGTGGAGAAAAGAACGAAATTCGTCCGAAATGATAATCAGTTTATTTTTCGACGGAATGTATTTTGATGGTTTCCACGGTCTACATTGATTTTATCATTAAACCTGTTTTCTTTCCGGGCGGGCCTTTCATCAAAATGTTCGGGCCCTCAATCAAAAACATTCGAAATGGGCTTTATAATGAATGAAAAATATTATTGTCCAGGAGAGAACAATAATATGGTTCGAATGGATGAGGATTTGTTTAGGTGATACATTTTGGAGGGCCTGCAAAATATTCTGTTAGTGTTTCATTTCTAATATTAATTTAATGATTGAAATTAGCAGTATAGGAAAATGTTAAGTATAAGAATTGTATAAGAATTTTTGTAGTTTTTTATTTTTTTTCCATTTTCATTGAAAAATAAACAAATGATAGACACACAGAAATAATATCTGATGTGGACCAATACATTACCTCATTATTTCCTTATTAATTATTATTTGGAAATTTAACCACTATTTAACACCTTTGTTGGCAACAATTTCTTTCAAACAATAGTAATACCACCACAAAAACACGTTATTCAGCACTTATTTCTACATCATAGCATAGCAACCACGAATTTCGAATTAACTCCTAATATTTAAGTTATTACATATTAGTTTATTCAATTACCTACTTTGTTGTTTACTTGTTCGTTTGTTTATATAGTATATATTAAAAATAAGGTCATCATTTACCATTATGCCTTCACCTTTTTCTGGAAAGACTTCGTTAAACAACAACGAAACGCAATCAAAGTTCCACTACGTTGGTTATGAAACGTTGTAAACGCTGATTCAAATAGATTAAAATATAATCGTTACATGTGTCTATATATGTTAATATGTTTAAAATGAGAACTGGAAGTATCTTTATCGAATTAGATACATAATCAGATATAATATTATACTATGTAGTGTTTGATTAGAGAAAATTAGTATAGAGTGGAGTTTAAGAATATTACTTTATACATTATAAAGTATTCGATATACTTTTACATAAATGAATTGACCTAGTGATCTCAGTTAAAAAGAAAAAAATTAATTAGACTTATAGTTTAAGAAATGAGTGTATTTTATTATTCAAAAAGCATTTTATAAGTCATTTCGTTCTTAATTTATTGTAAGTCCTTTGGTAGGAGGTTTACTCGAAACACTCCTTTTTCTATGCTCAGCTATGTTGTATATACAACAAATCCAAACTAATCTAGTCTAATCTAATGAAAATACTCTAATCTATCCATTGATACTATGGTAAGCTTTATTTCCATGCATTTCATTCACGTTACATAAAATCAAGACTACCCTAATACATTTTCATATTTAAACTATAAATAAAATAGATAAAACAGACAACGAAATGTATTAAAAAATAAATCGAAATAGGGACTGTTTATTATGTTTTTAACAAAGCAAATATTGTTTATAAACAAGACAATCCAATGAGTGAATAATTGGTATATATTAATAATAGTTAAGAACTGATAGGTCAACATATCTACGCTCTCAACTAACTGATAATAGAACATATTTAAAAATATATACAATGAGGTTCTATTTTACAAATTGACCTTAATTCTTCTAAAATATTCTAAATTATTAATGGATTGAAGAATATAATATATAAATGCGAAAGAAAATTTAAAAAAATTGAATTGTTAATAATAGCTTTTGCAGGTGATGTAATAATAATAATAGTTGATAGGCTAGAACACTTACAGACAATCTTAAGCATATATAATGGAATATAATACCAAGAGAATACCTAATGTGAAGTAATTCAAAAGGAAGCATGACCTGAATTTGGCAAATGATATTCTGGGTTAGACAAATTCTATGTATGTATATATATAATTTATAATATTACTTTCTTATTCACTGACAATGAATCTTTGAATTTATAATGAAATCCCTCTATATATTTCATAGTCCTTAAAACATTCCAGTCTCATTAAATAACAAAAAGTTCTGTTCTCCAAGACAAAAACAAAAATTGTTATTAAGCGCAAAAATGTATTCATTTCTTTTCATGTCTATTAAATTATAACGAAAGAACTTTAACCGAAGAATTCTGATGGTATCTGTAACTAGGTGACATGACATTAATTTTTGTTTTTCCCATTCCGCTCTATCTGCTTTATTCGCTCGCAATTCCTCCAGTTTCGTACGGCGTCCGAACGGCCACTATCTCGTGAGTGGCAACTATATTTTTTGCTCTCGAATCTATGTCAAGGGTAGATCCGCCGAGATTGCATTAAATTGTGAAATGAACAAACACCGACCGGTAAAACCCACCGTGTAACAAAAACAAACAAGAAATCGAAGAAATGCTGCGTTTTCCTCCTCATATATTACAAAGCTATATTGTCCGACATACGTTGTCATATCTGAGCAATGGATATTCAATTGTAACTGAAATAATTAGTAACAAAATTATTTCATTAAGTGTTTAGTGATATACCACATTGTTAGATTTTATTTTCGACATATGTATCGAAATGTGTATTTTCAAGATGGATGCAAATTGCAACTGTAAGCCGCACTGGGAACTGTAACCGTTTAAAGTCGAATGGTACGTCGTTGGGAATCATAGGGATGCCTGGAATCAAAATGTCTTAGATCAAAAGGAATTGATTTGCTTCAGTTATAACACGCTGACCATTGCAGAATTATTCGAAATGTTTAATATTGGAGCTTAATTGGTTTGCATGCTCAACGGCAGCTTGTGTGCGTAATCAGCTGTTCGACCCTCTTCCAATAACGTAGCTGCAGTTCCATTTTCCGATAGAATTGTAGGCAGAATCAATACTATTAGAAATATATCTTCAAACTTTCGTGGGCCTATCGTTGGTATTTTTTTGTTGCCAATATAAAAGGGGAACGTTTCTTTGAAGGGTTTCTCTAAAGGCCTCTGAATCGTATTTGACTTCGCGTCTCAACGGTTAATAAATGCGCACTATACAATTCAGCGTTATCATATCGACACAAAACATTCAGTGGTCAAATATCAACGATTTGTTTGGTATTATAATTGACTGAAGCGAATTGAACATTGTTGCAATTCCATGGGTGCCATTTAGCATTGTTTCGCACTTTACGTTGCTTGTCAGTTTATCAGATTTCTGGGACCTAAGTTGGTAGTTAAGTCCTAAGTCTAATTGGTCTAATTTGAGGAAAAAAAATTAAGTGAAAATAAAAATTACCCACTAGTGTTCTGTATAATGATATATATCACGCATTAGTGTATCAAACTTACAGAGATCTGTATTAAATGAACTAACTGCGATAAAGAAACTAGTTTTATCAAGCTCAAAATTGGATACACTTCTAATCGAATGGGCTGAGCACTAAGAAAATGCATGATGCACCTGTTAAACGGCATTTATCATGACCATGACATGAACGAATTGTCAAACATGCGAAGGTTAAATACGTAGACATACATAGAATGCTATCTTCCATACAAAATTTTAAACTAAATTATGCGCTTCAGAACTGGAGAGAGCGCCAGAAACTGGAATATTTTAGCGAGAAATTTATAAAATATATTTTAATTTTTTTTATTTATAAAAATACGTACATAATAAAATCAATATAAATAAATTCTACTTAATATTTGAATAGAAAATTAAATAAAAAATATCAAATAAATTCTATCTAATCTAAAAATTGACGTTTAAAAAATATGTAAAAGTTTTCATTGCCACAATAATATAATTTTATATGAGAGTATACTGGACATTTTGTGTTATACTAGAATAATTGAAGACGTTACACTTTATGTATATAAATCAGATCCTGTTCAATCAACATTTTCACAAAATTTGATATGAATACGCATGTAATTTGGTTTGTGAATTCATTTTTCATTTCATTTCATTTTTTAAAGTAGCAACATTTCAATATAACATCTACAAAATATACTGAGAAATATTTTTAATAAAAATTATTAAATGTTTTTCTCTCCTATATATTTCTTGAAAGTATGCGGTTGAAGGCGGTCAAATAGATTAGATTTTTCAATGATTTTTTTTTAATTTTTGCCCTTTGATGTCCTATTGACTGCTCTCATACGCCAAAACAGGCAAACTACAATTATTATTTCTCTTATGACACTGACCTGATGAGCATGACCTATACAATTGATTTTATTCAAAAAATTTCACTATTCATTAAATAAATAATACACAATAAAAATTCATTCAGTTTCATGAATATTCAAATATACATTCAACAAAAAATCCGGCCCCATGTTATCCTTTCCAATCGGTAGAGGGCCTGCGAATAGACACTGACTAATAAAAAAAATACTTTTTAAATTGCAGTTGAGAATTGCATTTTTATTAAGCAATGCTCTTCCGCATGTGGGTCTATAGTCCTCCAATCTGAAATGCAATGAACAAGTCCTTTTAACATAGGCACAATAAGATCTTGAAATGATTTCCATTCGAAATTCCATCATTTTTGGGCTTTGTTTAAAAGCCATTTAGGGCTTAGAACAGACCTAGTGCCTTTGGAAAATTATTTATCCTGGAACCTTACACTCTGGGACGAAACATATTTATTTTATCTTAACTACTGCAAAAATGGCGTAACAAAGTGTGAGTTATTAAAAAACCTGCTTTCAGTAAAACACTTCAAAACAGAAGTGTATTTTAAAGTAATAACGTTCTAACAAGTAATAATTTCTTAGTAAAAACTACAAAATCAATGGTGAAATACCTCAAATTGTAAATAAAATATAAGAAAACTAATATTATCAAGAATTCCCAGTTAAATCTTGTTCAGACAAAAGCACAGGCCAAAAAAATCTGTCATTTGAAATTTATACCTCCGGCCCTCTAGTGTTTCTTAAGTATGAATAAACATATTCCTATCCATTTAAGACTCCCTTCTAAGAAGAATTTTTCTATGATTAAATACTAATTAAGTTTTCCGAATTTTCCAACTTTCTGAGCAATTTTCGTATTAGCAAGTATTACATAACTTAAAAAAGACGAATGAAACCGGTAAAGTCGTTCGCAAGTTATGGCGTGAACAAGAGAAATAGAGATTCATATTTATATATAGAATGTGCATCTCACTCAAAATATAACGTTCGGTTCGGTTCTAATTATCACGGTGTGAAACTGAAAGAGGCTCAAAGAGGTAAATTCGAGTTTCGACAAACAAATTAGGGCTCTTTTCTCGATGAAATCCCCCGGTACTCTGTCGGCGTATCGCGAAAATAAGTAGTTATTACCGGATGTATTCGCGTTGTTCCATGGCTTTCGCCTTTCAAAGTTTATTTTCCAAGGAAAATTAATCCTCTTATTCCATTCGAGCGTTAGCATCTTTAAATTCCCGCCCGAAAACACTTCAAAAGTTTTATTAGAAGACGTCTTACCTTTGTTTCGTCCCGAGACGTGATGTCAAAAAGTTTTCATATCGAAATTGGGTTTACGGCGAAATAATAAGCCAGAAACTACCGGCCCCCGTTCCTCTCATTATAATCAAAAGTTTCCCGTCGACGATTCACTGACGGCGGTTACGAATCATCCAATTTACTTGTTGAATATTCTGAGTGATTATAATTAATTTATCGGCCAGGTTTCCTTCGAGATAAAACGTCATTTTTGTCTCCTTCGCCGCGTTCGTATTATTATTTAAATATAGCTTCAATGTCGATACTTTTAATAGATCGGTTACATTCAGTCATGATGAGTTATTTTTAGGTGATTATATTTATAGTGAGCGCCTTCACCATTTGGTTCCATAACATCAGTGTAGAGAACTTGTAGACAACAAATTAATATTACGATGATTATTTTACCGATAACTTCTCTTAGTTTTCTTCGTACGCCAATATATTGGTACTTTTATAAGAAAAAATAGATACTCGAATACCGATGAATTTTATTACTTAAAGTAATTACTAAGGCGCCTTCACCATATGATTCCATAACACCACTGTAGAGGATGACAACAAATTACTATTATGATGATTATATTACCGATCACTTCTCTTGGTGTTCTTCGTACATCAATATATTGGTAGTTTTCTTATTGAAATATAATCAATTTTAGAATATCCATGAATTTTATTACTTAATGTAATTACCAAAGCGCCTTCACCATTAGGTTCCATAATATGACTGTAAAGGATGACAACAAATTAATATTGTGATGATAATTTTACCGATCATTTCGTACATCAATACATTGATTGCATCAACTTTTTTATACTAATTTTGAAGCACTGTGCTTTTGTACTAACGTCACACTATCCCAGCCCAAATGGTGGTAAAAAATTCAATATTGAAGAAGAGCAGATAGCAGATTTTCTGGCCATCTCCAAATATCTATAGAGTTCACTGTATCTGAAGTGTCCCTGGTTC
Source organism: Rhynchophorus ferrugineus (assembly GCF_030347505.1). Classification (NCBI taxonomy): domain Eukaryota; kingdom Metazoa; phylum Arthropoda; class Insecta; order Coleoptera; family Curculionidae; genus Rhynchophorus; species Rhynchophorus ferrugineus. Next base: position 34,221,281 of record NW_027472585.1, on the reverse strand, counting down.
CACTTATTTGGTCGTTAATACTACTACTTAACACTTTGTTCTGAAACTCCTGAATTATGTCGACATTGTTCTTCTTGGCACAACCCCAAACCCGGAGACCTTATTTATATATGGGCTTAAATATTTACTTATACAGCAACAATTTATTGTATGTAGATAGAGCGGAATTTCACCCAAGAAGCCAATATATTTTATCTAAATATACTAACCAGTTCTTCTTTGTTCCTTTTTATTATATAAGGCTTCCAGCAATATTAATGATCCTATAAATATATTATTGTGTTAATATATGGATACACATACGTACAGTTGGATATTATTTATTCTGATAATTGATTTCCCATTGGTGTAATTGTTATTTCATATCAATTATCATTTCGGTTCCTTCTTCGAATTTTTTTGGTTTTATGTTAAAATCTAAAATCCCTGTAGCTTCTTAACTCAAGTTATTTATTATTACTAAAGTTTACTCTAATATCAATATATCAACAAGCAATGAACAATTTTGTAGACATATTATGCTTTTATATTTTATAAATAGCAAGTTGTTTAATATGATATAATTTTGTTTATTTATGGTTTTATTACAAGCAAATAAGCTCCAACAACGTATAAAATAGATGGTCTAATATTCAGTAGAGACAAACCAAAATTGTCAAAATAAATTAATTTTATTTCAAGTAATATCTGCGCACTGTTAATGTAAGTCACTTCAAATTGGTTGAGACTTTCGAAACTTGTATTAATTTATAGTAACAGGACAGACATATTAAAATAACTTCTACCATATACGTGTTGAGCTGACTTGAAGATATAAACTATATTCAAGTTAACAGGATTAATTTTTAGTCATTTAATTCCATGTGCATCTTACTCACTTGTTGAATTAATGCTCAATCATATGTCATTTGCTGTTATATGAAGTAAACCAAATTCTCTCTTGTGTACTAAAAGTATATATGATGCTAACGAATGAAACATCGTGAACATTCTTCAGCTATTCTACCTGATTCAAGGGCGAGAACTTCCGAATCAATCAGTTTCAGCTTTTTTTATAATCGACAGGACAAGTACTTCAAAGTAGTTTAGTATATTGATATTGATTTATAACTGTGGCCCAATGGGGAAAACGTAGGAGTACTCATTATATTATGATCATTGCTATGAAATGGAATAATTACTATACGCCCCATTATCATTCATTATTATATAAATAATATGTCATTGTCCCCATACGGATAATGAAACTCACAAATTTGATTCAGTTAACATTACAGTCGTTTAACTTCTGGTCGCTATGAATACGCAATCGACTAGAGTAATCAAAGGTACAAAGTAAAATACAGCGAACATGCCAATGTGATGAATTATCTACAATAACCGCCATAATCAGGGAACATGGATGCACATTACACTGAAAGGCGTGAATAATGGTGGATATTTACTCGAAGTTAAGAATAATGTGCTGTAAATTTGCAACTTTTTTAAAGTAAATTGACGAAAGCGCTGTGAAAATATCTCCTTAGAATATTATGATTATGAGAAAATTTTTATTATCATTAATAATAATATTTTGGAAGTAATTAATCATAAAACTATGTCAAAGATGATAAGCCTTACAGTAAATAAATAAGAATAAATATTAATAATCCACCGTTTTGACCATCTGTTGTTATTACTTCTTAGCATCTTGACTTTTAACAATTTTTGAATTGAATAGATCGCCTAAATCATTTAATAGGATAATTCAAGACGCCGTAACAACAGAGTATTGAAGATCTTTTCTTGAAGAAGAAAGAATTAAAAATAAATCGCTCTGTTGTCATTTAGTTACTTGTGCTACCTGATTTTTCAAGTACTGGTCATGAGAATGACATTTTATATAAAACAATGCTATCTCTAAATTGTGTTGTGAGTTGGAACACCTACCAAATTACAACTGATAAAAAAGGATGCCTGGAAGTGGATGGAATATTTTCCATTGCCGCAAAACCGCTATTATTACTAATTTAACGAGACAAGATTTACCGTTGTGTGTATGACGTCTGCGACCGCAAACCATTTTGGCCAATGAACAAAATCTGACTTTATTATTATTAAAACCGAAACCGAAATTCGCCATAATGTTTAATTAAAGTTTGCATTATGTCTGTATGGATTTACGGACGCTGCCATTTGAAATATATGAAGCTCATTGTTTCCAAAGCAAGACAGCATCATTTATTAAGCGATATTCTGCTGACTCTAAGCAAAATTAAACAGACTATATATATTTGCGATTACAACAGGACTGTACATCTCCGTAGGTTACTCTGTCTAGTGTTGTTAGTGGATTTAAGGAAACCAAAATTTGAACCCAAGAATTTCTTCTCCGTCTAAACCCTAAAGTCAATCAGCGGTATTCCAGAACTGTTCTTTGTCCATATCTAATTTATTTCTATAACTACAAATTATTATAAATAATCATTATTAATATAGATACAATTACTGTTATTGACTTCATTTGGCGGTAATATTATTTTATCACTTTATACTTATTTAGCAGACGTCTTAGTTTCCTGTGATATATTCCACGATTTTTAATAATAATACTACTATTCTTACATTTAATATTTTGACATTTTCATTCTCCAATGAACCATCAAAAACAAACAAGAACTGTAGAGATGAGATTCTGTAGAAATATTGTAAAAGTATAGAGGTGGTTATGAGAATTAAACACGGATATTACGTGGAAACTATATATATATATATATATATATATATATATATATATATATATATTATACATATTTTAAAGTTTCCTTTTACCAACTATGGGTTTATCTGGACTGGGCCTAAAGTTTAACGTGGGCGCCGAACCACGGTCCTCAGCAATAAGCCAACCCACTGGCGAGTGACCAACTTTAGAAATCATCCCAGAAGACATCCGGTCTTACCTAGCCTGGTTACTGGCGTGACTGGGATCATTTTCCTTGTCGGATTTTACACTCTTGCCTAGAACATTCACAAATTTTAAACAATCACAAACATATATTTACGACCATGCCCCAGCAGGATTCGAATCCGCGGCTATCGCAACAGTAGGAGGACCGTCCCATCGCCTTTACCACTGCGCTACCAAGCTGGCTACATAATATATTGCTTGTGTTATTATATTGAAAACAGTTAACAGGGTTTAAGAAAAATGAAAAAAATTTAATATTTTAAGGAAACCAAGTATGCGTTACTAAAGTATTTAACCAATTCCACTTCTATGATCAAAGTGATAGTTCCTCGGGATTTTTTCATCAAACCCCATTCATATTATTCAAATCCCATCACATTCGCGTGATTTAGCTTCACGGAACGTTTTCCTAAACGAAAAAATGTACTCCGAGAACATCGTTTTACATTCACTGAATTAAAATCCAATCAATGTAACATATTAATAGCTTCTCCAAGAATAGAATTTAACAAATTCGGAGAATTAAAAAAAAACATTACGATAAATATATTGTTTCAACACTGAAGGGAACGAAATAAATATGGGAAAAAATAAACCAATATCTTTTTATAACTCTTGAACATTTTTATGTTTATGCAATTATGTTTTTATTTTTTTATTTAATTAACTCTAAATTGTACGCTCATATAAGACAATGTATATAGGATATATTTTAAAGCCTGTTTGATTTTCGGAGTGAAATCAAATTGTCGAATGTGGTCGAAAGTTCCCTTCCAATATTGCTAATGGCGGTTTTCAATTACATTATAACTGATGGGGCACCCAAAAGTATTCCTTCGTTCCGTACGCCCTTAATGTCATTTTTATTGATGTCTATTTTTTCGGCTCCAGTTTGTTTTAATCAATTAGGCAGCTTTACGTTGACCAGTCTGTTATATGCCGTCCACAATAAAATGTAATAACCGGGCGTTTAAAAGGAACATATTTCACTACGTTTGAGGATATAAAAGTCTTTGCTGATACTTTCTCATTCATTAAACAAATGGAAATAAAATCAATATCGACATTATGGTGATTATATGACGATCATCTTAACATTTTACTTAACTATATATTAGGTCCTTTCTCTGGTGCTTTTTTTTCGACCAGCGATATCAACGATATCTATTTGTGAAAATGCGAAATATAAGTAACTACCATTATTTTGTCATAAAGCTTTATAAAATTATAGTTTCCCATGTAGTATTATTGAGTTCATGGAACATCAGCGCTCACCATTATATGGAGACGTCAAAATTACATTTTCAACTTACATTACTTTTTAGAAATTTATTATAATTCTGCTACGTCATATACCTATTGTTGGTTTTGCTTTCTATGATTCAAACGGGTGATTTTAATGTAGATGTCACAGAATAGAGAATAAAAAAAAACTCGAAAACAACGATTTGTTCAACCAAGTTTAAATTTAAATTCTTAAAGAACCGTCAGACGTTTACATCTGTTAGGAAACATCGAAAAGGAAGGAAAATCGCTATCACGTGACTGAAAATGTCATTTCGAACCATTTCAACATTGCGGCTTCATTCATAGCCAATAAAACAAAGAGGAGTTTTCTGTGGAATATTGTGACTGTCGATGAAAGATGGATCTACTACGACTATTCCAAACGCAAGAACTCGTAGGTTAATACAGGAGAGCTATTTACAATAGGGAATAGAAAAATATAAAATTAAATATATTTCTTAAACATCTTAAAAATCGGTATTTAATTTTAAGTAATTAGTTTATTTTGATACTTAATTGTAAAGGTTAGTTTTTTTTTAAATACCGATATGTCGAAATATCGATATTTTTCTTAGTGGCCGATACCCCTAATCTACACTGACACTAAAGCGTAATATTCATGGCTATGTGAGAGTCCTCGTGTGCATATGGTGAGATAAGCAAGGTGTAGTATACACGAGCTTTAAAATCGAAATAAACTGTAACTCCAGACATTTACCGACGTCAACTGAACAAACTTATCGTTGGGAAAAAGTACTGAATAGAATATTACACCACAAGGGCCAAAAGTTAAATTTTCGGTCCTGTTCACGACGAGTCCTGCTCGAGATTTCAACTTTTGGCCTGCGTGGTGTATACGATTTTCTTTCATAGCCGGTCGAAAGTACGGTTTTAACATTCAAAACAACATTGATGATTATTTTTAAGGTTAGAGGTAGCAACGTTAATGACAGCGGTAAACAATTTGTTGTAGCGACAGAGAAAATAGTCCCTAGTTACGAGTAGGGCGCTGGTGTACCTCTCACAGGGAGTAAATGTTTAAATTTATTCCCTGTTATTAGGGACGAAAGTACGTACTTTCGACGGAGGTATGAAAAAAAATATGTTTATTTGTAAATTAATTTGATTAATATGTATAGTCAATAAATTAAATTATTTTAAAAAATTATCAATATACACCCAGGCACCTAGTATATAAGCTTTCCAACCATTTCCATTTCCAACGTCACTAACGTGACTGAGTATCCAATATATGGATAAAATGATAAGGAAGACGTAGACGCGAAACGTTATTACCTGATAACTGAAAAACCGTCTGTGGGAGTGTCTTATTATAATACAGAGACCCTCAAAGCTGGAGGATGTTATTTTCCACGTATTGAGCATTATTCGGTTGTTTGTTCGTACTATTCAACATCCGGAAATATTCAGGGAACGGAACACACTGAAATGGAAGGAACATAATACGGAATGCGTCTTTTGTTGATGCAAGCGAATGGATTAATTTAAATATACAAACAAGTCGTTGCTAGTGTCGGCGATATGGTACAAGTATAGAAATAACAACGGCTCGCAGTAATTTCTGTTATAGTAAGGTTTCTAACAATAACACCGCTGCTTATTTCTGAACATACTTTGCGCTGTAATATTTTCATTTTATGGTAAAGGTTCATATAACTTAAAACATATTAATAATAACATTAATTTAATAATAAATTTTAGTCAAGAATAAACATCACATTTTACATAATAATTACCAATCAAATCCTGATCAGTGGTAACAGTGAGTTGCAGGTTCTAATCCTATTATAGCAAAGTTATTTGTCTTACATTATAGACAGTGTTATAAAATAAAAAAGTTAATTCGCTAAAATAATAGCTAATGCGAAATATATACCATTAACTATTCTTAAAATCTATTACAAGGTAAATAATTTTATTTAATCAATATTTCATTCATTATTATGATTATCTTATAACCTCTTTGTTGGCGTAATATTGTTCAAGTAATATATAAATGAAGACTTCCAAAGAAGCTTTCTGGTTCCTTTGGAGAGCATTAGCCCCTGTCCAACTATTAGTTGGTTAGTTAAGACTCCACTCTTTGCAATATGACTTTTTGTGCTATACTTGCATTAATACACAGGCAAGGTGAGTACTCGATTAATTCGTATGTATTTCCCCATTTAAAACAAAAATGAATCTACTTAAGCTAACTTAAGAATATACTTATAACCGAAACAAGTTCGTGTAGTTTGGTTCGCTTCAATGTTCTGATTTCCTGCCTGTTGTCCAGTAGCTGCATTCACGTTGCTGTGATTTAGCAACCTTATTTCATGTTATAGATTTTAGTCAAGTTGAGAGTATATTCCGACTAACCAGTACATTTTCTTGGCTTTGAATCTAATCTGCTCTCATTTTTGTCTAACATGATGTTTCTTATTTAACCTACCATCGAGATATATTCCGAGATATTTAGCTGATTCTGCTTGAGGACTCAGGCGTCCATCAAGTGATATAATTAGGTTTTTGTTATATTGCCGCAACGTAAAATTAACATGGACAGATTCGGAGCTATTAAGCTGTATTTTCTAGTCTCTAGTCCATTTCTAGATCTTTTTGACCACTATTTGTACTTTTCCTACAGCCTTAGACAGGGATACACCTTTAAGGTTGAATATATGGCTCAGTGAATGGAGGTAAAATGAAATGAAACAGTGGTTTTTATATGACGTGACCGTTATTTGTCGACGTTATATAAAAAAGTGAAAAATACAAATATATAAAACGGATGGGAGCGGTGTTACGTTTCAACCAAACGATGGTCGGTTACTGAATGATTGAAAGTATCACCCAGATAAACGTTTTTTGTTTTTTTTTTCTTGTTCCAAGATGACCAGCTAGAACCAAATGGTCTTTTGCTGATGTCGCTTCGGGTTCGGGATAGTGAAGTGTTTTGCGGGCGACAGAGACCCTGGGTTACGACTGGGATTGTCCTAGTTGGTTATCTACCGAGGTTTGTGGATGGGTAGGGATTTTATCAAGGTGTTGTCGTGTTCAAAGGCGCCTCGGTAGAACCTTACACTGAGCATATTCGTGAAAATCTTCACGAACGAGATGCCTGATTCGAGGTGAGTATTGACGTTCCTCATAAACCATGGGGCAGTGAGTAACGCGCGGACTTTTTTGGATTGGAAAACTTGGGGCAGTTCAAGTTGTCTCTCAGAGATATACCTGTACAACACCTGTGCTCCGTAGAGGCAGACTGGACGGCCAAATAAACGTCTCAGGGTTGCCAGATATTAGTTATAGTGTGCAAGTTGGCGCTGCTGGCACCCCGCCCGTGTTCATTATCTGGGATTATATTTCTGTCAAATTCGACATGCCTCAAGGTCGCTGCACATCTATTGCCATTACGACTCTATCGTCAGCTAATGTTCCATGTACTGCGGTATTAATGGCTCATAATTTATATTATGTGCGTCGTTATGTTCACCAATTCCTTTCTCTTTCGGCTAACTCACTCATTCATTCAGTTTTGATTTTGTTGTTCAGAAATGGTTTGGTTTGGTTTCTTTGTCTCACGTTAACATCGTATAATATGAACATTCTAATGGTGATTGAAAATTTTGTTTAATTTGTCCTACTGTGCGTAGAAAATATATTTTTAAGATTTCACTTATCCCACAAATATTTCAACGATATTTAATCTAAGACAGAAGCATGTGTTTTCTAGATATTCTTGTTTTTGTTGGAATGGTTTCATCAATGGCGTGATAACTTATAATATAATAATAATTTTAAAAAATTCAATGCAAACAAGTACACGTAAAAATATTGCCTTAACTTGTACAATAAATATTTATAATAAATTGTAATGTTATATAAACATATTATTATACAATACTTTATTATATTAAACTCTAATTATTACTTAAAATGGAGAAAACGTGTCGTAATTTTCATGTAATAGATAAAGAACTACATTTGCCGATATTAGTAACATAATTATTAAGTACTGTAATACATAATAGCGTTTATTCTAACAGCGTATTTAAAATAATATTGAAAAATAAATTATTAAGGATATTGTCAGTGGTATATTTCCGACAAGAGATGTACCCCCCATTGGAAGAATGATTGCGTGAATTAGCCCATCTTCATAAGAATTAAACTCCTGACATAGATTGGATTTGTAACCAATTTGAAGATGATGATGTTCTAAATAATTATCGTAAGTCATGGAGTACAATCTCCAATTATTTATCACCAAATTATAATCTTAGTTGTCTTTGTAGAAAATCAAAATCTCTTCTTTTAAATTGCGGAAAGCCACTTCAATACCTTTACTCAAATTATGTTCTAGTAGGCTCTTATAGATGCTTAATAAGTTAATATAGCAACTACTTTGCATTGAATAGATCATTGGAAGGAATAGAATACTATATTACCGATTTGTATAAAACACTATGAATTAATTCAAAAACAATAAAAGCGATATCATATAAAAATAAATTGGTGTAAAAATGTGAAAGGACAGAGAAAATAAATATTTTTTGAATTGTATACCTTATAAATCATCAGGAATACGTTTTACAGTCTAAGAATTCTAAGAAGTTCCTCAAATTGAAGTTAACGTTGGAAAATTTGAATAAAACACTTAACGAAAGACGCATCGTTTAGTGCTTTTTACCTCCTATTATCTCCGAAAATTAAATTCGTTGTCGGTAGTATCGTCTCCGCGCAACAAAAGCACACAGCAGCGTACTTTGGCAATTTAAAAGTTGCGTCCTGCTACGAAACGAACTATCCCCGCTACGGCGTCGTCTACGGTCACCCTCGTCGCAAATTCTGAAACAACTGCACTTTTTGCGTCGAATTCGCGAGCCGAAGTTAAAGATCTAACTGTGTTTTCTATTAAAATACCGAAAATGCCGGAATAAGATTATGGCAAAGTTCGTAGCGAGTTAAAAGTTTAATAATGTTTCTTTGTTACTGTTAAGTAAGTTTCTTATGCTCATTAGTAGTTTTCTTCCGGAGTGAATAAAGGTAAACGGAACGAAAAATTATATAAGTTATTTCATTTATGTTCCAAGAATTTCCACGGTAAAATGGTTAACGGGAGAAAGGGGATTATGTATACTTTGATCTTTCAAAAGCAGTCTGTGTAAAGTATTGCATTAAAAGCGAATTGAAAAGTAATGTTTCGCTTACAGAATATCAATATTAAAATAAAATAAATATTCTATATAAAAGGTTATATATTTTCATTTTGATCCTTCTTATAAATATAAACGTAATATTTCATTTTCTATACATACTTCGTCAGAACAATGCGTTAGTAAAATTATTAACAGCCAGAATATCAACAAGTGCCTATTATTACTGTCAGAAAAAATATTGCAAATTAGATGTAATTTTTTCACTATTATTTAATTATTACATTGTTACTAGTAGTTTCCGACTAATCTACAATTTGTCTTTATGATAACTTAAATCTAGATATATAACTAGGAAGACCCATCGGCCCTATCTCAGTCTCTGGTGAAATAATGTTGATACATGTCATTGAATTGTTGTTGAATTTTTTACTACACGAGATCAAATGGTTTGATTCTTTTGTGTCTGTGTCCTGTTCTGGTGGTATCCAATAGCTGCAATACTTCAATATTCTCATGAGAATGGAGTCTTTTCTAATGCCCCCTTGCAATTCTCTTGACTTCTTGACTGACTGTAGTTATCTGAAGGTCTCCATGTAGGTAATCAGTCCTGTAGTATTTGGTTGCGCCCACAATACCTCTCAGGACTTCGTTCTGCAAAATTTGTAAATAGGAGTTTTTGCAAATTTGTATTTTATTTATGTATTTGCAGAACATCCCCATAATTAAACTCCGTATGTCCAGATATGTTTCAGTAGTTGCTTATATAATAGCAATTTATTATGTACTGATAATTGTGATTTTCTTCCAATTAGCCAGTACAATTTCCTAGATTGCAATTCTAGTTATTTTCTTCTTTATATGTTATTTCCAGCGAAGTTTTGCATCGAGATTCATTCCGAGATATTTAGCGTTGTTGCTATATGCAATAATTTAATGTTATTTGTGCTTGTACGGTCTGTTTATAGGTGAACTGCACATGTACAGATTTACATTCATTAATTCTTATTTTCCAAGCTTGTGTCCAATTATATATATTGTCACTTGCCTCCGACAGCTATAATCGCAGTATTATCAGCAAATGTAACCATCGTCATATTCTCCATTTGTGGTATCACAAGTGTAGAGTAGATGAAGCATCAGTCCCAGTACACTTCCTTGTGGTACACCTGCTTTAGCTTCTGTTATTGTAGAGTAAACTTCTTGTTTGACGCTAAACATTCTGGTTGTAATATAGGATTTTAATAGTTCGGCGTGTTGTTTTAGTAACATTTTCTGTAGTTTATGAACAAGATCTTCATGTCAAACCTCATCGAAGGCTTGTGCTACATCTAAGAATATAGCTGAGCACACATTTTTACTTTCGTAGGCTTTTTCAATAACATCTGTTATTCTATGAGCCTGGTTAATTGTTGAGTGTTTGTTAATCAACCCAAACTGTTGTGTTGGTATTAGGTTTTTTCATCCATGATTGGCTTTATTCTTTTCAACAGGAATTTTTCAAAAACCTTAGATATTACTGGCAGTAGTGATATAGGTCTATAGGCTTCTCTTTCGTTTGGTGACTTCCCAGGTCTTCATTATAATTTCCGCCATCTTCCAAATGCCTGGGACATGTTTTAATCTAAATGCTGTATTCAAGTTGGTGAGTTTTATAATTCTCGTTCTTGTTAGTTTTTGCAGTAATTCTCCTGTCAGGTAGCCTGGTGATTTCCTGGGATTATCTAGTCTTAAATAAACATGAGAATCAATTGAATTTCTCGCATATTTCTTACTAACATTTCACATTAATCAAAAGATCGCTAATTCCAATTACATTCAAATTACACTAGTCTAAATATTCTAAAATTTTACTTATAAAATACATATTAACTGTAAAAACGGGAAAAAACAATTCTAATTTCAAACAGTTCGAATGAATTTCCTTTAAACATGCTGACAAACTTCCAGATAGTATAAATTTTGATTATCAATTTCTATATATTTCGTTTGCTTTGCCACAAGGGTTTAAAATAATTAAGACGAAAAACAAAAATAATAATTCTTCTATCCAAATATTACTACTGACTTGTTACATGTGGTTATAAATGGAAGTATTAAAGCCGACAAATTGATTTAAACCATAATGTTATTAAACAGCGGTGTTGAAAACTTGATTATATATATTTGGCATCGAACATTCCACTAGATACGTTTTACTTACTTTATTTCATTCAATCTACATAATTTAAACGTATCTTTATCCTTCCTAGATCATCAGTATGGCAGCATCATTATGGACAAATAAATATAAACGAAGTTAATTTCTCAAATTTCTTTTGAAGCTGGCTAGGCCAGCACTGAAGAAACTTTGAAAAAACCAGAACAGATAGTAGTCGGATAGAACAAGGCACGGTCTATAGGGTAGATACCTCAAAACTCAGAACTTATTGCCAACTTACTAAAAATATGTGTTGTCTAATGCTATCATAATTGTTTTGAACACCTCTTCTACTGATCAATTTTAATCGGTTTTCAATACGTTTAAGATTTCATGAACTTTCTCAACGATTGGCTAGGGCAAGGTTTATCTATAACATCGATAATCCAAATTTTGGGAACGATATAAACTAATTCTGACACTGGCGTTTTCTTAAGTATTCATCCCCACAAATACCACCCAACTTTTTAGGACCTTGCACTGTATTTTTCTCTTCTCAGAGTAATAACGTTGGAGTTAATAAACTAATGATGTTATTCTCATATCTGTAACTAATGTTCCATAAACTGTTACTGTTGCTTTTCAGTATTATCAAATAATTATCCATATGAGAGAGAATTATCCATATACCATTAATTATGAGAAACCGAAATTACATTACGAAATTGTTGAAACAAAATATTATATTTCAGAAATGCAACTAGCAAGGTAATTTTTGAAGAATGTGATTTTAAATTATCCCATAATATTAATGGAAATTACGATCTAAATATTTAATTGCGTTTCCTTGATGACACTGTAAAATATTGACAAGGAAATTGCTCATGAACGTGTTATTTCCCAATAATACTAATGGCTATTTTCAATTACATTAGAACCCGAGATACTAGCCAAGTATCTCTTCGTTTTATTCTTTACATTTATGATCCTAATAACTTATTGATGTATCCACTTTGATGATACCTTACTTAATACATTATAGCGATACCTAACATTCCTCTATATATCTACAAAGTCAACTATATATATCTAAAAATACTATTTACGTGAACATTGTTGCTAATAAATATTAAATGTGATGTCGGTTTCTAATTAAGATTGAATTTTTAGTCTAATCTTTATTAGTCTGATGGATAATTAATAGATATTAAAACAGTAATATCTCCAATTTTTTTCTGGGAGACCACAAATTTAATGAAATTTAAAATTGAAAATTATGAGAATATTATTGTGGACCCAAGTTGGTAATGATACTGAGTGGGAATGGCCAAACATGTTATAGTATTCATTCAAATGAAGTATTTTGTTTGAAGAACACGTTTCTGTTTCAATTATCTGGCTACCAACTGTATATTTATCTTTCTGATTATTGTCTTTACCAGTTTTCTGCTAAAGTTGTTTTAGTTTTTGGATACACAATAATTAACTTTGATATCGAATGGAAACTATAATATAAATCCAATGGATAGTGTAAAATATTTTTTCTGTTCGTTAGTCTAAATAAAACCTAAAATGGGTAGACCGACGTGGCTAATCTTAGTTTTAAAATATTCATAATATATTTTGCATTGCGGAGTTATATGGCTTGAGAATTAATGAAAGTAATACCAAAGTATTGAAAACTGACGGATAATGTTCTGTTATTGTAAATGTAAATTGGATCTAATTAAAGCATGCAAGAATTCTTGGAATCAATAATACAAGGAAAGAAAGTGGCATATCCTACTGGAGTACTAAACCGGTCAAGCTGTAGAAGATCTGTAAACTTGAGGTCTTTCAAATGCATGTGATGAAATGCAAATGATCTATATGGAAAATTCTACATATTTCTCAGTCGTTTGTGATTTGGACATGTATGTCGAATGAAAGATGAACAAATTCTTCTAAAACTTTTGTGGTGAACACAGTGAATAGCTCGAAAAAGATCTGAAAATTAGGAAATTGATCCTGCGGCATCAATCGCAGCGTATTGGTTCAGAAGTGGGCACTCTTCTTGAGAACCGACTATGTATTGACGATGATCATGATGTTGTGCTAGGAGAACCCGCAATATCTTCATGAACATTTAGAAAACGCTCGTATCAATTGTCAACCCTTGTTTTACATAGCGGAAAACAAACATCAAAAGCATTAAAACACCTATTATTTCAGAAACAAAAATACGGTTAAAACTTATAGGTACTTTTTATACACTCCTGTATTAGCAAAGCAATCATCCAATATCCAATTCAGTATAGAAAAAAGAAACGTGTAAATTGACTAACAAAAAAACTAATACTTCTTGCTAGATTGAACTAGTAAATTATGTACAAAAGTTCAATTTTGTATCGACTACCGTACGACATCCACTTCCAAGCATCTTCGTATCCGATTTTGACTAGCACTGGGCAGTTTTTTGTTCATTATCAAATATCCGTACGTGCCCTGTTTGTCCAACAGCCTCGTCCTTCTTCGTCGAACTTTCTGACTCGGTAAAACCACTCGACGAAAAGAAAAAACAAGTTTTTTTTGTCCGGATTGTTCCTGGTCCTCGAAAAAAACCTTCGCTCTAATCAACTTTTCAAATACAATTTTTTCCTTCACCGGTCGAGATTTTCAAGCAACTGACCATATTAATATGCCACCCTTGGCACGCATAGCTTTCCTCTCTCACTCTTTCTCTCTTTTTTTTCCTTCCTGGCTCGAGTGCTTTTCGTGATTCTGTTTTATTGACTTTTCCTTACGCCACAAGATGTATTTTTCGACCAACAATATGGTTAATTTATTATTCGGAAGGAGCCCGTAAAAAAAGCGAACAGTCAGTTTCGGTACGTCACTGATACCGACCCGGAATTTCCTCGATATATCATTTAAGTTTTCGGAGATGTTACTATTTATTGGCAGCTTTTTGCACGTCATTATATCGAAAGGGATTTATTGGGATTTTTTTTCTGGGGCGGTAAACTTTATTGGGTTTCGAAAGGTCAACGAAAACATTTAGTTTGAAACGCATTTTATGACCTACACATATCGAAAGGTATTTTCGATGTGCGTAAAAGTTGGATTAAAAATAAACTGACAGCAAATAAAGATCAGGGGAGGGAATAAGTGAAACTGAAGTTTTATACTGTCCTAGTATGTTACATTCGATAATTTAGATATTTATCAACTTAAAAGTCATCTCATAAGATATACGGTCTTACCTAGCCTGGTTACTAGCGGGACTGGGATTATTTCCAAGCCGACATTACTTTTGTTGATTGATTGGAATAAACCTGGAGCTGAGATCCATCAAGCAGTTTTAGAAATTTATAGGGACGCTGTTCCATCATGTTCTAATTGTCGGTTTTAGTTTCAACGGTTTAAATATTGTGATTTGGATGTCATTTACAAAAAGAAAGACTGGAGAACCAAAAAAGTTCGAAGACGATGGATCGCAAGATTTGGTGGGCGAAAATCCAGCTCAAACTCTCAAAGACCTTTCCGATAGCTTAGCACTTAACGGATCAACTGTTTTCAGACATGTTTGTGACATTTTTACATGCGACGTAAAATATCCAAAAAGGTGAAAAAGTAGGTAACAGATTGTAATTTCCAGAAAAAATAAAACACTTTGTGACATATTGTGATGAGAAGCAAATCTACTACGATAATTTCAAGCACAAAAAAGTCATGGGTTAATTCAGGAGGGTTATTTATATCTACACCGAGGTGGAATATACAGGGCTATAAATTGTTGTTCTGTATATGGTACAATCAGTAAGGATGTAGAGTATTACAATGTGCAAAAACTGTGTGAAATTGTTGTTTGAAGTGTTTTCTGACATCAAATAAACAAACTGAAGGACGCATTGTTGCAAAAAAGCGTGACAACGCTCGACCAAGCAATTCAGCATGGCTTAGCTTGTACACTTTCCAAATGCCATGTTACTAGAAAGATTGGAAAACGTTCTAGAAGGTGATGCAAAATGTTGCCATTAATATACATTTATTTTTTTTAATATACATAATTTTTCTCATTACTATATCTAATAGATGTGATGAGTTTAACACACAGACAAAATTTTGACAAATGATATCCTAGTCCGCTGAAAATATTCGAATGTGTGAGTTGAAATGTGACAGAGGTCCTATATTGAACGCACCTTCCTTTGTTCCACAACATAAGGTTTAGTCAGCATCAATCAAGCTAATACTTGAACACTCTAAAAAGACTTTTAGAAAGATGTGTATTGGTTCATAATAATAACATGAGTGAGTGCACTTCATCTTTGAGATGGTTTCTACTTGTGATTATCCCTAACCAGGTTGATCCAGTTATTAAAAAACAGGTTGGTTGGGACTGATTTTGTTGGTATCTATATATCTGGATAATGGTATTTTAGGGTTGAATATGGCTCGCTGAATGGGCATAAAACGAAATGAAATAGTGGTTGTCTACATGATGTGACGTGAAAAACGAACCAGCTGTAGACCCAACTCATCTATATATAAAAATCTAATGATGTGTGATGATGTCTAATGATCTAGTGATTTGAAGCCAAGTATTTGCCTATATTGTCTTCATTTTTTCTAGCAGTCTAAAGGTTAAAGCACAGGGTGGACTCACTTTTAAGAATGAAAAAAAAAAATATTTTTAATAATATTTGACGTTTAAATAAATATTTACAATGAATCATTTAGAGGTAACAATTATCTAAATGAAATTTTAGATTTTCTAACACAATTGTCAAGGCTTATAAGTTGCTATGAAAATCGGCGTCATTTCCTCACGAACATTTTAAACTGTTCCTGGGGAAAGAATAAATCAAGATCAGAGTCAAGAGTACGGATAGTAGCTACTAGATAGTAGTCACTCCTTTCTCAAATAATATTCCCATGCTCCACTGGATGTATGACAAGTAGTACCATCTTAATGAAACCATATTCATGCAATTCTTGGAGCTTTGAATTTAAAATGTAAACCCCATTAGCATTCGAACGTAACTTTTCATGAACTACCAATAATTACCAATGGCATTGCTGTTAAACCATTAAAACTACACTGGCTACACTTTAAAGTAATGTGATATACGATCGAACAAATCGAGAAATATTAATGAAGGAATAAAAAAAGTCCATTAAAAAAGATGTGATGGGGGTCTGTTTCACACCACCTACCCAACATAAATAGGCCGGTTCGCTGTTAATGTTACGCGACAAGTCTAATGCCCCGTCCGCGATAAATATAACTCGGCTTTCATATTTATTTATCCTATGCTGCCATATGGAAACTGGCTGATGGGCTGAGAATAACGGCTGGATTACCCGCGTTTTGGAAATTAACGCTTTATGTGTCTTTTGTCTCGGGTAAGCGACACGACGACCCCGGCTTTGAGCCCATAGTCTTTTTTTTAATTTCCGTATACAATTCTTCATTTTTCCTTTAATTTGTATTTTTAATAACGTTATATAAGATATACTCCCATACATACACATTTTTCAATATTACTACTATTTTAATATTTATAGTATTTTGCAATAACTATATCGCGACTGCCCGTCACGTAGATGGTACCAACGTTCACAGAAACCCATGTAACTCCTGAATAGTATTTACCTTTAAAAACTACTTATGAAAAGTCATTCTAGCTATTAATTTAGAATTTATAGTGGTTTTTCTAAAGAACTTATGGTATTTTACAATAATCATATCGCAACTGCCTGTCTCCTAGATGGTACCGTTCACAGAAACCCATATAAATTCTGAATAGTATTAACCTTAACAATATTTATCAAAAGTAATTCTAACAATTGATTTAGAATTTGTAGTGGCTTTCCTAAAAAACTTATAGTATTTTACAATAATCATATCGCGACTGCCTGTCACGCAGATGGTACCAACGTTCACGGAAACCCATATAACTTCTGAATAGTATTAACCATAACAATACTTATCAAAAGTCATTCTAACAATTAATTTAGAATTTGTAGTGGTTTTCCTAAAACACTTATAGTATTTTACAATAATCATATCGGGACTGCTTGTCACTTGGATGGTACCGTTCACAGAAACCCATATAACTTCTGAATAGTATTAACATTAACAATACTTATCAAAAGTCATTCTAGCAATTGATTTAGAAATTGTAGTAGCTTTCCTAAAAAACTTATAGTATTTTACAATAACTATATCACGACTGCCTGTCTCGTAGATGGTACCAACGTTCACGGAAACCCATATAACTTCTGAAAAGTATTAAGCTTTAAATAATACTTATCAAAAGTCACTCTAACAATTAATTTAGAATTTGTAGTGGCTTTCCTAAAACACTTCTAGTATTTTATAATAATTATATCGCGACTGCCTGTCACGTAGATGGTATCAGCGTTCACAGAGCCCATATAACTTCTGAATAGCATTAACATTAACAATACTTATCAAAAGTTCTTCTAACAATTAATTTAGAATTTGTAGTGGTTTTTCTAAAAAACTTCTAGTATTTTACAATAATTATATCGCGACTCTCTGTCACATAAATGGTACCAACGTTCACACAAAACCATATAACTTCTGAATAGTATTAACCATAACATTACGTATCAAAAGTCATTGTCACAATTAATTTAGAATTTGTAGTGGTTTTTCTAAAAACTTATAGTATTTTACAATAATCATATCGCGACTGCCTGTCAAATAGATAGTACCGTTCACAGAAACCCATATAACTTCTGAATAGTATTAACCTTAACAATACTTATCAAAAGTCATTGTAACAATTAATTTAGAATTTGTAGTGGTTTTTCTAAAAACTTATAGTATTTTACAATAATTATATCGCGACTGCCCGTCACGTAAATGGTATCAACGTTCACAGAAACCCATATAACTTCTGAATAGTATTAACCTTAACAATACTTATCAAAAGTCATTCTAACAATTAATTTAGAATTAGTAGTGGTTTTCCTAAAAAACTTATAGTATTTTACAATAACTATATCGCGACTGTTCGTCACGTAAATGGTACCAACGTTCACAGAAACCCATATAACTTCTGAATAGTATTAACCTTAACAACACTTTTCAAAAGTCATTCTAACAATTAATTTAGAATTAGTAGTGGTTTTCCTAAAAAACTTATAGTATTTTACAATAACTATATCGCGACTGTTCGTCACGTAAATGGTACCAACGTTCACCGAAACCCATATAACTTCTGAATAGTATTAACCTTAACAACACTTTTCAAAAGTCATTCTAACAATTAATTTATAATTAGTAGTGGTTTTCCTAAAAAACTTATAGTATTTTACAATAACTATATCGCGACTGCCTGTCACGTAGATGGTACCAACGCTCACAGAAACCCACATAACTTCTGAATAGTATTATCCTTAACAATACTTATCAAAAGTCATTCTAACAATTAATTTATATTTAGTAGTGGTTTTCCTAAAAAACTTATAGTATTTTACAATAACTATATCGCGACTGCCTGTCACGTAGATGGTACCAACGCTCACAGAAACCCACATAACTTCTGAATAGTATTATCCTTAACAATACTTATCAAAAGTTATTCTAACAATTAATTTATATTTAGTAGTGGTTTTCCTAAAAAACTTATAGTATTTTACAATAACTATATCGCGACTGCCTGTCACGTAGATGGTACCAACGCTCACAGAAACCCACATAACTTCTGAATAGTATTATCCTTAACAATACTTATCAAAAGTTATTCTAACAATTAATTTATATTTAGTAGTGGTTTTCCTAAAAAACTTATAGTATTTTACAATAATTATATCGCGACTGCCTGTCACGTAGATGGTACCAAGGCTCACAGAAACCCACATAACTTCTGAATAGTATTATCCTTAACAATACTTATCAAAAGTTATTCTAACAATTAATTTAGAATTTGTAGTGGTTTTCCTAAAAAACTTATAGTATTTTACAATAACTATATCGCGACTGTTCGTCACGTAAATGGTACCAACGTTCACAGAAACCCATATAACTTCTGAATAGTATTAACCTTAACAACACTTTTCAAAAGTCATTCTAACAATTAATTTAGAATTAGTAGTGGTTTTCCTAAAAAACTTATAGTATTTTACAATAACTATATCGCGACTGTTCGTCACGTAAATGGTACCAACGTTCACAGAAACCCATATAACTTCTGAATAGTATTAACCTTAACAACACTTTTCAAAAGTCATTCTAACAATTAATTTATAATTAGTAGTGGTTTTCCTAAAAAACTTATAGTATTTTACAATAACTATATCGCGACTGCCTGTCACGTAGATGGTACCAACGCTCACAGAAACCCACATAACTTCTGAATAGTATTATCCTTAACAATACTTATCAAAAGTTATTCTAACAATTAATTTATATTTAGTAGAGGTTTTCCTAAAAAACTTATAGTATTTTACAATAACTATATCGCGACTGCCTGTCACGTAGATGGTACCAAGGCTCACAGAAACCCACATAACTTCTGAATAGTATTATCCTTAACAAAACTTATCAAAAGTCATTCTAACAATTAATTTATATTTAGTAGTGGTTTTCCTAAAAAACTTATAGTATTTTACAATAACTATATCGCAACTGCCTGTCACGCAGATGGTACCAACGCTCACAGAAACCCATATAACTTCTGAATAGTATTATCCTTAACAATACTTATCAAAAGTTATTCTAACAATTAATTTATATTTAGTAGTGGTTTTCCTAAAAAACTTATAGTATTTTACAATAACTATATCGCGACTGCCTGTCACGTAGATGGTACCAACGCTCACAGAAACCCACATAACTTCTGAATAGTATTATCCTTAACAATACTTATCAAAAGTTATTCTAACAATTAATTTATATTTAGTAGTGGTTTTCCTAAAACACTTATAGTATTTTACAATAAATATATCGCGACTACCTGTCACGTAGATGGTACCAGGGCTCACAGAAACCAACATAACTTCTGAATAGTATTATCCTTAACAATACTTATCAAAAGTCATTCTAACAATTAATTTATATTTAGTAGTGGTTTTCCTAAAAAACTTATAGTATTTTACAATAACTATATCGCGACTGCCTGTCACGTAGATGGTACCAACGCTCACAGAAACCCACATAACTTCTGAATAGTATTATCCTTAACAATACTTATCAAAAGTTATTCTAACAATTAATTTATAATTAGTAGTGGTTTTCCTAAAAAACTTATAGTATTTTACAATAACTATATCGCGACTGCCTGTCACGTAGATGGTACCAACGCTCACAGAAACCCACATAACTTCTGAATAGTAATATCCTTAACAATACTTATCAAAAGTCATTCTAACAATTAATTTAGAATTTGTAGTGGTTTTCCTAAAAAACTTATAGTATTTTACAATAACTATATCGCGACTGCCTGTCACGTAGATGGTACCAACGCTCACAGAAACCCATATAACTTCTGAATAGTATTAACCTTAACAACACTTTTCAAAAGTCATTCTAACAATTAATTTATAATTAGTAGTGGTTTTCCTAAAAAACTTATAGTATTTTACAATAACTATATCGCGACTGCCTGTCACGTAGATGGTACCAACGCTCACAGAAACCCACATAACTTCTGAATAGTATTATCCTTAACAATACTTATCAAAAGTTATTCTAACAATTAATTTATATTTATTAAAGGTTTTCCTAAAAAACTTATAGTATTTTACAATAACTATATCGCGACTGCCTGTCACGTAGATGGTACCAAGGCTCACAGAAACCCACATAACTTCTGAATAGTATTATCCTTAACAATACTTATCAAAAGTCATTCTAACAATTAATTTATATTTAGTAGTGGTTTTCCTAAAAAACTTATAGTATTTTACAATAACTATATCGCGACTGCCTGTCACGTAGATGGTACCAACGCTCACAGAAACCCACATAACTTCTGAATAGTATTATCCTTAACAATACTTATCAAAAGTTATTCTAACAATTGATTTATAATTAGTAGTGGTTTTCCTAAAAAACTTATAGTATTTTACAATAACTATATCGCGACTGCCTGTCACGTAGATGGTACCAACGCTCACAGAAACCCATATAACTTCTGAATAGTATTAACCTTAACAACACTTTTCAAAAGTCATTCTAACAATTAATTTATAATTAGTAGTGGTTTTCCTAAAAAACTTATAGTATTTTACAATAACTATATCGCGACTGCCTGTCACGTAGATGGTACCAACGCTCACAGAAACCCACATAACTTCTGAATAGTATTATCCTTAACAATACTTATCAAAAGTTATTCTAACAATTAATTTATATTTATTAAAGGTTTTCCTAAAAAACTTATAGTATTTTACAATAACTATATCGCGACTGCCTGTCACGTAGATGGTACCAAGGCTCACAGAAACCCACATAACTTCTGAATAGTATTATCCTTAACAATACTTATCAAAAGTCATTCTAACAATTAATTTATATTTAGTAGTGGTTTTCCTAAAAAACTTATAGTATTTTACAATAACTATATCGCGACTGCCTGTCACGTAGATGGTACCAACGCTCACAGAAACCCACATAACTTCTGAATAGTATTATCCTTAACAATACTTATCAAAAGTTATTCTAACAATTGATTTATAATTAGTAGTGGTTTTCCTAAAAAACGTATAGTATTTTACAATAACTATATCGCGACTGCCTGTCACGTAGATGGTACCAACGCTCACAGAAACCCACATAACTTCTGAATAGTATTATCCTTAACAATACTTATCAAAAGTTATTCTAACAATTAATTTATATTTAGTAGTGGTTTTCCTAAAAAACTTATAGTATTTTACAATAACTATATCGCGACTGCCTGTCACGTAGATGGTACCAACGCTCACAGAAACCCACATAACTTCTGAATAGTATTAACCTTAACAATACTTATCAAAAGTCATTCTAACAATTAATTTATAATTTGTAGTGGTTTTCCTAAAAACTTATAGTATTTTACAATAACTATATCGCGACTGCCTGTCACGTAGATGGTACCAAGGCTCACAGAAACCCACATAACTTCTGAATAGTATTAACCTTAACAATACTTATCAAAAGTCATTGTAACAATTAATTTAGAATTTGTAGTGGTTTTTCTAAAAACTTATAGTATTTTACAATAATTATATCGCGACTGCCCGTCACGTAAATGGTATCAACGTTCACAGAAACCCATATAACTTCTGAATAGTATTAACGTTAACAACACTTTTCAAAAGTCATTCTAACAAATAATTTAGAATTAGTAGTGGTTTTCCTAAAAAACTTATAGTATTTTACAATAACTATATCGCGACTGCCTGTCACGTAGATGGTACCAAGGCTCACAGAAACCCACATAACTTCTGAATAGTATTAACCTTAACAATACTTATCAAAAGTCATTTTAACAATTAATTTAGAATTTGTAGTGGTTTTCCTAAAAAACTTATAGTATTTTACAATAACTATATCGCGACTGTTCGTCACGTAAATGGTACCAACTTTCACAGAAACCCATATAACTTCTGAATAGTATTAACCTTAACAACACTTTTCAAAAGTCATACTAACAATTAATTTATAATTAGAAGTGGTTTATCTAAAAAACTTATAGTATTTTACAATAACTATATCGCGACTGTTCGTCACGTAAATGGTACCAACGTTCACAGAAACCCATATAACTTCTGAATAGTATTAACCTTAACAACACTTTTCAAAAGTCATTCTAACAATTAATTTATAATTACTAGTGGTTTTCCTAAAAAACTTATAGTATTTTACAATAACTATATCGCGACTGCCTGTCACGTAGATGGTACCAACGCTCACAGAAACCCACATAACTTCTGAATAGTATTATCCTTAACAATACTTATCAAAAGTCATTCTAACAATTAATTTAGAATTTGTAGTGGTTTTCCTAAAACACTTATAGTATTTTACAATAATCATATCGCGACTGCCTGTCACCTAGATAGTACCGTTCACAGAAACCCATATAACTTCTGAATAGTATTAACCTTAACAATACTTATCAAAAGTCATTTTAACAATTAATTTAGAATTTGTAGTCGTTTTCCTAAAAAACTTACTACTACTTTCTACCCGAAGCAAATCTGCGATTGTCGAGTGATAAATTGAATTTAAACACAATACTGCAATTGTTATTAATCAATTGAACATATAGGCCTCCACATAATTTTAGAAACCGCAAAATAAATAAATAAACTCCATAAACTGTGGAATATCTTAGATTTGTTAGGTTTTTTTTATCTTTTTTGGCTTATCACTCGTTGAATAGTTGCCAGCTTAGTGACGCAGTGGTTAAGGCGACAGGACGGTCCTCCTACTGTTTCGATACTCGCGGGTTTGAACCCTGCTGGGGAATGGATGTACTTTATGTTTGTGATTGTAATTGTAAATGTCTTTTTAAGCAACAGTGAAACAATTGTTTTATTGTTTTTTAATTGCTATTTTATTTCTACTTTATTCGTTCTACTTAAATTGAGTATATCAGTTCAGTACAGCTTGATATGCCAACCGTCTCGAAAAAGATAATAATTTCTTTTTAAAATATAAATATGTCAAAGAAATTATTTTCTTTAAATTTCTAGGCTGGACTGATTAATTGATAAGGATAATAGCTGAATGATTGAATAATATAAGTTGCTATTAATAAAACAAAACTAGTCTAATAAATAGCAGTATATATAGCGTAACCTCATTAGTCAATCACGGCCATGGAAGCTGGCGTAAATTAAAAGGGGAAAAAAGGCACACAATATTTGACAGTTACACGATTTGCGTACGGCGGTCTGCAATTTGCTGTGCCGCGTTCGCAAATTAAAAATAAACAACTCAACTTATCAGATTTTCTTGGATAGTTCGCGAGCGCGACGATTACGGACCAATTAGGTTATTGAAAATGGGGCATTAGCAGAACGCCGTACCTGGAGCTGGCAATTATCGAAAATAACACCCATGCCTAGATGGAAGAATAAAGACGTAATTGGAGCGTGTGTGCAAGTGAGACAGGGAGGGAGAGAAACAGCATATGTGTGTGTGTGTGTTTCCGTGAGGGAATTTTATCAATGACAAATTGCCTGAAATATGGTGCACGATCTATAAGTCATTATTAGATGGCCATAGAAAATCGGAAACGTATTTTACTTCGTTATATAAACAAAAAGGTTCTACATTGCTTCAATTTTAAGTATTAAACATCTATTTACTTATTCAAAGACTTACTAACTTACTTAAGGTTTAATAACGGTGTTAAAAAACTGTAATGATCTTCATGATGAAATAAAACAGGTGTTAATATTGGTCTACTTATTATTCAAGAATATTAAATGGCATTGAAGTCAACAAACCTAGAAAAAACTAAACTAACTAACCATTGTCAGAAACACCAAACACATTAACATTAACTAGGGTGATATACGAAGGTCAGAAACCGATCAACTAATCTATAAACCCTATTCTGTCCAGTATTCATTTATACGTTTTGTCATTTTGTGTTTTATAATATGCTCTTACTCATTTAGCCATATATATATTAGCTGGATACTAAATCGTCCGAATACGATGAACGCGAAGGCAACTCATATCATAACTGGTTGATTCTCCTTGATGATTTTGCATTAAAAATATTCTTATCTCTAATATTTAAATATATTTAATAACCAAGATGCAGAGTTTAGAAAATATAAAAGAAAATAAGAACCTATTTTAATATTTTATCAGTGATCAATATTCCACTGTTGGAAACTCATGAAAAAAGTAGTTTGACATTTTTATTAAGTTAGATCTTATATTACGTATACTTAATGCAACCTTTATTTACAAATTAACTTACTATTATATTATACCTTCATCAATACAAAAGCAAGACGAGTGCAGATTAAATACATCAATATGTATTTGCCAAATTAAATTAGACTATTAAGCTAATGTTAAGTGTAACACTTCTTAACACATGTTCGAGTTCATATTTTGAGGCATTTGGAAGTCATTGTGTAGTTCTTTATTAGTTGCATGATGATAAGCATTGGTAATAAATCGAAGGACTTTATTTTGAGAGTATTGGATTACAGGTCTTTGCGCAACCCTATATTTTCACCCCATAAGTCGAAATAGGCTAAATATAATTGACTGATAACCCAACCTCCTTGATCTTGTATCAAGTGGGGACCTTCTGACTAATTAATGCAATTCTTTGATGTTGAATCCGGGCTGCTCAGCTTTTTGTCTAACATAATATTTTCAATTAAACTTACCATCCAGATGGATGCCTAGGTATTTTGCTGATTCTGTTTGGGAAATTGACATGGACAGATTTATAAATACCAAGTTGTATTCTCCAATCTCTAGTCCACAAGCGGATATTGTTGACAACCCATTGTACTTTTTCGAAGTTTTAGGCAGAGTATTTTGCAATTACTGACATTTTTGTTGTTGCGATATCAGCAGTAATAAGACAGGACCCTGCAGAACTCCAGCCGAGGGTGAACAATGCAATACAAAATTTAATATTATAATACTTATTGTATAGCTCTCATGTTCTTAAATGGAATTGTTCAATGTTATTTAAATGTTTAGTAGCCATTGACACTACGCAATATTATTTATTCAATATGTTATAACCACGAAGGTATTTCCGCAACAAAATGATTCACAAACCATTTATCTAACATTGCTAAAATAAAACAAGTTCGTTTTTAATCATTTCCTGTTTTCGGTTATTCTTTTATTGTAATTATTACTGTTAGCTTCCTGGTACTGCAGGAACATTTTCTTTTTATAGTGTTGTTTTTTCTTACTCTGATTTGACATACCAGTTTTTTTTGTAATTTCTATTTTATGCCAGTTGTGTTAGAAGCATTAGTTACATCTAATTCTACTAATAAAAGTAGTTATTGAACTGTATCATTTCTTAGTTTTGCTTTTTCATTTTTCTAATTTTGTACCAAAACTCATAAGTAATAAATATTTGTTTATTTATTTGCAATTGTATTATTTACATCTATTCATCTAGTAGAGTTAGTTCATCAAATTATTTAAACTTACGTTAATATCTTAGACACTATACAAGTTTGTGTGGTTTGGTTCGCTTCAATCTTTTGATTAACTGATCCGAAACGATAAATGGATAAATAAATAAATAGAGAATAATAAATAGGAAATAATAAATGAAGAATAATAAATTGAAAGTAATAAGTATAAGATAATAAATGAAGATTTAATAAATAATAAATGGAAATTAAAAGAGTAAATGGTAATTATTTCTGTTGTCAAGTATTCGCAAAGGCGACACATTCTACAATTAAAAAGAATCGGCAAGCATCGGCAATATCGAACTAGCAGATGGCATTCTAAATACCATAGATATTCGGAACGACTTATTATTTCCTTGAACGGTACATGTCTTTGTAAAAATATCGAGAAAATATACACAAATAAAACTCGCTTTTACATGTGTTATACATATTCATGTCGCATTTTGTTTATTGACTGAATGTACTTAGGATCTAATAACAAGCGTTAAAGCCGATTGAAAAAATAAATCATTGCTGATTCGCACTGATTAGATCGGATGCTGAAGCGCCGCCTGTTTCGTCATTTTCCGGCGATGGCTTTTCGTCCGACGTCATATCGACATTTTTGCAGAGCGACGAGCGCCTAATACGTCGTTAATATCAGCCGCGCGGATCCCCATCGCTGTCGCGCATTCCCTAATTTCCCTATCCCGAAACGTTTCCAAATTAAATTCTACATTTTACAAATCCCGCCGAGTGTAAACATCAGATATTGATATCGGCATCGGTAAATGAGCTGGAAAAACTGCACCACTCTGGATTCGTTCACTTCCGATGAGCGAGCGGAAACCCCACGAAGTCTCCCCCCTTCCCCCGCACAGGCCATTTTTAATACCCGTAACGTCGCCGTAAAATAAATTACCCATTCAACTAGCTGATTCGAGTGATTCCTAGCAGATTGCAGGTATTAACAGCCATGAAGGATATAGACCATATTAGAGTGATCTTTAACATACTTATCTAAATTAATAATGTAACAATTGAAACACAGCATAGTACCATGGTCTGATCTCTCTCGGTCTTCTGCTATCTCTAAGGCATCACCTTTTTTTGAAAACTCACTTTATTCACTAAAATGGATTTTTTGTGGACTGCACCCCCCGATTTTGGTTCATGACTGTTCGCTTTTTTAATGTTATTGGTTCGATATATTGTTTCGAATGTTTAAAGCGTTGACTAAATAATATCTTGGACGTGTTCATTTAAAAGGAAAATATGAAGTCTCGATCTTATTAACTGAAATACGAACAGGCTGATCGATGAACAGATGTTTATAATTTTCAACTTACCATACTCTACGTCAAGAAACGAACGACGTAAACGAATTATCTAGATATGACTCATCAAACAGCAACAACCAAATGTATTAACTTATCGGGCGCAAATCCAAGCAAGTCCACCCCTAACCTGAGGATTGCAGTTGTAATTGTGCCGAAACGTGGTCGTGTCAAAGATTGTACATTTAAGAGAACAAAATCAGACAAAGACAAAAGACCCAGACAAAAAAAATAAAAAACAGATACCCTCCTATAACCCACATTATAGATTCGGCGGTATAATGGAACAACTTTGGGAACAATGGATTGTAAAACAATACAACGTTTCGATGGCACGTAAGCATAAAGCCGGCAAAAATATGAAACCCACGGATATAAATTTGGCTTTCAGCTGAAGGGCGAAAGAGGAAAAAACAACGGAAAAGTAAATTACCCTTTCCCAAAAAGCTGGCAACTAAATCAAATTGCAATTGCAATTCGGCGAAAGCGACGGGACTCAGCTCGGTTCGACTGTTTTCAGATCGCCGGCAGTGCCTCGACGATCGATCATATTTTTATCTCCCGACATGTTTTCTCCAGTCAGCACGGGCCAGATGAATATTTGATATAAATATCGAATATGGGTTTTGCATGTCTTCCTTGTCTGAACATTAAAATCGTACCTATTCTACTCCATATACCAATATAAAAACATTATGTATAAAAATAATCATTGGATAGGATTTTATCGATTTTGAATTTTAAAACATTTTTTTGTTATATTTTAGAGTCTTTTTTTTACCAACTAAGGTTTTGATTATTTGGACTTGGCTCCGAAACACAGTCCTCGGCAATAAGCCTACTGATTGTCCGGTGACGAACTTGGAGATCATCTCAGAAGACATCCGCTCTTAGCCAGCCTGATTACTGGCGTGACTGAGATCAGATTTTCTTTGTCGTATTTTACATTCTTGTCTTCTTGACAATCAGAAACATTCATTGTGGCCCAGAATTTGAATACAATTTCATACAATAGAAGACATCGTTAATGAAAGAAATACCAGCAATAGGAGGGAAATAAAAAACGAAGTAAATATTTTAGCATATTGAATGACAAAGGCAATACAAATGATATAGATTTTACCAAAAAGGCCTAAAAGTACAAGCTCAAAAAACAAATAAGTTAAGAGGTAAGGAATTGATTATGACAAATGATATGGAAATGGAATGAGAATGATATCAGATGCTGGAAAATTAAAGAATGGAGACCTATGAGAAAAAGGAAATGAAGGAAAATCAAGATCAAGTTGAAATGATGAAGTGAAATTTGGTTGGTGACGTTGATGGAATAAGTGAGGATAAAATAATGTTAAAACAGGAGGATGTGATGTAGATTTTGTGAAAAAATCGGAGAAAAACTGATCTACTTCAAAATATATATATTTTTTCTAGAATACATTTTTTTATAGAATTTCGTGATTTCATCAGTGGTAATATCAATATATGGTATACCATATAGTATCAAATTACTTCTGAATGGTGTATAATATCTATTTGATACAAGTATGGATTTTATGAGATTAAACATACTTCTATCGTACAAGTAAAACAATAACAAAATTTGTAATTTTATCATTTAAAAAAAATCGGAAATTTACTTTTTTACTTTGCACGATAACAGAATTTCTGTGGATTAAGTTTCTTCTCTTTTTTTTTCTTGGTTCATATTAAAAGAAATATTGTAATCAACCCGCGCCACTTTTTTTAAGAGTCTCGACGCTTCATCAGCCTCTAACTTTTTGGAGTTTTGATTTTTTAGCTTTTTATGTACTTCTTACAAATTAACAAATATATATAAATAATAAATAAAAAAACGGATAGTAAATATATTATTTAGCTTATTTCGCTTAAAATAAACAACTAAAATTCATTACTCTAGACATATTAACTTTCGACATAGTGAATTTATTTGCAACATTTGTACACAAATCCTCTGATTCTAAATAAGAATAATATTCAGAAAAACTACGCCCACTCTATTACGTAGAACAATATTCTTAACAATTCATTATATAGATCTTAGGATATTATATCTAGATCTCTTTATTACTCTTAGTAGTTCCGCTCTATAAGTATTTGTTATGTTTATATTATATGTGCATCGCATGTAGAAAATCAATTCGTTAAGTGATCTACTTTACAACATACTATTTTAATTAATTAGTCTTATATTAAAGATTACTCTAAAGCCTATATAAGGTTCAACAATCAGATCGGATGGTGTTGGACGTTTTACTACTGACTCTATTTTGAAGTACTTCACACAAACATGTTGAATTACACTCGCTATTGATTCTAGAGGAATATCGCGTTGTATCACTTCATTTAAATCCTAATACGGAGCATCGACAATGGCACGCAGCACTTTATTTTGGAACCGTTGTATGATGGATATATTAGACTGGCTAGTGGTATCCCATAGTTGGATTCCATATTGACCAAATAGGCTTGAGTATAAATTCATACTTAGACTTACTTATTACTTATTTAGATATTTATATCTTGATATCTAATGATAACTTGGATTTGCGCCCGACAAGCCAATACATTTAGTAGAAATATTAAAGTAACATAATATACAGAGAATAGATTCACAAAATATAAAAGACAGCAGATTCTGTATTCTAAAAGAATTTATGTTTATCTGCCTATATCAAATTTCAAGAATAGTTTATCATTTTAAGAATTTGCAAAGTGTATAATAGCAGTGTGTGATCTAATTATGTATAGTTAATTATAAAATGATTACATTGAAATTGGAAGAATGATATTATAAGAATATATTTTCCAATGAATTGTTTCGTCTTTTATAAGGGGGAACTTAATTTCCTCCACAACATATAAATAACGCGATATATGTAATCCCCAGTCTTATTTTCTTCCCAATAACAGTCAGAGATCATCACACTTATCAATAACAAATGACCCTGAATAGTTCAACCAGTCGAGAAATCACTAGGCCATAAATTAAAACCACCGAAAAAAACCTATAACTGTTCTTATACTCTCCCGTTGTACGACTACTTCCTTGTTAGGCGACCAGAATGGACAAAACGGGAGAAAAAAATCTCGACACAATATTGGATTCTTTTATTATTCAAATCTTGTTTTCAACTTTGAATGAGACGGGTCCGTGGAGCGTGTTTATTTTTTTCATCTGCTTCGGGCTCTCTGTTAGGGACGACGAAGCGTCCCACCGCCGTTAGAGAAAGTCAACAGTTAAACTGGAAACGTCAACGATAGTTTATAACATTTTAATATTCATCGATTTTCAGGTCATTTATTCTTCGTCGTTTATTCGATGTGAGAAAGGAAGTGGACCATTATTGAGCTATTTTATAAATTCCGTTATTAGGTATGGTTTGTAGTAATTAACGTTTATAATTAGATACAGAATTGTATTCAACATTTAATTTGAAGAACTTAGGAATCTGTCCGAAATGTTGCTCATTTTTAATCGCCTTTCAAAGATAATCGGTATCTTGATCATCTCTTAAGTTCTTTAGAGATACCCAGCATGAATTTCTTGTTTGACTTGTTAACTACTACCTTATTTAGCGCGATTTGCAGCTGATGCTCTGTTTCCATGATATTTACATCTTCTCTCTAATTTCTGCTTCCATGTCTAATTGTTCAATTGATTTTAGTAGAAGATGCATGTTCCAATCCGACATTTGTTTCTTAATGATAACAAATACGACTTCAGTATGAGGACGTCAATTAAAGCTGGTGTATTTGACGGTGAACACCTTGGTTTACCAGTAGTCTGACATATCCACTGATAAATAACATCATGATTAAAGCCTCCTCCAATTATAAAATAATTTTCTATCTTCTGGAAGAGTTTGAGCTAGTTCTCTTTTTCTAGTCTAGGCGAGTAGTATATTGGAACAACTACATACGTCTTTGTTTTGTACGGATTTTTTCAGATGTTACTTGTATCTCGCGTGTTTTAAAATATTCATAATGTTTAACACTGTTCCTTAAAATCACTGTATATTCAACATTAGTTACCACACTTGGATGAATAGTATGGTACAACTTTTGACTTCCCATTTGTAGGGAACTTTCCTTAGTGAAATGTGCTTTGAAAATTATCTTATTTATAATAAACGTGCTTATCTTATCCATTTTTTCTAAGATTGATTGCTATATATCATTTATTGCATCGAATTTAATTTATTCTATTGTATTTAGCCTAATAATTGAACCTTATATTAATCTTTGCCGTTCTTTACTATTACCTGTGTTAAGGCATGTTGTTCCTTCTGTTAAACACTTTATTATTTTTTAATATTCATGTTCCTCTTTCATTTCTTCTAAGACTGATTAAAGAATGTTATGCTACATATCATTTATTGCATCAAATTTAGTTTCTTGTATTGATTAAGCTTTCTGCTGCTTATTGCTTAACTACTGCCTGTGTCAAGGCGCTAATACAGCCATTTATTGGAAACCATTTATAATTATCTCATCTAAAAATTATTAACTATTTTTATTATACCATATTAAAGTTATTAAACTATTTTCAAATAATATGTTCATGCATAAAAAGGTTATTCTCCTTTCGGTAAAGTAGTTTACGAGTGAAAATGCTTGATGGATAAACTATAAATATTTTAATATCATTTAGGCTAGCGCCGCTGTTGCTACTTTTTTTAACGAGTCTATTTCTAATACGTCGGCATTTTAATGGCTAATTATAACTTAGCTATTTTTACAAATTACTACCAATTTTTAGATGGAAATGCCCGATTCGTTTTTATTTTTGTCATTAAAATATTTCAGGTTGACGCGTCGGAATTTCTATTTTCTTTCCTGTATAATGCGAGGAAAAAATCGATATTTTTAGAGACGGTTTTAATCGTTGATACACACGGATACCCGTGTTGTCACTTTTGGTTGATGATTTAGTTGGAAACATTTGGAAATATATATCACCGCTTGCTAAACCCGTAACAGTATTAAAATAGACGGGAAAGTTTCAAATAGCGGACGAATATAGAGTAACTCATATTGCATAATACTGAAACATTAATAAAACAAAATATTAGCCCCATATTTACTTCTAGTAATTATGTGAAAATGTTAACGTTGTTTTCCCTTCTATACAGTGCATAGTAAAAACCAAAAACGAATATGAAATATCAATTATTGGGAATAATAAAACCCAGTTAATTAAGGAAAATTACTGATGTAGACTCTTTGTTTGGCCATTCGTCCATGTCAGTTTAGTTTATGAAATTCGGGTGAATATTATTTGATAAATAACTAGCAATAAATATACAGTAAACCTTAGTATAATTAATAAACAATTTAGTATGATTTCAAGGAACTGATGTATGTGTATGAGAACTGTTTAGACTCAGCATTTAGGGATTTATCACCATCACTAGTTGCAGTTTATGGTATACACTGCATAATTTTAACGACTTTGAGCCTGATTTCTACACAGAATATCAACCGGTCCCCCAGGAACTGCCATTAATCTTACAAATATTGATGCAGAGAAAACGGCAAAGGGCCAAAATGAATTACTTTCACTATATTATAGTCACTTAATAGGAGGACTAACCTTAATAATTTGGCATATAAAAGAAAATTGGTCAACACTGTCCCAAATCCATGTCGCAAGAAAAACTTCCCAAGAAAAATAGTTTACATAAAGGCAGTAAGGTAAATAATAGGTAGTAAATCTTAATAATAGTAGTAGCTAATATAATTGACATTTTCAAAACTCTTGGTTGTCTGATGAAACTTAAGTCCACTTCTTATACAAATGTCTTGACTTGACTTGATGAAATACTCTAAACTACATGTGGTTAAATATATAAAAATACTAGCTTCTTCCATATTATTTGCTAATTTCTTCAATTAATTTTCAAGGAACAATTTGAGTAATGTGGTTCGCGTTATCACTGCTTATCAAGGAGCCAATCACGTTAAAAATAAATCTCTAGAAATAGTTTGGCAATATAAACTAAACTATTAGGTTTAAGATTGTAATAACCTTTGATGTACTACCAGTACCAATGTTACTTTCAGCATAGAATTTCAGCATTAATGATGAAGAAAGAATGTAACCTTCATATGCTTACAGATGGTGATCTCTTTAAAACAATGTAGTAGTAATCCTCGCACCTTCCAGTTATCATTGTTCTGTTAACGTTATTAAACCTTTATTTAGTACTGAATTTAGTGACTGGTAACCAACCTGGAGATCAATCATATTGATCCATAAATCAGGATTTTTTTTTAATTTGAAGCCTTATTTTGAAAAATAGGTACAATGTATTTTATACAATGTAATTTGCCATCGATATATTTATTCGTATTCGGACCGTTTCACCGAACATATCAATTGTAGTAAATAGCGATCCCCATTGATGATTTCAGTGAGTTGCGGAAGCTAAGCTAATCCACCCAAATATATTTGGCTTGTAGCCATGGGTATTCGGTTTTGCTATTGATGATGATGCATTACCAGTGTCTTTAAGAAACCTTTCCGATTTTGCCTTTGAAGTAGCATTACACATATGACCGAACGCCTTTCAATTCAATTCAATTCATTGGAAATGGTTTCAAGTACTACTCCCAACAATTTTGCACATTCTTTACACGGATCTTCATTGAGTAATACCTTTAAATCCTTGTCTTAATTTTTTTTTGCCTGTCTAGAACACTTTTTGGATCCGGTGTTGAATTGGTGAAGCATGATTGCCGTAAGCCTCACAGAGCAGTCAATGACCTTGATTTTTCCTTCAAATTTGAGTAAAATTTAGGGATTACTCGGTACAATTTCAGACGTTTCAATGCACTGAAAATATTTTCTGTTTACGCTTCGACGAAATGACATATATCTAGTGAAGTCTAGTGAAGTTATATTGCACAGTAATACCATCTGCTACAAAATCATTTAAAATTACTATAAATTAATTTATATTTATAGCATAGGGTCTCTATTGATCTTGTCCGACTCACAAAGAACATCTGATAACATATCTTTAAGTGTGATTATTTTTAGTACTCTGCAGTTATATATATATATATATATATATATATATATATATATATATATATATATATATATATATATTTGGTTTTGGTATGACTAAAATAGTCACAGGTACGATCCATTTAAATCGTTAAAAATTAAACAAAACTTTGAACATAAACAATTAAAGTTTAATAAGTTAGACCATCATCCCCGTGAATTGTTAGGTAATTAGTAGACATTGCGTCGTCGCCGATCATTTACCTTCAGCCCGCAATTTATTTATTTATACACGGTATGCGTAACTCGCCCCGGAAAAAACATTATTTCCAGCTTAACTTTCGTGTTTCGGAGGCTACGGCCTCTCCGGGCCAATAAACTCGCCCAAATTTATGATACGGCAAATGCCCAAAGAACTATATGCCTCCTAAATTAAGTTTTAGAAGTTGTCCCATATTTTTAACCGGCGCAAAATTGCCGTTGGCGAGGGGGAGCGAGGGAGAGAGGGACGAAACGATGCTATGTTAGATTTTTTATTTTCCGCATTTTTTTATAAATTAAAAGATAGTAATGCAGCTTTACTGTAGCAAATTTATTTGTATTTAATTTATTTAAACAAATAATAAGTTGTGTTCAAAAATGCAAGCTCTAATATGAAAAATATTATACTAGTGTGATCAAAAAATAGCAAGACATTAAAACAAATGTGTTTTTGATGAATTTCTTCTATCAGGTCAATCAAGGTTTCGTTTGTTTTATATCTTAAATATCTTGCTACTATTGAACATAGTGGCACATTGTTATTTTTTCAAGTACCGTACCTCGGTAACCACAATTTTTCAATACACTGTCACTATTTCTCTGGAAGCATGTCAATTCCAGGTCAGAAAAGCAGTAACATTTTTGGAAACTAATTCAGCAAATTTTCTTATGTGTTAAAAACAAATGATTATAGGAATATACAACATCCCGGTTTTTATAGAAAATTGCACGGATTTCGCAATACAATGTCATATTGCAAAATTACGTTATGTCTCTGCTTGTATTACAATCGATTTATTTACAATATACACCTCCCACATATACTCATAGCAATCTGTATTATTTTTCCATATTGGCGTTCTTGATTTTCCAATTACTCGTTTTCACAACTTTTTCGATTGACACTTTTTGAACCACTAGGTGGTGCAGGTTTTTATTTTCGGTTCCATTTTTGTTTTTTATTTTTACTATTAATATCTATTTTTGAAAATGGTTGTCTTTATATTTGCAGCATATATTTATTATGTAGCTTACTTAATTTCTTTAAATTCTTCCTCTAGCTCTTCCGCTCTACGTTCCCAACTTCCACATTTTTCTCATCTCTACAATTTCTGAAGTTTTATATCTTCTGCTCCTTTTTTCACCCTATTTGTTTGTTTGTCGCTACTCTCTTACTGTTCAATTCTTGCCATTAACTGTTTTTTGAATATCTCACACCGCTCACCTTCCTATATTACTCCAGCCCATGGATCATCGTATCCCAAGCCCTCATAATCTCCATCTATTATTAATTTACAGATTTTTTATCTTTACACTTTTGCCCCTCTTTCTTTCTTTGCTTTATTTCTTATCTTCTCACTATTTCTTTCTGTTAATCAGACACATATAATATTTCTTATATAATATATAATATTTAATAGTTTTATATATAATATTTAATATATAATATTTCTTCCAATTTTTCAAGTTCAACAAGGTTATTTTTCTTTCTCATGATCACTTATTTTTTTGGGCTCCCAATATTCAGGTTTTCAGTTTGTTAAGATTTTCTGTTACCACAGCCAATCCTTGAACAAAATCAATTGCATCTCCGTTTCTTTCTATCGATATAATTAATTATATTTCTTATTTGCCTCATTTTCTCCTTAATTGGTTTATTCTCATTACTTATACTATTATTTTGGCTCCCTGATAATTTCCACTTCTTTCCTATATTTTCATTGTTCCTCCCTTCCTTTTAAGCCTAACATACAATTTATAAATTTTAAGGTGACAAAGAATCAAAACTTTACAGATCACCAAGATATAATACGCAAAAATACAGTCGGTGCACATTTTTGTTGTTTAAAATCACTGAGATCATTTTTATTAAATATGAAGCACCCAAAAAGGAAGATATGTATCTCATAAAGCGATAAATTTCATTTCTAGACAGTAACAGAACCTCGGCTTGTACCTTTGTTTTACGGAAACGCCAAAACACCGTCCATAATACCCTTTTTATAAACATTATTTTCTTCTGTTACTTTTTTAATGGGTTATTAAAATAAAGTTGCATGTCACCAAGTAGTTACGACAAATGAAACGCAACTATGCCGTTGCGAGCCGCGTAAACAAAACGCGACTCTCCTGCGACATCTGGTGCGAATTTCCTGCTCTATTTATACGTTATTTTAGCAGAATTTCGTGGTTTAACGTTTAACATTTCCGTCTGTTTATTTCAGGTACCGCTTACATTGATTGATACCTGGGTGAATGTCAGCAGACTCTAGCGGTAAGTTTTTTTTTATTCAATATTTTATTCATCTATTTCTAACGGAACGGTATACTTTATATGAAGCTAGTTTAAAATTGAAAAACTTAGTATAAATACCTTATAACATTTTATTTATCTATTCAGAATTATGGTCATATCGAACAGTAACATTGACTAAGTTCCAGCTAGCATTGTTGATTGATATGAGTTGTGAATGTGTTTCCAAAGAATATTCACTTTTTATAAATTACTGAGAAGTCCAAGATTACTGAAGAAGAATGCATTAACAGCCGTTGAACATACTTCCAAATATCCTGTAACAATCAAAATTTTAGTTCTGTGAACACCTACGGTTGTACTTCAAAACTCCATACGAACCGATACGCCAGCTCACTTAGAAGAACTCATTCAGTTATCATCTCGAATCGAAATCAATAGAAATGAAACAAATATGAAAAACAAAACAGACTTATAGATGTAAAATTGACTTTATAGTCTCTGTAGAATAACATTCAACTTTAACATATGCACGCACGTCATCAACACCGACGGACTTATTGCCAAATTCAGTTTATAAAAACGTAAAATTCCTTTTCAATTCCGAGTATTTTTGTTTCTTATTTTACTAATTAGCATTACTCTAATTAACATAATGAGGTCTGATGGGTCAGAACATATTGACATATGCTAATGTAAATATATACAAGTCTATGTATAATAAACAACTGCAAACTATTGTGGCTGTTTAGGTCCTTCAATAAATATGCATTACAATGTTAAAATAAATTCTATTTTATAACTTTATATTTGTTTCATTATTTTGTTGTTATTGATATTTTGTTGTCAGAGTTAAAATAAATAAAAAATTTCAGAGAAAATTTAAATTGACTACGTGCATTGGCTGTTTTATTGAAAAGACTATACTTATTCCGAAGATATTTATGAATCCTCAAGAATTTTTTGAGTTGCGAGAAAAGCCAGATCTGGAAACAATTCATAACAATAAATATATTAACTGGTTTTAGAAATAGTTTTTAAATTGTGTGAAAAAGCTTTAAGGGAAAATAGGTCTCACGAATTTTTGCAAATAATTGATCGAAAATATTACGATAATAAATAATCTGAAATTCTTGTTTTAAAAGCTGATGCAAATATTTTTGACTTATATTCAATCTCCAGGCGAGAAACCCGAGTTCGAATCATTTTTGAGTGTTTTGTTTTGATCCAAAATCATGGCGGTAGACCTAAGAATCCCTCAAAGTTACGAATCTATAACCAAGGTTCCTCTATTAATTTTTGAATTTACACTGGTTTTGCTTCATTGCTAAATAATATGCTCCTATGATTTTTATTATAAAAAATGACAAAACGCTCTTGACTGATTTTTAATTAAGATATTGATTCTAAGAAAGAAAGCAGAGTTTAAACAGTTTTTGAGTGTTTTGTTTTGATTCAATATCATGGGGATAGACCCAAGTCTCCCTCACAATTACAAAACCATACCCAAGACTTCATTATTAACAAATAAAATGCCAACGTAATTGTGAAATGTTAGTTATGTTCCTATGAAAATTCTTGATCAATAAGCGGTTACTCGAGAAATGATTGAAAATGCTAGGATTTATTTGGTTATTTTTTATTGGTTAGTTATAGGGGCTAGAATCTTGGAACTTATCGAGAAATAGTCACATAA
The DNA here is from genome assembly GCF_030347505.1 of Rhynchophorus ferrugineus. NCBI lineage: Eukaryota > Metazoa > Arthropoda > Insecta > Coleoptera > Curculionidae > Rhynchophorus > Rhynchophorus ferrugineus. The sequence continues at coordinate 34,182,044 of NW_027472585.1, read as the reverse complement.
TAAGTAAAAGTAAGAATGCCCTAAATAGACTTTTTATTTTCGGAAATACATAAACCGGATGACCAAAATTAGTTGCGGACGAGGATGGAGACGGAGAAGAAAAACGAAAGAGGTCGTTTTCGAAAAGCTAAAAACGAAAAACTTTCTCCATTTTCCAAATTGACTTTGAAATATGGCGCCACCTGCAAAATACCAATCATTGTAAAAATTGGCAGCGAAAACGTCGACGAGCGAAAAGCGAACGGACCAAGTGGAATTCTCAAATTTTATAAGAGCAGACTCAGCCGCCGCACCCCTGATCCCCCCGCCCTCGACTCCCCACCCTGAGCCCCACGCGTTTTTATCTTCGCGCCCATTAAAAAAATGTCGACGGTAAGACCCGGAGCCCCGAGATAGATTGCAAAAATTGTCTTTTTCGTTCCCCGTCTCTGCCCGGGAACAAATTAAATGTTTAATAAGGAGAAATTGACATTCCTTTGCAGTGGGCTCCAATTCATTTCGTTCTGAAAATTTAATGGAACAAGGATGTAGTGGCTGGAAGTCGGAAACGGTTCGCCTTAAGACGTTCCTTGTAAAATAAAAGAGGAATTAATCGGTATTTTAATTTATTCCCGACAATTTTCCAGAGGAATTATGCTGCACGATGGACGTTGGCGTTACGCAGAAAGAAACGGAATAACGTTTCTCTTTCGTCTCGTTCTCGCTTGATTCATCGGGAATAGTTAGCATTCATTATCTTCGTATTGTTTGCTATTTGGTTTTAAGTAATTTCTTACATAATTTAACAATTTACTAAAATATATACATGATCTATCAGTAAAATCATCTTTAGCTTACTCTGTTTCATTGTAAATTCATCACTAACATTTTTATACTTTTTATTTTTAAACGACTTGAGAAAAGGAGGAGGTTCTATGCTCGGCTGTATATTTCTTTTTATAAATATATTATTATAAAGTATGGCATACCATGTACACATTATTAAAATGGTTAAAATATTCTTAGTGCCCGGTAATTAGCAATGTTGTTCAGGATTAATGTATGGAGATAATACATTTTGGATCAGGACAAGTCATTTCAGAATATGCCACAGGTTTTCAATTATATAATGAAACATTTGAAGATTAAAACAATTCAAATGGTTTATGTTTCTCCATAATATACGAAATTTTCTATCAAACTTCGTCTGACATAGTTTCATCCAAGAAAGATGAAGTCCAAGCCGTTATTCAAATATATGTAATTAATTCCGAATAAATTTAATGAAGTACACATTCTGAATACATTTAATGGCTTCGACTCATTAACAACATTCGTGTAAAAGACGACTGTGTCAAATACTACTTCGACATTTTCAGGATTATATATTAGTTTGTTGAATGTTTATATGCTTTATGAAATATTTTCTAGAATTAGTTATCTAGTGTGAAATATCAGGTTTTATATTTTCAAACTAATAAGTGCTATATAACGTTTTTGAGATTGTCTTCTTTTTAAAGAATGTTCCAAATTCAATAAAGAAAACACAATGATGATGTGTCGAACAAAAACACCTCTTACACAAGCTTTGCCCAGTAGAGCACTGATTTGGAATTCATTTTGCAAACTATTTAAGTGTATATATTTAATTAAACGAAAATTAAATATATTGCTTATTATCTATATTTTTTAAATTAATTAGATTTTATATTATATATGCTTAGTACATTCTTAATTCATATGATTTGTTACTATTGCACTTGTATCAATATAAAATCAGGACGAGTGTAGAATTAATTAATCAGTATATATTTCCCAAAAATTAGAGTACTTAACCTAGAGTTCATATGGTTTGGTTCGATTCAATCTTCTAATTTCCTGCGTGTTTACCAGTAGCTGTATTGCTTGCATCAGTAACCTTATTATAACCTGTCACGATGAACCGTCAGTTGGTTCTTCGATGTCCAAACAAAGCATCATGGTCAGGTTTCAAAATGTCATCAATAATATTGAACACCTTTACTTCCGTTACAATATTACTCACTGCCTAATGATATGTTTAGAAAGCGTGTACTAGATGTCTTTGAATCAATACATGATCTTCCAAAACCATGTTATATAAATATGCAACAATTTTTATAACTCATACAATTTTGGGCGTTCTTTGCGTTGACTTTATGCCTCTAATAAATCATAATTTTGAAACAGCTGATGTATCTATTCACTACACATTGTCGTTTAAATTTTTTTGGTTTTTTTTTTTCATTTTTAGATGCACTAACACGTCACCAGCTTCCAAATAAAGAGAGAATTGTCATATCGAAATGAAATTTTGTTTATGTTCATATGAAAGAAATGTAGTGATGGCGTTGAAATTTTATTTGTCCTGTCGACGAATAGATGGAGCTCAACAATCTTATTGAACAATCTAATACACATATTGTAGATACAAATATTACCTGATTCATTTTTACGCATAGCAAGATACTGGCAATCAATCATCATTTAGTCACCCTTTACCCTACTTCACCACTCTTAGACCAAGTCCGTTTTAACGTTTTCACAAATGATCCACTTTTCATGGCTAATAACCATGCTTTAGAAATGAGTTTGTTACGATTCAGCAGTAATTCACATTGGGTTTTTGGTTAACTTGAGTGGTTGTTACAGCATCAGAACGTTAAACATTACTCATATTTTCAGGGACCTGGCTTACGTTTTCGCCTTTATCAACGAAAAAAATATAAAAATACAGCGTATTTTCCCTTTGCATCCACACCTTTAACTTGACTTCGGAAAAAAGCTGATTTCTCATCACTCATAAAGTCAGTCATTTACAAAACCATTAAATACGTTTTTTTAGTACAAAATGTCACCTTTCTAATATTATCTAGTTTTTATAGCACGAGATACAAATTATCAAAGATATCAATTGGAGAAATAATTAACTTCTGTTTTCCTAGACCTAAGACACCATGTATCATACACGTGATTCTCATGCTTTAACTTTACGTAAACGATGACATTTTATTAGGGGCCAACTCGTTTTCGGTTTTAAGTTTCACTAGCAATCGCATCCCCAAAGGACGACACGCTTTTCGGAAAAAAAATCAGCCAATATAACCTACAAATTAAAAAAAAAGAGAGAGGAAGAATCGCAAACAACCTTTCCGCGCCATCGTTCTCCGCTCCGATAAGGCCCGTATCTGGTATCGGGTTTAACTTGTTCCGCACACAACAATACCAGCACTAAAACCACCTCAAAGCTTTGTTGGTTGGATCTGGAGCACCGCGCGAACCGAAAGATTTCGATCCAGAAAAGAATTCAATATATCAATTACAGCGCGAAAGAAAAAACAGTTTAATTTCGAGCCACGGCAAAGATATTTTGCTAGGTTTTTTCCCCGAGAGCGAGTTTCCTTTTCAATTAAACTCAAAAGCCTCGATAGAGCAGTAGATTGGATTGGCTCGATCTGGGCGGAAAAAAAATTGCGCCAAAGTGGGGATCGTTCATTTGCGATTTATGCTTCATGCTTATTATATAAAATATTGGGTTTAGTGAAAAGGCGTTTTTGCAGACTCTTTAGTGGTTTTGAACGATTTATAGATTTAATTTAATCTATAATGAACAATTACTTGATATCCATGATAGCAGTTTTGATCTTAATAATATCACAACTTGTAAGAAGATAATTCATGCTCACTAACCATTCTAGGCCTAAATTGGTCCTGATTTTAATGTATTTTCATAAATTCATACTATTTTCATAAATTCTAATACTATTAAGTTGGAATGTATCACCAAAGATCGTTTTAAAATATTTTGCATTAAATTTCATTTATCATTTTTCCATGATAATTTAATGGTACAATTAAAATTATATTTGAACGTCAAGAAAAATTATAAGCTTTATTTTTGGAAACTTTTTGGAAGTATAATAAGGACTAATAAGTTAAAACACACATAAATTAATTAACATCATACAAAGTACTTGTTTAATATTAGCTTTGTTTGAGTTAAAATATAGGAAAACGTACTGGTTAATTGGAAAACAATTATAATTACCAGTACATAATAAATTGCTATTATACAAACGTTGAAACCTATATATACTGAATTCAAGTATGGGGATGTTCCACGAAAAGCAATATTAACACAAGTTTTCGAGAGTAATATCCTGAGAAGCATTGTAGGCGCACCCAGATACTACAGGACTGAAGACACAGAGACCGCCTCTATACCAACTCCTACTCAGGCAGTCAGGAGAATAGCAGAGCATGAGGAGCTATGAGGACAGACTCCGTTTTCATGTCAATATCGATATAATAAAACTCTTGCATAACCCCAGAATAGGACACAGATACAAAAGAATCAAACCATTTGATATGTGTAGGGTAATGTAGTGAGGTGTATTTAATAAAAAAAGAGTAGTGTTAATACATAAATATTATTACATAAGAGACTAAAGATAGAACCAATGGATCCTCCTAAATATACCTAGATTTAATTTAATGTACAAACAAAAATAAGTTAGTTGGCAACGATTAGTATCAATATAATATATAAAATTAAAATAAATTGGATTCAAATAATGGATAGAACAAGAAAAAAGTCATTGATATACAGATATAACAACTTTTCAGCTCTTATATCAGTAAATGAAAAGCGTCCAAGTTTCCTAGATCCTAGACGAATGTTGCATCATAAAAATAGTAGATAGAATTGTATAGTGGAAATAAAAATGTAAACAATAACTACACGATTTCACATCAGTGAACACTTCAAAGATGTTTTTTCCAGTACTGTCCTTATTCCAAGTCAAATTACGTTTTATACATATTTATGGCCGTTTGTATTTGAATTTGTCTCGTATCTCTAAGGTTTTTAAAACTTTTCAAACATTTTACTGCACTATTACCATGCAATTCTATCCTCTATTTTTACAGCAAATAATATTAATACATTCAACCAGAAACGTAGCTTTTTCAGTTTCTATTTTTACACTATTTCAAAGAAATACGCGAGTCCTTAGGTCCCGATATTCTTGTACAAAAAAAGCGAGAAAACTGCACTGTTGTATGAATTCTTATCGTTTTGTCACAGCCAAATGCCTTTACATAAGCAAACAGATACACATTCGGAAGAGTGTATCATTTTTTAAAGTTGCACGCCGATATTTATTCTCGCGAAAGGCCTTTTCCTCGAATATGGGCCACTAAACGATTCCATTCAACAAGTCCACATAAATATTTACCCGCTCATAAATTATTAATGTTCCTGTGTGATGTAAAGTTCTTGAGTTTCTACATTGCATTTCCTAACACGATTCCGCCATAACATCAAACTGCATAACAAACCAATCTGGTGGTATAAATTTCAAACTTACCCAACATGAATCTTTAAATATGAAGTCGTTTAATTATTAATTAAACTGACTGCCGGTGAAATATGTATTAAATGTTCTATAAAAGCTGATGGTTTTCTTACATATAACTGAAAATGGTATTTAGAAAAATCTAACATACGGATATTCTGTATGATGCCAAGTGATTCATATACCAGGGATAGCTTGAAACGAATGCTTTGAGTAACAGGTCAATTGAAAAGTCCCCGACCTACCATAGTAAAACACATTTTTTGACAAAATTAGGCCTTCGACGAAAATTTCTTCTCAGCGAGCATTCTTTTGAAATCTGAGAACAGGAAATAGTCGATGGCGGCCAGATCTGGAGAATACGGTGGATGACGAAGCAATTCGAAGCACAATTCATGGATTTTTGCCATCGTTTTCATTGACTTGTGACACGCTGCACTGTTTTGGTGAAGCAGCACTTTCTTTTTCTCAAAATGCGGCCGTTTTTCGGCGACTTCGTCTTTCAAATGGTCCAATAACGCTATGTAATAGCCGCTGTTGATGGTCCTTCCTTTTTCAAGGCAGTCAATGAAAATTATTTCATGCGTATCCCTAAATACAGAGCCTTGCCAGCCGACTGTTGCGTTTTTCCAATCTTTGCAGCGGGTTCATCGTGTGCAGTCCACTCGGATGACTGTCGATTGGACTTCGAAGTGAAATGATGGAGCCATGTTTCATCCATTGTTACATATCGACGCAAAAACTCGGGTTTATTACGCTTGATCATCTTCAGATATTGCTCCGAATCATCAACTCGTCGTTGTTATTTGCCAAAAGTGAGCTCACGCGGCACCCACCTTGCAAAGCTTTCTCATACCCAAATATTTGTGAATGATGTACACGTTCAGTTGATACCTTTAGAGTATATATATATATACATTGAAGTCTTTGTTGAAACGTATATTATTAGTATTAAAATTCTTATTATTTGTATTGTTAGAATTAAAATTATAATTCAGTTTTTACAATGAATATAATAAAGTCCTTTTTATAGATAAACCGCTCATGGCTCTAAGTTAAAGCAAATACCATAATTTAACTTTATTATTCAAATAAAACGGGCATTAAAAGTTGCAGTTTCAATTAAACTACTAAACAGTTTAAAACATTTGAATTCGATTCTGTTAATCTTGTTCAAATTTGCTGAGCTCTGCTCTGTGTAGAAGTATGAAATTTATTTCCTAGTTTATCGGAACTGGATTTTATAAATTTAGCTGGGTTTAATTACATTCTTTCTGCCTTATTTTAATAATTCGCCAAAATTAAGCGATTAAAATAAGAGAGAAATTTTGTTTTATTAAATTTTGAAAGGCGTTTTAATATATATACAAGGGAAAATGTTCATGTTTTTTAATTACTAGCTGTATGGATACAGTGATAATGGTACTTTTAACTTTTGGGCTGTTTGCTCATTATTAGTATCACATTATCTTGTTTTTAGTTTGACTGAGATTTCCTTATAGTAGTTTTCCTTGAGTGTTTTAGTTGACGATCCAGTAACTGTGATATGATCAGTGTCCACGAATGACAAAATGCATTGAAAAATTTGAAATCGATCGGGTAATCGGTAATGGGTGTCGGTATCTGAAGGTCTCGGTGTCAATAATCATCCCTGTGATATCTCGTTGCATCTACAATACTTGTCAGGATTTTGTTCGAGAATAATATATTTGATTTAAGTTTGAAATCCGAAACAAAATTTAGTGAATTCATTGAGTACTTCAATTACCTCTAGTACCTCTATGACATATTGTTTAACACTAAATGATATCATTTTAAATATTTTTTATGATACTAGTGGTGAATAATGTAAATAAAAGTGTAATGGAAAGTAAATGACCAAATTTAGTACGAAATTATGGTATATTTAAGGTTCTATTTCTTGTATGAAATATTATCAAACCAAAGTATCTGAAGTTTTATTACTTATTTAGTTATTTAAATGAAAAAGTAGTTCCCTGAAGTACAAGCAGCGCCGTATGTGTTGAAAAGTCGATTCCGAGTGTCGGTCAACTGATGGTGATGATTTAGTCTAAGGTTCCTAAAATTCCGAGAATTCTTTCAGTGAAAAATGGTATGTTGTATCTTTTAGCATAATAATTTCTTTTAAGACGTGCCCTAATGATTGACTGAAGAGTTGTATTTCTATGAAATGTCTAATGTTTACTCAAATAATACATTATATATGTAATATCTGAATAACACACGTTCAAATAGTAAGCACAGGACTAGGCTTTCAATACTTATCAATGCTTCTAGCATATTAGTACATAAACATGTATTTACTAAAAGAATAGATATAGTCTCTGAATATTTTTTTTTCAATTCTTGTTATGTTAATATTAAATAAAATGATACATTTTATATTACAAAGATTTAGCATGAAGAGAATAGATTCCAAATCTCTGTCAAACATTCCTAATTATATTTTTGAGTAACCTCGTCACGTTGTATTTTTTTTTGTCCGTTCCTTTTGTCAGATGAAAATACTGCTCCCACAGACAAGACAAGACTGAGTCATTTTTCTTGAACTTCTCCCGTTCTCCTCCCCCCACACTCTCTTGCCCCGGCGGAGAAAAGAAATTAAATGTTTAAACCCAAAAATTAATAATACAGGCAAATCTAAGAACGGAGAAGGGAGACGACGGCCCGTATTTCTTTTATTAACTGCCTCGAGAGGCACGTCTGGAATAATAAGCCAGCCTCACTGACGAAATTAGGTTCTTTAATATTTTAAAAAGGACATTAGAGAGAGAGTTTTGCGGTCCTTTGTGGTTCCACGTCGGGCATCGGTAATACGTGGGGCATCGAGTGAGAACCGTTGCCAAGTTCCATATTAGGTTTAATTGAATGTTGGCATTGACATAGGGAGTAATTTCAGCCAGTCAAGTTATATCATGAAATACTTTAAAGATTTATTTTGCGTTGCTAATAACACATCTCAAAATAGACTCCATTTTTTTTACTTCAACTTTAGTCATCAGTATACCGCCCTTTCGAGAGTCCAATATGGATGGACAATGACATTTTAGTTCAAATTTTGATCTATTTTGTCAATTTTTTCATCGATACTCACCTAAAATCTTGGACATACACGAAATGGCCCACAATATTATCTGTTATTTCTGTAGACCATTTTTTTCAGCAGTAACAGACGAAGTCAGACTTTAGTTCATTAATTACATCTTACATCAGATGTGCTTAGTACAATCTTTTCTTGAGTGTTTTAGTTGACGATCCAGTAACTGTGATATGATCAGTGTCCACGAATGACAAAATGCATTGAAAAATTTGAAATTGATCGGGTAATCATCATAAAACATACGAGAATGGAGTCGGTCCTCATGATCATGTCCTTGATTCTCTTGATTTCCCGGATGAGTGTCGGTGTCTGAAGGTCTCGGTGTAAATAATCATCGCTGTGATATTTTGTTGCATCTACAATACTTGTCAGGATTTTGTTCGAGAATAATATATTTGTTTTAAGTTTGAAATCCGAAACAAAATTTAGTGAATTCATTGAGTACTTCAATTACCTCTAGTACCTCTATAACATATTCTTTACACTAAATGATATCATTTTAAATAGTTTTTATATTACTAGTGGTGAATAATTGAATAATATGTTGCTTCCACGTTACAGTGATTTAGCAATCTTATTTCATATTTTGAGGCAAAATGTTGGACCACTTCATGTATACATTGGATTCGAGTTTATCGTGCAGCTATTCATTAATTACGTACCGATAAACATTGGTAATTAATCGCAGAACTTTGTTTTGGTTGCGTTGGACAACTAGTTGGATTGATGCTTTAGTGCAACCCCATAGGTCTAAATTGGCTTTATGGTTGACTGTTAAACCAATCTCTTTGATTTTAGGTCAAATTGAGAGTTTCTTTCGATTGACCAGTACAGTTGTTTCACTTTGAGTCTAATTTGCTCTGCTTTTGGTCTAACATACAGTTTCCATTTTAACTTACCATCGAGATATATTCCGAGGTATTTGGCTGATTCTATTTAGCTAATTCTACTTGAGTTGTCGGGCTTCCGTCAAGTGACATCATTAGGCTTTTGTCATTTAGCCGAAACGCAAAATTAACATCGACAGATTTGGATCCATTAAGCTGTGTTTTTCAGTCTCTGGTCCATTTGTTGACCATATTAACCGCTACTTGTACTTTTTCTACAGCCTTAGATAGAGATATATATTTTGCCATGATTACTGTGATATCAGCAAATGAAATGTATCAAGTACTGTTTCTTTTATTATTGGGATATCAACAGTATTAAACTGATATAGGTATAGTTCCAAGACACTACCTTGTGGAACTCCAGCCGAGGATGAAGTGTTCAGAATTCTCCTTCAAGACGAAATCTAATATTAATCTTATCGAAAATTTAATGACCAAAACACCTGAAGAAATATTTGCTAAAGAGGACAGCTGAATCTTTAACCATTTTTACAAGATCGCGTCAACTGGAGACTGAAAGAGTGCGTACAAAACTTTATTCAAGTTCTCCAACTGACGCTGGTATGCATCTACAGTAACCGTTTCATTCGCCGTAAATAGTCTGCTTCGGCGTCGATATGAACGGCTCTCCTGAACTATCCCACACTTTTCATCGTAGAGACAATACGCCACAGAATCCATTATTTGCTCTTCGAGAAATGTTCAAAATAATCTTTTCATTCAATTTTTATGATAGGTAATTTCTCTCCTTTTGGTTTTTTCCCATCGCATATAAGCATCTCCAAAAAATCGGTTCTTCAACTGTTAAGCCATCCGTAAATTATTTAAGTGTTTGAACTGGGATTTAGCCCAATAAGCCTTGCAATGCATTGTTTCCGAACTTGTTTTGCCTTCCAGTCTGTTCTATGTCATTCGTGCCAAAATTACTTTTGTTAAATCATTAAAACCAATTGATATGATGGAAGAGCATTAGCATACGCTACTAAAAGTATTTGATAGGGTTCAACAACAGATTTCTTCAAATCAAGTAGTTGCTTTTCTTATTGAAAATTTTGTTTTTTGGTGTTTGGTTAGAACTATTGTTGTTATCATACATTGATACTTATACATATTTTCGTTAATACATATATTTCTAATAACAATATATAACACCTAATGTTTCTGCAAATAAATTATTCATATTACAAGACAAATTTTACACCAGCTTCTCAATTTCATACGAGCTCTCAGCTCTATAAAGAAGACCCTTAAAACCTTATATATTGATGTTAAAACTCATGTTAAATTATTAATACGTATACGCCCTCTGGAAGTCTAGTTCGTTGCTAGCAACTTTAATATAGCTTCGTTACAATAATAAAATACGTAAAGCCAGCAGTACATTTTAATGTCATTAATTTCACAGTTCACTGATAAATAATTAATAATTATATAACGATAATAAAATTAATACGCCAACAGAGTGTTTAATCATCATACGTATAAACCTAAACTTTAAAGAAAAGAAAATATTTTGGGCCATGCTAAGCAATATGATTTCCATATTTTACTTGTATTAAAAATTATATAACCTATGATTCTGAGATAAATATCAAATTTTATGTTCGTACAAGCTTAGTTGTAATAAGCGTTCTGCTCGATAGAATATCATAGATGTCTATTGTAATCAAAATGAGAACAAATGTTCAATATAGTGAGGCACATATAAACATAAAACTATAAAATAGAATACAATATTCTGATACGCCAAGGAAAATGTAAATAAAGCGCTTATTTGTCAATACCCATCTAATAAAAACGAAAAAATTGGAGTTATAAGCTAAAATATAAATACAGAAAGATGTTGTTCAATACTGTACGATTTTGCTTGTACTTTTAAATTAATTAAAAAACAATGTGATCAATTTACTCATAGCCATATATCATACAAATACAACTAGCATTTACTAGTAACTTGTAAATCATATAACTAATGAATAAAAGCTTCTAGCTAAACTGCTCAATTGGGACAAAACAATAAATGAAAACACTATAGATATACTAAATGACCTGCTGATCTTCGTATCACCTACATCTATCTTGCAACAATAACAATAGCGACCTCGTCGGTTGCCGGTGAATTAGACCTCCTGGCGTGCTCTCAGGCAGGGGATTTTGCTAGGCGTAGTGACGATATTATCGGTCTCAAATTTTTAACATTTTTGCTAAATCGTTGATCTGATGGAGAAGCATTGGTAGTTATTGGACAATATTTAGTTTTAGTGTTGGATTATGAGAACAACGCCTATCATTTTCCATATCCGGATTGTTCATAAAATAAATTTGTAAGTTGATAATCAATTTGCATCTGGAATTTTTTAAAGAATTTGTACATAATCTGATACAACTGTTATCAAAAAATCTATACAATATCATTTGGAAACAACAATTATATTTTTAAATGTTGGCCAAGAAGTGAATGGATCATCTGCTGGTCGGACTAATCGTGGCAATTTTACTTTTCGATCGGCACCAGCTGCAGATTCAACATTGTATTTTAATGTTTTACAATAATGATAAACAATTGTTTTATACCCCAAGTGTAACTGATCTGTTGTCACCATAATCTATTTCTGGATCATAAAAGCGTTGCCTCTGCGAAATCGTTTAACTTCATTTAGTCATGCTTGCTGTTGTTATGTTTGATGTGCAAGAACTTGATGTAATCTAAGTCTATTATATACTTGATTTCCAGTCAGTCTCAAACTTTATCAATTTCTGTTTCTTACTGGTCATTCTCAAGTCAGGTCGTCTTCTTGGTCTTCAGGACCCATCGGCCCTATATTGGACCTATCACGACTCTAGTCTCTGGTGTAATAATAATTATGTATTAATACTACTGTTTTTCTATTAAATGCACCTTAGTACACTACACTACACTTATCAAATGGTTAAAATTATTTTTAATTTGTGTCCTGCTTTGGTGTTATCTATTATCCAAGAGTTGCATTACTTCGATACTGATATGAGAACGAAGTCTACGATGTGCAGTGTTGTCTCTGCAATTTTCTTGATTTCCCGGATGACTGTTGGTATCTGAAGGTATCGATGTCAATCAGTCCTGTAGTATCTCGGTGCATCTACAATACTTCTCAGGAGTTCTAGAAGGCTTATTTATTAGACGTATTTTATTTATAGTAGTTTTCGCAGAACATCCCCATACTTGGATTCCGTATGACCATCTAGATATTAATACTTGCTTATATAATAGCAGTTTATTATATACTGATAATTGTGATTTTCTTCCTATTAACCAATTTCCATTTTCATCCAACCATTTTCCTATATTTTATATATATTTTAACTTATATTTTAACTCCAGTTCTTTTTTTCTTTTTTTTTGCATGTTCCTTCCAGCGAATTTTTGCAGCAAGAGACACTTAGCTTTATTGCTGCATGGAATGATATTATGTTTTATGGTTATTAGTGGTTGTGCCGTCTGATTATAAGGGAACTGCGCATGCACATATTTGCTTTTGTTAATGTTTGTTCTCCAAGTATTTGTCCCTTGCCTGTTGTAATTTTCGTATGCCTTCTTCGCTATTATCTCCAACAGCAAAAATCGTAGTATCAGCAAGTGTAGCCATCCGGATATTTTTTATTTGTGGTTGGGTAGAGTAGGTAAAGGATTGTCCCCAATACATTTCCTTGTGGTACACCTGCTTTAGATCCTTTTAATGTGGAGTAAGCTTCCTCGTGTTGAACCCTAAATGTTGTGACTGTAATTTGTGCTACATCTAACATAAGAATGTAGCTGAACATACCTTAATACCTTCATAGGATCAATATATGACAACCAACAAAAATATCTATCCTTTGTGGCCATCCCGTGTACTTTGTGGCCGTGTACGTGATAATTATAGTGACATCTTGCATGAAAAAACAACGCTGTTTTTTGTACTATTTGTGAATGTGATTAAGTGAATACTACCTGAAAAATATGATTGTTTTTGCTTGGAGAACCATAAAGATATATTCATACTAATCTGGTTCTTATAATGATGATTTTAACTATTAAAGAACTGCTACCATAAATTGATGTAAATACAAAACATTTGTAAATAACTACAATATTTTTTCTGTATCGACTACTGGTACGAGTAATGAAGAAATGTAACAGATGATAATGAAAGAGCTCGTTAATATTCTTACCAATTATGTTTTTTTTTTTCGTACAAGGTTTCCTCCATATTCATTAGTGTTCCGGGAGAAATTCGCCAATTCGAAAACCATCCGTTTGGTGGAGAAAAGCGTAGAAAAAACGACTCAAATTTTCGTGCCATTTAGAAAAATACCAAACGAATTTGTACCAGTTCTTTTACGAATCCAAGATCCCAAGCAATTCTACATTCGCTCTCGCTCTAACAAAAATCGTTTTCGAGCATTAGCAAAAATGCACTAATTGCTGCATAATTGCTAGCGGCCGGGCGGGTGGCTTGCCGTCCGTTTTTTCTTCCCCTCCTATTCCCCCTTCTTCGTCTCCACGCCCTAACCAGCGCCGAATTATCATTTGTTTCTGGCCTCGGGATGGAGACGGACTCGCGAGACCCGAGTTTTCTGGACCTAATCGATCGAGTCACGGCCCGCTCCGACGGGAAGGCTAACCAAATTATTCCGGATAGTAAAAAGTTTGCGTGACATGTCCCGGACATTTTTCCCACTGTGCACCTGTACGGCGAGGTCATTTTCTCAGTCCCAAGTCGAGAAATTACATAATGACCACAATTATTATGTAGTTTTAGTTGAGTTTTTTTTCTTCTCTCTTACTCTCCGCTTTTTTATCTTAAAAGCTTTGAATGCGATGGACCCGAAACCAAAAATACCGGATGGAAGTCGGTTTTTTTATCTTGATAATTCCCATATTTAGTTGAAATATAATGGATACGTAATGTCATTTATCCTTAAGTTACTTTCGTGGTTTTAAAATAAATATTTTATTAATAACAAAACAGGTAAGAGGTAAATAGATATAAAAGGTTAATAAGTACTGAAGCACCCAAATATTTTAAATTGAACTCATGTTGATGCCATACTCAGGTTTCTACAATTTACGTTAAAATCCAAATACACTGTTCAGTATTCACTGAATCCAGATACACTGATCCATAGACGGATAGAAAAGATGTGGCTAAAATTGACATTAAAATGATATGGTGTGTATATAAAACGATATAAAATAGTACAAAATCTATAAAAAGAAAAATCAGACAAACGAATGGCTGTATAAATAAAGCTATATATTCCTGTTTATTGAAGTATTAACATATAACTAGTTGTTATAACTTGCCGACTAACATACATTTTTTCTCTACAGTGACTCATTGGTCTTTACTTAATCTTAACTTAAGTTAATAGAACTTATGTGTTTTTCCCCATTTTGTACACTTCTCTATACAAGTACACTACATCACACATTTTGGTTCTTATGAATCTGCATCTTAGCTGAGTGTTATTTTAAGAGTTGCAGCACTTCGGTGTTAACATAGGAGTGAAGTCACAACAGTTGCAACACTTCCTCATGTCTTGTGACTTTCTTAATTTGGTCTGAGACAGTTGGAATTCGAAGTTCTGGATGGAACCTATTGTTCCTATAGTATCTGGGTGCTCCACAATAGTTCTCAGGACCTTATTTTGAAATACTTGTATTATGTTGATATTACTTCTGGCGAACTATAACTATAAATTAATTCCATAGATCTGTATAGGTTTTAGTATTTGTGACTACACATAATATTAAATAAACAATAAGGTAGCAAAGTAAGGAAACAAACTCTATTTCTCCTAAATAAATAAAAAGGTTATTAACTTCTTAGCGACAAAACATTCTTTGAGTGGTCTAAGTACTTCACACATGAGCGGGATGTAACGAAATGAGGTTACGGGTCGATAGTGGTTACAGAATGGAAAATTGTCTATAGAGGATAATTTGTGTTTAACTTACTGATAGGAGGCTGAAAAGGTTTTGTTTAATAGTCTAGAACTTGTTTTATAATACCGAATAGGTCTCTGATTAAAAAGGTGTTTAATATAAATTTCTGCTGTTAAGTTATAGGTAATCTATATAATTGTAATAATGCTAATAAGTAAGCTGCTTTGTAAGTACAAAAAAATTAAATCAATCAGTTAATTATAAATCAGGTTATTCAGTGGATATTCAGCCCTGTCAGTATATAATAAGCTTTTACTTTACCAATAAGTTATCAAACCGGTGTGGTCTTATGGTTTTCACCTCTGAGGTTCTAGCAGCCGAAGCAATATAAATATTATATACAGAATTCAAAACAAGGTACTGCGAGGTATTGCTGGAGATCCATGGCACAATCTGCATAAGAACCGGAAGATAGGAGTTGTCGATATCATTATGAAGGACTATGCCTAAAGACATGAAGAGAAGACCCCATCAACACATCAGTTTTGAGTTTCTCCAGCTCCTAGATTATGATGACTTAGTCAGTGGAGATAAAATTATTTGATCTAGTTCAGTAAAGTTATTAGTAAAACTCAGTGCATATTAAAAACAGTGGCATAGATGTATATAAAAAATAAGTACTTTTTAATTCTAAGCCGCAGAAAATTAGGATATAAACAAACAGCGTATTAGTGTTCATTAGTGGATAATGCAATTTCCAATTTCACCAATTTCTGAAATTACATAATTTTCTTGAACCCCCTTTATTAGAAAAATAAATCCCAATCATAAACCTTCCCATTTTGATAACAATGCGGAGGAGCAGCAGCCGGATCGAAATAAGAAAAAATCAGTTTTAAAAATAGCCAGCTAATTTGAAGACTTAACAAACCGCCACGACACAATGCACAACAATATGTGTCTCCTCTCCACAAAGGAATTAAATTGGACAATATGAGGAACCGGGCCACAAAAGAATACCGAATTACAAGCAATCATCCGCAACAGCGGCAGCGCTATACGTGAAGAGAAATACGAATCGGGCATTGACGGAAAAAAATAACCGGCTTCATGTCCGAGATTTCTGAGAAAACGTTATTTTATCTGAGATAACGAGCTACTAAACATCGTATAGATTTCTTAACTCAATTAGACTCTCCAGTTTCGATTAAGTTTTTGTAAGCATACTATAAGGGTTTTAACACGTTACGTCTGGAAACAAAAAAGAACTACGTGACCTTGTCCTTTACTATATTACTGATTTTGCGTTCAAAAAGTAACAAAATACACAAATTGTTACAATAATGTAATTTAATGGGTTGTTAACATATACTAAAATAAATCATTTCATAATATAGATATCTGGAGATAACCTATATGATTCAGACATATTTTGTACATTGCCTTTAAACAATTTACCAAGGCTTTGAAGAACTATATCCATGATGTTTTTGTTTTTTAATTCAAAGATAGATATTGAAACAATTGAATGCTGTATCTGGCTTTATGTTAGCATTGTGGTCACAATATTACTAAAAGGGCTTTCCACTTCTTGTTTGCTTATTGTAATTATTAATTCGTTTTTTCAATTAATACCAACCTAGAATGTATATCTGTTGACTATCTCAAGTCCCCTTGAAGAAGTCTTGAACACCTACCACCTATCAGCAATCAGTAGATCAACATCTGCATTTATTTCTTCGGCTTCTTGCGATGAAGTATTTATCCTGAGGGAGTGAATATAAATCCGCTGAATACTTTTTAGACATAAAATATATAATATATTATGAAACCATCCATAAGTGCCTTCAAATGTATATAAATGCATTTTTTGGAGTATTTAAGATATGACAAGAAACAATAATTATTGACGATCATATTTGACAGGCTCAGTATATAACAAAAAACATACAGTAAATGACATACTGATTTTAATTCATCAGACTAATAATAATTGATAGTTTAATTACCATAAGAGAAATGGAAAGTTGCCATGTTGTTCTTAATCCAGAAGAATAAATATCGTTTCAAATATTACCATTTTTTATTTTTGGAATTTTTATTCAAGCCACGTACGAAAGTTTAGATATTGTACAATGATAAGTGGTATAAAAAATCATACCCGCTGCGTTGATGTTACGGAATTTCTTTTCTAAATAGACAAAATAATTTTAGCACACAGTTAATTCAGTGTATTTGAATTATTTTTGTATTTCTTTTGTCGTCAAGCAATTAACAAATAATAACTTAAAGACAATTTAATTTCTGACCAGGTGCCATCAAGAAAATCTTCGCTGAGCATTTTATTGCTCTTCAGGACCATAAGATATTTTTTACTGGCTCCATTGATTGAATGCATACTTTATTTGTTTTAGGTAATAATTATATAATTACTTGATACTGTATACTGATATAAATTGCCAATGTTACTATATAATCTCAGTACTTCTTGTCTAAGGGCGTAAAAATTACTAATTACTAGGTCTAAAATTTATACCTTCCGCGCCTTTACCAATTTATCCTTTTCAACTGTAAATATTTTATGATATCTGCTAATTATTAAATGTATCTACTTTTTTTTAATTGCAAATAGAACCCGTTATCGTGTTAGAGCTTCACATAAAGAATATAGACGGATATCATGGATTCAAAGAATGGCAAATTATAGACCGTAAACGTTACGAACGCTTGATCGAAACGATCGTGCGTAAAGTACATCTAATAAACAGCAAATTTATATTTTACGTTCTTTTAATAACGTCATTTATATTCAAATTTTTATAATTCCTCTCTTAACATTTTACTGTAACATAACATAACTTAACATAACTAAATTTAACAAGTTTAGTTATCGATTAAGAATATTAATATAACAAATAAGTCGTAGTACCACTATTAATATTATGTTTTAAATATATTAATCTGATTTAATAATTTCTAAGCATATGTAATATTTTTTCTCGTAGCTGAACTGTCACATCTCCGCAGTTGAAGTAAGTCATATTCGGTCAGTCTTGTGATTGTAATTAGGATTACTTGTACTGTAGCAAGATTTAAACTTTAACTTCAACGGTGTATTATATATATATATATATATATATATATATATATATATATATATATATATATATATATATATATATATATATATATATATATATAGATAGATAGATATTTGTACAAGAACAAGATTTATCATTAAGTGATGATGATTAATCGAAACTTGTGTATCGAACTAATTGAACTTGCAGCATGTTTCAACAAAATGAAACACCAATTCAATGTATTAACCATTATTATACTGATTTGCATCGATATCTTACATCGTATAATTTTCTGAGAGATGAAATAAATCAGTTCATGATATGTGTGTTTGTCTGTAAAGTTTTGAATGTTTTTTGATATTTTGTGGTGGAGCCCAGTGTCTGGTATTTAATTCTTTTACGATCAGGTTTGAATTTAATCTTCTTGAATTTAATCTTATTCAGTTATGAGCTCTTTTATCTTGTGACTTGTTTCTATGTGACTCATATCTCATCTCTTTCTATTTTGTCCATCCATTCGTACTCAACTAACGAAACATTAATTACTCCAAAAATCATGTCGTTTAATGTGTACTGTCTGGAATCTGGACGAAGACATGTTCAAGTAGGATGGTTCAATATATTGGCAAATATTCTTTATCTTATTAGGCGTCGAAATTAAGTTGGCGTAGCTGATGCAGCATTTCATTATTTCCCCCAACAATCTATTCTCCGCAAAACAGTTGTAATTGAACGTCTATCTCAATACATTTTATTTGGTTGGTGAGTAAATAACAATTATTTACACTTTCTTAATTGTGTCTAATTTTATATCGAACACAAAAGGTTTTACAAAGAGCTTCGTTTCTTTACTGATTGTGATTTCCTTTCATCCAATATATTTTCTTATATTTCAAGTAAAGTTTTTTTAATAATAATATATAACAAAGTGCTCTATTTAGTATGACAAAAATCAACCTATTTTGGAGAAATAGTATGGTGCTATCCATAGACGGCGTCCGAAAGAAGTCTCCACATCTTAACCAGCACGCTGATTTTGGTGTCTGAAGCCTTCGCAACAGTCATGTACCTCCATTAATGTAAGTCTCCTAATCTTTAGATATCTTTTTATGATCTTGATCCATATCTTTTTTGAAGGTATTCGCTTCGCAACATTTTTGCGCCTATGAGGTATTCTTCTCAGAATTTGTTCCTCAACTGTGCACTGATTATCGCACAATCAACGAATGACTTAATTTTTAATGCGATTTAAGAGAAAATCATGTAAAATTTGCCTTTCAATTAGCAATTAGCTGATCAATCGTGGTAAAAGTTTTGAGAATCTTAAAAATTATGATATTGATTTGTAAAACAAAGAATGATTCAGATCGTTGATACTACTGTATTGAAGACTGACTTTAAAACCATTATCTCAAAAAGCAGAATTATCCGACTTATTTGAAAGCTTGAAATACATTAAAGTCATTTAACAAGGAATGACATTACTGACCAACAATATTAAGAAATATTTTAACTTGTAACCTGCTGTAGCAATTTCAAAGAGTAAGATGTTTACACTATCATAACTTCTCGAGATATAGAAAGTCGTGGATTAAAGCGAATCAAGCAGCAACAAGAGGTTTGGTTTGACCTGTATAAAAATGCATGAGTTAATTCCAACATTTAACACATTAATTCGGCATTAGATTTACCTATGATCTGTTATTACTGTTGCTTGTATAATGAAGAATGTAACATTTATCGTCATTTAATGTTAGTAGTTGATAGTTTTACTGCATATTCGGTTTTCTATGGATAATAAAAGTTTAGAGTAGTATCTTTGAGCATTTTTGGCCAAACCTTGCTATCTGGCAAGCCGTAAAAGAACCATTCCGCCGAAACTTTATACTTATTAAGTCATTACCTGGTTAATGAAGTTTACGTCATGGAAATCGACCGTTTCCCATTCAGGCAAACGATGATGATGATCGCAGTCTCGGCAATCGTCATAATTAACATCCGAAAGGACGGTGCCAGACAGACAGCCAGCCAGCCAGCCAGGCAGGCTCACGACCCGAGATGCACTCCGTCGAATTATCCAACTTAGTCCATTATTAAACGTCGGGCTTGCGTCGGATTTATCGGCCAATATCGCCAGTTTTATTTGCCCGAGATACAGGTATCTAGATGTAAAATTTTATAACGCAAGGTGTAAAGCAAATTTATGTTCTGTTGGTATTCGGCATTGATTACCCTCGATTCCTCGAGCTCTCACAAAGTTATCATTGACCAAGATTAAAATGATTTTAATGAGATGTAGAGACGTCTTAGTATCCTCACCCTCTCCATACACTTTAAACATATGCTCATGTATATTCTGAACAATTTCACATAAACTCTTCATACTCTACAATTCGATTTTGTACAGTTATCCTATATTATTTATATCCTCAGCTTTAGTTGATTTCTCTCTCACCACCCTATCTTGGTGATTACCATATCTTGTAAACACGGCTTCTTTGCGCAAATCGAAACATTTTGTGCTTGTATATCCTTTTCGATCTGCATGTCTATAGTAGTAATTGTTTGCCACGCACCATGTGCAGTGATACGAAGAATTAATATATTGTGGTCATATTAAAAAAATAATAAAAAGTAAATTAGATCAAATGTAATTAAACATTGCATTCATATTTACTGAGTAACAATTTGAATTAGTTCACTCTTTAACATGATATCTTCAAAATATAATTTATGTTTTACGCCATTCATTAATTGCAGCCTTTGTGTGTTATTACATCAGTACAGTAATGTTCAATGTCCATAGGAAAAACATATGTTTTTCTATGGTTATAGCCTTGGGACTTGAAGGAAAACTAATAATACATCTGCATCGAATTACTAATTAATATTTTGACTAAGGTAACCAAGTCAAATGTTATTCTAATTTTCGCCTTTTTTCTATCAACTTTTGTTGTATTGGTCTCTTATTATTAGCTCCTTGCTAAGTATAGCACAATATTCGATTTTGAAATATCCTTGTCTCGTCTAGATACACAAATTGAAATAACAGATCTTCCTTGATGTTATTATGCTTTCAAAAGTTGCACTCTTTTAAAATCAATGTCTGGAACTTTTGTTAGGCTCTTCATGGGTTATTTTTACATCATTTAATGCCTATGTTTCCTAAGCGTGCATGAAGGGTGACTTATATCCCTCAAAGAGCTGTATATCCCTGAGTTTTCTATGGATACTTATCAGACTAACAATATCACCAGTTTTATTCGTCCTAGACACAGGTATTTAGATGTTAAATTTTATAACGTGAGGTGTAAAGAAAATTTACGTTTGTTGGTATTCGGCGTTGATGGCCGTTAATTCCTCGAACTCTCATAAAGTTATCATTGCCCGACATTAAAAGGATTTTAGTGAGATGCAGAGACGTCCTCAGCGCCACACGGGGATGGGTTTTAACGGTTCGGCCCGGGCGATCGTAAAAGAGTTATGGAATCTTCCGTCGCCGCCGTCCCATTATTAAAAGATAAAGGCTCGTGTGCATTGCGCCTTTTGTCTGTTCTGTGTTCGCGCGCATTTGCATTGGTAATTCGCGCGGGGCGTGGTAAATATTATCCCTATTAGACTTTACTGACTCGAATAAATATTAATTTCCTGTTACTCCGCCAAGGATAAGATCTTAATTCGCTTAACTGTAAACTTATTCACAGACGGAAAATCACCTGCAACTACTGCGCCATGATTTATTCATCATTTCTTTATGCTGGTAGTTCTCGGCCACGAAACACAACACAAACTAGGATTTTTTTATATTTTGCTACACGTAAATACCGCTTAATTATCAATACTTCCTTTAAAATCCTATGTGATCATATATGACTGTGGACTTATTGATCTATGATTTGTATTATTTTATTTTGTATTCATGTATCTTTTAAACATACTTGTTGAAGGACTAATTTTTCTGACTTCATGCACAAATAAATCCCACCTAACTCGGTTAAATAGCCGTAAGCCAAAATAGTAATTATACGTATCATAACCAGTATGTGAACATCGATCCTGTAACAGAACAATTCAAGATAACAAGAAGCTGAATTGGTCATTGTAAATAGTACGGTATTCCCCAGGAGACAAAAGGATTTTACATAATTATGGAATTCCCAACACTAAAAGAGAAAACACGTCCCTATTCCCTGGCTCCAGAGGGTATCATACCTCGGTCTCCAGTTCGACCGCAAGTTCCAATAGATAACCCAAATCCAGCACACTATCTGCAGAGGCAATGGCGTGTACAGTCTACTCATTCTCTGCAGAAAAAGTAAACTCCCAATCCCCCAGAAAGCGACTCTTTATAAAA
This sequence comes from Rhynchophorus ferrugineus, assembly GCF_030347505.1. Taxonomy (NCBI): domain Eukaryota; kingdom Metazoa; phylum Arthropoda; class Insecta; order Coleoptera; family Curculionidae; genus Rhynchophorus; species Rhynchophorus ferrugineus. Next base: position 34,159,334 of record NW_027472585.1, on the reverse strand, counting down.
TGCTAGTGCCCAGTTTGCCTCTACGGAGCACAGGTGTGGTGCAGGTATGTCTCTGAGAGACAACTTACACTACAAGTATTCCAATCCAAAAAAAAGTCCGCCCGTTACTCAATGCCCCATGGCTCATGAGGAACGTCAACTCTCGCCTCGAATCAAGCATCCCGTTCGTAAAGAGTTTCACAAACGTAATCAGTGTAAGGTTCTCCTTAGGCGCGTTAGAACACGATAACACCTTTATAAAATCTCTACATCCACAAACCCCGGTAGATATCCCACTACGACATTCCCAGTGGTAACCCAGGGTCTCCGTCGCCCGCAAAACACTTCTCTATCCCGAACACGAAGCGACATCAGCAAAAGACCATTTGGTTCTAGTTGGTCATTCTGGAACAAGAAAAAAACTCGACGGTCTCTTCTCCGGGCTCTCTCGAGTAGCTGTGTCGTCAACTGTAAATTGTCCATCACCCGAATAAACCATAAATAATCCCGTTAGTTTCTATCACTGTACCACGCGCCCATTCTCTATTCTGGTAAGTACATATTTGTTTACATAAATAAACACCTTCAAAATAATAATTTTTAATTGATGACCAACTTAGTAAGGGCAAAAAATTGGCTCTATATATATTGAATGGCTTTGCATTAAACCTTTTAATATAGTATGATTACATTTACCTTCAATGTAATTTTACCATCACCCCATTTGGATTTTTTGTGACTTTGAAACAAACTACAATTGTTTTCAATCAAATCGTTCTCAAACATGTTTTTAATAGTTGTTTTTTAATAGAAAAACCTGATCAACAAGTAAGTACTAATAATGGAACTGTATTGAATTTAAAAGGAATAGATGAAAAGAAAATTAACATTCTTAAGGGGTAGCGTGATGATTGTAGAGTTGACAGTAAACACAAATTCGGTTACATGTGCATTATTATTTAAAAATAAAGATAATTTATTGTTTTTTGATACAGCTGAATTTTGCTATAAGGTTTTCGAGGTTTTTATTTATTATTAGTATAACAAAAACTGTGTCTGCATTTATTAAACAATTAATTACTACTGGAGTTTTGTATACTGTAGTATTATGTTGCACATACTCACTTTGTGGTTTACACCAATCCAGATTAACGTATAATAGTTTCGAATTAGTATTGCTCTACAGTAATATTCATTTATTTTCTTTTGCTAAAATATTAATGCATATAGAGGCGAATAAAACTATTCGATATGTTCGGAGCGTACCGAACTGGAAGAGGAATATGAATAAATTGAAATCGTTTCAATTTTTAAAAAAAGACAAGGCGTATGCTGATGTTGGCAATCAAATAAGGCCGAATATATATCTTGAATATTAAGTATGGTAGGTCCTTCGCATTTTACCTGAGGCGTTGTCTATATTTTACGGTTTATCCAGTGGCATTGCCCTTTTATGGTCCCTTTGCATGGAAATGTCAGTGGAATATTTATAGACCGAGACAGCGGGCCTTTCGGTATTATTTATTCCCTTTTAAGATGTCGGGCATTCGTCATGTGAGAAGTTGACCATGAATGTTATAAAAACAAAACGACACGACTTTTTTTGGTTAACATGGTAATATTGTGTTGATAAGAAACTTAAAATTAATTTCGATGTAAATTATTGTTATTAATTATAATAAATATGGACATTTTTCTTCTTATTTTGGAATGATATAAATCATAATTATATCACAAAAATATCTTCAATAATACCCAAACTTTTCAGTAGAATTTAAGAACACATTATTAAAATTTCCTTTTTAAACTATTCTTAGACATTATTTTTGTTTAGTTCGTGAGTTATTACAAACTTGTATTGCTATTATCGAAATATGAATTGTCGGTTCGTACTAACAGTCCATAGTTAGTCAATAATTCTGCACAAAATTTCGACGAGTTTCAAAGTTCAATCACATTACGGCCTATAGCTAAAAATAAGTTTCCTTTAAATTAATCAACTTAAAGAAAGTTAAATTAGGAATAAAATAATAACTTAAATGAAAAAAATTTGTTCTAAAATTATTTAGTTTTCGCAGACGTGCTTCATATCCATGATGTTTTTAAACAGTGTTATTTAATATAAAATAATTGAATTTATGTGTTATATATAATAGATTTTATTATATCTCTTCCATTGGACAATAGTTATTTGTTGTTTATAACCATCTGCCTTCTTTCTGTAGGTAGCAATTAGAATCCTCAGTGAAAAATCTGATTATCCTTTAATGTAGCATAATCCTCGTCAATTAAATTTTGCGCAAAATCGAAATAAGACTAAATCAAAAGGAAGTGTGAATGTCTCATGTTAAGCTAATTCTCAGTTATAGACACTTGATACAATTTGACTCTTTTGACTTTTAACTTGACTCTTCATCCGATACTTTTTATGAGCAATCAATATCCAATGATTGGTGACTTAAATTTGAAGCCTGAAGAGAACAAGAACAAGAAACGTCTACAAGAACATTTTGTTGTCCAAATTGTGTTGTTACTATTAACTATACATATTGTTTTTTCTTAATTTGTAGTTAATTCATTTATTTATAAATTAATGAAATTAAGTTTATTATACCTATTAACTATAAATTATATATATTATACCTAAACTGCATTAGTAAGTAAGCAACAGAGAGCTTTTGGGATCTCATTTAAAGTAATGAAATTTGCTTATTGCTGACAAAATAACATTCATACGAAGTTTGATATGAAGCATTTGTTCAAATTCTTTACTCAAGAAATTGAACTTTGTTAACACAAATACATAAGAGATTTGTTTGAAACAACTGGGATGCCCGAGAAATCTATGAAAATGTGAGAATTTTATAGTAGAACCGATCAACACCATTTTCAATAATCGTCACCCTATTCCTGAACCTTAATATGTATTACTGTCACCTTTACACATCAAATAATGACTAACATAATTTATAAAATGTATATGACAGGCTTTTACGTTAAAAAGAGCCGTTTTCCCAAAATTGTCAGAAGCAAAAGTTAAAGTTTGAATTTTTGTTGTTCCTGTAATTAAAAAACTTTTTGCTAGTTGCCAAAATTCCTTTTTAAACAACTCGACAGTAAAGTTGGAATAGTTTTAAAGAGGTAGTAACGGGATTTTTAGAAATAATAAAGCTGAAAATTACCGAGACCTAGTTGGTAACATGTTAGAACACTAAAACTGTAGTAAAACTGAACGTGACAGAGAATGTTTCCATCAATATATCAGGGATTTTAAACGTTATCAAGGCTAGTACCAGAAAAATATAATGGATGCTATATTTGGGGTTTAGCAAAAGTATTTATAAACATTTTTTTAGTTACTGCTCTTAGTGGTTCAGCAATCTGCCCAGTGCAATAAATATTTTGTTCTATTAACATGATATATCATATAGATGACGTATATAAATTCACTTCGTTAACTGATTTCGTATGTGAAATATGTTATTCTAAAGTTTAAACTAAAATCTATATATTTCCATTATTCAGATCGGATGGTATTAGGTTTTAATCTACAGAGTAACATGGCAGACATTTAACTGATAATCAAGAACATTGAAGTACACTCTAAGTATTTCACACAAACAGTTGTATTCGTTAACACTCGTAATAATTACATTTTTAGTGGTTCTAAAGACGCCCAATTTGTTTCCGTTTGGCAAGTATATGCTTCTTCTATGTTAGACATCTCTCTAACTTCCAAATATAAAAAAATAATAAAGTTTGCTGTTAAACATTTCTCACTCTTTTATCATTTGATATGATAGGTTAAAAAAAAATCTCGTGTATACCAAATCAAACTTTTCCATGCCATTTTTTTTCGTCTAACTCTATCGAAATTTCATACTCTCTTATCACAGTCAAAATTCGTTGACCCGTGTAATTTATGTTTACATAACATCCTAACCTGTCGAGCTATTAGGAGAAAATCTATTACCCTACGAGCTCATAGTACTTTTAAATAAAGGACTAACGCTGCTATCAGACTGATCTCGGCGTGCCAAGCTGCGACTCAATAAATTTCAATTTCAAACACACCGATTTTTCCCCCGACCATTATTGCGAGGCAACGTGGACGGTTTCTGACGTTGACAGTTCATTTGGCAGTAAAACAAACGACGTCTTTTTAAAATTTGCGTGTAAATAAACTGGAAATGGCCGGTGATATATTTCAGCTCACTCTTTTTTCCCGACGACGACAAAGGCAGAGTCCACGGGACCCGATAAAGAATTAAAATACGTCGCGGTCCGTACGGCTTGTCGTTTTTTTTTGTCCTCCTCTGCCTCTTCTTTCTCTGTCCTATGAAAATATTTTCCAGTTATAATAGGTTTTCGCGTTCCGAGGATAAAAGTGTTGAAATCACGCGACGTCGCCAGCCGATTCCGGTCTTTATTACCGGAAAGCAGAAACGGTTTGTGTTTCTTTTTTTTTTGTTTTTCTTTTTGTGACTAATTCCGTCGCGTTATCGGCATTAGGACCGCAAGATTCCCATAAACAAACCGCAACAGTCTGGAATTTTTCAGGCGTCGCTTTTATCCGTCGCCTTTTTATGGAAAGATACGGCATCGGAATGAAAGTTTTTGCCATATTTTCGCTTTGTTCTTGACGGCGGGAACGAGCGACGAACAAGTGTGGCGCGGAGCAAGTCGACTGTTTCGGAGTGGTTTAGATAAAATTGCAGTCTCTGAACTGGGTTTCAAGTTCAGCTTTGAAAGAATTGCTTTGAAAGTTTTATTTCCATATGTTTAATTAATTTTAAAATAAATGGAGAAATTTTGTTAAAACATAGTTAGGTTTTATAATTTTTTGCCTATAGACATAATGATATATGGAGCACTATTTCTTCTGACCTTGCTGACCCTAACTACTAGTCTTAACCTTAAAGTGACACGTCAAAAATTGAAGTGATTTTAGTTCAACTATTAAACGAATAGTACTTCTAATTGGCAAAGGTCGATCGGTATAACCCACAATATGGTCCATACCTGGCTACCTCTGGTTTCTGGCGGATTGCTTAAAAATCTCAATAAATGCTTCAAGAAAAAATGTAACCTAAATGAAGAAGTGATTGTCGAGTATGAAGTTTATTTTAAAATCAGTGACAGATCTTGTGAAGAAATGTATAAAATATTATATTGAGGAATTGTTTTATTAATAGCCCTTGGAATATTGTGTAATGTGATACAATGATATTCAAATAAAGTATTTTAAAACATGTATAAATTAATGGATGCTCCTTAAAAATATTATAATTATGATTAATGTGAATCTACTACAAAATCTAATCTACATTTGTAACATGTTTTTAATGTTTCAACTTTGATATAGATTTAAGCAAGTTTGATTCATTTAATAAGTTTAAGGCCGGTGCTCATGGATAATAATAAGCTTCTACTGGTAGTACCATAACAGACTTTGTTACAGTTCTACAATTATATATTTATATTATATTATACCATATTATTTCCATCATGTCAATAATCGAGTACAGTTATTTTTATCCTAGAGATAGTTAATATTTAAATACTGTCTCTATGATTACAGTTCATATCTTTTTTAAGAATTAATCTTTGCAAACTTCATTAAAAACCACCTCTTAGTTATTGAAGTCTGCAAGAAAGCAGTCTCTTAACTACGCACAGGTTGATTTTGTTTTTTGGTCATCGACGGAAACGTTCAAATGTCAAAGGGACGTCCAAAGTTTTCACTTCTTTTGTATTGTTGGTAATTTAATCTTTTTATTTGTCACTAAATTATATTATTATTTTTGTATTTTTTTGGGCTTTTAAGTTTATAAAATAATAGATTATTGTTCTTTCACATTAAACGCGCGAATAAAAAAGCGATCGATGCGAGAATGTTTTTCCTTGATTCGAACCGATTAGTCTTGCTCGATCGTGCTAAAAGCCTTATGAAAAACTACCTCATCTATTTCAATATTACAGGCTAAAGATGCTTTTACACTATTTCCAGGCTCGTTTAATCTTACGCCTGCTTTTAAGGTACAGTCAGTCTCTGGGTAAAATATGACGCAGTTAATTTATTTCAATCATCAATCCATTTGTTCGGGCCCGAACGATGGCAATCCAGATTGACTCACGTTTATTTATAGTTTTCATTTAGTATTTAGTTAGAAATCGGCTTAGTTTTCTGGAAATGGGAACTGGTTGCGTTCGAATGTGATAATTTGTAACGGGTTTTACGACGCACAATATAGTTTTCCACGAAAATTATCAGCTTAAGTGAATAGAATCCTTAATTTATCGTGGCATAATAATAGCTTTTATAGATAAAAATAGATAATTACTGTCAATATCGATATACTATAATTTTACTTTTGTTCTTGGTTATATTTAGAATCTATTCGATATTTTAATCGTCGATGAAATGTTCCTATCATTGCTTTAGACCTCAGAAAGATTTTTTTATAAATTGTATTGTGTATAAAAAATGAGATACACGAAATTAGTTTTGAAAATATTTTCCATTATTTTCTATAATTTCTATTATGTTTTAAAATATTAACCAGAAAACGGGACGCTTCATGTAGAAACCAGAAACGCGAAAGATACTTGGATGACTCCAAGACTGAACTACAAGCTCCCCTCCCATCCAATACCGTGCAATACCTTCTTTAAGTGGTATTCTAGCGTAGAAAATGTTGTCCCATAAATTTTTGAATAAAAAAAATTGTAAAATTCCAAAAAAATTTTATAGTTTTACTTTTATATAATATAAGAATGTATATAGAAGGTTGAAATTTGGCTGAAATTACTTGAAATAGAAGAAATATCATGTCAATGGTCTCGAAAAAAATTATTTTCGAGAAATGGGCGTTTAAAGTTTGGCTTTTAGATGCCGTGCCACAAAAACAGATATATCTTAGATAATAGCTTAAACTTCGAGAAATCCTCTTAAGAACATATTCTTAAAGGGCTGGAATTTCAGAATATAGAAAATACTATTTTTTAAAAGTCTAAATTAGAAGAACTTAAAATTCAGGAGTTGTCCAAGGCACGACCAATCAGAATCTCTACTTCTTAAACGTCAGTACCAATGAATATATACACTATGAATAGTAAAACTACAATTGGTTCCAGTGCTTTAGAATCATTTACACCTTCTGATATTTATAGTTCCGATTATCCTGTTTATAAGTCGGCACCATACACTCGGAGAGGTTTTGTAGCTCACGCAATGTTTAAAAATTTTAAAAGACTGAGAAAATATACTTTTATTTTAAATATATCTTTAAGTTAGAAAAATATATAAAATTTATGTCATCTACTGAACATAACTGTTATTAATTGGAAACTAAGTCTCAGTAAGAAAATAAACCAAAATATTTTGAAACAATATACTGCAACTTGATATTTAATTCAGCAGTTGTAATAACATTCAATGAAACTCCGATTTTAAACCACATATTTCTCACAATGACAATCCCATTTCAGTGTATCAAATGTATAATAGTTTAAAATAACGTTTCAAGCAGATCCAAAAGAAACATATTTTGATATCGGCCAATATAGCCGCAAATTACAAACTTTAAATACAATCGAAATTCTGAAATATTGAAATGATTTTATAGCTATATTGAGTCGAGCTTCTGAGTGAGCTATCTAAAATCTGATAAATTGGCGAAAATATTTTATATGCACCAATAAATATAATATAACTAATTACCCTACAATATTTACATGGACCCTTGTGTAATACAAGTAACCAAAGCAGACATATTGAAATAAAATTATATTCGAAGATAAATAGATACCTAGACACGCTTAGTACGCCTGACAAATGAGAAAAACAGTATTAGTTGAACTTTTAAAAGCTCCAACAAACTTAAATATTGTCGCCTTGGCTTAGATAAGCAAGAAGAACCTTGTATAAATATTGAAAGAATAATTGAGTAATGAATCTGACATGTCTGAAGTCCCAATTAGGTCACTACCCGGTTGAGTAAAACTGGATAGCTTCTCAAAACTGGGTACCGAATATATAATGTACCAGTGGTACAATGCTATTTTGTATATTTGAGGCTCAAAAATACAAAGAAGAGTTCAATTTCGTAGCATCATCATAAGTTATCCTTAGATAGACAGATATTGTTTTACAAATAAATACTTAAACCCAAGGAATTAAAATATAAGGTAGTTCTAGTAAATTTAATATAGCCTTCATTCAACACTTTCAAAACAAAAATGCTTCGGCAATACATTTCTAATGAAGTGATGCAGCGTGATATCCCTCTAGTACCTATAATGAGTATAATTCAAAATGCTAGTGTATTAAAAAAAGTATTTCGAAAGTGTCAATGTTCGCCAATGTACCTGCCAACTGTGAGTCATAATGACTGAATGTGAGTGATAGCAGTGAAGAGTGCAGACTAAAACTAATCATATGATCTGATTAATGAACATTATAATCTTGCTCTACATTCATATTATAAGAACGGTAAAACACAGACTTATTTCCAACTGCACATCCTTAAATCAGTAACGATAGTAAAATATATCAATGAAATAAAAATAAATACTCGAAAGCTTTGAAATATGTCCTGAATAGAACATAACCTGATCGGTTAAACGAATAGATTTTTAGGGTAAAAATGATGTGGCTCGGTGAATGGAGGTAAAACGAAATGAAACAGTGGTGTTTACATAATGTGACCGTTATTTATTGGCAATATAAAAAAATGTGAAAATACAAATAATAAAAACGGATGGCAGTGAAGTTACCTGAAGACGAGGCTTGGGCAGTCGATGGTGGCACGTCTTAACCAAACGAGGGTTGAGCACTGAATGACCGAAATACCCTTCAATAATATCCCAGATAAACGTCTCGGGGTTGCCGCCAGCTATTCGTTGTCGGGTTCCAGTTGGCACCCCGCCCGTGTTCAACATCTGGGATTATATTTCTGGGTATTTTGTAGACCGTTATTCCACGATGTAAAATTCGACATGCTCAAGGTCGCTACAGATTGTTGACGTTGATTGTAAAATTACTGAACTTGCATAAATATATTACAAAACGGAATAGCATTTTTCGTAATAATAATTGGGATCTCTCCCCAACAACAATTCAACGGGATGAGGTGAAGTGAAAACCTTCCAGACAAAACGACCGATCCGCATCACGAAGAATAACCGGGTATCGGGTTATGGGGAAAATACAAAAACCGTTCTTTTTTTGTAGACGAGTTCATTAGTTTCGACGTTGCCGTTGACCCCTTAATTGGCTCGGAATTTCTGTGTCTTCCCGTCGAGTTTGCCGTTTTAATTTTATGGGGATCGATAGAAAGGAAATTAGAGGAAAATGTGGCGTTGTACGGGCGCGACGAGTTTCGAATTTTGCCGCCGTAAATTTGCTTTAAATAAATATTGCAGATGTACCGCTGGGCGGTGTTTATTCGCGCTAGTTTCATACGAAATGACAACGTCTAGTAATTGTATTGAATTAATATAGTCTGCGTGTCGCTTTTGGTGTCGTGAAACGATGCATAGTGAAGTTGCTTTGTATCTTAAATTATTTATTAATAGAAATAAAGATAAAAAACGAAAATCATAAAAGAAATGAAATATTTTTAACCAGACTTCGAACTCACTAAAAATTAAAAAATAACGAAACAGATTTTTAACACAAAAAAAAATTTAAAATAAAATATATACATAATAATCGTTGGTTCTTAATAATAAGGCTTTTGTTTATTTTTATTTAGTAAGAGCAACGATTAATTTGTAAATATTTTATTTTAAAACGGGTTTTTATTGTATTAAAAATCTAAGTTTGATTATTTCTTAATTCTTAGTGAGTTCCTTATTTAGTTTTTGAAGTTATTTAATATGACAATGGGTAGGCCAAGTAAAGGTGCATCCCGTATGAGGAAAAATAGGAATAAAGAAGTAATGATTGACAATAAGGAGCGCATCAGGCCCTGGGATTCGCTACCTAGCCTAGGTGATTTGACAAATGTTTTAACTAAACAACAACAAAAAGTTATAGTCCCCGCGGGGAATCGAATCCGCGATATCCATTTCGAAGCTAAATGCTTTATCCATTGCACCATACAAGCAGTTATTTGCAATATTTCTACGATGTCTTATATGCTACAGTTAGTGCTTAAAAAGCAAACTGAATGGCTTTTGCACTGAACAACTTCCGATTCTCCGTCACATCAGCTGAGCAGTAGCATTATACATTAATATCTTATTTCAGATCAGAAATATGTGAAAACGTTGTACGTGCTTTAGAAATTTGACCATTTCACTCAATTTACCCAGAAGATCCTGATTTGGCTCCAATGGGACCACCTCGGAAGTCTTTCGAACAAAAAAAGAATTTGAAACTCGGCTCATAACTGACGGAGAAATCGGGGAACATACATTAAAAAAATATGTACAGCCGAACATAGAACCTCCTCCTTTTTCGAAGTCGGTGAAATTATAACCAAGCATTATTTATTAAAGTAAGCACACGATATATGGTAACATATATTATCAAAGTAAAATGATGCGGGAAAACACAGTTGACCAAAAAAAAGTCGTCATTTAAAAAGAACAGTGATCATTATACAGCCAAAACTATTAATCTAAAGACACTCCTAGTCGGTTTAACCATATGACATTCAGATTTAGTATCAAAATCGTCAAGAGATTTATAAATGAGATAACCAAGATACTACCCTAAAATAGTTATCTAAGTCATGATTGACTCTGTAACGTATTATTATATATTTGTGCTTCAATTTATGTTTTTTTAATTTTATAATATGTCAATATTTTCTCTTATGCTATTTCTAGTATTACGTTTGGAATGTTCTGTGTTGAAATTTGCATTACAAATACAAGTTGTTGGGTTTCTTAAATACATTTTCATTTTATATCAATTTCCTTAATTGTTTTTTTATGTTCTAGATTTGGTGTATGCTATGGTCAACTAGTGGTATGTAAACTTCTTCTATTAATTCAATCTTACGATAGATATGCTTAGTATAATCTTAATTTAAAAATTATTTATTACTACTGTTGTGCTGCACTCAGAATAATAGACAAGCAAAGCGACTACGGGATTAATACTTCAGTATGTACTTCTCAAACCAAAACAAAATTATACAAGTATACTTTAAAGTAAATTAGTAAATTATACACCATATAAGTTCGTGTGGTTAGGTTCGCTTCAATGTTCTCATTTCCTGCATGTTTTCTAGCAGCTCTATTGCTTCCACGTTGCTGTAATTTAGAAACCTTATTTCATGTTTTAACTCGAAATCTTTATATCTAATTGATTTCGAGGTAATTGTGCTAATCTTCGTTTGTTATATATATATATATATATATATATATATATATATATATATATATATATATATATATATATATATATATATATATATATATATATATATATATATATACATATATATATATATAAAAGAATATTGGCGAGTCATTTCAAAGTTTTGTCTGCTATACTACTATAACTCTTATTACTGAACTGGTATTGAAAATCCAGAATATCGCAACGACAATAAAAAGACATAAAATAATATAGATTGCAACAACAAAGTAAATTTATTTAATTATACGTTAATATTGTGTTTGTGATATATTAGAAGCGAGGTACTACAACTACTAAAGACCTCATTAAGGGAAAAAAGGGCATTAATCATTCGACAACCCATTACGAAATAATACAATTTTACACCTTTTTTGATGCTCGTGTTGTTGTTGTTGTTGACGCTGTCGAGTCGTAAATAATTTTCCCGTCATACCTTATGAATATTTCCATTATGCAGACCGAATGTGTCAGTTTGAATTTACACAAAACGTTTTAAAACGTTATAATTTTCCATAGAGCACTTTATATGCATTAAGTGTTCCTTTCGATTATTTGTTCGTTAATTCTATTTCAACAATGACAGGTGGGGTGGTGTTTTCATTCGAGGCGATGTTGTAAGACATAAAAACATAATACTATGTTGGATGATTTAATTTAATGAAGTATGCTACAAAGGCTACCCAGATAGAAATCTACTTGTAGACTGATGTACCATAATAATTCCATTTAATGGAGAAAATGGAGAAAATAACACTGGAAATTCAACAATTGGTGATGAAACATTTACTTTTATTACTTCTCAACATGCTCAAGATATTAATTCAATACATTTTTCGTTTAAATATTGCGAGGTTTGAATCCAAGAATATGATAATTCGGTAATATTTACTGGTTTTATATTCTTCAACATAGATTTCCAATTGTGTACATATAGCTTTATTATTAATCATTCAAATTCGTTACTGAGATTCCTGAAAAAAAAACAAGCAGAACTTTTTATGAAACTAAAAACTGTGGTGGTTGTTTGGACGACAATCCAAACATACTAGGAAGCCACTCTACATATATGGTATAAAACAATGGGGTTACACAAAGGAATTCAATATCAATATAATGCAAATATATCAAAACAAAATTCAAAGTTCTCAGAAATGGAGACATTTTTAATTATTTTCTGTTTCAAAAAGTATTTTATTATTTTGAAAAGATATCAAGATACTTCACACGATTCTTAATATTTTCAATGTATACAATCAATTCACGCTACCGTCAATTGCCACAATTGACTTTTTATATCTAAGATTGAACAGAACATTAGTTAGATGTCCCATCCCCTTCACAATTTGGATATTAAACAATTGTTTTCAATGGACAGAAAAACTCTATTAATCTGATATATCCTATACCCTGTACCATACATCTAGTTTTATACAATGGAAAGTTAGATTGCAACCAAGGTTTATTTTCTTGAATCTTCTTTAATTGTTATTAAAATCGAAATATTATTATATAGGATTTATATTTGATGAAAAATGTATGCAGGTCAAAACCATTTAAGAAGGGACGTTTTTTTACAATTATTGGTAATTTTGAGCAATAAATGAAAAAGGAAAAAATTTGTTTTTCCAACTTTTCGATGACGACTTCCTCCTAGTTTAAGAATTCATACTGTCAGATACGAGAGGGATTCAAATATAAACGGTAATTTTCTAAAATAAAGGTATTGATGGTATACACAAACACACTTTCGCCCCCGATTTGGAAACTTGAATATTATATATATATATATATATATATATATATATATATATATATATATATATATATATATATATATTATATTAAAATATATATATATATATATATATATATATATATATATATATATATTACTATTATTTTATAACAAAAATTTAATCTGATATTGATTATTTACATTCAACTCTGAAAGTACTACGAGTTTTTTCAAATTGTTTAAATTCAGATTAAGACAGGTATACCTTAAGTTATAAGTTATATTCTGAAGTCTTCTTGAATTTATGGCATTCAACTGAAACATATTTACTCCAAAAGAAATTCCCTAACAACCATTAAAGTAAATAAAACCAAAAACAGTTCGAAAAGTTTTATTCAGAAGTGACTTGTTTGCTTTTTAGCGTATTGTTATACCGATAATACTAAACCACTATATAATTACCGTGGCATGTAGTTACTGCGTACTCCATTCTTACAAAGTAAGTGAATAATCAACCAAGAAACATACTACAAACAAGCTAAATTACTTTATAATGAAACTATACGCGCAGACTGCGGATAATTTGCATATCGCGAACTTCTAATGACATTTTTCTTTGAACCCGACCTCCCGACGAATTCCCGTCGCGCACCCACCTGCCCCCGCGACACCCCTCTCCAGGAAACCTTATTGAGAAGTCGTATTTTCGCCAAAGGAAAAGAAAAATACGGCCGACCTCATCGCGCGCTGCTATTCTATGCATTTCCTTTCTGGAATATAAATGTTCGTCTATGCATCAAATAACATTACAACCGTATCGAGCTATCTTAATGCATCAAATCAAATGGAAAATATTAAGGAATCGGTTAAAAGTAATGTATATTAGTAGCATCACATATATATAGCAAGTATATTCGATTTTTAAATATAATACAGTCATATATAACTCTAAAAAGGCATTTGTTGAAAAAAAAATGTTACAACTTTTCCCCAACTTTTTAACATTACAATACCATGTTGAAATAACCAAATATTTGGTTACAACAATATCAACGTTACAATCATCGATCCTTTTTTGCACTTCTTCGGTATTTGGAACCCGTGGTGTCAGGCTATATTGATCTGAACAATTGGGGACTAAAATCTGTGGCAAAACTTCTCATTCGAACTGCAACAGTCCCACACAACTCTTGCAACGCGTGGTCAAGCGTTGTCACACAGGAAAATGATTTTGCGTGTGTTACTCGCTATAGCTGATATAGTCTTTTTTGCCAACATGTCCTTCGATTTGTTCAATTGGCATGAGTAAACATTTGCAATAATAGCTTCATTCAGTTTTATCAACTTCTAGTAGTTCACTACACCTTGCTGATCCCACTATATGGACTGCTTAAGTGTCGATATGGATAGTATCCCTGGACTAAACTATGATTACTATGTCCTAGTGCATCCATTTTTCATCGTCGGTTACAATACGACACAGAAAACTCTTCTTCTTTTTTTTACTTGTCAAGCAACGAAATCTGCTAAGTTACCCGAAACTTCTTTCAGAACATTACAGATATTCATATTGATACTTCTGATCTGTGTCCATATAGCTGATCAAAATACGTACAAGTACTTAATACAAACATAGTCAATCATACTGCGTCTTGTATACACAATTATTATCCTCAATTTCCTTTCGAGTCAATAGTCGCTCAATAATCTCATGTACTCTGGAAAACTTTTTTAACTAACAACACAATGACAAAACTGAGGCAGAATTGAAATGATGATTATTATCATATCTACATTTTAACAGTTATAGAATTGCAAACAAGCGGCACTTTACTTGATTATTTTTAATACAACTAAGGGACATACATAATAGTAGTAATACTAGCGTTGTCTTATTGGAACTATCTATTCTCTAATTTAGGTCTTAAGAACATTAAAGTGTTATGCTACTTGCCTATAAATCGCATTGTATTATATATATATATATATATATATATATATATATATATATATATATATATATATATATATATATATATCGAAATACGAAATTAGTTAGATTCTAGCTAGATCTTCTAGATAGTATGATTCAGAACACAATCATTAAGTGTTTTCATGTCCTCTAAAGTCGTTTTCACCTATTGGGTCAACATAATAATCTTGGAAATGACGTCTAAAAAGAAAGAATTTCTTGAAAGCTACACATATTTACCCGCCTCAATTTATATTGCCAAATTCAATTCATTGCAACTGTGTTCGGTAAACATCTCACTTTTTGATGATGCATTTACATTTTCTGAGTACTTGTAGATCCTAACCACATAATTCAAGCTTGTTTATCAAACAGCATGAAACCTACTCGATCATAAACATACTTAATCCTGAGCATTGTTTCATACTTTAACATTCATGATACATTCCTTTAAAAAGATTTGAATACCCTTACTGAAAAACTCATGATACCTATCTGTTTATTAAAGAGCGGTTACCTCGCGATATTTATTTGATATCGATGATAATCAATTATGTTGAGTTATTATTATAAGTTATTATTATTTCAGATATTAATTTGAATAATTTTTTGTGCATCTTAGAGCATAAATACATTATTTCTGAGGTTTTTTTAAATTAAATAGTTCCATCGCAGACGTCGCATAACACTCAAATAATGTTTCCTGTTAACAATTTTGCCCAACGGAAGGAATACGATGATTTTTAAGTCGTATTATTCTTCACTCTTTCGTATCATCTAGTTTTTTAACAGTTGCTGAAAATTAGCGAGCTCACATCCCATCATTTTTATCCAGGTTAATAACAAAACTTCCGGTGTGCCGTTTCTGTTCGGGGCGCATTTAATTAAACAGTTCCAATAGGGCACTCATCGCGCTCGCACCATCCCTTGTTCCTAAAACAAAAGAAAAACAGCCGCCGCCTGCCCAGATCAATTAAACGATTTTAATTAACGGCTTTTTTCGGCGGGGCTTGCGCGCCTTTCCAGACCGCCGATCATCCGGATAAATATCGACAACCCCCCCAACACCCTCCCTAACCGTCGCTGTGCCCCGTCGAACATTAGCCCCCGTTATGGAAGGGATCGATTTCTGCACTTTTGACTCTATGTTTACCCCGAGCACGCACGGTTATCGTGGGGGAGAAAACTTCGTGCTTTCGGACGGTCATGATTCAAAATCGAGAAGCTTTTTTAATGGTTGCTGTGATTCTGATTTGCCTATTGTCGAGACATGTGATAGCATTGATCAATAGAAGATTATTGCTACTATTATTTTAATAGAATCCAATAATATGGGACCTTATAGGTGACAAGAAACATTACCATATTCATATCACTAACAGTTTTTCATTGTGACATATCTTATACAACTTTCATCGAATTCCTCCCAACTCTTCTTGTATCGATATAAAGACCTCCATATAAGTTCCTCCAACATGTTCTATCGGATATACAGAAATTAATATATATTATATTATATATAAAATAGATGTTTCTAGTACTCAACCAATATGTGTATTCTCTTGTAAACCACCTTTGTACAGATAAAAATAAAGCAATTTGGTAAATTAATACCAAATCCTTGTTTTAAAAACAATCCCAAAAGTACACTTTTACCTGATATTTAATGCTTTACTGGATGATGAGGTAACGATTACACGTCATGATTCGTAGGATATTGGCATTTGTTTATGTCAAAATAGGGTTTATTCCACTTAATAACGAATATGTTTGACGTCTTCATATATTTCAGAGCTACTTCATACGACAATTTCGATGTTTTAGAACACATTCAAATAAACAACCACAACAACGACTTTGTAATACACAAAGCATATCAGGGAGTGTGTTATCTACTTTTAACCCGACCTCCCGACGAATTCCCGTCGCGCACCCACCTGCCCCCGCGACACCCCTCTCCAGGAAACCTTATTGAGAAGTCGTATTTTCGCCAAAGGAAAAGAAAAATACGGCCGACCTCATCGCGCGCTGCTATTCTATGCATTTCCTTTCTGGAATATAAATGTTCGTCTATGCATCAAATAACATTACAACCGTATCGAGCTATCTTAATGCATCAAATCAAATGGAAAATATTAAGGAATCGGTTAAAAGTAATGTATATTAGTAGCATCACATATATATAGCAAGTATATTCGATTTTTAAATATAATACAGTCATATATAACTCTAAAAAGGCATTTGTTGAAAAAAAAATGTTACAACTTTTCCCCAACTTTTTAACATTACAATACCATGTTGAAATAACCAAATATTTGGTTACAACAATATCAACGTTACAATCATCGATCCTTTTTTGCACTTCTTCGGTATTTGGAACCCGTGGTGTCAGGCTATATTGATCTGAACAATTGGGGACTAAAATCTGTGGCAAAACTTCTCATTCGAACTGCAACAGTCCCACACAACTCTTGCAACGCGTGGTCAAGCGTTGTCACACAGGAAAATGATTTTGCGTGTGTTACTCGCTATAGCTGATATAGTCTTTTTTGCCAACATGTCCTTCGATTTGTTCAATTGGCATGAGTAAACATTTGCAATAATAGCTTCATTCAGTTTTATCAACTTCTAGTTCACTACACCTTGCTGATCCCACTATATGGACTGCTTAAGTGTCGATATGGATAGTATCCCTGGACTAAACTATGATTACTATGTCCTAGTGCATCCATTTTTCATCGTCGGTTACAATACGACACAGAAAACTCTTCTTCTTTTTTTTACTTGTCAAGCAACGAAATCTGCTAAGTTACCCGAAACTTCTTTCAGAACATAACAGTTATTCATATTGATACTTTTGATCTGTGTCTATATAGCTGATCAAAATACGTACAAGTACTTAATACAAACATAGTCAATCATACTGCGTCTTGTATACACAATTATTATCCTCAATTTCCTTTCGAGTCAATAGTCGCTCAATAATCTCATGTACTCTGGAAAACTTTTTTAACTAACAACACAATGACAAAACTGAGGCAGAATTGAAATGATGATTATTATCATATCTACATTTTAACAGTTATAGAATTGCAAACAAGCGGCACTTTACTTGATTATTTTTAATACAACTAAGGGACATACATAATAGTAGTAATACTAGCGTTGTCTTATTGGAACTATCTATTCTCTAATTTAGGTCTTAAGAACATTAAAGTGTTATGCTACTTGCCTATAAATCGCATTGTATTATATATATATATATATATATATATATATATATATATATATATATATATATATATATATATATATATATATATATATCGAAATACGAAATTAGTTAGATTCTAGCTAGATCTTCTAGATAGTATGATTCAGAACACAATCATTAAGTGTTTTCATGTCCTCTAAAGTCGTTTTCACCTATTGGGTCAACATAATAATCTTGGAAATGACGTCTAAAAAGAAAGAATTTCTTGAAAGCTACACATATTTACCCGCCTCAATTTATATTGCCAAATTCAATTCATTGCAACTGTGTTCGGTAAACATCTCACTTTTTGATGATGCATTTGCATTTTCGGAGTACTTGTAGATCCTAACCACATAATTCTAAGCTTGTTTATCAAACAGCATGAAACCTACTCGATCATAAACATACTTAATCCTGAGCATTGTTTCATACTTTAACATTCATGATACATTCCTTTAAAAAGATTTGAATACCCTTACTGAAAAACTCATGATACCTATCTGTTTATTAAAGAGCGGTTACCTCGCGATATTTATTTGATATCGATGATAATCAATTATGTTGAGTTATTATTATAAGTTATTATTATTTCAGATATTAATTTGAATAATTTTTTGTGCATCTTAGAGCATAAATACATTATTTCTGAGGTTTTTTTAAATTAAATAGTTCCATCGCAGACGTCGCATAACACTCAAATAATGTTTCCTGTTAACAATTTTGCCCAACGGAAGGAATACGATGATTTTTAAGTCGTATTATTCTTCACTCTTTCGTATCATCTAGTTTTTTAACAGTTGCTGAAAATTAGCGAGCTCACATCCCATCATTTTTATCCAGGTTAATAACAAAACTTCCGGTGTGCCGTTTCTGTTCGGGGCGCATTTAATTAAACAGTTCCAATAGGGCACTCATCGCGCTCGCACCATCCCTTGTTCCTAAAACAAAAGAAAAACAGCCGCCGCCTGCCCAGATCAATTAAACGATTTTAATTAACGGCTTTTTTCGGCGGGGCTTGCGCGCCTTTCCAGACCGCCGATCATCCGGATAAATATCGACAACCCCCCCAACACCCTCCCTAACCGTCGCTGTGCCCCGTCGAACATTAGCCCCCGTTATGGAAGGGATCGATTTCTGCACTTTTGACTCTATGTTTACCCCGAGCACGCACGGTTATCGTGGGGGAGAAAACTTCGTGCTTTCGGACGGTCATGATTCAAAATCGAGAAGCTTTTTTAATGGTTGCTGTGATTCTGATTTGCCTATTGTCGAGACATGTGATAGCATTGATCAATAGAAGATTATTGCTACTATTATTTTAATAGAATCCAATAATATGGGACCTTATAGGTGACAAGAAACATTACCATATTCATATCACTAACAGTTTTTCATTGTGACATATCTTATACAACTTTCATCGAATTCCTCCCAACTCTTCTTGTATCGATATAAAGACCTCCATATAAGTTCCTCCAACATGTTCTATCGGATATACAGAAATTAATATATATTATATTATATATAAAATAGATGTTTCTAGTACTCAACCAATATGTGTATTCTCTTGTAAACCACCTTTGTACAGATAAAAATAAAGCAATTTGGTAAATTAATACCAAATCCTTGTTTTAAAAACAATCCCAAAAGTACACTTTTACCTGATATTTAATGCTTTACTGGATGATGAGGTAACGATTACACGTCATGATTCGTAGGATATTGGCATTTGTTTATGTCAAAATAGGGTTTATTCCACTTAATAACGAATATGTTTGACGTCTTCATATATTTCAGAGCTACTTCATACGACAATTTCGATGTTTTAGAACACATTCAAATAAACAACCACAACAACGACTTTGTAATACACAAAGCATATCAGGGAGTGTGTTATCTACTTTTATGACGAGATATAAATTCTAGTTCACCAAGATACTGATTCTGATACACACAACAATATATATCATACTTTTGTTTTAAATAGGTTAATTTTCAGACCTACACTGGAACATAAAATTTTCTATATACGGAGACTTTGATTCACTTTTCTTAGGTCATAAAATCATAACCTATTTTTCCTTGAAAAGAGGTGAGCAAATTAAAGTTCCCGTAGAGTAGATTCGTTCGAAGTTTTTTCCATAATTACTGTTTTAAATATCACTCTATATTAAAATTGGCGTAAAAACCACTAAATTATTACCAACATTTATGAATTCACATATACCATAGTTGTTCCAACGATAAGTGGTAGTATTGTTCAATCACTTTAAACCAGTTTCACTGGCGCAATGTTATGGAAGATCCCAGAATTTGGTTTGGAAATAAAGTCATAAGTAATTTTGAGCTAGACTGCTTTTCTATAAACATGATGAAAAAAAACGGTGGTATTCGAAAAAGCTGGATTTGAATATATTATAAACCATCATGTGAAACATAATACATCATTTGTGACTTGTGATGGTTCACTGGAACAGCGAATTTGGAATTGGAAATAGTTGTTACTCGAGCAGACATTAAAAAGAAATATCAAATAAAAAATAGTTTTATGGTACCTTTAGCCGTATTCCTTACACATTTACTTGTCAAACATAATCTAATTCGTAATTGTAGAATATCCTCGAAAATATCTGTGGAAACACAGAAGGACGAAAATATCTCGCAAAATTAATTCAAAGTCCTAATATCGCTGTTTCGTAGTAGGTGACTGAATTATTTGGTAAAATGTTATTACACTGTCTTCCTTGTATTGCAGAAATATGGCCATTGTCATGCATTATGAAGCATCTCATGAAATTTACGAGTTGCCAGGTAGAACAAAAAAAACGGAAACCAGTTGTACCATCCAGGCAATCAACAATACGCCACCTCGTTAAGAATTGATGCTCGGAAACGGTCTACTAATCACCGGCGGATGATGAAAAATTCACCGTCCATACGCACCGTAAATATCGGGCGCAAAAGGCACACACAAAAAAAAGAAAACGCACCCCTGGTCGGAGTAAAATAAAACACGCCGTTGTCACGCCATCAAATATTCAGGGGGAAAAAGCGACGGTACGACGGCGTCCCGGCGCTCTCGCACACCGTCGATTTAAAGCCGGCCGTGCCAGAGGTCCTTCGTATATCTTCCCATAAACTGATTATCCCCGAAACGCATTGATTGTTAATACAATATAATTCGGATTTATCGTCGTGCAGTTTGGACTAGGCCGGTTTAGGAATTTCCACCAAACGCCAGCTATTCGTTCGCCAATAATTTCGAAACTATGAATGGTAGACAATAAAGGGCATATATTTCATTTTCTGTCCAGGACAGAGATAGTTGACCTAAAATTAATCCGTGTACCAGATTTCTCAAAAACACTCGGATTTGAGTGTTACATTCAAAAATCGTTAAGATCTGGGAGATGGTTGAGGTTGATTATCAAGGTGTAATACACTTGGAATGTTTGTCAGAAGAACATAGGCTAAATTATTTGTCTGAGTATTTGATGGTATTTAATATTCGTCGAAAAAAAACTAAATTTGGAAAGAAATGTTTTTCATTTTGTATCACGACAACGTACTATCTCAGGGATTGGGATTCATTATAAAGGAATATCTGAGCAAAAACTCAACAAACAACATTGGGCAACCATTGTTGATACCATTGCAACCATTCACCTGATATGATTTCCATCGACTTCTTTTTCTGTTCAAAACTAAAATTACCACTTCGTTTTGACAGTATACAACATGATAGGTAGTAAAATGTTCTTTACATTCATAAATATGGCTTAAATTGCACGTTTTCATAGCTTTACTCATATTACCTGATATTCATTATCTAATGAATTCGTTCAGCAATCCTTCACATTATATGCATTTATACCAACTCCCCATAGGTTGTTAGAAGCAGATATTCCTTAGTCAGGTGCAATGACTATCTCACATACATATGTATGGCTTTCCAGTTTTCTAAAATTTTCTTTTAAACATAAATTAAATATGTGTCAATAGTCCAAAACTTTCTAGTCAAAGATAACAAGTTGAGTGGTGGTTTTATTCATTAAAATCTCCCAATAGCTCATGCTTGCCAGAAAACATTTTAACAACTTTATCGAAAATA
The DNA here is from genome assembly GCF_030347505.1 of Rhynchophorus ferrugineus. Classification (NCBI taxonomy): domain Eukaryota; kingdom Metazoa; phylum Arthropoda; class Insecta; order Coleoptera; family Curculionidae; genus Rhynchophorus; species Rhynchophorus ferrugineus. Next base: position 34,136,904 of record NW_027472585.1, on the reverse strand, counting down.
CTCACTGATTTTTCTCATGCAAATTTATATTTAGATATGTGATTACTGATATGTGCCAACCGCACAATCACCAGCAAGAAATCAGCGGTTGATAGTAAGCGTAAATTAATACTATGAAGACAGAAGATATTAAAAAATGACAACGACACATCACCCTCTGTTTCCTGTAATATTAACCTTGACCGACATTTTATTTCTTATATTTCACTTCTTATTATTTCAATCCCTTTTTTGGTGATTGGACCAATTGTTTAACATGAGCTGCCTAACATTTTAGCCAACCTAATTACTAGGTCATCTAGGGCCCTTCTTGTTAGATTTGAAACTTTTACCTATGGAGAATCAATGTTCATGTTCTTATGTATCCTTCCACAACAAAATTGATTTGACCCTTATAAAGAATTAAACAGTTTATTTGAAATTCCTCAACATCAATCATTTGATGTATCATGTTTGTATATATGTTAACGTGCAGTGCTATATGATCAGTAATATCATGACGATGCATTGATGTTTGACATGGCAATAATAAAAACTTAATATCATCTCAGTGTATATATAAATGTGATGAACATATTTTTCGACCATATGCACTCACAAAAGTCTTAGCGACTAATATATTATTGCATATGACGTACACTATCAGTATATGATGACCGAAGTTCCCAATGAAAAGTTGCCACGATGTCCCATTCCTCCATTTGCTCGTTGTGAATTTTTTCTCCTCGTCACCCATAAAACAGATTTGCCAAAATGTTGTATTGGCTTCAATCGATGAAAACAAAGAAACAATTTAATGATACACGTAGTCTTGAATATTAACGTTGATTAAAAATGACGACCATCCTTACTCTGAACGATTTTTCTTGCTGCAAATAATGTCACTTGGAAACAAGATTTGAATTTACGAATTTTACGCAGAAACAATTTCGATGAAGCTAATAAAATTTTCAATGGTTCTGGTGACATATTTAATAGTAGAAATGAAACAATTCCTGATGCTTGCTGGGCGTCCACCCGATTCAGCTTTGTGCTTAAATGCATTGAAATCTTTGCATTTTTCCCATATTGTTGATGACGACTTGTGCATGTGACCGCATGAGTCAATTTCGGCATCATTCGAACGAGACGTATCTCTCGTCTCAATCTATTGACTCGAAGACGTTCATGGTGACTTTTCTGCATTGTGCTCGACCAATATTACTTGTTCGTCCTCGAGGAGGTGGCATTTTATTTTAATAAATAAAGAACAAATAAATATAAGTAACTTTATTAAGTTAAAATTAACAAGAATGTACCATATGTTACCATATGTTGAATTACCATATTTTGGTAAAGTTATTTTTATTATTCGATATATTACTGTAAATTAACAGACATTTTATAATGTAACACATATTATAACTCATGAAAGGGCTAAGTCAGCAAATATCTGCGAGGTTGGATGAATATGTTAGTGTTATGGGAATTAACTAAAGTTTAGCTTGACCTGTTAAAGAGAGGACGTTTGGCTTTTTATATAACAAATAATATATCAATATTCAATGTATTTGAAAAGTGGGAACCGCTATTATCGTAGCGGTTACCATGAAAAGGTCACTGTGGCAGATATACTCCAGTTGAAATTAAAAAAAATGTTAAAAATTTCTGGAGCCTTATCGCAACCACCTACCGGGTCTAATTGTGACTATAAATCAATCTCGAATCCACATAAACACACGCAAAATATTTCATCAAAATCAGACCCACCGTTTAGGAACAGTTTAATTACGTGCATACTGACAGAATAATCATATCTATAAAGATTAACATTTCGTTTTCATTTTCTCAACAACCGAAACCGTATTGCAAACACGGTCTAGTATTATATATCAAAAGCCGCCATATCAGAAGCTCAAAATCAGTAAAACTCCAACAGACTATTCCGAACAATTACGGAACAATGTTGATAAAAGTCAAGCACCCAAATCGGAGCTCTTTAAAATCCGATATCGCCCAAGACCGACCCGTTCCCGACGACGTTTATTTGGAATTGTAAAATTATCTGCTTGAAATAATCTCCCGATCCTGCCGCACCGCCATTGAATGGAAAGTAATACTCCATTAAAACTCTTTTTTAACTAATACGTACCACCTAGACGACGGCGAATATCGAATTTCCTACGCCATCGGGAAATAAGAAAATTTCTCATTTTATAGAGGCAGTATGGCTTTCTGGATTTTTACGTTTTTTTCCTCTCTCTCTCTCTTTCTCTTTCATAATACTCCCTTTTCATTAAGCTCTATTGGGATGTAAATGAAATGGTGCTTAGGAAAATAGTCTGTGAAATTTTGCGAGGGATTTTTTCACTCTTTCAATTTATTCTTTAAGATTATTTCGCGTTTTAATAATGTCGTCATAGAATAGTTGATAATAAACCGGGAGCTTTTTGTTCTCTCTCTCCCCCTCTAGGAAATCTGGTCTTAGATGTCAGCGTTAAATTAATTTTTAATATTTGTATAGCCTAATTATGAATTTTAATTTATTTAATATTCGCGGTTTTTATGATGATATGGTTTATATCACGAATTATTATTTGCTATTCTATTGATACAAAACTGTCATTTCTACTGTTGAACTATACTTTGTAATATGTGTGTATGAAACGAATATTTGGTTGATATATTTTTACTCTTTAGTCTTCTTCATTTATTCTACCGCCTTATTATAATACCTAAATGCTATGTTTCGGACGAAAAACTGAACCTAAGCCCCAAACTGTTCAGCCTAGAATTATTTTAAAATATTGTTCGAAATAGCTACTAATTAATTATAAATACAATAATCACTGATATGTAAATTAAATTAAAACAGATGAAGCCTCGTAAGTTTACAGTATTAATCTAAAACGGAATATTGTGCGAGTTGTGAGTGTTATTGAACGTTAACTTTAGTGTAGTTAAGTTATTACCTTAATTTAAGTATCACATATTAATTTGTTATTGGTTAGAGCCAAATTATTCATTATCCGATCGATGACATGTGACGGAACAAATGAAGATAAAATGAAGAATTATAAAAAATTAGAAAAATTCTGAAAATGCTATCACCTGGTGCATACATTTTTATGGTTATTTACAAACAAAATGTACGGTATAATGAAGAATAATTGTCTTATTATACAATTAAGCAGGCTAGGGAAGGTGGAATATCATAAATGAAGACTATTCTCTAGTAGAAGCTTCAGTCTTATTAAAAAATCAATAATATCAATACTTGTTACAATTGCTTCTTCATATTCTCCCATTTGTCGCTTCCAAGCATGTATGTATAGCACATTACCTAATATAGAATATCGTTTTGCTATTCAATATTAAGCTTACTATCAATCTTTTGGCTCACATGTTCTAGTACGTATTCAGAAAAACTGGATAAACATAATTTAGCCCTTTTAACATTGTTTTGATGGGTGTGCCCTAGTACGAACAGTACACATCTTGTTAGTAAGCTCCAAGACGTCACCAATACTCTATAATATGTATTTAATCAAAATCTGCCACTAATAGTTATCAAGATAATAAAAATCAAGGCGAATCTAGCATTAAACAAGAATGGAAGATTTATCAAATATCCCTATAGACCGATATTACACGATAGAGCATTGTTAATTCTCATAAATTAAAGTGAATAAGACACGGAGTTTATATTTCCATATCGAAAAAATCTCCAATTACCATTTCCGCGTTTCCAATTTGTTCCCGGCACCATAAACATTAAAGAATAGGAAAGAACAATCTGTGGACGAGGAACGAAATCCAACTTGGCGAAACGAGAGTTTATTTTTTCTCATTTCTTTTAATAGGGGCGTTTTTTATGAAAATGGATATTGGAAATTATCATCGGAAATTACAAACATAAATTGGATTTTCCATTTTAAGGGGGATAAAGACGCGTACAACGTAGAAGGTGCCGTGGCGGTGCTGTATTGTGCATAGGAGAACCGAAATTAATTAAGAAAAACTGCTAAAGAGAAAAGAATCCCGGAGCAACAACGAAAAAATATAACGGGGAACGTGAAAGAGGGCAGCAGCCACTCCCGGCCTCCATGAATAACGACGACTTTCTTTTGTGTCGCTTTTCTACATATTTTATCTCTTTGTTTTCCATAAAAGAAAAGCCGTTAGTTTGAGAAAGCTTATTGTCTACATTATTTTTGCATTTTTAACCGACAAAGCAAAGGGGTTTTACATACTTTCACATTTTCCTCTTACAACGTTTATTTTGACGTCTATCCTTCCATTGTAAATCACCATCTAATGTTTATTCGCTTTTATATAGCGTGATTATTTACTTAAAGAGTTTCAAATTAATATAGAGTATGCTATTTTTGATATATAGAACTAACATTTTTACAATTATTTCTTGGACCAGATTGTTTAGAAGTAATTATTTGAACTTGTAAGACTGGTGAATTAATGAATGAATGATTAATGAATTAGTAAGATCATCGTAATTAGTACATCTCCAAATAGAATACATATTCTATATTTGCGATCATTTCCGTGCACTTGAGAATTCAGAAAATAGAAAGGTAGAAAAATGCGTAATATATCCTATATATAATCAAAGTAAATATCATAATATAATCAAAGTAATATATCATAATATAATCAAAGTAATATATCATAATATATTATCAAAGAAAGTAATAAAAACTGTTCGTGTTAGTCTTAGTAAATAGTTTTTGTTATATTTATTAATTACTTAATACCAAGCGAAAAATTGGTTTTATTCTGCACTCACCATCAACCAATTCAAATCAAGATAACTATTAAACAATACTAGATTATTACAGAAGGTTACACGGTTTTGCACCTTAGCAACCCAAAGCTAATTACAAGGTAAATTGGGGGGCTGAAACTTTTTTTAATTGGTTTTAGTGGCAGGATATTCTGGATAGAGTGGGCTCCGAATTTTACACTCTTGCCTAGAACATTCACAAATTTTAAACAATCACAAACATAAATTTACGACCATGCCCCAGCAGGATTCGAACCCGCGGCTATCGCAACAGTAGGAGGACCGTCCCATCGCCTTTACCACAGCGCCACCAAGCCGGCTTCAATAAATTTATTATTTTACTGTTTTTGACCATTAACGGAATTTTATTGAATTAAAAAGTATAAATCCGAAATGAATGTAGGTTGAACTGAGTATTTTACACTGCTTGGGATTTTTTTCACGTATAGATTCCAACAATAGTAACATTCCTTCATCCCAAAATCCTTGGTATCGCCTTTCCATTTGGGCTATACTTTGTAGCTGCTCTCCTTGCTTGTCCCTTGTGTCTTTTGTGGGAATAAGTTAGCATGTGAAAAATACTTTGAAATGACTCCCATACTGCTGCTTCATCAAGGCGTTAAAAATTTTGTAATTTTTGCATCAGCCATTAGTATTGGAATCTTTTTACTTCCATAACGAAATCAACTTTCATTACTGGCCCATGAGAAAGATGAACGATGATGATGTTCTTAAGGCACTTGAACCTGGACATATTGGCAATGGATTGGGAATGAATAGAAAAAAAAGTAACAATCATCTACGTAGCTTTTGTGTTCTCTCCATAACGATGGCAAAGCATGAAAAGTATACATTTTCACCAAATGACCACTTCAGCAAACGTTACAAAACAATTTCGGCATCCATGGTTTGTCCAGGATTACCGCGCATATAACATCCACAAACGCAACAAAAACATTTAGAATCGACTTGGATAAAAGCATTGGATATTATTTCTTTATAGCGTACAGTATCAAATAAATTAAAAACTTTAAATAATTACAAAAACTTTCAATTGATCCTCACGAAGCTGAAGAGTAAGAAAGCGTATTCTCGTTGAAGGCTACACGAAAAAACCATTTCGAATATTTGAAATTACGTGAGGCTTTTAATAACAGAACAAAATTGATCTCGTTCCGTCTAAATCGCCTAACGCAATTGAAGGAGAGCCCTCTAAAGATAAGATGATAATACGGTTAAATTCGAAATTAGATTTGTCATCAAGAGAATACTTGATGCGATCTCATTATGGATTAACGCTATTCTTTTCGATTATATTTAAAATTGTTATGTTTCTTTGGATCTTCGACACAAAATGCAGAAGTAATAGTTAAAAGTTATTGATGTTATTTGGTATAATTTTGTTATAATTTAGGATTATATATTAAGTTATATATTTAGTATATAAGATTCCTTAAAAGGTAGTTAAATAACCTCATCGGTGGTTTGCTTTCTCAATATGAAATAATAAATACTAGAATACAAACATAAAATGTAGTCTCCGAGTAACATTCTCAAAACAGAATCTTTTTAGAAAGACGGCAACATTACATTTAGTATGATCAGCTGTATACATATATCATATATATCACGGTGTTTTAAAATCATATGAAATAGTCATGGAAAACAAGTTAATATAAATAAAATTACCTAATATAAAATCTGGTGCATCAGAAGGTATTTCACGAAAACATCAACGAACATCAACTGAAATAAATAACTTAGATACGACATCACTATTAGATATATTTCATAGTTACAAAAGTATCAAAATTATATAAAAAATTACTTCTTTCAGTTAATATCAGCGCAACAATTTGTATGCAGAAATATTCATCTGATACTAAAGGATCCCAAGTTCGTAAATTATATACCAACCAGAGCAATCATTACCGTTTTAGGGTAAATGATATGGCTTGGTGAATGGAGGTAAAACTAAATGAAACCGTGGTGTTTACATTATGTGACCGTTAATTATTGGCTATATAAAAAAAATGTGAAAAAGCGCTGTTACCTGGAGACGAAGCTTGGGCAGTCGATGGTGGCACGTCTAAACAAAACGATGGTTGAGCACTGAATGAATGGGAATACCCTTCAATAACATCCCAGATAAACGTCTCGGGGTTGCCAGTTATTCGTTATCGGGTTGTAGTTGGCGCTGCTGGCACCCTGCCCGTGTTCAACATCTGGGATTATATTTCTGGGTATTTTGTAGACCGTTATTCCACGATGTAAAATTCGACATGCCCCAAGGTCGCTACAATAGTGAACATTAAAGAAAATGCAATAAATTAACTTCTATATAGTTCAGATACTATTTTAAAGTTAATAGCATCAAAGATACGCTTACTTTTGAACAAGCCCCCATATTTCGCGATATAAAACAACGCGCATTGTTGAAAGTTTTCCATTGTGGTATGGAAAAGAGAGAAAAAAACCGAAAATCTTCGAGGAGTGTGGTTGACAGGCGCCACAAAAGAAATACCCGGAACATTTGTGTGAGGTGGGAATGTTATGGAGAAAATGGCCAAGTCGTATCTTTGTGACATGTTATCCTTTTAAGATATTTATATAGTCAGAGTGCGGGGGAAGAAACATTAAAAGACTGACTTATAAACAGGGACGGGTGACACTTTTATGCGCGGAAACTGTAAAAAAGCTGAAAAGGTTGGCGACATAAAAAGGGCTGATGTTTTTATTATTCATTCTCTTTATAAACATTGGATTTTTTTTTGCAGAAGAGCAAGAAAAACGTCAAATTCCCCACGTGTGACATGTAATTTCCACCGTAACCTTGCTCATCGTATTACACAGAATATTAAGAGCTCGGCGAGGGGACACGAAATTGAATATCTGACGAACAGAAATATTCAAATACATTTAAAGTTGTTAATTTAGGACCTGTGACCTCTCGACCAAAAAAAAACATAGTGTTATTTAGAAATAATTTAAGAATTTTAAACATCCAAAAACATAAACATTGTTTTAATTTAAATGAGACAAACAAAGAAATAGATCTATAACTAATTTTTCTAATAACTCTGAATAATTCCAACCATAAATTTGGTGTACTATGACTTAAAGTCGATCATTTTTTGAATTTTTAAATCTTTATTATAAGAAATTGTGCGCTTTGTTATTGTAACTGTCCAAGATTTGTTCACTCAGCTGTTAAAATGAACAATGTGTGGTGAAAAGTTAGCCATGTTTGTACAACAGGTAATTCTTCAGTCATCTTGTCTTTTTCTCTTCGACAACTTCCATTTTCGTGTCTTTACGATAAAACAAGTCTTGATACTTAATGATATATATTACCGTATTGGAAGCAGAAATAATATATGCCTTTTACCTACATCAAAATAATACCTAATAAAAAGTAAATCGTACTACACTAATATGAATAAAGTACATATAAATAAAAATCTGTTCTGATACTCTGTTTCGGAAAATGCAAGTAACTTCGAACTTTGACTATCTGCTGGATCCCCATAATAACATACTCTAGGTTTCTCTAGATTTTTTTTATAAAAACTATATATTCTAAATATATTAACTACTGAGAATAGAAAATATAAGATTCCAAGAAACCAAATCTCGGAAATTATAAAAACAAATAGAGGTTGGCATAATAATGAATAATGAAATGGATAATAAAAAAGCAAAATAAGAAAAGAAAAGTACTACAACATGAATTACAGCGGTACAAAAAAATATGAATTTATTAAAGAAGAGACAAATTAACAGCTGAGGAAGATATAGACGAAAAAACAAGAGAGATAGGAAAATTGATTATTAAGAGATCAGGATTAGAAGAACCTCATGGAGCGAAAAGAAAGGGATAAGGATCAACAAATAATGAAAAACAAAGAAAGGATAAATGCAGTGACTCTTAACAGAAACGAAAATGCTTATGACTTCTTCGAGTAATTGATAATTTACAGTTGCCAACAGAGCCATTCGAGGAAACTAGAAAAAAGAATGTCGTCGAGTATTTGTGTCCGATTTTTTATAGGTCATGCTCCATCCCTTCTTATTTTTCTTCTTCTTGATTCTTGATTAGGATTAGTAAGACTTGGGTTTTCTTATTTAGTATAGGGAATTCCATAATTCTGTAAAAATCTTCTGGCCCCAATGAAATTTGATACTATATGGAGAGACCAATACAGATTTTGTTATCGCTATTTGTTCTGATACAAGATGGATGCTCTCATATAGGTCAGAAGAAAGGAACGGGCAAAGGGAGTAAAAAATAAATAATGAAAAAGTGGTTACGGAGTACATCAACAGCGAAAAGGAAACGTAAGATACAAACAGTACAAACAAAGATATATAGGTAACGCTAATAGAAAAGATTTTAATCAACAAAACAATATAATGGAGAATTGATGCGTGATGACGTCAAACGTTAATAAAGAATGAGAATCAAGTCATTCCAATTAAACAACTAGTGCACGTCACAGATGGCTTCATATATACTGCCAAATACAGTTTGTCAAAATGTAAATCTCGGTGCGGATTCTTATCATTTTACTCTAGTTAAAAAGAGACAGAATGCTGTTTGATGCGTCGAGGAATCTAACCGAATCAGACTATAAATTCGATTTGGATAGTAGCGGACCATGTTGCCAAATGTATGCGAAATTCTTCAAAACAGTAGTTGTAATAATTAAAGGTTATAAAGTGGTGAATGTTGTAAATAACGTGCTGATGTCATAAATTTTGATAACGTACTTTGACTGTTTTACTGGACTGCAGATATTACTTATTTGATCAATCATCGAATGAAAATAAATCGGATAACAGCATCGACAGTAATGATCTATCGGATGGATCTTTGTGGTCGACGATCGAAATAATGATGGAGCAAAAAGTGAAATAAAAAGAGACGATATTCCACACGCACACAGTCATTCACTCACTCACACACAGGGTCAAAATTGGGGACAGTGGTAATCGATATTTTCAGTTTAAAATTCCAAGCAAAAAAAGGTCCTATATCGTTCTACCCGGTTTAATTCGGTCCATTTGGAAACTTTCCATTACGGTGATGGACAACGATGCCAGCCAGGTCGCCGGCGACGTGAGTTTTCCCGTAGAAAAGACCGATTTTATTTCGTCCGTGTGTATTTTTCTCGGAAGGGTGCGAGTGGAAAAGTTTCCTTTTGCCCTCCTCCCTTTCGGTCGGACGACGGAAACCGAACAATAAATCCCGACCAGAAACATAGAAAACTTGGAAATAATGCAGGACTTAATCTTGGGGGAAACAAGCCGGAGTGTGGGGGAATTTAAGGAGGGAGTCGTTCTCGGCTACATCATTGATGAATGTCGCAAAGCAAAATAATTATTTTTTAATGTTTTATCCAATTATCAATTTTGTTTAAGATGTTAACTTCAAGCTGTCACTAGAAACTATATAGTTGTTATTTACTACGGACCTATTTATTATTATATTAAACTATTAAAATGTCGGTATACTGTCAATAATTTTTTAATGTGTCGATAATTATTATAGACAGTTTTAATTTGTATATAATGAACAGAATTCCGATAATAAGTACAGTTTTTTCAACATTATAATAACATATATTTAGCTTCAATACCAAAGCCTGAAGATCTAGAAAAACGCGTCAAAGTGGGAACATGAATCTATACTAATCTGGGAATTTCTTAATTTATTATATTATAGAGAATAAACCATATAATGCTTTCTGGTACCGAAACCATTGATTCGAAATTTCAATTTAACAATACCCTCAAATATACAGCCGACGAATCTTTTATACAAGCGATATATTTCAACATTGATGTGACCATCACAAAATCCAGAAAAAAGAAAAGCCAAGTGTATGGAATAAAGCTAGTAAATGTACAGTCTGCGTTGAAACAAAATTTAATAATCATCTAATAGCTAAGTTAATTAATAATCATCACTGATACCCTAAAACCTTAGAGAGGCCGTTGTAACAGTTCAGGATTAAAAGTTAAGTACCATTTTAAGCATTCATGAATTATATACAGCAATTTTTTAAATATTTATCATAAAAATCCAGTAAACTAACTCTAATAAGCTACTTGTTTTTGTCTTTGTACTTATTCTACCATAGATACTTTGGGCTTAACGTCTATATCACTATTATTAATGAGTACTGAGTTTTGCTTGTTGTTTCGCTGAACTAGATCAAATAGTTTTACTCTCTTTAATCTTCTGACTAAGCCATCTTTATCCAGGAGATAGAGCACCTCAACATTAATGTACAAGCTCCCATCCTTGTTTTTATATGAAAAATTATTTACATATAAAAAACACATTTACTTGATAATATTAATGATTTTAACATAAACTACTAAATTACTAACTAACTAAACTTAAACTCATAAAATCGTATAAGAATATACGTAATTTTAAGAGTATAAAATTAAACTTAAAACAAAGAAATTATCAGGATTAAATTGGACCTGAACACTAGTTAATAATATTAATGAAAAACCTTTAAGATACCCAGCATAATAAAAAGTTAATTCCGTAATTAAATAAAGCGTATAAAAAGCGGGCGCGATCAAATTTTACAAAATGTAGGGAAAAAAATGTTTTAACTGATAATCCCTTTATTATTACGATCCTTTCAATCTCCCAAACAACAGGATATAAATCAAATCAGTGTGGGATACTTACACAGAAGCTTTTGAATTATCTCCCTCCCATTTTGGCACGGAAAATTGATGTTCTTTTAGGCCGAAATTACAAAATTATTATTGGCATTATTTAGTATAGATTAAAACCCAGACAAGTCTGATTTATTTGCTTCTTTTTTTTTAATTAATCACTATAAAAAATTGTTTTATATATATATATATATATATATACACTCTTACAGAGCATAGGGTTTAAATGGTGTAAAGATAACCCTCGGAGAGGTTTAATGGAACTTCCAGACATTACATTAAAAATAATTCAATTAAAGGCAAAATATAAGAAACTTGAATATTTCAAAATGGTTTATTGTGGCACTCTTGGCAAGACAATAACAAAAAAGTGTAAAAATAATAAAAATTGATGGAAAAGGGTAAAAGTTACAACAGCATTCAATTGGGTTTTGTTGGTCATTATATTTATTAATAGTTATTTGCAGATATATTGCTGGTTGAGAAGGATATTCCATCAAAAATTGTTTGGATATGTGGAAGGAGGGATTGTCAACCATAATACATTCGGTTTGGATGGATAAGATATACAAAGGTAGTAATTGATAAATGGTGGAATCGTGAACATGTTTTTGACAGATTAGAAATTAACAGTTTAGTAATTGAATTGGACAGTGAGTTGTAAGTGAAAGTTACTGAAGGAAACTTTCAGGATATGTGATAATGCTGTGCAATGCTGGAAAGTCCTGAGATAGAGTTATGAGAGTGGAAACAACTAAAGGTATGCACATAATTAATTGAATATAACTGTAGAAAATGGTATTGTAGGGCGTGAAAGATGTATGTGCACAGATATGGCCGTAATTGTTCAAAATTAAACATAAGTACTAGGTTAGAACGTATGAAGAGAGAATGAATACTAACTTTGTAGATATGGTAAATACATTAGACAGAATTCAGTGATTCTATCAATAACGGTGTACACAGGTAGCAGCAGAAGAAATAAAAATACAGCGATACCAAGATGACTTGCCCAGTAAACACCCCATCGAAGGAATCAAGAACTACTAAACGTAAAAAGTAAATATGCTCTCGAATGAAAGTAAAATACATTTCTCAGATGTATTACAATACAAATATTTCAATAAATCGAGTACAAATAGAACAACCATCGATATTATTACAAGAGATGTTTTAAAAATACCAAATAATTCAAATTACAAGTTTATTATTTACAACAGTCATCTAGCCTCGAAATGTAAGTACATAAACATTGAGCACTTAAAGTTCCAAATCCAAATTCCAAATATATTGAGCTAGGCAACGTCCAAGTAGTCAACTAGCTCCAAGAGTTTTTCTTCCAAAGTCTTTAGTTATTCAGCTCCAGTATCTAATTTATTTGATTAAGGCCATACGTCTCTAGAAATCTTTTAATTAATAACCACAAAATTTTAAATGCTCAATGGCCAATGCCTCTTTTCACTTCTTACAGTGACAAAATTTGTTCCTTATGCTTGTCTACAGACCACACCCAAACAGACATTACGTTTTCTTCCAATCACAGAATGTCAGATTTCAATGCTCCACATCTATTGGGGTTTTCCACTATATTTTTTCTCAAAAATTCACACGTGTCATCCGGCCCAAAGGACCAATTTGTTGATGTCCTTTTAACCATCTATGTGTCACTATATATTCAGCTATATTCTTAACTGTACACGTAAATAGATTTGAAAATATAATTTATATAATAGTACTTGCTTAACTTTGTTTTGAAGGCATTTGATTTCCAGTCGGTTTATTGCTGAATGATAAATCATTCTCTGTATTCGTATGAAAAGTTGGTAGTATCTTCCAACCAACCAGCAGAATGGTTTAATTTTGAGGCTCATCCGATCAGCTTATAATATAATTAAGTTTCCGTCGTTTTAAAGTCACTGAAAATTGACACGGGCAGATTTTAAACTATTAACCTGTATTTTCTAGTCACTGATCCCTGTGTTGATATTTTTAACTGCTTAAAACTTTACTATAGTTCTAACATATATGTATAAATGTCTCAAGTACTGTTTCTTTTGTTATTGGGATATCAGCAATTCATACTAAGCAACATTTTTTCCATATCCATATGCTTAGTACAGTCTTAATTTATAAATTAATTTATTAATGCTGTTCTGTCGTACTTGCATTAATACACAAGCAAGACGAGTACGGGATTACATCATTACATCTAACCACTTCAAGAACAAGAAGGAAATAAAAACGGACCTGTCGTAATTAAACATTTATAAGGAACACTGGCTGTACCCGGAGAGATTACCGTACAGTAAAGAAAAAAGTTAATCAATATCATAAAACGGCTCTAAATCCATCGAAACAAAGTTCAGATAACAAACTTTTCGCAGATTTTTAGCTATACTGTGTCTAATTCCTTCTTCCGTTTAACAATTTTGTAAACTGCAGCAAGTTTCTTAATTAACTCAGAGGGTTGGAAAGGGTGTCGGTGGGTGGTGGCGGGCGGTGAGACCGGGTTCGACGGTTGGAACGAGATGGGGGGGAGGGGGGACTAATGGCGAAGTGGTTTTGTTCCTTAGATAATGCCACATTAATCGATAAAGTTATTGTTGAGTTATTGCGGCGTAATGATGAGGAAATCATTAGTTTATTTTCTAGGATTAGTTGTCGTATTGCCCATAGTTCACTCCTCTCCATACAGTTTAATGTTTGATATACCCTAATCAGGGTTAGGGCAGTATATGACTTGCAGCTAGAATAAAAATTGTAATGCAAATATATATTGTGTATGTATTTTGTAATTAGTATTTCTAATGCTATGGCTTATATAATTTTTATTTTTTATTTTAAATGCACGACTTACAGGTATTTTGTATTTCCTATTTTAAATACATGCGAGATGCGAAAGATTTAACTGAATCAAAGCATGTATTTTGCCCAGCTCTATCACTAACGAACCAATGATAATTATAAATTATATGAAGTTGCTCGATAAGTTCGTAGAACATCTTACATAAGAACTTGCATGATTAAAATCTACTGTCAAAATCTACAGATACAGTATTGCTATTTTGAGAATTTGCAGTATAGCTTTAACACCATTAATAATTTAAGAAACTTGGATCTACCACCAAGGCCCTCACTCAAAACAGTTTTTGGGATTTAAAATATATTGTGGATATAATATTCTGAATGAATTAGAGGCAAATATCCGAGCCAGAAAAGAAACTACCTTATTCCCAAGCTACTAAATCGGACCCCATATTAATTTATAACGTACGGATTCAAAATGCGGGAATATTTTTTATTTTTAACGATATTCAAACCATTTTTCCGAAGGAAAAAAGGAACGAATACCTCAGAATCAGGACGCTGTAATAATTACGCTCCAAATTATTAATGGACCCATTTGCATTAAAATTATCGAATTACAATTCAAATTGGAATTAATGTTTTATTTTCTGTTCGGACGACATCGAAATTATAAATATTTATCGACAAGCTGCATAGGAATATGTTAAAATCGTTTGATTACAGGATAGGCACGCTATTTTGCGTTGGCTTTTTACTTGTAATATTACATACGTACATTTATTATTATTACTAAAACGCGAATTTGAAGACTATATTACGGAACACGTTTAAAACCGATAAATAGTATTTATTTTACGTTTGTGATCCATTATGAACAAAGAATGTGCCTTAAATATTGTGTTTTAAATTGTATTTTCAATACAAAATCGTTCAAAGTGCATTCACTATAATAGTGGGCTTTTAAAAAACTGACACATCAAATCAACTCGATAATTTTACTTAAAGACACCTAGTTTTTGTCAAAAACAACATACACAAACAAAATAACACATATGTCATGTCCTTATATTAGTTAACGTCATGAAATTGAGTTAAGATCATCCTGAATATCTAGTCAGTATAGTCCAAAATGTTAATACACATTGCAACAGAAATGACAATTATTCAACGACCATAATAACTAGTTTAACGTATATCTAATATATTAAAATTAGCATATGCACAAAAAATGTGTTGCATAATGAAGAAAGTCCCAATTATTTGAAACAAAATACGATTTTATAACAAGAAGCCTGCAAAAAATATTGCAATAGAGCTTTTAAACTTTGTGTTAGAAAGTACAATAAACAGTTACATATCTTATTTTTAAATTATACAAACCAAGTTATGTTAATGCGATTTCTAAGTTAAACAATTAACAATTGGACTATGTCTAGATAGTACTAAACTTCAATCTCTATGTAATTACATTCCTACTATTAGCTTACATATTTTAGGGATTTTAATAAAACTAATATAGTTACTAAAACAATCTCTAAAGAAGAAGGTCAAATACTGGCTAAATGATCATAAAAGATAATCTATATTAAAGAATCAAGCTTATTGAATATTACTAATCTTATTGGAAAAAACAACGTAGTTGTACAAGTTCTGTTGTGTGAAGGAACATCCAAAAGGGGTAATTGCTCCAGAAAGCATAAAAAGTCCACAAAATAATTTTGGAAAATCATAAATTGAAACTAGGTTGGATAGCTAAGACGTTGACGATATCACAAGTAGTGTATTTAGAATTTTATATGAAAATCTGAGCACGTATAAGTTATACTCGAAGTAGGTATAGCATTTACGCGCCAATGACTCAGAGTGCTGTTAGATGCATGAGTGCATATAAATTAAGCAGTATAAATTTCTCGAATTGCTTCTAAACATAACATTTTTATTGGATTCACTGGAATGAATGTGCTGTTCGATGTTAATGTTGCAACTGAAATGTTAACTTCTATTCCTTTACACAAGAATTAGTTTAAAATAGGATCTCATACTTCTTCAAATCGATTTCTCAATAAATAGAATACAACTCTTAACCTATAAATGTTTTCACTGTTGGTTCAGTGATTATTTAAACATATAGAGTATCAACGAGAATATTGTAAAGTAAATACATTCATGTATTCCAAGATAGGGATCAGCTGCCGACTTATCTGAGGAATAACGTAAAAATTTATAATTTTTATACATACAGATGTGCAATAACTTCATCTCGCGACTGCAATATAACAGATTCAATTATGCATAAACTCGTAGCACTGGACCGTAATATAAAATATGAACGTTGTCACCGTGTATATGCAACCCGGAATCGATACATATTTATAACTTTTATGCGGAACATGAAATAATTCATTCTAATTCGCACATTTAATGAGGTCTAAAACGTATTTTAATATCTATTAGTATTATTTGTTTTTGCCGAATAACAGATTCGAACTAACCGGTGCAAAACAGTTGTTTTTTTTCCTGCGTCGTGTTTGCGTGTGGACCGAGGCTCTCCATCCAAATGAAGCGGAACATTATTCATGCATTATCAGGTACAACAAATGAGTGGAGAGGGATGTTTTTTATTCGAATAAAGTTAAATTGCAAATTAATCCGGGCAAAATTTGTTTTCGCGCAAACGAACTCGACATAAAATGTTCATAAACAACTTAATTTGTTTAGCTGACTCGGTTATAACATAAATGTGATGTAAATTTGACAAATAAACAACGAGGGAACGTCAATTCGATAAAATTCTACGGACAAATGAGATTTCTGTCGACATTATCATTCTTGAGACAGAAAGTCTTTTACAAACTTGAATATAATAAAAAAATGTTCCCAAAAACTTTCCATCAAAATTATCTATCATCATATTGTATTTTCTATAGGTATTATAGTTACTATGTCACAAAAGGTGGATTTAAGGTGCTCAAGGATCAACAGCCATAAACTATTCTGATAAGGGGACATCCCTAGTTTGTGGATTCCTAACAAAAAGTTTGCGGTTCATGGTGTACTTGTTAAGGTGCATTGTAGTAGATCAGAATCACAGGCGTGGAAACTATTCCATACTATGAAAATTTTTGTATAAACAAGTCTTATTCATAAGTGAATCCTGGACAAACTAAGGGACGAAGGTTCCGGTAATATTCGCCGATAATTGTGGTACAACTATAAGCTGTCCAGGCGGAAAACGAACACGTATATCCCTTTGATCATTTATTTAGGAAGGAGGTCTTTTATCTCGCGGCTCATACCGCTCTGACTACTAGCTCCACGGCTCTATGTGTTCGAAGGAACAAGGTGTGTTCATGTTAAGAAGTGAATATTGCGATCAGTGAAACGTGAGAATTCTAGAAACCGGAGTTTGGTTTATATTAGACTGAATTTAAATACATAAAAATAAATACACTCTCAGTGTTGTTTTTAATCCACTTTCAGGAAGTCACCAGTGAAATGAAGTAGTGTTTAAAGTAAAACAAGTGTTTTTGTTACTTTAAACACATTTCGTAACTAAATAACTCTATAACTCTAACTTTATGTCCACATCAATCAAATCTCTTATAAACCAATATCTATAGTATTACTTATATTGTTGTTACATAAATTGTAATAGCGCTAAATACCTTGATACAAAGTTGAGCGGAATCAACATAATAAAAGGTGTTACTGTTGGCAATTAAAATCAATATATACAAATGGAAGTAGGTACTTGACAATAAAAATTAAAAGAGATTAATGTTATAAAAGTATTGTGAATTTAATTAACTCGTGAAGAGATTCGGGACAAAAATAAAAAAAGTTAGCATCCGATGTTAATACCAAAATACTGCTATTTCGAAAATATCGAAATACGTAGATTCAAACTACTCCAACATATCTAAATTATGAAACAAATTTTGTGTATGTTGAAATAGATTAAACGTATTTAGGTTTTGATTAAATTTCCATATGCTATCTGTAATATCTCTAATCTCTAGTCTCTAAAGAAATATCAGAAGATAAAATATAAAATAATAAAATATTATTGGGCAAGAAATGAAACAAATAAGGCGTTGGATGTACCTTTAATTACACATGTCTATAACAAAAAAAAACCGAGTATTTTGAACTGATTTCTATGTATTTCGATATACTGAAAACGAAAATAATATGAAAAAAATTCCAGAGCGTCAAGATTTATTTCAACATGCAAAATTATTGTAAAAGAACGGATTTTTTTACTGTTTTATTAATATACAAATAAAAGATCCTTTTTGTATCTATGAGACAGTAAAGAGCGAGCAAAATGCTGGACCAAAAAGAATCCTCCAAGGTACATTAGTATTCCACTTACCTCTTCATTACTAGCTCCACATAGAGCCCTTTTACCACCACTGAACGGTTGGGACTGATAAGGCTATTTTTAAAATCTCTTCCTAAATATAGAAACTGCTTCAAATACATAATTTAAAATATTCCAGGCCTTTGAGAAGCAGATATGAAGGGAAGGGTTTTCATCGGACCAGACATTTGAGTGCTTATTACTGACCCACAATTAATCACGACTATGACGGATTTTTTAAAAATAAGGGTGGATTTCTTTTAAGGAGGTTATAGAGTAATTTTTAGGCAATACACTAACTATTAAAAAAACCGCCAAAAGAAGCATTTCAAGCTTTAAGTTGCATAATGAGTCTAAAGGCATTTCGCTAAAAGGATTTCAAACTAATGTCTACATTCCCACCTCAACTACTTTCCGGAAAATTTGGGAGATGTGAGTGAAAAGCAAGGTGAATGATTTCACCAGGGCATTAAAGAGATTGAGAAAAGATGCTAAGGAAATTGAAACGTCACAATGATATAAGGCTACACAAGCAAAAATTTACAAAGAGGAGCCTCAGTGGAAAAGAGAAAAGTTTAAGTGTGCTCTAGTGAACCGATATTATAATATAAAAAATTGATTTTTCATGAAGACACCGTTGATAACATCTTAAATATGTCTCTCAATTAGTTTTCTCTGGAATATCTTGTATATTATTTTGTACATACTTTTACACATTCATAAATCATTTCATCTACGGTATCATGGTAATTTAAACACTATACCTACACATGCCATATTATACCACCAAATATCATAATTCAGATTTTCCCGAGTTTTGGAAAATTCCCTTGTTAGTATAGTCTCAGAAATTGATGTTATATGCAAAGCTAAAGGCATATATGAGTGGAAAAACGTCATAAAACGCTGGGAGGACATAAAACCTTTCAGAGAAAAACACCAATGAAAGCGACGACGAAGCTGTAGAAACAGTTCTGCTCGTCGAAATCTCAGTTTCCTTATTCACGAACCAATACCGAAAAATGTGCTAGTATTTACATTCGTGGCGGAACAGGCGAGTTTTTCTCACTTGCTTCCGGTATTGAACTATTTCCATAACGTCGAGGTTTTTTCCTGCTCCCATAACCGTAGTCGTTGTTTTTTAGTATCAGACAGGGGGCGGA
Source organism: Rhynchophorus ferrugineus (assembly GCF_030347505.1). Classification (NCBI taxonomy): domain Eukaryota; kingdom Metazoa; phylum Arthropoda; class Insecta; order Coleoptera; family Curculionidae; genus Rhynchophorus; species Rhynchophorus ferrugineus. The sequence goes on along the minus strand of NW_027472585.1, from coordinate 34,117,088 downwards.
AAAGTGGGGCCCCGAGTCGTAGAGAATGCGGGGTTAAAAGAGGAGCTTTTCCCACCGAAAGCCTGCCTCTTACAGAACTGAGTGCCTTTGATGCAGGAGAAGAGAGAGAGAGACAGAGAAAAAACCAGGCCTGGGGTAGACGTGAGTGGATGCAATAGATTTCTATATCTCTTTTATCTTCTTATCTCACTTTATTTGTATTTATTTGCGATCGCCCTCCGGAGATTTCCCATCGATGTAAATAGAAAATAAGGAAACCGAGAGCGAAGAATATTTTCAAAGGGTAGTTCTTTTTAAAACTCCTTTCACTAATTTGTTAATAAAACATATAAATTACGAAACGTTGAAACATTAATAAATCGGATATATGATAATGATAGTATTTGCTTAGTCAGTCAGAAATACCATACTGGCTAAAAATTTTGCATCAAAACAAACCTGCAAAAATTACTTGTCTTTGGCAAAGAACACAAGTTTTTTTGATTAACATGATATAAACATATTTCAACATATATAAACTTGAATCACTGTTCGTTAGACTGGCTAAAACTCGAAAAGGGCTAGACCGGAGTTACGCTGATTAGTTTCTGCGATGAGATATTACTCTTACCTTTTTTTGGTCCAAATTCAAAAATATAACAGGTGTTTCCAAATGACTTTTGGCGAAATGTATATTGTGTCTACTTTCATTCAAATTTCAACAACGAAATTTGTATCGGTAATAAGTTTACAAAATCTTAAACAATTGTAGTCACAAGTACAATTTAGGCACACTAGGATATCTGTTACTACTACCAGATGCAGATCGTCAATTCTTACAAATTTACTTTTGGGTAAAATTGTGGGTCATCAGACCTGACAAAACACCTGCCAGTGAAAACGTGAGGAGAATTATATCACCGACAATCGACGAAGTGTCTATTGCTATTGTTGGATCATGTAGTAATAAATATTGTTAAAACAGGATATCAAAGAAAATACTTTTGTGAAGCAAAGTACGAACTAAATCCTCCTAACATAAATAACTTGGCAAATCTTGCGTCTAAATCAATGACGAAAGTTCCAAAATCAAGGTTCCAACAGGAGCTGAAAGAAACGTAATAAACTGTTTTAAACTTTTCCTGGTTTAACTCTGGAACAATAGAAATTGAATGATTGAAAGTCAAAGGTAGTGTTTTTACAGAATAATGAGTAAAAATGCCAAAGATAACAACATGGATTATAACTAAGGGAACGAGAACCGTTAGATATTAAACTCGCATTCTAAATTAGAGGATATTAATCTCAAAAACAACTACATTCAACAAGCAATGCTACTTGTTTCAAAGTTTATATAACCAACAATAAATCTTCTTGAAATTCAAATAGTCCAATATAACACCCAGTAGTATTAAGCACAAATACCGTATTACTAATCCACTAATGATATTTTTGTTTCTTTCAGATTTTCGTGTCCGATATTCAATGCTGATTCGACCCACATCGATGGTTTGTTACCGATAAAGAATCCTAAAATAGGTGAGTAATGATTATTTATTCTCCTCTATCCATATAACCGAAAAATCCAACTAACGGAATGAACAAAGGACGTTACGATTACCGCCACCAAAACAGAAAAAAAAAGAAAACAAAAAAAATGGCCCGCAAAGTACAAAGCGAACAAAACAAATGACCCCGAAGTTTATTTTTGTTACTGTAACGCTCGTCATACGTCAGTGATGAATATGTTATGGAATTGTGGGTTTTCCGACAGAAGATGACCAATGAAAGCGAACAAAAAATGCTATAATGCTATAAACTTTCAATCTATTATATAATTTCTGCAAGTTTCAATTATGTTTATATTTGATTAATCAATTAAATTCAATAAATTGATACCATCATAGTTGCCAAAGTGTACAAAACTAGCTCTACAAAAGTTAGATATTTTCGTTTTAATGACTTAATTATTTCTTTAATAGGATGGCTAAACTATGACAAAAAGACTCATTTCGCTTCCATCTTTTTTTCTTAAATCGATTTTTTTTTGATATAATAATACTTACATTTCATTGTAATATTTGACAATTGGGACATATTAACATTTCATATGTATATCATGTAGTTTATTTTAAGTTTTTAATAATTAATTGATATAACTGCAGATCGTATTTTAAAGTATGGCATTGTATTTGGAATGCTTATTGATGCCTAGTTAAAGCTACATTCCTCACTAACATTCTCTCAATGTTTTATGATAGAATTATTAAAATCCGAGATGTAACTTAATTAATTATATGGTATTTGCTGCAATAGTGTACAAATGTAGATCTTGTTTTATATCATATATTTTAAATTTGCCATGTGCTTTTAAATAAAATAGTAGTAGTAGTAGTAGCCATATTCTGCCAGAAAAAAAAGGAAAAAAATGGGTACCAAGTGTACTCTGTATTTTCCTTTCTTTCATAATAACTCAGTTCCTGGTAACAAATGGAAGACACCTATTTGTACCTTCATTAAATGTAATGAAAACTTTATTATTAAGACAATGAATTTTCAACATTACAAAAAGTAAGGAACAACAGCGATTTCGACGCAGTGTTTGTGATCCTTCCAGTTATCGAGAAGGAAATAGAATACAACAAGATGGATCCGGGTATGAAGATACTGGGACGAACATATCTCCAGAATAGAAGACAACAGAGTGGCGAAAATAGCTAGATATGATGAACCACCAGAAACGAGAAAACCACCAAGATGACTCCCAAAGAGGCGGAAGGACTGTTGGTCATCGGCGTCACAAGAAGAACAAAATATGGGTTAAACAAACCTCCCGACTTTCGAAAATAAGAGGAGAAAAAGATTTTTTTAATTAATTTATTGTATATTTTTTATATTAACTGACATTGTAAATAGTGGGAGTGGGTAATAAAAAGTTACGTAATAAGGGAAGTAAAAATGATTCTCCTTATAATAACAGTGAGTTTTCCAGTCAAAGACATGTCATGACCGTATGCTAAAAGTATGCCGCTTCATGTCACATCATTAACAAGGCCCATTTTAACTAACTCGGCAAAAAGGAGCCGCCAAATTATTAAAACTTCAAAGCCGATGGCCAGAAGGCGTGCCCGTGGCGCCGCCACCTAAAGACCATCGCCTTGCGACGGCCTCTTTTTCCGTGGAAAATCTGGAAATAACCGCCGCGTCGTGTTTTGGAGGGCACTCGACAAAAGCTTTCGACTGAGTAACAAACATCGGCGCCCTGTTGGAAACATGTGGCTGGAGAGCCCGGAGAAAAAAAAATACGACAACGAAAAACAAGTTGGCTGGATTTTGTGGGGAGGTTTCGCCTTCGGTCTGCCTCGTTCAGCTTTTTTTACGACCTCTCTCTCTCTCCCTCCCGCCGGTGTTAGTTCGGTCAACGTCTCGTTTCCTCGGACCTGCCTTTGTCACCCTAAAAGGACCGAAAAAAAAATCGCAAGTGCCATTGACAGATAAATTTTTGATAAAATGCGTTTTACAATGGCGAGAAAAATATACTTTTTTCTATAGGCGTTTATTTGCCAATATCGTTAGTTAAATACATTTATTTTTCCATGGTTGTCAATACTTCCTTCACCGTAATACTTCTCCGACAATTTTTATAGTATTAGTTGCATGTTTATGTTCAAAATGGGCTTAAACTCGTATCGACATTTCAAACGTTAAAAGGGAATTTTTAGATTCTGATGAATCTGATTTAATAATATGATTTTAACAGTATGAGGCTGGTTACTGAAAAAGTGGTTTCGAAAAGAATTGGCATTAATTGATGACCAAGGACCCTGGACTTATTTTACCAAATCTCTTTTATGGAGATACCTTAAAGGTAGTGTCTCCGGCAGTAATCCCGCGTCTTGTGTACATGAGACCATCAGATCAGATCATGCGGGACGGCAGATTTTCAACGTATTTACGAAATCAGTGTTCCTAAGAAAATAATAAAATAAAAGAGAAATATTTTTCATCATACAAAACCGCAATATTATTTACGGGTGCATAGTACCGGCCATTATTCTTAAACCGCAATTATTATATATGTAATGTTCAAGATAATATATATTGAACATAATATTTCGGCAATTCGGCAAAACTCCTTGTAGCAATAAAAAAAACTTATCGCTATAGATTCGATAATCTGAAAATAAAACGAAAAATAATGCCATATATGTCAAATATGATGTAATTATCTACTAACGGTAGTTATGAATCGCATTCAAAGTGCGATCGAGTAAACATAAACTAGATTTGAAATATGTAGTGGTTGTTTAATGGAGAAAATGACCTGACATAGGTCGTCAAAGTCAAACAAATATGCCACGAGCTACCTCACGGTCTAACCGCACTGATAACCGGTGAAGGACAGAAAATGAAATGAAAGTCATATTGATATGTTGCAATTACGTTCAAAAGTGATTGAATGTGAAGGAAAAGAGGCTTAGAATGAATTGAGCTCGTGCACATCAATCACAACAGAACGAGCAGCATTCCTCTACCATTCGGAAATAGATTACGGTACCAACAAATCAGTTACAATTGAATAAATGATAACCGTTTGTCAATATTGCTCATTAGTTTATGGGATGGAAATTCATTTAAACCACTTCTTGGCCAACACGAAAAATACAATAATTGTTTCCGAGTTTTGTTTGACGTAACCCACACTATGCAGAGCAAAATTGCAGAATATGTATAAGTTTTTCTGGTAACAAATATGTCAAAAAAATCTCTTAAACTATTTCAGATACAAGGATATATAGATAGATACACAAATGTGTTATTAAGAGAGCTGTAACTGCCTTATTTATTGGCTCACAATCCATTGCCCAAGAACTACAAACGTTTCTTCACCAGAACAGAAATTTAATAAAAATGTTCAAAATAGCATTGTGTCGGATGCTGTCTGACAGCTATAATATCGTCATCAGATCTGACAGAGCACCTGCTGACGAACATACGATGATGTTTTATTCGCCAACAATCGACGAAGTGGCTATTGTTATTGTTGGAGAAAATCTTCAAGATAGATGTAGATGATACGAAGTTCACGGGATCATATAGTTAACTAAAAAAATTCATGATACAAAGTTTCAATTTCACATCTATACCTAATTAGATATTCAGAAGTAATTTCATGAAGCTCCATATAACTAATCACAAGATCCTCAAATAGCAGCACAAGCATTCATGCTATGTTACAAAAATCGACGGAAATTCCTGCGATAAATACATTTTAAATTTCCCAGGAGAGATTTCGACCTGTAAAAGCTCCAGAACTATTAAAATTTCAAAATAACTTACAATTTTAATAATCCTCTGGGAATCGCATTAGAGTGGCAGCAGCTCTATCCCTACTCAACATTTCATGCGAGTTCTTCATCCAGCAGGGCAACCTACTGGAAATCATATCCATTTATTTTTAGTTTTCAAACTGGTTACTTTTATATTTCCCTTTCTAACTTTCCTGCATTTTGTTAAATATAAAATAATATGATCTACATATACGTTAAAATAATTTTATGGTTCCATTATATATATTATTAGTAATAACAAATCACAAAAATTAAAATTACTGTTATACCAAATTTAATATATAAACAAAATTATTTTACTGTTTTAAACAATAATAATATATATTTGTTATAGGGTAACATTTTCTATATTTTGATATATATATTTTTAAAAATTCCAGTTCAATTCATTGACAATATTTTGTTTAAATAATCGAGATATTATGAGCTTCTAAATGGTATTCCTTAAACAAATATTGAACCACATATTGTTAGTGTTATATTGAATATTGCTCCAAAGATAATGTAGATAAATTATATTTTATTGTTCTGGCCAAGAATATAGTCCACAAAAAAAGTGTAAAATAATAGTCTCCAGCTCATCTTATTCGATTAAGGAGCAAGTCGTACTTATTTTATATATTATAACAGATTTTGTTCCGAATTAAATCAAAATAAAATTATGTTTACGCAAAAATGTTACTAAAGGTCACTGTACTTTAGAGGAAGTACTAAGGAGCATTTTCTAGTTAAACAAACGTAATTTGCGAGCTTTAAATGTAGTAATTTTTATTTGCAAGACAGTGGATCACCTGAGCAAACTACAACTACTCAACTCTCAGCTACTCAGCTACTCTCAAATACTTGAGAAATATTATATTATTAACTAGAATACTGCACCATTCCAGAATATTGTACCAAAACATCCGCCAATTGCTTCAAGTATGCTGTAACATGTCGGTTCAATATTACTGTCCATTATGCTGGCCAGATAAAATGTATGATATTCTGAAGTTCCTCAAACAAAGATTGAACCTTTGTGTCTGCGTGTCATAGTAAGAACTTCATAATGAAGATCGCGAGATATTCATTCATAGTAATCCGGCCAGTGATATGAAGGAGAGTGAGAATAGCGAAACATCCTCCATATACTAACCCGTCCGTTAGAAACAATATAAACTATGATTTTTCGCATACTACATTCTTGCCACCTTCAACCCTCCTAGTTTTCTGATGGCATTCACTTAGCTAAAACAAAGCGTATAATACATTGAAATATAACCTACAAGACTTAGACAAGCCTTGAGTAAACTGAGCAATACATACGTATCGCATTATTTACAGGAAAACAGTTTTGCCAACCATATTATTCCGTTCTTCCCCTGTATTTATGGATAGCATTTTTCAGAAGTAATTTTGCTTATACATAGAAACTTTATGAATTAATTTACATAACCATTAAAAGTTATTTTGATATAAGTTATTAGCCAGTTTTCCAATTACTCTCGATTTGTACTTTACGAAATAGGGAATTTATAAAAATACTCCCACTATTTATCAACCGTAATTACATTATATTTAGCGAAATAATTTCAGTTTAAAACTACGAAGCTCACATAATTAATCACAATTTATATACGAATTATTATCCGAGAACGGAAAATTGTCATTGGTTAAAAGGACACAATCATAAATCATCTCTCGGCCATCACGAAGACGTGGATAGGAAAAAAAGAAACGAGAACAAACAAAAAAATAAATAAAAAAGAGGGACCGAGGACGCGCGGGGGGAGTGGCCTTTTACTGTTTTTTCATTAAACCACGAAAGAGCCAGTATTAAAAGTTATTTATTTTTATTATCTATCATATTCTTCGAGGACTGGATCGTGGAAAATTTTATCGGTTCAATATTTCTTTGTTTCCACGGTCGGTATAAAAGTAACGCTTGCCTGGCTCTATCGTAAATTTAGGGCCCGATCGGTTGAAACTGTTTGACCCTTTCCACGTTTTAGTGTTTTTTATTGGCGGCTGGATTTTTTTATATATATGTTTTATATGTAGAAGAAGGGAAAAGAGCCAGCGAAAATTTGTTTTCCCTCTGGTTCCTTCAGGTTTACATAAAGTCGGGTGGCTTGTCGTCTTCTTTGTTTTTTCTGGTGCTGGCCCACGCCGACAGAAAAAAGATCCACTTTAGACAGACCGGAATACTGACAAGCTTACATAGTTTAGGTTTTTTGCGACTGTTTAAGCCCTAAAACTTTCCTAGTTTTTTAAAATGGGCCCCCTTCGGGAATATACACATGGCTGGATATTATATTTTATATTTTTAGATTCTGTACCTTTATATTTATGTAAGCTCGAGATTATTATTTTGTCTCCTTTATAAGAAAAAAAATTATTTTTGTGATAAAGAAGCTCCAACCTGAATCCGCTGAGTATCGTTCTTAGTACAGAAAAAAACTCAGTTGTTTTTATCAAATGACTTGCTCCATCGGTCCATTAGAAGAAAACGATACGCCATAGTGACTGTAGGCAATAAGTCTCGAAGAATCAGCAACATAATTTAGTAGATTAGAAGCTAAGCTGTAGGTTTCACATGCTTCTTTTCTTTAAAATGCGACAATCACTGCACATTTGAACAACAAATTCTTAGACAAATATTACATTGGTTTGCATATATCTGTTGAATGGTAAAATAATTAATTCCTCACAAAGCTCTGTGGCGATATTGAGCTTTTGGTTTGAAGATACAGCGAACAGCTCTGAAAAACATATAGAAAGCAATCTGAAATATAGTCCTTTTGTACCAACTGCAGCGTATTAATCTGTTAACATAAGTAGAATACTAGAATACTGTTGTATAAACAAAATCTAAATATAATTTATGGATTTTAGAACAAAGTATCGAGGACTGCTATTAATGCTCCGTGATATATATTTCAGAAATGGCCATCTCCATAGAATCTTGGAAATGAAACCATTAACCAGGCTATTAAAAATTTTGACTCAAGAGAACCAGGTCTTGCATTGGTAAAGTGTGGTGCTACTACATAATAAAAGCATAGTTCTGATGTATAAGAAATTTTAATGCGAGAATCTTTAGTTTTTTTCTTATTTGTAGTAATTCAGGACTGAATAATATTACTAATACATGCATTGAATAAGTAATTGTTCAGGTACAGGTAGTCAGGTCTTCTACAGTATATTGAGAATCTATTAGAATCTATTTAAATCCAACTTCTACTTATTGATACTTCCCTTTTTTTACGTATAAATCCATGCTTCTTGCTTTTGTTCTTATTATTTATTTCAACATCCTTAATCCCGTCTACAATAAATCACATAGCATGTAATTATCCCGAATTTAGTCTTTGTGAGTTTTTTTGTAACAATTTATAATAAATAGATGTATTTTCAATGTATCTCTTACAGCTTGATCTGTCTATTATTTAGCTGCTTCCTCATTTGTCACTAACATTTCCCTTGTTCCTTCAACGTAAAATAGATTTCTCCTTTACGCTAACTGAATTGAAAAATTAAATTTATTAATACAAGAAATGGATAAATATATAAGAAAATATAAACCTTATTAAGCTCTAGGTATACATCAACCAAAATTATTGAAAGGCAGAATATAAAGTAACGGTATCTTCAGTATACATAATGCCATATTATCGGGTCTAATAGAAGTCATGTGACCATTTGATTGATTTTTTATAAATCAGCTTCGAACCATTCCTCAGCACAAACTACAAAATATTTAATTGACGTTATCTTCATCTCAATAATGCTGTCTTCTCTTTTGATAGCTCTCTGCTTAACTTAGTCCGGTGTTAAATTATATTAGATATAGAGAACTTCTTGGATTGTTCAGGTACAAGTTTTGGGTTACAACAATAATTTTGTTAAATATGTGTGAAGTAAACCGAATAACGAAAATAACATGTGGATATTTTGAAGCTTATTTTTCCTTATTGATATATTGTACTTTATTAATAATTACACAGACACAGAAATTAACTCATTTTTAAAACATATTCTGATATGAATACGTTTTGTTCTACGATAAGTAATCATGAGTTTAATAGTGTATATAAGCAATTAAATCATAACACCTTTTAATTATTAAAATTTTCTAAGACCAAATTATCAATTAAATGCATATATCCTCGAAATATTGTTCACTCAAAAAAGACTAGAAATCAGCAATAATATTGAGATACTAAACTATCAGGTACAAAAATAAAACTAAGTATTAAATAATATCTACCTTTCCATTTACATTAAATATATAAAAATCGAATAATTTATATTCAGATAGTCTCAAACATTAAAAGAACAATCTTTTTTATGCCAGTTTCACCACGACGTATACATCCTCGTGTACATCCATTACTACTGGGTTCCCTTCACATCTCTTCATCTATCTTGCAACCTGAAACGTTTTTCTTCACAGCGTCCCCCTCGCCCTTCCCATCCCTATATCACCGCGCGAAATGTTTATTTTCCCAATGAAAAACGAAGAATGAAATATTTGCGGAATGTTTCCGCCGCCGAGATCTGTGGAGGAACGTCTCGAATGCCTCGTTGCAAATTTCCAAGAAGAAAATTAACTTTCTTTTGTCGATGGGGCGGACGGGGAAGTGGGTCGTCCTGGGGACGACGATGCGCGTTATGTGGGCGCCCGACGGCCAAGGAGGGGAGGAGAGGTTCTCGTTTTTCTCGCGATTTTCTTTCGCCTCGGTAATGAGACATTGTTAAAATTCGCAGATATTTGCAATACAATTTTCTGCTCGTTTGATTCTTTTCAAAGATGCATTCGTAACAGGTGGAGCTTCATTTGCATCGTCGCTTTTGATACATTTTTATTGCAACTTTTCCATATTTTAAAATGTTTCCGCGATCATTTTCGCGAGGTTTCCCGGCGATATTGTTTCGTTATCTGTCTACAATTGTTGGTGCTGTTTTCACTCATTTATTGGGATTCAAAACTTTCTCTATTGAGGACACGATATGAATAGAACGGTTCAGTTACTGGAAATCTTGAAATCTTCATTAAAACATTCAATCCAACGGTATCATTTCTTGTTCATTATAGAGGTTATAACTTGGTGATATCATAATAATAATATTCTTATTACAACCTGATATTTTTGTTAAAATGTGATTAGAAAAATACCTGTTCATTCAACTACATAATACATTGATATAACTTGTGAATTACTGGGAAAAACCGAAAAGTACCCAAGACTTGCTGTTCCGCAACCTGACCTAAAATCAAAGAGATTGGTTTATCAGATTATTAATTTTTTTTAAATATGGGGTTGCACTAGAATGTCAAACCCATTAGTAATCCAACGATGCCGAAATAAAGTTCTTTGACCAATTACTAATATTTATGTCTACATAACTAAACATGAAATAAGATTGCTAAATCACAGCAACGTGGAAGCAATACAGCTGATGGATACCACGCAGGAAATCTGAAAATCGTTGTAAACCAAACCAGTCAAGTTTTGTTTATTAAGATGGTACTAATTACATCTAATATAAGATGTAATTAATTTTTAAAAAAATGGAAACGCGCGTACTCAACACTTCCTTTTTATATTTCGCAGCCAATGATTTCTGCAAAAGCTTCATCAGCATTGTTTGGGTCATGAATGGAATAATTAGATTTTTTAGTATCATACTGAACCAACACTATTCACTTTTCTTCCTTCTTAATAATAATTTATAAGATAAATTTTTTTATCTTCTTCTCCTATATATCTTTTGTTGTATATCTGTTGTAATTGTAATTTATCCTGAACCTATGTTATTATATATTAACGTTATTATATAAAATAATGTACTTTGCTAAGCTCTATAAACATATTTCCGGCTATTTTATACCCAGGATTGGGAAGTATATGAACAACTTGTAATTAAAATATAAACCTAATACAGATATATAAACCATATAACCAAGTGGTCTCAACAATATAATTTTGGACTAGAAGTCGTATATTTGGCTTTAATCTGCATTGTAACCACGTCAGAAATTATACCTTCATTATAACTATACATTCTTCATATAACTGCACATCCATGATTGGTGCTCTTATGGGGGGCTGGGAGATATTTGAGCTCGCTAGGAGTAGATTCTATCAAAGTGAATACTAAAAAATATCACTGGAGGATTATTTTGGGAAGGGTTTAAGCCTCTTAACTCCCCCTGGATTTCCATTTTAAAATTTACAAACGATCTTAGATTGTCATTGTCATTTTAATGCGTATGTGTTTTTGAATATTAAGATTATCTTTCGCACATCTAACAGGTTGTCTTATACAAGACAATTGACCTTTACTTACTGTTTTAATGATTTTGTAGTCTGAAATGATCGAAATTATTAAAAGATATAGATTCAATGTAAATTGCAACATAAGTTCGTTCATGTTTCAACTAATCGCTACACGAATTATTTCAAAACAACCACAAAATCTCGTTGATTATAACGTTTTAACTTACGTTAATCCTCTATTTTCAAACATAACCAATCAACGACATGGTCATACTCTACACGTACTCGTTTTTATCTTAATCAAATTGATTACACGCCCTGTCTCTCGCGTATAATTTCGCGCTTGTATTAAAAACGCACCTAACCTGATTGCTGACTTTTTCTCCTCGTCCGTTTCGTTTGTAAATAGGTAACGTCTCGGGAAAACGAGCAAAGGATCATGGCGGGCGATTATGCATTTTATTTTATGGTGGTTCTTGTCTTCCGCGTGGCCTGCAACGAGATGAAGCCGTAAGTGCACGGGCCTTGAGCCGTTACCTTCACAAGTAACGGCGTTTTCCGCAATTTCATCTCGAGCATTGTGATTTTAGTGAAGCAACAATTAGTAGAAACTTGTTACAGATTATACGGGTAATAACTCAGTAACACTTTAATAGATAATTAAAATGAATCATAAAATTGAACGAGTTGGATACCGTTAGATATAATAAATTCAGAGAAGCCGTTAATAGGCAGAGAGGAGCCACCTCGTTCTTTAAACCAAAACATTTTTGATCAAAATCTACTAGCGGATGTGTTTTTTATAATCAGAATGTGGTCATTATAAACTGTATTCCTTTTTTGTTAAACTTACAAAAATTACAAAATAATGTCTTACTAAACAGATCTAAAATAGCTTAACTACTTTTTTCTCTGATGCTTTCACATAGCATCTTAAGTATTGTATTGTTTTTATGTTTTATTAATAAAAATCCCTTTGAGATACTCGCCGGTGTTGTCAATACAGAAAAATAAAATGACTAACTACACCTCTTCCAGACGCCTATATTTCCAGAAAAAATTCCGCAGATTGCAATGGTTTAGATTGCAGTTACAGGTTCTATTTTGAAAGAACGATGTATCTTTTGAGCATATTCATATATCGACTGATTTTTTTGTTTTGGCATCTTTATAAGAAATGAAGCGTTGCTTATCACTCATATATCGAAACCACCAGTAATCACAAGGAGCGAGGACTAAAAAATACAGCGAATGGTATAACACTGTTCATTTTAATGTTTCCAAGTATATTTTCAGCGATTTTGCAATATGTGGTCGAGAATTAGAATAATGCTGAACATAACATTGTTGTGTCTTTTCGATTTTTGCGAGAATTGATTTATGACTGAATCGGTATTAAACTAACATTGTTCTTCCAATACGGTATCATCTCCAGAGAGATGGGAAATAGCTGATATATATTTCTCCCAATATAGGCTTTTTAAAATGAAAAAAAAAATTGCAAAAATATGTTTAGTTAAGTATAACGTAGGTAATAACTCTGATAAACGAACGTCGTTTTCATGATATACAGTGGTACATCTGCATAAATAGTTCCGACCTAAATATTTTAGCAGACGAACAATTTAAGTTTACGCCGCCATTTTTACAGACAACCGCACGTAGCGAGCATCTCCGCCGAGAAAATACCTCCAAATAAAAGAGACACTTTCGCGGTATTAAAATTTAAAATATTAACTTCACTTATATAGAGTGAGTCCCGCGGATGGGCCCGTATACATAAAAAAAGACCCGGCGCGGGGGCAAGTTAAATTTTTTAAGACCTTCGTGAATTCGTCGGTTGTTTTGAAGTAGCACTACGGTTATAAAATGCAGATTCCTCCTCCAGGAAGTCGGCGCGCGGGGGAAACCGATGGGGATGGGGCAAGAAGGGCGTGAGAGGGCGGGGGCGGTAGGAACCGGGACAATTTATGCAAAAATTATACAAAATATCTGGAGAAGTACAGGCGCTTTGGGGGGAGATACTTTTTTTTACCTTCGCTTTGATGGAGAAAATTATTTCAGATGCATGGACCACTGGGAAAGATAAAATTCTAAGCGAGAGATGCAAAGGCATTTCTCTACTTTTTATATTTAATATTTCGTACTCAACGTAAATAAAGTAACAAACGTAGTAAAATGGATAAACGCTTATTTTCTCCTTCATATTTTTGTTTCTCTGATTCAAATATCATAGCTACATTTGTAAAAGACACTTGCTAGTAATTGACAATGCTAGCGGTTAAATGGAGTAATATAGCCGGTTCAATGAAGCTATTCCACATATACGAAAGACAGCTGTTACGCGTATTTTGTTGGTTGCACAAAAAGAACAAGAAAGTTCTGACATTTTTATTAAGAAATGATATTTTAGCTACATTTTCATTATTTTATATATCATAGCTACACTTGTAAATACACTTGCTAGTAATTGGTTGCTATTGCCAATGATAGCGGTTAAATGGAGAAATATAGCCAGTTCAATGAAGCTATCCCACATATCCTGCATATACAAAAGCAAGAACTGTTTGTAGCCAACAAAATTCCCGCAACAAAAATTTCTGATTCTTTGTTAGGAAATGGGATTTTGTAATAAAAGAAAATTTAAAATTGTGAACTAAAGTGTAAATCTGGTTGCACTTGACGACGTTGCTTTTGGTTTTGGTGAATGAGTGTTGTATATCCTAAAGTAGGGGCAAAGCTGAATATTTGCTCTCTTGGGTCTTAACAAACGGTCATGTGTCAGTTTTAAAGACTAACATACGAAGCTGATAAATTAAGTCGCATGGAGCTTTTTATACACTGAGAAGACTAGTAGAGGATTAACGAAGAAGTGCTGGTAGAATAAAAAAAAAGTCAGGTGCCATCACAGTTGATTTATAATGGTGTCATAAGTTGTGAATTGTAGCTCAAAGCCGTGAATGGTTTGGTATAATTCATTTTAGATTCCTTTATCGTTGTTCAAAGTACCCTTCCATGCAAATAGCGCGATAATGTAACAACGAATGAAAATTTCGGTGGGAAAATGGAAATGTTGCCAAGCAACCTGAAGGACCACCACTAACATCACCCTCTCTCCCACCTTAACGAGGCGCAATGGTAAACAAACCGAATCGCTTAAATATGGCGCATGACTTTACCCAGGCGCACAGCGATGGGACTGATGGAAAGGTACGCCAATGTAAACACCATTTTAATGGTTTAAATTTTAATACGGCCTGGCGATTCCTTTATTCGACGATGTACGTGCCGCCCCGGCCGTGCCATTCCCCCGGGAAGCACCGGAAATTGTGCGAGTTGTAGAGGGAGGTCTCCCGGTCCGTCCCCGGGATCTTGGAAATCGGTATTTTGTTGTCGTAGCGCGCTCTCCCTAAAATATTTTGATTCCTCCTTTTTTCCCCGACGTCCTCGACCTCCTCCTCCACCTCCTTCGTAGTGTTTTTTTTTCGCCGCCCGAGCTATCCGCAGGGCATATAATGTTCACGGTATTATAAAATATTTCAGGGTTCCAGTTTCCAGAATTACGCAAATATAAAAATCACATTCCGACAACCTGCTCTGAATAAAGGATCAGTTTATTTATTTTCTTACAATCACCTTAGCAAAACGTTAAGTTCTGGAAAGCATTTATGATTAAGTACCACTTATAAGACGTCATAATAAAAAAAAACACTCCTTGTACCAGTAAGTAGTATAAGTGTGTAATTTTTGCTTTGGTCGGGGTTTTTCTTCTATTCTGCAGTATTTCGCACAAGCTTTCATCCCAGGTTCACTTAAGTCCTCTTCTGGTCCTTCTTTTTTTTTGTTCTCGGTTCTCAAACTCTTTTAACTTGTCTTATTTCTTCTATTTGCTGACTTTATGACCTCACCAAATAAGCTGGTCTCTATCTATGGATTCTTATAAACATTTTATATTAAAGATTTTTCTCATTTCAATAAGTTTTAGTAAGTCTCATGAAGCATGGTCTTTATGTCGTGTTCTGGTCCTTCTCTTTTTCCGTCTTCGCTTCTCAAACTCTCTTAACGTGCCTTCTTCTCACTGACTAAGCTGGCTTCTATCTATGAATTCTTATAAACATTTTATATTAAAGATGTTTCTTATTTCAATGATTTTTATCATGTCTCATGAAGAAATTCAGATTCTAATAACGTAGATTTACCTACAAAGCTCATTGTTCATTTTAGATTGCACTGCTTTGCCTATATTATAAAATGTAAGAAATAAAAACCATGTAAAATCTATGTAATAGTATAATATATTAATATATACAATATATTCAATATTGTGTAAAAGTTTCCACTCAAGTTGTCAACTACTTTCCAAGTTTTACCAATTAACATAACAGTAATTATTATTCTTGCATTGAATTGTTTCATAAATATTTTAGAGCCTCTTGTTTACCAACTGAGATTTATCTGAACCAGAATTACGGTTTTACATGGGTCATCAGCGTTAAACCTAGCTATTGACAAATCGGCCTTGAAAATATCGATCACCGTTTAATAAAACAATTGTATTAATTACTGATTGCTAATAATTTATAAGACCTATAGTTCCGTCGTTGGTTATGTCAAGGAAAAAAAGTTACTTTAGAAACTTTGAAATTTGTGTATTGCATCTTGCATTTTAAAATTACTTTTGTAATTGCGTAGGTATATACTTTTTGCTACATTCCTCCTTCTCACCTTTACTGTTAATATCTCTTCTGAATAATTCCTATTTACAGATGCTTTGTACCCCAGTTTCTTATTTTTTGTGCGG
Source organism: Rhynchophorus ferrugineus (assembly GCF_030347505.1). Lineage (NCBI taxonomy): Eukaryota > Metazoa > Arthropoda > Insecta > Coleoptera > Curculionidae > Rhynchophorus > Rhynchophorus ferrugineus. Next base: position 34,100,694 of record NW_027472585.1, on the reverse strand, counting down.
TCTACTCAATTATTCTAGAACATCATTTAGGGTTTCGTAATAAGCGCTGGACTATAGAACAAATGCATAGATTTGTAAAGAAAATAGATATAAAATTAATATCGTTCGTCTGCATTCCTGGACCTATTTCCGGCATTTGATAAAGTATGACACAAATAATTGTGTGTTAAATTAAAGAAAGTCCTCCCTCATCCACATTATCAGTTACTAAAATCTGATCTCACAGAGAGACGTTTTACTATGAAACAAGACGATGAACTCACTAAAATACCTCCAATATATTCAAGAGTTCTGCAAGGCAGTGTACTGGGCCCGATAATGTATCTCCTATATATGGCCAATCTACCAACCACGAAAATTACTACAGGAGTAAGCAGGAGACACAGCCCTCTTAGCGTCTCACGAAGATCCAGTAACAGCATCAAAGAGAATACAAACATACCTTGATAAAATACAACTGTGGCAGAAGATGTGGCATATTAAAGCATATGAAACAAGATCTATCCGTATAACATTCACTCCGTGTAGACTAACATGTCCACCAGTGAATATCAATACATGTCAATTTCCCCTAAATAATTGAATATATTGGTATTCTTGGATAAATATATTGGTATTCATCTGGACCGACATCACGTTTATATTAAATATTATATTCATAAGAAATGTTTCTTATCCACTGGACACATTTCAATACTCTACAGCTTTCCTCCAAATAAACGTATGACCATTACTTATCAGTTATTGCTAGCATATCTAATTTAACTTGTCGAAGTTCTTCATCGAGTTCATCATCGATACTCGTCAGTTCCCATTTTCTCAAATTTATTTTCATTTCTTTGTTTTCTCCCATTTTCATTCGTCATTACTTTGACTTTTGTCATCTTCATCACACTCTCACATACGCTAATTCTTGATATTAACTGTTTTTTGAATATCTTCCTCCTGCCCACCTCTTATGTCGTTCCAATCCATCTCTTATTTATTTACAATTTTCTATAGTTACAGTTTTGCTGTTCTGCCTTTTTCCTTTCGTTTTCTTTCTTACCTTTCCCTGTTTTTGGATGTATTCTTTAGATATATGACATTTACCAAATTATTTTAATTCCTCATAATTTTATCTCGATGAATCAGGTCTTATCTCTTAATTTTCTGGATTTTTTTCCACACAATTCTAGCTAGTCTAGGTTTCACCAAAGTTAAACGGCATTGGGTTGTATATGAACAGTAGTAAATTAATTTCTCTCAAAGTAATATTAAAACAATATTATTAAAAAATACATCATTAATATAAAGGCAATTAATTTAACTAATATTCGTGAAGTTTTCATAATTAAGTAAGCCTTTCTATTGTCAAACTCGTTATTAAAAATAAACAAATCAAACCGATAATTTATAAAACGACGAAAAGAGATCCGTAAATACAAGGAACAAAAAAAATTAATTTAAATTCGTTGAATGAATCGAATCGTTGAAACTTCCATCGGCCGGAAAAAAAAAAACACGAACGCGCCATGGCTTTCGTTTAAATTTCGGTTAGGAAAAGAAAAACTCCTAACTGTTTTGAGTGTCTTGCGTAAGACCCGACCGGAATAGATTCTAGGATGCCTGATAAGTAACAGATTTGTTGAAGCGTGAAATGCATTATTAAATATAATTTTACTTATATTTGTTGTTGCAAGTAGCAGTTTAGTTTATCGAATTTATTGGCAAATTTCCGATTTTCTTGATCAGGTGGATTAAGTAAGAGTTTTTGGCAATTTGTTTACTCAACTCTAGGTCTTTCGTCATTAGACATCCACACGTAATAATTTATTTGCTGAATATTATATAATACATCAGAAACCTTAATTTTATACACGTTTTATTCTAAAAACTGTATAAGAAACAAATGCCGAAAAGAGAGAAACTGAATAAAATAGGTTTCACAATTAACTATTCTTTCTGCAGGATTAGAAATCCACAGGGACGAGCGTCCTCTATAGGCAATCGCCGACATTGATCGTGGAGTTGAAAATTGAAGCCTATCTCCGTTCCTGACCCGAAGTCATGGTCATTAAAATGTACATTACTAAGCGAGGATCTAAAAGGGATATTGTTTAATTTCTATTCGCAAGTCATATTAGCTCCGAAACTATATGTTAAAATGGTTTATGAAATTCGCGTGAAGTGTTCGAAATTAGAACTTTCGTTAGTCATATTGTTTGACCTTTAATGGCACAGATAATATATGAAATATTAAAATACTTAAATGTAATATTTGATGTACTACGACTAAGGTGACTGATAATATTAATACATTTTTGTTAGTTGATAAGTTTTTTTGATCAGTAAAGATATTATTTTAATTAATGAAATTAATATTTCAACCATATCTGTCATCTTCAAGTCTTCGTAATTTTACTTTTAGTTCTACTGAATGATAAATGAATGACACCTGCCCGCTTTGTTGGTCGAATATATTTAAAACTATACTCTTGGCTCTGAAATTTCATATACCACAAATTTAAAAAATATAGAAATACTGTTTTGTTGCTCATAACCTACTGAATAGTAGGTATGTCATTGAATTAGTGAATTCTGGAGACAAGTGAAGAAAGGAAAACTCTTTTTAAGAACCGTCCTTAATTTCTTTTGTTCTGAAGCATTTCTTTGACAACATCCATTATATTTACGTATCGTATAGATAAAACGATTTAAGGTAAATCATAACTGGCAACGAGAATATTTAACGATTCAGAACAGGGCCCTATAACAAAAAAATTGAACCGACTTCATAAAATAAATAAGGAACTCACCAAATAGTAAAACATAATAAAACATATATTTTTAACACAACAAAAATGTTTTAAAATAAAAGATGTACATAATAATCGTTGTAATAACTAAATAAAAATAAACAAAAAACTTATTTATCCTATCTAGTACACTTATTTTATATTTTACTAATTTATTAATATTAATTTAACTGTTACTAACTGATCATTTTGAAGTCGGTGTCCAAATAATACAAAAATAATAATAAAAAGTTAATAATAATAATACAGTTTTGTGACATATACACAACATTAAATTACGAACTAAACAAATCTAATTTGTTGCTCGGTACTAACATCAAAGTGATCAGTTCCTAGTAATTAAAATAACATTGTAAATAGATAAATCACTGTTTAATTTCAAAGTAGGATACCAATACTGAGCAACTGTTTACAGAATCTTTACAATTTTATAGTTCGAATAATTAATGTTTATTTTAAATTCAAAACAATACAAAATCTAAAGCATTAACAACTGCTTTTTTATTACGGGATGAGTTTAGATAGATCTTCCAATGGTTTATCTATATAATGACTGAGTATATTTTGAAACAGCTTATCTTAAATTACTTGCTTGTTGCTGATTGAAATCTAATGGACTATAATATGTATACGATATATACAATTAACGCCCCTATTTTTTTCAGAAAGAGATAGATAATTTAGAAAAATATAGTGTACCTTTTACTTGTATTATGATTAATTTGTCAAAAATACAGTTAAATTCAATTTAATCCTTCAGATCCTTTTAAATACGTACTCTTCTTAGTTGATGAGCATCAGAAGTACAAGACTAAATTGATAGCGTAATAATTTATTCCAAAACGCTGGTTAAGAGTGATAATGGTTACTACGACAACACAGTTGTGGCAAATCATAAAGAAAGTAAACCCTTGGAATTTCCTATTTCTAGTGGAACGTTGAAATAATCATTATATGGAAACATTGTTGAATAAAGTTTAAAAACATGATATTTATTCAGTCAGCACTTTGTGAATTTTACCAACACAAACAAACAAGTTGAGTATTAAAAATCCGCTTTCAACAGGATTCTACATTTAATTTCTCGGTTTGAAATTCCACATATAGTTTTAAAGATTACGTGATTAGTTAGTAGTATTACAAAAAAATCCAATAATATATAAATATATAACACATATATTATTTGATTTTTCTATTAGACGGTCGATGATATCTTATACAGTGTCTATTTTATTAGGAGCGACACATTATCCACTCGGTATGGAGAATAGTGCTGAGGTGGATAACTATTTCCAATTGCAACGTTTCCCCATCTCCAATTTTCCACTATCCGCTGGTTCGAAACTACGCCCTCGAAAAAGTCAATCTAATTCCCGATCTCGATTCTTCGGCTTTTTGTCGTGTGTTGTTCTCCCATCGGCAACCGTCCCCCACCCCCCTTCTCACCCACGTCGACCCCCCGCCTCTCGCACCACAATCCGACCGGCACAAATCCACGCTGAAGGTTATTTTCTCGTTCGCATCCCAATTCCATGCCTAAACAGACATTCTTTGAAAATTACAGCTTTAGAGCGCATGTTTCTGCTTGCCTATGGCCGATGAAAAGTCGAGACTTGGGTGCCGGAATAGTAGAGGTCCTTCGCCGGCACCGAAACCCCCCTTCCCCCTTACTCCAACCCCCCTCTACCGCCGCCCCCACCACCACCGTCGCCCATCCTTAACCCTTTTATTCCCTTTTAAGCTGTTAAGTTAATGCTGGCGAAAGGGCTTTTGTTTTGGCCGGGACGTCTCGGCCTCCCTTTAGGTGCATTTTATGTTTCTTTGCCTCGAATTTTAATTAAATTACGGGTCTAGTTTTGCAATGTGTCCTAATCGGGTTTCGTTTCTTTCCAAACACCTTAATTACCAGGTAATGTTAAGACCAAAAGTCAAAAGTTTCCTCCTTCGACATAAGAAATTTCACGTGCGTCCGCTTCTTAACTCGTTTTTTAAATTTTAATAAAGCCTGTTTTCTTGGGGTTTCCTTTTCCATTAGTCTTGAATATATTCAATCTGATATCGTTTTACTTTTAATTTCATTTACACCCATTTATCTGAAATACTAGATTTTGATGCATCAAAGATAATAATTGGTCCAATTTTGCTAGGACTTTTTGTATCAACATGACCTTGAAATAAATAAAATATGTTCATAAGAATTTCATAGTCATTACTACTTATATACTGAACTGAACTACTTATTGAATAACTGAATCTTATATTAGATATAAAATAAGGACATTTGGTGGTATATACATAATAATATATAAGGAATATATACAAATATATATGTTTTTTCGAAATGGAAAGGTATCATATAAAAGCAAATTTTGAACAGTATTTTTTACCAAAAATACCATTAAATTGTCCTTAAGAATCAAATAGAAACTAAATGGTTCATAGCAATCAGGAAAACTTCTATGAATAATATTAGTGATTGAAGAACAAACACATTATTATTGAATTGTATCAGATATTATAAAACTGGTTTATAGAAAGTGTTGAATAATTTGTGCTGTTTAATCTAGCTGTTTTAGTGACGCGGCATCTAGAAACATATAACAATCTTTTATCTTAACAGTAAGTAAAACATTCTGTTTGACTTGTCTTTACCTTGATACGATAATAATGATTTATAAAGAAAACTTGAACCACGAAAAAAATAGTTTCGAAAAAAACGTCGTTTTTAGATGGCGCGCGTGACAGTTATATCTCTGAAAATATTTTATTTTTTCAAAAATACTCTTAAGGAAATATTCTTAAACGCTTAGGCTTTGAAAATATTAAAAAATCACATGAATTCTGTGATCGAATTATTTAAATTATCTCCTAAATTAAAGAGATTCTCATACGAAGAATATTGCACTACGTTATTGTCTTACGATCTTATATTCTGAGGCAGTTTTTCGTACTTGTGCGCACAGCTTTTACCTTGCCCGTATTTGTTATTACATTTTCTTGTATGCCGGTGTGCGATTCTGTATCTACGCCGTATTCCTGCATAAATAAAATTCAAGGCATACACAGCGAGTATGCACAACGTTCGGGTATTAAGGTGTAAGTAAATATATCTAGTTCGTATTTAACAATGAACAAACATTTCTGCATTACTAAAGGTAATTAATAATTAGGAGGGATGTTTGCAACTGTATTAATTCCGATATAAGCCATATTTTTATTGAGTGAGTTCTAAAAAAAATTAAATAAATGTAGTTATAATAGGCAAGATAGAAAGAAATCCATTATTTTACGTTATATTGAAAACATTATTTAGTCTTGGATTATTGCATTATGCCTCTCTCATAGAAGCTCTTATCCCTACTGTCAAGGAGCCGGGGCAGTCGATTTCTACAACCCTCTTTGGCGGAATGCTATCATTAGCATAATAGCTTGTCATGGACAAGAACATTACTTAATTACTTGATGCTATGTCCAGAATATTAGGTGGATACATAAAAACTCTCAACCTAGCACCCAAATCTTCTTGCGAATCGTTATCAATGTACCTAGGCACGGCGTTGTCTTTGTGAAACTTACTTCCTATCCTAGTGGCCAAATTTGGACGGATCTGTATACAAATTTTCATTGTAGATGTTCGCATTAAGAGTTTGACCATAGGAGAGTAGATCAAGTATATGACTCCTTGCTATGTCTACCAATACAACAGCAAAATCTCCCTGTCCATCCATCCTGGGTAATCCAGCTTTACAAATAGGTAAATTTTGTTGTAATTCACAGTTGTTTCTGTGTTTTAACTCATGTGGTACCCATATATCGATATTCATTTTATATTCAGCCATTCCCAAATTGTTTCAAACGGTTTTTGTGTAATATTTAACTCATGAGCAATAAAGTATGTGCTTACCATGAAGGTGGAACTTGGTCGTTTCCACGATTTTATCCACATTTTCAACAATTGGCCATATAGAATGTGGCGCATCACTCATATTAAAGTAGCAAGAACGAATCGGCAAAAACGAAAATTGCAATTGCTTGGCTGTTACTGCATCGGAGCCATTAACTCTATTAACATTTTCTGACGTCCATCTTTGACGTTAGTTGAAACTAAAACTGTATCAGTCATTTATAAACATTTCAAATATTATTTTTACCTTTATAGTGCGAAATATAAACTATTAAATATATTAGAAACATACAACATTGCTTTTTACTCGACCTAACATGTGCTATTATGTTTGTAGAATACCATTCCCTCCATTCTCAGCAATGGAACCAAGAATTTGAAGCTTATATTATTATTAGTTTATATAAGAATTATTGGCTTATATAAGAACTATAATATTTGTACAATTATAGTAATATATTTCATAAAACAATCCAAATTACATCATTAAATTAAATTTGAATTATTAATTACACTTTTAAAACATTATTTTACTGCATTACTGTAATAATGCTGATCATCACGGTTAAGTTTGACTATATTAATTAATAAATCATTTAGAAAGACCCCATATATTATACCAATCTGCATAATATAACAATAATACGACCCAATAAAAGGTAAATAACAGGTGAGAGTGCAAAAAAAAGAGAATATTATATAAAATAGAGCCGCCATAAACAAGCATACATATTCATACTTTGTTAGCAAAATTATGGCACTTTATCTGTAAATAGTGTGCGTGCCTTTACAACATTTACCCTTTCTTTTTATGCCGAAACGATCGCTCTTTCGGTACCGACAAAGAAAAAAAAATCCCAGAATGTAATTTTCCAAAGTGCATCGGTAGATTTTAATTCCGACCTAACATTTCGACACGCCGTCCTAACGAAAAAAAGGACCGAAATCAACCGATAAAGAAAGCTACAAAATCAAAAAAGAAATAGAAACATGATAGTTGATAAACTCTCCATTAGCATGTGATTAGGTTTCTTTTTCCTTTTTGCCGTGAACGTCTTACCGTGTCTGTTCGACATTTTCCTCGGGGAACACGCTAATATAATTTTAAGTATGCATTGTTAATAATCATTTAATCGATAGTCTGGCTAAAAATGAAAACAAAGCCTCCAGAGCCGTATTTAACTAAGTCTAAGAAAAATAGACTATGTAAAAACATAAATAATTAATATTATACATGTGTTGGTATATTTAGAGAGGGAAAATGCTTCTTTTCTTTTGTTAAAATCTGTTTTTAATTCTAATATAAACTAAATGTGATAAACTTATGAATTGTGGGGAGTCTCTTTCAACTAACTTGTCTATTTTCGTCATCAGATTTTTGTTTGTTTCCAATTTAATCTGCCATCGAGATGGACGCTGAGGTATTTCGATTTTTCCACTGAGGAATTCCAACTGGGGACCTTTCAAGAGCTATAATTATGTGTTTGTCTTTTGTAGTATACTATCTCGTTGACATGGTCCCTGGAACTGTTGCCCTTGAAACTCCAGCCGAAATAAAAATAACTAACTGCAATTAATCCAAGAAGTAAATGAATCATAAAAGTGATGCACAGAGAAAGAAAACATAAATATCGGTATTCATAGACTTGTGAAAAATCTCTGACAGACCATACGTAATTGCTTGTAATTTTGTATTGACTTTTAAAATATTTGGTATAGCAAACTACATAGAAAATAGGCGAGCCAGGGGGCTATTGTGTCGCGAACATCTTCGCACATTAAGATATTAATCGATTACAAGTTCACTTATTTTCTAAACGGTAGAGCTTTCTAAACGATAAGCAATACGACAATTCAAATAAAGTTAACATAATAATTTTATTAAAAGAATATTTATATAATATTTACAGAAGCATTAGAAAGAATTGCTAATATATATTACAAAAAACCCAAAAATATACAATAAACAGTAATAACTTACTAAACAAACCAACATCAAAGCCATATTAGAGATTCATACAGTACCAACATAAAGCAAAGCCTTTGACTATTATCCCTAATATGGAATACTTCCATCTTAATAGCATATTCCTCGTATATTGGCTCTATTAAATTACCCAGCACTTAAGTAGACAAGATTGGTATAGTATCAAATATAAGCCACATAACACATAATAACCAAAAGCCGAAATCTACCCCCAAATTGATGAGCTATCTCGATCGGACTGAATATATTCCATTATAATATAAACAATTAACTAGGGCGTTCAAGAGACTGAGATACTCAATATTGAATTATACGTTATCGAAATCAGCCTGATAATGAATAGAAGGATTGGGGAGGGAGACATTCGCCTGCCTCCGTAATATTTTTGTTACCGTAATTTTAATACCTGTATTATTTTTAGTACATATATTAGAGATTTTAGGAAGTTTATATTAATTATTAATTTATTTCGAAATCCACCTTATTTATTTTATTTATGTCAGTGAGAGAATTGTATCGTCAGTTGCGTGATCTTGATGGAAAATAGATTTTTTTCTGTAAACTACAACTCATGCATGTTTGCATTCTCTTGATTCAAAAGGCTACAAAAATGACAATAGTTCTCTTGCCCTTGATGTAAGAGTGACTGCGAACACCTTTATGTTAACATTTCATTAAAATGAATGGTTGTGAAATGTTAGCTCCTTTTTTCAATTTAATGTAAAAATTATAAGATAAAAAGTATGAGAAAAAAATAACTATTTATTAAATTGTTATTGAAAAATACCATTTTGTTTTAGTTTTTGTACTAAATATACATAGAAGTACATCTATTAACAATAATATTTTACATATACATAATAATGTACATAATATATAATGTACGAAACAATAATAATAATGATGTAACATAATGTACAGTACATTAGATTACCTTATTATTACACATTACATTACGTATTATAACATTATATACTAGACTTATATTTATGCAGAAAAAGTTAGTTACGTGGAGGTAGAAGTAGAAGAGAAACGCCTATTATAAGTTTTATAATATTTTTTGAGGACAATTTCTTTTAAAAAACCAACAGCAATCTACCAACATAAAATGGTCCTGTCTACCCTGATATATTTGTCCAGTCAGTTAACCTGATACTAGCTCCCCTTGTTTTTACTATAATTTTGCAGATTCCAAAGAAATCTATCCAGGTGACTGTGGAGAAAGTGTGACTTTATAGTCATATTTCCTCCTAAGGTTTTGAAGCTTGCCAACATCTATTATACATTGTATTTATAATTTCGTGCTTTATGCGTGCCTGTCAACTTTTCCACCACCAACACAACCCTTAAACCTTCATTTTCAGAATAAGTCAAAATTCCTATAAAATTTGTATCTTTTATCAGTATCCTAATATGAGGGCTCTAAAATAGTCTAGCTTTTAGCTTTTTTACATTCAGTTTACAAATATGTTTAAAATATTATTTTGTCTTGTCCAACAGTTTAAAGAAATATTTTATCATATTTGAACTTAATATATTTTTTTATTAATCTCTTCGAACGTCAACAATATGCCCGTGGGCAATAAGTATTATTGTCTGATTTCCGTATTATAATACAACCATCCTAACATGTAGAAGATCACTTCAGTAAGTGATATTCTGTACAACTTATAATCTAAATCTTATTCTAGATACTATTCTAACTTATTTTAAAGTCTATCCTAACTTATTCTAAAAACTATTCTACCTTATTCTAGAAATTATTAAAATTCACTCTATGTGTCTATTAATCAGTTCACTGTCATCGCGCACATTTAACTGTTTGGCGACTTATTAGGATGCAGTAAGCCTTTCAGAGTACTTCGCACTAGCACTGCTAATCACACTCGTTATGGGTTCTATGTGGATGATATCGCGCTGAATTAGTTTGTTGGAGACGTAATATGGGGCATCGACGATGACTCGCAACACTTTATTCTGGAACCTCTGGAGGATATCTATGTTAGATTTGCTAGTAGTACCCCACAGTTCAATACCATATATCCAGATGGACTTAAGTATTGACTTATACAGCAAAACCTTCTTATCTAATGATAATTTAGATTTACGCCCTATCAGCCAATACATTTGGTTTAGTGTAAACCCAAGCTGTTTGCGTTTTGTCACTATACATTTTTTCCAAATCAGACGTCGATCAAAATGTATTCCCAGATATTTAACGCTGTCTGCTTACGAAAGTTTATGATTATTCAATTTTGATAAGGTACATATTCTTCTGCAAAGAGTGAACGTCATGTGAGTAGATTTTGTCTCATTTGCTTTGATACGCCACGTTTCAACGTTTCACGCTGTAGGTCAGCTGTATACATGAAATAGAACAATGGGCCGAGAACACTGCCCTGCGGAACACCCGAATATATTGTTTGCAAGTCAGTGTATTCGTCACCCTGTTTGACAATAAAATGTCTGTCTGAGAGGTACGATTTCAGCAACTGAAAGTGCGTATGGGGCAAAAGCCTTTTCAGTTTAACGAATATGGATAGCGAAAGTAAGGCTTCTTTTGTAGAGTGTACAGTAAACTTTCTTCGTTCTAATATTACATAAACAAATAGAGCAAGGGTATTTTGTGATTTAGCAGAACAATATGCAATAGCAATTTAATATTTTAATATTATAATTATTACACCAATGCGCAGAAAACAATTTCTTGACATATATCGAAAAAATGTAATGGTAATCCCAGTTGATATAAGTTTAAAATAAATGAAAAAGAACTGGTTTAAACAATTTATCTTTTCTATATTTAATACAATATTATTAATAAATTAGTATTATGAATTGATCTATAGTCGAAAAAATTATGATCTCCATGAAATCATTCACCAGATTTAAAATATTTGGTTGATTTTTGCATTGGTAATTGGCCTGATAAATGTTCCCCTTTTACCATCGACGTAACATATTCAAAGTTTAACGTTTAATCTAGTTGAAGCCGGTTACAAAATGTTATTCAGTGTAACGCCTGGAAAACAGCTTAGGCGAGAAACTTGTCACCAATTAGAAGCGTCTCGTCTACCATCCAATCCTAATTGAAATAAATCACAGCGGCACTTTCGCTAAGTTCTTTCGCTCTCAGCCCGGAATGACTTTAACATCTCAATCTAGGCCCTCGTAAATTTACCAGAAGATCTCCGACCCTGTCGTCTTCACAGACAATTACTGTGCGAGTGTTATGTGCAATCATCCTCGTACGTCAGTTCTTTCGTTTGCGTTTAGCCCGGTACATGGATGTTTTTAAAGAGGTTTTGGATTTTATGATGAAAAGTGTTATCCATACTGAATTCACACTGCCAATTTATACTAGATGTTCGTTATTACGAGGATTGTATGACATATGACCAGTTTGAATAGAAAATACAATTTTCTTTAAATAATATATTTTACTAGCTGATATCTTCTTGTCTCGCTCAGAACAGGATAAATATTGATTAGGATCTAGGTGTAAAATATAAACAAAATCCTTAATTGCAAAACAATAATAAAGACAAATTTAAAATTTGAATGTACTGATTATATGTAAAATTGCTAATGCCTCTTTCGAGTGGACGTAACATAGGTTAAATATAACATATCTCCAGCATCCGAAATTTTGATTTGTTAGTATTTACTTATTTTATTTTTGCAAATGTCATTGGAAATCATGCATTATATTTACCAGTCGTGCATCTGAGGGATCCTGATGGATTAGGAGGCAACTCCAAGGCTCACGGTACGGCTCAATAATAGAAGTCTGGCCGCCATAACACCACCTTTCTATATTTCCATTCTTCCATTTTAAACCAGTACACCAGATAAAGGGCAACAGCTTTCGTGTACTTACATTCTGACATTTGAATAGTTAATAACTTTTCTATGTGGTTCAGGATCACTTGGACTATATCTTCTAGCAGCTTCTATAGATTATTCAAAGACGTTGATAATTTTTAGAATTATCTTGTAAATATATTCCTTCCTTATTTGCTCTTAACTGAATGTCATTAATTGATATGTCAAGTCAATCTGTCAATATTTTGTCATGTCTCCTGTGTCATACTCTAATGTCTTCATATTATGAGATTGTTTTTTTTTAATTTACTTCTTACATTATTACTAGTCGAACCAACTAACCTACAATTTTTCTTCACAATAACTTAAATCTAGGTATATATCTAGGAGGACCATATATATACCATATATTGAATAACGGCTTCTTCACTATTTTTTCCGACAGCAAAAATCGCAGTGTCATCAGCAAATGTACCCATCGTGATATTTTCCATTTGTGGCATGTTGTATGTGTAGAGCAAATAAATAATTGGCCCCAATACCCTTCCTTGTGGTACACCTGCTTTAGCTTCCTTTATTTTAGATTAGTGTAGTTTAGTACTAAATATTCTGGCTGTATGTAATATTTCAACATTTTAGTGTGTTATTTCGGTAGCACTTTCTGTAGCTTATGAACAAGGCCGTAATGCCAAATCTTATCGAAAGCTTGTGCTACGTCTAAGAGCATAGCTGAATATCTCTTCACATGCTTTTTCAATTATTTGTGTTATTCTATGCATCTGGTCGTCAATTGTCGAATGTTTGTTAGCAAACCCAAACCGAATAGCTCTTTTAAATTTCTTTTGTACAAACCTTTTCTTCACTATAACGAACCCAACAAAAAATAATTATCCACTATGGTGCATTGGTGCTGAAGTCCTACTGCCACATCAGTACAAGTTAAAGATCGCGTTATTACCAATTCTCAAGTTTCTCTACCTGTTCTCATTCTCATATATAATTATTATTATCATTAGTAATATTATCAATATTATTATATTATTAACTCTTGTATATCATAAAAATCAGAGCTATTAAACTTCATATTAAACGCCTACAATTAGTAACAATAGATTCACGAACTGAAGAAAATATTCAATTTTATTGTTTGTGATCTTAAGTAATTTGTCCTAAAACATCCTAGGCGAAATAAGTGTAATCTTAATATTTACAGATTAAATTAGACTACTTATTAGACGAGAGAGCCTCCATCTTTTGAGTAAAAACAAAACAAAACAACTTAATGACGAGAATTGCTCAGTTTGACAATATCATAAACTGTAACATCGCCAGTTTGCCAGCTCCGAAAGGGAAGTATATTAAAGTTAATGCAGGATAAGGTTCACGCATGTTCCAATTGTAGTAAACCCGCGTCCCGTGCCGCTATCGGGACATAATCTAAGCAATTACTGACACACATAAGCTTTTAACGTTTTGTTTGTAGTAGAGACGGTTCCGGACGACTTAAAATTCCACCCCGTTCGCCAGTATCAGCCCCATTTCTGATGGCGGCTCCGGTTTTCCCATCCCCGATACGTCGGATAATCCTGCGGGATAAAAACGGTCCACTCTCTGCGTGTGACGTTTCCAGAAAACTAAACGATGCGTGTTTGGTGGTTTCGTACCGCATACCTCCTTGTCCGGCCACGGGTCTTTGGACGCCACTTTTGGAAGATACTCCAAGTAACGAGCGAATAAATGTGGGTTCCTTTAAAGTTCGTTTATTTTAATTATTATTAGTTTAATTTAAGTTAGTAAATATTTGTTCAGTATAATGAAATTTTCGTAAAAGGATAGTACCACATTCCATTACAAATATATATATATATATATATATATATATATATATATATATATATATATATATATATATTAAATAAATACTAACAAACCACATATTACTCTAAAATAGAAAGTGTAAAACAACAATTTGCATAGATATATTGTAAGAAATACGTATCCAGATTAAAATATATGGGTAAAGATCCAACAAAAATTATGTTAAAGATAACTCTCGAGTTTCAAATTTAAATGGTTAAGATTAAGTTTTCCCAACATATAACCTGTTTTTTTTGTCGATCAGATCAGATAAATTCCTCAGCTTGTATTCAAGACTTCGTAGATAATTACCTTCCTGTCCTAACATTCTAAATGACCTTGTTTAATCTGTGAGACATGTATTGGTACCGCAATTATCCACATACTTTTTATAGAATTTCATAACTACTCAAGCAAAAGTTAAGACTAACAATTATAAATTATACAAGTTCGTGTCGTTTGGTTTGCTTCATTATTCTGATTTCCTGCATGTTTCCCGTACACAGCTACTGGATACTTCCAAAGCTACTGCTGCTTCCATGTTGCTGTAATTTAGTAACCGTTTTTTTAACCCTTTTCCATCAACTTTTGTTGTCTTTACACTCTTTATCAAGGGTGGCCTAATATCCCATTTCAAAATATCTATGTCTATACACAAATTGAAGTAGCAATTTGGCCACCGATTTTGAAGCTTGTATATTCCTTCTTCATAAAAAGTTGTCGAGCAATTGCGCACTTACTCCTCTAGTTCATCATTGCTTTCGAATCTTTTGACTCCAAGTGATTCTTTCAAGGGCGGAAACAAAAAATAATCACTACTGTCGTTTTTTCTACAGCCAAGTTGATTAGTGATGACAGATTGAACACTTTCATAGCTGATATCGAATTTTGATGAGATTTCCTTAATCCTTAAACGGCCATCACCAGCAATAATCTCTCGAACAGCACGGATGTTGTCATTTGTGACACGTTCTCGCCCGGAGAATACTCGAGTCCTCCATATCGGAAATAAGTGCTAAACTAGGTACTAAAATTACCGTTTATATTTGATTACCACCCCTCGTATATATAGATGAGATATATTAAGTTATGTAGTTAATACCCGAGAATTAAAAGCAATTTTATGTGGAACTGTTGTTAACTTAGTTTGAATAATAACCTATTTCAAGTGTTATTATTGAACTAGGTAGAAATACTGTAATAACATATACATACGTGAAATGAAACGATAAGATTCGGACCGTGCGAGAGCGGCAAAATCCAGCCGACCGAACGGTGAATATGCAGCGAAATTAATAGGAATTTAGCGATATGCGGTAAATGGCGTTGTATTCGAGTGCCGAAATGCATTAAATCTCCAGTGCGAATCGTCGAGGAAACAAAATTACGCATCCGAACTAATGAAAACCGAAACGGGACGACCGACGTACAATAAAGCGTCGGGGGCATTACCGAAATTACTAATTTTCCTACATAATTAATGATTCGTGTTCAGAGATCTGCTAGGTAGGCTAATCCTAGCGCAAACAGATTTCGTTCTTAAAACGTTTAATGGAAACAATGGCGGGAATGGAAACGGTTTCCGCCCGCCACACACTCGCTTCTCTAAACACTCTCCTCTCCGAATGGATGCCGAAATGGAGAAACATGGAAAACAAACGTCGGGTGCGTCTGGAAACCCGTTGCCGCCGACGCCGAACGGGGAAATTAATTTTTCGTCGCCGTCTATTTTCTTTCGTTTCACATTCTAACGTTCGTGATTAATTTCTTGTCGACGATGGCACAACTAGATGTTCCCAGTATGCTTTCAACTATTGATTTGCCGTTTTTATATATTTTGGTGTTGTTCTGAGATATTTTGCTGATAATACGTGCCAATAAGTTAATTTTAAAGAATTTACAACACATGGTGTTACTGTGTATTAAAGCACATACATTTATAACCAACTTCATGTTGAAGCCTCACTGACAGACCCTACTTTTCCGTATGCCATTACGTCGAAGCACGGAAAAACAAATTTGTACCGAGAAAATCTAATTTGCCATATGACAAGATCACAAATCGGAAAAACATGTTGGTTGTTGCAAAGATAAACTACAGATTTCCAGTTTGGATTTCAAAATCACCACTCAACAATCGACCAAATGCACTGAGTTACAATGGTTCCTGAAAAGGCATTCGAAAGAAAATACTGCAAGAAATACTGCCCTGCAATATTCCTGGATGTCTCACAAGATTTTGACCGGGTATACACATTTGGGATTAATCTACTAAATGAGCAAATTGCTAACGCGGAATTATTATTAACGGCTGGAATCATACCTTTTCGAAATAAGAGTCTCGCTTGAAGAGGTATTCTCAACACTTAAATCTATTTCGGCTGGAGTTCCACAGTCTTAGGTCCACTTCAATACCTGTTCTATACTGTTGATATCCCAACAAAATGTACTACAGTACTTGGAACATATATAGACGACCCAGTAATTAGTGGCTATAGAAAAATACAAATAGCGGTCAACAAGATATACAAATGGACTAGAGACAAGCAGAATCAGCTATATACCTCAACACACATATCGATGATACTCTCAGCTTGGCTTAAAATGAAGAGATTGGTTTATCAGTAAAATATAAAGCCAATTTGGACCTATGGGTTGCAGTAAAAGTCAAACCAACTAGTAAATTTAAGATAATTTTAAAAATGCCAAAATACCCTTTACTATAACCTACTGGAGTTTAGGTAGACCAACCACAGTTCAATACATACGCAACCAAGACCGACTTAGAGTTGTTCGAAATCTCCAAATATATATATATATATATATATATATATATATATATATATATATATATATATATATATATATCTTTAAAACTAACATTTTTTTTAAATATATAAATTAATTCATTGTCAGACAAATCATATAAAAGTAAAAGAAGAACTACAACAAAACACAGTTACTAAGAATAGGCAAGATTTGGTGTTAAAAAATCACACAATAACAAACTAAATTAAACACCCAACCAAATATGTCCCGGATATTTCAAATGACACCCTACAATATTAAAATAAATTAAAAATAAAGTGTAAATTAAACAACTTACGGAATTCATATATAGTCAATTTACTGATTATAAGTAGTAGTTTCTTTTAATTTGTTGCTAATCTTGAGAAATAATTTTCAAACTCTTCCGAAAAGCAGAATGTCACAGGTCGACGTCAACATACAGCCTCACAAAAAGACTTTCTTCCACTCGAACGATTTCCACCGTAGTCGTTCGGATTCTGCTCCATTTTCTAAACTAAACTCGAACAGACAAGTCGCATAAGAAATACCCTCGATGTACCTTCGCGAATAAACCGAACACTTTAACCGATGCAGGGCATGTCCGCCGGCTGTGTCACGTCCTATCTCCAACAGATGCAACACAACACAAGACATAACGACTAGAAATAATGGCCATTAACTTCGACAAATTATGTAGATGTGCCCGGTACCGGGAGAGACGTCTAGGAAATCACTTAAATTACAGAATTCCGTCTAATTTATCAACGGAGAGCGATTTGTTAAATGTTTCAAAGACTGACAATGCCATAAAATCTAGGACCGAGTTCGCTTCTGTTATTTTCAATATTAGAATTGTCTGATATTTAGTTTCATATAATGTTGGTGTCATTTATTCAAACTCCATGCAACACTCCACAAACTAAACTACTTAAGCTAAAGTTAAGATTAACACTAAATATATACACCATACAAGTTCGTGTGGTTCGCTTCAATCTTCAGATTTCAGGCGTGTTGTCGAATTTATCAACCTTGTTTCATGTTTTAAGGCGAAATCTTGGATCACTCCCGTATCCATGTGATTTCGAGGTCATCGCGCCGCTCTTCGTTGGTTACGTAGCGAAAAGGATTGACAAGTAACCGTAGAACTTTGGCAGGATTGGATTACTAGAAGGTTTGATGTTCTAGTGTAACCCCATTTTTGCATCCCATCCATTGACACAATTTTTAACTATTGGCTTCCACTTTGTAGGCAAATTGACAAAAAATAGCCGATGTTTCGCAGTCTTCGTGATCTTCATGACACATGACATAGTTTTTTAACATTTCACCCTGAAACTATAAAACATTTTCTAAAACTTTCTCCTTTTTCAATGAATATTATATATTACAGGTCAATTGAAAAGTCGTCGGCCTACCATAGCAAAACTCATTTTTTGGCAAAATTAGTTTTTTTATTCATCAACATAATTCCCTTCAAGGGTGATAATACACTGATTGTAGCGACCCTCCAACTTTTTGATACCATTTTTGTAGTACGATTTGTCTTTTGCTTCAAAATAGGCCTCAGTTTCGGCTCTATCATCGACGAAAATTTCTTCCGATCGAGCATTGTTTTGAGATCTGAGAACAGGAAATAGTCGCTGGGGGCCAGATCTGGAGACTGGAGAATACGGAGATATATAGGAACGGTGCATTGTCTTGGTGAAGCAGCACTTTCTTTTTTTTTTCAAATGCGGCCGTTTTTCGGCGATATCGTCCTTCTATCGGTCCAATAATGCTATGTAATAGTCGCTGTTGATGGTCATTCCTTTTTCAAGGTAGTCAATGAAAATTATTCCATGCGCATACCAAAATACAGACGTCATAACCTTGCCAACCGACTGTTGCGTTTTCCCACATTTTGGAGCGGGTTCATTGTGTGCAGTTCACTCGGATGACTGTCGATTGGACTTCGGAGTGAAATGATGGAGCCATGTTTCATCCATTGTCACATATCGACGCAAAAACTCGGGTGTATTACGCTTGATCATCTTCAAACACTGCTCCGAATCAACTCGTCGTTGTTTTTGGTTAAAAGTGAGCTCGCGCGGCACCCACTTTGCACAGACATTTTTCGTACCGAAATATTCGTGAATGATATATGATGTACACGTTCGGTTGATTTCTTGAGAGTGTGCTATTTCATTCAATTTCAATTTACTACAGTCATTCCAAATCATTTTGTGGATTTTTACGTAACAACCTCTTTTGGGCGTCCACTGCGTTCATCGTCGTCGGTGCTCATTTCACCACGTGTAAACTTAGCATACCAATCCCGGCAGGTTGATTTTCAAGGGGCAGTGTCCGGAAACATGGCACCAAGCCAAGTTTTTGCTTCCAACTGTAATTTTTCCCTTCAAAAGGCAATATTTTATCAACCCGCAAAATTCTTTTTTATCCATTTTTCCACAATAACAAAAGTTGCTTCACTCAAAATGTTATAATTCACAAACTAATGACCTGACAGCTGTCAAATTTATAAACGCATCTTTTGATGGTTAGGGCTAACTAAAAAACATATGGATTTAATTCTAGTAGCGCCATCTATGTGTCAGATCGGGGCCTTTTCAATTGACCTGTTACTTCTATATTAAAGTTCTGAAATAAGGACTGAAAAAATTTTCTGAAGTGTTAAAAAAAAGATTTAAAGATGGAAACATATTAGCCTGTTGTTTCTACAGTAATTTTTTTATATTTATTATAATTGTTTTGTTTGTTTTTTTGCTCTTTCAATCTGCTTTTTTACATAAAATAAAGAGCCGATAACTTAAAAATATTTTTTTGTATGTTTGTTTGTTATTTCGCCGTTTCTAAGCCCGTCCTGTCGTTTCCATTTTCCCACAAAAGGAGCATAGTGCGAGATGTAGCTTTATTTAAAGTGTTTTTCATCCCGAAAAGCCCCTCTTGATAAAACGGAATTACAAAGCTATTAAAGCGTATTTATACGCTCTCCAACGTTTTCATAAATATTCGGACGGCGTCGCGAAAAGTCTAAAAGTAACCTTTAAGTCCTCCATCCCACGCCAGCCCAAAAAAATTGATGAGTATTGTCACATCGTTTTATGTATTTTCAAAATTGATTCCCGACCACCGCTCCTCACTCCCCCCTTCCGCGTCTCCGATGCGGAATATAAAAAAAACACGAATCCTCCCCGATTAGTAGTCTCGAATTTGTCGAACCTTTTAATTTTATTTTCGCCTCGCAAAAGTTAACCTCGTCACGTTACAGTCTTTGAGGAGGAGGAGAAGGGGAAGATGGTGTCGGCGATGGGAGAGGGACAGGTCGGGGGAACAATTTGAAATTTTGATGGTATTAGACGGCGAAGCGTGCCCCATCGAATACAAAGAAATAAAATATAATTTGGTCTTCGAGCTTTTGCGAGGGAAAAGGTTCGACTCGATCGTTGGGATCCGACCAAATGGCTGCATTATAAGCCAGTATCCAATCATATAATATTTGTTATGGGGGATTACCTTTTATTACTTAGGCCTTCTTTTTTCTCTTGTCGGGGGAAATTGGGTTATATCTAGAGCGATTCAATTTCGAATTCAATCATTAAGTATTAAAATATTTTCTTGTTTAACAGCGCCGTATGTTGCCGCCGACAAAATGTTTGCTGCTATAAAAAAGGAAACAAATTCTAACGTTATTTGTTTGTTATCAATATGTATGAGATTAAAGCATTCTAACGTTCTGAAGTACTCGCCCTCTGTTTACAGGAATTCCAAAGAGCTCTTTGATGTTGTTTAGGATCTATTTATCATAAATTCTAATTCGGTACGATTATACCGGTTCTTTTGAAATCATTCTTCATTGTCCCTTTTTTCAATCGTCTGAACTTTAATGGTAATAATGCTCTAACCATTGTTATATATATACACAATGTGTGTAGATAGTTTTATTGATATTTGAAGTAAATTTCGTTGTTTCATATTAGATAATTAATGTAAAAGATTGCATGGATAATGAAGGATTCCTCGTGACAGTGTATTCTCCACATTATGGGCGCTATTATTATGAGCGTCCATTTTAGCTTAATTTATAAGAATAAAGTATACATAATATTATAATAAAAATATTCGATTTTGTGCGTATTTTTGAATGGTGGGTATTCTTGTGGATAATTTTTGTTCATTACATTCGTATAAAATAGATACTGCTATCTATCACATATCTTATTACAAAAATCGTTAAACGCTTTAATATGTATCAATGCTTAAAGTTTTTATACATTTACTGTTAATAATTCATAATATCTTCTATTTGTCCTATGTGTTCCATTTATGCAAATTATTTAGATAGTTCCATTTCAACTGTTGCACATTACCAGTACTTCATTTATTTATCCATATAGTCCTTATCTTTTATCCATATACACTTCCACCTAAAATATATATTGCAGAAACAATAAATACACCTGGCTGATTAAAATATTGGAACTTATTAAAATTAAGATCATTCTTTGCTTATTTATTTCACTCTTCGATCTCATCCTTGCAGATAGCTCAACTTTACTTCCGCGTTTTTGGTTTCTTTGTCATTCATCTGCTGCTTTCTACTTTGTCTTATGTCCCACGTAGGAAAATCTTAATAATCTTTAGAATTACCTCTAGTTCAATGATATACTATGTCTCCAGAGGCCTATTAATTATATATATATATATATATATATATATATATATATATATATATATATATATATATAATATTTTTTATATATTCTCGAATTTTATTAATCTATATTCCCATGAAATTTTCATATATGTTGGGTTTTTTCTTTCTTCCTATAAAACCTTCCGATACAGCAATTCTCACATTCCACAGTTGTTCACTGTACAAAAAATATAAAATATGTTAAATACTATATTAAATAGTTTATATATATTTAAAGTCTCCTTTTACCAACCACTGGTTTATCTGGACTGGGCCTAAAATTTAACGTGGTAACGAACCACGGTCCTTAGCATTAAGCCTACCGACTGGCGAGTGACCAACTTTAGAAATCATCCCAGAAGACATCCGGTCTTACCCAGCCTGGTTACTGGCGTGACTGGAATCATTTTCCTTGACGGATTTTACAGTCTTGCCTAGAACATTCACAATTTTTTAACATTCACAAACATAAATTGACGACAATGCTCCAGCAGGATCCGAACCCGCGGCTATCGCAACAGTAGGAGGACCGTCCCATCGCCTTTACCACTGCGCCACCAAGCCGGCCATTAAACAGTTTCATATCTAAGGTTTTCATAACTCTTGAATAGTTCCATCAGTACGGAAATAACCGAAGATAACATAAAATCTTAAATAACACTGTTTGGAATAAAATAACTTCGTTTAATAACGTCTTAACACACTCACTTTCAGTTTTAATATCGTTTCAAAAGTAAAATATAGGAACTTGTCTTCCAATTCAAAATTGCCAGTCGGCATTTTGCGGTACAACGCCACCAAAATTTCTTTCTATCGAGTCTATAGTTGGTTTATATACGAAATGACGAATAATCTACTGTGTAAGAGGCTGGCATCGCGTCGGTCAGAGGCTAAAATATTTGTTTACGTGTTTTTCGTCGCCAAACTGACAGCTAATCCTGGTTGCTTGATTTAAGCGTATTTCGTTTTATTGGAATTTATTTGTAGTGCAAAAATGTTCGCTAAGACGATTAACATATAAATTGTTTAAATGATAACAAAGATAAATGGTAAATGAACTGAAACAATATGACGATGACAAAACTATTAGTCATTTTTGTCCCTTTCCAGCTTTACTCGTAATCCCTCCTTTAACGCCAAAATGCCCCTCCCGACGCCTCGTCTTCGACAGCATTGTAAAAGAACATTAATTCCCACTCGACTTTCAATTCTGAAATGCATTTAATCTGACAAATGCCACCATTGTCCCAGGGAAAAAAATAAAAGTAAAATCGCGTATTTACGACTCGGAATCTTATTTTTACGACCGCCTCGGCTCGTGCCATGTCTAAGTCTGTTCGCTTCGACATTTTCGTCGTCGTTTTTTTCCCTCTCTTTCCTTTTTGATTTCCCTCCGTTCGGTCGTGCTCTTCTTCGAATTACAAGAACATTCTTATCCTATTTTTAGTGTTGAGACATCGGCAAGTATTTCACTACCAAACATCTAAAAGGAAAACAACGAACGATTGAATAACATTGAAATCATTATGTAAAATTAAATATTTCTAAATTTAATGATTTTAAAATGCGTTCGGTTTCCTTCGTTTGTCTTATTCTTATTCGCTCCTACAGGAATATAGAATTACGAAAATACTTTCGTGTTATTTTTAATGTTAAAACATCAACAAATATATGTTTTAACTTATTTATATTAAACTTATATATAACTTTTACGAACAGAAGCAAAAATATTGAGTTGCAGATGTTTTCTATAAATTTCGATTCATTTAAAATAATTCCGTATAATAAATAATATTCATGTATTTCCAATTACCTTTTTTATTATTGGTAAATTATATGATACTTCATTATACTTAATTATTTACTTCATGCATATCAAAGTGAAATATATTATTTCAGTCCAAAACAAGAATGACTTTTAGATCTCGGCATTTATGATGATGAAACAGATTTTCTCAGTTAAACAAAGAAAATCTCATCACATTATGATGTTTATAGCCAGCTTTTCAGTATCAATGATTCACTGATACATTTCATCGAAATATTTTATTGAGTTGATTCACTTCTTTCCAAATAAATTTTTGGTTCAGTTTGGTTTGGTTAACTTTTTTTTTTCCAAATACTATATATAACTCAAATAGCTTTTATAGTGCCATAGCATTCTGATTATGTATACAGCCAAAAATGTCAAGCTTTAAAATAGAAATACTATACTTCTGCTACTTTCTTATTTGTTTTCAATGCATTCAGACTTAGTTCTTCGAATTTCAAAAATAGTGTTCTAAAATCGATCAGAGTTTCTGGGTAAAATTATTAATATAATTCGGCCTGCAACATATGATAAAAAAAATAGCGTTTCCTACTAATTTATCTTATACTTAATTCTGAACCATCTGTACGAATATTTTCGAATAAAATGTATTATGATTATATTATTTTTCTGTCATTTCTTTTAACAACATCATTCAAACTGCCACTAGGTAGCTCACTAGCATCATTCGGTGTTATTAGTGGTATATTCTCTCAAATCACAATAATCATATACAGTGATGTATACAATTTTAGCACTAATAAGTTCTATTAAAATATTATGAGTATTTATACTATTAAAAATGTCAACATTATTTTAATAGAACCTTAAGATATAAAAACTACTCTCATAGTAAAAATACTTATATTTTTCATCCTGGCTTTTATGATGCCACTACATCTTAATTCTTCGAATTTCAAAAATAGTCTAGTTCTATTATAAGTCAGAAAGAACAGCGAGTGTTCTGTGAAAGATTTATCATACGATCTGGCATAAGGTATATGGCATCAAAATCACGTATGTTCTTGAACCTTGAGTCATATATTATTCCAATGATTTCATAGTTTGCTATAAATATAGTTATTATTTCTATAACGCCAAAACAATGTTCAATGCCTTACGATCTCTTGAATCAATAATTTCGTGTGAAATTAAATTACTATAAAAGAAAAAATATACACTAAATTAGCATCACTAGCTTCATTCAGTGGTGTATCGTATCAAACGCTTTAATGACGATGGCATGAGATGGAAGTCCACACGTCTTGCTCTAAAATTAAATTATGTTGAGGTCTGACGATTGAGTTAGTCAGGGAAGATGTTTGATGATTCTCCTCAAATCAAGACTGGATCTTTTTGGGCTGTGTGTATGAGCTCATTGCCATCTTGGAGTATGGCAGTGTTTAGAGGCAATATTCTAGTCATAGCAGGAACTTCGTCATTGAGGATGTTGAGATATTCATTCTTGTGATTGACAGAACCAGCTGAATACTACGAATTTGCTAATTAGCTAATGGACTCATTGGACTATAAGAATTATACAGTTCGGATCATAGGTTTCTTTTGGGGCTCTCCATATATAAACCCGGCCCTTTGTAAGAAATATCCATCATTCAAATCAACCGGATCAAACGGTCATCGGACCATATCACGTTCTTCCAGTCAAGTGCAGCTTAACATTGGTTTCCATTATAAAAGGTTTCGCAATCGTAGCCATAAATGTTAGCTCTGTGGAACTCCCGCCTTACTGTCGAAACAGCATTACTCAAGTTCCTGTTGAGTTCTGCTATCATTTTGACGTGTTCATTTTATGTTGTCTGTTTTAATTTTTATGTATATATCACGTGTTCATAATATTTTGTCCACGTCTTGTACATATCACCGTGATACTGTGTACGCATTATATATAAGTTAACGTAAATCCCTTCTTGCATCATCGATTCAATTCAATCGATAATGAATTGTATTATAAAAAAAACGGTTTTACCATATTTTGATTACTTTTAATGTGCATTATTAACGTATTTATTATATATAATTTAGAGAAACATTACAACAACTGCCGCATCACCATCAGTTTCATGTAAAATGATTAAAGTTAATATCAAATAGTGTAATTCGGATTTATTACCAAATATGATAAATTATTGTCAATAAAATAATAAATGTAATCAATACGAAAGATGGAGGATAAAAATTCCAACCAACAACGTCCCTCTGCGCTCATTTTATCCTTTTTCACCTTATTTAAGTACTACTCCCTGTTGTATTTAAGTCACGTATTGGGGAAAATTACGATATATAATAAAAGGGGGCGGATTGTTCAAATTTATGAATCAATAAAAACAAAATGACCTCTCCTCCACTACAATGAATAAGATATTAGACGGAACTGTAACAAACGAAATTATGGGATAATAAAATATGACCCAGTGTGTAATCAAATATAATCAGTAACGTTTATTACTGTTATTTTTTTACGTCGATGTATTATACAATGGAATTCCAATTAGATAATAATATGTTATGGCAGTGTTTTAGATAACGTGGCAGAAATTTTCAGACACGAATACGAAAGTTTTGAAGTTGCTTAAAAGATTTATGACTATTTATAAAAAAAAAATCATAGATTACGGATTGACTTATTTAGACTCATGGCTTCGTTACTAGAGAAAATTGATTGTATTATAATTTTTCAAGATATTTTTTATTACAGTTGTGTTTTTCGGTCTTACTGTTACCTATTAGAGTTTATCTATACTCGATTTAGTGCTTAACTTAACTATCCTTATCAAACTATCCTTCTCGGCACTAAGGCGACCGACTGGCGGGTGACCAACTTTGAGACCATATTAGTGTAGCGACCTTGAGGCATGTCGAATTTTACTTAGTGGAATAACGGTCTACAAAATACCCAGAAATATAATCGCAGATGTTGAACACGGGCGGGGTGCCAGCAGCGCCAACTAGAACCCGATAACGAATAGCTGGCAACCCCGAGACGTTTGTCTAGGACGTTATTGAAGAGTATTTTCAATCATTCAGTAACCGACCATCGTTTGGTTTAGACGTGCCACCATCGACTGCCCAAGCCTCGTCAACAGGTAACACCGCTGCTATCATCGCGTTTTATCTATTTTATATTTTCCACATTTTTATATTACTTCAATAAATAGCGGTCACATAAACACCACTGTTTCATTTCGCTTTACCTCCATTCACCGAGCCATATCAATTTACCCCAAATTAGAAAACATCTAATCTTACCCAGCTTGGGAACTGGTCGCAAATATAATTTAAAAACTACTATGCACCAAATGGGATTCGAACTCGCGAATTCGTATAAATAACGAGCCATTACGCATTTTTAAAATCTCTGAAATTTAAATTCCACATCAGAGATAGTTTTTTTTTGCTGTGGGGTTTTTCATGCTAATCCAAACATCAGATTATTTTTCGAACATGTGCATAAACATTGATGGTTTCTTAGATTTGAACTTCGAATTTATTTTTCGGTTCACAAAAGCGTTTTTTATTAACGACATTTCCAAAAATATTGAAA
Source organism: Rhynchophorus ferrugineus (assembly GCF_030347505.1). Lineage (NCBI taxonomy): Eukaryota > Metazoa > Arthropoda > Insecta > Coleoptera > Curculionidae > Rhynchophorus > Rhynchophorus ferrugineus. The sequence continues at coordinate 34,073,468 of NW_027472585.1, read as the reverse complement.
CCAATAACTATGTAAGCCTTTACAATATACATTTATAAAATACACGTACAATGATACTCATGACCTATGATAGCAGTTTTCTTTGAATCAAATAAGAAAAGTAACAACTCGAGCAATTAGGATTCTATGAATTCGTAAATTAAACGTAACAACTTCAAACGCATAAATATAACAAAAAAAACTTCGTGGGCCACAGGTGTTCCACAAAGAAGTACATTTCGTAAATTGATCCAAAGTTAATGTACACTAATAAAAGACATTCAAAGATAACGAGAGAAGATTCTATCCAATGGTAATATCACAAAATGATATTGTTGAAAAAGTTCGAAAAAGCTCAGTTTCACCCTAAGGGTCCATGTAAAGTATAGGGGCGATTAAAATCAACCGATCGTCGAAAATGGGTACTGGACGATACTAAGCCTTAAAGCATCCTTTATTGTATATAGGTCCTTTTATAAGAGCACGAACGCAATGTATTTTTTAAAATTTCACCAAATAAGCTAATCAATTTTTTATTGCCTATGCTGTACAACTAGTTTTATACTATCTAACAATATTGCTTTAGTCTAAAATGCCTTTTAACTTCTGTAATTTTGATCAATGCTTAAATGTATAGAAATCAATAATTTGTTAGTTTGTATATGTAATGTTTTAGAGGTAATTAGTTCATCTTAGCTATATTTGAATCGATACGAATACAAAAGGCATTTGTTTTCTTCTACTAACAATATCTCCAAGTTTTTAGAGTGCAATTTAGAGTGTTTCGTGTTTCATTGTAAATCGTTCTATTTCTTCACTGATTTTAGGCACCCCCATATCTTTGTCGATATTCTCGTTTCTAATATTCCCTGAAGAGTTAAAACTATTCCAAAATAAAAACTTGTCTTGATATTTTTATTAGGGTTATTTCTCTATGAAGCGTATTATTTAAATATCTAGAAATATTTAAAAGTCACTCCTATCATGAATTTTGTTAAGAATACAATATAGAAGATAACAATAACAACAAGATGAAATAAACAATAAGAAGTTACTTCACTAAAATGTATTATAATAATAATAGTATTGATTTTCATACTATTATTATAACATTATTATTAGAATACGCCGTTTACCTATATATTTGATAAGATATCTGTTTGTATAGAAGGTGTACATTTCTGTACAATATACTTAACATGAACCTTACTATTAACAACATTGATTTATTATTTATACAACTCTGACGATAACACAAAAAGAACAAAATTAATATTTACATACTTGTCGAACATGTACAAAAACAAACAGAAAAATCAGAGAAAAAGTACGTTATACGATATAATTTTGAGACCTCAAAAGTATATATTTGATTTTTCAATATAAATATTATTAAGAGTGTATATCTATTCCTTCATTGAGAAAAATATTAGCATACTTAGGAGTCATGATTCAACTTGAGTTCTTCAGAATTCGAATTGATATTGTTTGCTCATTGGTACTCATCGAACAGTTTTTCAACCTATAACAATATAGTTCTTAGATATCCAAATATGGTTGTAAACGCTTTCACATAATACTCCAGTCATTGTCGATTATAACTTTTTAGATTTATAGGATTTCTACAAATAATTATATCATTTAAGATTTATAAGATTTCTTAATAGCATATTATAATAAACGGCTGAATCACAGGAAATAATCAGTAGGAATCACATTTTCATTTTATAAACCTGTGATAATTAATTTTCAACCTTACCTCGTACATCAACTATTCTGTCTTAGAAACTGAGGAAACCTTTAAAGCGCCAGGCATTTGCATACCATTTATCTTTCCATTTAGTCTTAAATTGTTTTAAGAAGCCTGTCCTATTTTTCCTACCTGTCGTCGAAACTACTTTTATTGTTTCTAGTTTAATATGCCATTTTCCGCTCGAGTGAGACGGGGAAACTGTCGGGAATAAATTCTTTTGATTCCCAGGACGTTCTAGAGACGTGAGGATTTTTTCCTTCGGCTAACACGACAAAAGGGCTGCCGATAATCCGAAATACAATATAAAATTGCTAGTTTTATCTGCGACGTTCGTTTCCGACGGAGGACGATTCCAAAAAAGTTCTTATATATATCAAATCGAAATCGAAAGAATTCGGTTTTGTTCTTGGACATCTTTACGAGGCCGTGCTGGAAAAGTTTTCCCGGTCGCCAACTCGATTTTTCATGCATTGAATATCGTTTAAAATTGAAGTTTCGTTTTTTTTTTCGGCAGTTTTATTGATCAGCAATAACTGTTAATTATATTGTTATATCCGCGTAAGTATTATATGCTTCCATGTGGTATAATCAATTCTTTCACTTAAAAAATTGTACAATTTTCCCATCTTTCTAACAACAATGATATTGACAAGCCATGGCGCCTCGATCTGTACAGGTGGTAATCAGAATGTGTTATATCTGGTGAGTGTACGCTGGGTATAGCATACTTTCCCATTCCAGCTGCATCCTACACAACTTTTGCAACCTATGGTGTATAGCTGTTGTACAAGAAGATTACTATGCCTCTGTTATTTACTATAGCTGGTCTTTCGTTCAACGATACGTTTCACAACATTCATTCACAACAGAACAGTTTCACTATCATTCATTACACCCTGCTGATCCCAAATCGTGTGATTGCCATTTTCCATGTAAACGTTTGAAAACAATTGATTGATCAACTGGTAAGCTGTACGGAAGTTCTTTGAGATTTCGATATGAGTTTGGACGAAAACACGATAAATTTCGCAATTTCTTGTCTTGTCCTTCAGACCTTCCAGTGTCACTGATATCAAAATCAACACTTTAAATCATTTAAACCTATACCGATAATTGGAATATAACGGAGCAGCATTAATACATGTTTCTAAATGTATTTTATGGATTTTAGCAGTAAATTTCTTTGTATGAAAGAACAAAAATGAAGAATGTCGAAAATGTTATTTTAAGCGTTGCATAACTAGTGCCTGTATACACAGAGTAACTCAATAATACTAAACAGAAATTATTATTTTATGTAGAGAAATATCAAATTCATCGAATTTAACAGTTGTGTAAGATGTTTTGTTTCTTTAAATAGTTTTTTACACTAAATTTTGTTTCTTAAAAACCACTGCCTCTCTTGCGGTTAGTCAAGAAGTTTGACTCTCTTTTTTTATTAATCTCTTGGAACATCAACAATCTGCCCGTGGGCAATAAGTATTATTGTTTGATTTCGTTATATAATATAACCATCCTAACGTGTAGAAGATCACTTCAGTAAGTGATCTGCTGTATAACTTATAATCTAAATCTTATTCTAGATACTATTCTAACTTCTTTTAAAGTCTATCCTAACTTATTCTAATTACTATTGTGACTTATTCTAGAAATTATTAAATTTCACTCTATGTGTCTATTAACCAGTTCGTATGGTAATTTGCGTTTGAGTGTACGCACTTCACTGTCATCACGCACATTTAACTGTTTTTGGCGAGTGCATTGGGATGCACTAATAGTCTTTCAGAGTACTTCACACTAGCACTTCGAATCACACTCCTTATAGGTTCTGAGGGGATATCGCCTTGAATCAGTTTGTTGGACACGTAATATGGGGTACCGACGATGACTCGCAACACTTTATTCTTGAACCTCTGGAGGATATCTATGTTATTGACTCTGAAGAGAGAAAATGTTTGTCAGTGATCTTGATTTCTCTTAAGATATGATTGATAGAGCAGTGATTTCTTTCGAATATACAAGTAGACAGCTGACCCGTCAGGAGCTGGTATATCATTTAGGTTTCAAATGTTTCAACAAACGATATTAATTAATAGATAAATTAGAATATTTTGGAAAAAAAATTAATAATAAGCATCCTAATAGTTTAGTGGAAAATTCCAGTACATTTTATCAACATTTTAACAGATTTCAATTGAAAATAGATTAAACTATAATGTAACGTACTCGTAAAATATTTCCCATTTTACCTGAACGATGCGGCTTCAGATATCGCCGCGTAAGGCAAACAAGTTGATGTAATCGAACCTTCCCATTTGATTAATTAATCAGAGGGTAGAGGCATGTATTAGTTGTCACGTAAATTCGATGAATTATTGAAGAGTTTGCCGCGTCTTCGCGCCTTCCCATTCGATTGTTCATAAATCACGACAGGTGATAGGTTAACGAGATGACAAACGATTTCATTCTTCGTAAGGGGATCCTTCTTCTTATTGTCCGCGAGGATTATGTAATATTACGCTGAAGATTGATTTCGTTTCTATTAAAACATTTTGTAAAATTTCGGTTGGAAATATCAACGGTAATTAAATCAGGTTAATATTAATGCCTCTACGGGTTTGTGGTTTCGTCTTGTTCTGTTAAGTCTCTACATACGACCACTACCACAGTACGTCTACATACCGAATACTAAGCAGGAAAATAAGACAATTAAAATACATAAAAAAATATTTTAGGACTGTAATTTGACACTATCATCATCTATCCATATCCGGCGCTTGACGAGAATGTCTTCTTCTCAACTAATACGCTGATATTAACAACGCTGGGCTTGCAATATTCTATCTCTTTATAATCTTGATCTTGGCTTTTTGAAATTTTCATACAAAAGGTCGTCGGCCACAGAAGTCTTCAAGGAATTAATTTGCCGTTCACATCAAAATCATTGTTATCTGCGTTTCTAGAGTCATGAAGTCAGTGAACGCGGTAACGTATAGAAGAAATGAAAAAAGTTTGCAGTTTAAAGTAGCCGAATTTTAGCTTGTCCGACTCAATTTTATTATTCAGCAATAGACGCCGTTTCTTATTCTTCCCCTGTTTTACCAAGTACTTGAAACTCTTGCAGTTATTCTAACGGGATATAGTTCAGAATGACTATAAATGTATGTAGTTATAAATCGCAATAATGGGATCATAGCGTCACAACACGAAGTTAAGATACGAGTGTTGTATAAGTACGTGGACTAGACCGGATATATTGTTGCTAATTATTTAAAACTGATATTTCTTGTAAACTAAAGACGCAACGATCATAACAATTGTACCAAAAACGCCATTATTTAGTTTAGAGTGGGCAAAAACGTTGTTAATTTTATTTATAGTAATAGTAAAAGTATTAATAAAAAAATTGAATATCATGTATTAATAATATACTTGTTATTAAAATAGCAATTAACTATTAAAATGTGCGGATATCGCTTCAATAAAATACTTTGCCATGTTATCACATTCGTTAAAGTTTAGTGCATTTTTATGACTTTAGTCAATAATTCATATTCTTCACATTCAATAATCATAATTCAATTATCAAAATGTCCTGTGAATGTCTCTCCTGGACTAACCCATGACTTTTTTCATCGCCAGTCGCAACTCGCTACAGAAACTCCTTTTTTTAACCGTGATGTTAAAGCAGTAGCAATTTTTACTAATTTTTGGATATCAAGATCTAAAAATGGACTAGAGAATGGGGATGATCATATAAATTCTGCGTTGCGTCGATGTGACAAAAACCTTAATATATCACTTGAAGGATGTCAGATTGCTCAAGCAGAATCAGCTAAATACCTCGGAATACATCTCGATGGTAAGTTAAATTAAAAACATCATGTTAGAAAAAAACAGAGCAGATTAGACTGAAAGCCAAGTAAGCCTGGGTAGTTTCTGGAACACACTTTCACCTTGATCTAAAATCAAAGAGATTGGATTATCAGTCAATCATAACGCCAACTTCAAAACAGCTACTGATCCAACGCACCCAAAACAAACTTCTACGATTAATTATCAACGGAGAGCTACACGATGACTTCGAAATCAAATGAATATATGAAGTCATCTAAGATTTCGCCTTAAAACATGAAATAAAGTTGCTATGTCACAGCAACGTGGTAGCAATACAGCTACTGGACATCACGCAGGAAATCAGAAGATCATCAGAACCTAACTATACGAACTTCTTTAGTTTCTAAGTGTATTCTTAACTTTCGCTTAAGTAGTTTAGTTTTATTTTAATTTAGGAAATACATACTGGTATATTAATCCCGTACTCGTCTTGCTTGTGTATTAATGCGAGTACAGCAGAACAGTAGAAATAAATTAATTTATAAACTAAGATTGTACTAAGCTTAATATAAGATATAATAAATAAAAAATATATATATTTCATATCCTTATGAATCGTCTGGAACCACTTAATTTAATCAAGTTCTATGTTATCTGAACATTATTTAAAAGTTTAAGCTGATTTTTTCCAATAAGTCTTACAATTCATTGTCTTTGAACTCTTTTTGTCATTCAAATTCTGCCAATTAATACAGTTGACAATATATTCAAATGTAGTAATGTAAATTAGTAACACGTAATCTTGTTTTGTTGAATTTGACCTGGGTTTTAATTAAAATGTGCCTAAACAAGCAGTTACATATAAAAATTCTGTCGGCTCACCACCGTAGAATATTAATATTTTAAAACTATTGAAATAAAGAGGGTTTTTGACGTTAATTATTTAATGGGTTGTAAATTTCGAGACGTTCAATCGTTACGCGTTAAAATTACACGGTAAAAAGTGCGCTTTATTTGAATTAAGACCCATTAAGATTTATATTGTGCTGTAGCGACGAAAACCATAAGTTACTGCCAGAGCTAAAGGCCGGCAGCAACAAGTTGAAGGGTTGGCCACCGCAAGATAAAACGGCCGCGTTTAATGCTGACCAACGCGAAAACTTTGTTTTCAGTAAATTCGGACGGAACGAAGCCGCGTACACGGATAGAACGGGCGGGATAGTCCAATTTATATGTTAAATTGAACATTTGCCTCCACATTTCCACTATTCCAAACTAACCAGATCATCCGATAATTTACATTAACATGTTTAAAGTAAACAGCTTCGCTAAAAGACTCACCATCAATCAACTCGCTTAAAACAGTTAAAATAATGCATTCACTCATCTGAATATATATATATATATATATATATATATATATATATATATATACAAATGTATGTATACATTAAGAGAAATAGGTATAACATTATAATTTTCCGGTAACATGGCAATAGCATGTCGATATGACAATTTCATTCGGTTTTAGCAGCTCTACACTAACACCTTGCTAATCCCACCATATAGAAAGCAAGATTTTATGACTATGTACCAACCCATGACTTTTTGCACTGATGATTATCGTAGTAGTTCTATTTGTCATCGCTAATCACAAAACGCCACAGAAAACTCCTCGTTTTTGCCTACCATAAATGAAACTCGGCGTGAAAACGGCTCCAAATGTTTTATTTTTTAGTAAATTCATGTAGTAGCGATTTTCTCTGTTCTTGAAGCTTTTCCAACGTCTGATAAGCGTCTGAAAATAGAATCGAAAGTTCTTTGAGAATTTTCCAACTGTATTAGTCCTCCAGGCTGTTTCTCTATTATTAGCATCAAATCGCTATTTTTAAATCATTGAAACTAAAGCCAACATTTTGTACCTGATGGAGTAGTATCATGAGACATTTCCGAATGTAGTAATATTTCATATAGTTAATATAGTTAATTTTTAGTAAATTTAAGTATTTCTTACCACATTTGCACAATTCCATACTGATGATCATTTCGAAAAAGTATTTTAAATCTCTAAGCTCTTAGATTTTAACTCACCTACATTCACATATTCTGTACTCTTTGTTTGGTATCTTGTTGTGGTTTTGAGTTGTTTCACACTGTCCTTTATAATATTGTCATATATTAAGATAAATAGTAAGAATTATACTAAGCAAGTAAAAACTTTATGCTAATGAATAGACTGGCGAATGAATATACTCGTACTTTTTTAAGTCCCTTTTTTTAGTAAGATATATATTCTCAAAAATGTAGATATATGTAAAAACCGAAGCCGCTTGATAGTTACCATAATATATCAACTTTTGTAAAAATCACAACATTTCTGTAACGTCTGTCCTTATTCTCACACTTTCAACTGTATCTTGTTACTCTGGCAATTTGACGGTTGGAATCAGGAGGCAAATTTACCAATATATAGATATATAGAATTATAGTTATTCTTGAACATACATTTCAAGTATACAAAAGTCAAATGAAAAATAAGCCACGGAACTTACTAAAAGAACAATGCTGTTATCAAAATTTCTTTTGGTTATAAAAACTAATGTAAAATACTGAATACAATTGTTTTATAATTTTATACTGAAATAAAATAAAAAGGCGACGACAACCAGTTGAATTGTCAATTATTATGTGTTAATGAAACTTTCCCGCTGTAAAACCATTTATCGGAAACAAACCTGTCAATACAGTATACATTCCTGAAGGCATCTAAAGCACAGCAAATGATGTATAATTGACATGTCGTCTGGCAATCCACCAGTAACATTTGACGGGCAATCCAAACGCCTGTTTATTATTAGATCAACATTATACGGCGGAAATTAGATGATCTTCTGGGTCGATGATTCGAAATACGATTGGACGTAGTTTGGACGTTATATATGTTGCGTACCCTTTGTAGTTTTGGTATAATACAAGTTATTTCAGTAATGAATTTTGAAGTAAAATAAAAACAAAAATGTATTTAAAAGAAAAACTAAACTTGTACAATACAAAATCAAAATCCTACTTTTTCGGATACTCTGTGTGGTTCCAAGACTTGGACACATTCTGAAATCTATAATCTAGTCTTTCAAATGATATGCTTAAATTCTCCATGTTTTCTTCCGAAATTGTATTAGAGATGAAGTTATATAGTTAAGGTACGACAATCAGTTTTGGATATCCGAGGCCAGAATGGATTGTGGGAGACTTTCAACAGTGAGGAAATATGGTGAAGAATATTTAAAGTCGTCCGACAAAAAAAGTATTGATTAAAAAATAGACGTTTTTATGCCATATTGCTTACATGGCCACTAAGGATATTAATATCCCATATAAAAAAGACACCTTCAAAATAATCTAAAAATATGTAACAACGTAATGGAAGAATATGAAACAAAAGTAATGATAGAGATTAAGCAGAAAGTGAACTGAATAATATAAAAATAGATAAAGTTAAGAACTCTTAAATTTCCTTTCTATAGAAGAAGATGGTAACGATATTAAAGTATAAAACAAGTGGAGAGAATAGAATAAGCAAAGACTAAAAACAGCATAAGAACAATAAAAATTCTCCGTAAAGAATATATAAATGACAAAACCAACAAAGACAAATAATTAGTTAGAGAGAATTGCTAAAATGGAAGTCTACACAATTTTTTTTAAATTAGTTGTGGAAAATCGGCATTGATTTATCTAAAAACTAATTCATATTTTATCTAAAGTTCCATATAACGGTTTAATTACGTTAAGTTCTGGCGATTTTGCTAGCCAGAGAAGATCTTTGATAACATGTTGATGCCCCTCAAACCAAGACAAACTTTTTTGGCTGCATTTCCCAGATATTTATAAACGAATTAATATTTTTGTTTGGTTCCTTTTGTTAGATGCATTTGAACACGCCTTAATCTTGTTTTCTTTTTTCTTTTCAGATAAACATTTCAACTGATATACCTCGACAGCCAAACAAAATGGCATCTTCCTATAAGTTGTTCATCCTACTATTGCGAATAGCTCTGATGATGGTGTGCGTGAACATCGCACAATCCGAACAGAAATTTGCAATGGAACCTCAAGATCAAACAGCGGTGGTAGGATCCAGAGTAACCTTACCGTGCCGGGTTCTAGGGAAATCCGGAACCTTACAGTGGACGAAGGATGACTTCGGGTTGGGTACTCATCGAAATCTCAGCGGATTCGATCGATACTCCATGGTAGGGAGCGACGAAGAAGGTAAGTTCCATCGATAATATCATTTTGATCTATAGATACTCAGTTCAAGTATTTTATAAAGTATAAAGTCAGTTCATATAAGAAAAGGAAATCAATTAATTACAGCTAATAAAAACTTTTAGTACATCATAAATTTTCCACGCGAATTCTCGAAAGAGATTCGAAAAAATGCAGCTGAATTAAATATGAAACCGTAAAAAAAAACAAATAAATGTCCACAGACAGTATTTTGAATGATTTATTGTCGATGGACATCAAACTTTACGATACATGTTTTAAATGAATGTTTTCCATCATTCATATTGTACAAAAAATAAGACGCTTTCTGGTAACACATATGTATTTAAAAATACATAAGATAAGAAGTTTAGATTTATTTTATTTACAACACCATTCGTCAAAACTAAAGTATTATAATAACACGTAATATAGTAAAGAGAGCCACAAACTATAAAAAGCACAAAAGGTTCATGATAAATATAAATAATAAAATTAAAAATACATAAAAACCACATAACCACCCATAACTCCACATAATAAGTTTATAGTTTTTATCGAAAACTTGAAAAATTTAATGGATTTAATCTATATTATAATTTCGGATTGAACAGTAGTACGTCAATAATAACAATACAATATTGACAATTTTCTTTATCATAAACTGTCCTCTATATTTAGAAACAAGACCGTTTTACACTTGAGCAATCTCAGTATATATTGAAAATTTGTTTTTCGTAAGTGTACGTCTACTTTGTTAGCAAAAATCATCTTTTTCAGATGCATATTGTCTTTGTATGTGACTGAGTAAATAAAATAACGGTCGGACTACGGATTCAAGTTATTGTATTCTGAAATAGTAACTTTACCGAAACTTTATTACAGGGGAATTTTATTTAAAATAATGAAATGTTTTACGACAATTGGAATACTTTAAACTCGTAACAACCGATCTGTTATCACTACTGCTGGACATTTTCAATTTGGACTAACTTCGGTTTCAATTGTAGTGGTAAAACTACGAGTGTAAAATTGTGGTAAAACTTACCATACCAATACATGCAATGGTTTATAACAAATAAATAATAATTTATAATAAAAAAATAAGCCCAAAGCCTATTCATTGTTTATGAATCATTGAGATATACTTGAAAATAATATCTAACACGTTGTTTGTAAAATATAAGTACAAAACAAAATTGACTAATATTTATACCTATTGTAACCACAGCAGCCACTTGAATAGGTTTTCATGTATAATGAGAATCAAAAGTTACTCATCAACGAAAACAAGAACCATCTTAAAATACATTGAGACGTAGTTTCGTCACCAAATATAGTATCAAAAGGCTACCTTGTAGCAGATCTACAAATTACAGCGTACCACAATTTTTCATTAAGTGATATACGCTTCCTTACACATTTTACTTATTCGTCGAATTTTAAACGTATTAAATAGCTCTAATCAAACTGGAACGATTTAAAAGTGTGAACTAACGTGCTTTTTCATTTTAAATCTAATATAGATCAAGTGATTGTATCTCAGTTAATGATAACAACATCAATATGATTGATATGATTCATTCTTATTGTATACTTGTATTGCTACTTTTCTTTTAATTTTGATCAATTCACAAGCAAGACGACTGAAAGTTAAAATCAAACTAAACTAACTTAAGCTAAATTTATAGTAACACTTACACCTTCTATATAAACAAATTCCCTTGGTTTGTTCGCTCCAGTCTTTTGGTTTGCTGTGTTATCGAATAGTTAAATTGCTTCCAGATTTCTGTGACCTTTTTTCCACGCCATGCACCATACAATTTTTGAGTATTATTGACTGATAAATCAATATACCTGATCTGAGGTCATAGTTCATTGAGTTGTTTAATCACTACACTGTTTAATTGTGATTTTTTTGTCTAATGTTACGTTTCCCATTCAATCTGCCATCGAATTGGATGCCGAGGAATTTTGGTTGAGTAATTGGGCATCCCTCAAATGATGTGATATGCATGAACATGGATTCACATGCACAGATTTCGAGCTATTAAACTGTATTTTCCACTCTTTAGACTATTTGTAGATCTTGTTGACTGCTACTTATACTTTTTCTATAGCTTTAGGTAGACCTGCGTAACTGCGTCGTTGGCAAATGTTCCAATTACCGTTTTTTTGTTGTTGAGATATCGCCTGTATAAAGCAAATATAATAGTGGCCCTACATGCGCAATTCATGGAAATTGCCGGCAATAAAGGGCTATGGTCTATAAGATGGACTTCATTTGGTGGTTTTCCGGGTTAAATTATTATTAACCTTTACGTTATTTCCCATATCTTAGGTACACATTTTATTCTGAATGAACCCTTATTAAGTGTGTAAGTTATACTATTAAGTTGATTAAAAATTGTCTCCTGAAACTCTAATGTCTCAATCCTTTATGGTACGTTCTGCCAGTTAAAAGTGATTTCACACTAATTCAATTGAAATATGATGTCGAGGTGTTTTTGTAGGAGGGTGTTAATATAATTTTTGATGGGTTTGTTCTTTAACATCGGCTTATTCTGATATTTGGTTGTATTCTAAAGCAAATGGTCACCTTTACTATCATTTGACAGTTCATTAAAGTGATTGCGAATCTAGCTATGTTTTAACTGCTTGTATCTCTCGTTTGTGTGGCCGTGTAGCATTTCTCTTTTTTCGGACATAATAAATCTAATTTCTCTACCTTTTGACTGATCTTCATTCTTTAGCTTATACTATAATTTAATTAATTCTATTCAGGTTGTAGTTTAAAAATGAAAACTTAATTTATCAAATTATTGAAAATATAATGTGGACATTACCAGAATAGATCAAATAAGGGCAAGCGTAAGGTAAATTTAGCCCAAAACTTATCGACATTAGCGGCAGAGTACGGAGCAACACGTATTTGTATTGTATTGAACTTGCCTAATCAATTTAAATAAAATCGAGCCGGACCCATATGAAATTCGATCCGACGAAACGAATTAGCGTAATTAAATCGGCAATCGATGCCGGGGTAGTGCCGCTGCCGTCGCCGTATCTGTAGCCGGACCGCTGGCACGAGATAAAGTAAATTTAACTGTAAAGTGGCATTGGCGTATTATTTTTCGATACGCCCACAGACACGGAGAATATTTTATAACACTCTGATAACGGTAATTACTCGGGCCGGTGTATTATTTATGCCCGCCGCTGCATTAAAACATTTCCCAAGCGGCTTAAAAAAACCCGATCGCTGAACCGGTACCAATAATAGGGAATTTACAGCGACAATATTTACGGTGCGTTTTTACGAGTCCCTCTCTCTCCCTCGCGCGCCGTGGACTTCCTAAACTGGTGAATTGGCCCGAGCGGCTTGGCATCTTCATTGTCTTGCGTAAGAGGCTCGGCCGCAGCCTCGGCGAGGGTGGTCTCCGATCGTATTGATTTATCAACAAACGAATATAATTATCATAATATCAGAATATTTTTTCGTTTGTTATCCGCATATTGTAGATAAATGTCGGAGTAAATGAACTAATGAAGAGGAATCCGGGGAAACCTCTATTTTATTCTGTGCACGTGTCGAAATCATTATCCAGCTCTTGTTGCTTTATAAGGTAAATAATAAAGTGACATTTAATTATTTCAGTTTTACATAAGTGGAAGATTTAGATGTTTGAATTATAGCTGTTTTTATGTTTCCTATCATTTTTTTGGTGACGGCAGATACACTTAGTTAGAAATTCGACATGGTATTGAGTTCATATGTATTACAAGTATTTCAATATCCTATCTTTTAGGAATGTTAAAATGTATTATTTTCATTTTATAACAGTGGTTACTGAAAGGTGTTAAATGTATTAAAAAGAAATATTACAATTTTCACAATCTAGCAATGGGGACTGGGTTCTCAAATTCATAGAAACACGGGTAATTGAAAGATCATATGAAGAACGAATAGTTTGTGAAGCCTTTTGTTTAGACAAAGTTAGGCTTTTGGTAAAGGTATGACATGACGGGCTTAATTTAAAATTAAGGAAGAACGGTTAAGTTGCAGAACTGCTAAAATCTTATATTTTGAATAGAGCCTTCAGGGTTAAGCATGTATATATACATATATATATATATATCTATATATATATATATATATATATATATATATATATATATATATATATATATACACATATATATACATATATATATATATATATATATATATATATACACATATATATACATATATATATATATATATATATATATATATATATATATATATATATATATATATTTGGATATACTCGTCAACTTTGTATTAGTTATCACATATTAACATCACAACTTTGGGGAGACATGTTCCAAGCATCTCATCTAGGGTATTTAATGTTGTTGTTTCCGAGTGTACCGGAAAAAACTACATTATTTTCAAGAAAATCGAAAAATTTATTTATTCAAAGCATTTGCTATTTGATTTTATACATCTCATCCATCTTTAAGGCAATTTATTGATGCCAAACAGTTTGTCATTTGAGCAAAACCATTCATCTAGCCATTTTCTAACTGCTTCCAAATTGACGAAGTGCTGCGCTACAAGGGCGTGTCCCATTTATGTGAATAGTTGATAGTCGCTCGAAGCAAGGAGAACTCTTCCTTGGCCGGTTTTGCATTATGTGACGGCGCGTTAAAATTGCATATTTAAGCCCAGCAACACCTGTTAGAAAAACCAGCAATGAACCGGAAGTACACCTATTTTAGGGTATCCTTACCAATTATGGTATAACTTTTACCAACTGTGATATATCAAGCTAAAATAATTAAACAATGATATCTGTGAAAGAAAATGTAAAATGCTGCCTACGATATTGAGACATTCTTAATAATTTTAAAATTTACACCTAAACCTTACAAATAAAGGCAATCATCTCGAATTTCAAAATCTCCAGCGAAGAGAAATGGATAAGGGTAAACATAATATCACTGAGTTGCCAGTTAGCTTCTTCAGTTTCACACTCTGGTCTCAAATATACAGCGTATTCTTTTTTTGTTACGTTACGAATAAGAGGCTTCAATTTTATAACGAAAATATCATTTTCAAATTCAATTATTTAACGTCATGTATATACAGAACATGATTATTCTCGTTAAAAAAATAACGAGAAAAATAATATTCCTTCAATGCTTCAAGGAAAATATCGTTTTATAGAAAACGAACGACACAACTAATAAATTAAAGCTTTAATGAAGCGTATCCATAACTGTTCCTTTCTAAAATGGAAATTGCGCATGATTGATGGCTTTTATTACCTGTTAATGAACATAGCGCGGCTTTTTATAATGTTGTTTGTTTTAACAGCACCTAAATTTTAATTTCCATAAAATCAGATATTTGATTGGAACACTTTGTTTAACAAGCAAGAGGAAATATTGCTTTATTTACTTAGTAATATTTTAATCGGTGAATCAAATTAAAAATTACAATCAATATTTCTTCACGCGTCCGATTTACAATATTGTCAATTATCGCTGAATTATATACGGATTTTGCTCCAATTTGGCTCCTCGATGTGCCAAATTTCAACAGAACAAGTTGTAGTTTCTTTACAAGATTTTTTTAGAATAAATCTTAAGGTAGCTGCTGTATTGACTGAATAGTGATCAAAAACAAATACGCAAACGATTTTCTAAGCAATTTTTGAACTAACTCAAGACATGGCTCCATCAATACAGGCCAGAAAGTGTATGGAAGTTAATTCCAGCTCAAAAAAAAGAACCGAGAAATCAGGATCAGCGTGTTTTGAAATGCGAAAGGGATCCTGTTAATTAATTACTCTGAAAAAGGCAGAATAACGACAGGCAAAATAGTTTTTCCAGCGTCTTTGGCTAGTTGGATATTAATATCCGCGAGAAGCCTAACTTCAAGAAGAAAAGTTCTCAGTTTCAGATTCACTCAAGTTTCAAACGTTTCATAGAACACTGCCAGGATTTGGGTTACGATTTGCTAAGCCATCCCCGCTATTCTCCTGATTTGATACCATCGTACCTTCATATGTTCCCAAACCTGAAAAAGTTTGTTTCTGGGAAGCTTTTCACACCAGAAATGAG
Organism: Rhynchophorus ferrugineus; assembly: GCF_030347505.1. Taxonomy (NCBI): domain Eukaryota; kingdom Metazoa; phylum Arthropoda; class Insecta; order Coleoptera; family Curculionidae; genus Rhynchophorus; species Rhynchophorus ferrugineus. The sequence goes on along the minus strand of NW_027472585.1, from coordinate 34,057,516 downwards.
TAGGTTGAGGGCGTCCTAGAGGAATATTTTCACAGCTTGTCATACTGTCACTTCCAGGAAAGTAGTTAAAAAAACGCTGAATTTTTTATTAATTAATACATTTTTTGAATATCTTCATCCCCTTTCTATTTATAACTGCGGTTGATATTGTATGTAGCATGTAGTTAGTAAGGTTTTATAACTAGAATACGCTATCATCACTACCTTCCAGCAGTCGAAAATCCAGTTTCCATAATACAGCTGTAATTAAAAATCAGTTTCAATACATTTTGGTTTGAAATTTTGTCAAAGAATAATTAAAAATGATATAGTATTGATCAAACATGCCAAATTTTATACCAAAACGGTTTAGTTCACTATTCTAGTATAAAAACAATGCTGGCGTGATTTTGAAGGATGCAAACAAATGACTATGATTAATTTAAACTACATTTACAAAAAAAATATATTTTGCTCGTACAAACCAACTTTCTGGCACATTTATAACAGAAATTATCCACAAGGATGAACATTTAAAAAACTTCCTTGCAAATTATATTCATACGTTGCTTCAGCGAAAAAAAAAAGTAATAATAGGATTAGATTGATCTCATTGCTGATGAGACAACAGTGCCAAGAATAATTAATATATAAAGGATTTATTATACTATTTAAATATTACAATTTGAATACCTAACAAGAAAACAATATCGGTTTTACGATGTAAAATCATATAAGTTTTTTAAATTGTTCATAAACTTATTGCTACTTAGAAAACAGAACAATGTGCTTGTACCTCATGACATACAATATACTTCTTAATCCTAGCGAGACTTGGTTATAAAATAATGGAACTGAAGCTGTAATACTATTTATATCATTTGAATTTTTACATATTAAAGAGTATATCAATAATTTCTTACAGTCTTCATGGTATACATGGGATTTGTGTGCCTTAAGCGTTTTCAAGAAACCATACATTTCACAGCTACCATTTTGATACCAGAAAGTGGATTCTCAATATCCTTATCAATTTGTTTGTATCAATTTCGGAGCTCATATTCCAGCTCCAATTTTTCATTCCCTCTAAATTTATAACACATTTTATTTGCCGTAGTTTAGCAAGCATAATTCAAAGTATTTGTTTATCAGCTAGATGTGAGCGTTAACGATGAAGTGAATATAGAGTTTAGAGCAAGATTTACAACAATATTATAATAATAACATAAGATACTTTATACAAGGCATCACTTACTGAAGTGTTCTATATTATGTCATGTATTTAATAATTATCATTAGAAATGATGGTCCATTGGACAGATTGCTGAACCCCTAGGAGTAATAATTTGAAAAAAAAATTATTAACAGTAAACTTTTATATCGCACGAGCATTTTTTTATGAGAGAACTTCAATCTGTGAGCACTGCTTCCATCACTAAGGTTATAAAAACTTAGTTCAGATTTACCTTAACACTAATTTAAAAAGTACCGAAACAAAAAATGGTTACCATCTTTTGATATTCACTAAACGAATTTGGTGTTGATTTTTATTTTAAGAAAACCTTAATTAGTAACGCTTATTAAACGGTATTCAAATACCAGAAACCTAAATTCTCCAAGAATCAGAAGGATTAAGATAACGTCGATAGCTCCACCGATATTTATAATACCTGTAGCCTGGCCCCGACCGATTAGAATATATTCAAATCGAACCCGACATAGACGAAACTATGTAATATTGTGCCTTTTTATCTCTCTGTGCATTCTTGCGTGATCCAAAATTATCCCGGACCACCAGGCCGAGGAATTATCTCAGTTTTAGAAACCGCTACACGACAAATATATTTGGAGCTGTCCCCGGCCAGATTACCGCTCTCTAAGAGGATCAACCAATTAATAAGATTCCACGGGACATTCCTCCCGATTCCGCGCGTCTTCGACCCGTAAAAATTGTCCATTTCGAAACTGGCCCCGTCTAATTGTCAATTAAATCGAACCATATTCCCCTTATCGCACGGCGAGTTTATGAAAGCCGCAACACCGATCTTTATTAGTGACTTGGCTTCTTTTAATTTTACGAGTGCTCCTCTGGTACGGACCGATAAGGGGCATCTTGTAAAATAGCTTCATTATGAGTTCTACTCGTTTTAATTTCCGTCCTCCATAAAACAATATCGTTAAAACTCGAACGGGGCTCATTCGGGGGGGAACGATTCGGGGGGGAACGGCTCGCGGAATTTGTTAGCTTCGTTTTATGGGTAAACAGAATTGATCGTGACGGAATTTGATTTCGTTTTTAATTTGATAAATTGGGAAAAAGATGGGTATCCCGGAGTATATTTTTGAATTAATAAAATTAATAGTATTGTATATTTTACCGCTGAGCAACTGCGATAAAAGACTTTTAGATTGAAGTATCTTATTTTATTTATTTACTAGCGACCCGCCCGGGCTTCGCACGGGTGCAATGCTGATACTAAATTAAATACACTACAGAAAAAATATGAACGTTGTATATAAAAACATAGCGGCCCGCTCCGACTTTGCACGGGCATAAAATATATATGCCTATGTCACTCAATGAAAACATGATTAAAATCGATCCAGTATTTTTGGTTCATTCATTACTGCCCTTGGCCTGCACGCATTAAATTTGGAGTAAAACAATTCCTCTTCCCCTATACTTACTATGAAGATTTCCTGCTATCTTTGGAATATCTAAATTCATACAATTTTTATTACATTACACATTTTTAAACGCAAATTTTAAATTTGTAATATCTCCGAAAATATTTGTTTAATTTACATGCTGTAAGGAACCATATTGATCTATATTAATTGCACACTGTATTTAAGGTACTTAATTCGATAAGGATTAATGCCGTATTGCTTAAAATAGCTTCGTAAATAAGCCATTTTCTCACGTAAAAAGTAAACAATAAAAATGGTTAATGTGGGTTATCCCTAAAAGATAAACATATACCATCGGGGACTTTTTTGTAGACCTTTTTATGGTGTACAATACTGTAGTACATTAATTTGATCTAACTCGTAGGGTTAGGCAGCGTTTTTGCTAATTGCTAAATAAGCCTAAAAAAATAGGTTTATTTACGACATCACGTTAGAAACCTCTAAAATTAGCAATGTTGCCTTAGTATATTATGCATGTATTATACATATAAACCTTCCTCTTGAATCACTCTATCTATTGAAAAAAACCGCATCAAAATCCGTTGCAGAAAAGGCGACTTTGTTTTATACTATGTAGTGATTTTAAAAGTCTATCAGCCTTTTGGGCTATTTAGCATCGATGCTACAATGTAGTTTTTAAATAAAGTATACAATACATTTAAGTTAAAATAATAAGCAAAACAAATTGCAATAGAGGAGAATCATAGGAGCTATATCAAATCCGCGGCCGTAAAAAAGTTGATAAGCATGTCCAAATGCTTGAGTTGGACCTGTTGCTCTGATGACCTTGGCATCCTAAGCTGCTGTCTCAATACTTCAAGATTTCCACATTCCAGAAGGATGTGCTTGACGCTCAGTTGTACTAGACATTCATCACATTGTGGAGGGTCTCTTCCTTTTAACAAATGCTCATGAGTTAGCCTGCTATGTCCTATTCGCGGCCGAGCAAGGGTGCTAAGTTGGAACCTGCTAAAGTTATTAGGAGATTGGTGAAAGACCCTCTTGATCTCCCACAACTTGTTATTTTCCATAAGGAGATCCTAATTTAGTAGATCCAGTTTTTTGTATAGAGTCCCTATGTGTGTTTTAGCGTCTTCCTTACTAAATAGAATGCTTAGTTTAATTGAATCTTCCTTTCTGCTACCAGATAGTCATCTCTTTCGTTACCGGAAATTCCCGTGAGAGGGAATCCATAGATTTACTCCCCTCCTCTCCAGTGCTGTATGTAGCTCTCTGATAGCTATAACTAGAGGGTGGACTGTCTTTACTGAAATCAGACTATCCAAAGAACTCATTGAGTCCGATATTATAAGTATTGATGTGCCTATTAATACTTATAGGCACTGTAAAGGCAGGGCCTTGTAAATAGCCAAAAGCTCCATAGAAAAAATACTAGTAATAGTAGAAAGCCAAAAGTGCTCCTCCAATAGTATTAAAGTGTATGCGGCACCGACGAAATCTTCCCGCTTAGAACCAGCCGTGTAAATGGTCAGGTTATTTGGGCAATTCAATTCAAATATATATATATATATATATATATATATATATATATATATATATATATATATATATATATATATATATATATATATATATATACGATTGTTTTTCATATATTGTAATATGAATGATGTCTTATATATTTTAAGATATTCTATTTATCTATTTTTTGTAGTTGAGAGGTTGTCTCTTAAATTATATTATTCAAGTTTATATTATTCATTACTGTGGTCTGTAATTCGAAGCCTTCTTCTTGTTAAGATTAAAAGTAGTTTTTTCTGCTTAATCTAAAACAGATATTCCATTCAATTGAGTTCACATTGCTTTTTTATTATTATCAAATAATAATGTAATTTGTTATAAATAATACAAATACTATTATCTTTATATATTGATCTTTTATATATTGAGATATTGAGATTCTGTTTTTATATATTATCTGTAATAGAAATCCATTGTGCTAATAGTATAATCTGCTTTCTGTAAAATGAGTTGCTTCTATAATTTGAGATCATTTTATTATACGGATTTACTAGATACATATCTTTGTATTAAAGGTTGCTTTTAATGTTTTGGGATTTGCGCTTAAAAATATTTTGTTTCCATAACCTGATACAGACCTGCATCTACAGATTTATATTTTTTGTTCGTTGTAATAGGAGTCAAGAAATATTGTAATATTCCTGCAGATATTCCCTTCAGTTCACATGGGTATCAAATTTCTACTCATATTGTTTGATTCTATACAAAAAGAATATAGCAAAATGTATTCTATAATTCTATGTTTGAGTTTTATATTTTGGAATTTGGAATCAAAAATAAATTGTTTTCTGAACCTTATACAGATATAAATCTGCAAATTTATATTTTTGTTGACTATAAAATATGTAGGTAATATCTGTTTTCTGGAGGAAGTTCTGGAACTGGAGGAGGAATTCGACCAGGTTGCTTTGGATATACTAGCACAATCACTGAAACAGAAAGGAATCGATCATTTACAATATTAGTAACGGCCGTATCTATACGGTGAAGTAGATAAAGACAAAAGAGCAATGTTAAGAATTATTAGAGATTATTGTGATCTGTTTTATATAACACAAAGATTGCTTTTTATATTTTGGGATTGGAGATCAAAAATAATGATTAACATTATTTAATAAAGTACATTAGTTAGCCAAGTGATTTTATTGCTTCTGCAGTTTTCAGAATCCTAAAGTTTTTCCAACTCAGAAACAGTTAAATCCCATTAATTTTATTCCAAAGTATCATTATCAAAGCCGTAAAGTATTTGATTACAACCCAATATCACTAGATATGGCTATCGATGGGACCAATAACCACGACATAGAATACCTATCTGTAATTGATATTTAATAGTTTTCTTATTATCCGAATTTATAATATCAATTACTCTACGATATACCGTCCACATTAACTAAACTGACACTATCTCCTCACAGAACGTCAGTTTTGATTCTCCCTAATGGCAGTTTCTTTAAGGGCAACCCAACCTTTCAAGGGCTAGACTACCGAAACCCTTCTCACGTTTGATTAATTTCATGTAATTGTTAAATCCCAGACAATATCGCCCAGTTGGAGTGTGTCTGTCCGTTGTTCGAGACCAAAAATTAGTCCAAGGTCATTGTTTTAATAGACAGACGACCCCCTTCCTCCGAATTATCATAGACGAAAATAAAAATCAAATTACGGTAGGTTCTCGAGAGAAAACAAGCCAGATCACGCATTATGTTTAAAGAACATTATCTGCCAGACAAAAAAAGATTGATGAGGTATAAAACGGACGTAAATTGTTGTTGTTTGTTCGGGTCGTTTTATTTATTTGTCAAAAAAAGTTGGTCGTCGTCACAAATGAGTCGAGAAAGTCGAGAAACAAATTGCACTTGTACGAAATACTGACCGACCCCGAAAAGACCATCTCGAATGATTTAGATCTGTCTGGTGGACTTTCATAACAATTATAATTAATCCTTATAATTGGCCGCTATTTGTATCAGTAAATATCTGCGATGCCGGCGAAATAAGAAAAAGGTTAAATAATGAGCGTGGTTTGGGGCTCAAGTTTGGGGGACATGTGTTGGTTGAAATAAAAATTACGAGAGTCGTAATCAAGATTAATTTTCGCACTTCTTCTCCGGTCTTATATCACTCTCTCCTCCTTCAACAGTTGAATTGTTTCTCCATATAAAATTATAGAAGATGAAGACCGAGATTCCTGAAATATCTCAAGTTTTCATTATTAATTTATAAAAGTCTACTCATAGGGACGCTTATCATGTGTTCAGTTCCTGTAGATTATATGTGCATTTGATGAATAAATTATAATAGAATTTATTTTCTTGGATATGAAAATTAACTTAAAATATTCCTTTAAAGGCAAGTTAAAATTTTGATAAGATTATTGGTACAAATACCATATTCCAGGATATATTAAACTAATACCAACACACGATATACGAATATAATTTATTTATCTATATATAAATATTACAATCTCAAACCAAATTCACATTTTACATAAGTTAGGTTGGATCCGGTATAAATTAGGAGATATTATTTCATGCCACCATTTACTGACATCTTTCGGTATTTAGAGCTTAGATAGGTTAGATTTCTGCTCATTCTAGTCTTGAGAACTTGGTAGTACGTAAACGTACAATATTTGAGGAACCATTTACGAGGAAGTTTATCTATTTATCATAAAAAGCCTAATAAAATTAATAATTTTAATATTGTTCATCTCGTATAACAAACTTGCTGGAAAGCTCATTAAATTCTGAATTAATAACCCTGACTTCATTAAACATCATTACGCATCAACAAGCGTTAATTTACAGTTGTTTAAATACAAAAATACGTTTATTATGTATCGTATTAATTATACTAACAAAAATACGTAAAGCAGTAAACGAAAAATGTATTGTTCGTGTATGTTGGCTCATTATTTATGTATGTTATACGTCGAAATAATTGCATATATGTTATGTTACAAATAATGTAATTGCCACTATAGGTTATGATGGAGTATTTTGTTTACGATCCTACGTTTTCTTTATTTTGTAACAATGTATATTTAAAAGTAATTCTATCTACAACGTTTCTTCTTAAATTCGCGTCGAATTAGTTAATATTAGTATTATTATTCAGATATTCATGAAGCTAACACATGGGCGGAAAAGTCCCAAGCGCAACAAATAAAATGCGTTTCTTGTTCAAAATTGGCTTTATACATCAACATAAAATCCATCATGGGCAACACAATCATTCCAACCACCACTTTTACAGAACGATTTATCTTTGGCCTCAAAATAGGCTGATTCTTGATTTTGGTATCCACTTTAAACAGAGCTTCCTTATAGTCAAATGCTCATGCCATATAAACCCAACACGTTGCTTTATCCTTACGATGTTAGCTAACTCACGCAAATTCACTTTTCGAAAATTCAAAACAATTTAGAAGACCTTTTAAAATGTTTTCTGGTGTTACCACATCATTTGGTCCACTGCGTTCTGCATCATCGGTATTCAACGACCACGTTTGAAGCAAACCTACTTTTTATTGTTGTTTCTGATGGAACGGAGTCCTCATAACACTTTTCAAGCAATTGCTTCGCTTGAACGGTATTTTTTTGCATCAAGCAATGTAAAATTAAAGCACGAAATTGATTTTGAAAATAATAAAAGTAGTGTCACTCTTAGCACAATTCACAAACTTATGAGTAGAATATCATGAAATATTAACAGCTTTCTTTTGAAAGTTAGTGCTAACTGAAAAAGCGGCGAATGCAATAAAACTAGCGCCATATATGCGTTAGGTCTGGGACTTTTCAGTCCATGTGTTATATTATAAAAAGAAATTAAATATATAGTTCTTTACTTTTAACTCCACTATTAACTCTTATCCATATATAGTGACGAACCAAAACTATAAATAAAATGTTAACAAACCAATCTAACTGATTTTATAATTTGCACATGTCACAATTATTAACAAGATGTTGCGAGACTAAGACGAGATCAAGAAAGTCAAGGACCTTCACGAGTCCGTCGAACAGGTTAGACAGGATGCTGTGATTGCTTTGGTCGTTTTTTCGCCCGTGGATTGCCAATATAGAGTGAAAATTGTCACCGGATCTGTATCCATCTAAGCCGTTCTTCGTCCGAAAGAGGACACTCGAGAGCGTTCAACTTCTGATGGCATTGCGGTTCTATGAAGTAATTGAAATAATTGATAAATCGTTAAGAAATGTCAGTCATATTTATCAGGATGTACATCTGGTACTATTTGTTGAAAGAATTTAATTTAATTCTACTGGACATTAAAAAAATTATAAATTCTACAGTTTCCTAAGGTGCCATTTTTATATTCTATATTTTTTAAAGTTTTATTGATATCATATATAGGTAGTTATTGCATTTATTGTTACTGTGGTGCAACTACTGTATGTATATAACCGAATATCTGCCAAACTCTATCAATTAAGATTTATTATTATAATATAGAAATATTTATAATTTTTTTAAATTTTAATTACTTATTGAATTTGAATAAATTTGGAGATGAGATACATTCATTGCTTCTAGAAAGATATGATAATATGACTGAGTGAAATAACTTTTTCATCATAAGTTGAAATATCATCTAGAAATTTGTTTTGAAATTATTTCCGCACATACCAATAAAATACTTTTCTTGATTCTATTTTTTATCTCAAACAATATAGATTTCTTGGAAATTAACATAATTGTCGTTTAGCGACAGAGTAATATATTGTTTCGAATACAGTTTATTTCTGGTGGATCTTTTTGATATTAAACTATTTTCATTTCCATTACGGTTTCGCATCCCAGTGTGGCATCATATGGTTTTATTACCATCATAACCGTTTTGAAGCGAAACGAGAAAAAGAAATCCGTGACTGTTTACCAACAGGGCGAGGCGAACGAGATAGGGAGAAAAGGACGTCGAAGGTTTTGGAATTTTCGGTATTTCAGTCAGAAACTTTGCTTTATTACGGCAACATTTAACGCAGAAATGTTATAATGGAAAAATACAATTTTTATCCTCTTAGGTTTACCAAATTTCCGGTTTTAAAATATTATTACCTTATGTACTTGTAAAAGTTAATTCTCATATGTTAAGAAAAATTTGTTAGACCATGCTCAATTTTGTGTTTTCTATTGTTTGAAAATATATAGATTGACTGTACCTAAATTCCCTTTAGGTGAACTCCCAATAGCAATCATAAAACTAAAAAGTTACCCTTTCAAAAACATTCTCCAGTAAGTCATATAATAGTTTAGATGTTTATTCAATTAATATTAATAAACCTACCTGACATCCTCCCATATTTCCATAAATCTTTCAACAAACAATACCAAGACTAGGTAAGATTGTGCGTGATAGACCACTACACTTATAATATATTGCATTGTATAATAATGCTATTTGAATGAATTTTGACATAGGAAGTGAAGCATATTATCAGTTACGTAGAGTAAAATAATATACTCCACTATTAAACTAGCTATTTATATCTAAAATACTTACTTTTCTAGTTGAAGGAATTACTTTGGTACGTATTATAAAATGATACACGCATTTCATCAACAAAAGTAGATTTCTGATTACAATTGAGGATACACACTAGGATCCAATATCAGCCACAATAAACCTCTAACTTTATCTAATCAAAGTCGAATTGTGGTTGAAAACATGTCGTATCTAAGCAAAGGAGACAAAATCAACCCATATGACATTCACCTTTTGTCGAGTCCCTCAGTAAAAATAAATAATTACGAATATCTGTGAATGCATCTTGATCGACATTTGACATGGAAAAAACATATAGTGAGAAAATAGAAGCAGCTTGGTCTTAAACTAAATCAAATCTATTGGCTGATAGGGCGTAAATCTAAATTATCCTTAGAGAATAAGGTTTTCCTGTATAAGTCAATAGTTAGGCCCATTTGGACCTGTGCATCGAGTATTGAACTGTGGGGTACTACTAGCAAATCTAGATATGCCCCAGAGGTTCCAGAATAAACTGTTGGGAGTCATCGTCGAGGCCACATATTACGTCTCCAACAAACCAATTCCAACAACCAACAACTAAAGGATAATTTAAAAAATGTTAGGGACTTATTTTGTGAGATAATTTTATTGTATCACGTGATTTTAACCACTACAGCCATTCAGAAATAACGAATACACAGCGTTCGATATTTCCTGATTTGCGAATCATAACAACTTCGTTAAATCGAATAATCTCGTATAATCTAACCGCAAACTATTAATACGTCCACTCGACGAGGACATTTTTATCTTGTAACAAAAACCGGGCGCTGTCGGTGATTTGCCCTCAAAAATCTTTTATCAAGAGCCAGAAAGGGTATCGTGTAGTAAGAGGCACTATAACACATGTCAGTTGAAGAGATTCGGGCGCGTTCGAGGACCCTCCAGCTCGCCCTCTTCTTTGCGAATACAAAATTTCCCGTGTAAAAGCAAACTTGTATTTGAAAGGCTCTCGTTATAATTTAATTTTAGTTTAGACCGAACTGGTGACGTCGAGAGAAAAGTCATATGAGGTGGCTGAAAACTTACTTTTTACTTTTTTTAGCCTTGTTTTATCCGTTCAATTTTAAAACAGGAGAAGGTAAATAGCAATAAGGCGAATGTCTAGTAATTGGGTATCCCTTAAGTGATATAAACAGGATTTTTTCATTTATAGATCTTATTGACTATTACCACTTTGACATTACTTTTTCTATACCTCTAAACAGAAGTATTTAGTTTTATTATAATGATTCTATCATTCGCAAATGTTCACCTAATTTATATGAAAGCATTTATTACCTAACTATTATTAAATTGATTAATAGGTTTGATATAAATATCTGATATATCTCAGAAAGCTAACACTCACAAATCTGATTATAGACTGTTTCATTGATTATAGACTTGTAAGTCCCAATATTCTATTTTGTAAAATATGTTATCTTTTAAAAGCTTTCATAACTACAACTAACTACGATTTACTTTAGAAGTAATGTCCTAATATCTCAAACCCGTTCAGGCAGCAATGTTTTAGTGCGAATTTAATTGTCTGGAAAGTTTACCTAGTTTTGATATTCAATTTCCCTCAACCTTTCCCTGGATCATAAAGTTTCCAGTTGTTTCAACCGAAAAAAGAAAGCCAATTTAATATAATTGAGTTAAATGTCCTTTTACAGTCATAAAAAGTTGCTGCTTAGTGCATCAGTTTTTTTATCATTTTGAATGTTTTTTTTAACATTTTTAACATGGAGTTGTCTCATAATATCACTTTCAACATACTTTTTAATATCTTTAATATAATTAATGATATTAATTTCCAAAAAAACCTGAATACAAAAATGTTTACATGGATCGTGTTTATATCTGTTGTTTCTTTTGATACGTTGTTTTGATATACGTTTGATATGAACACATGATTCTATCTCTTTATGTGTATTGACTTTGACTTGACTTTCCCAAGTTTTAGTCTATTAATTATCACAACCCCATGTAAAAATATTTTAAATTTTGCTTGGTCACAAGGTTGTTAACTATTTCATGGAACATGATATTATTATTTTCTAAAACTTTATTATATTTTTTGACACAATTACCGTGTATTGGGGAGATAAGCGTGTTCAGCCCCATCTATACTGGTACGTCCACATTTAACTTCAGCTTGCCACACAATTACAGTTAAATTTCTTAATGTACAGTCTCCATGGGGTTTATCATCCCATTGTCTTGCTTTAACAATATCATCCCCATCAAAAAACGAGGTTTGTCATACTTTTTTAAATAGTGTTTGCTGTATAGTAAACATATTGAATCTATCGAATTTATTGAACTAACTTATTGAATCTATTAAAGCTATAAGACCTAAGAATTTTTAACAGAATGTTTATTCTATATAGGTATATATAAGTTAATAAAAAGACTTCCACAATAATAAAATACTCAATTGTTCAACGATATTATTGATTCAAACATATCATATCTATATATTATTCATCATTCACTTACCCACGTAAAAATATTTTGAATTTTGCTTAGACAGAAGGTTGTAAGTTATCTCGTGGAACATCATGTTATTGTATCATAAAACGTATTATATTTTTTACCACAATCATCGATTTTTAAGCGATTAGTATATTCATCTATACTTGTACGTCCATATTTAACCTCAGCGGGCCACCCAATTGTCATGAGATTTGTGATCCCATTGTTTAGGTTACTTTTTTTTATTAATCATACGTTTTTTAACAGTTTCTGCTGTACACAAAACATATTGAATCTGTTAACATTGCTATCAAACCGAAGAATTTTGACAAAAGTGTTAATTCTATATAAGTCCATATAAATTAACAAAAAAAAGCTTCCCAATAATAAATTAATCTCAAAGTTAAAATACGACGTCAAATCCAAGCGGCATTTATCGTTTTGATAATCAATTTATTTCTTACCTTTTCCACGACGGTAACAAGACCGTAAACTGTCCAGCTGCGCCGTCCGACGAAACAAGAGAACCAATTTAATATAATTGATCTAATGCCATTTCTTAAGCTCCATAAAAAGTTTCCACGTAACGCGTCAGCTCTTTTTCTCCCTTCTTTCTCTAGATTTAATTTAAAAGTAATTACTCCAATTATTTTTCGATATGACAACGCCGTGCTCGTCCGCTCGACGTGTCCATATACTTAATTTGATCTTTTTCGTTTTCTCTTTCCTCGCAATACTTTATAAGATAGTAATTATTAACCGTATACTTCCATTTTCTATCGTAGCTAATTAACGAACAAATCGTTACTAGAGGTAAATAGTAGTTTGGGAGAATTTGAAAAAAATATCATGAACATGAATACAAGTTTCTTTTTAATAAATCTATTTATAGTCTATAGAAGTTCAAAGATTTGCGGGTACATATGTAACGGTTCTTTGGTTCGTCTCAATCTCCTGATTTCCTGCGCATTGTCCAGTAGCTTTATTGTTTCCTTTGACGTGAAATAACTTCATATACACTTCATATTTATTAAAATTGACTACATAAAAGCTAACATAAAATGAAATTAAATTAGACATTTTATCACAGTTATTAATCATGAGTATCTCCCCATAATATTCAGAACATGACTTCCTTTCCCTTTCAAATGTATGGTATATGATCCCGAAAAGAAGTGAGCTGTACACGAAACATTGGAAACAGTAAAATTTGTGATAACACAACGTCCATGTAATGCAATAACTTCACATATTACGCAAATGCATACAATAATCCCAGTTAGTTTCGATATAATTTGTAAGTAAGTTTTGTAAGTAATAATGTTAATAAGATACAGGTAATATTGCTAGCTTTAGATATTCTCTTGCAAGATACCACTCAGCTGTATGCAAATGTATCTTAAGTACTCATTAGTTTTTGTGGCAAACATCCTTTACAAAATACAATCAAAATCCATATTTTCAGGACTGCACACTAAAACAAAATTTTTAAATTCTTAACGAATTTATTGCAGAGATTCTTCTCATAGATTACTTCTGCATAATAGAGGTTGAGAAAATAAGATGTAAATGAAGATGAATGAATTTTTTATTCAGAAAAATGTAATTTATTAATTAAGGATTAAACTTATTAATAATTAATATAATTAAAGTTATTAATCATGAAGTATCTCGCCATAATATTCAGAACATGACTTCCTTTCTCTTTCAAATGTATGGTATATGATCCCAAAAAGAAGTGAGACTGTACACGAAACTTTGGAAACAGTAAAATTTGTGACAACGCAACATTCATGTAATGCAATAACTTCACATATTACGCAAATGCATACAATAAACCCAGTTAGTTTCGATATAATTATTTGTATAAAATTCTTGCTTTAATTCAAAAAAGCATTCATCTAACTTAACGCGTGGAAACTTATTTTCGGCTATAAAACAACGAACGAAAGTGGAAAAAGTAACGATTGCAACTATCGCGGCCCCAGCGTCCAGAGAGGTAATTGGCCTTTGCCGCTTTCCTAAATTTGAAAGTACGAGCCGCTGGGGTTACATCCTGTAGCGGACCCGTTATTTACTGCCGGTGTATGCATACGCTCCTGGGGACTGCGGGAGGCTGAATTCGCACGCTGCAGCCTTTAGTTTTATTGGTCCGGAACTTATGATTGCCTTTCCGATAACTTTAAAGTTATCCAACTTAATTTGCTGCAAATTTCTGTTCCTACATTACTTATTAATAATCAACAAGCCAACCTAAGACATTTAACAGACTGGAAGATACGCCTGTTTTGAAAATGTCTCTAAGAGTTAATTTTGAATTCTCAATTATACTCTTGTATGAATTTATAGTATTTTTTGATAATATGATAATTGATTGAATTCTATAGTTTTACAGCACAATAATTATGGACTATATGATACACGTATTAATTACAATTTAAGAACTAGAGCCTCAACATTTTCGTTATAGGAAATAGTTTTGAATCAATCTCTTCTTTGTCTACAGATGTGTTTGTATTGCAATGTGTACATGAGCAATACTCCAAAGTATTTTATTTTGAAATAAATTGATCTACTTTAACTAACGCATATCTGAGATGTCACTTAAAATGAAACATTTTGTTATATAACCTTGTTAAGTCAGGAAATGACAACTAATTAACAAATATTTAATTGTTAGGTACAGATTGAGTAGTAAATTTTCTAGTTTATCATCTATATTTGACGTTCAGTTATCTGAATCATAGACCTATTTAATTATATATATATATATATATATATATATATATATATATATATATATATATATATATATATATATATATATATATATACATATATAGACCCTTGATTGATTTTGTTTGTTTATTAAAAATGAAAAATTTAATATCTATAAAGAATATAGTTACATTACTCCATTATTTTATGAGGAAAACTAACGCTAAACGTCATGACATTCTTTACGAAATTTATAAAGAACTTGCTCTATCTGAAACCACAGTCGAAGAATGGTTTGGTTTGGTTCTTCAAACATAATGATTATTTCGTGAGTATATGCATAACTCTAATTATTAAAACTAAAAAAATTAGTGTATAAAGAGTATATAGTTACGAGTTATTTTACCCTATTATTTTATGAGTAAAACTTAGATAAAACATCATAATATTCTCCTGAATATTTATGGGAACTTATTGTATCTCAAGCCACAAGTTTTTTATTTGTATCGTATTTTTATTAATTGTGAACAGTGCTCTGTAAGAACAATGTTCTTTATCATCAAAATTTAAAATTATTATTCAAAATAAAAAAGTATGTTTTTCTAATTCACTCTGCCGACAACCAACTAGAGTGAAATCAACAGTGACCTAGTTAAAATAAAGCTAGATTGGATGACCATTCATGAGATTCTTCAAGCATTCTTTATTCCTTTAACATCATAAAATTGCAAGACTAATTAAAATATGCTTTGAAAATAGCAAATAAGAAATCCTATCATCCTTGGCACGGTCCAGATATATGTGATTTATATATTCTGTAATTTATTTGGATCGATACACAATGTCCTTATCACAATACGTTTTCCAGATTAGAAAAAATCAAAGTCTTCGTATAATAATAGTTTGCAAAAGTAGCAAACGCGTAAAAATAGAAAAAATTATAGTTTTCCATGGACGATAGTTTGAAAGTATATTAATAATGATATGTGAACATTTAGGATACAAAAACTTTTATTTTACTTTAAAAAACTATTTTGTTTTACGGAAAAAAGTGAAAAAACAATTACAAAATTACACTGAGGATCTAAACCTATTCAAATATAAACTAAACCTTTATGCTTATGCGTTTCAGTCATAACGCCATTCAGTCTTCGTAGCCAAGATTCTATTAGTCCCGTGATATAACACATTTCTCCCAATGAAACGATCAAAGCAATATACATGTTAGTAGGATATAACATTATTTGTATCGCCTGTATATTCGTCCGCCACTTTGCATTTGATGATTTTCTGAATAGCTCAGTCTTTAACCTGAATTAATTGAAACAGCTTTATGATCTTCTCAGAATCCTACGCCAGTTATGAGATATAAACTACAAAAACCTTTAATTTATTTTAAAAATCTATTTTATTTAACGGTAAGAAATGATGACTGTTTAACAGTGAGAGAAAAACGATGCCGAGGGTTTAAATATATTCTATTACAAACCAAACATCTATGTTTAAACGTGTCACGTATCACACCATTCAGTCTCAATAACATATATTCATGTTGTTATTAAATAAAATCAATAATTTGAGTAACAAAAGTAACGAAAAATTTTGCGGTCACCTAATAATTATTTTGTGGAATTTTTATGGCAAAAAAAGATAGTATAAATAAAAATATCCTTTACAAGATTTCAAGAATGACGAATGAAGAGACTGGAATGACTTCCAGTATTAGAAAGACGACCGATCGATATTTTATTAAAAGTGCCACACGTAACGTTTTACGACAGTAATAGCGGAATATATTCAGAACAACTTCCATATCCGGGCCGGTCCCGAGGGTGCGGTGAAAAGCTGTTATGTCACCGGGTTACTTGGATCATCCCTCCGTGGTCTGTACGCGCCCGGGTCCTACGTCTGAAGCGAATTAGTCTCTCGATACCGGACACTGTTTACCTTTGCTTTTTATTACTTTCCTTGCCATGTTGACTTTTTGTAGCTGCTCCTCGTTCCCGGCCCCAAACTGCATTAAATCGTCTTCCGAAAAAGCACCGTGTTTAAACGGCCCCATTCATATTTGCTTCCGTTTATCCGACATTTTATCCGGTTATTATTACGGTGGCTTATTTTTGTGTTATATTTTCTTCCCCCAACAAAAAACATACATAAAAGGTAAAAAGTTCTAGTCTCAAAACTCACGAAAAACACTTCGTCTGGGTTTTAAGTTGTGTGGGTGTTACCGGTAATGAAATGGCAGACATGTTTACGAAAGAAGAGGTTTTCTTAATCCTAATCCACTTAAGGACCTCTACCCATCTATTAATAAAATATAAAGATCACATCAAACTTATATAGGCGCTTTTGAACCATAAATAAAACTAAATATCAAGAACGTTTAATTCGCTTCTATTCACTTTATAGGGATTAAACGTAAGGAAATGTTTAATAGACTAATCAAAACTTGAAAACTAACTTTTTAATTATTATATGTAAGACTTTTCTTTAATCTATTAATATGTTATTAATAGTCGTTGCCAATTAACTTACAATTGGTCTTTGCAGACTTAAAAGGAAGTCTCTTGGCCCTTGCTTATCTCTAATAAAATAAAAATTAGTAGCACTTTTCAGTGTTTTTTTTTTCACTTATTGCACTTCAACACACAAAATCACACGGTTTGGTTGTCTTGCGTCTGTGATAGTTGGTTTTGGTTATGGAAGTGAAACCCCATGTCTTATTACGAACCTATTTCCTCTATAGTTCTCCTACAGAGTAAGTAATTGTTCCTGTAGTATTTAGGTTCAACCACAATTCCCATAACGGCAGCAACGGATAATTAAGGTTTTCTTATATTTTTATATTCTAATTCGAGTTATTTTCTTTTATATTTGATAGGCCCCATCCAACAAAGTTTAGCGTTAAAATTTATCCTAAGGTACTGTTACTGTATGGCATAATAGTACTATTCAAATTAATTGGTATGTGAATTGTTTGGTTGTAGGTAAATTGCATATGAACTGATTTACTCTTGTTGACTTATATTCTCCATGTCTGGGTCCACTTATTTATATTATTACTTGCGTGTTATTGTTGCGTATTATTAGTTACTTTGCTGATTGCTTCTTCGTTATTGTATCCAATAGCTAGTATCGCAGTATTGTCAGGAAATGTAGCCATGTTAACAATTTCTATCTATAGTAAGTCACATGTACAGAGTATGTGAAGAACAGGACCCACCCAAAGCACTGCATTGGGGTACACTTGCTTTTATTTATTTCATTGTTGAGGCCTTTTCTTGTTTAACTCTAAACGTGTTCAACGTATTGCTTGGGTAACATATTATGGAGTTTATACATGAGTTCCTAATAGCAGACTTTATTGAAAGCTATATATTTTTACTTCGAAAGCTTTTCTGTCTGTAGTTTTATGAACCTGGCCAATTGTTGAATGTCTTCTCATAGAACTATATATAAAGTATCCCAAAATAAAATTTATATTTAATCGACTGACAAAGAAGTAAGTTGTATAAGTCAAATGTAAAAAATTAGGTCACTGATAACCAAGTGATTATTTTATAGTTGTAGCACTCCATTATAGGCAGGTTTGCTTATTTGCTTGAAATCAAAAGACAAGACGTTTGTAAAAGTTAAAAAATCTCAACGCAAAGCTTCACTGGCAGTCTTTACTTGTCAATATGTGTCATTTCGTGAAGACGACAGTTAAAATTACAACACGGTAAATTGTCTGCTGCCGTAAAAGATGGTGGATGGAAGAATAGTGACCATCGATGAACAATACTTTGAATAGAATACCTTGTGCAGATTTCTCATAATAAAGCTTGAAATTAAAAAACCTTCATACTTATAATTAAGCCTATAAAATAAGTTATAATCAAAATTGTTTCTCTAATTAAGCCAAAATAAGACATATAAAAGATAATGAACAAGAAAAAATCCGATCCGACCAAACGGAAACCGAGACAAAGACAAACAACATAATTAAAATCCAATATTAATTTAAATACGATACCGACATATCCCGGCCACAGTCGACCTTTGACCCTTAATTGTGCCCTTTTAACATTATTCCACCTTGATCGATATTTCAGATTTGAGATAGAGCCCTCGGCAGCGGACTGTTTTTGTCTGGTTATTATCGGCGTATTATTTTCAAAGCAACGTAACAAATACAGGCTCTCACCGCGCTCTACCGTTAACAAAGCGAACATTTTTATTTCATTACTTCGTGTAATACAGGTTAATTATTTAGGAAACGTATAGTGGTCTGGGCGCTTTTGGACCTATTATGAAAAACTGCCGGTTCCAATTGAGCGCGGCAAAAAATATCTATCATATTGTTTTTATCACATGCCTATCTTATGTACTGAGTCAAAGTCAAATCGTTGTGTCATACACGTGTTGTTTGAGTCATGTTTTTTGTTTTTCTGGATAACATTCTGGTTGTAAGTTATAATATAAAGAACAGATGTTTCATATTTAAAATATGAATAATATATAAAATAATAGTTGCAAACTTATGTATACAACGAGACCTAGAAATTAATACAATAAACATGACAAGTCGAGAATAAAACGATAAATAAAATCAATTGGATATTGAAAGGCGCTCATTTTAGACGTACTAATAGAGAGTAATATCAAAACGTTATCTTTAGATAATCAATATACGGTTTAAAAAAACAATATTAGTCACCACAGTGCCAAGTAGTTAGCACAAAAAAATTGTTCTTGTCACAAATCTATATTATTGCACCGATCAACGCTTTCAAAGCATCAACCTACAGCATACTTTAGAAATATGTTCTCCATCTTGCACACTCAACTGAATAACATAGTGAGAAACAATTGATACTATTTACTCAATTTAGTGTAGTTGTCATGTAAGGAGGAATACATACCCATAATCTTGAAAAATTTGTGTCAACAGATTATTGATCCAAGACTTTTAATTTAAATTAATAACGTCATCAGTAAGACATTCATTCCATTCGTTATAATTAACTCTAATATTCTCTATCTTTCTATTTTAACTCAGTAATATCGCAATCAACAGAATGTTAATCAGGCTACTCGGTAACCTGTTCACTAGACAGTAATCTTCAAGATGATTATTTATTACCTCTAATTAAATGAATATTTTTATTATTATTTAATTAATACTTTGTTACTAGTCGTTTCCGTCTAACCTACAATTTATCTTTATGATAACTTCAATCTAGGTATATAACTAGGAGGACCCATCGGCCCTATCTCAATCCCTGATGAAATAATGTTTATACATGTCACTGCTGTATTTTTTAATATATGCACCTCACTACACAACACTACACAAGATCAGATGGTTGGTTCTTTTGAGTCTGTGTCCAGTTCTGGTTATATCCAAAAGCTGCAATATTTCAATATTCTCATGAGAATGGAGTCTTTTCTCATGCCCCCTTGCAATTATCTTGATTTCTTGACTGATTATGGGTATCTGAAGGTCTCGATATAGGTAGTCAGTACTATAGTATTTGGGTGCACCCACAATACCTCTCTCAGGACTTTGTTCTACAAAATTTGTATTTTATTTACGTTACTCTTTTGTATTTTATTTACGCAGAACATCCCCATAATTGAACTCCGTATGTCCATATAGGTTTCAGCATTTGCTTATATAATAGCAATTTATTATGTACTGATAATTGTGATTTTCTTCCAATTAGCCAGTACATTTTCCTATATTTCAATTCCAGTTCTTTTCTTTTCTTCTTTATATGTTCCTTCTAGCGAAGTTTTGCAACGAGATTCATTCCGAGATATTTAGCGTTGTTGCTATATGGAATGATAGTACTATTTAATGTTATTGGTGCTGATACGGAATTTTTATTTTCCAAGCTTGTGTCCAATTATTTATATTGTCACTTGCCTGTTGTAATTTTTGTAAGACTTCTTGACTATTGTCTCTGACAGCTATAATCGCAGTATCATCAGCAAATGTAGCCGTCATAATATTTTCCACTTGTAGTATATCATAAGTATAAAGTAGATAAAGCATTGGTCCCAGTACACTTTCTTGTGGTACACCTGCTTTAGGTTCTTTTATTCTAGAGTAAGCTACTTCTTGTTTGACTCTAAACATTCTGGTTGTAATGTATGATTTTAATAGTTCACTGTGTTATTTTGGTAACATTTTTTGTAGTTTATGATCAAGGTCTTCATATCAAACCTTATCGAAGGTTTATGCTACATCTAAGAATATAGCTGAGCATACATTTTTACTTTCGATTTTTTCAATAACATCTGTGGACCTGGTCTTGTGTAATAAACCCAAACTGGTGTGTTGGTATTAAGTTTTTTCTCTCTATAAATGAATATAATTTTAACAAAACACCAAAAATATTATCAATTAACACTAACACAATAATTCCAAAAAATGACAGTCAACAAGATCTACAAATGAACTAACGACTGGAAATTACAGCTAATTTAATATTATTTTAAGTAATATATCCTGATGTATTTATGCAGTATTCGTCTTGCATATTCTTTTAATCGCGTAACATATAATGGTATAACGTAATAAGTATAAAGATATTATATCCAATCAAATCAATATCCAAACTGTACTTTAACTGTACATTGTATATTAAGTTAACGAACATTCTACATCTTTTTGTCACTATTGTTATTGTTTCAGCATTAATATAAATAAATTTTTTTATTTCATTTCAACGTTCATTTCATTTAAGAGTCTAAATAAGAAATAGAAAACAAACCGCTAAAAGTGCGTCAGTGTTGGCCTCAGACATCTTCGGGAACTAATAAACTTAAAATATAAACCGCCGTGAACTGTGCAGCGAATGCAATAACAAACGCGGAGTTAATCGACTTTACCGCCTGTCACCAAGTACCCCGCCCGCCCAAACGAATTATTAACGTGCATCAACTAGAAACTTTCCTCCTAAATTAGTGTCGAACCTCGTGCCAAGACCCAATAAACAAATACGATTCGCATTTTCCGAGTCGAATTCAATTCGACGCCCATCCGAATTGTTTCTCTCTCTCTCCCCGTCTGCCATTTTGAAATATTTAGAGCTCTCCCGGGTCGCTCTTTGGCGGTCGCGGGGAGAGAGGGGCGCTATTGCGATTCCGCATTCTTCGGCGGAAGTTATAAGTGGAGCCGGCGGAGTTAAAAGGGATCAAGGCCGAAACCGATGTTTTTCTTCTGAGGCTCCGGGTATTTTGCATAGAATAAACGTTATTTATATTTGCGGAGGGGACCCCGGTCGGGTCGCGAACTTTACCATTCCCACACCGGTTTTACCACTTTATTTCGGATATTCGTCGAAACACTTTCGTTTAAATTAAAAGGCAGAAAAATAAGGCTTTAATTAAGTTCGGGATTAAGCCGGTTTGAAATATCCCAACCCAAGAACGGCGATATTCGAAAGTACTTGTTTTTGTTTCTACAAAAAGCAACTTATATCCTGAAAAGTCTACGCCCGCAACGCTTTTTTTTTTGTTCAAAATTGGCTTTATCCATCAACGTAATCTCCATCAAGAGCCACACAATCATTCCAGTGTCGCTCTAACGTACCACTATTATAGAACGATTTATCTTTTGCCTCAAAATAGGTCTCGCCAGATTCTGTCCACTCAGATGACGATCCTTTTGATTCCGGAGTGAAGTGATCCATGCATGCTTCATCCATTCTCACATATAGACGCAAACCCATTTGTTACGTTTATACATCGCCAAATACATGCGATTTTGCCGTTTTCTGGTGTTACCACTTATTTGGACGACATCCACCGCGTTTTGTATCATCAATGTCTCTACGACCACGTTTACAGTCACCAAACTCATGGAGTAGAGTCCCTTATAACACATTTCAATAAATTATTTCGCTTTGACGGTCTTCTCCCATCAAGAAGCAGTGTAAAATTAAAACACGAAGTGACGAATACACTGAACCACATCCAATATATTCAATTGTTTTCCATAGCAGTGTCCTTTGCCTATTCGAAGTCGAATTCATTTGAGATCAGAGCCAGTGGTCTCCAAGACATCGTGTCTCTACCACGTTTCAACATAGTAATGGATAAAATTGTGCGAAAAATTTTCAAAAACAGATATGGCGTTCAATGTGATGCTACAAACTCCTCGGTCGATCTGATGTTCGCTCATGATAGCGTTATATTAGCTGATGATATAGTTCCCATTGCAAAGCCGTATGACTGAAAATAAATAAGTGGTAGTAATAATAAAGAAAAGTGGATCCCAAAGTCCATTTGAGCAAGTTCAGGAGTTCAAATACTTCAGATGAGTAATAGAGGAGAAGAATCTAGCTCTGAAGGAATACGGCGAATCGGCTAAGGAGGAGGCAGGAGCTTTTCAGAAAGATGGGAAATATCTACACAATCTACACTAAAATTTGGGTCTTCATGGTGATGATGATATTATATTATGAGGTACACACCACCTAAGTGACTAGTTATTCTTATTCACTTCCCCAAAATTTTCATTTTATTCATATAGATGTAAAATATCCAAACATTAACGGAAATTTCACTAGACCGTTCCACTAATGTAATTTATACATTACATTGGTCATTCATTGACAAAATTTTAATAATAATATTTACCCTGTATATGTAAGTAAATCATAAAATATAGCGACACAAAAACCCACTTGTATATTTATTATAAATAATGCAATTATTATCATAAATTGTTGATATTTTAATAGTAATTCAGTTTTTTAATGGTTATTCTCCAGTTCGGGAGTTCAGATAACTAGTAAGAAAATTAATTTAAATAAGTGCTGTATGCAAGCTATCTCACATTGACATCAGAGATTACCTACAATAGCAGAACTAAGAAGATGTAAGAAAACAACTTCCATCATACATACTTTCTTTTTCACTATTAACGTACTACTGAAAATCCATCAGATGCTCAGAACAAAAGCAAATGTATATGGCGTGGATCAAACGAAGTAAAGTGGGTGCGACACCCAACTAACGGAAGATCCAACCCCAATTATGCAAAATAAAATTGACAGTGGTAATATTATAGTTTGACCGTCTTGTCAATAGGATTCTAAAAAAAATTACTCTGAAGCATGGAGTACCATTCTGAAAACAAGTTGATTTGATTTAGAAATTTCGATAAGTCAATAATACAATCAAAAAATCAAAACAATTACAGTAAGTAATAGGATATATTTTTTTTTAATTTTTCTAAATATAAAGATTGTCACAGGCTTCAAATAAAATTCAAATATATTTCCCAAGGATATTAATAAGTTCCTGAATTCCCAGTATGACTTTATCTATATATAGCAGCATGTAAAAAGTTGCAACACTTACATATTGATCTGCAAGTAAATCTCAAAAATAATCAGTAACTGTTAAAATAACTCTGTTTTCCTTTTTCATTCTACTATTATTAGTAACTGACAATTTCATAATTAATTGATGCGATATTGTTATAATGATAGTATCATTGCAACTAATCTAAATATAGGAAACAACATCCAAAATGTATGAAACTGAACGAAACCATCCGAATTAAAATATTTAAAAACCAATCAGAATCCAATCCAAGTAAATAGAAGTTTGAAATGCTGATAATTATAAGAGATGGGAAACATTAAGAGTAAGTTTTATTCGGATTTGGAAAATCTGACGCCACTTAATCAGCGTTAGCGTCCGGGCAACTGGCGCGCTCGATATAAAAGACTCTCCGGCGGGCTTTCATAATAATTTCGACAAACATATTTGCCGAACGACACAGGACGAGATGTTGACAAAATCAGCCTCTCCAAGTTCTGATTCGTCTTAACTGAGAAACAAACCGAGAACGGCGCAAGACGTTTCGTGGAATTTTGGAAATGGAAGTGTCGGCATCGTCTTGTTTGCCTCAGAAATTAACACTTTACGAGAGTTTGTATCCAGTAGCGTACCGTATACGGCAGTAAACTTCTTAAGTTTTTATTTTGTGTATATAACTAAATAAATAATATAGCTAAAAAGATCAGTCCTCAAGAGATCCCAGAAATCCTCTCTAGTCGTTTCTATCGAAAAACCAATTTCCTTAGAATATTTTTTTTAATCCGTGATATTCAGTAAACTAAGTGTTGTTCGATTATGAGCTTTTTTATGAAAAGTAACTTCAGCTTTAAACGAATTTTACATATTTACAAACTGCATTTGGCGGTATATTCGACGTCATCTATGACGTGCATTGTATATTTTATTAAAAGGAATTTATTAGAATCTCATGTAACATTTGTTCAATGAAGCCATAATATAGTACGTAATTTCCATAGAATTTTTTTAGATATAAAGGTTCTAAGTCAA
This sequence comes from Rhynchophorus ferrugineus, assembly GCF_030347505.1. NCBI lineage: Eukaryota > Metazoa > Arthropoda > Insecta > Coleoptera > Curculionidae > Rhynchophorus > Rhynchophorus ferrugineus. Next base: position 34,032,222 of record NW_027472585.1, on the reverse strand, counting down.
CGAATGAATGGAGATTCTAAAATGCTATTTTCGTCACACTGACAACTTTTTTACATCCAAAAAGGAAAACAATACAATAAAGGTTCATTTAAAATTGTCTAGTGTTTATAATAATAATTACTTAAGTGAACGTCAGCGTCAAAGTAGTTAAATCTTCAAACTACTGAACAAATCATGCATTGGAAGCACTTGATCTAACATTGGGAGATCTGCCCAATGATTTTACGTCACTATACTAACATTAATCGTTTTTTTTTCAAACTTGCCATAACTCTTTAATAATTCTAACAATACGGGAATAACCGAAAGTAAAACAAAACCTTAAGTAACACTGCTTAAAATTGAATAACTTGGTTCAATAATGTTTTAACTACTCACTTTTACTTTTAATATCCTTTCAAACATAAAAAAAACACTCACTTCATCTTAACGAACACTGTCCTTTATTTTATTAACCGATTTCGAAAAAGGAGCAGGTTCTATGTTCGACTATATATTTAAGTTTTAATGTATGTTCGCCGATTTCTCCGTCAATTGTAAGTGGATTTCAAAATTCTTTTTTCATTCCAAAGAGTGCACTTCCGAGGTGGTCCCATTGAAACCAAATCAGGATCTGTGGTAGTGAAGGAGGAGGGGCCAGTGAAGTCCACTTTGAAGTCGGTGCCGAGCCCAAAAAATACAAAAATAATAAAAGAATTATGTGGCATATACAAAACATTAAATTAGCAACAAAACAAATCTAAATTAATATGTAACAGTTTGGGCTCGGCACCGACTTCAAAATAGTTGGTAGTAATTAAAATAATAAATAGATCATAGAGGTTCTAAATAGATAAATAGGTTTAGGTAATTGTTAAGCTAAAACGAGTGTATATAGTAGAATATAAAATAATTGTAGTCCCTAGTTTAAATAAAGCCTCATATTTTATTTAAATTTTTTTTTGGGTTAAAAATCTGAATTTGATTATTTTTTAATCTTTAGGGAGTTCCTCATTTATTTTTTGAGGTCCGGTCAATTTTTTTACTTACAAAACTAAATTCTTAGCTCGCACGGCTACCCGCTCGGTCTGTTTATTTATTTTGTGTCACCGACCTGACAGCTATCCCTTGTTGCTTGATTTGGGTGTTTTTCGTTTTATTGGAATATATCTAATTGTAGCGCAAATTACACAAAAATATTAAGCCTATAAATTATACCTACCTCTAAACTTTAACCGTACCAAATTTCACGCCTCCAGGTACCCCCGTTTTCTTCAAAAAGGAACGCAGTACCTTCGCTAAGCTGATTAATAATATAGAATACGATTTCTATTGATTAAAGTGCTGTAACGATTTGATTTTAGGGCATAATTACAAGACACCAAACTAGCCCACAAATTAAGGGGTATTTGTTCCCTTCCATTTGGTGTGTTTTCTTACTATTTCAGCCGACGCGTTAAATTATTAACACCATCGAGGAATTCTTTATGAGGTGTTTTTTATTTGATACTTTCGCTCGTAAATAATTCCTTTGGGTCATTTTTCAGAATTTGTGTCTTTTTGTGTCAACCCGCGACATTTTATTTTGTCCCGAAACGGCGAAAATATCGATCCCAGCGGAAAGGTTAGGCCACGCTCCCTATCGATTCGAGAGGCCCTTTGATGTTGAATTGTGGATATGAAAGAAAAATGTTCGTTATTATTGTTATTAGTGGAAATATTGCGCGTTTCCCATGGAGATTTATTACATTAACATAGTTCATGTCGTACCACGTACATTTATGTTTCTGCAATTTTCCGGACAAATTATTGTTTTTAAAAGCGAACGGCTCGGTCGCCTTAAAATTACTCACATTTTAAAACTAATATAGAGTCTCCGTTTTATCAACTGAGGTTTTATCTGTACTGAACCTATTGCTTAAGGTTTATCATCGTCGGCATTAAGACATCCGGCCTCAAGCTTGATTACTCTTGATTTATTTTATTGATTTGTTCGGTAATTTTCTTCCTAAAACTTTAAAATAATCAACAAATATTTCTGAAATTTTGATAATTAAGCAATTTTTACGCGATGTAACTTACGTGCCGCGATAACAAATTCGCCGTAGCAACCGTTTGCATACTTTAAAGGTAGAGATAAAGCAGGAAAGCAGAGGAGTGAATAAACTCATCATAGAGAAGCCAACAAACTCGATTTCAAAAAAAAAAGACAAGACTCTAATCTTGAAGGAACCGACGTAACTCCGTCCCTATTAGGATGCAAGCCGTTCCGTTTCAATTGTGTTAAAACTTGCGTCGGTTTTTTTTTGTTTTATTTCCAGTTTTACTTTCGGACTATAAAACTTCGTAAAAACTTAAAGTGTATTATGAGAGAACGACACATCTCGCAATCTTTCCGACGTACTTCCACGTCACGTTCCTCGAACCCGCTTAAAGAAAGAATACAGCGATAATGCAATTTCGTCCCGGTGGGGTGGGATGGCGTCGAGCGACGAGGACTCTAAGAAAAAAAAACACGGAAACATACACACAGTGCAATCCATAAAAAAGTTGTAATTTCATCCTCGTCATACGAGTACATCTATTCCAAAGTTTAACGGGCTCAGACTGGAATACGAATTGTGTGTCAATTCTGCGACAGTATTTCTGCTACACAGGCAGTGTTACAAAATATATTTCGTTTTTTTTTGGTACCATATTAACCTAGTATTGACTTGAAATACAATAGGTACTAATGTTTCTGTCCTTATAATCATGACCCCCTTTCATAAAGAACAACGCAAAATTGAAAATGGTGACTAATGTCCAGTTTTTCCGAACTTTAGACAGAGATTAATAACATCAACAGCAAATATTCCACAGCATTTTCAGTGTGTAATTTAGACCTCAACTTTCGCTTTCCTTAGACCTATTCATCCTACAGACGTACAGTTACAAAATATATTCAATTTTTTTTTCTATTATCATAAATGCCCTTAGGTTTAAGGTATTAATATGCATTATTTGTCTGTCCTTATATACCTCAATGCAATTACTTAACTATTTCATAAAGTACAATACAAAGAATAGTTAGACAAGAAAAGAGATGACAAATATCCAGCCTATTTTTATGTGTCTAAAATGAAAAAGAAGGAAAATGAGTTATTCTTAAGGTTCTCAGTTATATAGTAATATATGAAAATGTAAGGTCTTAAAATAAAAGAAATAAACAATATAATAATAACTTATTGAACTTTAATATTAGTAGTTAATATATAAATAAAATTAAATATTTCTCTTGTTTCAACCTTACTCAAATGAACTGATATCACGAATATGTAACATCTAGTTATTTATAATGAAATTTATGAATTTTTCTTATCAGTTCCAGTGTTAAGTTACTTACCTTTTTAATAATGTCACTATAACTAAAACGCGGTTTTTTTATAATTTCGAGGTTTAGTATGTGGAACTAACAATATTTGCTTTAAAACAATTAATCTCATATAATAAAACAATATAGCAGAAAAGTTTCATAAATAATATAATTGTAGTAAACTGATATTTATTGAATATTATTGATTAATTGTAATTCAAGCCAATGGTATATTCACTGATGTACTGTGGTTCAGATATATATTTATTGATCCTTGATTAATTTGTAAAGCGGATTTCTATATACTATATACAGACAACATACCTTTCAGAAATACAGACTCATTACAGGTCAAGTTAACGTTGAATTGGTAATCGTTTCAATTGCAATCCGGCAATTGTCAAATTATTCAACGCATTCCTTGGCGTAGTTGAGTGGAGTACGGGCAAAATTATCGCAGTTGAAGCTGTAAGGTCATCAAAGATGGATTCAAGATGCTCCAAGTCCCCTAGCCATCCACTACTAAAATAAGGAAACATACATGCTTTGAAAAGCACCCCTAGGTCGGGAATTCCTGCCAGAACTACGACTTCAGGGCGTTCTTCGACTTTTGGTTGCCACCAGGCGAATTGCAATAACTCAATCTCAACTATTAAAATTTGGAGACAGCAAAAGCTGGAAAACCACTCTATATGGGCCATACCATGGAAATAACACAATGCATATATATATATATATATATATATATATATATATATATATATATATATATAAAATACTGGTGATGTTGACTACTGATTAACTTTAATTTAGGTGTGATTATTATTATATTGCATATTCTAACGACACGAAATAAACGTCAGGCGATTTCATAATTTTTTTTCATCATTCATCGTCAAAACAATCTCTAGTGAATTGACTTCCACGTTCTTCAAGAGAAAACCAATACTCAATATCGGTTCAAAACAACTTAAAATATAAATCCATAAATGTACCATCATACGTATAATTACCTATCCCATAAAAACAATAAAGACAAATGGTAGTAAAACTGAAAAAAGTGACTCAACCATACCCATACCACTAATTTAACAGAAACATCGCTAATACACCTCCGTCGTAAAACAATACTATTCTAGAGATATAAAACTTTTTAATTACCAATTCGAGTGCACTACTGAATGGGCCGTAAAACTAGGACAATAAAGGCCACTCCCCAAAATCATCGACATACCTAAAAGGCCTTCCCTACTACATAAAAGAGCACAACTTTATTGCAATGTCAAGAAAATGTTTTATATGCCCGTCGGTATTGGCCCCGAGACAGTCCACATAGCTGAAACTATGACGGAAGACATTTCGGGACGTATAGTCCCTTCTTGTCGACACGGTGGAACAACAATATTCGACATTTACACCCCCATAAAGAAAAATAAGCCCGTAAAATGCCAATGAATTTTTTAAAAGGGACAGCTTTAAGATCTAATTTTGGACTTTTTTATTAACTGTTAATAACAAAGAAAAATTTTCTTCCCGAAACCGTCTCAGGGGTAATCTGCTTTCACGATAGAATAATATTTATCAAATGTTCACACATTTTATATTCGGTTCTATCTTAAGAATTAAATTATATATTATCATGCACTGAATATGCCTTACATCTAAACAATGGGTATAATATTAATCCGTGGAATTTACAGATTCCAATTCAATATTTACAGTTTTTCCCACTAATGGAATCCATAAAAAAATACCGTTTTAAAACTAATTCAATGAAGGGTAGAAATATATCCATTTTCAACGGTTTAGATTCCGCAAATCCACAAAATAACATAGATTATGAAAAAAAACTAAAGGCATATACCATTCATGAAAAACAAGCACCAAAGCCACTCATTTACTTAAAGTTTTTTTCATTTCTAGGGTGAGTTATTACAAGAAACTATATTAAATTGTTGAGGATCCATCTCATCATTCATCAATCCACAGCCGACATTCGTGGAAAATGTCTACTTCTCAACCAATATACTATTGTTGATGTCGCTGGACTTCCAACAATTCTTTAAATCTGACCACTGCTGAAAATCAGTCGCAATCATTCTGGTGTTAATTCTTTGTTAGTCTTCTATTTTTCAAATCTTGATGCTACTTTTTGCGTCTTTAATTTAAAATGCTCGCAGAAATATGTCAGGAGTTATTTCACTTCTCATTCGACAAACAAGTTCCAAACCATTGTCAATTGCACTGAATATCACACATCGCAACTTCATTTAAAATGTAATCTCAAAAAAAATATGTGGAAATTGCCGTATACATCGCATTTAAAAGACCCCAGATGTCAGACTCTAACATTGTCCATGTCTCTGAACCAAACAGAAGGTCAGCGACAAAATAACCATTCGAAAGAGCCCAATTTTAGTCTTGAGTGTTTGAATACTGAGTAACATGGTATACAAGATCTTGACAAAATGCCGAGTGTAACAATTTATTAATTAAAAGTGTGTTAAAATTAACCCAAATTATGTCTTTTATCAATAATATAGGCGATAAAATTGATTATTACGGTTTTAAATAATATACTTAATGAATACTAAACAGTACACTTTAACGAAGATGAACTTTTAAAATTTGAAAAGCAATATATTTGAACCCAGATAGATATTGATTAATAGTTCAAAAATCAATTAACTAGAAACTTTATATTTGTTAGTTCGATACCATTCAATATCACTTAGTTGTGCAAACATTTCATATACGAGATCCTATAAGTATAGTTTCAGCTAATACTTGAACAAATAAATTCTCAAAAAACAGCAAATACACTAGGGTATAATGACTTTTTTAGGCAACCGTTCCATGAATTGTTGTCTCGTCATCACTACGTGATCAATACTGGGTGAAAATTTTCATTTATAGCCGTTACTCCCATTCACTTAAGCTTTATAATTTTTAAATTATGTCTAATAAAAAATAAATGGTGTCTACATTAGCCGCTGTTTATACGAGGACTCAGACTTTATTCGTATTTTGAAAACTTGAACTTCGAACTTCTTCATGTAAATATTCTTATAGTTTCACCGTTTTTGAAATGAAAATGTTGATATAATTGACAAATAACTTGATAACTGAGTACGAGGGGGAATCTAATATAAACGGTAATTTTGTAAAATAAATTTATTGGTCAATGGTATAACCAAACTAAACATTTAACATTTTTCAATGTAGTCACAGTTGCTCTACAGAGTCTTGCTACTGATTTGGATATTCCTTCCTCATAAAAAGTTTGAAGGCGTGTTGTCAGCCAATTGCACACATACTCCTCTACTTCTTCGTTACTTTCAAATCTTTTGCCTCCAAGTTAGTCAAGAAGTCTATGAAGATGCATTATATAACAAACGAAGGTACCTCACACCGGTTTCCCCTCTTTTTATAAACCAAAGAACACTCGAGCATCGAATCCTCTAGTTCAAAATAAACGAAAACCCCTTAAAGAAAAGGGGTATACTAATAACCAGAAGTATAACAAAGGCTATTTCCATTTTAAAATGAAGCAATGGTCGATCATATGAAACATCCGTGATTCCTAACTAAATACACTTAACAGAACTTTTTACAAAATATAAACTTCTACTTAAATATAATATTCCTAATAATTCTATAATAATAAATCAACATCTATTAGATATTGGCGAAATTAAATATTAAGAAATACTAAATATATTAAAGCATAATTGTACTATATAATCAGTTTCAACGATATATATCAACCTGTTTAACTATACATTCAAAAATAATACCAATTAAACCCTTGAAATACCCCTAAAGATATATAATAACCACTGTTTATCAGATGGTAAATTTAGATTTGTTGAGGTAAATCAATCGCTATGTATATTTAATAAGGATTTCAATGATGTTTCAGATATAAATAAAGTTCCAAAGGCCATCAGTCCGAACTAATTGAGCTTTATAGATAGGACGTATAGATCCTTATTAATTAAATGATTTAAACACGTTTCCATATATTTTATTAAGAAATTATTTTAATAATAAAATTTAATATTTCCAAATAATTTGAATTCTGGTGAAAAATTTGACAATAAAAAAATATCAGTTCTAAAAAAACTTTATATATTTCATTAAATTATTTAGCGTCACTGAAACCATGTACAAGCTTTTTTCATTATAGATTCAATGACTATAAATAATTGTCGAAGTTCGTCGTTAGGTCAAACTAGTCACGTTTTGTTTTATTGCAAATTTCAAAACTTTGTTTAGTTTTAACGATGTACTTAACATATTAATGGAAAAGTTTGTTGGACACTTTTTGCAATAAAATAACAATTCCAAAAAATACCTTTTTATATGTTTCAATGCACTATTTAGTCTCTTTCATAAAGTTATAGATAATTAATGGTCTATATTCTTCGTTATGTCATTCAATCGTAGTTAGTCAGATTAGATAAGAAACATTTCAAAAATTCTCATTTATTTGTTATATTTCAAGAAATGGAAAAAGATTTAACTAAAAATGTTATTTTGTTTCAGGTGATTTTTCCTTGGATATCTACCCTGTTATGCTAGATGATGATGCAAAGTACCAATGCCAAGTATCACCTGGTCCACAAGGAGATCCTGGTAAGAAACATCCAGAAATAATCCTTCGACCTTTTATTTATCTCGATTTTATTACAGGAATTAGAAGTCACTTTGCAACTTTAACTGTTTTGGTACCTCCGGACCCACCCAAGATTGTTCAAGGAGACTACATGGTAACCACGGAGGATCGCGAAATCGAACTTGAATGTATAAGTTATGGTGGTAAACCAGCGGCTGAAATAACCTGGATTGATGGACATGGTAAGGGTTTGTCTATCAATAGTTCAATAACTTTGTCACGTCAATTTTTTTAAAATATAATATATAATTATTATAGTCGTTAGAACTGGGTACTTTTCTAGGAATCTTACTTACTCATTGGTCTTTACATAACTATAATAATATTAATGCAGCACTTTTCAGTGCTTTTGCCACTTAGTACACTTCACTACACAACTTAACAAACACACGGGTGTAGCACTTCGGCGCTATCATGGGAGTGGAGTCTTTACTCTTCGAATTACCTAATCTCCAATCTCTTAATTTCCTCTATGACAGTTCGAATTCGACACATACTACAATATTCGACAATACTTCTCAGCACTTTATTCTGAAATACTTCTATTACCTTGATACTACTTTTCGCCAGAACATCACCATAACTAAATTCCACATGTCCGTATTTTAGGATTTGCTTGCACTGTAGCAATTTATTATATACGGATAATTTAGATTTTCTTCCTAATAACCAATAAAATTTTTGTATCTAAATTCGAGTTCCTTTCTTTTCTGTTCAATATGTTCCTTTGAACTAAATTTTGCATCAAGTTCTCCTAGGTTATTGTCTCCAATAGCAGGTATCGCAATGTCAGCAGCAAATGTATATATGAAGAAAGATATATAACAGTGGTAACAGTGTCTAGTGGTACATCTGCTTTTGTTTCTTTCGTTGTTAAACCCAAATATTTTAAAATGCATTTTTTGACAAAATGTAGCTTTATTAACTAATTTAAATAATATAAATATTATGCTATACTACTTATTATGTTACTATGTTATTACTATGTTAACTGAACCTTACTTCTTGCTACCAATATATGCCGAACCTTACGTCTAAAAATACCTAGGATACCCGAACAAGGAAGGAACTATGCAAGACAAAAAAATTTCTACGCCTAAGTCTAACTTAGCAAATAAAAGGTATTTTCTCTAAAGACTCAACAAATGCATTTAACAAATATATAGAGGTGTTATGATATGTAACCGAGAAAGTTCCACTATACGCCCACAGTCAAATGTTTATGATTGGAATTAATTTCAAACTAGTGTAATCTAATATTAAGTTGTATAAACGCGTAACAATGGCCAGTAAACATTATTGGGCGTATGGTGACGATGAAATGATTTAAACTATGACCGACCGCGAATATTTAACAAATAATCAACTCGACTCTCTAATTGAAAAGGCCCATAATGAGGCTTGTTTATTTATTTATTTGACAATGTAAATGCATTACAGTCTCTAAATCAACTTAATTTGATATTTACCGCGCGGAGTGTGCTAGCCGGCCAGTTAGTTTCGCCCAAAATTGGCTACAGTTCTAACAACACCAAATTAACCGTGCCCTACACAAATCCAAAAACCCCATTAGGTCATTACATTTAACATTGCAACTAACAAATCGATCCAATCTGTAACATAAACATCAATCATCCCTTCAATTTTTGATACTCCCATAAAAAATTGATAGTCTAAAATACAGCGTATCTTTAAATATGGTTATAATCTCAAGGAACCTGAATTATGAACCGCTAATTATTGGTTCCTTCATTAAAATAATGCGCAGTATTTGAACAATTTTGATTCTTTACGGCTTTTTGATCAACAAACTCGCCCCCATTCACCTGATTTTGCTCCGTGGGACTAACGACTAGCCTGAGCTCTAAAAACTGATGAAACTAAAATACCCCGAGAACATCGTTTTGCGTAACTTCATTAGATTCATGTTAGATTTTAAGATGGGTTCAAGGAAGGCTTTAAAGGAATACTTACCATAGCACAGCATTAATATATTATATACAAGTACGATTGCTTAGCAAACAACATTAAATAAGTTTGAATAAATAAAAAACCCGCTCGCCTTTTATGTCGTCTTATTTTTTAACATATACCCACGTGGAAGACAAGGAAAGGATAAGGAATGCTGCGGGAAAGCTTACTCTAGTTATGCTCACAAAGAGCCATCTTTTTATATTTTCCTATCGATTAAAAACCTTGTAGAAGGTTCAGGAAGAAGGATATTTAGCTAGCACATGAATTAAAAGCCTAGAGACGCTGAACAGTATTTTTATAACATATTAATTCACAACTGCTGGAAAAGTACCACCGATAGAAAAGAACCTCGACTTCCTGAATCAAGTGAACGACTTGATTTATATTTATTTGCCTACAAATATACATACATCATGTTTATATAACTTGGAAGAAACGATTCAAAGGTGCTTCAATAAAATTCAGCCACATTAATCTCATTAGATTGAGCTACCTTCGTCTCAGAGCAACTCAGAAATCTATCTCTTGGTTTCAATGTGACAACTCCGAATCAGATCATCAAAAAATTGATTTTCTCTGACTAAATAACAAAGACACAAAACAGAACAAAAAAATATATTAAAACAAAAAATATATAGCTACCTTAAATAGAAATATAGTTAATAGTTAAACAAAATTCTTTTATTCTTATTCTTTATTTTATTTTATTTTATTTTTCAAACACTTTGGATGGCCATAAGTTGATTTTATAGACAAATAAATTGTTCCAAATTGTTGTCTTGATCATCAAAACTGATTGTATCACTCAGTTCTGATTGAGAGTGATTTTTGATTTAAGTGCTCAATATTTTAGTCAACATAAATATATAAATACTCATCATGATAGACATATTACATCTTTTAAACTGTTTCTCTTAAATTAATGAATTAACATTAAAGGGTTGTGAAAACAGTGAAAAAAGTATTGAGTTTTCGACACTAAACGATGATATTTTTTAAATATCGCTCAATAAAAGCAAAAACTTAACGAATATGGTCAAACTCGAAGTTTTAAAGGTTAAAGTTTTATCATCGCGAAACCTCCATCCAAGCCAGACTGTTTATAAATAATTCAGAAATCAATCAGCCAGAAACGGGATATTTGTTAGTTCGCCATTCGTTATTACTTAGTTGTGCAAACATTTCATTAGCTGTATATACCAGAAAAATAAAATTCTCGTTAGTATGTGAAAAAATTAATTCTCCAACCATACCAAACAAAAATAGAAAGTACATTTTTTATTACGCGACACGAATTTTTAAATTAATGAAGAAAAATAAAATGTTTATTTCAAATAAATAATATTACACCAAAAAATAAAAAAATATTACAGGTTAATTAAAATTCCACAGCTCTGGCCTATAACAGAAAAATGCCCATCGATAAGAAATCATATTATAATGGGTTGGAGATAAATTAATTTCAGTTTATTTAAATGCTTTTTCTAAACAAAGTTATTCATATACATTTCGGACAATAATCAATGATATATGTGCCCCTTTAATCGATGACCTTACTTTTGATAAACCTTCGTTCATCATTACACACACGACATCACCTGGTTATATTACTATGACGTGTTGCTTGCTTGTATTCTAATTATTTTATCACTTTAAAAAAGTTATTTATTAAAAACAATTGATACAATATATATAGAACTAGATATTTTTCGTCAATTTCTACAACTTTTTCCCATCTTTCTGTTAACGTGGAGATAGCGTGTCAAAAGAACGATGTTGGTTTGGCAGCGATCCAATCATCCATCCATTTTCACAACACTTCTTTAGCACTTCTAAATTGTATGCCAGACCAACTATGCTGTATCGATCTGAACAAATAGTAGTCAGAACACTCGATATACCTGGTGAATAAGCTAGGTGCATCAAATTTCCATTTGAGCTGCAACAATATATCATTCACTGTTGAAACTATGTTCAAACGTTGTTATGCAAGAGAATGTTTTTGCGTCAGTTACTCGCTATTTATCACCATGAATATTCCACTTCTGTGTCCATATAGACGCTCTCCTGGACTAACTCATATCTTTATGAACTTGGCATTGCTACAGTAGATGTACCGCAATGTTGAAATGATTCGAAATGACATTTTCAGTTCATTTGTGCCATTTTCCCTCCTTTTTAATCTTTCCTATCACATATAAATGTCTAGAAATAGTTTATTCATCAACTACTAAGCTCTTTAAAAGATTTTTAAGAATACGCGATGAGTATTTTGTCCAATAAGTCTTGCAATACATTTTATTCGAACTCTTTTGATCCTCCAGACCGCTCTTTGTCATTGTTTAACAGTTATTTAAAGTGTTTTTTTCGTATTTTCATTGTTAACAAAAATACAACCAGCGCCTGTTTTAGTTACATTTATTACAAACATTTTCCGGCTAATGTGCAATAGAATTGTTTTCATTCAAATACCATCTCATCTCTTAAAAACTAGAACGCGAAATAATACCGGGACAAAAGTTATGTTACTGTAAAATCGTAGGTTACGAAGAGAAAGAAAGGGTTGGTCCTGTAATGCGTATAATTAATTTATTTATAATGGGGTAGGGGGAGGATGCGAGCAAGAATTTCAACAATATAAAACGAATGAAGAGGGAGCCGCGCAACTTTGCTAAATTAAATATTTTATTTCGTAGCGAACGTAGCGTTCGAACGAAATCCAAGTAAACACTTGTTGGAATTCCGTTCCGTACCAAATTTGCCAGAAGATGAAAGACCTTAATTTTTTATTTAGGAAGTCTTTATTTTTAATTCCCCCCACCCCGAAGCCCCAAGGGTAAATATTAAGTTTGGACTCTCCTTCTGTTAATTGTTTCGCGTAAAAACACAATACTATTAAATATTTATGTCGCTGAATGTTCTCAAACAGAACAATCAAATAACGTTAACGGTTGAGAATTGACTTTTAACTTGAAAATCTTAATAATTGGTATTTAATTCTTTGGAAAATTACATTATCGTTACCAAATACCAACCCTATTGCCAAAATAGTATTCTCGTTCTTACTGAACAAACTAATAAATGTACTCTTTAAAATAATGAATTAGTTTCCTATAAATGATCTTCTGTAGTCTCTGACTGTACCGTATAATATACCGTACAACTGTAATGTAGTTTCAACGATATTTATTGACGGATATGAGAAGTACAAATGTAAATTCCAGCGTCGCTCTAATATTTCAATACAAATTTTGTAGAACTATATTTTATTATCAATAAATCGTTTATTTTTTTATTATCCAAGAGGTTATTTATTTAGAGTTCGTTGAAATTGCTGTGAAATGTTTATCATTATATTTCAACTCATGATCAGACCAACATGATCATTTCAACCGATCCATGATTATAGTTCAGGGAGAAAGTTAACTTAAGATTTATCACGAGAAGAGTTGCTTTTGGGGAGCAGGCTTGGTCTCCTTACTGCTACTTTACTTTGAATTGACTAGAAGTACTTCTGAATTAGACTTAGAAATTATAATACTTGTCTTTTATATTGCAGTATGGTAATGTCACTATCTAACAACTGATGTTTCTTGATAGTGTCAGCTCTATTTTATTATTTCCAGTAAATCCAAGCATCCAAATTATGTGTTGGCGTCATAATTTATAACTTTATTGTTCCGACATATATTATTTACAGCGAATATTATCAAAAATAATTTTATTTATCTTAATTATTTACAGTTATATTTATGGTTTTTTATAATTTCAAGATATTACGAAGTAAAATATAATTCAACACAATTCCTCCGTCTGGTAAAAACCGCGTCACTATATCGATATTTTATGTCATTCTAGGTATTAGTTTTTTTTTATAACATCTTTATTAGATACGCTTAGTACAATTTTAATTTACAATTAATTTATTACTACTTTTCCTATGTACTTGGATTAATTAACAATCAAGACGAGTGCGAGAAAATAAATCAGTATGTATTCCTCAATAATAAAATTATAATTATTTATTAATTATTAACTTATAGCTATAGTTTACACTAGATGTATACACTTCATATAAGTTCGTATGGTTTTGTTCGTTTCATCCTGACATCCTGCGCGCTGTCCAGCAGTTGTATTGCTTCCACGTTAGTATGATTTAGTAATCTTCTTTCGTGTTTCAAGGCGAAATCCTGCACAACTTCGTAAATCCATTTGATTTCCAGGTCATCGTGCAGTTCTTCATTGGTTACATAGAAATAGGCATTGGTAATCAATCGAAGAACCTTGTTTTGACAGCGCTGTATGACTAACTGATTTGAATTTTTAGTGCAACCCCATATTTGCACCCCATTGGTCCAAATTGGCTTTATAATTGTATTATAGATCAACCTCTTTGACTTTAGATCAAGTTGAGAGTATCTTCCGATTAACCAGTATAGTTGTTTTATTTTGGTTCTAATGTGTTTTGCTTTTTGTCTAACGTGATGCTTCCAATTTAATCTACCGTCAAGATGGATTCCAAGGTATTTTGCTGATTCATTCTAGGTATTAGTAAAACTATCGTTATTTGAGCTGTTTTTGAGAGTTCTTGATAAAAGAGCTTCGAAACTACTATTGTTATTGTTTCTAATTCAATTTCAAAGTCCTCGTATACATAATAACATATTATACATATTATTATATATTGTTATGTATCTTTTTCAGGTAATGTCCTTACTGAGGCCAGCGAATATATCGTAGAAGAACTGCCCGACCACCGTCGATACACGGCTAAATCCATTCTGAAACTAACACCGAGGAAATTGCACCACAACACCACTTTTACTTGCCAAGCACAAAACACCGCAGAAAGGACCCACCGCAGTGCAAAACTAAAGCTGGAGGTAAGTAGTCATTAACTAACTATAATCATGAACCCCTCCCCAGTCATTATCAATATTATCATTTTTTATAAGTCTAACCCTTCTGCCCTAAAATGATTTAATGTTCTTGTCTGGCAAAATACATAGCACGCATCAGTACACCCCATACCACTGCAATTCACGCCCCCATACATTTCTGAAATTCTAAAATAAAACAGTCGAAATACCCTGGGAATAGCTTAATTATCTCCCTCGCCCTTCTTTATTTTGATAGTTGGCCGCTAAAAACTGCAATTTATTTCGTCTGCGAATCCTTAACCGACCCTAACTGAACTATTTAATAAATTTTAATTCAACCACCATGAGAAAGTCTACTCAAAGGGAGAACGTATAATAATCGGTTAAAGTTACAATTAAATAAATGGCGTGGTGTTTTCTCGGTAAAAGTAAGCAGTCGTTACAGTAAACAATTCAATATAAGTTAACCAGAGTCGGATTCGAACTAAATGGACTGGCAGTAAATCTAAGTAAGCCGAGGTCTTAAAGCCTACTATGATGTATTTATGGTCTAAGCTGCCTTGGAGTTTTTCTGCTTACGTTCTTATTCATTGGTTTAATTAAATTATTTGGTAATGCGTTTAATAATTCGATTAAGGGAGGATATAAATTCTTTGTCTTAAGATATGTTATACGAATAATTACATAGCTTGGGTTAATTTGCTCTTCCTTATTGGGCTTAATGAAACTTATTAGGTTAGAAAATGAGAAGCCTAATATTATACTTCTGGCCCTTATTCGATAATTCGTCCACATCTATCTCCATAATTCAAAACTACACAGTTTTTCCAGGCCATCTTGACGGTATCGCACAAAGACATGTTGTTATTGGACATATATGATGTATATTGTATATTCCGAAGGATGTATATTCCTTTATCCGTGAGCTCTGATAGATCCAAAAGAAGTTTCCAAACCGATTGGTTAACTAGCCTTAACTTATCGGGATAATTACACTTTTTTTCTTTAATGAAATGAACCCCGTCAAGGTAGTAGGCAAATTTGTTCTTGCTTGGGTAATACAATTTTGCACTACTTAGATAATGAATCGCTTCGCACCAAAATTCTTCGTGTAACTGAACTTACAGTTAATACTCCTTTACTGTCAAATAGGTTTGCTGAGACGAATCAAACATATCGACTATTATAGTTGCAAGGATCTGGGATCAAGGAAAAATTACATTTTAGTACTAATTATTAAACTAATACAATATATTATTACTTTTTTGGAACGTGTATGGATGTAGATGGTATATAATTTTAACATACTCGTTGAGATTCTGGAAACATGAAAATTGGAAATCGAAAAGAGGGAATAGGAAAATGGACCTTATGGTGTTCGTTTAAATGTCGACGGCACTTGCTTCCAACATCCGGCCTGTGGGCTTGGAACGATGGGAATAGGCACTACAAATATAGTAAGACAGTTAAGTGATGATAGTGAAATTAATGGTGACAGTTATCAACAGCTATATGATTGACTCCTTCAATTTACCTTCTATGTAATTTCAATTTTGATCCACCTCCATTTATACATATTCTGGGCTTTGAATCACGGTACTATTTTCACCATCACTTAATTATTCATAAGTACTAAGCTTTCTAGAATAAATTACACATTTTATCGCTAAAATATCTGTAACACACACGTTAACGATCACAAATCTGCGTCATGTCTAAACCAGATGGTTTAGATTTTTAAATATTTTCAACCCACTTTTTAAAGATATCCGGGAGCACTTCCTAGATCGAGAATACATTTTACTTATTGTACTAAATCTTTGAACTGAATGCCTCTGTGATATAACGCATCTGTCATATTCTTCTTTATCTGGTATCAACATACACACGATGTTCCAATAACGAGTATATTGTTACATTAATTCACACTAGTTTTGTAATAAAATATAATATTGTAAAAAGTACGGCAGTTAAAAAAATTTTAAAAAAATATATTTAATTCCTAAAACGCTAATTGAAACGTTCATTATGTTCATTAGGGTCCTATTCAAACTGGCCCGTTATGTGAATCAGTTGCAAAATCATTCAACGGACAGGGTAGTTACAAATCAGCTTTGTTTCAATAGAATAACGAGAGAGACATAGAAGGAAAGAGAGAGGGAGAGAAAAAAGCGAGGACAGAAAGACCTCCGGTAAAAGATTGACTAAATTAAAACTTTTTGAGGTCAGCGCCCATTACCCGAGTTATTGTTACGAATTGTCGTTGCGGTGGTTCTTCTGGGTCGTCGGAATGGACTGTCGCACAAAAGTTGCCTCGGCGTCGCGGCGCTGGACGTAAAAAGTCCCAGGTCTCCCGCGTCCGTCCGGAAAAAGGATATGAAAGTCGGGGTGTAACAAAAGGGTCGGAGGGTAACGGGGGGTCCCCGGCCGGGATAATGGCCGGGCCGGGATGGCTAAATGGCATTTGTTCTAGGTGGCTTCTTTTTTCGTCAGAATTAAATCGCTTTATTAGATAAAACGGGCATTATTATGAGGGAGCGGCTGTAGTAGGAAACCGTAATTGGGTTATTTGTATTAGAAAATGCGGCTTCTAATATGGTGTCGGTGTAGGACGGGTCGATTTCGCACATATGCCCAATTACGTATTAACAATAATTCTACATTACGGGTGAAGCGTTAATAAATGAAAATAGCTCTTTTTTGTTCTAGCTTGTTAATTCAAAACCTAGATGAATTAATTATAACTTCTTTTTTTACTATAATGTAATATTGTATTATCAGTTTGATACAGATTCCTTCCAAAAATTCCATTTCAGCGCAGAAGTCTGTGAGGAATTTATTCACTTTTCTTCGGACAGACATATCCGAACTATTGCAATATATAAATTATGCACTCTAGTTATTACCTGCGATATCTAAATTATTAAAAAAGATTTCCATTTTGTCTTATGAAATCACCATTCAACAATAGACCAAGTGTATAGAGTAACAGAAGTTATTAGAAAGGCGTTTGAAGAAAAAAAATACTGCCCTGCAATATTCCTGGATGTCTCACAAGATGAGAAAATTATTATCGTGGAACTATAGTCAATTTCTGAAATGGTATATTTTCGAATGAAAATTTAGAATTTAGAACAAATCATGATAATTTAACTTAACATGAGTAAGTACGGAATTAATGCATCAGTATGTATTTCTGAAATTAAAATAAGGCTAAACTGCTTAAGCTAAAGTTAGGAATATACTTATATGTTACACTATACAAGTTCGTGTGGTTTGGTTCTGTTCTATCTACTGTTTTTCTACGTGTTGCCCAGCAGCTGTATTGCTTCCACGTTACTGTGATTTAGCAATCTTATTTCATGTTTTGAGTGAAATCTTGGATAACTTTGTATATCCATTTTATATCAAGTCATCGTGTAAGCTCTTCCTTGGCTAAGTTTGCTTTGGGTGCGTTGGCTTGATGTTTTAGTGCAACCCCATATTTACACTCCATAGGTCCAAATTGGCGATCTCTTTGATTTTAATCAAGTTGAGGGTATCTAGTACAGTTGCTTGACTTTGAGTTTAATCTGTTCTTCTCTTTGTCTAACTAATTTTTCCAATTTAACTTACTATAGATATAATTACATTTTTCTCATTTCGGCACAACACAAAATTAACATTAACAGCAGTATAGAGTAGATACAGGAGTGGTCCCAATACACTAACTTGGGGAAATCTAACCGAAATAAGTTTAAGTGTTGAGAATGCCCCTATTAAAAAAGAAAAGATATGATTCCGGTAGTCGACAGTAATTTCGCGCAAAGCAAATTGTTCATATGTATATTAATTCCAAATACCATACCCGGTAAAAAGCCTGTGAGACATCCAGGAATTGCATAGCAGTATTTATTTTCTTCGAATGCCTTTTCAACAACTCTGTTTACTTGGCCGATTATCCAGTAAGGATAATATGAATATGAATAAACAAAATAATCTAAGATATTTTATAAGCTTTTTAATATAAGTTCATATATTTCAAAAGTGTAAAAACAGTGATTGGGACTATGTTAATGTCAATGGTCAAAAGTGTACGAGGACGCAGAATTATAAATTTAACCCGAATAAAACTTCCATGGGATATCACAACAAATTAGAATTGACCCATTTGAGTTTAGCGTTGAAAAAAAAAATTTTATAACCCTTTCAATACCATAATTCATTAGATTATATAAAAACATTTTTATCTATCCTATCATATCAAATACACAGTCATAATAATCGTACCTATACATGTAATAATTCCCAGTTCAAATATTGTACTATAATACTTTGATTTGTGTAACCCAGCTGATTTTCTTATATTATTTCAACTCAATATTTTCAAGATTAAAATACACCATATTAATTATAATAATAAAAGACACCACAAACATTTAAAAAAACCTTTGGGTTCCATTCTCGAAAGTATCACACCTGAATAAGATACTCAAATTAATGATAGTAAGAAACACTAATGAAACTAGTGCCTCATTTGTTACTAGCTATTCGATACGATTTTCTTTAAAACTTTTACAATTTGCCAATTTCCATATCCTCGGATAAAAACGTCCTACGACTTTATCTGAAAAAGTTCTCGAGCTAAAAACGAGATCAAAAAGGAATAGTTACGAAAACTAAGTAACTAAAAGCCGAAACTTTACACTTAACAGAACTAATTACCAACGTAACTGATATTAGCCATATTTCCAATTACTTCTCTTAAAACTGAGAAGAAAAAACGAACCATTTCATGCTATAACAAACAGTGGAGGAATTTCCTTTGTGGCGCACGAGAACGTCAAAGAATAAAAGTTCTATCCTTTGTCCCAAGAAATAAAACCTTAACACAATTAGAGCGACGGCGGTGGTGGTGGCGGACCGACAAAGCCCAGCGATCTCTGTAAAGAGCTTTCGTACAAATAGAGATATTATGACAAGAAAACTTTAATAGGAAATGTCTTTGGATTTAAATTGGCTCGTCGCGTATGGCGCTTCAAAAATCTCGCTTTCTTTGATAATCCCTTGGAGGGCCACCGCGCTGCTATCCTCATTAAGACGGGTTCTATCAGTCACGTATTACTCAAGATATGCGACGTTCAACCGAACAATGATTATATGATTCTTTTAGACTCGCGTCGTTTCGTTCTTCTTCTGTCGTTTACAATTCGAGAAGTAAGGCGATCTGTAATCCGAACTTTGGTCATAATTCGTTCTAAATGTTTGTTTAATTTATAACTTAAGGGGGTATTCTAATGCAGAGGCATGCATTCTAGACATTTTTCAAGCGAAATTAAAATTTACTATCCATTTTTACATTGTTATTAATGTTTAAAAATACATAAAAGAAAAAAGAAGTGAAAAAATTTAAAATCCAAAAAGTTACAGGCTGTTGAAGTGACGGGTCTCGTTGGCACGATTGCAACCTTCCTAGTAACATGAAGCAATACTGCTATCGTATAAGATCAAACAAAATGTTTATTGCTAGTTTTCACAAAATTTCCAGAAACATTCTTTAATCTTTTTTGACATATTCGAATTATTCTTTTGTTTTAAAAATACAAATCCTTTTAAGGGCATATTGTTAAAGGGTAAAATTTTGAAAATGTGAAAGTAAATTTCTATACTAGAATACCACCTTAATGTAAATTTATGAGCAGCTTTATATGAATCTTTTCTTACTTTTGAATGAATTAATTATTTTTGAGTATTCATTTATAGCTTTATTATTCCAATTTTAATGCTCGCACATTTTATTTTATTCGCCGTGAGTTTAAAGAAGCAACTCATTATCTTAAGGTCATTTATTTTGTTGTTATTTTTTATATATAATTTTTTTGTTTTTGGTTTTATCCCCCTATTAGCTTAAAAATACTGCTACAATAAAACTTTTTTGGTGCATCCAAAAATAAAAACATTTAGACATTTATTTATTTTTCGTAATTGCTACAATTATTAATAAGTACTAATTCGATAATGTTTTCGATTTCGTTTTAAAAAAAGTTAAACTTGTAAATTGAGTATTACCAAAAATTATCATATTTTTGTAGAACTGTACAGATACCCTGCTCTAACTGAGCAAATATGTCGAAAGTAGATTCCAAAATTGGGAGAGATGTTCCAGCTTCAAATTGGGAACATTAAGACAAAACGAGACAAGAGACTAGGGGGCGCAAATTTGTCATACTTTGATTTGATGAAAAATGAATCTATTAATATCAAAACGCAAAAAAAAAATTGGACATTTAAATGGAAAATTCTATCCGCGAAAAAGAATACAGGGAGTTCTCCAAATATTGCTTTGTCCGACTACTAGTCG
The DNA here is from genome assembly GCF_030347505.1 of Rhynchophorus ferrugineus. Lineage (NCBI taxonomy): Eukaryota > Metazoa > Arthropoda > Insecta > Coleoptera > Curculionidae > Rhynchophorus > Rhynchophorus ferrugineus. The sequence goes on along the minus strand of NW_027472585.1, from coordinate 34,011,016 downwards.
TGTCGATCAAGAGGTAAAAAATACTTCTTATGAAGATTGCTGGATTAAATTTTAAGCAAAATATATACCTTTCTAATATGAAGAACAATCAGTATTGATTTGGTACCTGTTTATTTTAGTGAACCAGCCCTTAAACTTAAAAAATACATAAAGTATCCTGTTTTTTTTTCTACTACAATAACATATTTTTTATATTATCATTTTACTTGATGTATCGGGAAGTACGGATGGTAATAAAAAACATACAATCCATATATTTCGAGAAGTATTCGAAAAGAAAAATAATATCTCATATATTTTCTGCGTTTCTTTTTTGCGTGTGTGTTCCTTGTATCCAATAAATTATTGAGTTCGTATCATTGGTAATAAAGAAAATTGAATGGAAACTGTGCTTTTTTCCGTCGGTATAAAACACAAATTTCGACGTTCCTTCCGCCATCCATTATTCTAAAATATTTAAAACCGATCTCTTCACATGACAATTCCTCCTATTGCGTTCTAAATATTCGTTTTTATTGCTTCCTGCGATGAAGCAAAATAATACAACGTCAAATAGCGTGTGAGATCAAATCACGCGCCAAAATACTCGAAAAAGGAAAAATGGGGAAATGGTATTAAATTAGGTTCTGTATCATTGAAAAATTCCCGTTTATTTTTCTTTTCTATCTTACAATTAGACATATTGCCAACACATCTATTACTGGCACGAATCGAAATATTTTATATTTGTTATTAACAGATTGAATTTACTGAACACTCCATACAAGAAAAACAATCAATATCTTATTTTTATATGAGTACAATATTCTTTTTCTTCCAACTTATTTTTTATTAAAACAAAAACGATATTTGAGTCAAAGCTTTACTACTAGGCTATATCCTAGTTGTTTACGACATATTTTCTCCTAGCTCCATATACGTGGAATCACTGTCACCAACTGTTGTCAAATATCTTATTTGCAAATAATGACAGTATGTAATAATGTACAGATATTTTCATAACCGATCCTTAAAGTTATAAAGAGCATATCCCACAGTTGTTCACAATTCCTCTAATATTGTTTAATTAGTTTCGCTTTCTCGAACAGCAGTATATTAAATCATTATCAGTTTGAATACAAAAATATAATTTGCGTCATCCATTACTCAATATAACTAATTTGGTCTTTAACATTAAGTTAGCACAACATTTAAGACAGATTTGAAGAAACAGACAAGAAATTGCGTTAGTTAAAAATCATTTTAAAATGAAGTACAGGGCAAAATTACATTAAAAAAAAAGACCTATTTCCTTGAGGAAATCAAATAATTTGATCAGGTTTTGAAGCAAGGACACATCCCTCAATGAATCGAACAAGCCGTATTATCTTCTGACAATTCATAAATATCTACATGTGGTTCAAATATAGGAGACTGAAATTTTTTCCTCACAATTACGCTACGGAAGATCTCAATTCGAATCACTAGGAAGGAATGTGCAAGATGGTATTGACTAATCAGCAGCCTGTTTAATTTTATTTATAAATATATCTGTTCTAAAGAGATAACAGGGGAAAAGAAGTCCTTTTTAGATTCCACTCAAACTGCACCAGCTGACTATCTTAACATACGATTACGATGGGAAAAAATCTTTATAATACGACGTAATTTATAATCTGTAGTCCTTTGTAATAGGCATCTTTAGCGAGGTTGTCAACTAACTCTTTCAGAGGTATGCCTAAATAAAGGCTCCCAGAGTCATTCTCGAGTCAGCGTTTTGTATCGTTAAGTGACAGATGCTAAATTCCTGAAAGAGCAGTCATAATCCAGTTTTGACCGATATTTAGACGACGTTATAGATTTTTATGTTCTTAATAACAAATAATGATCAACACTAGTTCAAAACACGAAAAGACCACTCAGCAAAGAGACTCTACAAGCAACCACCTTGTCTAATTCAACTATTTAAAATGTAAATATCATTTAAAAATATCACATATTGAAAATATTGTTCGTGATTGCATTTCATCAAAGAATTTTTCTTGATGTATAGTATTTATAATTGTAATTTGTAGTAAATTTCAAATTATTTATAGAAAATGTTTATACTTATTGAAATTTTTAACATAAACTGTATCCATTAATAATATCTACCTTACTCCCTTTACTAACAAAGCATTTTCTTAAAAATTGTTGAACAACAATTAAAACTGAACTCTTTTTTATTATCGCCATTTCGAACTCTTGTACAATGTGAAAACATTTTTATTCCCCTTTCATTCGCAGACTTATCCTTAATCCTTTCTTATTCTATATCCTTTTTTTCTTAATCCTTTGGAATTAAAAATTTACGACAAACGCAAAAAAGTTCAAAATTAAACGGGAAATTTTACAGCGGGGCCGTAAAGTCCAAACTTTACGTCACTAATTTCCATTATGTTCCCTGACGATATATTAATTCCCGCCATTACAATGGAACCTAGCCAGTCTGTGTGCGCTCGAAATTTCCTAGGAAATGAGAAAAAAACTTTTTTTTTTCTAGGTCAAGTACGCTCCAAAGGTTACGGTTACCGTGCTGTCGGGGATGAGTCCCAACGGGCGCATCCCCGAGGGTAGCGAGGTCCGCCTGGCCTGTAAATCGGACGCGAACCCGACCGACGTCTCGTACAAGTGGTTCCTCAACGACGAGCCCATCATCGGAGACTACACCACGCAGTTAGTGTTGCATAATGTATCCAGGAAACATCACGACGCCATTGTTAAGTGCGAGGTGCACAATGCAGTTGGAAAGAGCGAGGAAAGTCAAACTTTGGACATTAGCTGTACGTATTCATTTATATTTGAATCACGGTTGTGTATTTGTTACATATCCAGGCAAAAGTATTGTTTCTTCTATACACATGTCGTGTTCAAAAATAGTATTAATTGTATGAACAGGAACATTCAATTGGAGATCTTACTCGATCCCTAGAGTAATATTTTTCACATAACATATTTTGCGAGACTCCAGTGGGATCTAAGATTTGCAATATTTTAATTTTAACACGAGAGTGGACAATCAAATCTCGAAGGTCTCCGATGATAATCCTTAGCACATTCTTCTAAAAATCATGTTACTTATATTACTTCGCAGATCATCCCTATAAATAGACTCTATAAGTCCATAAAGCTTTTAAAATGTGAACAGCAGCAACTTGTTATACGGATAATTGCGATTTTCTTCCGATAATCCAATATTTTTTTACACATTTGATTGTCTTGATTATTAATAAAATAATATTATGAGATAGAATCACAATAAATAGGAACCGACTCCTACTGATGCAATAGTTCGAATGCCATTTGTATTTGTAATTTATATTTATGAAGTGACAATCCCAGTAAAAGATCCAGATCGTTTAAGATCAAATATCATCTAAAGTATTTACTGGTCAGTCAGCCAGTAAGCAGGTTGTTTTAATGTCGAAGACTGTGTCCAAATCCAGTAAGCCCATTCCTAATAAAGCGTATAAAATAAAAAAAATACTAGAAATTTAGATAAAAGAGAAGAATTTTTGGATTTTTGGTGTTCCTTGGTCATGTAAATTTTGATGTATTATACATACGTAACGTATTATAAGTACTTTACATAACATAAGAGATTACAGATTTTTAAAAAGTTTAACAAAAATTCATGGAAATACGGGAGATTTTTTATGTAAAACTGGAATTACGACTATTCTACTGGAAGAAATTCATCATTTGCGGTGTTTTTAAACTGAGATCATCAGCACAATATCGAAAATAAACAAACAGATGTTTTTCTATATTATAATATATCATCAAATACATATTTTAGGCAGCTTGATATAAAACTAACAAGGTATAACGAAGATAAATTGCGATAACGCCGACAAAAAAGCATCACACCCCGGCAAAAATAACATGATAATTCAAAAACTTTAGAATATCCGTGAAATCATACTTTTAAAATAAAGAACTTCTAAAATATTACAGTAAAATGTCACATAGAAAGGCCAGATGAAAATATTTTCCAGATGTTACTAATTATATATAAATATAACTAAAAAGACTTTTTAAATCTAAACAACAATCTGAGACTACTTGACTCATGACCATTTACTATTGACTATCTACTATTACTTATCTACTGTACTCTATATTATAGTATCTCTTCTATCTGAACATTGGGGTTTACTTAGGCAACTACAGAAATGTCACTATTCCAGACATGTAGAGTAACAAAGTGTTTTTCATGGCATAGCATTAACATAAAAACTAGAAGTTTTGATTTGAAACGTTATTATTTACTTGGTGCGACATGTTCAAAAACAGAAATTCTATTGTTCGCTCCGAAATGACATAAATCATATCTTTAAAAACTTATGTATGAATAAACGCGAACGGTTACAGTACCTCTAAAATAACAAGCCGGGTAACAAAACAGCAAGTACCTTAGCTTAATGTATGTTTTTTTGTGCCATATCTTGACTGCGGTTAGCATGTTCAACTGATGCCTGTCAACAGTCATTTGTCTCAGGGCCTACGCGATTATCCGAACACGCCACCACGTACGAAAATTAACCGTGGGCCCGACAGTGTGGGAAAACGGACGAAGAAGAAGGACGAAAGAAGAAAAGCTCCGAGAATTTTCACGCGATCCCCGACCGTCCCGATCGTTGTTCGGTAATTAAGCGAATTTCTATTTCGCAACGTCGAGGTCGATTGTTCGCGTATGCAGAATCAATGTACGACGAATAAATATCGGACCCCGGGACAAAGAAAAACTTTGTCCCCGTTCCCATTCTATTACCGCCGGAATTACTTTGTCGAACGCTGTATACGGGAGCAGCGCATAAAAGCCGGTGGTAATTCGGGTTGACCACACAATTTAAACAATGATTTCCCGACGATATTCACCCCCCGAGATTGTTAGCACAAATTTTAGTTTATTCGATTATTGGGAATATCAACAGTGTTATTGCTAACAGCTGACTTCATCATACTAGGTTCTAATCTACCATCAATACGTACTTGTTGATGTTATTGTTATTCTTCATTCCAAACATTTTAATTTGTATAATGTATTTCATGTTAAAGTAAACCCAATGTTGAGTTGTTAACGAGAGAAAATAAAACACAAGTTCTCTCTTCTTTCCGTGAATGAAGCAGAAAAACAAGTTTGTTTGCTCAAGTGAATAATATAAAAATATATACAATTAAAGACATTAATTCGATACGTAATGGTGAAAGAATCATGAATTGGATGGAAATTACTTGCTAAATCGTCTGTCTGATTTATAATACTGAATCCGTCATTACGCCCAAGTAATGATGATTATACACACGAGATATAAGAATTCTACTGTTCTTGATTCTTGACTTCCATTCTTGATATCTCGCCTTTATTTTTATTTTTAATTAAATTTTAACTATTTCTTTATTCATCTTCTTTTACTAATTATGTATTCGCTACATTTTTCAAATATGCATATAAACATATCAGAATCAGTAGTTGCTTTCAGTGTTATCTTTAACAAAACGTATTACTAAAAATATTTTGCTGCTTATTTTAACTTTTGCTTATAATGACCAAACACCTAATTCTCATCAGTCGAATATGGTTGATTATTTCTTTTTTAATATACTTTTTTTTGCTTTTAATATAACCCATTCTTATTACTAGTACCTCATAAAAAAGATTATCTTTTTACAAAGATATAAGTATAAAATCCTAATTTACAATAAAGCTCTAAAAGCAATATGAAATGGTTTTTCCGATATAAATGCATTCATTGCTATCAAATGTAACATATATTATTTGTTCTATATATTCGTTTTCTCTTAAATTAATAATAATATCCGGACCGCATAATTTTTGCAAATGCAGATAACATTAAATTCATGTAAAACTAGCTGGATATTTATGACTATATACATAACATGGGGTTATGGTTCAACTTATTTCGTTACGGATAAAACACTTTGAGGTGGTTAATTATTATTTACTGGTGAACTATAAAATAGGTAACAAAAAGAAAAAGATGTATATACAATTTGAAATGTTCTATATTTTATTATACATATAAAATGACAAAGTAATAGTAATAAAATATTAATTGATACACTGAGACAATAATACCTCAAATAGTACTTCTCAAAAAAGTGCAAATCCGGACTAACAACAATATATTACAACTGATTATTGTAATCCTTTCCAGATGGTCCACAATTCCGAACGAAACCACGATCTATTCAGGCAGATTTAGGTAAGTCCATTTTACTTACCGCTTCGCATTTCACATCATAATAAAAACATAATTTATTTCTTCTTCAGGTTCAAATGCTGTACTGACCTGCGACGTAGACGGTAACCCCTTTCCAGACATCACGTGGTACCACGAAGACAAAAAGAAGGTAGTAAGTACCAGCCCAAACTTAACGTTACGAGTGGACCATAGTACCGCTGGTCGGTACTACTGTAAAGCGCACGTCGCCGGGTTCCAAGATATCGGAGCGGAAGCCTCCATACATCTTAAAGGTAAATATATTTTTGGGATATTCTTGAGCTGATGAGATCTGTTAATTAAAATAATTTTAATTGAGTCAATACGAACAAATTTATAACATTGTCACTTAAAATTGATTAACAGCACAAATACGATAGATTTAATAGTTTGTATTCTTATAATTAGAAAAACCAACAATAAATAAATCATATCCGTTAAGATTTTCACTGGCACGGATACATGTAATATCGCTTTGTATAAATCAGAAACGCATTTAGTCGACGGTCATCTAAAATATTCATGGGAATCATTTTGTTATTGATCGAAAGCCCATTCGTCGGCAATTGACAGCCTTTGGCCTAGAACTTTGTCATTACCTTTCCATAATTTAATTTTAGAGGAAGAATCTGAAACTGCCGATAATACCACCATTTTTATAATTAATATTTTAGTTATTAGATTATGTACAGCGCAATTTTTTTAATAGCAACGCATTTTTTATAAGAAACGAGACGTTAATTCTTCCCAATACGAAGTAATCCATAGTAAAGAACACTTTTTATTATCGCCCTTAGTGGTTCAACAATCTGACCATTAGGAAAATAACTATTTCTTAATTACATCTTATACATCTTAGATATGCTTAATACAATCTTAATTTATAAATTCATTTATTACTACTGCTCGGCTGTACCTGCATTAATATACAGAGCGAGTACGGGATTAATACATCAGTAAGCATTTCCCAAAATAAAATAAAACTAAACTAATAAGCAAAAATTAAGAATACACTTATACACTAAACAAGTCAAGTTCGTATATATATATATATATATATATATATATATATATATATATATATATATATATATATATATATATATATATATATATATATATATATATATATCGCTATATTTTATAGATCTTGTTGTACTTATTCTACAACTTTAAACATATAGATATATCTTTTGCAATAAAATCTTTGGCTGTGTCGTCGCAAATGTTACAAGTATTGTTTCCGTTGTTGTTGTTGACCCAAGACCCTGTGGAACTACGACCGAAATAGGTTTAAGTTTAATGTTTCCAGCAGTCGACTGTAATTGCGCGATAATTATTTATATGATATCATTATAAAATATATTCTTTTTGTTAGTAATAAGGACTAATAAACCGTCTTTATGATGTTATCTGGTAAAGTCTGGTAAAATTTAAGTTGTTTACTATTCTCGTCCAGTTATCTAGTCCTTTTTTTAAATTTGGACGTTGACTTATAGGAGAATGTAGAAAACACATGATCTTGTTCCTTCGAATGCACAGTCTTTAATATCCTGAAACTACGGAATCAAACAACAAATCCCATATTATAATTCGGCCGTATTTATAGGTGACCCAAATCTAATTTGTTATACACTTGTACTTAATTAATGTAGCATCCACAACTTCCCCAGATTTAATTAAAATCATTAATTAATTATTATCTGAATGTACTCGATATCTAATACCTATGGTAAATAATAAGCATAATTGTAATTAAACGCTAATAACGCGAAATATTCGAAAGCTAACAAGTACAGATTAATAGAAAAACTGGGATAATCATGTTAGGGGACGGTGTAAAACAACAAGCGTCATTATATTCGTGTAATAATAAAACTAACTACATTTTCCCCCATTATCTCCTGGGAACACAATACAAAGGATATTAAAAATCCAGTCTATTTGGGTAATTATAGGGCGTGATCGACCACTGCATGACTGTGGACAAAAGAACAAGGGGCACAGGAACGGGGAATGTAAAAGTTTGCGATTATTTCGATTAAATTGTTGCGCGTTCCACATATTTTGTTTCCACTTGTTCATTAGTGTCTAAAAAAATTATATCTGATGGTTGTAGAACATATTATTCATGGTATCATTATAATAGATCCTAGAAAAAAGTTGGTGTAGCTTTTTATAGTAAATTTGCACATTTACTTCTGTTTAGCTTTAATAAATCATTTTGTTTAATTATAATTTTATCTGCATTTTAACATTAGAGTTTTTATCTAGGTTTATTGCTTATCCTACACTCCAAGACATGGTTAAGATTAAACCTACTGACTGATGAATACCATTACTACGACCTACCAAGCCGGCATATAATATATTTTCATCGCTGTTCTTATCATTATTTTAAGGGTTAATATAAAACATAATAATCGGGATTTCAACAGCCTATTTTTGAAAACTCAATTGGGCGACCTTAAAAATCATCAAAAATTATACAAAGCGCTACAAGCAGCTTCTAAATTACAAAGACAGCCACAAATAGAAGTAGTACTGACTTTGAACATAAAATAAAGAGACTAGACATAAAATGCAGCTTCATATTTATAACGTTGCAGCCAAATTTTAACAGATAAAAATTACGAAATAGGATTTTAATAAAATATTTTTGTTACAGCGGGAAGGTATATTTAAAAATGCAAAATTTAAATATAGTGTAGTGAACTATTTGAATATAATATTTGAATTTAGATTCTTAAACCTGCTTTTGCTTTTTAAAATGTTTCTTTTACGTATATATAAGACCCTAACCATATTAAATGTACCCATACAAAATTTTTCATTGTTAATCTTTAAATTCCTACTGATTTTTTCATTCCCAAGAACAAGCAACGCCTAATTATTATATTTCTTCCTGCTCTGTTATTGAAAGTGTCCGAAGTTGAAAATCAAGGTAACATTAAAAAAAAACAGAAGACAAAAGTTGTGAAATAATATTGAGTACGACGGCTTGCATTTTTATATCCTCTATATCATCTTCCATCATCTATAATTTGTAATTCACAATTCACAAACTAGTTAGTAGTTACAATATAAATTTGATATATTTTCATTAATATTTTTCTTTTTTTTCCAGGTCCTCCTTCAATTGTTTCTCATAGAACCCAGTTTGGTATCGAAGGCGACAACGTTCGCGTAGAATGCACCGCCTTCTCGATTCCAGCACCGGAACGTGTGGTGTGGACTTTCAATGGTCGCGAAGTGGACTTGCATGATCAAGACTACTCCATCTTGGAAGATCCATTGCCGGAAGGTGTAAAATCCACCTTGATCATTAGGGAATCTCAGGAGAAACATTTCGGGCTGTATAACTGCAGCGTGACCAACCCTTATGGCAGCGATGTAGTGGAGATCAGCCTCATGCCTCAAAGTAAGTTAAACAATTTATTGTAATAAACAACTTAACACCTACCAGAAAAGTCTCTCAGTGTAATACACCAGTTTATAGTTATGTTAATATAGTTATGTCTTTCGTTATCATGAATGAAAGTCAAATTTATTTACAACTTAAGAAAAACACAATGATGGTTTGGTAAGAAGTAAGAATGAAATTTAATGTACAAAATTATTTGTATATATAGTACCTTGGCTTGATTTAATAATTAAATGAACAACTTATTGTTATATTAAAGCAATAAAAGCCATAATACATTGATAAATTTAACTATATAAAATTGAGTATAGTGTAATTATAATATATGCTATATTATAATCAAAAAAATCGAAACTAGCTCAAAAGTTTAGTTTTCGCTCATCAATATTACTCAAGCTTGAAAATATGCTTGGAGTGCTCATTGCGAATTTAAGTAATCTTTTTCCTTTCGTAATATAGACGATCGTCTAGATCATTTTACCACTTATTATACCACTCAATTGGGCGACCTTAAAAATCATCAAAAATTATACAAAGCGCTACAAGCAGCTTCTAAATTACAAAGACAGATACAAATAGAAGTAGTACTGACTTTGAACATAAAATAAAGAGACGTGGAATGCGACCTCATATTTATAACGTTGCAATTACGAAATATGATTTTAATAAAATATTTTTGTTACAGCGGGAAGGTATATTTAAAAATGCAAGGTTTAAAATAGTGTGGTGAACTATTTGAGTGTAGTATTTGATTTTAGATTTTTAAACCTTCTTTTGCTTTTTAATATGTTTCTTTTACGTATATATAAGACCTTATTAAATGTACCCATACAAAATTTTTCATTGTTAATCTTTAAAATCCTATTGATTTTTTCATCCGCAAGAACAAGCAACACCTAATTATTATATTTCTTCCTGCTCTGTTATTGAAAGTGTCCGAAGTTGAAAAACAAGGTAATATTTAAAAAAAAACAGAAGACAAAAGTTTTCAAATAATATTGATTACGACGGCTTGCATTTTTATACCTTCTATCTATATCATCTTCCATCATCTATAATTTGTAATTCGCAATTCACAAACCAACCAGTAATTAGTATATTAGTTAGTAGTTATACGACAAAAAGTAACTTTTTGTAGTATAACATATTCAAATGTTTTCCGATCCAATATTCTATCAGTGCAAGTTTTTCTTAAAATAGAATAGTTTTCCTTGAAAAATTCAACTTTTTTCACAATTAAGTAAAGCATAAGGTGACTTAGAAGTTTCTAAAATATTTATATGGAGATCAGATCCCGGCATTGGTTCATTGAACAGATAATATGAAACTAGCGTGATGCTGCTGCTCCATCGTACCCCAATTGTTGATTTTGGTTTCAACGATCTAAGCCACCAAACAATTTTGAAAATAACAAATTGCCGATATGTTCAGCACAAACTACCAAGAATATTCAGACAACTTAGCAGTTATTGAATCAACTGTTTCCAAACAACTACATGCGATTATTTAATCGAGTTTCAAGTAAGGCACAAAAAATAGTGGATCTACTACGACAATTACATGTGAAAAATGTTATGGGTTAGTCTTGAAAAAGATTAACGATAAAGAGTAAGGGACGCAAAATTATCCTCTCGCATGACAATGTTGGACCACATGTTGCAAAAGTTATGAAGGTAACACCGCTGTTGCCTGAAACTCGAATAAGAGGTACCCAATGTACTCATCAGAGGCCTTCTGATTACCACTTGTTTAGATCGGTATAATAAGTGACCAGTACATGGCTTGAAAAAGTTCGCGTGAAAAGGTAGATCGATAATGAAATCATTGCCAAACCAACATCACTCTTTCCACACGGTAACGCCACGCTGCCAAAAAGTTAGAAAATTATGGAAAATATGTTAATATATAATATTTGAAATGTTTAGAATACATTCTCAAGCACCTAATACTAAGTTCCGAAGGTCATTTTGGGTACGTTTATTAACATATTTCCTCAATATTGTCTCATAGTATAGAGAGTCTCATAGTATAGAAAAGAAACTCAAAGGAAAAATCTAGTAGAGGGAATAGTCCTTCTCTAGTTAATTAAGCCTTGCAAAGGAACAAGCATTAATTAAAAGGAGCAAAGTTTATTGTGTTCACACATTTTGCAATATATGGAAAGATGTCATCAGACAGAAACATATTTGTACGACAATATTTTTTAATGCATTCCATACATAAAAAATTATTTATGATTAGTAAATTTCAACTAGCAAAAGAAACGTCTTCCAAATTTCTGAAATAATTTATATTTACTCCAAATAATAAATTTTAATCTAAAACAACTCTTGCGCTCTAACATACCTACAACCTAATACAGTCCTCACGTGATCCCATCGGGTAATCTATATTTTCAGAGATAATCTTCGGTAAAGTTTGCTGTACGGCTCGCGCACGTTGTATGTGGTCATCACATAACCGACAAGGGGACGAGCAATTTCACTAACACAACGAAATTAATTTAATTAATTTCGCGATGTTTATGTTTGTTCATGTCTCGTAAAGTTTGACAGACGTTGATTAAATTTTTGCACTTCCTTTAATTGCCTCCCGTCCCCTGTACCCCTCCGCCATCCCTCCGAGGCTGTTACCCACCCGTTCCGGAATTGCCGTTAGTTTTCATTACACTTTATGGTGTACCCTTTAACAGTCGCAGGGTGCCGTGTTTTCATTGTTGCCGGTCGCGTCAGTAATGCGAACCAATAAAACAATGACATGCCGACTCGATCTAATGAATAAGGTCATTATCATTATCGGAAATGGACCTGGGTGTATCATTATCATTATTTTTCAATTATCGCCGGGGGTATGAGATTGTAATTAATGAATATGTGTGTTCCGAACGTTATTGGTTATAAGATACTTCGTTTATAAAGAAGTAACTTCGAATGTACTGGAAGGCGGACATAGGAGGTGATTTATTTTTTTACAGGTGGTTTTGATAATACGAGGGTAGCGTGATAAGCCACTGACTTTTTGATTTCCCTCGCAGTAACTTTAGACGAATCACTGCTGCCCTCAACTGCCACCTGCAAAATCAAGCTGTGCCATTTAGTCTATGCTCGACAGTCAGTGGCAGCAGACAACCTCCAGAATTTTAACAAAAGTGGAAAGGTTATGTTCGTATCTGCATAAGCATTAATCCATAATTTATAATTTACGCAAAAAAAACATCACCAAAACCAAGGAATGGATTAATATGAGGTCTATGCACCATCAATTTCAAAAGTTATGAAGTGGTTTACTGAGTTCCGTTGTAGTTATATCAGAACAAGCGATGCTTAAGAAAACTATTTGTCACATTTTGCTTTTTATTTCTAAAAAGGGCAGCGGAAAATGCAGCGTAGAGCCATTGAACATTTTGTGTGGTGTTCATGACTTAAAAATGGTCTTAAAAATGGACGCCATGGTCACTCAATCTTTAAAAAATCGTTGCAATACTTTAACATATTGAGTTAAATAAAATTGTTTTGAACCACTTATATGAGATTGAATACCAAAAGAAGCTCGAAACTTTAATACATCACTACATAGTATAAAACAAAGTCGCCTTTTCTGTCCCTATATCCCTATGTGCGCTTAAATATTTAAAACTACGCAACGGATTTTGATGCGGTTTTTTTCAATAGATAGAGTGATTCAAGAGGAAGGTTTATATGTATAATACATGCATAATATACTTAGGCAACATTGCTAATTTTAGAGGTTTCTAACGTGATGTCGTAAATTAACCTATTTTTTAGGCTTATTTAGCAATTAGCAAAAATGCTGCCTAACCCTACGAGTTAGATCAAATTAATGTACTACAGCATTGTACACCATAAAAAGGTCTACAAAAAAGTCCGCGATGGTATATGTTTATCTTTTAGGGATAACCCACATTAACCATTTTTATTGTTTACTTTTTACGTGAGAAAATGGCTTATTTACGAAGCTATTTTAAGCAATACGGCATTAATCCTTATCGAATTAAGTACCTTAAATACAGCGTGCAATTAATATAGATCAATATGGTTCCTTACAGCATGTAAATTAAACAAATATTTTCGGAGATATTACAAATTTAAAATTTGCGTTTAAAAATGTGTAATGTAATAAAAATTGTATGAATTTAGATATTCCAAAGATAGCAGGAAATCTTCATAGGGGAAGAGGAATTGTTTTACTCCAAATTTAATGCGTGCAGGCCAAGGGCAGTAATGAATGAACCAAAAATACTGGATCGATTTTAATCATGTTTTCATTGAGTGACATAGGCATATATATTTTATGCCCGTGCAAAGTCGGAGCGGGCCGCTATGTTTTTATATACAACGTTCATATTTTTTCTGTAGTGTATTTAATTTAGTATCAGCATTGCACCCGTGCGAAGCCGGGGCGGGTCGCTAGTTCACCATATAATCCGAATCTTGTGCCGTTTGAATACCATTTGTTCCGGTATTAGCAATATTTTCCCAATGGTATAAAACTGACTTCAGGAGAAGTGTTCGAGAATAACTTCAGTTTTTCTATTTAAGTTCTACAGTGACATGGTAATTATATTGCCGGAAAATTGAGAAAAGATCACGGATCAAAATGGCACATATATCACCGTTTGTGTTTTTGAAAATTATACGAGCAAATTCGCTTGAAATAAAACCAAATTACTTTTACCCCAACCGATTATACCAAAATTATAATTTTTCATGTTCGGCAACCTGAACAAAAGGTATTGTTCCGAAATTCATAGTGTATTAATTATTTGGCGGTCAATGTTAAAGCTTTTAAATTCGCCGCTCCATACTGACCGAGACCCGCCACTCCCCACCCCCACGGCTCATCAATGATTCAGAGCGGTACATGTAGCTCGGTCGCCAAATTCCAATTTTTGTTCGCGGCTTTTCCGGGTCCTTGTGTTCCCGTTCCCGATTTTCCCACAGCCGTAGTTTTATGCCGCTCCTTTTTTTATCGCTGCATTGTGAACGACCAACAAATAAATAAAGAATTAGGTGGGACCATCGACACCGAATATATTATAACACCCCCCATGTGGTTGCTGCTACTTTTTAATTGCATTTCGAAGTTACATCCTTTTCGATGATGCAGGCAAGGTCGATTTTTGTGTAAATAAATAGCAAAAGATTTATTGATTTTCCAGGTTTAGTGTGTCGCGACAGTCGTGGGTTCTAAACCTTTTGGAGCATGGTTACAAATCTATGTCTGTAATTATTTATTTATATCTTATATGTTTTAGTCAAGAGTGCAAAATTCGACAAGGATAAAAATCATAACAGTCACGCCAGTAGCCAGGCTCGCTGAGACCAAATATCTTCTAAGACGATCTGTAAGTTGGCACGCCTTTTTTGGCTTAGTTCCGACAACCATGGTTCGGAGCCCATGTTAAGCAGTAGTTCAAGTCCAAATAAACCCTAGTTGATAAAATGAAGGCGCTAAAATGTGAAGTTTAGTATGATTTAGATATAAGTTGTTTATGATTCGGTTTAAATTTTAATATCCACAATCAACGCAAAACGAAGTCTTCGAAGCGATTTTTTGAATTTTTGGAATAGCCGGAAATCCAAGCAAGCTAAATTAGGCGAAACAGTTGATTGTGGAATGACACGAATCGGATTTTGGTGCAATAGCCCTGAAGATCCAATACCGAGTTATCGGCCCACAATTACAGCCTCTTAAGAGGAACAAATTCACGCAGGCGATATATAATAATATTCAATAAATAAGACCACGTCTTTTTACGTCCTACTATCTGTTAATCATAAGTATATCCACGTTAAACCTACATGTTTTAGCTTCTTTTACGACAATGGTTTAACAATTCAGCAATTTTATCTTTCTTTTAATATCATTCAGAATTAAGAGCCTAACCAAATGATAAAAAATATGTTATTATTTCTGAAAAATAGTACAGAAATTGAAAATAGCTAATTATAAAAACATTCTTTGTGTTTATTGTGTCTTATATTTTCTATTGCAACATAAACTTAATGTTATGAACCAAATTATAGAATACATACTAAAGATAAGTGGTTAGAGCCACTTATCTTTAGTACACACATTTGCCACTTTTCTGGTAAGATCTACGATCACTATACAACAATCATTTTTGAACGCAATAACTTTTGACTAGGTAAATAAAATAATGCTCCCATTATATCTAGAATGTTCTATATGCTATTATTGCGTATGAAATAAGTATTAACAGAGATATGCTATCTTAAAAATATCTGTTAGAAAATACCGAAATTATTTTTTCCTTAACTTATATTGCCATCTAAAATTACTAGGAGGAAAATAAAATTTCTGAAAAAGAAATTCTTATTTGAGAGAGATATTTTAATATAAAAAGCTTCGTAAAAGTAACAAAGTTGTCATTAACTTAAAATCGAACAAAAAATCCACGGACCGAAGCGGCAGAATAAAGGCGCATATAAAAAGTTGTATCGGAACAAAGACTGGAAATTATTCACATACCTCCACTCGCACACAGAGACACACATACATTGAGAGACTTTTGCCAGCACATGATATATTTGGCTGGGATATAATTAAAAACTTTTTTATTTTTCAGAAAGCTTTCCGATGTTGATAATCGTCGTGGGTGTCATAGGAGCCATTATTCTTTTAATCATTATTATTATGATCATTTTTCTCTGTCAGAGGCAGAACAACAAAAAACCACCCTCCGAGAGTAAGTCCCATTCAATTACTTTATAATATTCCGCGAGGTTTGACTCTATATTAATTTATTTTCAACTGACACGATATATATATATATATATATATATATATATATATATATATATACATATATATATCATGAAATATTTGTAATTAAAATAAATGAATTAGAGAAACATATTTTGTATTTGTATTTCAAATACCTATGATTTCAAAATACATTTGAACAAAAATTAATCAAGTGATCCTATTAATGGATGCTTTCTACAGAAAATAAAGCTTTACAGCTGTCACAAGGAAGTTTTGTAAACTGTCACCTGAAATAAATGAAGCCTTTCTAGCCTAATGATATAGGGTGATATTAAAATACGGTTACAAAAGGCATTGGTTTCCAGATGACATCAGATGACAGACATGGCATGAAAAAGAAGAAACATGAAAAAATACCTAGGAGTAACAAGAGTTACTTGAACGATATTCAAGTTTCATATAAAATATTTTTTAACAAAAATGAACCGACTTTAAAAAATAAATAAGGAACTTACTGCAATGTAAAAAATAATGGAACTTAAATTTTTACCAGCAAAAAAATCGTTTTAAAATAAAATATGTACATAATAACTAAATAAAAATAAACAAAAACCTTATTTAACGTATCTAATACACGTATTTTATATTCTACTGCATATACACAATTGAGCTTAGTACCTACCTAAACCTATTCATCTATTTACAATATTATTTTAATCACTATCAACTCATCAATTTGAAGTCGATACGAGCAACAAATTAAATTTATTTTGTTTGTAATTTAATTTTTTGTATAATCACAAAATTATATTATTATTTTTTTATTGTTAGGGCTCGGCACCAAGTTCTGTGTTTTCTATTTTAATTACACGACTTAAAAGTATTTTGTATTTCGTATTTTAAATACATATCAGACAGTATTTTGTAATGTGTACTTCAATTAAAGCAAAGTCATGTATTTTGCCAGCTCTGTATATGTGTTATACGTTAAAAAAGGATAAATAACAACAGATCCATAAACAAAAAAATTTCCGAACCACTAAATCGAAAAAGTTTTAATATTCTATCAACTGCCCCTATACGAAATAATGTTTCAAAATACTGTCGGTTTTTTTTTATTTCGGAGCAAGCCATCGCAAAAATAAACAATTTTTACATGGAGTAATTAAATTCTAAAGCCCATTTTCCTATTTATGACAAAAAGAGGGAAATTATATCTGTTTGGAGCGAATTATTTAGAGAAAAAAAAGCGAATTTCCAATTCAATATCGCGTTGCCGTTTATTGTTTGTACTTTGAAAATACATCGGAATCAAAATACAATCTAGAGAACTGGCGGCGCTTTATTTATAAAATGTGACTTTTTGTTGTTTCAATGCTGATGCGCTGCATGGCCTAACATTAAAAATGCACATTCAAAAATCCTATAATAAACAAAATACCCCCATCGGAGCCGGCCGATGTTTTTCTTTTGTTTCGGCATTTTTACCGCACAAAAAAAAACACTGTTTTTTATTTTGTTTCGATAAATCTGGAGGTATCACTTTAGGCACGCATTTATTTATAAAAATTAGTGAACAACCATCGAAATAATACCCCCCGAATATCTTGTAACATTTGTCACAGATCGAAATCAAAAAACAAAATTCAACGCCTAACTATACAGTTTTTTTTTTGTTTAAATTGGCGATTTTGAATAAACCAACACTGCAATTTTTTGTGAAAATTAATCTTTCATTTCAAAAAACAAAGATAGCCGGTTATTTTTACTCATCTTTCTTAGTTTCGGGAATTTAACCCAAAAAAATGGTCTTTGAATTCTTCTACTCTCTCTCTCAATTTGGAAACGGGGTTATAAACTGACCGAAAACGTATTGACAAATAACCTAAACTTATTTAAGACACCAATAAATAACAGTAATAGAAATAGGATTCTCTTTCATTGAGAAACTAAAAATAGATCTTTTATTCTTTCTTTAGACGCAAACACGATCGAAAAACAATGCAAAGAATCCGACCGAAGTTCGAATATCTCCGATTTGAAGCTGGACCTACGGACTGGTTCCTCCAACTCCAACGTGCACTGTGACATGGACTACATACCCGGAGCCGAGTCAGAAACAGGCAGCGAATCGGTAATAACGAGAATTGGAGTACCGTTAGCCGGCCCCGTCAATGTTTCGGGACAGGAGATTTACAGATATTCCGCAGACTATACCGAACCTAGTTTTCCACCTAAGGTAAGTTGCGAAGCAATACATTTTCTATAGTCTAGCTGTTAAGACGTTATTTGTTAAGAATTAGATGTTAAGACGATATTTTTATAGTGTATATGTCGTAGTTCAATATGTTCATTTACAAATAGACTTTATTAATGAATATAAGCTCTGTGAACTACAACACATTGTTTGAAGCTTCAACAGCTGCTATTAGCTCTTCCCATCCGGGATCCAGGAGAAATCCAGGATACTGTTATTGCGTCTTCATTCGATAAAAATGTTGATGCTCTTTAATACGCTTTAATTTTCTAACATTTCTAATAGTTTCTTGGCCCTTTTTAATAAACCTTTTAACTTTCCACTATCTGCCATATCTGGGAATATGTATTTGATGGGACTTATATTAGAAATATATATGTAAAAGAGATCGCTTGAATAAGTTATCTCTAAGAACTTATAAACTAGTAGTTAATTTAATTAATATCATAGGTTATTCTATTATATCTGTTAGTCAGGTCGGATATTGGTAAATGTGTTAGCCTACGCACTTCACTGTAACTGTGCAGATTTAATTGTTTGGCGAGTGTATTCGAGTGCGCTCATACTTGCAGGATACTTTACACTGGCACTTTGGATCACACTCGCTGCGGTTTCCAAGAAGATAACGCGCTGAATTATTTTTTTACTGGTGTAATATGGAACGTTTTATTTAGACATGCAGTATTTTATTGGGGAAATTGTAAAGAATGTTGGATTTGCCAGTAGTACCCCGCAGTTCGATATCGTACGTCCAAATAGATCTACGAATCGTCTTATAGAGCAATCTCTTGGTATTTAAGAAATTTATATTAAGTAAACAACTTGTTTACGCCTTATTAGTGTATGTTCCTTACAAGTTAAGTTATTTAAAAGTATCTTCTTGCGAGAGTTCATGGTTATGAATATTTATCACAGGACCTTCTACGCAAGGTAAACGTCACGTAAGTAGATTTTGTCTCATTCGCCTTGATACGCCATGTTTTCAAAATATTGCTCCCAATGTCTAGAGCATTCTCCCACCTCCTATTACAAATATGTTACTATTATTATTGTTGGACTGAGCCTCAACCTGCGTAAACTTCTCATATTAAATTATTTTAGATTTTTGACGATTTTAGAAAGAAATAGGTTTACATTCTTTATTGAGTTACATTCCTTTTTTTTTAATAATCAAATATTCCGATTCTTTTTTCTAAATCTTGCTAATACTATTCTCATGTTTTCTTGTTTTTAAGTATTTCAATTTTCTTAATAACATAACCAAATATATTTATTCTCTGAAATGTGAGAACAAGCAGACAAATATTAGACAGAACTAAATTTAGCAAATTGGTTGAATTTTGGAAAAATTCGTAATTGAATTTCATATTTTTGAGAGGATTTATTGTTTTATCAAATATTTATATTCAGTTCATTCTATTCTCAAAAGCTACAGTAATAAACTAATTGTCTATTGTATCGTAAATTTGAAACAAACGAAGTTACTTTAAGTCTCAGCCATAGTAATGAAATGAAAGAGAAATTCCTTATGAAAGTGAAATTATTCGATTTTGTTTTCACCTGAAGCCGTTTATTTAATTTATCCATGATTTCTAGTTTTGGTGTATTCTTGACTTTCTTGATGGAACTATGGCTTTTTAAGCCTTTTACTTCTAACATTATTCTACCGTTCAAATTTAAGTTTCAAGGTTCTAAATATTTTCTATCAAGGATTCAAAAATGTTTTTGCTCTCAATACCAAAAGGATATGGTCAAAATCTGGCAAATAGAGTGTAATTTACAACAATGTTTGTCAAACATTTAGTAATTTTTGGTAAAAACGATTTTTCTTCTGTAGACCATACCGTTTCGCGAGTATAATAATAAACTAAGCTAATTGTTTGACGAATTACAAATGAACAAAATTAAATTTTCATCGCAAATCTAATGGTAGCATATTCTTGATTAGTTTCAAAATAATTTCACTAAACTTTATCTTTATTATGAAAATTATAGGTATAATTTCTGTTGACAATGCAGTTTCCAGTTAGAGGGTTATTTTGTAAAGTTAGTTATTTCAGTTAGAGGTTTAGAGTTATTTTATGTTCATTCAAGACTTGTTCCTACTATTATTACCAATAAGAAATTAAGAATTGCTATATATTTTAGAATTTGATCTTGAATTTGTTTTGCTACATCTTAAAAAGAACAATCATTTTGTGCTCAGTTTTGATTTATTGCAAATAGAGTGAGCAGTCTATTAAGAAAATTTATTTATATTACGTATTTTGTAAAAATCTCCATATTCTCATTATGAAACCACATACTGTTATTCCTTATACAACTTGTTGACTTCATGCATGAAACATAAATTTGCCTATTACAAAGGTCAGCAATTTCAGAATTATACTAATAAACTTTATCTTTATTTATAAAAATCATACGCTGACACTTTGTATCTTTGTATCTGTTGTTGCACTTACACCTCAATTTGGATTAAAACATTCCAGAATTTGGAGTTTTGGACGTATGACATTTCCATTATATTCAAGACTTATACTTCTTTCTTTCTTATGCATTATCACAAATTTCGTGAGCAACCTATAAACACAATTTTCTTAGAAAGTGCCGTATTAGCGAAAGTGAAATATAAAATATAAATTTCAAACGTCAGCGCGTATTTTGTTAAAATTCTCCATATTCTCATCATAAAGCCACTACATCACTGTTGTTCCTTATACAACTTGTGGACTTGAGATCAGTATAAAACATAAATTTACAATCTGCCAAGAGCAAGGGTCAGGATCCCGCTTTAAAATTTCCCAACCCATAAATTCCCCATGACCCTCCTCCCGTGCTCCCGCGTTCCGGCACCCGGTTCACAGGACGAAATCGACTTCCTAATACCCGGCGTAAATCAAAATTTGTGGTCTATAAAAATAATAAAACGGTCCCCGCAAGTCTTATGTAAATACCGCGCGGCCAGAGCGGAGTGTTTGGGGAAAAAAAGGGGGATGGAAACGGATAGAAGTGCGGGCGGAAGAATAAAATGAGTCAAGCGGTTCCCGATCGATTCTGGTTTCACTATCAAAAGCTTTCCGAGATTGAGTGGATTTGATTTTTTTCCCTCTCTCGTCGGAAAGATTGAAATATTGAGTAAACAAGACGGAGGGTGGTAGCGGTGGTGCCAAAGACTTTAGAATAAGCGCGATTTAATGCGAAGCGAGTTGAGTCGCCGGGAAATTTACGACACGCTCAATACAGACCCAATAGGATCCGAAAGATGAAACGTTATTTATCGGTAACGGAGGATTTTCGGAGATAATTTAATTTATAGGATTTCTCGGTTGTTACACCTAGATTACAGTTCATATATTAATTACATAATTAATCACCAACTGGTCAGTGGTAAAGCGCTCACTCGCCCTCATCACCTCTAAAGAAAGCTTTTAGACTTTTTAATGTGAATAAATGTAACAGCTCAATTGAAATGTCCCCGGCCTACCATAGTAAAACACATTTTTTGGCAAAATTAGTTTTTTTTATTCAACATATAACCCTTCAAGGGTGATACACTCATTATAGCGACCCTCCAATTTTTCGATACCATTTTTGTAATACGATTTGTCCTTTGCTTCAAAATATGCCTCAGTTTCGGCGATCACCTCTTCATTCGACGAAAATTTCTTCCCAGTGCTAGTCGCTGGCAACCTGATCTTGAGAATACGGTGAATGAGGAAGCCCAGCCCAATTCATGGATTTTTGCCATCGTTTTCACTGACTTGTGACACGGTGCACCGTCTTGGTGAAGCAGCACTTTCGGCGATTTCGTCCTTCACACGAGTTCAATAACACTATGTAATAGACGCTGTTAATAGTCCTTCCTTTTTCAAGGTAGTCAATGAAAATTATTCCATGCGCATCCCAAAATACATACACCATAACCTTGCCATCCGACTGTTGCGTTTTCCCACACTTTGGAGCGGGTTCATCGTGTGCAGTCCACTCGGATGACTGTCGATTAAAATGATGGAGCTATGTTTCATCCACTGTCACATATAGATGGAAAAACTCGGGTTTATTACGCTTGATCATCTTCAAACACTGCTCCGAATCATCAACTCGTCGTTGTTTTTGGTCAAAAGTGAGCTCACGCGGCACCCACTTTGCACAGAGCTTCCTCACCCAAATATTCGTGAATGATACGATGTACACGTTCAGTTGATATCTTTAGAGTGTCTGCTATTTCATTCAATTTCAATTTACGGTCATTCAAAATCATTTTGTGGGTTTTTTTAATGTTTTCATCCGTAACAACCTCTTTTCGGCGTCCACTGCGTTCACCGTCTTCAGTGCTCATTTCACCACGTCTAAACTTAACATACCAATCCTTAATTGTTGATTTTTCTGGGACAGTGTCCGGAAACTCGGCATCAAGCCAAGTTTTTGTTTCAACTGTATTTTTTCGCGAAATTCCTTTTTATTAATTTTTTCACAATAACAAAAGTTGCTTCACTCAAAATGCTATAATTCACAAACTAATGATTCGACAGCTGTCAAATTTATATACGTATCTTTTGAGGGTTAGGGCTAACCAAAAACATATGGATTTAATTCTAGTAGCGCCATCTATGTGTCAGGCCGGGGACTTTTCAATTGAGTTGTTATCAGATTTTCATATTTCTTGTCAGATTATTCCACCTCAGCATCTTCTCTAGTGTTATCATCATGTTCCTATATTTTCACTTATTTCTCTATCCAGGAGCGTTTTTTCAGTGTCTGTGTGCTCAAAGTATCAGATTACTTGCCACTTCTTTAGACACGCTATTACCATGTTACTATGTAGAATGGAAAACGAACAAAATCTTCTTTGATTTTCAAAAAACGATTAGTAAATTTCGATGTCCTTGGTTCTCTTGAGTCACATTTAAAATTTTTGCAATTCGTTCCAATGTTATAGTTCAAAACCACAATTTCTTATACATTTTGTCAATTTATTCAGAATGTCTCTATCCAAGAGCCTTTCTCGAGTTATTTAAAGTCATACCTCATAATATAATATTTATTTTTGAGTTTGTGGTTGAATTTGATTTTCTTCATATACATTTTATATGGTCATAATTTTCGGAAGATTACACTTTCTCCAAATCATTTCGTTGATTTTTGTATGCTGGCGTGTTGTATTATAATCTTTTTCTTATTATCTACCTTATCTTAATATTTGTCGCTAGCATGTTATGTTACTAAGATATTTATACCTCTGTTATTATTATTCCACATGGTCTCCCACATTTCAATATTTTAAAATTAAAAGTAGAAGAATGTTAATTTGATGAAAGTAGTTGTTTTAAACCATTACTTTATTGAAATTTGGAAACAGCCACTAGAGAACTAAAAGCTTGTATGACTACTAACCAGAACTTTTTTACTCCTTTGAGATCTTTTAATAAAAGAATTATTTTTTATCCTAAAAAAATTATGCTTTTAGAGCATCTGAAAATAATGGTTACAATCATCAGTATTCAAAGAAGTGTCCAACACATTCGCCCAAAGATACCATAGAAAATTATTATTAAGTTAATTGGTTAATGGTTATAAGTAGAAATATTTACAATCTTTATGAATGAACATATTATATGGCCAATAGAACCAAACGTGTCAGTTAGACAAAAAGCAAAGCATATCAGACTCAAAATCAACAGACTTTACTATCTGTAAATACTCATTTTCTAATTCGAAAAACCTATTTGGACTTATGGGATGGAAATATGGAATTGTACTAAAACACTAAACCGACCAGTAACGATACGCAACCAACGAAGAACTGCACAATGATCTCGAAATCAGGTGAATCTATGAAGTTATCCAACATTATAAAGCATGAGATAAATTACTAAATAACAACAAAGTGGAAGTTATACAGCTACTGATCAAAGCGCAGGAAATTAGAATATCAAAGCAAACCAAAAGTAAAAGTGTTACTATCTATGCAATAGTAAGTGAAAAAAATTATACTGCGAAATTCCTCATAATAAATTATTTAAAAAGCTAACGATACATCGTGGATAATAATTATTTTATCAATTTATCAAACTTTTTTAAATTCTGATCAACTAGTCGGATGTTTGCCAAAATTAAAAGTTGTAGAATAGGAAGCTCCGTTTCTGACCCTCCATCACTTGTTTCTGTGTATTTTGATGGGCGTGTTTCCACTTGTGCCGCACGGGGCCCTAATTTAGCCCCAAAAACCCGGCCAATTCCACTATCCCCGCAGTAAAATCGTCATTGCCGGTGGTTTTTTGCCCGTCTGTCCGCATTTTTGCCGCCGTTTTGGGGTCTCTCCTTTGTTTCTGTTCGGACATTGAAACCTAATGCCATTCTCGCCATATTATCTGTTATTTTGCTGCCTACCCTTTTCCATTTGCCACGCCGGAATATGTCTCCAAGTAAATAGCCTATTTAGATAAACCTAATACCCCATTTTTTATTGTTTCATTTTGTACTAATCATAATTTGGCCACAACATATGTAACGCGCCATCCACTAGCCAGATAAGTCCTTTTAATTTTTTCGCATCATTCATCCGGTCATTCACGAAGTTGTGATGGAAATAATGATAAATTATATCGCCAGTTTTCAACAAGATGGTATCTTTGTTCCAATTATTTTTATAAGTTGGAAGTAAAATTAATTCCGTCCGAAATTTTGAAATAATGTCAAGTCGGAACATTTTAATTGAAGAACGCTTCTAATAATACCAATACTAATAATAATACAAATAGCGTCTCCAAGATTTTACTCGATATAAGTTAATGAAAAAAAATCAATGTCCCGCGAATACGGTGTATAGTGGCAGATTGTCCACTTATGGCATTACATGTAGATTTCCACTTTTTTGATTGATCCATTGTTCCCCTTTGGGGATTCGGACTATGACTATCAGGTTAGATTTAGGAAGCTTTCCAGGTGGTATCTTGTATATTTTATATATTCCCTGGAACTTCTTGACAATCAAAATGAGTAAAAAGTTATGTACTGATATGAAATCTTTAAAATTTTAAGGTTATGTTGATGGCAAAAGATTATATATATGACAATATCATTTGAAATTTCTGCAGTTCTTTCCAATGTTACAGTTCAAAACCACAATTTCTTTAATATGTTGTCAATTTATTCAGAATGTCTCTATCCAAGAGCCTTTCTCGAGTTATTTAAAGTCATACGTCATAATATAATATTTATTTTTGAGTCTGTGGTCGAATTTGATTTTCTTCATATACATTTTATATGGTCCTGATTTTCGGAAGATTACACTTTCTCCAAATCATTTCGTCGATTTTTGTTTGCCGACGTGTTGTATTATATTCTTTTTCTTATTATGTACCTTATCTTAATATTTGTCGCTAACATGTTATGTTACTAAGATATTTATACCTCTGTTATTATTATTCAACATGGTCTACCACAATTCAATATTTTAAAATTAAAAGTAGAAGAATGTTAATTTGATAAAAGTAGTTGTTTTACCCCACTACTTTGTTGAAATTTGGAAACAGCCACTAGTCAGAGATAGTGGCTGTTTAGGTGGTTGCTGCTTAGGTTTAGTGGAAGAGCTAGTGGCCATTGGATACAGAACTAAATTGTATAGTTGATAGTAATCAATACATTTGGATTCTTGGTGATTTGGTGTTGATGATGATGATGTACCTCAACTGATAATGCAACAAAACTATATTGTATATGAACGCAAAATATCATATTTATGTCACTTAAACATCTTCAGGCAACTGTATACTTTTTTCTCCATTGTGTTGAATGTAACTAAAAAGCTCTTAAAAAATTTCCTTAAAACTCTTAAACTACACAACATTTATCATGAAATTTTGGCGCGCCCCTTTGGATATTGGATATTGACTATCAGGTTAGATTTAGGAAGGTTTCCAGGTGGTATCTTGTATATTTTATATATTCCCTGGAACTTCTTGACAATCAAAAAGAGTAAAAAGTTATATATTGATAAGAAATCTTTAAAATTTTAAGGTTATGTTGGTGGCAAAAGATTATATATATGACAATATTCAACTGGAAAACCCCAAACTATTTTTTTATTATTTACATTAGATATAATTAATACAAGCAAGTCATCGTGCTGTTTTTCGTTAGTTACGTAGCGATAAGGATTAAAAAGCTTTATTAGATTAGAATACTGGTTGTTTCGATGTGTTAGGATTCTTATATTTGCACCCCATATGCTCAAATTGACTGATAGATCAATCTCCTTGATCTTAGGTCAAGTTCGGAGCACCTTCCGACTAACCATTACAGGTCTTTGATTTCTAGTCTGATCTGCTCTGCTTTTATTTAATGTGATGTAGTAAATGCAATGTTGAAATATTCTTTTTCTTTTACCCAATAAACTCGCGCCTAAACACTACACCGAGTAAAATCTGTATATTTTTAAGTTTTATATTTATTGCTAATGAAAAAACTAGCTAGACTAATTAAATAGATCTTTTCGTTTACCACTTCCTCGATAGCTCTCTTAGTGCACTGTAATGATACCCATTTTATTTGTTGCTAATTCACTTTGCGCCCTGTTGTTCACGGCGGACGATTTCAGCTAGACTTTCTTGCGAATTAATGATGAAACACTTTGCACTACTTAATTTATTACTAATTACAATTTAAGTGAACCAAGCCAATGTTTCACATGAATCTTTCTAGCTAGACTTTTCGATCCTGACCTCTAATGACCTTAACTGAAAAAGTGAAAGAGAATTAGAACACTTTGGTTCTAACTATTTAAGGTGGCACGCCTTTTCCCAAAGTATACTGCATTTGCACCATTATCAGCATTGATGTATTAATCCGGTACACACCTTGCTTGTATATTAATGCAAGTACAACAGAATAGTAGTAATAAATTAGTTTATAAAATAAGATTGTACTAAGCATATCGAAGACCAAAATCAAGAGAGACCAAAATATCACCATAAAGCTATAAAAATGCATGAAGTTATATATATAATAATTGTTTCTTTTTATTTCAGGATGGGCAAAATAATAACGGTTATGTTCCTTACGTTGACTACTCGAGGGACTACAACCCCCCCGTTATGCAGCCGCCAATATCGACCTCAATGGGAGGCGAGAGTTTGCAGTCAACCCGACTCCAACTCAACTCTCTACAGAACCATCAACTGGGCATGGGAGGCAACGGTAACACGTTACCGCTGAACGACCTATCGGATCTGCACGTTGCCCAAGCCAACGGCTCTATACCCGGCATAGACCCCAGGTTCAGCGCCACCTACGGCAACCCCTATCTCCGGAACCCCAACATCGGTCTCCCCACACCCAACACGGCAAATCCGGTGGCGACGCCGGCCCCGCCCCCCTACAGCCGAGAGAACTCGCGTCTAGCCATAGCCAGCAGCGGGGGAATGATCACTGCCAGTGCGAATCCCGTCAACACTGTGGTGGCCAACGGTTCAAACGGTGGCGTGCCCCAAGTGACGAGACTCCCCAGTTCGCCCACCAGTCAGTATATCGTGCCCAGTTCAACAATAAAACGTGGTACTTTAGCGACGCACGTGTAATATTTAGTGAAACATTAATGGGACAGATATAGAGCAGACTGATTCTGCCCGAGACGCGAACTTGAACAACTGTAAAAAGGTGATTTCGAAAGAAGGAACATTTAGACGTAAACAAAAGAAATATTGAAAGACATGAGACTGAAAATCAATCGAAATAATTTTTAATACCCCTTAAATGAAATGTATCTTAATTTCGTTTCTCTCGATTTTTAGATCAATGTATAGTTTAATAAAAGTATGGGAAACTGTGGAAAACGAGCTCTATCCAATTATTTTGGTGTTTCTGATTTTCGAACAAAATTCGTGCAATACCGCAGCTTTAATCGGTTGATATAAATAAATTTTTAATTGCTAAATCGTGAATACTCCCAAAACGTTTCCCTTAATTAATTTCCAATTATTAAAAGGATTATTTTATAAATAAAATATTATTAACAATATTTTTCTAGGAATATATGTAATCTTCTGATAGGAATTCTGCAAAGGGTATTTTTGTTTTCAAAATAGACAATTAAACAATTACCGAATTATGTGATTCAATTTTAATCAAACCCATAAAATTGTACGTGGTATTATGTGGGGTCTCTTCGTAGCTGCGTATTTTGGACAGTTCAAAAAATATATATTCACGGATATCATAGAAACAAAATAAATCAATTCGGATCTCAAGATAATATCAGTCAGTGCCATATTAATAGGAAATTAAAAATACGCAGCTGTGAACAAGAGGAACGATTCGTTGTAAATAATAACATATCATCTGGATGTGTCGGAACACTGAACACCGACAATATCATGTCAATTTATCATCAATAATAATGTTAAGGAGATGTAAATGAAGATAACTCATCATAAAGCGTGTATATTTTTTACATTTCGCTATAGAGCTTCCAACATAGTCAATTTTAATATTTTTAATTTGTTCTAACACAAGTTCGGTTAGCGTATCAATCAACATAAGACATTCTTGATTCATACGCTAACTTGAACTGGATATTTTTCATTCCATCCTTTAAAAGTTTCCTATTCAGCCTAAAAAAACATGATAACTAGTATATAATAGATAATCAACTTTCGATGGTATCACAGTGATGTGATAAAAGATTTAAAAAAAACAACAATGGTAGATTTTCAATGTGTTTTGTTATTGCAAAATTTTCCATTATCGCTAACTAATAACAACAATCATGCTTAGTAAAATGTTATTTTTATGGAATTGTTAAAAAATTTTAATGAAAATGTTCTTGTTATTAATATGAAATATATACCAAAGATATTTTTTGTATAATAAAAAAAACTAAGGAAATGTATATTTTTTAAAATTTAATTTCGAATCAACGAGTTTCAAAGGCACAGTGTTGTATCCGATGTTTTTTTTTCTCTCTCACAGTGTTGTGGGGCAACTTTGAAGGATACACAGACGACGCTTCGGCAGAGCCTAAAAACTATATTGCGCGATTTTTTTCTCATTTATGTACTTAAGCACAAAATTTCGCCATAATTGCTCACTATATAAATATATATATACATATATTTAATCATTATTTTTACATGTAATTAATTTTGTATATTTATGTATATTTCTTTCTTTTTCTTCTTGTATAGTTTTTATGTAACTTTATGTCCAGAATACAATTTACTTTTACGATATGTAATTTCCGCAAAAAAACCTCTAACAAGACTTTTATGAGAAGAAATCTTTATTTAAGCGTTTTACTATTAAAAATAGTAGAATATAAATTAGCTCAAGTTAAAAGAAGGAAAATTGAATTGTATATATGAACATATCCTACGAGTTTTCTAAACTAGAATACTGTTACTATATTGTGCATAAGATTTTTTTAAGTCTTGAAATAGCAATATTTAATAAAGAAACTTTGTGATTGTAAAATAAAAAGCCTACTTCAATAGATAGTCTTTTTTATTTAAAATTCCCTTGAACATATAGTCGGAGGTCCTGTCAGCGCATTTGTAAATACTGAATTCTTTCCATGGAAATACGCTACTACAGGTAAGAATAGTTAGTTATTTTGGAAAATCACTCATAGTAACTTTAACAGATAAAACGTACCAAACGTACTAAGAATGAAATTCATACTCTAAAATATACTATATAATACGAGGGTAGTTTAATAAATCAGTGGCTTTTTCACCAAAATGCATCACTGCTGCCATCAACTGTGATATATGTTACCACTGCCAGCTAGCTGCGTCATTTTGTATGTGAGAACCTGTCAATTTATTCCAGGTCTCTGGAAAACTTGATTAAGTTCTACAGTGACGACATCATGATTTTCCCAAAAACTTGACAAACGGTTGTCGATCGAAGAGTTACCAACAGAGTTACTTTTTTACCAATCCATTAAAATACTCTGGATGATTCTGGGTGTCCCTAGTATCATCAGACAAGCTACTCTACAAAAAAAACTATATCACACGGACGGCCGGATTTTCTTTGAAAAGTACAAGGGAGGGTTGATAACGACTTAGTCCACCATCTCCCGGTAATATTTCCCCCGAAAGAAGACAGCAAGTATGTGTTCAAATTTATCAAAAAAAAAATATCGATAAATATTAACAATATAGATATTTCTTCACTCCAATCGTACATTTTCAATAGGGAAACAGAATATTATTTCAAATATTTTATTTAAAAAAAAATAAGTTAATGTGATTAAACCAAATCTTTATAATAAATGTAACTGACCAAAAGCTAAGCTTTGGACTTATTAAGTGCACTGTAAAGAATTCCGACCACATACAAAAAACCATCAACATTACTATTACAAAGAAAGATATAAATACTACTCGTAACTATTGTTACTTCGTAACTAGCGCCCTTAAAATATTTCGCCTAAGAAATTTTCAAAACTTTTGTTACTATATAAAAAAAAATAATGAGGATGAATTATATATTTTTATTACGAATAATGAAAGTAATTTAAACGGGTTTTATGAAACATTCACCAAACAAAAAGTTTAAAGCTTCAATGGTAGTTATATGAAGATAAACAGGGAAGAGGCATTTTAGTAAGGGGACTAAACACAGTAACAGAGTAATAGAGAATTTATGTTACCAATGCCACAAACAACACTTTTAAATACGAAAAACAAACACAACTAAGTGTAATTACTCTTAATGTGACAACAATAATATTGAATTAGTCAACCGACTGTTGAACTAGAATACAATATATCCACATATTAACAACTGATTCAGATAAAACTTTGACGTAATCTTAGAATATTCACCGAGAGTCAGAAAATCTGACTCTTAACTCGAAAAGTAATAAAAAGACCAGTCAATTGAATATATCACATGTTACACAAGACAACTAGACAATTGCACATACATACCGAAAAGACTAGTTTGAATGAGATTGAGATGAAAACAATAAGAATCGATTTTCTCATAGCAAAGAACAAAGTGTCTAAAAACGAAAACTAAGGAATGTAACAACAAAATACCACCAATAAAAACAAGAACGTGTTTAAAAATGTAGCACAAAGACTGAAACGGGGAATAATAAAAAAAAATTAAATTAAAAAATTATCTGCCGGAACCGATGAATTACCAGAAAACAGACTATCCACTTTGAGGAAGAGCACCATACAAACTAAAAAATTATCATGTTTCTCATATTCTATCCATAAAATAACTGGGGGAAATTTTAGGATATGGTAAAAATAAAAAAAGAGCAAAATGAAGGTTTCACGCTAAATAAAAGTGAACTAGAACATAATCTCAAGATCAACAAGTGTGAACTTATTACAACAAGCAACTCTACATTCTGTAATTTAATAATGAGACCATTGCTGAAAATTCGACTATAAAACAGAAACAAATAAAAATCTGATAAGCCTTTTCAATAACAACAAACGGGGCTCAAGGCCCTACCTTGGGAGTCTTGTCTTGGCTTGTCAGTCTTAGTGCAAGACTTAGAGCATTCGCATAGAATAGACATAAAGAAATAAAAAAGTGAATGATTAATTAGAACAGAAGAAACCAAGAAATTCGCCTCCTGTCCTAAGACTCCACTCTTATATTAATACCAAAGTAGAGCAGACTCAAGAGAACCAAACCATTTGATCTAGTATAACTACGTTTATTTAAATAAAAAACACAACAAATGGGGGTGGTGTTAATAGATGAACAAAACATTATTCCTTTGGAATCTAAGAAAAGACGTAGAAGTTTTAAGTAATTGCAATGAAGAAGGAAGATTTAGCTATACTAATAGCTACTACTAGTATCTAACTAGTATCTATACTAACTATCTAATGAGTTAATATATAAAAACAATTAAAGTATTTGATAATTAAAAACGAGAACAACCAACATAACTTACTATTACATGATACATAAAACTGGCTGATAATCATTAGAAAAATTGGTAAATTGTTGTTAATTGTTATAACCCCAACAATTGCATAGTGCATATAACACCTTTAATGTATTAATTAAAACAATACAACAATTAAAAATGAAAATACCAATATAACTCACAACTGTATTTCTGTAATACAGAAACAATTTTAATAATAAAAAATTCACACAAATTACATTCGTTTGATTTTCAGAAAAACATAATAAAAGCAAAATAAAAAATTAAGCTGTTGATAGCAATTCGAAAACACAGACTTAACTGAACGGAATGGTCCTCTAAAGTAGGCATACAGAAAAAATATCGATATATAGATATATGAATATTTACTGAAAAAAATGTGGATATATAGATATATCGATATTTTCTGAAAAAAATATCGATAATTTTTTAGCCGATATTTTTTTAAAATAAATTAAATATAATTTTTAATAAACCTTTTAAACAGGTACTTCTTTTTAAAAGTTTGGCGAGTTTTCTTACTTGATTTCAAAGGTCCATTGTAAAAATCGATATTTTTTGTAGTTGTTGCAAAAAAATATCAATATATTTTTTTCTCCGATATATCGATACTTTTTAAAAAACGAAAATGACATATCGATATCTTTTTCTGTTGCCAACACCCCTACTCAAAGGACATTGCACTACCTTCTTAATAAAGATTAAAGAGGTACATTGCTGCTGATCACCAAGGAAGTATAAAACTAGGATTATGACTATAATTAAAATATCTCCATATTAAGAAAAGGTATAATTTTATTAATTTCATAGATATATCTATAATTTTTTAAGTCTAGGTTTCACTGCTTTTGTGAAAGGTCACACCATTCATATACTTTATAATTCAAGATTAATAAACAGCATAAATATTTTTATGCTTTCCGTCTAACTTCACCGTCTAGTAACAGTATTCGTCGTTATATACCGACGAGCTTTTTGGCGCAAATTTATATCTAGCGCCTGAATTTTAGAAAATATTAAATACCTTAGAAATTAAAATGGTTTTTCAAAATTCGTCATCATCCCCATTGAATTTAATCTCATTTTATAAACATGATATTAAACCATCAAGCCCAAAAATCACTTTCTTGATCATATTAACAATCGACACATCTCTACATATACCCCGATAATAAAAACTAAAACAACTGGGTACCGATGAAACAAGCTGAAGACATTGTCAGCCATTCTACTTTAAAAGAATTCATAAACACTAAAATTGTTATATCAGTATTTCACTCTGATAAAAGAACAAGATCAAAACAGTAACAAACGCCCTATAATAAAAAAACAATGGATCGTGAATTGGAGGTATTTTATGACCATTTAGAAGCTATAGTAAATATTCTTATACAAGGTCAAACCCATCACACCATGATAATTAATGATAACTTAAAATCCAAAAATATCAGACCAGTTACCCTTAAAAACCAATTAATAAGATACGAATAAATCACAAACACAAATTAAAGATTTGATCACTGCAGAAATGTTAAAACAATTGTCTAAAAAAGCCATAATAAAGCTCACCAACGTATTTTATGCAACCTTTAAACATAAATAAGTACCTGTTTACTGGAAGGTGGCTTCATAAACTTATAGACCTATTTTTACTAACCTCACCTCAAAACTTTTTCAGAAAATAATACTCAATGTAGTAATGCCAGTAATAAATAAATAAAACTTAGTAATCTAGCATAGAATGAATTTATATTCAGACAAAAACACTCCACAAACTACCAGATCCGCAGAATAACTGACATCATTGAATTTTCCTAGAAGAGGCCCAACATTCATAAAATATTTACACAAATATTTTGTTGTACTCATACACATAAGATAAATCTCTGGCATTAAAAGTGTAGAGATTAGTTAAATATTTAATTGATTATATTGATTAATACTTATTTGCATATTTCTTCTCCATAAAGACCCACTTTACACATTATTAAATAATTCGCAAAGAACGCGTTAAAAAGTATTTAGTAATATATAAAGTAAACAAATATATAATTAAACTAGCCAAAGGCAAAATAACATCAACATTTTCATCCAGTTTTACTCTAGTTCATTTAAACTGGTAATAAAACTAGTTGCACTGTTTTTTTTAAAGTATCACTTAGACTAAATCAAAAATGATTCTTCTCAACATATATCAACATTTCACATAAAAAATTTAGTGGCTAATTACGCTTTTAATTATCTATTAACTAATTATATTATATAATACTTATCTGTATATTTATTCTCCATAATCATCAACTACACACATTATTAAATTATCCGCAAAAATCCGGTTAAACATCCAAATTCACTTAATCACACCTACCTGAAACAAGAGAGAGACAGATTATAAATTATTGCTATACTACTTGAAATTGGTGTATTATAAAAAAAAGTTTACATCAACAGTATAAAATCAAACAAAAAATGATAAAAATTACCTGGGGGCATCTCGAAGTTTGCCATAATCCTGCTGTGGTCCCCTATAAATTCATTCGAGACCAGCACCACTGCCGAAATTCTCCCACACCATTCTAGGAAACAAATATATCATAGAAGGTGTCCAAAAATGTTAGCAATGAGAGTATTTAAACTGGACCTAGCAGATGACAAAATTCATTCCAAATCCCCATTATGCTGGGTTGGAATCGCGACGCGAATCAGTCAACTTCATCTGCAAAAAAGGTATATTGAAATAATGCAGAAAATACACAGCCAATAGAAATTTACCTGGTATCCCATATTCTATAGGTCAATTTGTTCACTCCTACCCCAATATTAACGGAACGACAAATACACATCGGGTGCAAGAAATTTCTTGGGAATAGTTCGGATGATCCCTACAAACATGTGTGAGGATAGCGCAACATTGGGATCGACGGCCCCAAAGGGTTGAACTGACACACCACCGAGACAATCAACACTCACGCCGCGTACACCAAATATCCTAAAACAAAGAAGAAAACATTGTTTAAAAACTAAATATAGAAATACGATAGAAAAAATCACCTCACTTCTCTGAAAAACACGCTGGAATATGCTGGCTCCTGTCAAGAAGCTTTAACGCTGGCCCAGACCAAAAAGAGAATAGTCAAAAAAACAATGGATGATTTTACAGCGCCGATATTCGTGACGCTGGGGACGAAATGCACAATCCGCATAGTCAATTGGGAGCCTCCTCACTCAAGGCAAAAATCTTCAACGAATTGCTCGCGCGTCTAGACCTGATGACCGCCCACATTATCACCGAAAAAGGAAGAGCAAAGATCTATTGAACCACCACCAATGACCCTTACTAGTTCTCATCATCAATCGATCGAACTCCCGGGTCCCCAACTGTACGTGACCCTCAAGCCGATCAACTAGAAGCTGCCTGAGCAACGGACGATCATTCAAGGTATCAAAGTCTGTAATGGCCACCAAAGCTACCAATGGAACGGTAATGTGCACCAAGATTAGGACGACCCAGACTAATCAGCCACATTAGCGTACACAGGAGGTCGCACGCGTGCAACACGAGCTGGAAATTTCTTCGCGATACCTGAAAACTGAAAAAAAGAAATATCACTAATGGCTTGCTCACAAAATTATTCATCACCACAAAAAATTTTCATTGTATTACCTCCAAACTTATGAAACAAAACTAAATTATTAATGCAAATGTTTTCATAGAGTTCAAACACCACAATAAAGCTAAGTAAATTAATATAACTATTGCAGCATATTTACTTTCAAATAGCCATTCAAAATCCTTAATAAATTACAAGAATTAATAGATTCAAATCAGACTCAATAAATTAGAAACAAAACAAACATTAAATTTAAAG
The DNA here is from genome assembly GCF_030347505.1 of Rhynchophorus ferrugineus. Classification (NCBI taxonomy): domain Eukaryota; kingdom Metazoa; phylum Arthropoda; class Insecta; order Coleoptera; family Curculionidae; genus Rhynchophorus; species Rhynchophorus ferrugineus. The sequence goes on along the minus strand of NW_027472585.1, from coordinate 33,974,526 downwards.
GATTATGGCTATTGTTTCCGCATCCCTAGTTTGGATGATGAAAATCATATAGTGAAAATTAAAGTCATTAAAAAAGCACAGCATTCACCGGATGTGATTTTTCTATTTTATTTTTTTTTAATTACTCCGAGAAAAAAATGTTTAATAATAATGTTAAAATAATTTTTATATTTGAAAATCTTTGGTATCACTTGAAAAAACTTTTAAAAAATTATTTTAAACCTTTTATAGAACTAAAAGTAAATTATAATTAATTATAATTATAATAATTAAGCATTAAACAACGCTTGTATGTAGCAAGTAATGAAAAATATGCTAAAAATATGTATATGAAAAGAAAAAAATAAGTAAATAAATAAATATATATCTATATATATATATATATATATATATATATATATATATATATATATATATCGCGGGCATGCCCGTCCCACCACTATACAACTCAGTGCCGGGGTGAAGGTGTAGGTGAAGAATATATATGATATTATTATGTCATAATATTTATGAAATAATTCGTACTTACCCATTGTGGAGCACAGCAAGGCATTAGATAACGCAAAAAGTGAGTACGATCCTAATTACTACAATTTTACAAAAAAAAGGGCATAGAGTAACGTCGCGCAGCTATACCGGATAGCATCACTCATACAACTATAATGAACAGTGATCAAGTACTGTCCAAATTTGCGAATAAAAATGCGCCGTTGTCAATAATTCGGGAATGATAATGTATTTTTATAATTAATATAACCAACCAAACTTTTAAATCTACTATGAAAATATCTCTAACTCCCCTAATAATAGGCAAATCACTATCAATGTAAACGAGTCAAAATGTATTTATTAGATATTTATATTTAATTTGTTTAATTGAAATTAGATATACATAATAATTTTAAAAATGCAAAACGGCAACATACTGCACGTGTGGTAGATTTAGGGAAATCAAGGCACATTCGTTTTAATCGTAAAAAACAAAAAATTTGTTTTTTATAACTGCACCTGAAGTAAAGTTTCTTCTAACTACACTATTTTCAATAAACTTTGGATTTTTATTCAGGGGCGTGCAAATGATTTTACCCAATAAATTAAAATAATTAATATAAAATTTGTCATTTTTAATAAAATTATTCAAAATACACTTTGAAGATGTGAAAACGTACGTAGTACATGTTCTTTAAAACGTTTTGTTATTTAAATGAAACATTTATTTTTAAATATTATATTTATAAAGTTAAATAATGCTTTAATATTCCGTTATTTTACACTTTTGTTATTTGTATAAGTGTTCATATATATCCTTCAAAATTAATAACATGATTTTATGATTTTAAAATGCAGTAGAAATGAAAAAATCACTAGATAAAATAACGTAATCAAACTTTAGTAATTAATTTTTTAATTTCATGATTGTACTTTTGAAACTGAAAAATAAATTTGAAAACATACATCAAAATAAAGCTAGAAAATATTTAAAACAACATTTATTAAATAACAATTGTTACTATTTATATATTTCAATTTTTCTAGAGACATCAAATGTAAAGAAAATATAAATATAATAAAACGTATAGCTAACTGGCTAAAGGGATTTCTGAACACAATTTGATGAAAAAGCCTTTTAACATAAGGTCATTCAAACTATCATTTTAGATCTATAAAATAATTTATTCGGGAATAGAGTCATCCTAAATAAAGTCAAATTTTATAGAACTACACTTAACATTAATAATTAACACATAACAAGTACAAGCAACGTAATAAAAAAGATATTATTTAAAGGAAGGGAATAAAACAAGCAAACTGTTGAAATAATGTATTATTATTGGGCTATCCTTAGCTTATAAAAATATAACTTTATTTAATAAAATATTATTCTCTAAATTAGTTAATATACATAATAATGACAAACCTAATTTAAGTAACACATTAAATAACAAATAATATATAAAATATCTATAATACCAGATAAAAGTGAATTGTATCATAAATCTTCAAGTTTTAAGTTTTGCTATCTTTGATTCTTTCTAGAACTGCAGCTCTTCTATCTGTATTTTGAAACAGGGACTTAATCAGCTGTTTTAATTCGTCTGCTTCGAACTGTAAAGCAAGAGGTCCTTTGCCATCTGCCCATCTATCATTTATTTCCACCAAACTGGCATTTAACACAAAACTGACTTCATTTAATTTATACCATAAAGGTACAAATAAAGTTATTTCCTTTGGGTCTGTGAAGAGCTTTGGAGCTCTTGTCAATACCAATTTTATTACGTCGACAAGCTGTTCAGCCACTCTAGCTGGGATATCCTCAAATTTAACAATGGAATTGATAATACTTTTGCATAACTCATCTACAATCAATCCTATATACTTGTTATAAAGATCATAGGATAGAACTTTATGCCAAACAGTTTTGAGTAACTCTTGCTGTCGTAAGCACTGTCTAACACATTTTTCTGTCTTTGGATCAACTTTTTCTATGGTAGGACCATCCAGCTGAGCTCCTGACATAATTTCATTGATTTGTTTTACTTGACCTTCCAGATAGTTATTAAAAATATCTAGAGCCATTACAGGCAATTGACTAGCTTCACTTGTAAAGTTACAAATCAGTAATTCATGAACTAATTTACTACAATATTCTAAATTCCATTTCTTTAAAATATAAGCGATGTACTGACAATTGTTGAAAAACAACCCTATCTGTTGTGGAAGAGTACTCAAATAATATTTATGAAATTCAGAAACAAATACTGGATATTTTGTTACGATATTGGTGACAGTAATAAAAAGACGTCCACTGCATTCTGGTGATGCTTGAAGAGCTTCCTCAAGGATATCCTCACATAACTTTAAAAGTTGTTGTACATTCTTTGATATACAACATTGTGGAAAATCCGTCTGCTGACCTATTAAAAATGAAACTGATATTTTACATAAAAATTATTACTAAAAACTCACCTAATGGAAAATCAGAATTATATGGCACACCAACTACAACTAAATCATGTAAATCCATCTTCATAATAGAAATTGCTTTTTGTACATATTCTTCACATTTTTTATTTACGAACAATACATCAACTTTATTTGCATACTCCAATATAGATGATGTTTCTTCAGTAAATATCTTTGAATCTAACAATACCTTTTCTAACTCTTTAGTATCTTCAATAACAACTTTATAGTTCTGTAACTCTTCAGCATTTGAAGGAATTGTGTCACGAAGACAATTTTTTATGATAAGTTCAGATAAATTGTGACTAATATCATTTCCCATATAAGACAAAGTAGTCACATTCTCACTTATTTCATAATTGAAATTATTTAACAAAAACTGCAGTACCATTTTTAACTGTTCAAATACTTTTTTATAATGAACCTTCTTATCAGGATTTTGGATAGATAATTGAAGTGATACAGAGGTATTATCTTCAGAATCTGTTAATACAACTTCACTATTTACTATTGGTGTCAAGAAATAATCCCAAAACTTCTTTGTTAAATAATTTAACGGTCTAATCTCTTCAGTATTTTTATATAGTGCAATCATAGCTGTCTTTACATTATCATTAGGCTTTTTAATCGTTAGAATAATTGTATTTTCCATATTTTCATATATCCTGATATTGTCAGTGAATGCGTTTTTTAATTCACTCTGAAAACTAAACTTCCATACTAAAAATGTTATCTATTTCAAATTCATAACTTACCTATGAAACTTTTCAGAGAGAGTAAGTTTCAACTCTGTTATAACATCCAAAGTTTCATCTGGCAAACTCTCATCATATTTATCCTGAAGTTCTTTAAAAACCTCAACACATTTTATGTAGTTTTGTTTTGATAATTCGGAATCAAATTCACCTATTAGCTTTAGAATACTTTGAAGATTTTTAATGATATTCAATGAAAACTCAATTTTAGCGAGTTCATCAATATTTTTAGATAATTCCTGGTTGCATTTAACTAGATCCTTGCTAGATATATACTCTGCTTTATCTTTTAGAACGCCTAAAGTCTGCTGCGTCTGAAGGACTTTACTTAATAGAATATCATTGGATTTCGATCTGTTACTGTATTTGACATAAATATTTTCCACTGTTGTTACCATTTCATTTTTACATGTCTCCAAATGTACTTTCAACTCAGGCACCGTCTTATTGATATACTCCACATCAACGGTTTCAGCGGATTGTATAACTTCGGCTAAAATACTCATTTTGGCAATTAATATCAAATCAAATTAAATAATAGTCTTCTACACATCAAATAAGTTAGTTCTTATTTCCTAACCTAACAATATATTTGAATGCTTATTAGTTTAGGATGTTGTATCCTTCTCGGACATTAGTAGACGAGCGAGTTACCAATATAATATTATACTTTTTAAATTAAAGTTGAAAATGGACGTAGGCAACATTATATACACCTGATAATGGCTTTATTTTGAATGGAGAGTTGCATAAAAGTATTATGTTATACCAAGAAACATGTTCTTGTTTTAGGTAACATTCAATTTTTTTTAGGATTTCGGGAATCGTAAAGTACTTTAGTATTTCCAAAATATATTTTAAATTAAAATAATTTAAGGACTTTTAATTTAATTACAGAATAAAAAAATTACTCAGAAACAATATTAGCAATATTAGTTTTAAAGATGTCTAAAATCGAACTTCTAAACTGTCATTTTTACTCATTAGATGTCCATCAAAACAAATAAGATTACTAAATATCACATATAGAAAACTGTATAGTGATGATAACATAATATTTTAGAAATTATTATTTTCTGGATATTTGTTCATTAAAAATCATTACAGTTTGGATCTGACAACTATTTGACATTAATAAGAGCAGAAGCGAAAATTAAGGGATAATGAAACTGGTCTAATTCTTTAAATTTTATTTACACGCAGAAATACCTATTTTACATCTTCCATTTAGATTTCAAGAAAATAAATAACTAGTAGAACTTAAATTATGAATATCAAGGAAACATTTATTTAAAAGTAAAAAATAGAACAATTGACAGACAACTTAAAAATTATAATAATTTGTTTTTAATAGAATATTGTTGTTTACAAAAAATATATTTAGACAAAAATTTGAATTGTCTTATTATTTATCACAATTATATAGTAGTTAAGCATTCTTCAAATAAACTATAGGGCAGTGTAACTGTTAATTCCTCTAGTGGATGTTTGTAAATTATAAAAAAAATACGTAAGATATGTTCACAATTGCTTTTATTTAATCGCGGGACGTCCCTCTTTTAAAACATCATATTAAAAATATCTCAATTCGTACAGGTACAGGCACTTTTATAAGCAATAGTAGTTCTTTTTAAAGATAACGTTCGATTTAGAACGATCTGGTTCGAATTAGAAACCATCAGTTTAGTACAAACTAAGACGGACCCAAATACAAGAAATGTAAACAGTAATGTCGTTGTCATTGACTGTATTTTTAGTGAATATTTGGAATGAAACGATATAAATAAATAAGAGAAATGATCATGGTCAAAGTGTCATGAGCCACGTTTCCTGATAAGTCTACAAATATTTACATCAATTAATAAGCATTTCGTAACTTACGACTGCTTAATATTTTGATAAGCTTCGCTGTTTTAATTCCTTAATTTTATGTTATTAACGAGAAAACCAAGAAATAAATCGCGATACGACCTTAGATCCTTGTTTAAAATGACAACATTTGTTCTAGATATTCTAAAAGTTGATTTCTTAAGATATAAAAATCAGACTGTGGCAATTACTCCTTAATTATTAAGTTATTTGATTTAAAAGCATTCTATCCAGTGCCGGAAAATGCTGTTATTAAAAAGGTAGATGATCTAGACTAAAAATAGACGCTAAAAATGTATGGAATAGTAAAATTAGACTTATTGGACGTGTTTTATACCCTCCGTTGCATAATGGTTTGGTACAGGCGCAATATTTGACGTCCACGTTCTTGGTTCCGGTTGTTTTTAGGCAGTTTTTGTTGTCTCTGTCATCCTGGATATAACCACACTCTCTGATGACGCGTTTCTTTCCTTCCACTGCAACAATAACGTTAATAACATAATATGATATGTATAAACAAGACTTATTTACCCCACTGGACAATCTTTCGACACACAGTGGGTTTCAGCCGTTGATTTGGCAGCATATCAGGACTCAATAGATGTTCCGGTGGCTTAATATCGCTACAATTGACTATCCCTATGGTGTAGGAGTTAAAGGGATCACCGCATCGAGGATCATACTCCGAATTACAGTCGTAGCACTGCAGAGGCGTCTCATTTTTCCAGTAGTCATCTGATGTAAATACAACGTTTTTTTCAGCTACTGCCGAACATATCAGAACTAAAAAAAATGCAGTTAAAATATAATAATGCTGTAATATTATTGTATAACCAGCTCAATTTATATATGGTTTAGTTTGTTAGTAGCTTTTTAAAGCCAAGTTATTTTAACTTCAACTATAGGATGTCAGTTTTGTTTCAAGTTTTATACTCAGTTTTGAGGGTTTTTTTTTGTAAGTTTGACAAAATACTCGAAGTAATGTCTATCTTTTGCCACAACTTTTTCGTATCTTGCAGATGAATCCCCTTACAGAATCAACATTGAGAGATCAGGTGGTGCAATATTTGGTGAATGCGGGAGTAGGAGAGGTTTTCCCATTAGCATCAATTTCAATTTGGAAAGATCTTCTATGATGATAATCGATTTCATACATTTCATCATTGCACACTGATTTCACAGTCTGTAACCATTTGAAGTCACTTCCCAAAAGAAACGAAAAAATATGTATATTGCTAATACTTGCACAAAATCAGTAATACTTGAAGGATATGATGGTAATGTAAAGGTTACGTTGCTGACAGATGTCCAATTTCACGAGTGACGTTTTAAATCTGTCGCTTTTACATGACTGAACTTCCGACATCTTCGTTTGTAACATTTTCTTTGTGTTTCTCATGTTAAGAGATTCCAGAAAACAAATAATAATAATTAAAGTTAGTTTTTACGCCTTTTGCTTTTTGACAAATATTACTTCTTTCTATTATCTTTATAAAAATTATTTCATTGCTCGATAACCTCTAAATACGCACTGTTTACTTCAATGTGATTCTCAAATACTGCTAGAAAGAACGAAGGTGGCTTTGGATAGACATACGAATTTGTTATTTAGACAGATTTTAAATCGCTGAATATGCAAACAAATCTTCGGAATTATCGATGTTCCTTATATAGTAAAGTATTTAGGCGCCAAGAAAGAAATACCGCACACAATTAAAATATAAATTATGTTTGGGTAAAAGATAATATAAAAATTAACGTTCTGATAGTGCATGTAGTTCAAACTTCCAATATACTAAACAAGATAATAGCGAAATACATAAACAGTTGGTGGCAGTAGTAGTGTTGCTTTAAAAGCAATAAAGCCTAGTACAGACATAGACGATTGGAAATGAAATAATTATCAAAATATAATTTAAAAAAGTAATTTTATAGATATTTTCTAATGTTATATTTTGTTGAAATGTTGATGTATTAAATATATACTAGTATTACAATAGTCGTCATAGATATATACAAAAACTATAAAAAAACAAAGGAAGAAAACAAATTAGAAAAAATGCCTGACCTATTTTGAAGTTTCAAATCAGTTACTAAGCAACGGCGTCTAATTATCGTAACATATTTAGAAGGGATAACCTAAAGCCTAATACCCGAGTTTAAAAATTGTTTGTTACATATTCGACAAATAAATTGTGTATTTTAAAAGGAAACCCCAACCGCTGAGAACTGCGACCTAGAGAATTATTAAAATCATATTAGCCTAATCCAATAACAACATAAGCTAGCTTTTTTCTAAGCTATCTTGCCTATTACCTATAACAGCGCATCGTTTTGGATTAAATCGATAGAATTAAATAAATAGAAGGAAAGAAGAAAAACCTGATTGATATATACATAATGGATCCAATTTAGTGTTGACATGTAACCATATACAAAACATATAATAAAATATCATACTTACGTTTCACTAGAAGACCAACAAAAATGTTGACTGGTACCGTGCCACTAAAACCACCTGACATATTTGTACGGGTTCTTCTTTCGCTCTCAACAACATACAAAAAATACTGAAGCCGGAGAATTCACCTTTAACATGTAGGCCGCCGCCAATACTACGACAAAGTGCGATCCAACTGCCTCCAAACAACCATAGTAAAGCCATACTGTCATGACGTCGCCCCGCCCCCCTCTTTGCCAGCAAACGGTGACGTCACCCGCGCGATCAATGGGGAAACAGGGGACGCGGAATGTGGGGAAGTAAGTCCACAATAGTGTGCTCCAGTAAGAGGCAGTATCGACTACATTAAATTTTTTTACTATAAAAACATAACTGAATAAAACTGAACTTAATTACGAAAGGAAATAACAAGTAAATTAGGAAATATCTCATATAAGTAAAATTACGGTATATCTCCCTATTTACCGTGTGTAATTCTATTTTATTATATGAATTACGGAACCGAGGCTTGCTTGATAAAAACAAATGTTGAGCGCAATCCATATATTCGAAAAAACTGTTTTCAATAATCAATATATAATTCAATTGTTTTAGAAGTATGATAAATAATATTACCAAATATCAAATGTGACAATTAAGGTATATAACCTAACACAAATACATGTTTTATGGTTTTTAAGTGATAAGTGAGTTATAGTATTTTCAATGCTATACAATATTTTTCATTTCCATTATGACAACACTGTTTAGTATACTAGATATCAAATAGAACAATTCAGGGAATATTAAAAAAAAATTAATTTTAAGCGCTTTCGATTCCAACCACCAGATGGCCTTTCTTCGAAGAGAATTGTTTCACAATATCCACAAACTAGATGCCACTGCAATCGCCTTTTCAGTTTTATTTGTTTTGTATCGATATAACAAGAATCGCAGAAATATCCAATTTCATTTCAAAAACGGTTTTGCCAAGTTAAGATTTTATATAATCTGGTAATAAGCATGATGGTATTAAACCCACTCTCCATTTACAGGCGGGTTTTAGGTTAATTATTATATGTTTTTGACATTTCTATTTTTTTGATATATTTTAAAGTTTTCTTTTTACCATTGGGAGTTTATCTGGACTGGACTCTTTAACGTGAGTTTCCAACGGTTCCTAAGGTTAATCAATTTGGAGACCATTCCAAAAGACATCTGATTACTGGCGTGATTGAGTTGTTTATTATTTGTCGGATTTTCCACTGATATGAGTGGAAAACTGACTGAGCCTATAAAGTCTTTTACAATTACAATTATAAAGTATATAATATAATTTTAATAAATCTGCTTCAGAAATTAATTTTAATCTTAAATTCTAATTAATGTCTCAGTAAGGTCTTTTTAGCAGGCATTTAACCTAACCAATAAAATACTTCCTTTGCGATCAAAGCACCATCTAGTTAGTGGACGCCGCGAAACTCTTTTCAATGTTTAGCTGTCTCTCTGTTACTCTATATTTCCACATATCTACACCACTCTTTACAAATTGCAGTCAACATTAGTGTCATTATGGATATGTTAACCAATAATATACTATATTGATTCAGACTTTAAGTTACAGGTGACATCTATAAATCAAAAGTTTGACAATCAATAATCATTACAATGGAATTTTTTGGACTTACTAGTTATGGTTTCAGTGCTCCTATTAAAGATATGTTGAGAGATGATTATACAGAACCCGAAAATCCCGTCTCCAACAAATTTGTTAAAATGGGCAGTATGTATTTCAAAATATTCTAAATATAGTACTTGATATTATATATTGTTATATATGTTCAACAGAGGATGAACACTCTTTTACTGAAAAAATGAAAGAGTTAGACTGTTACTTAGGAGAGGTTGATGGATTTGCATACCGTTCTAGTGACCGATTAACCCGCATGAGACGTAAATACTTGTTTAAACCAGTGGGTAATAACATCTCATTCATAATTGGTCATATGAGTCCAAAAGTGATACTTTACTTAAAGGTCCTTGCGATATGTATAGATATCCCGGAGTTAATTCAATGAAGTATGGCTGGTGGAATAATGATCCTGATATAAGAAATTTGTCGGCAAGCGATAACTGGTTTATGCCAAAAAGGTTCAATATAACAACATCAGAAATGAGCAGGTAATACATATAAAGATAAAGACATAATCCTTATCATTAAAATTCACGTCAATTTTTCTTCTAGATTTGTAAACCATTGCCTTAAAGTTGACAAATCGTTCAAGTTATAAAAGTTGGCTAAACAAGAATTTTTTATTTTGAAAGATAGATGACCTTTTTTACATATGAAATTACAGTCAATTAAAACATAGGTTTTTATATCAGAATTATCAAGTGTATTAAAATATGTGATTCTAAAAATATTCTCTGATTTCTATAAATATATCTTCTCTTTATTAATGATGGATTTTATTGTATCAAAAATATCGACAGATAGTTTTGGTTTTTTCGAAAAAATTGATATAATGGAGGAAAACAAATCATATATTTTTAGCTATGACAGCATTATTTTAAACTTTAATTAAAAATTAAGTAGCAAAGTACGCTAGACCTATAAAATTAAATACCGATTTGACAATGCTTTTTATAATGTTTATCTTTTTATAATGTATATCATATCTATTTATTATATCGACTGAAAAATTTCGATTTATCCCTCCCTAAGTGGTATTATTACAAAAGAAGACGTCAATAATTATTCGGTTTAGAGTGACTTTTCAAATACCGTTTTTCACTGAATAACCGTAAAAATATATCTTGTGTTAAAACACAGAATGGCTGAGAAACCAAAATTAGATTTGGGTGTACTAGAAGAAGATGATGAATTCGAGGAATTCCCTGTCGAAGGTTTTTTATAGTTAATATAATGAATAACATTCAAACGCTATATTTTTGCAGATTGGACAGGGAAAGAAAAGGACGATCAAGACATTAGTGTATGGGAGGATAACTGGGAAGATGATAATATTGAAGACGACTTCAATAAGCAATTAAGGTAGTTTTCCTTTTATACAGTATATAGAAATAATTACAGGTTTTGTGTTTCTGTTACAGGGCACAATTAGAAAAACAAAAGGCAAAACCCTCAGGAAAGTAATATCATGGTTAAAAGAATGTAATAATAAGCTATTTTAATTGTTTATTTTCCATAAATGTAAAAAATAAATTTATAAGTAATCAACGTCAAATCTTTCACTTTCGGTTCTAGCTCCAACTGCACAAGATAATAAAGCTTGTATACTTCTTTCCTCTCCACTACCATAAATATATCCATTGGCCTAAAAATGAGGACATAGTTTAAGGATATGAAGAATTAAAATATACAAAACAAACCTTATCAATGGCATTTTTCAATTCTAATAAACTTTTACCTGAATGCACATTTAATGGAATAAACGACACTAGGCTATAGTCCTGTATAAGGCCAACTATGGCTGCATTCAACTTTTTGTATTTATTTGTAAATGGTCCATCATCTAGTAATTCTAATAGATACTCCAGGTTTAAGACATCGGTGTAAAAGTCTAAACCAAAATTTAACTTAAATGAATGTTTTTTTAGCAGATCTGCCTAAAAGATACAGAAAAACAGTATCTATATACTATAAAAATGCTTTATATGTTAGTTTTTACCTTACTTAATACATTTACGTGAGGCAAGGCAATTTGCATCATAGTTGATAAAGAAAGAAGTAATGTTGATATAAACTTTGGTGGGTCAGAACAATAATGTGAATCAACTAAATGGACTGCACATAAGTGGTAATTTAATTTTTCCAGTTTAAGGAATATTTTTTTTATTGATTCATGGTGAGTATAAAGTTCTACTTGACCTGGCATATCAAATATTATATAGCTATCTTTAATATGCATTAGCTGATTAAGTAACCAGTCAAAGTTTTCTTCCAGATACTCCATGCAGTACATCAAAGCGCCATTTGGACCTAATAAAACATTATCTATAAACGTAATTATGATTAAACAAAATGTTACCTAAATGACAATTCTGCATAACATCTTCTACTGTTATAAGTTGCATAATATCAATATTTGGTTTATAACTCATGTTTTCATTTGCGGGATCTAAATTTACAACCTCAACTTTACGATTTAATTTATCCTTATAAAAAGTATACACCTTTTCACAGTAAGTTGTTTTACCACTACCTGGAGGTCCTATAACAACTTGCCCAAAATAATTCTCACTAATTCGAGTTTTCTTTATCAGAGACATTGTTTATATGTATATGCCAAAATTTTTTGTGATATATAATCTATGTACTGTTTTTTGCTTTGGTTATATTCTTACTGAAGTTAGCTGATTAATTTTAAAGAAGAGTTAACAGCTAACCTTTACATTTTTTTTTAATTTTAAATAATTGGTTCCTTATATTAATAAGTTAATAAGTAATATATGATTAATAATGGATTTAGCTGATTCTATTACTAGTTCAGAAATTAATAATACGTCAGTAGCCAGTAGGAATTTTGCAGCACTGCTTGAAAATAATCGCACTGAATTCGTCATTTCGAAGTTTGAGAATTATTTAATATTTATAATAAGTCAATATGCCAAAGTTGGAAATTTATACGCTGTGACACTGGAACAACTGGAAAATGGTGTACTTAATCCTAGTCCCGTTTATGATATAAGGCATTTATTTGGAGATGACAGTATTGAAATTGAAGCAGGAGTGAGATTTGTTGTTGGACAACTTAATATCAGAACGCCCATAGTAATGTGTTTAACACTGATAAATTATGAATTAGAAACTCTGAGACTCGTTGTTGAAGCTTTGAAGATACATTTTTCAATTCAAGAGAATGGTAATCTAAATAGTGAATAAATGTCATTGTTTGAAAAGGATGCTTTATTGTTTGGATATAATAGGTTTAAATGATTATTTCTATGTAATTATAAAATTTAAGATTTATATTTTTGTTATTAGTGAGAAATTTTCTTTAATAAATATGTAAATTCATATGTATGGAATGGTATATCTGTTTCAATATTCATAGAATAATTAAGGTTACCACTTTCAAGTAGAAATTGCCTTTCAATACTTGTGATATTAAGATTATCTTGTCTTTTTATTCCTGAAGGTGCTATAAGTTTCTTTCCTTTCACTTTAAAGCTGTGTGGGTTTATCAGTTCCCCTTCTTCCAAAGATGATAATCCGTTGCTGTGACTTACTATAAATGACATTTTATTTGTACCTGGTTCAACTCTTAGGAAACCATTTTCAAATTTGTCTATATTTTTGGTCTCGGGATCCCAGTAAGCCGCAGAGAAATTCAAGGCTGGTTGTCCATGAGAAGTGAAAGTAAGGAGGCAGCAATGTTCAAGCTCTTCTTCAGGTGTCATAACTTCTCCTATAACTGAATGCCATTTTCCAATTATCCATTCAATAGGCTCTACTGCTTTATCAGGCGGTCTATTTTTCAGGTCGTTCAATAAATTATCACCATGAAGTATGTCCATGTTTAAATGTATACTAATCACAAACGGTTCTTTTGAACATTGTAAAAATTAGCTTTATTACATCATTAATGAGTTTGATTTCCAACCATAAGAAAACATACATATATTTTTTTTAAATATAAGTGAAATTACTTTTTGATATTGCATATCCACACATTGATATGAATTATTTTTTTATTTTTAGTTTAATATAAATATTTTACTTTTTTAATAAAATGAGCTGTATATTTTTAAGTATTTTTTTACATATTACATGTTTTTAATGCTTTCTTCTTCACTTCACTTATTGCATATCTAATATGTTATTTGTTATAATAAACTTATTTTGTCAATCATAAAGGCTATTCTAGATATTCGCAGTATATAGGAAGTATATCAAGTCAGCAAGTCTGGAAAGGTCCATGTGTTAGTTAATCAAAGTCAACTAACCTGAGAGGCCAGCTAGGCTCTTCTAATATGCAATTCTGTTTCAAATTTAATAATTTTTGAATAGGAATAGAATCTTGTAAAATATTTTTACATCTAATGATCAATCCACAAATTAATCAATCGCAACATATTATAGTCTAATATATTAATCTGATATATTTATAACAACAAATGCTGGTCTAAGATGTCTCGCATATTTTTCTGCCATTTTATTGCCATTCTGCTATATCCTCAACAACTATGGTATTGTGTGGTGCTTCAAAGAGAATTTTTTCAATGAAGAAATTGAGTGTTATAAATAAGAGCTTATTAATTAATATGCCATAATGTTTTTTTATCATCATCAGATTAACATTTGGTAAAAACATGTGATATGTTTTTGAGCTTTGAAGTATTTTAATTGTTGTGCGATGCAAAAGGAATTTTAAGAGTATGTAGCACCTAAATAATAATGACAAAATTACGTTTCACTTAAATGTATTTTTAATAATATATAATCGTACATATATCACAAGTATTAAAATACATATAATTTTTATATACAAACTACTTTGTTGACAATGAACCCAAATTTATTAGTGGGGCATATAGTTGATTTGGTAGACTAGGTATATTTTGGAAGTAATAATTCGCCACATATTCTTCCGGTTTGCTATTTGGTTCCTGGTTCTTTTCCAGTACTACCTTCTGTAATCTGCCATCGGGCTGCTGGAGATAAAAGAATCCTCCACCTCCTGCTACAGCATTTGAAATTGATATATTTGGATCCGCTTCTGAATCATTTTGATTGGATGGGGATTCTGTTGGCTAAAAGAATAATTGAAAGAATATAGAAATAATTACAATCCAATAGTCATAAATCCATACCTGTAAATCGTAATCATAGTCATAGTTAGGAACCTGTGGTGTTTGAATTGTTGTACTGACCACTTTGGGTGTTGTTGTTACAACAGGTTTTGCTGTGGTGGTGGTAATTGGCGGTAAGTAGTTTTCTCCGACATCGGTGGGTTGCACGTTCCCTTGAGTAGGTCTGCTTTCACTGGCAGTTACGGGAGTCTGTGGTCTACTAGAAGGACCACCGTCTTCCTTAGCTGGTAGATAATCCTGACTGACAAAATTTGTATTATCCTGAGATCTAAAACCAACAGGGTTCTTGGAAGGTAGGTGCTGCTTTGCGAGATCCCTTAAAATATTTTGTTGCAAGGTATCTCTGTTTTGAAAATTGTCGCGAAAGTCTCCAAACGTTTCTAGGTTTCTAATATCTGGAACACCATAGCTTGTGGCTGGGGGAGTTTGTAAATTAGAACCGGGGAAACTGCTGGCTTGACCACGACTAGACTGTGATTCTCTCAGTGGTGTGCCGTAGCTTGACAGTGGTGATTGTGACCCATCGAAATTAGTTGTTTGAGAATTTGAATTTGTAAAACTATTAGATGATGATGGATTGGACGACTGTTGAGTAAATGGTACACCATAACTTGACGATGGGGGTTTGAAAGAATCAGAGTTGGCGCCTCCTTGCGTGTTTGTTGCAAAATTGTTTGATTGAGAGCTAGCAGGCAGTTGCTGGGTAAATGGTGTACCGTAACTGGTGGATGGCGGTCTCAACTGACCTGGACTAATATTTGATTGGGAACTTTCATCGAAATTGCTGGTTTCTGGTATTAGTGGTGCACCATAGCTTGACGACGGTGGGGTCTGTTGGTTGGCGAAACCAACCGGAGGCGATAAATTGGGCAGTTTTTGCCCAGCTGGTGCCTGAAAACTGTTTTGTTGGTTACCGATATTTGGAGGAGCGCCATAAACTTGACTTGGTCGGAAATTCTGATTCTGTTGTTGGTTGTTTGGGGCACCGTAGGATATTTGCGGCGGTAAAATACTTCCGGGTCTGATTTGCTGTTTTGTCGGTCCAAACGTTTGCCGTGGAGGCGGCAGATAAGTATTGAACGGTTGCGGCTTGTTCATTTTACCACGGGAATGTTGCAAGTGCTCGGTTATCCTTATCAGTTGATCTATTGTTAGTTTTGAGGGTATATTTACATCTAGGACGTTAATTTTCTGCGGCGCTCCGTAGAAAACATGAGGCGTTCGCGATGGACCAAACTGGGGGCTGGGCCTGAAACCTCTATGCGGGTAAGGGGGTGGCAGTTCCGCAAACACGATAGTGCAACCGATCAGTACAGCGATTAGAGCCTGAAAATGGAAATTAAAGGGCATGTTCGCTTGCTGAAAGTAAAATTCACTCTTACCTTCATACCGCCTGTCGACCAAGAAACCTCGCGACATACTAAAAGGTGATTATTACAATTTGGAATTTATATAATGTTTTTACCATAATTGGTATGCAGCGTATATGTTATAGTTGGTACGTGCAATTGTCTGTTATATTGTGTATGGTATTAATCAGTTTTTGTTTTTGACCTATAAACCAATTTAAGGAAAACTGTTGAAAAGTCCATCATGACCAGTTATATCTTATGTTATTCTAAGTAATTATTTAAAGTGGCGGAATCACAACATTAATTTGTATTAGATTTTATACTTGTATTTACAAAACCTGCTATTTTTTAAAAATAATTTTGTTCATTATTTAATACATATATATATATATATATATATATATATATATATATATATATATATATATATATATATATATATATATATATATATATATATATATATATATATATACATATATATGTATATAAAATATATGTATGTATATGGTATAATTACACGTCATTGTTAGTTTTATGACCACTTGATCCAATGTGTTTGGTTCTATTCGTAGAGTAATACAGAGACAACTCAATAAGGCATTAGTGCCTTTAATTTAATTTAAATTTATTAATATATTGAAAATAAATTCCTTATCCTTTCGTGTTATAATTCTAATACCATCTATATGTTCATCATTCATATTCCTAACATAACAATTGTAACATTTTATCTTGAAAACTATTACGTAATATAAAACGAAAAGGTTTAAAATTAATATTTTTGATAAAATATGTGTAAAAATATATTATTGGCATTGCAGAAACTAGCAATAAAATCAAGCAGATAGCTTAGAGATCTAAACATAATATAATAAAATATTTTTAACAAAAATATTTTAACCGACTTCAAGAAATAAATAAGGAACGCATTAAAAATTAAAAATAATCAAACCTAGATTTTGACACAAAAAAACATTTTAAAATAAAATATGTACATAATAATCGTTGTAATAACTAAATAAAAATAAACAAAAACCTTATTTAAACTATCTACTACACGTATTTTATATTCTACCATATATATACAATTTAGCTCAATACCTACCTCAGCTAATTTGTTTATTTACATATTATTTTAACTACTACCAACTGACTATTCTGCTAAACCCAAATAGTTATATTAATGTAGATTTGTTTTGTTGGTTATTTAATTTTTTGTATATGTCACGAAATTATATTATTATTTTTGTATTGTTTGGTGTACGAAGTCTTATATGCCATAGTAAGGCAAACTGAATGGCATTTGCACCGAATGACTTCTGGTCAGCTCAGCAATAACATTATACACAAATATCTGATTAATTTAGATAAAAAATATGTGAAAACTTTGTAAGTGCCTTTAAAATTTGACCATTTCCCTCGATTTCCCCGCCTTTCCCCCCAAAAGATTCTGATTTGGTTCCAATGGGACCACCTCGGAAGTGTATTTTTTCGAATAAAAAAAGAATTTTCAAAATCGGCCCACTATTGACGGAGAAAACGGGGAACATACATTTAAAAATAATATACAGCCGTACATAGAACCTCCTTTTTCGAAGTTGGTTAATAAAATAATCCTGACGAGGTTGCTAAGTATGGCATGAGATATTTGCCTTGCCCCTATAAACTTTATATCATCTTGGTTTACATAGTTAGCCATAACAGATCATAAAAAAAAAATCACTTAAGTTCAATTTTTTACATAATTGCTGGGCAGAAGTGTACATTTTTTATTCCGTGATTTCTAATAAATCCAAAACAAAATTCCAAACTGTCTTGTTTGAATCTCCTTATGCCACAACAGATTGATTTGGATACTTAGCCAATATCAACTCGTTAACAAAATGGATGCTACTTTACTAAGCATATTTTATGCAATGCAATTTAACATCATTCAAATGGTGGTTGAGTTTGCGATACAAATTTTCTTGTAATGTAGTCACATTTACCTTCATATTTTTGACATTCGTACCTCGCAGACACACATTTTATTATCTAACAGGGTGACAAATACACTGACCTACACCCAATATATTCGGGTGTTCCGCAGGGCAGTGTTCTTGGCCCATTGTTATGTTTATTTTATACAGCTGACCTATCGACCTCAAGAAACACTACTTCTACGGTTTTATCATCACACTAGGATTCAATATCAGCCACAACCTCCAACTTCATCTTAACAACAACAAGAATTGTGGTTGAAACAGTATATATTTATATATATACAAAGTCTATGTATTTAATTGTATATATATATATATATATATATATATATATATATATATATATATATATATATATATATATATATATATATATATATATATATATATATATATATATATATATATATAAGGTAAAAACAATTCTCGTTTTTTTTAAGAACACCACAAATATTAAATCCAAATAATTTAAGATTTTTTACATAACCTATCTATTTAAAAATAAGAGCCAGGAACTTCTTGAAAGGAAAACCATTTCTCATTATTTTCTTTCCTCTATACCTGATTACACTTTTTAGAACGAATATGCCTTATAACGATTTAATTTTTATTATAATATAATCACGAAAACGTAGAACAAAATAACAACATAACTACTAAAGAAACGAAATGAACCAATCAAATAAGTTCAAATTACTGATATCTAGATATTTGGACGTCACGAAACATTTCTTCAAAATGTTCCATAAAGTTAATTCTCTATTTTCTCTGCAGTTATATTAGTGAAATTTCGTCTACATCCCTTAATTAACTTAATTACCCCTAAGTTAATTTTAACTTAGGGAGTTGTTTATGTTTATTTGTCGTGTATTTATTAAGGTAAAATGGCACGTCTTCGAACCTGCCGTTCCGAAAAGGAAATGTTGGTCGACGTACCGAAAATGCAGAAAGACTCCGTAACCATCTGTCAAATACAGTGACAGAAGAACACCAGGGGTGTGCAACTCTAATGGTAATTAGCGGGGCAATGTTTCGCTTAGTTCAATCATTGGCGGCGCTGACAACATGAATTTGATTGGTTAGTTTAAAATAGTTAAGGAGAAACTACAGGAAAATACTTTGCTTTGATTGGTCTGTCATTTCGCCTGATTACTTTGTGACGTCACATTTATTTATTTATAAATATAAATAATATAAATATATATAAACAAAGAGCAAAAAAAAACAAACTATATAAGTGCCAATAAAAACAATTTTGAACTCTATTCTAGGAAAAATTAAAATATCTATAATTCTTCTATAACGCCTTCTCATATTTGTTTAGTGCTATCAATTTTATGGGATCTATAAGAGTTCTAACTTATCTTAATATATTGAAAGTAAACTTTAAATGCTTCCCTGTTGATATTGCATTAACTTCATTAAACTAAAAATAAAATCACACCTCGTAATAACTTGTTTTTTTCAGAGCAAAGTTCTCTGGAACTGAAAATATAGACTCAACTGGTGATTTAACAACTTCAAGTGGTACTAGATCTCCCGTTAAAAAAGAATATGTTATCTAACATGTTCATCTTCTTTACAATTTTCTCGGGGAGAATGATGTGAAAAAATTGAAGTGATGATGTGCCCTTTTAAAGATTTCTTGAACATACTAGGTGCAGGATGCTGTTTCTACCTCCATGACCTCTAATAGATCCAACAAAATTCTTGAAGCAATCTTGGTTAAGATTTGTTAAACAAATGTAGTTATTTGTAAATTTAGACAAAATAGATTTCTTTAAGCTAATAAATCCCCTAAAAGTAGCAATTAAATTTTTAATTGATGGCACCGTAACAAATATTTTCTTAACAAGGCAATCAAATTCAAATATACAATAGTTCTACTATAAAATTATTGAACACTGATTGTTCTAAAAAGTTAAAGTATTACAAATATTTTAGGGATATTTTACAATTAAAAGTAGTATTTATTACTACAAATTGTCCAGTTATCTTAATTATTACCTTCTTGTAAGACTTCTTTATGTAGAGACGTCACACTGACAGCATACGAACAACTTGGTAGATTAATTGAATTTTATTACTACTAACATCTTCATAAGTAGGTTTTGATTTTCTGTAACAATATATAAACAGACATGTAGTAGATAGATAATTTTATATGTACCTGATAAAAACAATGTTGGATATGCATTTACCCTAATACCTGTTCGTGAAGGAAGGGTAATTCTAAATTTTTCACTAAAATGCCCGTGACAGATTTGCATTGTGGTTTATCCAGGTAACTTACTATTATTTACTTGATCAACCCATTTTTGGAAAGGAGCGAGATCACTGTTTGGGAAACGATGTCTAATTTCCGTAGTAGATTTTTACTCTGGTATACTACATCTTTTACTACACTAACGCATTGTCATCCATTTTTATATTATTACTCCATAATAATTAATGTAAAACAGGAAATATGCACAACGTAAAACGAAAATTTCTTGATCTAAACAAAAACCAAGACCTTCAAACGACAAACTTAAAAATGGACGCCCATAGAAAATGTTGACTTTTCACACAATTTGATCGGCCAATCACGTTTCATGTTAGTGGCGGCACCAGAAATTTAAACTAGCCAATCACAATCCTGGATCGCAGCGCTACCGTTGATTGAACTAAACAAAATATTTCCCCAATGTCGCCTATACCGTGAAATGTCTATGTTTTCTATAGTCTTGACGAAGTTACGAACTATCCTGTTGAATTTTTTAATTTAACGGATTGATCCGGAATGACACCATATAATTAGCTTTGAGGATTGGTTCAATATTCATAATGCTTCGAAATTTGAATGCCTCAAATTTATATAAACGCTATTGGTGATGAAAATAATTCTTTCAACGTTAACTTGTTCTTCTACTATGATATTCAATGATCTCTTCAGACTCAACCATTCCATTCAAACGTTTAAAATTTCCAGTTCGATTGGCATGATCAAACAATGTCAAATTGGAGCTTGGATTTAGAAAATCTATGCTATTCGTAAGGTCATCAAGAAATCATCAAGTTTGTTCATTTTTATTTATCATAAATTAACTACAAACATTGTTCCTCAAATTGCATTACCAAATAACATTCCTGTTAATGTTACGATTAAAAGATTTATTTTTTGTTGCAATAAACTATTCCAAGTAAGAAAGATTTAAGATTAGAAAAACACCTTTAGTCCGTTGATATACATCACAGTTCAAGATGTAAGACCACCAATGTATGTAAATATAATGTATATATATATTTATATATATTATTTATGTTTATTTATGTTTATTTATGAAAAAATTCTTATTCATATAAATATTGTTCTTTGTGCGTAAAAGACAATGGTGGACTTAATGAACAAATGAATGAATATTTTATTATGCATATACAATTAAATATTATGAATTTAACGTATATATATTACGTGACCAATTTTTAAAAATATTGATATTAACAAAAGGTCCAGGATATTGTTTAATGTCATAGGCATATTAATGTAATCTCTAATAAAGCGTCGAAGGTGGTTAGAAAATAAATATCTGATAGCAAAATATTTTAAAGATTTACAAAAGGTATTTTAACGTATGTGTATAATTAATTCAGAATTTTTGTACGGCCTTATGACAGTTGCAGACATGTGTTACGCAAAGACGAAAGTTGATACATAAAAATCGTTACGATCGATTTTTGGTACCTTTAAAATGCCTACTGCGTCAGCGGCAATTTCACTTAACTCAAACAATAGAAATTAAAAAATTACCAAATGCCGTACGTTCTTATAAAACGTTTTGAAACGACAGGTTCTGGCACGTGACGCATTTTTTGACAGTCACTAATTAATAGAACTAGAAGAAAGCTTCTATTATATATATTATATACATATATTTATTAAAGTAATAGTGTGGATATCAAATATATAATACATATTGGATCCTATAGTAAACTATTATTTATGTTACTTTTTAGAAGTAGATGCTTTGAACTAATGGAAATAAAGTCTTTTACTAATTAATTAATTTAAAATAACGTTTCTATATATTATATAAACATATTTATGATAGTGTAATAGTGTAGATATCAAATCTAATTTATAGACTAACATATATATATATATATATATATATATATATATATATATATATATATATATAACTAGTATTACATTGGAGGCTAATAATATTAATTTGTAATCAAATCAAAACAAACCGTAAATAAATTATAAGTATTTTAGATTTCTTAATTTTAAAAATAGTTAAGATACTTTAAATTTAATTTAACAGGTTTTTATTTTCTTCATTATTTTCTAAAAGATAATTTTTTATTTAAAGCAACTATAACAGTATATTATAGTTGTTAAATTGATTATGTCCTATAAAATAAATAAAAATATCTTTATGTTGTTTTTAAAACCGATATTTTATCGATTCAATTGAAAATATGACCTCGACATGTTTAGAATTAAACTATTTCAGACACATCATTTATATATGTGCATAAATGCATTAAACATTAAACTGGTGTAAGGAGAGTTGCATAATATCTAACTATAGATGAGGCAAAATTAAATACGCATCAATGGATATTCGTATACGCAATAATAGTAGTATGGGTCAATTTATCCTTTTGGCGTCGAGCTAGTTTCTATTTGAATGGTTTGACTGAAGTGTGTACATTATTATTTTTCTTAGTATATCGCAATGACTGCTACTTTTTTTCCATTTTTCGTCGCAAATATGAGATGACTTTTGAAATTATCTAAGAATGGGCCAAATGGAGATTTGAAAATTTTATTTGTCTTGGAAGTTTTATGTTTCTTTCCATTTCACTCCAGCGTGTTTTTTTTTTGAACATACGTTTTTATTATATGTTTTTATCGGTTTCGCTTGTAACAATTTAATATATTTAGAACAATATTTGATGTAATTGCGACCGTTTTATCGACTATAATAATGTAAAATTAAATTAAATAATTTGGTCTTTTGTCCTAAAGCAATACGAGACAGGGAAAATTGAAATTGTTAGTTATTTATAGGTTATTACCATTTTTATGGAGGCTTAACTATTTTTATACTAAAACTATTTTGAAAATTACGAATGGCATGGGCTTCATCACTACAGTGCAATTAATTGAAATTTTTAAAAATTATTGGTGATCTTTTAATATTATTCCTTTTTAAACCTCAATAAACACCCTGTAAAAAATAAATATATAGTCTATTCAAAGAAGTTTTGTACTTCATCTAAATTTCTGACGTCAAAACGTCGCAATGTTGCCGTATCAACTCTGAGTTGTAGCTCAGTTTGGCTTTGACATACAACAAAATTCTAGAATAACAATAATTAAACAAATATACTGTTATCAAATATAATTTATTTTATTATTATACTAAATCTAACGCATATATTATCGAAGGATTTAAAACTAAAATTAAGTAGACATTTATGATAGTTTGTAGGTTAGAGTTGTGTTTTTAGGTTAGAGAGTGTTGGAGAGTTCTAGGCGCATTTTGTATGTAGTTATATCTCCTGGAGACCTAATCCACCTAATTGTATCTAACAATTGTATATCCAAGCAATATATTTTACTTTCATTAGAGAGCATATTTACCTTTTACGCTTAGTTCTTGTGTCCTTCGGTACATTGTTTCCTTGTAAAGACATTTTTATATTACGCAACACGCAAAAAAAATAATTTCTATAAAAATCACTGAAAATTTTAGTTTCTGTTCAAATTAGCTGATTAGAGAAGCAATCTGTTCTGTTTGGCTTTGGAATTTTCAGAGCACTAACAAGCAGCTATATAGTTAAATTTATCCAAACAAGACAAGCATTAAAATAACGCTTGGCAGTTTATAACTTCTTCTCATTATTGTTTTGAAGAATTTTACATACGTTTGACAACGGATTTGACAACGGCAGGCTAGTTTTGTAGGCTAGCTAGAATAAAATGAGAAGGAAAATATTGTCTGATTCTAAAATTGCGGGCAATATATTAAACATCTTGATGACGTATGTACAAAACTTCTTTGGATAGTCTATATAAAAACAGTACCAATAAGGACAGAAAAGAAATTTGGTTTCTAGAGTAGCGGCTACTTTTACGGAGGCATTGTTGGTATTTGGTTAACATTGACTGTTTTCGCGAAACTGTACGGTGTTGCCATTTTACAAGCGATCGAGAGGTGGAATGCAATCAGTTGAATGCCGCCATTTTTCTTTCTTCGCTTAAAGTGACGAGGCCCTTAATATTGCTGGTTTGCTTATATCTGATACTCTTTATATTCTTTAATTTCTGTTTTGTATGTTATTCTCAGTTTATCGTTATATTACGTATATTGTTGTATTATCCGACTTTTTTTTTTGATTTTGATACGTCGTTGGTATTGCTTTACGGTTATGGGTACATTTGTTATCATCCATATAAGATTATCGTTTTTTTCCTATTGTAAACATTATTTTAAAATTAAATATTTTTATAAAATATTCTTTATATTACGTTTAGAATATTATTAAGGGTGGCATTTGTATTCTATTATATTCTCTATGTCATTACATATTCTTGAAATATACATATAATTTATAGGAACTGGCAACGTGGCAAAATGAAGTTTTAATGCGCATGCCAGGCATCTCTATGAATAGACTCTTGTAGGCGAATACACCGGAAGAACCTCTTAACCCTCAAATATATTTACGGGAGTGCTTTGTGGAGGATTGTAAGCCATATTATTTGAGGTTAGAGAAACATCTTTCAGATATTTTTATTCATATTTTATTTTTATTCTTTTTTTTCGAAACTGCTGTTCTTTTATCAAGAAATATGCTAGAAGTAAAAGTAAGCTAGGCCTTTTATACTTCTTACTGTTCGCCAAAATGTTCACTTTATATAGGTGGCGGCAGACAATATAATTAAAATTCACGTTGATGTAATCTCGTTAGCTAAATTAATGATGAGTAAAAGTTTTTGAATAAGGTTTTAGCTCAGTTAATGTTTTTCGAAATATGTGGATAAAAACATGTTTTTAGTTTTTAGGTTTGTTACAATACATTTGTTTTTTATCGGATATCTGGATTGTATAACGATCATTCTTCTAGTAATGCTTGACCCAAAGCATTACACGTTATGTACTTATGTATGTATGCTATGTTACTTATTACCATAGAGAACCACACAAATACATTTAACACGTTTATTATGTTACTGTTTATGTAATATTCAATTTTTTAAAGCAATTGAGTTCAAGAATACACAGATAAACCCATTTAAAGCTTAACTGGAACGCAAAAGTTACAGTTACAACTAGTGTTATTGTGATATTTGATATATAAAATGGTGAGAATTGTTATAGTATACGTCCTTCATATTATATTAAATAATAGTTTAGTGTTTCTCTTTTTTGGCATTAATATTGTTTGGGATTCTGTCAACATTTTCTACACATTTGAATCCTTAATTTTAAATAAATCATTCTCTGATATATACGACGATTTTTACTGACTACTGATTCTTCTTTTTTAGCTTTCGAGTATTTTAATTTACAATATTATATATGCTAGTTTTTTCATATATATGTGTATCAATTAGTAGTATTTTTTGCTATAAAGAAGTTTATTTAAAATCTATGGCTACTTTTAAATGTTAAAATTAAAATGTCCATCGAAATCTGGTATTTTTGGAAAAGAGGTAATCCTCGTTAGAAGGCTTCCTTGTTAAGTCCTACCTTAACAGATTTTGTATAAATGGAACACTTGCAGAACACAACAAATGGACATGAACTTTTTGGAATTATTTTCACCAGTTTTGAGACATATGAGTGACCATTGTTATGCTGAACATTGTATTGTCGCATTTTAAGACATATTTTGCACGTTTTTATATCTGTGGACATTTCGCTATATAACTAAAGTCTGATTTTAAAACAAATTTAAAAATTGTGGTAGGCAATACATTAAGCATCTTGATGACGTATGTACAAAACTTCTTTGGATAGACTATATACTCGTAAAAACAGTATCAATAAGGACAGTAAAAATGTTTCTATTCTACACTTGGGATTTTTTTATCACCATTGCTAATATGATGTAAGCATTAGTTTTTTTCGTTGAAAAGGGATCTTATACCTTGCAATCTTATCGTAAGATTAGTATACTTTCTTCTTTATCATTTCTTGCTTCCAATATTTTAACAATGTATATGCTATGATTTGTATTCGTATTATTTATTTTGAATTTTAAGTTTAAGCTTAGGGTTACAAAACAAATATTTTTCCATAACTACTTACCAAACAATGTTGGGACATTGCTTTTTCCGTAATTAGTTAGTTTATTCTTAATGAAGATTGTACACAAAAATTATATTGAATTTTGCTGACATTTATTGAATTTATTTATTCCTGCTATGAATTTGTTTTGGTTCAATCTCATTTAGCACTTTGTAAGCAATACGCTTTATAATTGACTGATAAACCGATCTCCTTGATCTTAGATCAAATTGGGAGTACTTTCTGACTAACCAGTACTGTTCTATGATTTTGATAGGTCTGATTTGCGTTTTGTCGTAACGTGATGTTTAGAATTTTACATCCATCGAATGGAAGACTGGGTTATATAATTAGAGTTTTGTCTTTACTACGTAACGCCAATTTGACACAGGTAGATTTTAAACAATTAAGCAATATTTTTCAATCTCTAGTTATTTGTAGATCTGCCAACAACCGTAATTTTTTCACACTCCTAGATAGAGATATGTCCTTTGCCACAATGACTATGTTGTTGGAAAATGTTGCAAGTACTGTTTCTTTTTATGCTGGGATTTCTGTAGGGTAGAGCAGATACAGGGGTGATCACAAAACAACCCTGCGGAACTCCTTTTCATGCCCCTTCATGCGAAATTTTAAATTTTCTTTCAAAAAGATACGGTTCTAGCAATTGATAATAGTTCATCTATAATAATTACAAGTGCCTGTGAAATATCCGGGACTAATAACCAATGCACACGTTTTAATAGCAGTCAAATAATTATACATTGTAATACCGGATGTGTTTTGCCAGATCTTTTCATGCCTGTTCTTTCAATAAATCAAGTCAAGAACTGATGCTTCTAGCATGTAAGCTACGCCTTTAAGTACGTTTTGAAGATACAATGGTGGTTTGCGGATCTTATTGAGTGCTTTTGTCTGCTCTCTTACACAACCAATAATAATAATTTTATATTAACCAAAAATAAAAAAAGCGAAATGTAGGTCAGGGGCACTATACACTGATTTTAGAAATAAATGTCAGAAACGGTAGTGAGATTTTAGCCTTCATTATAATTTGTTCATTATTATTGGAAGTTTTCTATACAAAAATGAATATTCATGTGCCCACATTAATTGGATTTAACGTGTTCAGTCTTGAAAATTAAAACAAAAGAAAATAATTAATAAGCTTTAACGGATATTTATAAACGCAACAATAGTGGTGTTATAATTTCAACTTAAAAAACTATACCGAACTAGTTTATAATCTTACTAGATTAATTTTATTTAAATGATAAATAGAGTTATTAAATAATCTATTTATATGCCCCTGTGCGACTTCATAGAATTTATTATTTATCTAAAATATGTGTTGTTATTGTTACGAATCATTTATGATTTGGGATCGGACGGAAATAATAACACTACTTATGGCTTTGGAACAAGAACAAGAGATAAACTTTATTTGGATTGCTGGTCTTTTATATCATTCTGAACAGTCTCGATAAAACTACAACATACTCTACTTGTTTTTTTTTCTTTTCTGCATACTAGGGATTGGCTTTTGTATCGATATGAATCATATATTTAACACCCCATCTCAATTTAAATGTATCTAAAAACTAATCTAAGTAACATTATAAACAAAGATCATTATGAATATTACATTTTACATTCTATATATAGATTTATTTGAACTTTTATTTCTATATGGTGAGAATTTTACTTAATGATTTAATTGAATAAGTTCTTTGGATATAATTCTCTCCTTGAGCACCTTAATAAAAATTTAATAATCATAGAAATAACCGTCAAAAATGTTTATTTTTTAATGCCAATTATTTAATTTGTTCTTAAACTACCAATGTATGTGTGTTAACTTCGAATGAATTTATTCCATGCCACTGGATTGCCTTTATGAAATGGTATAAATCCACTAAGACTCTTTCTAGTTGGTCATCATTCCAGTCGACACCACTTCTTCAAGTCCACTATTGCGTTACATTAGTCCATGGCCTTTTGGTAGATTTTGGGTTTTCAAGTATTCTTTTTCCAGCTTTCTATTGGTCTATCTAAATGTCTTCTAAAGAGTACATCTTTAATTATTTCTTCACTTTTGCTAATTTCCATGCTGAAGTTCTCGAGTAGTCGTTAAATGATGAATCTTCTATCTCCTCTATTTCCATTCCAAGAAAGCATTTTTCTGTTATATTTTATAAAGACTTTCCATTATACTTGCTGTTTGCTGTACGTATCCTTTTTCTAACGCATCAGCAATGAATATTACCGAATAATTACTACCTTTTATGAACAAGCGATAGTTATAAAAAATTGTTCGTCACTTCATTGAATCTTATGTGTCAACATTTTGCTGAATTTCCTACATGCATCTTAGCCAAATAATGCTTGATCATATAACAGTTACTAACGATGTTGGCGTTTCGAAAAGTGAACCTTTTTTAGGACTTTTTCTCGCAACTTACGCATTAGTATATATGCTTTATATGTATCAAAATTTATACTGCAAAAATTTCTGACAACAAAATATTATTGTAAATGAAACAATGAAACATAAATAACTTTGTCAATTATAATTTATTTTAACATAGTAGTACATCTAATGTATATATTTCCGAAGGACTTAAACTACATTTAATTAAAGAACGACAAAGATTGGTCGCTTAGAGTTAAAATTATTTACATTGAACTCTTTTTCCTTACCACCTATGAGGCAGAGTTCTAGGCTCGTTTATTTTATGTAGTGGTATCTGGGGGCTTAATCTAGGTAGATTTATAGATAGTAGATTTATAATTGCATATCCAGGTAATGTATTTTACTGGCATTAGAGATCATATTTACCATTTTATGTTTAGTTCTTGTTTCCTTGTTAAGTCATTTTAATATCTCTAAAATTCTTCTCAGTTTCATTTGTTACTGCTTGTGTAAAATTACTTAATTGTGTTCGTTATTGTTTTAATATACTTGCTAAAGTTAAATATCAATTTCAATATTGATTTATTCATATATTCTCTCTTTTAATATACAAACATGTATTACCTAATTTATTATTGCATACTTGTTGTTTATAACATAAAAGTAAAGCATCATGTATACTTATGTTTGACGCTCTGAAGTTGTTACAGTTCTGAGAATAAAGGTATTACTTATGATACTTTGATATAACAGGTCAATTGAAAAGTCCCTGTCCTGACACATATATGGCGTTACCAGAATTAAATTCATATATTTCTTAGTTAGCCCTAACCCTTAAAAGATGCGTGTATACATTTGACAGCTGGTGGATTATTAGTTTGTGTCTTATAGCATTTTGAGTGAAGCAAATTTAGTTACTGTAAAAAAAATGGACATAAAATATTGCTTTTGAAGAAAAAAAATACAGTTGAAGCAAAAACTTGGCTTGATACCGAGTTTTCGGACAGGAAAATCAACCATCAAAGATTGGTATGCTAAGTTTAGACGTGGTGAAATGAGCACCGAAGACGGTGAACGCAGTGGACGCTCAAAAGAGGTTGTTACCGACGAAAACATTAAAAAATCCACAAAATGATTTTGAATGAGCGTAAATTGAAATTGAATGAAATAGCAATCACTCTAAAGATATCAACTGAACGTGTACATTATATTATTCATGAATATTACAGTATCAGAAAGCTCTGTGCAAAGTGGGTGTCGCGCGAGCTCACTTTTGACCAAAAACAACGATGAGTTGATGATTCGAAGCAGTGTTTGAAGATTATTAAACGTAATAAATTCGAGTATTTGCGTCGATATGTAAGAATGTATGAAACATGGCTCCATCATTTCACTCCGAAGTCCAATCGACAGTCATCCGAGTGGATGACATATGATGAACCTGCTCTAAATCGTGGGAAAACGCAACAGCTTGCTGGAAAGGTTATGGCGTCTGTATTTTGGGATGCGCATGGAATAATTTTTATTGACTATCTAGAAAAAGGAAGGACCATCAACAGCGATTATTATATAGCGTTATTGGACCGTTTGGACACCGAAGGACAAAACCGCCGAAAAACGGCCGCACTTGAAGATAAAGGAAGTGCTTCACCGAGACACAGCCCTATGTCACAAGTCAGTGAAAACGATAGCAAAAATGCATTAATTGGGCTTCGAATTGCTTCCTCATCCACCGTATTCTCCAGACCTGTCCCCCAGCGACTATTTCCTGTTCTCAGATCTTAAAAGTATGCTCACTGGGAAACAATTTTGGTCGAATGATCGCCAATACTGAGGCCTATTTTCAAGTAAAGGACAAATCATACTACAAAAATGGTATCGAAAAGTTGGAGGGTCGCTATAATCGGTGTATCACCCTTGAAGGGAATTGTGTTGAATAAAAAAAACTAATTTTGCCAAAAAATGTGTTTTACTATGGTAGGCCGGGGACTTAATTAACCTGTGATATTTAGATATTTAGTGGCGTAGTAATTTACACTTAATAATATTTTGTTGATTATTGAAAGTTCATGGAAATTAGATTTAATTAAATGTAATTTAAAAAATGTTAAAGTTAGTGTAAGTTTTTGAGATGTTTGAACATATTTTAATAGGTTTTACCATTTGTATGTGACATTTATTATTTTAATTAATGTTATATATCAAATCAATTTCGGATTTTATATTGAAAATACTGTGAAAACAAGTTTTTATAACATATCAATTTTAAATTGGTCCTTTTTCTCTATTTTGAAAGAAATATGATTAATTTAACTAGTATACATAGTTAATTCAATTTTTACCTTAGAATATTAATTGCAAAACAGAGTTCTTAAACGAAATTTCATAAAGATTTTGAACTGGTTTTACCTTATGCTAATTTGAAAAAATATGTCTTCGAAAAGTCAATACTTAAAGTCTCAGTCTTTAAAGGTTCAAGAATTGTTTAATTCCAATGTAATACAACAGCTCAATCTCTCAATCGCGTAATGGCAATTTTATTATATAAAATTGTTAATTAATTTTAACAGGGGTGATTAACATGATGATATTTTGTTTTTAGATGAACGGTTTTCAAATCCTTTTATTGATCCTAGTTGCCTTGGACCCATCAACGGCTATGCCCTGTTACTCTGAATGTGGCAGTTCCTGTGACGGTGACGAATGTGGGCGCAGTTCATGTTACAGGAGCGGAATATGTTGCGGCTCTTCTTCCTGCTATTCAAGAGGATGTTCGACCTACCGAACTTGTGATACGCAGTGTTGTCAGGATTCGAATTGCTGCCGGACAAATTGCTGCAACTGTTGCTCAGAACTATCATCTACTCCACCTCCAAAGCCGATGACACCGGAAGATGAAAGATTGATAGAAGACAGAAGGGAAGGAACACATAGATTATCTACATCTAGTAGTAATAATAACATCACATTACCTATTAACATTTCTGTGGCAAACGACTTCGTAGTGTCAAACTACATAAATGTTCCTATTCATTTTAGCCAAATTAACATTAATAATATAAATATAACGAATCAAGAGGAACCTTCAGGTGGAGGAAGTAATACTTCTACTACCAATAACTATAAAACTGTCTCTGATCCAATAGAAATAATAAAAATTCCTCTACTCTATTTGTCCGCGATGCCATTTAGGCAATCTGCACTAACAGGATGTTGTAATGTGGTAGAGCCATGTCTTCCTTACAATTATCCAGGCTGTACCATGTTAAACAACCACTGTTCCTCATCCTGTCAGGGTGACTATATGTATAAACCAATCAACGTTTGCCAAAACGGTTGCTATCAAAACCAGTATGCCACTGGTTTGCAATGTACGCACAGAGGTTGTTACCACAAGGAGATGAATTGCAACTGGTGCAACACCAATTTCTATCAAAGTTACGATTATTTCATGATGTGTTCGGGGTGTTTCGTTCCTTACAATTGGGCTTAGCAGGATTAGTTACATCTAAATAGTAATATACTTTTTATTAAATGCTCTATTTCAGTTTTATATTTTTAAGTTGTAATGTACTTGAAATAAATAATATTAATAAATATGCCCATTTTCTTTTTATAAATTAATGCACAAATATTTTATTTATTTAAATAATTAATATAAAAAATACAAAATGAAAGAATACAAAATTTTATTAATCGCCTATATGGTTTGACAGACACACAACTGTAACGGTGGGTACAGACTTACAGAGTATTCGGAGCGAATCTACAGAAAAAACATGAAAATGCGCATGAGTAGAAGTGAATTCGGTGAATTCGACATGAAGGTTCATGCCGAACAGATTTCAAAATTAGCCTAATGTTATAGTGCGAATGCATTTTGCTTAGTTCCAGTGTTTGTTGGAGGACTGGAGTATTTTATTTTAAAAAAATAATATATTTAACAAGACTTTGTGACATTAACTTATATTATTATATTTTGTTTTGAAACAAAAAATAATGATAGAGTAGATACGTTTTTTTAGTATTTATATAGTTCACAGAAGACAATACATAGTTCTTGCCTTTAGATTTGGCAACACCACTTGGTATTGTAGTGTTGCAAGCTAACTGTTCCTCAAAATGGCTATGTACCGTATTACTCTGATTAAACGTTGGTCATTTATTTGCTTAACTGTTAAAGCGTTCTATATGACTTTTTATAAAGTTATATTTTGACGTTCCTTTTTACTTAAAAAGAAGACCTTTTCTTTAACATTTTAGCTTTTTAATAGGATTACGAAAATGGAGAGTCAAGGTAAATTTAGTTTCAGTTGTTACAAATAGGATAAATTAGTTAAATGTCTTAAATTTTGTAGTGTAAGTAAATTAATATGGCAAGTTTGTATAAGTCATACTTAGTAGCAAAAGAAAGAAACAGATATATGCATTTCACCATGAGCTTGCCTTCTTTGTATCCTCAACTTAATGATTTTAGTATCCATACATACTGCATTTCGGTAGCATCTTTGTCGGATCCATAATACAGATGTTGAGTTGAATGTACAGTTGAATTTTGACAAGGTAATGGAGAATATATTTAAGTAATATAAATTAATCCTCCAGTTTATAGACATTGTAGAAGCGCCGGAAAAGATTGCATACCATTAATCCTGAAAAGGTAGGTACTTACTACAACTGTAGTGTGATTGGTTGATAACGAAGAGTAATCTGCCAAAATATGCCAAAGAAGAGAAAAGCAGATCTAACAAAAAATAAAAGAAAATACTTCAAAGGTACACATATACTAAAAAAACACAAAATATTAACATCATTAAGGCTTGATTTCATTAAATATGGTGGTGGTTTTTTAATGGAGAAGCCCTTTTCCCATTAAATATCACATTGCCTTCATTTGGAAAAATGTTCTATTGCAACTTTTATTGTATTGTAAGGTCAGCTCTTATTTTTTCATACTACATAGACGTTGTATCTGAAATAATTTAAACATAGTTGAAAAGTATTTCACCTTCAAAACAGTAATTAAATCTCTAGAATATAATCATACATGATGTAGTAACTACAAATCCATACCTTTTTATATAATTCTTGTCTCTATCCTCGATGGAGGAATTGCCTGATGACTTCATTTATAAATATTCTGCCACCAGATAAAAGTAATGTCCTTAATTTATGGTGTTATTATATCTACCTCATAGTGAAATTTCCATATATACAATCTTTTCTCTTGGGGCTAAATATATCTTCTTAAGATTTTAAATTATTTCGTAGTCATTACAAAATTGTAAATATTTGAAATCTCTTCAAGAATCATTAAATAGAATACTAAAGATATGTAAACATAAGAGTTTTTGACATATTCTTACCATAATCTTCAAACAAGTTATTATACGCATTTTCTCCCTTATCATAACTTCGTTTATTATGTTAGCCGTCATACTTACAATAATTTGATACCCTCTTAAAAACTCTTAGACGGTTCATATTATTTTGGCAATAAACATTACTTTTTAGGAAAAGAACACTACACGTATCGTCAAAAAATAATTCACAAAACATTTTATTTTGGCATGCCATTGTGAAAAGTATGGTTATAATCAAAAGAATGCGTGCCTCCGAACCAAACGATGAAAACAGTTCAAATTATGTCAGGAGACTGAAACCTGAGATATTCGCCATATCCATAATATCCATGCCGAATCTTCGCGCATGGTGTCGCGTAGACCTCGAACTTTTCACTTCGTTCATGTCTGTACTCACCATAAGAATGCTATTGTTCTTAATCCTCAGACCTGACTATTCCTAATTCTTTTCTTCTACTCTTGGTACTTGACTGTTCTGACATATCTTGATTTTCGACTTCCAGTTGACTATTTATGATTCTTACTCTTGTCTTTATTCTTGATATATCTTGTTTCTTTACTTCTTCTGATTAAATTGTAAGAGAAGGAAGATTATACACAGAGAGTAACAGAAGAATCAAATGGAGAGAATAACATTGGTAACAGAATAGACAGTATATATAAAGTTTTGAAATCGTGAATAAAATAGAAATGATTCTTCAGAGATTTTAACAAAAAGTTATTCAAAAGGAAAACCTAAGATGGAAACATAGCAATACTTTTCGACCATAAAACGTAGAAAGATTGATTTTCTTTCTTTTAAGAGTAAATATCAGTTTAAACTAATAATGAAAAATTACAAAAGATGTATTATGCCTACAGGGGACACCACCACAAAATAAAAAACGTTCCTGGAACTTTACTTCATAGATAGTGTAGACAAGAGTAAAATGTAAATATAATAAAAATGTTAAATTTAGTAGATATAAATACTACGTCAAAAGAAGTAATATCGAATCTAATCTTTGTTTGTAATATTTTATACTTTATTTATATGGTTTGTGTGTCTATTTAATTGTGTATTGTTTACGTTACTTTTTATTTGCCTAATTTATTATATTTATTGTATTACAATTTGTTATAGGATATAATATCTCAATATTTCTGCGTTATTTATCTGTCCAGGGGAGTTATATATAAATTGACAGAAATAATAAATCATAAAACTTCAATGTTAAGTCACCAATTTATAATAGATTTAGACTATCCTAAAAATTCACGACATTTCCTTTAAATATCTAGTTTTTATTAATCTTGTGAAATATCTAAAAAACCAGAAAATCATAAGTATAATAACAAATATAAACAAAGTATATAAATATGGCCATTTTTCATTCTTATCTTATATATTCTTATCTTCTATTTAATATTTTATTCTATGAACCTTGTATCAATTATTTTCTTTATTTACTTTATTAGTTAAAAAATACGTTTTAAGAAATCAGTAGTTTATTTAGTGATTGTAAATACATTCCTTTTTCCATTTTTCATTTTTAAATTGCAAAAAGTAATTCACATTCATAAATAAATTTTACAATTGTTTGATTTAAACATTTTCTGTTTTAATATACATCTACATTAACATACATTTATCCTACACCTATTACTTCGTTTATTATTCCATATTAGTAAACAAATATCATGCATACTTATATTTAATGCCCTGAAGTTGTTACAGTTCTGAAAATAATATTACTTATGATACTTTGTTATAATATTCAGTGAGGTAGTAATTTAAGCTTGTCAATACTTTGTTAATTATTGAAACTTAATAGAAAATCGATTTGATTAAATGCCATTTAAATAATGTTAGTGTGCTATTTTTTTTTTGGATAATTTGCATCTATTTTAATATGTTTCAATATAAACACATCTATTATTTTAGTTATTGTTGTATATCAAATACATTTTTCATCTTAAAAATACAGTGAAAACAAGTGGTAGCAACATAGTATTTTTAAATTATTCGCTTTACTCTGCTATGGGAGAAAACGATTAACTTTGGTTATTCTGGTTGAATTTCGATCACAGGGTGACCATTGGTTCTATTTTCGTCCAATTTTTCTATGTGCTTTTGTTCGTATATTACAAAAACATGTACATTTGTGTTCAGCCTACCCTCGTATCATTTAAAAACCCGACTAAAGTGTAAGATATAATCAATTTTGTAATGGAATAGTATAAATTTCTGGATTTAATCGTATCATGCCGTCCATTCCTAATTCATTTAGCATATCACGTTTTTATCAAAGCCCTTATTCGCACGCAAACACCACTTATTTGATGTTGCCAAAATTTCCAGACAAAAAAGAGCGTTCATATAAAAAAGCTTTTAACTTTTTTGCCTCTAACATATGGAAATATCTCGTTTATAAAGCTTAAATTTTGATGGCAATTGTGGGACAGTATGCATAATTTATATGAGCGTCCGAAAAACGTAGCTCCGGATGAGTAAACTCGATAGTAAATAGTGTCAATTTAATTGAGGTGACGTTCAAATGGACGTTACATGCTCTGCAATAGATTAGTCCATTGAATACGATGAGTGAATTAGTTAATTTTGTTATTATAACCATCAATCATTTAAATTCTACTTAAATATTTGATATAATAAAATGAGAGAGTTTAACTGATCTATAAAATCAACAAACTAATATATAGTCCTTCAGATAAAACACTACGTCATCAAAATGTTTAGCGAAACGTTGCCGAAAAACAATGAAACAAAAAAGGTTATAAAATATAATTTATTTTAACTTTGTGGTACATCTAGTGTACTACATTCATTTTTGAAGGACTTAAACTATAGTTAATTGAACAGCCACAATAGTTTGTAAGTTATAGTTCGATATAGTAGTATCTCCTGGAGGCCTAATCACCTAATTAACGATTGTATATCCAACTAATGTATTTTACTTTCAATAGAGAGCCTTTCAAGTCATTTTAATATCTCTGGATTTCTGTGTTTTCTCTGGAGTTTTTGCTGCCTGTGTACATTTTTCTCCATAAAATTAGTTACAGAACCAGTGTTATTAGAACTATTGCTCTTGTTCAGTAACTTTTGTTGTCTTTATATTTTTTATTGGTGTTTTGCCAAGAGTGGCAATGTTCCATTATGAACTATTTATATTTCATATAGATATATTAATTTAAATAACAAATGTTCCGTAATTTTATTATAAAAATTACATTGTTTTCCATTAGACCCCTTAGAGGGTTATATTTACACCACTTAAATCATGTATGATTCCTAACAGTGAAGAGGTGACTTACATGACTCAAAGATATTACAAAGAGTTACATTCATCAGAGTTACTTCCCAGACTAACAGTTTTCGAACTTTTTTAGTAAAACTTAATCAATTGTTATTCCAGAGTTTACCTTTTTCCATCAACTTTAGTTGTCTTAACACTATTTTTATTGTTATCTTGTCATGAGTAGACTGTTGGGTATATTGGTCCCGTTCTGATATATGTTTCATCCAAATACATATATTCAAATAATAAGATTTTTCATTTTATTATATACCTTTAAAAATTGTATTCTTTTAAAAGCAACGTCTGTAAGTTCCATTAGACCTCTCGGACACTTTTCAGATTAACAGTATTCTCTGAAATAATTGTGTTAAATAATATTTTTATAGAAAAAACTGCTCACTATTGTTGTACATTTCCAAAATTTAAGCTTCGGTAGAGCAAACACCTCTAAGATCTTGATTTTTCACCTGCTTTGTTCTGTGCCGCTTCTTGCATTCACTCGCTCTCAATGCTGATATTTCCAATACAACTACATCAACTTATTATTTAGTAGTATAAATTGTTGCCTCTCTAACGTATTTTAATAGCAACAGAGACCCCCATTATCTCGTTTTTGTTCGAAGTAACTGAGCAGAGATAAATACAGTCCTTGCCTCTGACTATTTAATAGCTTTGGCATTTTTAATCAGTATTATTACATATTTTAAACAACATTTTATATAATATATTTTATATAATATGCTTTACTAAAAAAACTATAAATTTTGTGTACAGCTGGTAATATTGCAACCAATAATTGATACCTACCTTTTAATTTTTTCTCTATTGTTACTTTCTGTTGTTGTGTTTATTGTTTATTGTCTATTTTGTTTTCATTGTTTTTATATTATTAAATTTTATTTAAAGATATTAGAGATATATTTTAATTTGTTTGTGTCTGAAGCTATGCATCTGTAATTTCTTATTTATTATCAAAAATATGTATAAAACTAAATTTAATAAAAAATCTGGATTAGAAAAGTATTAGACGTCACTTTTCACTTAATCTGTCATATACTATAATAACGTATTTTGAAAAAAGGAATATAAAATGGTAAACTCTATATGCGACATGAGCCTCTTCCTTATGTAGTGGATACACGCCTTGAGGAAGTATTTAAAATATGAATAGAGTGGGAATTTGTTGGAATAGTGGTAATTATCCGAACCACTGGAGACTTGCTTTATTACCGCTTGACATACTTTTTGTTCTGTTTTGCCCAAGGGTGAACCCAACGGCACATAATATGCAAGAATAACGCGTAGATGATATACTTATGTTCAACCTGGGACAGTCAGGTTATGATAAACAAATTTATTCAGGTAAAAATTGTATTAAAATATTCTTAATTTCTTGTTTGAAAGATGTGGCTTTTGTAATGTGGATAATGTTGGTATCTTCAAAATTAAGAATATATTTTATTTTATAAGTCTACGTTATGTGTGGGCCATATAGAAAATAATGCGTGTAAGAAGACAAAAAGGACCAATATAATTGCATTTGGTACAATTATAACCAATTTCATTTTTGAGATAAATTTCAGGCTTCACTTCAAGTCACAACAAAAAGTCGAATAACATTTGTTTTCACTGCTTTGAAAATATCTGAATGTACATCGAGCAAATCGTATTTGCGGGAAGTTTTACATGTTTACTTCTATTTTAAGAAAAAGGCGACTAAAGGTAATGGAGAATGCTGTGTGAAGCATATGGCAACTTTGCTTTATAGATTTCAAGACGTGAATGCTGGTTCAGACGTTTTGAAAGTGGTAATTTTGACACCAAAGACCAACATTTGGGGATATTACTCGATTAAACCATCAATAGGGATTGCAATCAACGTTTATACCGAACACTGCGCAAAAAACGGTTAGAATACGACTAAAGCAACAATGTTAACCTTCAGCAAGACAATGCTCAATTACATGATTCAAAACCGGTGAAAGAATTAAAATAAAGAAGGCTAAAGTAAGTACCTTTATACTCTGGAGCTAATTTACAAAAAAAGAACGCCAATATGTGAATGTCTTGTCAATAGTTTTTTGTACCATTCTCTTCGTATTAAGAGATTTAAATGTAAAAAACTTTGATGTACTTGTTCTTTGCTCTTTAAACTTTGATTGTTATGATTAGAACCTACCTTGCCCTGATAATAACGAACGCATTCAAGGAGAATTATCCAATTTGGTACTGAGATTCTTAAGTTATGCGCGTGCATACATTTCGGCGATTCATTTATATTTGTATAGATAAACGAAAAGAAATAGCGGCTTATTGAATCTATTGTATAAACACATCCTATTAATCTTCTATATATTAATCCGCTTGGTGAAAATTTTGCCTCCATTTTTAAGGAAAATGGAGGCACTTGGGTATATTTATTGTTTTTGCAATATATATTTTAGGGAATCAATATGGATAAAAGATATATATGTATACATAAATGAAGTAATGAAAATACGCAGAAGATAAAATGAAACTAACTATATAATTTGTATAGATAGAACACATAAGACAAATAGAAGAAATTATGAACTACTAATAGTAAATTTGTAAACATTTTAAAGAATTTTTATATATTATGGTGTTTATCGATTAATGTAATAAGATACGGAACTATATGACGTTTTATTGTTATTGTTTGTTGTTATTTACTTTATATACTTAAGTTTTGAAAAATTATTAATTTAGTGGTTGCAACTACATATATATTTCTAAAATGTATAAGAATAAATGATCTAATTTTGTTTAAAGTCAAATATAAGTTTCAAAATAGATTTACTCGTATATTCTCTGGTTTAATATACCCACTTAATGGAAATTGGATTTAATTAAATGATATTTAAAATATGTTACTGAGTTGAGATAGTTTTCATATATTTTAATATGTTTTAATATACAGACATTCATTATTTTAACTAATATTATGTATCAAATATATTTCTGAACTTATATTGAAAATAGTGTAGTAACAAAGGTTTTGTAAAGTTTGGTTTAGTTAAAGTTTTAAAGGTTTGGTAGTAATATTTATAAACTAAATTTTTCCCTTTACTATTTATTCTCTGGTAAAACATGATTAATTTAATCAATTGTAATCGACAACATGGCGATCACTCGAACAAATAAAACCTTTTATTGTAAATATTTTAATCTGCACACCGAATATTTATAACCACCACGTACTACTTTAGAATCTGATTATATTTCATCATCGGCAAAAAACCTTATAAATAGTAATTTTGCGAAACTAAGTTTTTTGTTTCAAAAAATATGGTTGATACTCTTTATTATGTATATCTTGTAGATCACATTTAAATCAAATATTATGTAATCGCATATATTTAACATCATTTTGAGCCATAAACTGAAAATAATATTTCGCAACGATTTGAATTATAATACATTAAATTAGAATGCAAGAACGACATTTACATCAATCAGCTCCCCACTCGTTAATTAAATTAAAATTCTCCCAGATTTCAATGGGGACCCGAATTGGAACGATTTATGATGATGCAGAAACAGTGCGGAAACGATAAAGGATGAAATTGCCTCGGATAAATCTTGTTAGGCTATTGTGGTAGCTTGTGGTCCATGTTTTCCTTTAGTTGGGGGGAACTTCTGGGCGTTCTGTCTTCGGAGGCCGTGTATAATTTTTCCTTCTAATTTATCGAATTATTTGTGAGATCGGAAATATTTCATGAGATAAATGTTATTCTTATTATATCTTGTACTGTTACAATTTGTTACTATTATTTTATTGTACTTCTCTTAACATACAAGCCAGATAAATGAGGGATAAATACAGATGTATCTCACAATTTAAAATTAAATTAGAATACATTATACACTATACACAGCTCATGTGGTTTGGTTTAAAAATATTATTGAACATGAAT
Source organism: Rhynchophorus ferrugineus (assembly GCF_030347505.1). NCBI lineage: Eukaryota > Metazoa > Arthropoda > Insecta > Coleoptera > Curculionidae > Rhynchophorus > Rhynchophorus ferrugineus. Next base: position 33,933,023 of record NW_027472585.1, on the reverse strand, counting down.
TCGGTCAGCTGCAAAAGATTCTACCGACAGAAAAAGAGAAATCAGAATATGAAGTAATTTACGCCCTCGAAATTTGAGAAATAATAAAAGAAAGGCGAAAAGCTAGAAGAGTATAGCAGTGAACCAGAAATGCTGCAGACAAAACTACTTTTAATAGAATTAGTAATCAGACGAATCAAAGGATCAAAGAATATATACAGAATTTCTTTCAAAAATATGTAAGTGAACTAAGCCCAGAAGCAGACAAAGATTATTCGCTAAAGAAAGGAACTCGAAGATTTAAAATACCTATCATTCGAGTACCGCCAATTAAAAATGATCGAAATTAATGGGTTCTAATGGGTCTAATTAATGGATAATGGTAAAAAGCTGAATGGTTCGCACAATACTTAGCTAACATATTTCAACCTAATGATATAGAATCTACAATGGACACATCTGCTGTTTATCAACCTGATATAGATTTAAATCTAATTTCTCCATTGGAAGTTGCCTCCAGAACAAATCGAATCTTACAGGCTTATTTCGCTATTACCTGCAATATCAAAACTGTTTGAGAAATTAATATTTAAGCGTGTTAAACATTTTGTAATAATACCAGATTTCTAGGTTGGTTTTCGAAATAACCACTCAACAATCCATCAAGTGCACAGAGTAAGTGCGGCTATTGAAAAAGCGTTTTTAGGAAAAGAAATACTGCGCTGCAATATTCCTGGATGTCTCACAAGCTTTTGATCGGGTTTGGCATTTGGTATTAATCTGTAACATGAGCGAATTATTGCCACGTAACTATTGTCAATTGTTGGAGTCATATCTTTTCGGAAGAAAATTTAGAGTATCGCACGAAATGGCGTTCTCGATATTTAAAACTGTTTCGGCTGGAGTTCCACAAGTTAGCGTCTTCGGACCTCTCTATAAGTCCAAATGGGTGTTTATTATTGACTGATATGCAATAAACTTTTTAAAAATTATTTATTACGTTATTAGTCATTGCCGATTGACCTACAATTTGTCTTTACAATTATTGAAATCTAGGTATATATCTAGGAGGACCCATAGAGCTTATCTTAGTCCCCTTATCTTAGTTATCCAAAAGTTGTATTACTTCGGTATTGACATGAGGATGGAATCTGTTCTCATGTCTTTTGCAATTCTCTTGATTTTCTGGGTGACAGTTGGCATTTGAAGGTCTCGGTGTAAGTAATCCATCCTGTAGTATATTAGTGCACCTACATCACTTCTCAGAACTATATTCTGGAAGACTTCAATTGTATTTATATTAGTTTCCGCGGAATTAGGTCTATATATATTTTTCATTTCAATTGGTGATTTTTCAGATTTTGGGATCATCATAATTTCAGTCACCTTTCAAACGTCTGGGACATGTTTTAATCGAAATGATTCATTGATGAAGTTAATGAGTTTTATAGCTTCATTTCTTGGTAGTTGTACAGCAATTGTCGTCTCATTAAGTCACCAAAAGTTATGTTATTCTCTTCCAATGGTTCTATATGACTTCCTATTTCTGTGTTTCTCATCTTGTCTACCTGTGTTTATATTATCGCTGTACTAAAATATATCATTAGTTCTTTTCTTTAACTGTTTTGCGGGTTTTCATTTCTATTTTATTTTATATCTCTTCTTTGTTATTCATGGTGTTGTTGGAAGTATACATTCATAGCTGTTCCAGTTTAGCATTAATGTCCTTTTTCTGGTTTCCGTTGCTTTCATTCTCCACTTTTTTCCCATATATTTAGATGAATTTACTTGCTATTTTTACTTTTTCAATTTGATTACTCATTGCTTCTTGCTCTCCCATTACCCTTAACTTTTCGTTTTGTTTTTGCTTATATTCTCTTATAGTAGCTAATTTGCTTGGCCTTTTCTAGAATCGCATGGATTTTCATCATTTAAATTTTTATTCTAAACGTTCTTTGGATGACAATTTGATAAAAGGTAATTTGTAACTGCCAAGAACATTCGATGAACAAAATCTGAATCTTTTATGTCCTTTATTTTTAATGTTTTTATTACCATTTTAAAAATATTTAAATACTAATTATCATATAAGATAAATGTGTAATTAAAGTGCTAGAAAGATAAAATAATACCCCTGTTAGTGATGGGAAATCTCAATATATTGGACAATTGCAAATAATTCCAAGCATTCGATATTTTAATTATCGAAAGTGGAAGTAGTTCAATGAAAATAGTAATTAATAATTTATTCAAATATATGCTAATAAATGTTTATTCGAATCGTGATATAGTAACATGGAGATGTACGAATTCCTTCTCGTACTATTTTTGAAAGAGAAAGGGAAATATATATATGTTGAGCTCATTCTGTGGTAGAGAACCGTTCGTTTTAAATGATTTGGAGAAAAGCGATAATTCAAAATTAATTCTATATTTTCGTGTTATTTTAGGTTTGTAGAAAGCCCCTACTATTTTTTTATTGTATTTTAATAATATTTGAAAAGTAATGGACTGTATAATAACATTATTATTCAAATATTATTTGATTTTCAACGTTGTTATAGTATCCGGAGTCGTTATGTTATATAATAGTATTCTAGCCCCTTTTTTTCCATATGAGTCTTGATGTCAATATTAACCTTCATTAGTTTTATATTGTATCAATATTTATATTTATTGAAGTCAGAATGGTTTTCCATTTCTATTTACATTTTATATATTACATTTATATATATCTATATATATATTATATTGATATTATATGATAATATATGATACAATATAATAAATGTAATAATAAATTCTATTTGGTGACACAGGTGATACCCCATATGTAGTAACGAATGTTTTATTCAAATGAATCCATTCAGCAGTAAAAAAAAAACGTCAATTACTAAACAATTAATAGTCGATTTCATTTGATGTTTCCTGACGTCAATCTTTATATTATGTAATAATCTATTTATATATAGATGGATAACATTACTGTTGATAAATGTAAAATAAATTCTAAATTCTTTTAAAAGTCTTATTTTGCCTATAAATTATTATGTGGTCATTTGATGTAACTGTTAGTTTATTTCATGACCTCAGTAATGAGTTAAATATATATATTTTAATATTGCCTTATGTTGTACTAGCGCCGCCACCAATACGGTAACAATAAATTATTTTCTGTATATTAAATATTATATATATTTTAAAGGATTTTTGTTTAAAAATAATAACAGAAATAATTTTAAAAGTAATATCGTTACATCTCAATATTCGCAATTGCTATTTACACTTTTTTGTGTGAGTTTTTTTTTAATTATAAGGATCTTACTGCAAATAAATTCAAATTCAGTAATAAGCAGTTTGCACTGTTCAGAGTAATTATTCCTAATGTATTTACTAATCACTTTACATTCTGGCCTTATATTCGGTCCAATATTGTCATTCAGGTGGATAAGTTGAATTGATTTGCAACTATAGAGTTGCACAAAGAAATCCAATATCAATATGATCCAGCCTTACTAAAATATAGCTTTTTGTGGTATTGTTAATGCCGCATGGCATATTAAAATTGAGTAAATCCGTAAAGACCTAAAGGTGACAACGGCTAGCGGAAAAATTAATTAAATTGCAAAAATCTTAAGGAACAGCTACTAGATATTGTAATTTAAATAATAAAGTTCAATGTAGAATAGCGTCTCTAACTTCAGGTCTCTTTTTTTGTCCAGATGATCAAAGTAATTTTTCAAACAAAATTCTTGCAATTATTTATTTTTATTCTTTCATATTACTTATTTTTTGTTTTCCTGGTTCATGTTTAATCCTGTTCTCCCTTAATGTCTCTATCTTTGTATATTAAGGTAGTATTTAATTTATTTTCTGGTTTTTTGTCCAGGATATTACTTATCAAGGGACTCAGACAAAGGTTTTTTTGGGAATATAACTGCATATATCTAATGTATTAAATTTTAAATATAAACAAATAGTTATAATAAATAAGTTATAGGTTCTAACAAGTTCTTCTATCTTAATTAATTTTTATATAATTTGTTGCAAGATGTGAAGCATATTTTCTAAATATTTTAGTACATTGCCTATTTATTTCTATATTGGTAATTTTCTCCTAATATTAACTTGTTAGGCTTCTTTGATTTGCGAATAACAATCTAATTAATTAGAATATTGATTGAGGAATCCCTCAAAGGTTTCAATGAACTTCTGATTAACTGATATTAGTATCGTAAAGTTGTATATTATTGTTTGATTCACCATGTTGTTTGTTAAATTTATATAATTTTTTTATCTAATTTTTAATTTTTGATTTTTTTTATAATTTCATTTCATTTTCATATAATCAAACATTTCCAATGAATCGGTTATGATTTGTTTATATAATGTTTGATAAAGATGAGATGTGTTACATCTAAGTAGTAGTACTTAATCTTGATATTTTTCTGGTGACTGGAAACTACTGGAGCGTTATTTTAGATTTTTCCATTATCCTGACTAGCGTTATTACATTTAGTGAAATATCTTTAGAGCGTATTGATAATCCTTAAGCTATTACACGTTATTCACATTTTTAGCACAAAAATAACTGCTTAAGGCAGATAAAAGTGAACATTTTTACTTTAAAACCATTTGAAATCATTATAGAGGCCAATCTACTTTTTAGGAGTTTTTTTTTAATATATTCGTATATCATGTAGATTGATTATGATATGAGACAATTTACAATTTTTTATGTCTAAAGTTGTGTTGTTTATTACATTACCAGAAAGACATATTATTGGTTTCTTTCTCCACTCTATTTTGGATGGGGAATAAGTTAGTTAAACTTTTAGTGAAGTTTTGACATTAAAGATGATATTTCTTCTTTATATGTTCCTTCCAGCGAAGTTTTGCATCAATATTTATTCCGAGATATTTAGCGTTTTTGCTATATGGAATGATAGTATTATTTAATATTATTGGTGGTTGTACGGTCTGATTGAAGGTGAACTGCACATGCGCAGATTTACTTTCGTTAATTTTCATTTTCCAAGCTTGTGTCCAATTATTTATATTGTCATTTGCCTGTTGTAATTTTCGTGGGGCTTCTTCACTATTGTCTCCGACAGCTATAATCGCAGTATCATCAGCAAATGTAGCCATCGTAATATTCTCCATTTGTGGTATATCACAAGTGTGGAGTAGATAAAGTATTGGCCCCAGTACACTTCCTTGTTGTACATCTGCTTTGTACAAACGCTTCTTTTATTGTAGAGTAAACTTATTCTTGTTTAACATACTGTAATGTACGATTTTAGTAGTTCGGTGTGTTGTTTTGGTAACATTTTCTGTAGTTTATGAACAAGGCCTTCATGCCAAACCTTATCGAAGGCTTGTGCTACATATAGAAAATAGCTGAGCATACTTTTATACTTTTGTAGGATTTGTCAATAACATCTGTTATTCTGTGGACCTGGTCAGTTGTTGAATGTTTGTTAATAAACCCAAACTGGTGTGTTGGTATTAGGTTTTTTCTCTCTATGATCTGTTTTATTCTTTAAAAGAGTTTTTCAAAACCTTAAATAGTGCGCGCAGCAGTGATATAGGTCTATAGGTTTTTATTTCGTTTGGTGACTTTGCAGGTTTTGGGATCATTATAATTTCCACCATCTTCCAAATGCCTGGTACATTAAATTGTATATAATATATAATAACATTATATCAAATATTAAAATGTTTAAAGAATTAAAATAAAAAACATTTATAAACAATTATGTAGGGAAGTAGTGTCTCATCCATCGTATTTTTAGATGCTATTCTCTCCAACTGATATTTGTTCTTATAATAGTTTCAAACTCAGTTATAAAAAATTTTAAAAGCTTAAGAATTAGGAAAAGAAGTAGCTATGGATGAACAATATTTTAAAATAATAGTTTTTTCTCTTTCATTTTAACTAAGCAATTTTTAATTAAAAAATATATTATGGTCTGTATTTCTGCCCATTAAACAGATTTGTACAATTTCGGGTTTGCAATTTCCGTGCTTTTGTAATTCGTATTTATTTTCTCCTTGGCGTATCTGATATTTTAGCGTATAGCGTATTTATATATTTTTCGGGCCCCAAAAATGAAGATTTATCCTATCGAAGTTAAACAAAGGACATGTTTCTATATTTAATTAAGTCTTATCAAGATTGCTATTAAAAGAATACTTCGGTTGGTGTTTATTTATCTCATTGTTTCCCAATTACGAATTAATTCCTATTCGTTTTGATTTATTTTTCCTTACGATTATCTCTCAACAGATTTTATTATAAAATAAAATCAGATAACTTGGAAAAATTATTTTTGCCCTTTGTAGATTGAAAATCGATTTGCTCCCATTAGTTTTAAGTGTCTCTATCTTGTTGTTGTATATGTCAGTAAAGGGGTTCCGTTAGAAAATGAAATCAGAAAAAAGGCGGTAAATATGAATTAACATAATTTTTAATACTAATCTGTCGTTAGTAAATTACTTTTTTTTAGTTCACTTATTATTCGATAGTCATATTTATAACATATGAATAAATAAAGATCATGAATAACTACATATATTTGATGATCTGAAAATGTTACAGTTCTGAAAATAATCTTGTATGTACTTTATTTTTTTTAGATGGTATTATCTACAATAACACCTTTGGACTTGAAAAGGAAATTGAAAAATGGTGGTATCGTAAACAAGCGTTTGGTAATTAGCAATTTAGTGGTTGTTTGAAACAGTGACTTAGATAGTGGGAACGATAGCATGCAATTTAATGAAATAATATATGCATTAGATGTACTGCAATTTTAAAATAAATTTTTGTTTGATAACATTACTTTTGCTTCATTACTTTATTTGCGACAGAATATGGTTATGCGTCAAAGCCAAAATAAATGAATGCGGCAACATTGCGATGTTGTGACGTCATACATTTTGATGACGTCAGTTCACTCTTATTTTGGACGGACTACAGATTACTTTTCAATTATCATAATAATAATTAATTTCAAAATAAAAGTTAATTAGTAGGATTATGTTTTACTTAAGATGTGTAAGTGCAGACCTTCTTAATATCATCTTTTGTAAATCTGTTATTAAAACATAATTGGTCCGGATGAAATCAAAGTTTGATCTTAAACAATATTAAGAACCATCCCGGCGAAAATCCCTCCAAATCCTTCCAAATGTTGACTGCTTTAATTAATTATTTTCTCGAACAAACAAAGTTCCGATAGCTGCGTACAATCTTAATTTATTCCGGAGGAATTGCGGGTGTCCGGAAAGTTTGTTGATGCGGAACGACGACCAGATTGAAAAATTATGGCGGCCGACTGCCAGTCGAAATCAACAGACTTACCGGATATTCCCTTTATTTTCGCTTGTTGGTGATTTGCATTTCAATATAAATACGGTCAGAGTTTCGGGCGCGGGATGACTCTATCAGACGTGCAAGAATTAAATTGTTTCGAACAGGTTCTTTTCATTGTTTTTACAGGATAAATTAAATTACTTCATCGACTTTGAAGGGAAATAATTGAGCGAAAATGATCTAGTTCGTTTAATTTGTTTATTGAAAGTGATCATAGAAGGTCACATCCAGTAAAAAAAATGTAACACAATGATGCCCTTTGGAACAACCAGAGGGCGCGAGAAGTGGTAATAGTTATTATAGTTTTTAACATTTCAATATTTGCTGTTTAAAAGAAAAATACTACGAAGCTGTTGTTTTCCGAAAGCCTAAAGGTTTAAATAAATCAAATACATTTCCAAAGGATTCTGCTCTAACACAGAAACGGCTTTAGAAAGTAAGCCGTTATAACTCAAATGAATCAATTTGAAGTAGTTTAACTTTTAATTTTATTACTTTTTTTTTTGATTAAAAAATCAAAAATCGTATCTTCATCTTGAGAAAAACTCATATTTTGTATTTCAATCCTTTCATTTTTAATAAAAGTTTGTATAAGTACGAAATTAACAAAAAAAAAAGCTGCTGTAGAAACCGACTCTCTTTTTTCTTCACGAGTTCAACAGAGAAAAAAGAAAATGTGAAAATGTTTCTTTACAATTAGTGACAGTTGCCTTATCTATATCTAAATAAAAAGTCAAAAATTGTATGTTCAACTAAAAAAAACCTTATTTTTGTGGTGATGGTAAAAGGCCGATCTGTTGATTGACTAGAAATAAAATTATTTTTATTTATCTCCCTTTTCCGATTTTGCGTTAGAGAGACAAAAAAGAAAATGCCTCGTTGAGCAAACGGTTAGTGACAGTTGTTTATCCATCAGTTTAAATAGTGCTGAGAAAAAGTTCTTATCAATCCCAGACAAGTATGGTAACTGAGCAATAAGTAATCAATTTCCTTCAATTCTGTTAGAAGTTTGTTAAAGAAAAACGAGCATTTGTAGGTAAAAGACGCATTGAATTTTTAACTTATTGATATTTTTAAATATATTCAATATATTTTAGTTAATTATTATTTATTTAATTATAATTATTTTTATCTTTAATGAATATTATTAATAATCCGTCATCAAGTCAATTTTGACAAAAATGTCGAAATTATTTAATTCAGTTGAAAATAAAGAAAATTGTAGATGTAGACAGTTTGTCATATTGAAAATGTAAATATTGTGAATTGTTTCTTTAGTGAATGGCAAATATAACTACTTTACCCTATTGTTAAAGTAAATTGCGACCAAAAAATGTTATTCTAAATGTATATTAATTGAAATTAGTTGATATTAGATTGGTGATAACTTTTGTGATTATTTTAATCACTTCTTACACTTTTCAAAGCGTGTTAGGAATCATGTAAATTGTAATTACTTAATTTTTATCAGGGTTCATATGAGCAAATCAGATTAAACGTAATGATTATTATTCCTAATGATTTAATACGCCCTTTTTAATAGATATTTTAATATTTCTTTTTGACCGATATATTTATATATCGATATATTTGTTAACCGGTATTTAAAAAAAAAATTAAACGAAAATAACAGATTGCTTCAAAATCTTTTATTTATTCCTGTCGATCCTATTATATTGGTATCTATTTTTTTCTTTTTTTTTTTCTCCCTTATATTCATATTTTTTTAAATAGGATATCTAAAACGATATATCGACATTTCTTTCGGCGGCGGCCACCACTATCCTTAGAGCCGCGCCAGCGGAAGTAAAAAATACGTTGAAAGAATCCGTACCACAGTTACAAACTGGCTCTAATTTTGTGACTATCAACTGTTCTCGAATCCAAATAAACAAACAAAAAATTTCATCATAATCGTCATACAATTTATGAGTACAATTGCATTCATATGGACATGTTTTATATATATAACAAAGGCCTTAATTGTTTAAATAGGCCTTTATTCGACAAAAATACTGGTTTATTGGTCCTACAGGTAAGCCAGGTAAAAAATATATTTGCTTAAAAATCAATTATTATTAATAATGGCGCTGGAATATCTAAAATCAAATATGTTTAAAAATCGAATGTTATCAGTTATAATACAAGTGCTGGAAAATCTGAAAATAAATTTGCCTAAATATATATATATATATATATATATATATATATATATATATATATATATATATATATATATATATATATATATATACCGAAAGTATATGTTTAGAAAAAGTTTTATAAAAAGTTTGGAGACTTGTAAGTGGTAAAAAACAAATAATTAAAATATGGATATTAAAACCTTAGGGAAATATGCAAGGAAAAGTAGGGTTGACATGAACAATAATGGGGAGAAATAAGTATAGACATTTTTTGTTCGCCGACATATTGATTTATTGATATAACCATATAGCCAATTCAAAAGTCTCCGGTCTACTATAGTAAAACACATTTTTTTGGCAAAATTAGTTTCTTTTTATTCAATATAATTTCCTTTAAGGGTGATACACTGATTATAGTGACCCTCCAACTTTTCGATACCATTTTTGTAGTACAATTTGTCCTTTGCTTCAAAATAGGCCTCAATTTCGGTGATCACCTCTTCATTCGACGAAAATTTCTTCCCAGCGAGCATTCTTTTGAGATCTGAGCACAGGAAATAGTCGCTGGGGGCCAGCTCTGAAGAATACGGTGGATGAGGAAGCAATTCGAAGCTTAATTAATGCATTATTGCTATCGTTTTCACTGACTTGTGACATGGTGCATTTTTTTGGTGTAGCAGCACTTTCTTTTTCTTCAAATGCGGTCGTTTTTCGGCGATTTCGTCCTTCAAATGGTCCAATTACGCTGTGTAATAATCGCTGTTGATGGTCATTCCTTTTTCAAGGTGGCCAATGAAAATTATTCCCAGCCCATTCCAAAATACAGACGCCATAAACTTGCCAGCCGACTGTTGCGTTTTCCCACGCTTTGGAACGGGTTCATCTTGTGCAGTCCACACGCAAGACTGTCGATTGGACTTCGGAGTGAAATGACGGAGCCATGTTTCATCAGTTGTCACATATCGACGCAAAAACTCGGGATTATTACGCTTGATCATCTTCAATCACTGCTCCGAATCATCAGCTCGTCGTTGATTTTGGTCAAATGTGAGCTCGCGCGGCATGCACTTTATACCCAAATATTCGTGATATGATGTACAAGTTCAGTTGATATCTTTAGAGTGTCTGCTATTTCATTCAGTTTCAATTTACGGTCATTCAGAATCATTTTGGGGATTTTTTAAATATTTTCGTCGGTAACAATCTCTTTTGAGCGTTTACTACGTTCACTGTCTTCGGTGCTCATTTCCTTGATGGTTGATTTTTGTGGGGTAGGGTCCGAAAACTCGGAATCGAACCAATTTTTTGCTTCAACTGTATTTTTTCCCTTCAAAAAGCAATATTTTATCAATACACGAAATTATTTTTTATCAATTTTTTTAACAATAACTAAAGTTGCTTCACTCAAAATGCTATAATTCACAAACTAATGATCCGACATTGAATTTATACATGCTTCTTTTGAGGGTTGGGGCTAACTAAAAAGCATATGGATTTAATTCTAGTAGTGCCATCTATGTGCCAGGCCGCGGACTTTTCAATTGACCTGTTATATATTTTTAATATTCCAAATAAAGTCGATCTATCGGAATTTTTCCCCGCGGCTGATATCTCTAATAGAAACATCATTGAATTGGTTATACTGGTTGGTACGCCTCTGGTTATAAATATAGAAGCAAAATTCTTGAAGTCTTAATTAAATTCGTGTGTACTCATGCCTTGTTACATTCAATATCAGTTCAGAGAATTCCCCATTAAACGCTAACTTCGTTACGGTTTATGGACGGATCGGTAACAACTTTATATTTGTTCAAGTCAAAAATCGGATTTTTATAAAGCGGCCTGTATCAGTTTTGGCAGGAAAGAATCGCAGGAAATGGGGAGAGATACGTCTTGTCGGTGGTTCGAGTGGGAAATTGATAAAAATCATTCGGAAAAACAGGTTTTTTTATTTTTTTCGATATCAGGCGAAAGGAGGGGAGAAAGTTTAACTTTCACTTATTCTTGGATCAGAAATTGTTTCAATTTTATTTTGTTCTATATTGTCAACGTGATGGAAACAAATGGGTATATATGTATATGTTATAATGGCTAAAAATCTATAATTTAACTAATAAATATTTTAGCTGCCCTAATAACAGGTCAATTGAAAAGTCCCTGGCCTAACATACTAAAACACATTTTTTGTCAAAATTGGTTTTTATATTTAACATAATCCCCTTCAACGGTGATACACTGATTATAGCGATCCTCCAACTTTTCGTTATCATTTTTGTCCTTTGCTTCAAAACAGGCCTTAGTTTCGGCGATCATCTCTTCGTTCGACGAATATTTCTTCACAGCGAGCACTCTTTTGAGATCCGAGAACAGGAAATAGTCGCTGGGGACCAGATTTGGAGCATACGATTGGTGAGGAAGCAATTCGAAGCCTAATTCATCGATTTTTGCCATCGTTCTCACTGACGTGTGACACGGTCCACTGTCTTGGTGAAGCGGCACTTTCTTTTTCTTCAAATGCGGTCGTATTTTGGCGATTTCGTTCTTCAAACGGTTCAATAACGCTATGTAGTAGTCGCTGTTGATGATCCTTCCTTTTTCAAGGTACTCAATGAAAATTATTTCATGCGCATCCCAAAATACAGACACCATAACTGTTGTGTTTTACCACTCTTTGGAGCGGGTTCATCGTGTGCAGTCCACTCGGATGACTGTCGATTGGACTTAGAAGTGAAATGATGAAGCCATGTTTCATCCATTGTCACATATCGACGTAAAAACTCCGGTTTATTACGCTTGTTAATCTTCAAGCACTGCTCCGAATGATCAACTAGTCGTTGTTTTGGTTGTTTTGTCGTTGTATAGGGGAATACCTGGTAATGAAAGAGCCGACCTCCTGACAGGCAAGGAAGAGGAGTCAACAAAATTAAATAAACTATTTAGCAAAACAGATGCCAAAACTTACATGAAGGCCTTCCATAGGCAGTTAACCCAACTGGATTGGAACCTTCTCACAAAAAATAACAAATTATGGGAAATCAAGAAAATCTTTTATCCACTCATCAATGATAATAACATCAGCGGATATAAGTCAAGTATCCTCGCACGACTACGAATAGGGTACTGCAAACTACCCCATGAATATTTGTTGAGGAGATGGAGCACTGTGTGATCTATGACAGACTCAGCTTAGCGTCAGGCACATTCTTCTAGATTGTCAGAAACATGGTGATCTGAGACGACAACTAAATATACCGAGAACATTGGCCAACCTGGGCAGCTGAACCTGCTGATTAGCTACCTGAAGGCCGCAGACCTGCTTCAGAATTTGTAACATCCATTAAGAAAAGGACATAACTCATTGCAATCCACCCTAAATAGCCCAAGAGGCTGACGGGTTAAATAAATAAAAAAAATAAGAATCTGATTCATTTGATTAGGTAATTTATTTACTAACTTGGATTTGAGATGCCAGTGCCATACTTTATCAAAAGCTTGAGCGACGTCCAGAACTATAACCGAACAATTGTTATTTTCTTGTTCTTTATCCGAATTTAAATCTCGAATAATTAATTGTGTATGTTTTAATGTTGTATGTTTTAATGTACTTTTAGTTACATTCAATGTCTAATACCCTTACAATATCTCCATAATTTTTTTTCATTTTTCGGCTTAAAAATGACATATTTGTTAAAACTATACGACGGCTATAATTTATGAAATCGAATTTAAACACTGCATGTTAGATATCGAAGAAATTAAGCCGGAATTTAATGATTAATTATTAGCGATATGCTCGCATGCTATATTTTATAAATTTTCGTGGAACATCGAAAGCGACCAAGTTTCGTGTGTTAGAATATGTCCTATTCTACTAGTCGGAACTATAGCGAAATCTCTATACAATCGTTTATCTTATGCCGGCGCGATGAATTTTCCTCGTAAACTAGTTATCTGGTTTCCTCTAGTATGCGAAATTTATTCCAGCGGCTACTGTTTTCTTTGTCTTTGCCTCCAAATATATCAGTTAATTTAACTGCATGTATGGACATTCCCTCTGAAGAGATTTTGGTCTAGTTTAAATCCTAAGATCAACGTATTTTTATGGTTTTGCATTAGATTTTAGAAACAAACTGCCAGATAGTGTCGTGGTTAACCGAAATAATGGATTATTTTGACGTATGAAGGGTTGGATAACAATAACAGGTTTTTAATATAATCTCTTGATTTCATTAACTTGAATTATATTATTACATATTATATATTATTCAAAATTAACATCAAAGTTAGTTTCGGAAGAAAATATTTGAGACATTTTTAAATAAAGACATCTTTTGGGCCTCTAAAACTATTAGCAATTTTTGCTACCGTAAATTAGCTTTACTTTCTTAATATATACATATGCTTATTTTCTTTATTTTAGTGGAGTTTTTGGCATCAGAATTGGTATGTGAATGTACAGTTGCGAAAAAGGATGGAAAATAAAATCATGTGAGTCTGAGTAGAATTTCTTACAAAAAATCTCTTAAGCTATCTCGAGGCCAACTTCGATGACGTTTCCAAAGGAGACAATGAAGTGTCAGCACCGGAGAATTATATTGAAACTGATTGATTTCTGAATTGTGAATTTTATTTAAACTTATTTTATTGCCAATAATTTTAGAGCATAAAAATAGCAGGGGTATGGTTGCTTTTTTGACATCGAGTCAAGCTGGTTTTGAATTCAAGCTCGTTATAGTGTATGTATTGCGGAAGCAGTGTTATTGAAAATAGTTTTGTCATTAACAGTCATGTTTATGACATAAACGTCTTACTAGTGCTCTGAGACTAATTTGTATTCGTACATTGTATTTACATATTGTATGTTGTACATTAGGGTCTAAATAAATTCTGGTTGATCATATGCTTTCCAAATTCAATATTTGAAAACCTTCAGAAAAAGACCTGAGTTAAAAATACGTTCTTGGGAGGGAACTGGTATGATTCCAATCCTTATTAATTTTTTCACTTTTAAAAAGAAATTATGTATATATATATATATATATATATATATATATATATATATATATATATATATATATATATATATAGTATTTAAGACATTTTTCACTACACTTTTCCAACATGGCGATACCATATTGGAAATGCGATGATTTAATTTTTCACTTCTTCAGCATATCAAAATCCTTGTAACGCATTACAGAGCGTTGTTAAGCAAAGGGATGACTTTGCTTATGTTACTCGCTATTGATGGTCATTTTCGTCGAATCGAATTTGTTTAATTGTCGTCGGTAGCAGTAACAATTTCATTTGGTTTTAGCAGATCGTAATACACTACACCTGTCTGGTACCACTATATTCACAGAAAGACTGTATGATCATTAATATTCGGAGTAGATGCGAATCCATGTCTTTTTGCGCTTAAGACTGTAGTAGAAGATCCACTTTTTATCGAAGGTCACAATACACTACAGAAAACTCTCCTTTATTATTTGACAAGCCACGATACGATTCTAAATTGCATTTTCGGTTTAATGCTGCGCTAGTCATTTCCCTCCTCTTGGATCTTTCATAAACTCATTCCGTTCTTTATTTTTACATAAGGACTTTTGGTAAGCTGGATTCTTGATCTTTTTGAGCTGGGTTCTTGTCCAATATATTTTTCAATTCATTGTTTTCGAATTTTTTTGGTCCTTCAGGTCTCCCTTAGATTAAGCATTGACGAAACGTCTGAAATAGCCAGTTCAAGATAAAAATTTTTTCAAAAATTACGAAAACATTAAATTGTTGTGAATATGTGTATTTAAAAAATACTTGGTATTTACGAATAAGTTAAATTAAACTTGTTTTTTTTAATGTAGCGATTCTTTAATTTTTTTATGATATAAAATTATATTTATATCAGCGGCCTCAGTTTAACCTGTAGTTCATTACTCAGTCAGTGATGCTAAATCAGCAAGCCAAGTTACACCATTAAACATCACTTTCATATGTTTAAGCTTGAACATATGAGTATTAGTGGAGAAACCAATTTTTGATTAACAATTATTTTTATCAACGAATAGTATTTTTGAATGAATGGAAACACTAACAAGAATACGCTATATTCACAAGAACAGTATATTGAACGATGTCTCGTCATATGAGACTCACAAGATGACAATGCATCCATTGAGTGATCCTATATGAAACAGTGACTGAAAACTAGACTAATCAGATGCGTGCTACCATAAGCAATCGCAACGGATCTTTGAACTATGTTATATATATATTATATTAATATAAATAAAATAACTGAACAAATATTTTATTAAATATAATTTATTTTAACATTATAGCACATCAAATACATTTATTATCGAAGAACTTAAAACTACAATTAATTTTACGGCCCCAATAATGTATAGGTTATAGTTGTTTTATTATATATACATTAAGCTTTTTTCCACAGTAGTATCGATAGGGTTCTAGACGCGTTTTTGTATGTAGTGGTATACCCCGAAGGCCTTATGCACTTAATTAACAATTGTATATCTGAGTAACGTACTTTACTTTCAATGGAGTGCATATTTATGTTTTACGCTTAGTTCTTGTTTCTTTCGATGCAATATATCCTTGTAAAGTCATTATGATATTATTATAATTCCTTTAGTTTGTCCTGTTACTATCTGTATACATCCTTCTTAGTAAAACTACATTTAATCACTGCATTCTGCTTAATGATTTTGCCATATCTGCAAAAGAGTTAGTGTTATTTCTCTACTTATACAAGTTAACCAAGTGTTCATGTATATTCTGAATCATAACACACATGCTCATAAAGCTTTCACACTATAATACAATTCACTACAATTAAAGTATATTAATTGTATAATGACCTTTAGAGGTTTCCTCTTTCATCACTCTGTCTTGGTAATCGTCAGCATTGAGTCAAAAACCAACATTCATAAAGTTTCGTTCAATCACAGTCACTTTCGGAAATACTAGTCAAGTTAATAACCAAGCTGTTTATTTCCAATTTATTAAAACCTTACTCAAATTTCTACCATTTGTCAATTTCTTCTTCAATGTGTCTGATCGAGCTCATACAAATTGAAGGTGTTATTTTCGACAATGCCCTTTTACATGAATCCAGACTTTGCATAATGCATTGATGCATTGTGTTATCACTAGGAAAACCTAATCGATAGATATTTCAACGTCTACCTTTTTCCATCAACCTTTGTTGTCTATTTTATTATCATCTTGGCATGAGCAACTCAATATACCATTCTGAAATATTCATGTCTCCTTTATAGATATATAAATTGATATGATTCTTCCTTGATTTTATATGTTTTTAAAAATTGTATTATTTTCAAATCAATCTTTGGAAATTCCCTTAAACTCCTTCGTGGCTTATCTTTACACCACTTAAATCCAATATTATCCAACAATGTATCAACGGATGTTCTACATCTCGCAAATAGCTGTATATCTTTTGGATCTTTGTGGATACTACCCAGACTAACAATTTTCTCCGAAATAATTGTATTAAATTATGTTTCGATTGAAAAACCATTTAATGTTTTATACATTTCGTATATTTGATCTTTGGAAAACCAAGATTGAGCTTGATTCGTTTGCTTGAGCTTGAGCGTCACCTGTTTCTCATAAACACGGTTTCTTTTTGGCGAATTTAAGGTTATATTGGTTTTTATTTTTTGAGATATTTTAGTGACCGTGTTCGTACTAATATACGGTGCAGCTGCAAGGCGAAAAAATATTTTCGATACAAACCGCGGCGATTTCAAATTTATTAAAAAAAAGCGTTAAAACAACGTTTGTCGATTTATAACCCGTAATTATAATATTTTGAAGAATTTTCAGACGTTTGGCAAACGGACAAATTTTGCAGGCTCGTTCCGTTACATGTTCGAACTTCTCTAATAGCATTCTATCCCTTTTTAAATAGAATAAAATGACAAGGATACTGTTGTCTGACTGTAAAACGAATTTACAACTTTAGACAGTCAATTCTCTAAATTAACATCTGACATATAGCTCATATCATTCTGTCAACTTTGACTTGCTCTTATTGAAGAACCATGTACTGCGTAATATGTTTGGAAATTATATAAATTTTTATTTTCCAATAATTTTACATATTTAAATTTATTTAAATTAAATGGTGTATTTTTTTAATGTGTATTTTTTGCTTCCGCCCTAACTAGGTTAAATCGAGTCGATGCTCTGCCACCAATCCGATTTCGATTTTTTATTATTGTAAAACGATAAAATCTGCTCGGAACAATTTAATTCTTGCACGGCTAATGCCGTTCCGCGCCCGCGACTTCTACCCTTTCGAGAGTTGGTCGAATCGTATTTATATTGAAATGTAAATCGCCCACAGCGAAAATAAAGACGATGCCCGGTAAATCTGTTGATTCCAGTTGGCAGTCGGTCTCTGTAATTTTTCAATTTGGTCGACGTTTCGCGTCAATAAAACTTCCCGAACATCTACAATTCCTCCGGCCTGAATTAGAGCTGTACTCAGTTAAGGAAACTTTGTTGGCAGAGGAAAACTATTGATTAAGCATTCAAGATATGGAAACATTCTGATGGGTGATTATATATTATATTGGGTATGTAGTTGAGTATCTACTATCATTTTACAAAATTTAAGAGAAATATTCATTAATATGTTAAAAAATACAGGGTGATCATAGGAGAATTCATTTAAATAAGAAAATAAGTAAGCATTGACATACACAGGGATGACTTTAACATTCATGTATGTTTATATCAGTATAAACTGCTGTTGTTTATTGTGAATTTCTTCAGTCGGAAGAAACTGTCAGTATTGTTTGGTGTATTTTAGCCTGAAGTTATTAAGGGGTAGTGTAGATTTTTCTTCCTAGTCTGGAGGCCTCTTCAAAATGTAAATTATTTTCGGAGATTTAGCTGTTTTAGTGACGCGACATCTAAATACGACACGCTTTTATCGAAACTACTTTTTTAGAGACGGTTGACGCGATACCACTCAAGTTCTATTGAATTGATTTACTTGAAATTTCTTGTGAGTCTTTTCTACACATCCATATTACTACACATTGGATCAAAATAGTCGATTTTTTTACGATTGATCGAAAAAAAACGAGAAATATTGGCACAACTTTTTTACATTTTACAATTTTTTTAAAATAGTAAAATCTTTTTTCATATCGAAAACAGTAGTTTCGAGTATTAAGCATTTGGTTTTCAAATTTAGCGTCACTAAAATAGCTATATCTCCGAAAAGTAATTTAAATTTAGGAAAATATTCTTAAGGGCTATTATTAAAGATTTAAGTTTTGAAGAAGTGGCAAAAGCAGTTTTTCCAAATTCATCGATTAGACTATCTTCTTCAGTTAGAGCCTTAAGAGACTGGAACTGTTGGCAAGTAACTCTTGGTTGAATTAGTTCCATCCATATTTTTCAATCTATAAAATTCAAAATCCATTTCAAACGTTTTTAAAATATTTGTATTGTGTTGACAGTGAATAGGAGTAATACTATTTTATACCACGATAGTATGTAACAAGTTTCAATGATACGCTTGAGCACTTATACAGTGTAATCTAAATTATAAGGAAGCTGTAGTTGACCAATATGAAGAAAGAAGACGAGGAAGAAGTTTTCCTCTATATTGTTGTTAATAGCCAGATCTAAATTTTCACGCCTAAATTTTGTTAACATTTGAGGAATATACTCCACTTCACATATATTTTGAAGACGCCATAGTTTTCACACATAATATGGTTATTCGTTAAAAAGATTTTTGTCTGTTCAACTTCCAGGTCTGTCCACTCTTGTCGAGCAGTTCTAATCTTTCGTTCTTACGTTTACGCAGTCTCTCATGGTGTTTTTTTTAGCAAACCGTTAACAAAAAACGAATTGATGACATTAGTAAATCACCAGATTGTACTTTTACGACCGTCTCTCTTCAACGGTTTCAAATTGTTAAAGTGGCAGTGTGTGGTAATGTGGAACAGTACAACAGCATTTTCAGTATAAAAAAATCCATGAACTGAATCTTTAGAAGAAACCATAAGTCAATGGATGTCAGTTTGTTGATGTGAACTTGAGATTTGTGATAGTCTCACAAGTGAGGATTAAATTAGGTCTGCGTAAATGTAGAAAAGCATTTGCAATTGTCAATTTGGTTGATTTTTGGAAGATATTGTATACTGATGCTTTAAATATAGTACTAATGATACATTTTATAGTGCTTTAAAGCAGTTTTAGGTATTTGTGCAGAATGCGAACTAACTACTATATTTGGAGCTCTCATGCTCTTCCAGATAAAAACATTTGAATCATCAGGAATAAACCGATTAATATTCTGGAATTTTTACCGTTCTTGATGATCTTGTTTAATAATATTAAGAGCAATGCGGAGCAATGTTATATGCGGAATATAACTGATATTGTACCTGAAATATATAATCAATTTTGTTTCATCTTCAGAAGAAAGAAGAATAAAGTGGTGAACTACCATTTGCTTTTGAAACAGCTGCAATTCCTTATAGAATATATTCGTAGACTGTCTGAATAGTTTCCGGTAGAATGTTGTCCAATTCTTGTACCAAAACCTCCATTAATTGCTTCAATGATCTTGGAAATAGGACAATTCCCTATAACGGTCAAATCGTGTTGAGGCCCGACATTGTATTGGCCTGGAAATATATTTAATGATATTCCGATGCTTCTCAAACCAAAGTTGAACATTTGGCTGTATGTATGGGTATTATCATCTCGAAATATAGCATGTTTGGCAGCAATATGCTAGTCATAATCGTTATAATCATAATCGTAACCTAGTCAGTGATGTGAATGACATGACAAGCTGCACTGCAATACCAATGCCTCCCAAATGACAACAGAAAAAATGCTTGACTGTAGGAAGCAAGCAGTCTTCTTTTGGAGTTCTCCATGCATAATGTTATCGAATGTCAGCTTTGTGGAGCTCTAGCCGTACTGTTTATGTGGAAACTTTTGCTGCTTTAAATTCATGTTGTCTGGTCACAAACTTTTTTATTGTTTGTCGGTCTCTGTCAGTTAACTTAGGGTTTCGACTATCCCTCTTTGCCGATGTTTTATCTAGTTCTGTCTGAGATGTTATTGACATAGCTGCTGCCCTATATGAAATATTAAAAAATTATTCGGAGATCACACCTTTCAGCAATAGCTTGTGTTAACCAGTTATGTCGCAGAGTAAATCGTATAATACACTGACATTTAACCTACAGGACGTGACCTGTATACTGAGCAACGCATACGCATCGTACTATTTTCATCATAGAGAGAAATAATCTAATACCAACACACCAGTTCGGGTTTATTAACAAGCATTCAACAATTGACCAGGTCCACAGAATAACAGATGTTATTGAAAAAGTTTACGAAAGTAAAAAAGTAAGCTCAGCTATATTCTTAGATGAAGCACAAGGCTTCAATAAGGTTTGGCTTGAAGGCCTTGTTCATAAACTACAGAAAATGTTACCACAACAACACACCGAACTGTTAAAATCGTACATTTTAATACCAGACTGTTCAGAGTCAAACAAGAAGACGCTTATTCTACAATGAGATAAGCTAAAGCGGGTGTACCACAAGGAAGTGTATTGGGGCCAATGCTTTATCTACTCTACACTTGTGATATACCACAGATGGAGAATATTATGATGGCTACATTTAGTGATGATCCTGCGATTACAGCTGTCGGAGACAATAGTGAAGAAGTCTCACGAAAATTACAACACAAAGGGACACAAGCTTGGAAAAAAATTAAAAAACGCTAAATATCTCGAAATAAATCTTGATGCAAAACTTTGCTGGAAGGAACATATAAAGATGAAAATAAAAGAACTGGAATTGAAATACAGGAAAAAGTACAGGCTAATTGGAAGAAAATCACTATTATCAGTACATGATAAATTGTTATTATATAATCAAATGCTGAAACCTATACGGACATACGGAGTTCAACTATGGGGATGTTCTGCAAAGAATAACATAAAAAAAATACAACATTTTCAGAACAAAGTCCTTAGAGGTATTTTGGATTACCTATATCGTGACTGACATGGAAAATTGTAAGGGGGCATGAGGAAAGACTCCATTCTCATGAGAATATTGAAGTTTTGCAGCTTTTGGATACCACTAGAACAGGACACAGACTCAAAAGAATCAAGCCATCTGATCTTGTGTAGTGTTGTGTAGTGAGGTGCATATATCAAAAAAAAAAATCAGCAGTGACATGTATAGACATTATTTCACCAGAGACTGAGATAGTTATATACCTAGCTTTAAGTTACCATACAGACAAATTGTAGGTTAGTCGGAAACGACTAGTAACAATGTAATAATTAAATAATTAAAAAAAATATTTTTATAGAAGTAGTGTTGCCAGCATGCAACAAAATCTACGATATTTCATGTATATTCATGCAGCAAATTTGTCTTTAAAAAGGGAGTTACCGTGTATGTTAAGCGTAAAACTATTCTAGAGATTCCTGTTGTAGAAAAAATAGTGAGAAATGCTCACTGTTGCTGATTTCCCTGTAAATGAAAGTCAAACACAAACCAGACACTATACATTTCGAGAGTCTATAAGGATAAAATGGACGAAAACTCTTTCCGTATTCTCTGGTTCCGACGATATAAACGGAGACTGTCCTTATAATCGTGCGCGTTTTCTCGGCGAATTTGTGGCCGGAATAAAATGTGCTCTTGCCCACGACGCGAACACGGTTAGTTGGCTTTTTACCGACGTCTTCCACTATTTTTCTCCCTTAGAGGCATTAAGGCGGATAACATTCCATGGAATCTCGGACGGAAACGTCGCCCTAATTCGATATATCGTGGAATTTTTACGAATCACGGTGTTGTTTATTAAATATTTGATTAATTTCGGACGGTTTATTTGCGCTCTCTTCGTATTTTATACGATGCTGCAGCCTTAACTCGTGTAATATCGTCGACGTGGGAAAAATGCAGACAGTGTAGTAAAAATCGTTTTCAAAATAGATTGTAACATACTCGATATTTTATAAAAATATAATAATACATTTTAGCTAGTGAATATATATTAAAAGTCGTTTTGTTAAAAATTTCTATTATTATTTTAATTATTTTGGAAATTATGCCTTGGGAGCTGTAGGTAAAATTAGATGTCTTTCTGCAATTATTTAAAAAAAAATTACCTATTGTTGGGCAATATACTGATTATAGCGATATTCCAACTTTTCGATACCATTTTTGTAGAATGATTTGTCCTTTGCTTCAAAATAGACCTCAGTTTCGAATCACCTCTTCGTTCGAAGAAAATTTCTTCCCAGTGAGCATTTGAGATATGAGAAGAGAGAATGGCTGCTGAGGGCCAGACCTGGAGAATACGGTGGATGAGAAAGCAATTCGAAGCCCAATTCATGGATTTTTGCCATCGTTTTCACTGACTTGCGGCACAGTGCATTATCTTGATGAAGCAGCACTTTCTTTTTCTTAAAATGCGGCCGTTTTTCATCGATGTCCTTAAAATGGTCCAATAACGCTATATAATAGTCGCTGTTGATGGTCCTTTGTTTTTCAAGGTAATCAATGAAAATTATTCCATGTGCATCCCAAAATACAGACGCCAGCCGACTGTTGCGTTTTCCCACGCTTTGGAGCGGGTTCATCGTGTGCAGTCCACTCGGATGACTGTCGATTGGACTTCGCAGTGAATTGATGGAGCCATGCTTCATCCATTGTTACATATCGACGCAAAAACTCGGGTTTATTACGCTTGATCATCTTCAAACACTGCTACGAATCATCAACTCGTCGTTGTTTTTGGTCAAAAGTGAGTTCGCGCGGCACCCACTTTGCACAGAGCTTTCTCATACCCAAATATTCGTGAATGATATGTACACGTTTAGTTAATATCTTTAGAGTGTCTGCTATTTCATTCAATTTCAATTTACGGTCATTCAAAATCATTTTGTTGGTTTTTTAAATGTGTTCATCGGTAACAACCTCTTTTGGGCGCCCACTACGTTCACTGTCTTCGGTGCTCATTTCACCACGTCTAAACTTAGCATACCAATCCTTGATGGTTGATTTTTCTGAGGCCATAAAATAATTTTTCAAAATTAATTATCATGCCTACTGAATAATTGTTTTCATCTTAATATTTTTAAATTGCAGTGATAAATTATATATTATAACATAACAAATGGTCTGTTCTTAATTAACATTTTCAATTATCACTGGTATTCTAGAAATTTTCGTTTGCGTTAATCATAATGTAGTTTTCCGGATCGTAAACGAGAAAATAACGATGCCGCGTCATCTGGCTAGAGATAAGCTCATACACGGACCTGCCAAATTTTGAACGATTCAATCTAAAAAGTAATTTCGGCTCGGGAATTCTTCGAAGCTTCCTTTAAAAAGAGCACTATCGCAAAATTAATTATTTCGGGATTAAGTCAGAGCGCGTTATAGCTGAGCCACGTTCACTTGCGTGGATTTTATAGTTTTTACACAGATTTAAAAAAAGAGTACAAACCACACTTTACTTATGAATGTAGTTAGACACGTGTATAGTATAATAAAATCTCAGAAAGTCCAATAGATAATGCTAGTAACATCGAAAATATAGTGAATCCAATAAACAGTAAACCCACGTCTTCTAAATTTAAATTTAACTTTAAATTTATTTTGACTTTGATATAAAGCAATATACTAATGTAATTAAAATAAGGAAACAAAAATCATATTATAATAATTTATAAGTACTTAAACTACAGTTGATTTTATAGCCACACTTGTTGGAATCTTTTCCACCAGTATATCAAAATATCGTGTATTGTCCAGAATAATATCTGATGGTTCCTCTTAGTTCTTTAACGGATTATTTTCAAACCAGAGCAAACACTTACGGTTCATTTATCCAGGGTAGTCGCTTTCGGGCTTGAAGGAAGACACTATGATCAAGGAATAAAACAATTCGTGTTTCTAACATGAAGAATCATATGTCTGCAATGAATTATTAAAAACATATTATGATTAACAAAACCTAATCAAATGTTATTCTAGCTTGGTTACACTCTTTTATTGGCGTCTTGCCAAGAGTTACCTAACATTCTCTTTTAAAATATTTATGTCTATACACAAATTACAATAAGACATGTTTCGTAATTGTATTAGATGCTTTTAAAAATTGTACCTTATTTCTATTACACCCTTTAAAGCTTATTTATTAACAGTGTATGAAGGGATGCGTTACATCCCTCAAAAAGCTGCATATTACTACAGTATTCTATGGATACTTTCTAGAGTAACAGTTATCTCTCCTATGGTTGTATGAAATTATGTTTATATTGAAAAACCTACTCACAGTCTTGATTCATTTCATAAATTTAATCTCGAATAGAAATAACATAAATGTATGTATATGGTTTTTGTCCGTGAATCATGAAATTCTAATAGGTATTCTAATATTTCGAGTATATTCATTATATAGTATAATGAGGGAAATTAGATGTAATATCAATATCATATTAAGAGATAATAAATATCAAGAGCTAAGCCTAAATCAGATTGTCCAAGTCATAATATCACCTAAAGTACATAAGAGATAATGTATATCAAAAGAGGATAAGCCCAAATCAGATTGTCCCAGTCAATGGACCTCGTATAGGCCTATAGGACTCATACCAGTAATATAATGGTAATATGTCACAATTGTGCACATTCCAACTAATGTAATGTAATACGTTGATGACATTGCTGTCCTGTAGGTATATTCCAACCAACAAATTGCTTCATTAAAACTTCATTACCACCATTTAAATGAAATAGTGAAGTGGTTTAAACAGTGGAGAATAATGACTAACCAAACTAAGTCCATACATGTAATTTACACACTCAGAAAAGGAATCCGCCGTCATGCCGTCTGCGTCAGGAACATGTTAAGTATTTGAGTTCTTACTTAGATCGGAGATTAACTTATCAGAAAAGCATCTGGACTAAGCGTGGTATATAAATATTATGGTTAAGCTAACATTGAAATTTTTAGAAATGTTTCAGAGTAAAGCTCTAAGTAACAAATGCATGTGTCTAGACCTCCATATTCAAACGGCGAAGAAAGAAATAAATCATTGCAGCTTAAGAAATCATAAAAGACTTCTGCAATGTAAAAATGATTTGAGAGATAAGCTGGTAAGTAGGAGGAAAACAACAACAATAATAGAGATAGGAGCTAAGCCCACCGATGGCAGCTCTTTTCTGACATAAACAAAAACCAACATGGAATGCACAGTGGCTTATTGATCTTGAATAAGGCACTAAGATGGGAGAGGAAATGATTAATAAAAAGGAAATACTAAAATATGATAATAACATTAAAAAGTAATTGAAGAAATGTGTATTGACAGAACAAGTTAATGCACAGTTATTTTTGTTACATATATATCTGTTATATTAGATGTAACACTCTAATATGTAAATTCTCTCTGAAAGGGCGAAAATGAATTGGAGTATTAACAAGCGATTTACTGAGTACATTACATTAGATAATACCAAATAGATGTCTTGATTTCAATGGACGAGAACAGGTAGAGTGAATGAAGTTTTGTTCCGCCAGTATAACGCAAACAAGTTTCCAGCAGGATGGTTGTGTATCGGAGCGTTATAGTTCGGAGCGAGTTTATTTAGTAAACACGTATATAATGACCACGTGCTCCTTATAATGTAAACATCGCGTATTTTCGACTAACAATGAGGATAAAATTTAATATACAACAGCTGCTGGGTCACCAATTCTCAGATTAGTCTCGATGAATACTTCCCTGTTCACGGGTTACCTAATGGTGTAAAATAGATTGTAGAAAATTTAAGATATATTGATTATATTATCTTTAATATATATGTAACTAAACCGAAGTTATTAGAGAATTCTTCACGATATAGTTCTTATTGTGGAGTCATATGGATTGAGGATTAATAAAATAAAATATTTGTACAAAAAAATAGAACCTAGGCTTAACCTAGAACCTGGAACTTAGACTTAAAAAAACCTTTTAAAATAATATATATACGTTATAAGTTTGACGTCGGTACCGTGCACAAACAGAGTATATATTAAAAATCATCGTGGTCCATAGATTCGGCTACTTTCGGAAGTATTCGTATATTCGTCCGCGCAATCTACTCGCCGCAAGTCGAAATGCTGAAAGTCGATGTTGCCAAATTTTGCAGCTAATCTATTTGCTTTATGAATGTATTTTATTTTAGAAAAATAATATATTTAATAAGACTTTTTGATATTAACTTTTATATTTTGTTTTAAACAAAAAATAATAATAGAGCAGATACGCTTTTTTACTATTTAGTACAATATATAGTTTTTGATTATAAATTTGACAACACTGCGTAATATTGCAAGCCAAGCGTTCCTCAAAAGAAATGGCAAAAGAATGGAAATGGTACCGCATTGCTCTGCTCTTATAAAGTTATATTTTAACGTTCCTTTTTACTTAAAAATAAGGCCTTTTACCGTAACATTTTAGCATTAAAAAAAATTATACAAATGGGAGTCAAAGTTAAGTTTGGTTTCAGTTGTTACAAATAGGATAAATTAATTAAATGACTTAAGTTTTGTAGTGTAAGTAAATAAATATGTCAAGTTTGTAATAAGATATATTTAGTAGCAAGAGAAAAAAACAGAGACATGCATTTCACCATGAGCTTGCTGCACAACTAAAGTTGATGACATAAAGGATCATTTGCCTTCTCTGTGCCCTCAACTTAATGATTTTAGTATCCATACAAATTCGTGTACTTCCGTTCGTTTCAATCTTCTGATTTCCTGCGTGCTATTCAGTAGCTGCTCCCAGGTTGCTGTGATTTAGCAACCTTATATCATGTTTTAAGGTCAAATCTTGGATTATATTTCACTTGCAGATTCTTTTGACATGGTAACTGTGTTATCGGCTAATGTTCTAAGTACTGTTTCTTTTGGTTTTGGCATATCAGGAGTGCAGGGCAGATTATGAGTGGTCCCAAGGTACTACTCTGTGAAACTCCAGCCGAAATAAGTTTGAGTGTTCAGAATGCACCTTTTTCATTTCTTTTCATCGTATACCTTTTGAACAACTGCTGTTTTTGTCTGCACTTGGTCATACTTGCAGCTATATCACAAGTAGCAGTGAAATAGGTCTGTAAAATTCAAGTTGTTCTATCGGCTTCTCGGGTTTTTTAAGCATTATTATTCGAGTAACCTTAAAATATTACGAAACATGTTTTAGTCTCAAACAGGCAACGCATATGTATATCAACATTCTGATTCTTTTTCGTGGCAGCTCTGGCAATAACCCAGGTGAAATATTATCGGTTTCAGGTGCCTTTTTAGGGTTGTGGTTGTTGTTAATTTAGATTTAGAGATTGATAGAGCTGATAAACAGAATTTGTATCCATTATAGATTCTATATCATTCGGGTGGCATACGTTAGTTAAATGTTCCGCGAATAGTTGAGCTTTTTCATCATTACGTCGAACCCATTAATTTCGATCATTTTTAATAGGAGGTACTGTAATAAATGGTCTTTTAAATCTTCGAGTTGCTTTCCATTTTGAATAATCTTTGTCTGCTTCCGGCCTTAATTCATATAATAATATTTTAAATAATTCATTTCCAAATAATATTTTTCGAAGTAACTCGGTGTATATTCTATTAAATATTGTTTTGTCTACAGCATATCTGGTTCTGTGCCATACTCTTCCAGCTTTCACCGTCTTTCTTTTATCAATTCCCTAATTTCAAGGGGGTTATTTACCTCATCTGGTTTCTCTGTTGATGTTGAGGTAGTTTATTTTGCAGCAGATCGAATTTGTTCAATTATATTTCGGGTTTGCTGCTCAAGATCTTCTATACTTTTGATTATTAGGTTAAATCTTTGTTCCTGCATAATAAGTCTAGACGTGTTCCAGTTATTAAATTTGTTAGTTAGACTAGGCTTCTTTGTATTTTTTTTAGAATTGTCGCGCCTAGTGTTAGTAATACTGGAGTGTTTTCAGATAATAGTTCGCACAAACTCTGGAATTTTATTTGATATGATGAGATGCCTTTCAAAATGTAAACATTCAGTTTAGAGAGCTAGACTGAGACTTTATTTGTTATTTACGGTGGACCACTAAGTGGGTTCGCGCTCCGAATGACAATTATAATTTGTAACATAAGTTGCTGTGAGAAATATACTTCTAAATGATACATTATTGCAACTCGTATATGATGTTCTGCTGCATCTATTGCTTTTAGTAGATATAACGCCTGCTGATAATCACTTGTTAAGTACATGCAGCATAGTGTGGCTGATATACGGTTTCAAAATGCTGAAGATGTACGAAAGGCAAAACTGTTGAAGCATATTTTCACGAGTTTGTTTTCTGTATGAGATGTTGCTTTGTAGTAGTTTTTCTCAGTAAATTAATCTTTAAAGTGACAAAGAAATAGAATATATTCAAGTACTTATCAGTATCTAATAGATATCCGTTTGTTATATATTTGTATAATAGATAATAAATCGATTGATTCATGAGTTTATAAATTGACGGCAAATGATTTCATCCAAACAAAAAAAAAACGAATGCGTTACCTATATGATTATATAAACTAACCAAAACATTTATCTACCTTCGTAGCGGATTTGCGGAAAGATTTCATGTAAATGATTTAATAAACTCCGACCATATCGTTCGGTTTATTATATTTCAACGGATTGCGCTGATCCGACCTAGTCCATCACGCCGACAGATTGTTCCAATAAAAGCCAGAGCGAAATCTGCGGAAAAGGGGGGGGGGGGACATAAGCGACGGAGAACGAGATAGAGAGAAGGACGGGGAGAGAGACTAGAAAAAAGCAACTTGACGGGAATTAATGACGCCGAAAGATGGAATCATTTCGAGACATGGCTGTTTCT
This sequence comes from Rhynchophorus ferrugineus, assembly GCF_030347505.1. Taxonomy (NCBI): domain Eukaryota; kingdom Metazoa; phylum Arthropoda; class Insecta; order Coleoptera; family Curculionidae; genus Rhynchophorus; species Rhynchophorus ferrugineus. The sequence goes on along the minus strand of NW_027472585.1, from coordinate 33,903,542 downwards.
TCCCCGAGCACTATTAAGCGGTTCCTAACCTCTGTTTCGGTTTCTATAGCTGTCATCGCGGAGACTTGCTTCCATGAGAAATATCGTTATAGCTGTCATTAATCAGATTGCAGGATGCTTTCGGAAATGTCAGCGCCGAATATCTTCTAATATAATTAGATGGAACAAGATTTGAATTGAAACGCTGATAATTTGTTTGCCAATTATATGGGCCTCAAAAAGAATATTCATTATTCATTCAGTATTTTGATGATTTTGATATATATGTGATTGGATGGTTGAATGTATTTAAGGTCTATAAGATCTAGAAAATATAGTATGTCGTTATAATAATCTGGCACAAATAAGTTCATATATCTAAATATATTAAAAAAGTAGGTTTATTTACAGTAGCTATAACTTAAAAAAGGCTGGACCGATTTTAATGTTCCTTCATAATGATTATCCTTCGTCCCGATTTATTTCCACTGTGAATGGCAGAATAACTATAAAAATATAGAAAAAAATTCGTGGAGAACGGTGGCAAAGTAGCATATTTGAAACTAGAAATATATTGAAATATACATAAAATACATGTGCTTTACGCTTTTTGGACTTGAAACAAAGAAAGACTTAAATTCAGACGAAGATTAGTTAAATTTAAATTTAAGACTGAACCCTTAAACCTCTTAGATATTATTGGTGATAAGAATATTGACAATCAATGTTCAAGTTACTCAAACACTCAAAAGGGAAAGGGAAAATGCTCATTGACACATTGCCTTGTCTGGCCTATATATATATATATATATATATATATATATATATATATATATATATATATATATATATATATATATATATATATATATATATATATATTGGTTTATACAAACAAAAATACTGGTTTATTCTTATTCGTCCGGCAGTTTAGACAAGGCAATGTGTCAATGAACATTTTCCATTCTCACATAGTCCACAATATCCGATACCTGAGCCTTCTAAAAATTTCCTCCAGCTTCAATCAAGCTCATTTCAGAGTTCAAATAAAAATATTAAAGGTGAACAATAAGAATCTTTTAAGATGTTACATAAAAGATATATATTAAGAAACAAAGGAATAGAAAACATTAGTAACATTAAGTATTACCAAGTTAGGACTCCCTGCTAATGTGTTTCGAATCATAAGGGCGTTATAAAAAATATCATGTCAAGATTCATTACTTATTCAGTGTTTTGATGCTTTTGATATATATGTGATTGTGTGGTTGAATGTATTTAAGGTCTATAAGTTCTAGAAAATATAGTATGTCGTTATAATAATCTGACACAAATAAGTTCATATATCTAAATATATAAAAAAAGCTTGGTTTATTTACAGTAGCTATAACTCAAAAAAGGCTGGACCGATTTTAATGTTCCTTCATAATCATTATCCTTCGTCCCGATTTATTTTCACTGTGAATGGCAGAATAACTATAAAAATACCGAAAAAAATTCGTGGAGAACGGTGGCAAAGTAGCATATTTGAACCTAGAAATATATTGAAATATACATAAAATACATATGCTTTACGCTTTTTGGACTTGAACCAAAGAAAGACTTAAATTAAGACGAGGGTAAAACCACTAACAATCCAACTGAACCCCTTGGATATCATTGGTGGTAAGAATATTGATAATAAATGTTCAAGTTACTCAAACACTCAAAAGGGAAAGGGAAAATGCTCATTGACACATTGCCTTGTCTGGTCTATATATATATATATATATATATATATATATATATATATATATATACATATATATATATATATATATACTGGTTTATACAAACAAAAATACTGATTTATTTGTCCGGCAGTCTAGACAAGGCAATGTGTCAATGAGCATTTTCCATTCTCACATAGTCCACAATATCCAACACCTGAGCCTTCTAAGCTCATTTCAGAGTTCAAATAAAAATATTAAAGGTGAACAATAAGAATCTTTTAAGATGTTACATAAAATATATATATATTAAGAAACAAAGGAATAGAAAACATTAGTAACATTAAGCATCACCAAGTTAGGACTCCCTGCTAATTTGTTTCGAATCATAAGGGCGTCACAAAAAATATCATGTCAAGATTCATTACTTATTCAGTGTTTTGATGCTTTTGATATATATGTGATTGGATGGTTGAATGTATTTAAGGTCTATGAAGTATAGAAAATATAGTATGTCGTTCCACTCCGAATGGCAGAATAACTATAAAAATATTTTTAAAAAATCGTAGAGAATAGTGGCAAAGTAGCATATTCGGACCAAGAAATATATTGAAATATACATAAAATACTTTTGCTTTACGCCTTTTGGACTTGGAAACAAAGGAAGACTTAAATTCAGACTAAGACAAAACCACTAACTATCCAAATGAAGTCTTAAACCCTTTGGTGAAATCATTAATGAAACGTATTTGGTGGTAAGAATATTGATAATCAATGTTCAAGCGACTCAAACACTCAAAAGGGAAAGGGAAAGGGAAAATATCATTGACACATTGCCTTGACTAGCTTGTCGGACGAATAAACCAGTGTTTATGTCGAATTAAGGCTTTATTTAAACAAATGAATATATTTGTTGCATTGATGTTATTACCTTTGAAAAATCTTAAATTAAGAAGTTTAGCAAAAAGGCAACGGGAAATGGTCGTAAATTTATGTTTGTGATTGTTTAAAATTTGTGAATATTCTAGGCAAGAGTGTAAAATCCGACAAGGAAAATGATCCCAGTCACGCCAGTAATCAGGCTCGGTAAGACCGGATATCTTCTGGGATGATTTCTAAAGTTGGTCACTCGCCAGTCGGTAGTCTTAATGCTGAGGACCGTGGTTCGGAGTCCACGTTAAACTTTAGATCCAGTCCAGATAAACACATAGTGGGTAAAACAATAGTGACAAAGTGATTATAACAAGTGACAAAGTTGATTATAAAATAAATAGTAATTATAAATTGAAATAATTATTACATAGTTAGTACCTCGATAGTATTAACATCTGCGATGCAAAGAAATTAGTCATTAAATTGTTGGAAAGTCCATATTGCCGGATTCGAGCGGTTCATGATAAAAAAATTGCTTTTAAATGACATCAGACTTTTAGCAACAATTTCCTTGGCGTTAATGAGGATGTTGCAATGTTTTGTGAAGTTATTTCAGGCTTCAACAATAATCTTCCTCGTACATTGTTGTCGTATGTCGTTCACTTTTCACCACTCCTAATCATTCGTTTCGAAAATAGTTCTATTTCGTTTCGTTTTCAACAATGAAATTCTTGGAATCTAAGCGGTCATGACCCACACGATTTTTAATTACCCGGCGATGGGTTTTCTCTTTCCGCAAAAAAGAAAGCAAAGTATAAGAAAAATGAGCCCCTGGTGTATCTATTTTTAAAGCGCAATAACTTTTGACTGAGTAAATCTATATGGCTGTCTTTAGATCTGGAATATTATATGCTATATTGTGGCTTTATCGAATAAGAGTTACTAAAGATTATTCGATCATCCAATTTTAATAATTGCGATTTTGCTTCAACCTAAAATGTTAATCAAGTGGTTTGATCTTTAAGCAGTACCTATATATATATAAATATATATATATATATATATATATATATATAGCACATTCTAAAGCTATTATAATTTCTTCAAAACAAGTAATAATGTATAGTCTATTCAAAACAGTAGTGACGCACGTCATTAATATGTGCATAGTCAGACAATATTTTTCTTCTTATTTTGTTCTATTGAAAAAGAGATAGAAGATAAAGGACATTTGAGAAGTTCGATCAAATAACGGAATGAGCCAGCCTGCAAAATTTGTCCGCTTACCAAATATCTGCAAAATTCTTCAAAATATAACTACGGGTTATAAACCGGCAAACGTTGTTTTAACGCTTTGTTTTAAAAATTTCAAATCGCTTCGGTTTTTATTGAAAATATTTTTTATGCGTTCTAAATATCTAGTTCTAAAATATCTCAAAAAATAAAAAGAACAGTATAACCTTATCAAATATACGAGATGTATAAAAACAGTAATTAGTTTTTTCAATCGAAACATAATTAAATACCATTGTTTCAGAGAAAATTGTTAGTCTGGAAAGTATTCACAAGGAGCCAATAGATATGCAGCAATATGAGGGATGTAGAACATCCCTTCATACACTGTTGGGTAATCTAGGATTTAAGTAGTGTAAAGATAACCGATGAAGGGGTTTAAAAACATACAACAAAATCAAGGAAGAATTATTATATCAATTTGTATATTTAGATTAAAAATTAATATTTCAGAATGGTACATTGTCACTCATGGCAAGATATAGTGCAAAACCAACAAATGTACTATACTGTTAAAATAAATTATAATACATAACTTTTTTGTTTCATTATTTTATTTAGATTAGAACTTTGTTATATGTCAAAGTCAAAATGTATCAGAAATACTCAGAGTTGGTGCGGCACCATTGCGACGTTTTGACAGATCACATGGGTTCACTGCTGTTTTGAATAGACTATAGAGGCCGATTGTATTAAAATTTATGATTATTAAGGTTTGCTCACAACCCCTTTCACACAGCCGCTTTTTGTTATTTGAAGGGGTTTGTTGTATGAAGCGCTCCTTTACAATTATCGTAAGCATAATCTTTTTTTTAATACAACTTAGAGTTCCTTTTTTACCAACCAGGGTTTATATCGACTTATATCTACTGTTTTAACGCGGGCTCCGAACTACGGTCCTCGGCATTAAGCCTAGCTTCTGGCGAGTGAACAACTTGGAGATCATTCCAGAAGACATACGGTCGTACCCAGACTGGTCGACACCCTTACCTAAGGACAACCACAAATGTTAAAAAATCAAAAACATAAATTTACAACCATGCCCCAGCAGAATTCGAACCTGCGACTATCACAACAGCAGAAGGACCGTCATGTCGCTTTTACCACTGCGACAACCAAACCGGCATAAGCATAATCGTATCCAGTTCAAACACTTTACAGATTTGTGTTCTTGTGATTGATATGGAGAATTTTATTCAGAGAGATTATAAAAGATTTGAAGAGATTTGAGATTTAAATGTGTAGAAAGCACCCATTATTGTTAACGTGTTGAATCACTCCAAAGAAAGCAAAACTTGAACTTGGAGTTAAGTAGCAGCTCCAGCAATTTTCAGCTTTAGTTTTCCGTCCATTTTGCTCCTTTTTGTTGCTAACAATTTTTTATTTCAGTGTGTCACGATATATTTTATTCAAACTTGGATTTATATTTAAATAAATCAGTTTTTTTGTATATTTATTAGCGTGTATCTAATCATTATAAACCACTTTTTAAGGACGTGTGAGGTGTGGATGTGGTGGATGACCCCGACAAAAATTCCAATTCTCCATTAATGGGTACTATATTATCGTTTGATTTTTTTTAATATTTTTTTTAATGTCTCCTTTTTACCACCGAGGGTTTATCTGGACTGGACCTACAATTTTACGTGGGCTCCGATCCAAGGTCCTCGGCATTAAGCCTGGCTTACTAAATCGACTGGCGAGTGGCCAACTTAGAAATCATTTCAGAAGACATCCGGTCTCACCCAGCCTGGTTATTGACGTGGCTGGGATCATTTTCCTTGTAGGATTTTGCACTCTTTCCTAAGGACAACCACAAATGTTAAACAACCACAAACATAAGTTTACTACCATGTTCCAGCAGGATTCGAACTAGCGACTATTGCAACAACAGGTGGACCGTCCTATCGCCTTTACCACTGCGCTAACCAAGCCGGCTCGTTTTATTCTGATAGCTTTAGAATTTTGGCCAGAAATTGTGAAAGCGGACCCATAGTGCATCGACAAGAAATAAGCCAAGTCAAAAAAAATATAATAAAAGTAAAATTTCTTCGCACGACTTAATAACAACGGTTGAAGACCATTAAAGACGTTAGAGCCGCGGAGGCTCAAAAGTAAAAGAACACCGGTCGTAAACAAGGACGAAGGTTCCCCGTCGACAAATGGCATGGAAACTGCGTGGACCATCCAGCGCAATTTTACCACCTGTTCGGCGGAAAATCGACACAGGGCCGAGCGTTTCATTCCGTCGCGCATCTCAACAACGGGCGGACGTTCTGGAGAGGTCGTCCGTCACGACGCCACCGGAAAAAGCACGCGCGCGTCCCTCTGCGATAAACTTTTTTCGACTCTTTTTTTCGCTCGCTTGCACCTTCCTCGTCGGCGACGACGTTTTGTTTTTGTCAGTATATGGTCAATATGTTTCTTTTTCTGATGTAGTGCATTATTCCAAGTTTGTTTTTTAATGCCGGTAAGTTAAATTTGTACCAAACTTTACGCAAATTGGTCCGGAAGAATCGAAATTATTTAGAATTATTTATTTGTCCTTTTTATGTATTATTGTCACTGGATGATGAACAACGAGAAAGTGGATTTTGCTCTGATTTACCGCTTATTAATATTGTTATATCAGGCATTATTTAATTATTATAAGAGGTTTTAACATAACCTAAAATAAATAAATAATAATTTTACACATTTCTGTCATATATATCATTTGGAAATTATTTTTAATAATGTTTCAGAAAACTATTATAATTCAGATTTATAATGTATAAATGTTTTATTGAGTATATTATTACTATTGTTTTTGATAAGTATAAAGAAAAATTATTTCCCTCGCCTATATAAATATTAATTTGATATCATTATTTATGTTTCAATACCTACTATATTAAAAAAGCGAGGGTATTAAATCTGACGCAGATTAATCCTGTATATATTATCATATACTACGTAAAGATGTGAAATATTTACGGATTTTTTCGTAAGATATTTTTATTATACATAATATTTTTTAATTAAATTTCTTTCTATTACACTGCGGCACAAATTTTTTCTTGTTCTATAACATTAAATAAAACGTTTTTATTAAATCTAATTGTATCTGCTGAATACAAAAATTTAAACCAATTTTTTTGTAACACTTAAACTTCATTACACACTAGCAGTAATCTTCTAACATTTTAGTATTCCATCTTCCTTGATAACGCTCTGGTGAAAGCGTTCCCCTTAGACAACCTTTATATATATTTTGAGAAAATATACTAATTTATACTTTCAAAACCTTCAAACAGTTTCAGGGACCTGAAAAATGTAAGCTATAAAATATTTATCGATTTTGTTCTTAAAATTTTCAGAAAGCAAATTTTTTGGAAATCCTTTGCTTGTCTCTAAAACATTAATATGTCGATCTTTTCAAATTTTACATGTTTTTCTAGGATATGTAAGGGTGGTTTTTGAACCTTTTTTCTTGTTTGGGCACATCTTTGTTATAATTTTAAAATATAAAAAATATAAACTTTAGGGATAATTTTTTTTTCATTATTATTAAATTCTTGAATATGAATAAGACGCCAAACTTTGGACCTTAGTTTGTGAATTATAGCATTTTGAGCGAAGCAACTTTTGTTATTGTGAAAAAAATAGATAAAAAGGAATTTCGCGTGTTGATAAAATATTGCACTTTGAAGGGAAAAATACAGTTGAAGCAAAAACTTGGCTTGATGCCGAGGTTCCGGACACTGCCCTAGGAAAATCAACCATCAAGGATTGTTATGCAAAGTTTAGACGTCATGAAATGATCACCAAAGACAGTGAACACAGTGGACGCCCAAAAGGGTTGTTATCGACGTAAACAATTAAAAAATCTACAAAATGATTTTGAATGACCGTAAATTGAGACTGAGTGAAATAGCTGACACTCTAAAGATATCAACTGAACGTGTACAGGACGTGGATAACGACGAGTTGATGATTAGGAGCAGTGTTTGAAGATGATCAAGTGTAATATACCCGAGTTATTGCGTCGATATGTGACAATGGATGAACTATGGCTCCATCATTTCACTCCGAAGTCTAATCGACAGTCATCCGAATGGAGTACACACGATGAACCCGCTCCAAAGCGTGGGAAAATCCAACAGTCGGCTAGCAAGGTTATGGCTTCTGTAATTTAGGATGCGCATGGAATAATTTTCATTGAGTACTTTGAAAAAGGAAGGACTATCAACAGCGACTATTACATAGCGTTATTGGACCGTTTGAAGGACGAAATTGCAGAAAAACAGACATATTTGCAGAAAAACAAAGTGCTGATTTACCAAGACAATGCACCGTGTCACAAGTAACTGAAAACGATGACAAAAATCCATGCATTAGGCTTCGAATTGCTTCGTCATCCACCGTATTCTCCAGGTCTGTCTCCCAGTGACTATTTCCTGTTCTCAGATCTCAAAATAATGCTCGCTGGGAAGAAATATTCGTCGAATGAAGAGGGGATTGCCGAAATTGAGGCCAATTTTGAAGCAAAGGACAAATCGTACTACAAAAGATGGTATCGAAAACTTGGATGGTCGCTATAATCAGTGTATCACCCTTGCAGGGAATTATGTTGAATAAAAAGAAATTGCCAAAAAATGTGTTTTACTATGGTAGGCCGGGAACTTTTCAATTGATCTGTTATATTTCTAGATTTTAATATGCTAGTTTGCCACTATTTTCCGTTTAATTTTTATTCTATAATGTGTAGCATGTCTTGATTTGCAGTTAATATCAATTATTACAAATAAACCATTAGTTTGCATGATTCAAGCTGTTAATTGTGGAAGATGCCAGGGTTTTCTTTTTTTGTGTGAATTCTTCCGCGAACATATCAGAGATGATCAGGTGTAATTAACTTTACGTTATTTTATGTACTTGGATTTTATCTCTACATTTTTTACCGCTACTTTTGTTTTGCTTATTGAATTTGATTATTTCTACTGGACACCTTAGATAACCACATAAGAGAAAAAAAATGCCATTGGACATACATATGGCCTAAATAATGGTTTCAGTTGATTTTATTTGAAGATTTATTGGGAAAAATCGGTACAATATATCTTGTTCAATGTACTGTTCATCGATAGCTGTTACTTTTTTCCATCTTCCCGGCAATTTATCGATTCAATCTCGAGAGAACAATGAGGCTATCCACGAATCGACCCATTTTTTGGTATCTTCATAAGATCGTGTCTGAGATGCGCAGACACGATCTATATGTCGGAAAAGGTAGTGATTGGTACGTCTAGGATGTAGGAATACGGCGGATGGGTTATCATTTCCCACTTTATTGCTTCCAAGTATGTATTTCCATGTTGAGGAATAACATTTTTCGCACAGAACTCGACTAAAATGAATTAATTATAATCGACACTAATTCCCATTGATGGTTTCATTAGGTTCTAGCAGCTTATAGTATACTACACCAAACACATTAGCTTGAAGTCGCGGATATTCGGATCTGCCCTTGATGTTGATGATGTTTATGTATGACCCGGTGGCACTCTTGATTTTTTCGCTTTACCTTGTTATGATGGATTCACTTTTCGGCACCAGTAACAATTCGATGTAAAAATACTTTGTGTTTCAGCATCTCACATATGACCAAACAATGGTATTTCAATGTCTCTTGGCTGCAATATACACGGCAAAAATTATCCAATATTTTGGATCATTTCCCATGTCCGTCAAGTCATTGGAATTTGTTTCCTGTGTTACTCCCAACGATTCTGCATGTACTTCTTTCATTTTAAATGGATCATCATTAATTTATGCCTTAAAATTCTCTTGCTTGCCAAAACTTTTACTTTTTACTAACCACTTTTAAAATGGCGAAACCAGTATTCACACGAAGAAGTCGATAAAGTATGACTGTCATTTGCTTCACACAGCATTGAATGACCGATTGTAAATTAATAATATTTAATTTATTGTTAATTATTATAACTAATTTATAGGCTTATACATTCATTAAACTTATACATTTTATATGCTAAATTTTCATCACAAGGAACAAAAAGTGATGACTAAAGACGAACAAAAAACAATTTCATATTGAATACATTTTTGTAGCTAAGCGTAATACGAAACACAATGAGACTAATTAGCACCGAAAACGATCATTCAGTTCGGAAATACAATGGAAGACCCTCACCGAGGTGATAATGTATTCCGAATGATAATGTCTCCAGCCCGGCATAATTATAAATATACATATTTTCGTTTTTTTTTATCGAAACGTTCAACTACCATTAATTTGACCGTAGAATAAATTTTCACCGCGGACGATATAAAAAGAAAAATCGCGATTTTAACGGCTGAAAAGTTGCGTGTTTTCCTTTCGCCTCGATGTATTAATCATTTTATCTGTCCACCAATTTTTTCCAAGCCGTAAATGTGATTGATTTCGAATATAAATCGTTCCAGCGACCGTCTCTGATTGTTTTCGTAGCTTTAATATTATCGCTATCAGACATTTTCATTTTTGTACAAATAATTACGATTCTAATTATAAATTTTGTTTAGTCAGAAGAGAGAAATTTTATTGGGTGTGAATATTAATGTCGTGTAATAACAAGAACGGCTGAAAAGAGGCCGGTCTTTTAAGATAGATTAAAATTGTCTGATCTAAGGCATTATTTCGTACGATTGGAGATCAACAATCTAATCTTCAACTCTAGAGAAATTTTATTTACTATTTCAATAAATCTACAAAGGAGAAATACTGAGTATTTCCATATGATTAAAAATGACGTCAAATATAAATATACATAGTGGAAGGTCAAAAGTGTGTAAAGATGCAGAACTGAAACGTATAGATGTAGAACTGCGTATTACATTCTATATGTGGTCTGGTCTTTTAGGACTTCACATTTTGTGAAGATATCAAAAATTAGGTGGATTTATGGATATCTTTTGAACTACTTTGAAGTTTAGGCCTCGTTAAGTAGTGAAGATCCTTATTAGGAGGGTAGTCCTACTAGATGTGGCCAATAGACGCTCTTCTACCACATTCTTGAGATCTGGCCTGTTAGGATTTTACATTATATCAATATATCAAAAATTAGGTGGATTCATGGATATCTCTTGAACTATTTTGGGGTAAATTAAATATTTGGAATATAATTCTTTTGAAATAAATTCTTTTGAATATTACGACGAACTTTTAGATAATTATTTTGAAGGACTTATAGAAGGGACAGTCTTAATCTTAAAGTACAGATCTTCCTTGGTTACATAGCAATGAGTATTCAACTAATTTTGATAGCGTTGAATTATTGATCACTTTGATGGCCTTAATGTTGAATTTCTTATTAGCAAATCGTTGATTCTAAGCACTCTATTAGTTTTAGTTTATTTTAGACTGTGTGAAGTGATGTCCTCTATTTAGTTTATTCTCGAGATGAATCCCGAGGTTATTTGCTGAACGTATAGGGGAAATTAAGCACACTACTAGTGATATAAAGAATGTACTGCTTTTTAGTTTTAATATAAAGAAGAAATTCCTTTGAATTAAATAGAAGAAATAATACTACTCCTCTTTTGTTGATTAACAATTCGACATCTTCGAATATAGGTAAAACTGTGTTATTTGCAAAGGATTTGATCTAAAATTAAGCTTAATAATATGCATATAATTACGGAGATTGAAATATAATGAATATATGATTGAAGATATAATTACGAAAATTTGATATTGCATACATTATAATTAATTTGAAGTTTTTCCTAGTTTTATTAAAATGTTATTAAAAAAAACAGGGTAGTCATATAGGCGTCCATACATCGACGTGTTAACTTGCAACGTATCTACAACAGTGCAAGTAGATCTTGTATTCTGCGAAATAATTTGCGAAGCTTCGTAGATTTCTAGTTAGAAGACCTGAAGGTTCCATTATCAGAAAATCTACTTAGTTAAATAAGAATACGAAGCTGTTCTGTTGAATATTCAGTGAAATTATTAACAAGATTTAGAACTTTTCAATTTTCTTTATAAATCACTTAGAACTTCAACAATCCGTGGAGAATAAGTATTTTTTATGATTTGCGTTATAATATAACTATATTGGTTTGATAACTTCAGTAAGTGACCTGCTTTATAACCTTAGATTATAAATCTTATTCTAGAGACTATGAACTTATTTTTGATATTATTATATCTCACTCGAGTGCGTATTAATCAGTTTGTAGGGTTGTATACCTTTGAGCCTACGCACTTTACTGTCATCGAGTACTATTAACTGTTTGATGAGTGCATTGGGATGCACTAACAATCTTTAAGAGTATTTTGCATTAACACTTTGAATTACACTCATTTCAAGATGATATCGCGCCGAATTCTATTTATTGTAAAGTAAAAAAGGGTGTTGTACGGAATTACATTAAAAGTGTTATTAAAAGATTAAATCACAACCTCAACACAGTCAGAGTCTCAACCTCTGGAAATGTGATGAATATCACAGAAATCTATATGAAAATGAAGGTGAATTGACTATTGCACTGTTGTAGATAATAATGTATTTGCATACCGCTAAGAAGAATGGTTTAAAGGTACGTAAATGACATTTGTTACGTGATTTTGAGTCTAGATTGATTAAAGATAAACTTGAGTCACTTATATGAAAAGGAAGTGGATCTTTATAACTGCGAATTTTTACATTTACTTTTAATAACTTACTGGCACTACTGTGAGAGCATTTTCAGTAGCTGGGTAAATATTATAAAACAACCAAAATTAGATGCTGTTTATCAAACATCACCATCAGAACTACTAGAGAGCTATTTTCTAAATATATGGTGTTGATATATCCTTCTAGGTACTATTTTAATCTTGTTAATTGGAAGAATATCTAAAAAAAGGCTGTAATTAATGTTTTTTTGAAATGGCGAAATCGAAATCCGTCTGTGGTTGTGAAAATGGTCTCGTGGTTACATTCTCTAAAGGTTGTTGAATTTTCTGTAGCAGCGCTATTACAACTTTTATTATGCTATTTTTCTTCTTTATGTTGAATCCACCCACATAGTTAATGCGTTTTTCATTTCAGGCAATTTTGTATTATTTAGAGTCGTAATGTTAATAATTAATGAATAAAGTATTATGACAATTTGAACCATTATTGAGGGTTGTTTTTTTTTCAGTTTGAGGTTTACGCTCTGCGCTATTTTTTTTTTGTAGCAAAAAAGTAGTCAGCGACAATATATTATATGGAAGTTTTATCACGAAAAAACGTTACCAAAAGAGTTGTATGTGTCATAGACAGCTTGATGTATCACCTTGTTTTTCAGTAATATATCAGCCATTATCTATTAATAATGGTTACAGTACGTAAGGGTATGCGAGGTAGCATGTTGGTTTAGTCATTATGTTCGACCATGTTTGACGATGGGTAAACTCATCAGGCTGGATATTTTTATTACGTTTAGTTTCAAAAATATTTTAAATATTTTAAGAGTATACTGAAACCAATCAATTGATACTCCATGATTTCATCAACAACAACTTCCTCTGTATTCTTAAGGAAAGAAACAAAAACAACATTACTAAATTTATTTTTAAAAACAATTACGTAGACCCTTAAAAACTATTTTTTATATAGTTATATTTTATATATTATTTATTATTGTGCTCTCTTTTTGTATCTTTTGTCATTTTATCGTAGACCGAATTCTTTTTTCATCAACAAGCTCACCTTCTGATATTATGGAATTCTCAGAGGTATATAATTAGCGTTGGGAACTATCGACTGAAAAACAGTCGAAACAGTCGATAGTCGCAAAACAGTCGAAACAGTCGATAGTCAAAAAACTAGCGACTTGAATGTTCTGTGGATTTGTAAAAAGAATGGATTTTTTCTATGGAATGGAATAATACACCACAAATGTTTTATTTTATTTTAATATCTTGACTGAATTGTTATTTTCAAATAATATCCTACAATAAATATAGACAATATAATAGAACTTAAACAAAATGTACAATAATCATAAATACTATATAAAAATTAAACATATACTTAATAGAAAAGAAAACTAATTCATGACATAATTAAAAATGATCTGTATGAAATGATATAAATGCGTTATTTATTATCGAACGGAAATATTTTTTAACAAAAATCTAGAGAGTAAACGAAATATCACTTATAATTGCCACAAAAACAGTCAAAATATACAATTTTAATCTTTTTACCCTATTACATTAACAATCCTGAAAAATATCGTACTAAAATGCTATAACATTAATATACAATATATTGTTATTTACAAGCAATCTGCCAAAAAATCATAAAACTACATATATTGCATATAAATCTATGTAAGCATAAATTGGGTAAATTTTTATCAATATCGCGGCTAGGACGACACAGTCAGAACGTTAAAAATTAGTCGAATGAAACAAGTAGAGCCAAAAGTAGTAACTAAAATAGTAAATAGTAACAAAATCAGTCGAACAGAAAATAGCGACTGAAAGCAGTCGACTGAAACAGCCATTGGTAAAAAGTAGTAAAATCAGTCGAACCAAAAATAGCGACAGAAACAGTCATGATAGTAAAAAGTAGTCAATTACTAAACAGTCGATAGTCGATTTCAATCGATAGTTGCCAAAACTATTTATAATTACTTTTCCATTCACACCTTTGCTAGTCCATGTTCAGGTTTATTATGTTCTTTTGATAAATTAATATGGATATTGTAAAATAAGCTCATTACCCATTTATTTGTCTTCCTTTTGATCTGTACGTTATATCTATATTTGTATAATAATTTCTAGTACGTATATTTTTATTGTTTATTAATATTATCTTAAATTATTGAGCTAGTGAGCTGGTTTAAATTTAGCGTAACACATTTTTTCCACTACAACATAAGGCGATGGCGATGATCATACAGTATAAACATTCGCGAAAATATCTGGCCAACTGATAAAACAGACTTCTCACTTCATTTGGTTTTAACATTTTATCGTATCCAGTTTTCTGCGCCTTTGATGACATCATAGAAAGACATGGATAGTCCAGGTCTAGTGTTTTATTCTTTTTCTGCACCAGCATATGACTACTAAAGTAAAGATTCGTTTTACTGTTGATGTTATTGAGTTATCTACGTAGTAATACTAAGTGGGTTTGAATGCGTTGTTTAAAAGCTGTTGAGAAATTTATTGTGTTTCACTAGTAAATTGCATGGAATAGCTAATCAAGTTTAGTGAAGAAGATATATGAAATATTTCAAAACACGATTATTTTATAACGATATATATTATCCAAATCGCAGATTTCCTTATAACACTTATTGATTATAGTTAAAACATATTTATTCTGAAAAAAATCTATTTGAAAGTTTAACTAATTAAGAATAATATTCTAACAATTAACAATATACTATACTCTTTCTGGCATTTTTTTCTTATATTTACAAACAAATTTAATAGTAAAAACTTCAAGTTATTATGTTTCCAAAAAATTTACACTGAAAGAGTATGAGGAGTTAGAGGAATGTTCCAGAATAGATGTACAAAATAGATGAAGGAGTTTTATATGAAAAAAAAATTAAAAATCAGCGAAATTAAAAATATTTTAATTGATAAGTCATTTTCTCCAAATATTTCTTTAAAATTTAAAACACTGTAAGTGAACTAAATACTTTTATATATTTAGTGTATTATACATTTTATTATTATTATTATTTTATTATTTTATATATTTGGTGTATAAAGTAAACGTAGCTCCTCATTTCTAACATCATCATAACAATTGAGCAAGATGGGTTACAGAAAGAACAAATATATTGGAGTTTTTGTATGTTGTTATTCACAAAATGTTAAACGTGGTCAAGTCAAATGAATTCATCATTATTCACAAACACAAAGTGGCGTGATAATAACTGAAGTATGAACTCAAAAAAGATAATAGAAAGTACAGTAGCAAGTGTATAGGTATGCGCAATCCAAAAATGTATATCTAATATGTTATGTAACAATATGTTACTTACTTATATAGTCATAGACCTTAGTGTCTTCAAGAGAGATGTAAATTTATAGAAGATGAGATATTTGCATGAAAATAAAGTTTTATTGTTATTTTCACTTTTCATATAGTTTTGTTGAACCAAATGAAAACCAATATATCATACCACTTAGATTATAAATCTTATTCTAGAGACTATTAACTTATTTTTGATATTATTTTATCTCACTCGAGTGCGTGTTAATGAGTTTGTAGGGTTGTATGCCTTTGAGCCTACACACTTTGTCATCGCGCACAATTAACTGGTGAGTGCATTAGGATGCACTAACAATCTTTAAGTGTACTTTGCATTAAAACTTTGAATTACACTCATTTCAAGGGATGTCGCGCCGAATTCCATTTATTGTAAAGTAAAAACGGGTGTTGTACGGACCTACATCAAAACTGTTATTAAAAGATTAAATCACAACCTTAACACAGTCGGAGTCTCAAACTCCGGAAATGTGATGAATATCACAGAAATCTAAATGAAAATGAAGGTGAATTGACATATTGCACTCTTGTAGATAATGATGTATTTGCATACCGCTAAGAAGAATGGTTCAAAGGTAAGTAAATGACATTGGTTACGTGATTTTGTGTTTATATTGTTTATAGATAAACTTGAGACACTTATATGAAAAAGAAGTAGATCTTTATAACTGCGAATTTTTACAGTTTACTTTTAATATCTTACTGGCACTAGTGTGAGAACATTTTCATTAGCTGGGTAAATATTATATAACAACCAAAATTAGATGCTGTTTTTCAAACAGCACCATCAAAACTACTAGAGAGCTATTTTTTAAATGGATGGTGATGATATATCCTTCTAGGTACTATTTTAATCTTGTTAATTAGAAGAATATCTAAAAAAGGCTGTAATTAATGTTTTTTGAAATGGCGAAATCGAAATCCGTCTGTGGTTGTGAAATGGTCAAAAAGATAACAGAAAGTACAGTAGCAAGTGTATAGGTATGCGCGATCCAAAATATATATCTAATATATTATCTAACAATATGTTACTTACTTACATAGTCATAGACCTTAGTGTTTTCAAGAGAGAAGTAAATTTATAGATGATGAGATATTTGCTTGAAAATAAAGTTTTATTGTTATTTTCACTTGTCATATAGTTTTGTTGAACAAAATGAAAACCAATATATAGTACCACGTGATACCAATCTGAATTAAATAAATGATAAGCTGTATATCTGTTTTTAGCTAAGTATTTTCTTGTCAATATTACTTTATTTTATATATATATATATATATATATATATATATATATATATATATATATATATATATATATATGTTATCGTAGTACTTTTGAGAATTGTTGTTGTATTACAACTAATACAACAATAATGGCTGATTTTATCAGTTTGATTTAATGTTCATAATACAACTGATTATTAACAGATTGTTCTATAAAGGATTACGTTATCACAAAAATCCGTCCAAACAGAACGGCCTATCTATAAATTTGCCACGCTCCTATCATAACTTCGTATTTTTCCCGTACTTCATTAACGTCAAACTCGCGACGCCAAAGGAATATGGAAATACTGTTTGGTCTGATCACGTCCATTGATAAATATTTAAACTGTTATTCCTTGTTAATTGTTTATTTGTCGTAGTACATTTTGCGATAAATATTTGCGGAACCTTGTTTAGATTTGCGTGGTTTCTTTTTGTTGCGTGAATTATTGAGCACTTGTTTGTCTGATTTTAAATTAGCCGTTATTATTCTGTAGTAACTATTAAAAATTATTAAAAATCTGCACTCCTGCTTTTAAGATATATTTCTGAGTTTTATTTTATTATGATTTTTCTAAATTGTCTTTTTTTACTAACGAGTGTTTATTTGGACTGGATCTACTGCTTAACAAGGTGTTCGGCATAAAGTCCATCGAGTGGCAAGTGACCAATTAAGTGATCATCTCAGAGATCCAGTTTTACCCAACCTTATTACTTCTGTGACTGAAATGGTTATTCCTTGCCAGATTTTACATTGTTGCTGAAAAATATTTACAATTATAATCACAAAACATAAGGTACATCCATGCATCTGTGGTATTCAAACCCATTGCAGGACCTGTGTGTGTTTGACTGGTTCCTTGGATGGCTCAGAATCACAATTCTAGGTTTGGTAAGTGGTACTGCTTTAGGTTTATCGAGTTATTCTTCTATTTTTTATTTCATTGATTTTCATCACTCGTCAGAATTGTACAAAGAACTTCTTTGAACTTCTGCGACTGGATAATCAGTAAAAGGACATCTTAAGGCACATGTTAATACGTTAACTTAATTGATCTATATATCAATTCAAGTTGATGTTTTCTTATTTGAGAAAAATAGTCTTGGGTGATTCTTAGCTTAGCGTTGAAGTTTTTTTTTGCGTTTTTGTTGAATTTTCGTACAACAGTGATTAAAACTTCGTTTCCACAGTATCGATGGTGTTTAGGGCAATTAAAACTACCATATTTAGTAAACCAATTAATATTGTTATTTTTATTATATTATCAATAACGTATTTTACAAAATACAAAAGAGGCATTAAGATTACTATATATTTAGACGAATTTTTAGATGTTTTCCTTCTTTGTTGTAGTGCTTATAAAATAGGATGCAGTACAAAATATACTCATTAACAGTTGTCATAATTAAAAAACTGCCAATCTGAAAAGTCATGTAACTTACAGAGTCTTGTCATTTGGTCAGAGCGAAACGTTGAGTTCGATGTCCTTAAAACTATAAAAACTGCGAATCTCTTTCTATTTTATATATAACTGTAACATTCGCCTAGTGAAAGAGATAGCGTGTTAAACGCTAATATGATACTTTACACTAATATATAAGGCATCATACAAATTTTCTCTAATAAAAACAATATCCTGAGGTATTCTTGGGAAAATTTAATACCGTTTAGTATATTCGTCACTTTATTTTACCATAAGTTAATGTAGGGTAAGATTAATAGCTAAAAGTTGGAATAAGGAAGAAGTTCCTGAATCTAGTAATCTGAACTCCAGCGTGTCATTGTTTACAGCCTGAAATAAATCAATGCAAGCTAAACAACATCACTAAGTATTTAGTTTATTGGGTCGATCAGTATTATTATTCCTCTTTATTTTGTGATATGAAGCTGCACATTAGTGTTTTTTATACTAAAATATCGAAACAGTTTCAATTTTCTTATTATTTCCCTTATTTTAGCGATGTTAACTTCAGGCGAATATCTTAATAGTGAGTTATTTATATAACATATAACAGCTTTTGGACCATTAACCTCATGGGTTTTTAGTTCGGTTCACAAACATTAAGAAATACCATACATTTTATCAAACAAAATCTAATGACTATTTGCTAACTATAAAAAACAATATAAACAAGAATTTTGATATATGTATAAGTTTTCTAGTGACAAATATTTCTGTATTACTTTTATATTGTTACAGTTCTCTGATTTTGAATCTGATCTATTCAATTTTTGTCTCATCTGTTATTTAATAATACTAAATGAAACTGTCATTTTATGGAGTGAAGTGTTAAAACCGTCAAGTGATGAAGTGACAGGTTAGGTTGTTTAACAATTATATTGATTCTTCGTAGTTCAAAATATATTCAAGTGAAGGAAATCCATTAGATCTGTCAGCATTGGATATGGATATAAGTGGTCTCTCTTTTAGATTCAACTGAAGTTTTATAGCTCGTGTATACTATATATGATTAAAAGATGTTTAATTGAGAGTTCTGGGTTTTATAATTCAGAACTAGTAAATATACATGTTATTTTACAAGTATCATAGAGAGAAAAAACCTAATACCAACACATCAGTTTGAGTTTATTAACAAGCATTCAACAATTGACCAGGTCCACAGAATAACAGATGTTATTGAAAAAGCCTACGAAAGTAAAAAAGTATGCTCAGTTATATTTTTAGATGTACCACAAGCCTTCGATAAGGTTTGGCATGAAGGCCTTGTTCATAAACTACAGAAAATGTTACCAAAACAACACACCGAACTATTAAAATCATACATTACAACCAGAATGTTTAGAGTCAAACAAGAAGAAGCTTACTCTACAATAAAAGAAGCTAAAGCAGGTGTACCACAAGGAAGTTTACTGGGACCAATGCTTTATCTACTCTACACTTGTGATATACCACAAATGGAAAATATTACGATGGCTACATTTGCTGATGATACTGCGATTATAGATGGTGGATACAATAGTGAAGAAGCCTCAAGAAAATTACAACAGGCAAGTGACAATATAAATAATTGGACACAAGCTTGGAAAATAAGAATTAATGAAAGTAAATCTGTACATGTGCAGTTCACCTATAAACAGACTATACAAGCACTAACAACTTTAAATAACACTATCATTCCATATAGCTACAACGCTAAATATCTTGGAATGAATCTTGTTGCAAAACTTCGCTGGAAGGAACATATCAAGAAGAAAAAAAAAGAACTGGAGTTAAAATATAGAAAAATGTACTGGCTATTTGGAAGAGAATCACAATTAACAGTACACAATAAATTGCGATAATATAAGCAAATACTAAAACCTGTATGGACATACGAAGTTCAATTATGGGGATGTTCTGCAAAGAGTAACATAAATCAAATACAAATTTATCAGAACAATATCCTGAGAGGTATTGTGGGTGCACCCAAATACTATAGGACTGATTACTTACAGCGAGACCTGCAGATACCCACAGTCAGTTAAAAAATCAAGAGAATTGCCCCCTTGGGCATGAGAAGAGACTCCATTCTCATACGAATATTGAAATATTGCAACTATTGGATAGCACCAGGACCGGACACAGACTCAAAAGAATCAAACCATCTGATCTTGTGTAGTTTTGTGTAGTGAGGTGCATATATTAAAAAATTCACTAGTGACATGTATAAACATTATTTCACCAGAAACTGAGGGCCGATAGGTCCTCCTAGTTATATACCTAGATTTAAGTTATTATAAAGACAAATTGTAGGTTAGATGGAAATGACTAGTAACAACATATTAATTAAATAATAAAAAAAAATACAAGTTACTGGAGTTTTCTTAAAAATGCTGGGCAGATCGGTTTAGTAAAAGATGGAATTTTTTTTCAAATCTTTCAGTTTGTTGTTCTCAAGTTGATCCTAATTTAGCTGATTTAGGTTTTTATGCAGTTGAGTTAAGTTATCGCTCAGGTTTTTACTCCACAAGATGTTGTGAAAACTTGCAGGCATAACTTTTTTGAGTATAACGATATCAGGTATGAGTACTGAGGTTAAATGCCTGTCATGACGTTCAGTGAACTTATAGTATCTGTGGTAATAACGAATTTACTGGCGAAAATTTTTATAATTCCATCTATGTATATAGAAAGAGTTCAGTATTCATATAGATAGTTCATAAGCGTTTAGTTTTGTTAGAGCCAGTGAATCGCAAGTATTCTGCAACATTTTCGGCAACTAGCACGCCAAATTTCATCTCAAATAAATATCTTTAGACTGATTTTCTGTTCGATATTTTTCTTTATTCACAAAGCACAACTGAGGTGTACTGCCAAATTCGACTGTAATCAAACTAAACCTAAAATTCAACTCCTCAAATTTGTTAAACCATTATTAAATATTATTCTATTTAAACCATGTAATTTAAACAAAATATAAAGCAATTAAAATCAAAGCCATTCTTGATCCTTTGAAATCTCGAAAGGATTGTAAAGGTAGCAATTAAATAAACATATCGTGTGAAACATTCATGGAGAGAACTATCCTGAAACACATAAAAGCGCAATAAAAAGAGAATTAACATTACCGGACATTTAAAAGGAAGTATAGTCAATAAAATTGGCAAATCGGGGATATAAATATCTAAATGCTCTCCGATAAAGATTGATGGATATATAACAGTAAAAATACGACGGTAAACCGGATCGGAATAATTTTAAATATAGAAAGAAATCTACATCGTTTTCGAGCACCACGGAAAACAATTACGGACCGTTAAAACTTTAAATAGCATAAAACCAACCATAACGATAAAGTTTGGGGCGTGCAAATAATTATTCACTGAGGTTTCTAGTTGTCAACCGAACAGATAAACTAAATCGACTTTAATTTCGCTACATTACGCTTAAGCTACTTTGGCCTAGTTCGGAACTGTGTCCATCACTTTCGCAACGCTACGAATTCATTTAACTGTTGTCATCTTACAATTGATTTTGGGTTAAGGATGAAGTTTCGAGAGAATGCCTGGGAATCCTATTGTCTCCGGTTCAATATACTGGATAGTTTATTGGAAATATGTTGGCGTTGGATATAATTTATGACTAACAAATCAGGAGGTGTATAAATAAAGTTTCATCTATTTTGAGGCTCTTGAAGTTTTTATATTTCTTTATATTAATCTTAGAGGTTCGCACAAATAGAGTTTCGTTGTTTTTTTCGTCAATAAAAAACATTTATGGTCTGTTTAATAAAACAGTGAACTCCCGTCATTGAAATGGATGATGTCAAATTTTAACTGTTAATACATAAAATTTTCGTTGTATTCAGCAAATATCATAAACAAATAAATAAATAAAGAAGTACATTATCTCGTTACTCTTAGGACTAACTGATTTGAAAAGCAAGCTGTTTCTGACTCCGACTATCGAATGGCTTCGGCATTTTCAATCAGAGTAGTAATAAATAGCGATTTGAGATGTATTAAAACAAAGTACCAAAATATTTGCTGGATTATAACCTGTAATTATAATGGCTAATTTTTCGAAGAATATTTCGTAAGTTTGACAACCAGGGGAATTTTTTGGGCTGATTCGATCTCTTTTTAACTTGAATAAAATGGGAAGAATAATATTGTCTGATTTTTAAACGAATTTGTAAATTGTCACAGGCAATACTATTGACTTCATAATAATGTGAGTTCATTGTTATTTTGAATGGATTTTTGCTTATATTAGACAAGGAAATGTTCAACTTATTTATTAAAAGCTACATAAAATCTAAATCACAAGTAAAGTGGCTGAACATTTTAATTTTAAGGTTTATGTCTGCTCATTAATTAGGTTTAGGTAATATCCTAGTCTAGAATTTGACAAAAATCGAATATCGATATTTTGAAAGCTCAACTCCTTAAGAATATGCTCTTAAGATGATTTTTCAAAATTTAGAGATATAATTGTTTTACTGACAAACAAGTAGTTAAAATCTCTAGACAAGAGTACCCCCTTAAATCGCAGTATACGTTTTAGTTTATACACATCCCTGTCTTTACGCAAAGTACATTGAAACTCTCTCTGAAGTACCTAATATCATCATCTTGATTTACCCTCGTTATGAGTTCGATACCAATGTATTAAATCAGTTCATTAAATACGTAATATGCAACATCGACAGTCCCTCGTAATACGTAATTTATTTTGAAATATGTAAATAATGGTTGTATTAAAGTTCCTAGCGATACATTGTAGTTGAGTCCTACCTTGGCCTCCATTTTTCCAAGTAGTGTCTATATGGATAGACAACTGTGTTCGGTATTAAGCTTGCACACTGGTCAAGGACCAACTTAGAAACAATCCCAGAAATCATCCGTTCTTGTACAGTCGGTATACTGACGCAACTGGGATCTACTTGTGATATTTTAGGCTGTTGCCTATAGACAATAAATATTACAAATCTTGATAGTTGTAGGAGCGTCCTGGTATAATATAATAACCTTAGCCATGATTAAGAGGGCACTATTAGTGCAATTACTATAATATATCAATTGAACAATTATGTAAGGATAAGTTTAGCTCAGCCAGCATTTTTGTCTTAGTTTGTGCAAGATGTTTTCCCTTAACAAAGGTGTGTGTGTTTCTCTGAAGTTAGTAGGCGGTCTAGATTATTGGTCGGCCAGTAATGGAGTTCGTATTCTGTTGAAAATTGAACTGAATCATTCCAAATGATATTATGTCATCAAATATGGCAATAAATGAAGGAAATACAAAGTGCATGACAAATAAATATATAGCTTGATTTAAATCCCAATAACATCCAGTTAGAGCAAGTGCAAAGAGTTTAAACATGGCTGAAATAATTAGTGTAACTACTTCTTTAATGGTACTTTAAAAGGCTAGCTTTAGAGTCTGTAAGTTTAAAGCACTTATATCATGGGCGATACTTATGGTAAATTTTGCCGGTTTCTCTTGTTCGATTAAGGTTGTTGTAATGAGTGCACGGTTAAAGTTCATGTCCAGAGACGTAGAATAGAATCGTTTGGAATTCGAAAATCAGTGACATTATTATGAGATAAAACATTAATTCAAATATAATATTGTATTTAACAATGTCTTTGGAAACAACGACGGCAAGATGTACTTTGTTGCTTCCTGCGTATTTAAGATTTGTCAGAAATAGATTACTAGTATTGTTTGTATTAGTCAGAAATGTTAATTGACTTAAATTTTATTATTAGTACAGTCAGAATGTTACCTTTTTATTATTGCTTATTTCCTTTACCAGTCATGAAGTTCAAGCACCTACGATGAAGATTATGAATATTTCACTAAAATAGAGATTTGTTCGTCGTCACAATATCACATGATTCATCACTTTGGCTTTTGGCTTTTCTAAAAATTAATTTTCAGTTTTTGTATCACTTCTTGTTTACTTTTTTAATAAATTGCTACCAAAAGAGATATTTGACGAGTCATATTAAAGCAGCTGTAAAATAGCTATTAGAATATATACTTTATTTTATTTATTATATATTCATTAGTCCTTGCCTCCTAATCTATGATTAGTCTTTATAATAATTTATATCTAGGTATATATTTAGGAGGAGACCTAGCTTACTCTATGCTGTAATTATGTTTAAGTAATAACATTGCTGTTTTTCTATTAAATGAACCTCTCTACACTATACTACACAAGATTAAATGGTTTGATTATTTTGAATCTGTGTCCTGTTCTGGTGTTATCCATGAGTTGTATTTGATATTGATATAATAATGGAATTTGTTCTCATGGCTCCTTGAAATTCGTTTGTTTTCCTTAATGACAGTCGGAATCTGAAGGCTTTGGTGTAAGTAATCAGCCTTGTAGTATCTGAATGTACCTACAATGCTTTTCAGAACTTTGTCCTGAAAAACTGATTTTGTATTTATATTAATTTTAGTAGAACCTAATTGAATTCCATATTCAATATTTGCTTGTATAATAGAAATTTTTTATGTACTGATAACTGTGATTTTCTTCCAATTAACCAATGTATTTAATTATATTACTATACGCTTTCAAACGTATAGTTGAGATTTTAAATGAGTTTTCAGACAGCTTAGCCTAGATAAATTAACATTAGAGGAAAAAGGTCCACACGAATTGATTGAAAATGTCATTTTGAACCGTTTTAAAATCGCGGTTTTATTACTTGTCAGACAAGAAATAATATTTACTAGTACAGTGTATTGTAACTGGTAATGAAAAGAAGTCCTACTATGATAATCTCAAGCGCAAAAGTCATGGGGTAGTCCTGGAGGGTTATCCACATTGATACCGAAGTAGAATAATCATTGCCATAACCACTTACTGTATATATGATGACATCAGCAAGTTATAATGTATGTATGATTGGACCGCTGCTAAGCCAACATCCTTCTTTGGATATGTTATAGAGATAATGTTGGAAAATATTTTGATTAATATAACGGGTCAATCGAAAAGTCCCCAACCTACCATAATAAAACGTAATTCAACATAATTCCCTTTAAGTGTGATACACTGATTATAGCAACCCTCCAATTTTCGATAGCATTTTTGTAGTACGATTTGTCCGTTGCTTCAAAATAGGCCTCAGTTTTGTCAATCACCTTTTCATTCGACGAAAATATCTTCCCAGTGAGCATTATGTTGAGATCTGAGAACAGGAAATAGTCGCTGGGGGCAGATCTCGAGAATACGGTGGATGAGGAATCAATTCGAAGCCCAATTCATGGATTTTTGCCATTGTTTTCACTGACTTGTGACACGGTGCATTGTCTTGGCGAAGTAGCACTTACTTTTTCTTCAAATGCAACCGTTTTTCGGCTTCGTCTCCTTCAAACGGTCCAATAACACTATGTAATAAACGCTGTTGATGGTCCTTCCTTTTTCAAGGTAGTTAACACCTTGCGAGGCGACTGTTGCGTTTTCCCATGCTCTGGAGCGGGTTCGTCGTGTGTAGTCCACTCAGATGACTGTCGATTGGACTTCGGAGTGAATTGATACAGCCATGTTTATTATGCTTGATCATCTTCAAACACTTCTCCGAATCATCAACTCGTCGTTGTTTTTCATACCCAAATATTCATGAATGATATGATGTACACGTTCAGTTGATATCTCTAGAGTATCTAGTATTTCATTAAATTTCAATTTACGTTGATTCAAAATCATTTGGTAAATTTTTTTATGGTTTTCGTCGGTAACAACCTCTTTTGGGCATCCACTGCGTTCACCGTGCTCATTTCACCACGTCTAAACTTAGTATACAAATCCTTGATGGTTGATTTTTCTGGAGCAATATCCGGAAACTCGGCATCAAGCCAAGTTTTTGCTTCAACTGTATTTTTTCCCTTCAAAAAGCAATATTTTATCAACACGCGAAATTCCTTTTTATCAATTTTTTTCACAATAACGAAATTTGTTTCACTCAAAATGCTATAATTCACGAACTAATGACCCCACAGCTGTCAAATTTATATACGCATCTTTTGAGGTTTATGACTAACTAAAAAACTGTTCTAAAATGTTCAGAAAACATGCAGGTATCTAATAAATTTAGAATATTGATTAATTCTTTGTAAATAAACATACGCTCTGATTTATATCAATGTTAACATTAATATAAACCATATGCATAGGTCTTATAGAATAGTATATAAGATTAATTTTCGTATCATCAGATTTTAATTTTTTTAAAGTAGCCTCTAGGGAAGGTACACCAAACTAGGCAGAAACCTGACTGTGAATTCAATATTTATTTACAATTAGGTAATGTTAAATATGCTAATATTAGATATTGTATTTTTTACAATTAACTCTAGAAAAAACGTAATCAAGATTTATAGGCAGATTATTTTATAATATATAATAAAAAGATAAGAATATTTAAATTGTGTCTACATTAAAGTAAATTCATTTTTCGTGTTTTCATTTCATCAATTTCGCAATTTTTATGCGAGGCCTAAAATAAATACGCTTTTGATTTAAGAATTCCCAAATTTTCATACAAAAATATCTGGGAAGTAAATTAGCCAAGTTAATTTTTCCTTTTCATATATTTTTTGTAGATAAAATATTTACCTTAAATATTTAAATATTCTATTTATTTTAAATAATCTCATTCTTTTTTTGTAGGTATCATCATTGAATCATCCTATCAGGTAAGTTTAAATAATTTATTGATATTATATTAAAATATTATTTAATTTAACGTCTTTAATAGTTTTTATTCTTCTGATTGGAAATATCTTGTGAAGATTTTATGAAGTTATCCAAAAATGTATCCACTAAAAGTAATGACGATAAGAAGGTGCATTTTTCAGTTGATGTCTTTTCATTTCAGTTGATAACTTTTCACTCTTTTTTAATGCTATTAATATTTGATATAAGAAAAAAGCATGAGACTGATACTATATCATACTGACAAGATGTGATATTATAGGAAATTATTTCTACTAGAGTCTCAAATGGAATTTTTTTCGTTGATTATCCGACGGTTGTGTCCGTTGAAGTCCCATTTCCGTTCCTTCTAGTTTCCATTGATATTCTTTTTGTTCGTGACATCTATTTGTTCTTCCATTATGGCTGAGCTCTACTCTGCAATGTTTTTTAAGCTGGGACTTTCTCGCCATATCAGCCAGAAAAAAATTCGTACAGAATATGTGCCTGACGTCGTAGACAAATTGATCTGAAAAGCAGGCCGCTTTTTTATCTCGGATATTTTTTAAAAAGTATTTTGTATATGATATGCTCATTTTCGTGACAGAGTGCTCGATTTTTTTGTATACAGAATGTTACATTTTTTGCTTAAGATGATGACTGTAGCTACGTAGCTAAGATCGGTACATTTATAGATTAAATATTAAATATTGTTCAGTATCTCAAACAATGAAGTAGATTTTTTATAATCACATTTTGTTTTTATAATATAGAGTATTATTAGGGCTTTTTCATTGGTTTTTGTTCAGCATCAGAATGGCTGTGTATATGTTAGTCATCAGATATTAACAAAATTCGACTTTATGTTGTTTCACTGTCAATTTGCGAATCTTGATTTAAATCAAGGGCCAACTTATTATTTAACTTTGCATTTAATTACAACACTACGAATTGTTGGCAACAAATATTGGAAACAAATTACGCTTAAAATGCTTATACATATATACAAATACAAATTAATACAATTGTAATAATAGTTAGAGGTGGGGAAATCTAATTCTGATAACTGTATAGTTAATCAGGTAAAAAAATAATTTTTAGTTCTTTTCTCTTTTTCTTTTTGCGTCATAAAAATGTTACTACTATATACTTAGTGACAGTTATAGATAAAATTTAAAGTTAACCTTAAAATCTAGTGTTTGAAAATACTTTTGCGTGTACTGATTGATGGGATAACAACAAATATCGTTATTTATTAATGTACCGTCTTCAAATTATTTGCCAATATAATTGGGGTTTTGACTAATTTTGAAGATCCATTCAATGACCTTCTAATGGATTTGTTGTTTCTTAAATATTTATTTTTTCTGCAGTAAACAAATCCTCTCAAAGATTAAACGCTGATATGATGTCAGTATTCAGTTATTAAACAATCACGTTGTGCTCCAAAGTATCTTAGTTAGGAATTCTAAAGTGTATAATTGGTGTCAAGAAATTCACAATAAACAAAAAGTCCGCAGAGAACAAAATGACATTGCCATCTTAAGCTTTTTGAAAAATATTGGTATATCTATAAAATGTATGAAAAACGATTTTTTACAACAAAGCGATATATTTTTCAGGATAACTATAGGTTTTTAGTTAGTAAATTTACCTTCAATTTATTTAAATTTTTTTGTTGAGGGATTGAGGCTCGTTGAACGGCGTTACAAAACGACATTGAGGGTTTAAATCTATTCTAACATAAAGTCTTTATGTCTAGACGTCTCACTCATCATCAACAATCAGTCTTAACACATCGCCTCTTTTTATAAACAATTTTCAGGGCCGCAACAGTCAGGCGATAGTAACATAAATCTATATTGTCCACTTTCAAAATTCGATCGGCATTCGTGACTGAACACTGGAGTAATTCACTATGATTAGTGTTTAACTTGCCATAGCGCATTTTTTGGTTATATTCCCTCAGACAAATTATCAATATCGACTCAATTATGATAGTAAATTAATTTTATAAATTTATTATTCCGATTTGGTTAGATAAATACAACATTTTTGTGACGGATGATAGTGGTGTTATTTCAATTGCCTTGAATGAAACCTCTTATATGAAATACTGTTTTTGAAGGATTCTTGGAATAAATTTATAGTTATTTTATAACCAGATTATTAAAGTTATAATTATAGCTATAATAAACTTATCGTTCAGATTTATAACCTTCATTAGATTCAGTTTCTACAGTTAAACAATTGAATATATTTTAATGCAATCCTATCTTTGATCTATTTTCAGTTTATTTTATATTGTGGGATATTTTATGATGATGGGTTGTCTATTATTAATGTCTCCATAAAGTGGCAATTAGAGGAAGTAATATCTGCTGGATGCGGGGAATCAGGTATAATATCTATATGAAGTGCTTTAACTTTCATAATTTTTAGCCAAATTTTCAAAAAATAATTCTAAATCAACAATTTTTGAAGGTGGCTTGGTGGCGCAGTGGTAAAGGCGACAGGAGGGTCCACCTACTGTTGCGATAGTCGAGGGTTCGAATTCTGCTGGGGCATGGTCGTTTGTGATTGTTTAATAGTTGTGATTGTCCGAGGCAAGAGTGTAAAATCCGACAAGGAAAATGATCCCAGTCTCGCCAGTAACCAGGCTCGATAAGATTGGATGTCTTCTGGGATAATTGCTAAGTTATGCTTAATGCCGAGAACCGTGGTTTGGAGCCCATGTTATGCTGTATGTCTAGTCCAGATAAAGCCCTAATAGGTAAAAGGAGACTTTGGTAAAAGATTTGTATTCAATATATATTTTAAGCTAATGTAAACTAACCATTTTTATTACATCATTTATTACGGATATTTAATTTGGTATAGTTTACATAGCGCAATGGGTCAACTTGAAGTACTTTTATCAGTGATAATAATGCATATATATGAAATACTTGCTTTTTCTCACATCAAAAATAAGCATTAAAGAAAGCATGATAGGACCTGTAGCGGTACGTGGTTTGAATTTCGCGCGCTCTTGAAGTTGGGAATAGCGTTCAGATATTTTAGCCAATAAAAATGTTTGGCCGTATTGACAAACTTCCTGAGACGAATGTCGCGTCAAAATGTAGCATCTTTTAAAAATAACAACATTCGAGAATAAAAGTGGAATTTGAAAAGCCAAGAAGGAAAGTTAAAGTCCTTTGTTTTGTCCACATTGTGTCATGCATTAGTGCTGTTCAATACATTTATTTCTACTGGAGCTTGAGTTCTAATAAAATTAACTAGACCCCACACACATACAAAATATTAATGCATTGGCTTTGAATTTTGTATATCAGTTAGCCATTTAGAATCGCGGTTTTATTGCTAGACAATCCATTTTTCTGTAGTAGTGTGTTACTGCCGATGTGCTATATTGTCAGATTAGCAAGTTGTAGTGTAATATTACCTGCTATAATCAAGTGAAACGAGACTATTGCTGCAAATGCCTGCTGATGATAATCGAACATATTAAAGGACATATTGTTAGAAAAAAAATTTGCATCACTCTTGTAGCTCGATTGGGAATTTCTGTGGCACACAGTGTACTCACCAGGCATAGCGCCTATTGAATACCACTTGTTTAGATCCATGAAGGAGAGTTCGGATGTCATACGGTTTCCCAGCGCGAAATAAGTCCCTTTATAGTTAGAGTGGATATTTAATGGGTGATGTCATATATCTAAGACAATTAGTTACCGCTCTCGCCTGCAGAATGCTAAGATCTTGCTTGTGTTTGTTTGGGATCTTTATTCAAGAATTTGCTTAAAAATTGTTTTAATTATTTCAATAATTTCTTTGGACTACAATTTAGAATAAAACCTAAAAGGAAATTTATTTCAAGTTACTAATAAAGTTTTTTAATCTACTAAACTAATAACAAAGGAAATTCGATTAATTAATATGAACAATAAATATCATGTACCTCCCATCAAGAAAGTCAATTTATTAGTAAAACGATATGTACCAAACATTTGCAAATAATTACATTTTAATTAATCAAGTTACAACTTCTGAACTTAAAAAATTAGTTAGGTATTTGCCTCATTAGTCGAATAATGCAAATTATAACTTTATAATGTGATTTGTATTTTCTCGAAAACTCCTCCTCGGGAGCATTAATCTTCCCATTTTAAACAAAGACGGACCGGGCACTTTGATAAATGGATCTCTCAATCTTACGAAATTTTAGCTCTAATTTGTATTATTACTGTTAGCGATCGGGGAATCAATGAAAATACGGTTTAATTCTATCGGTCGGCGGTTCGTTTCGATTGCGGAGTCATTTTATTTAATCCTATTAACAAGAAACGTGGTATTTCTCACATTTTCGACCCCCAAAAGGGTCAAATAAAATACGAGAACACATTTGATTGGGTTGGGTCCGACAAGTGCTGTTATAACATTCAGTACGTAAATGATAATTAGTACAAAGTTCCTTGAAGATGGCCTGGGAAGAGACGAATATTTTTCACAATATATCATCACAAACTTTGTATCTTAGCTTAATTAACGAAGTATTTCCTGTAGAGTAATCCCTCGTTATCCGCGGGGGTTACGTTATGATAAGATGACAGCGTTTGGTGAAATCGCGTTTGACGAAGGATCCAGTCATACACCGATTAAAAGGAGCAAAGCATATGATTTTGTTAGTTTTATAGTTCACTAATGAAGTAAAATCTATGTACATATATGCGTAAAAGTAAAATGTATTAGCAATTATATTTCAGTTGCTCGCAAGGCAAGTCACAAAGTTACATCTTTTTAGAAAATTCAAATTTAACAAGACAAACTTTATTTAAAAAAAAATTCTTTCTGCGCTTCTTTTTACGGTTGTAGTAAACTCTCTAGACCATTGTGAATCTTCGTACTTCGTTCCAGTGAAGGATCCAGATCCAGTACCAAATCCTGCAATTGATGAGCAGATTACAAACTCTTATTCATTTTATCTTTGATTCATTATTAGCAGTGCGTTCCAAAATATCAACGAGTTCCTCTGCAGTAATTTCATTGTTATTAGCGACTAAACTTCTTCGACATCTGTTGACTGAAGATCTTCAAAATCATCTCCATGTATTTGATGCATAAGTTGTAAAATGTGAGTGACTTGCGCTCGTTTGTCCGACAATGCTGAGATATTGATAATAACTTCCGGCACTAGGTTTTTCCAGTATGTATTTATAGTTGATGGTCTTAAGTCAGATACATCATCTTTAATAATGGTTATGCAATAAACAATATTAAACTGTTTCCAACTTTCGGTAACAGCCAACGAAGGAGCCGCTTCCATGCGTTGTAAGATGCGACTAAAGGTGAGCCTTAGATAATATCTAATACAATTGTTGCAAAAGCAAAGTTGAGTTGGTAAGTAATAATTAGTAATAGTAGTGACTTTTTGGTCAAATACTGTTTAACACTAGATACAAAACAATTAGTAAATCAGTTTGTAAATAGCGTCATCGTAACCCAAACATTAGGATTTGCTCTGTAAAATACCTTATTTTTACAAGCACTGGCTTCACCATAAAATCATCTGAGGCGTTACAACAAAACAAGAGAATTAATCGGTCGTTAGTTGGAGAGGTTAGTATATTGAGTTTACACAAAAGTTTACACAACAAAAATTTCACCAATAATCGACAATGGATATTTAAAATGTATTTATTCAAAGTATTGCTCATTTGATTCTACACATTTTGTCCATCTCTCAGTAGTCGAAAATAAACTAACTGCAGCTTCTTGCAATATAATTGTAAGCTGAAGTGTTTGAAAGCGATGCTTAGGACCTCTGCATGTCTTATTATTGTTTGAAGAGTATTAATATGGTGACGAAAGTAATGCCAAACAATGTCAATTTAATGTCGATGTTGAAAATGTTAACGAATAACTCGTTTCCTTTCAGTTTACACAAAAAAAATATTGGTAAAGCTCATTTCTACCGTTTACTAAACAACGTGAAAAGAAAGAGGAAATAAATTTGCGTTTTTCGTTTATTGAAAGCCTCGAAAGGTATCGTTGATCGACATCAATTTTGTGATTTCGCTTTTCCATTCGTCATAAATGGATTTAATTGGCGCTTTTCATCGACCAGATCAAGAGCGGAATGTGTTAATGAATTTTTATCGAATATTTTAATTAATATACGAAATTTTATCTTGCTTGTGTTGATTAATTTTCAATCGCGTTTCCATGGCTGGTCAGTTGAGAGGAGGGGCGATATGGCGTGGGAGGAAATATTTTTGAAAATCAATTATATTAGCTTTAAGATTTAAGTCATTAATCAATTTGTTAGCAGAAATTGGCCGATTAATTTAAAACTTAATTTTAATAGTATTGTTCGAGTATGCCAACATGTCAGGTATTAGCTATTTCGTATTTTTATTGGTTTATATATAAAAAATAACAAAATTAATCAAATTTAATTAGTTGTCGGCTCTCTCCTCAACCACAAGTCCACAATCTGCATTTCTTTGTAGTGGATAAAATTTGTATAATGTTGATCCAATATTTCTAAGAATTTTAAGAAAATAACAATATAAAATTGTTCTTAATATACATCATTGTTTTGAGTACATACAATTTTTATATATCGGATATTTGTAATATGGTATCATGTTAGGAACCTTTGTTTTATATGTCATATTTTTCTTCAATTTAGCAGCAGTTTCTAGAATATTCGTAGAATTGAGAACCCTGTTTCTTTAATATCCATAGGATTTATATCAATTTCCTTCTATAATTTGGATTAAAACATAGAACAATTGTCCATATGACAAGTGCCTTGCCTATAATTGTTTTTATTTATTATTTAGTAATGTATACAAAAATGATAACCAAATTGATGATGTTCGTAGTATAAGAATATGATAATAATAGATTATATCTACTAGATAGCACACAATGAAGATATTTTCTTATACATATTTTATATGTCGCATATATGTAATATATATTCATATTATATGGTCTCGTTTAATCTTAGAATACTAATTAATTATTGTTGATACCCTTTGCACAGATTTTATCATATCATTCATGAAACAATCCCAGTAGGAGTTTAATTTATTATGGAGAAACCAATACAGGATTTTTTTTCAATTAATTTCATTTTGTAATTTGAACTTAATATCTAATAATTAGATCATTAGTTATATGCTTTAGAATTATTCTTGTCACTGATTGTTTTGTTAAATTCATTACAATTTTTACTGATTGATAATTTAATCTTTAGTACGTTCGGTTTCAATTTAACTCATTCTCGCTAACATTCGTTGTTGTTTGTTGACACATAAATACCTTAACGTGAACTCAAGTAAAGTATAGTAAAGTCAAGTAAAATTTCAAGTGTTGTGGTATTTTTGTGGGGTCACTGATTTCTTGGTTGTTGTTTTTAGCTTTCTGTTATATTTTCAAAAATTCACGCATTTAATAATAAATTGGAATACAAATATATAACAAAATTAAATAAATATATTTTTTGTTTCTACTTTGTATGTAATATATATGCCTCCATATGTGTAGTGATAAAAGAACCCGATAGGAAAAGTTGAAGGCAAAGTGCTAAAACAAAAAGTTAAATGTGCCTGCCGGGCTTCTGGAAAGTTCATCGCGATATTTCAGGGCAACATCCTTCTTTGTTAAGTTATCTGCCAATGTATCCTGTCTGTTTTTGCCAGTCCATACAATAGCTTCGGGTAGTGCAAAGAACTACGGATAAAGACTTGATGGCTCATCGCATAGCGATAGAATGAGATAATGAGATAGAAACAATAAGTGACGGAAAGCGAATCTTATATTTTATATGATATCGGACGTCAATTTTCTCTAACCCAGGCTGTTTATGAAACCTGGTTTTAATTAACTTTCCCATCATATAGGCTGTAATTATGATTTAGAGATTTCATAAGCACTGTAGTTTGTATTGATATAAGCATTGTAAAATAATAAATTTCTACAGAAATTGTATTTATCAGGTGCTTCATGTATTATCATATTTTTTTCACATTAAAAAGGCATATATTGAGAAGTATTTTACAATATATATTAATCAAACTATTGATATATGGTTGAAAATTAAAGTATATAATTTTCTACAACTTTTTCCTAAATTTTCTCTCTTTTTGGTATAACGCGTCCAAAGTCAATATACCAGGTGGAATCAAATGCAAATGGTAATTTTGTAAAATAAATTTATTGGTCAATGGTATACACAAATTAAGCATTTAAGATTTTTCAATCTAGTCACCTCCGCGCTCTACACATTTTTGCCACCGATTTGGAAGCTTGAAGATTCCTTCCTCACAAAAGCGTTTCAGGGCGTGTTATCAGCCAATTGTACACATAATCCTCTAGTTCTTCATTGCTTTCAAATCTTTTGCATCCAAGTGATTATTTTAAGGGCGCAAAGAAAAAATAATCATAAGGTGACAAGTCAGGGCTGTAAGGAGGGTAGCCGAGGGTCTTCCAGTGCATCTCTTCCAATTTATTCCTTGCCAAATCTGCGGTGTATGGCCTGGAGATGCCATCAGGGATGATGACGTCTCGCATGGGCTGGAATGGAATTCCATAGCTGATACCCAATTCTGATTAGATTTTTCTCTCTTCTCTCGAACGGCACGGATGTTGTATTTTGTGAGACTAGTTCGTAGTCGTCGATCATAACTTCCCTGAATTCTCTGACCCTCGTATTCACTCGATTCTGAGAGAGTCTAGTATCCTCAAACTATGTCTTCAAACGAGTAAAATTTCCGATGGTTTAACGCCTTTATTGGTTAAAAACTTTATGATGATACGTTGTTACCCCTCCTCATAAACCAAAGGACACTCGAGCATCGAATCTTCTATCGGAATACGGAATTCCATAGGAATTGGAATCGGAATTACGTACTAAACTAAATAGTTAAATTACCATTTATATTTGATTCCCCCTCGTAGTTCATTGACTTTAGCGATCTAATTTATTGTCTAATAAATATATTAATCCACTATTTCAATATTTCGAAAACAATAAAATTGCGCTGTCGAGTAAGGGGATGACTGCCTGATAGTTGGTACTGCATGTCTTATTTTGCAAAAAGAAGTTGCTCAATTTATTCTCTTAACATTGGTTGATATCTATAGTAACAGCTTCAATTAAGAGTTTTCAAAAATGCTATAAAATAAAAGAATTGCCTAAAAAGAAAGATGTTATAATGTGAAGGAATTCAAATATGTAATTTTATAAGATTACAAATTAATTGATTACAAAACTTCCTTTTGTTTTTTTATATATATTTTATATGTAATTGGGTATTATCTATATTATATGTATGTGCCGTGCAAAATATTTCATTTTTGATATTTGCAATCCTATTAATTTTTTTTATCCACTAAAACAAACAACACCTTGCAACAAGCTCCAGGTATTGTATATAATTGATCGTTTCAACTGACCGTAAAAATCACCATTCGCTGACATAATATCTAATACAAATGAGAATGTTTGTTATATCTATTTTTGTACATTCTTTTTCCAAAAAAAAAAATCTAGAGCTAGCTTCGCACACAAACGAATAAAAATAGATTCCTGATACCGTGAAATAACATTTAGACAATATAAAATAATATCAGAATCAAACAACAACAACAAACAATATATTACCACAAATACACACAGTTCTTATTCTTTTGGTGTTATAATGTCTAATTTTCATGTTCATGAAGTTGAAGGCACCCATTCGTCTGTTTCAAAAGGATCTGCGAGGAAACACGTGTTATAATTTGTAATTCTCAAACTTCTCAATTTACTTCTTTTGAAAAAAAAACTTTTTATTTGTATGTTTGTGTTTTGCATTTGCATTTTGGTTAAGCAATGATATTCCACTTTTGGGTTCATAAACATCTAGTCTGAAGTGCAAAGAATAGACCTTCTTGCCTGAAAGCTTGATGTGGAAAATCATAAGAGGTCCTCTGAAGTTTATCATTGTTTACTTTTAAAAATCTTTTCTGCGCTAGAGCAGAATTCTTTGGGATATCCTTAACATCATGCAGAGAACCCCTCTTATTATCTTTATGCATTTAAACAAATAATATTTACCTTGAATGTTATAATGACAACAATAACGTTGTCCCACAGATTTCCCTAAAATATTACACAAAAACAATTCGGGATCCTGTGGGATTGTCGTGATAGATATACATTTCATCGTCAGTTACAATTCGCAAAAAAAATCTCTATTTTTTGCCTATCAAACAATGAAGCCACGATGTTCAGTTTATTGCTGTGGTAACTGTTTTCTCTCCTTTTGGGTATCAGTATAGAAATGGT
Organism: Rhynchophorus ferrugineus; assembly: GCF_030347505.1. NCBI lineage: Eukaryota > Metazoa > Arthropoda > Insecta > Coleoptera > Curculionidae > Rhynchophorus > Rhynchophorus ferrugineus. Next base: position 33,865,881 of record NW_027472585.1, on the reverse strand, counting down.
GTTTTTTTTAAATTGTTAAGCTGTCTTAGCGTTCTTTAAGGGTTAGAGCTGCGTTTTCGCTTAATAAATATTGGAATTCATTATCTTTGAACTTTTTTGGTCTTAGAAGACGTTATTTGTCATTGATCCTAAAATTGTATCTTTTAAATGTCTGAAACCAAAACCTATAACCTGGATATGAAGGAGCAGCAGCATGAGCATACGTTTCTAAAGTGTTTGATGGACTTCTTCATAAGGTTTGCTCAAATTAAACAATACAAGTAATAAAAAATAATTGACGAAAATGAAATTTTGATAGTTTCATGACTAGAATATAGATACACTGAATAACTCAATAATTTTAAAAACTGTTATTTTATATGTTGGGAATGTTGGGTTGTTTAACCTTTCAAACGTGTTACAGTATGACATATGATATATTATTGTAAAAGTGTTTAAGATCAACTATTAGGATAAATCTAAATTACTTATTCTATAACCTGTTACACAAAGGTTTTTTAAACTACTTTTGCTGTAAAATTAGAGGATGAAACTTGAATTAAATTATTACACGATCGAATTTATAAATGTAATTAAAACTTTTTGTTGCCGTTAATACTGACAATATTAAACATCACAGCGTTCATCTATATCAAAAACAGCGTACAAGACACAATCAGTCCGACTCCCGAAACTTTCCTAATTGAATGTTATACAAGACGAATATCCAGTGAAACATGAACCAAACTTGATCATTTTTCACGCTTCAAACTTTATCAGGCGCATTATTCTTCTTCTCTAAAACGCCAGAGGTCACGATAGAACTTAACGCCTTACTAGAGACGTATTATGCTCGACACGATATAATTCTTACAACTTTGCGGCCGACGGAATGAACAGTGAGAGCGGAAGGGGGGGGGGTCGGTCTCCGACAGGATACATTAAAAAAATCATCATGGTCCGGTAGATTGAATATACGGCGTTGGCATGTGCGTCCCTGTCACTGTTAGAAATATTTGAATATTCTCAGGATTGCTTGGGACATCGTGGGTGACTCTGTGTCTTAATTATAACCAAAATTCTGATATCGGCATAGTATTAGTCTTCAAGACGTAAAATATCCTCTGTATTATTTTTTAAATTAAATAGTAATGTTCATAAATTTTATATTAACGTATATATATCATACAACTATATATGTAGTAAAAATGACCTTTAAAAAACAGTAGTATGACATACACAAAACATTTTTTAGGAGGTAACCTTAACAATGCCATAAACATTTACTAAACCTCCTCAGATTTGGATAATACAAATGTATTATATATAAATAAAATTTTATAACAACTTCCTTGTAGATACATTCCTTTATACTTATCGCACTATTTACTGATTAATTACAATACAATAAAAGTTTCAATAGAACATTTTTCCAAATAAAGGCAAGGTTAATATATTTAATGGAAATTGACTTACCCACTAAAAAACCACCACCATATTTAATGAAATCAAGACTCAAGTACCTAAAAACTCAATGATGTTAATATTTTGTGTTTTTTTTAGTATGTGTATACCTTTCAAGTATTTTCTTTTATTTCTTATTAGGTTTGCTTTTCTCTTCTTTGATATTTTGGTAGATTATCAACCAGCTTCGTTATCAACCAGTCATACAGCTGTAGCAAATACAATACTTTCCCAAATAACTTTCTTTTTAGGATTAATGATATGCAATCTTTTCCTGCACTTCTGCAATGCCTATAAACTGGACAATTAATTTATATTACTTAAATATATTCTCCATTACCTCTATTATCTCGTCAAAATTCAATTGTCGAATATTATTCTGAGATTATAACAAATTATTATATATATATATATATATATATATATATATATACTTGTATAGACAAACGCAAATTATTATTTTTTATCCATAACACTTCTTTCCTAATCGTAGTCTTCCTAAAAATTGTTCGTAAAATAATAATCACATCGATACTTTTAAGGAAATTACTACGTTGACAATTACTCCTTATACAGTGGTACATTAAGCTTCTTGACTTCTTGTTCCACGAAAAATTCTTTAAGCAATATTTTTTTCTTTATCGTCCTGTCTTTGTCTTCCAATTTACAAAGCCTTACAAATTTTTAAAATAAAGATTAGTTTATTTAACATCTGTATTATAGATCCGACAAATATGCTGCCGAAATTCGGTATGTATGGATACTAAAATCATTAAGTTGAGGACACAGAGAAGGCAGATGATACTTTTTGTTATTGGCTTTAGTTGTGCAGCAAGCTCATGGTGAAATGAATATGTCTGTTTCTTTCTTGTGCTACTAAGTATGTCTTATTACAAACTTGACATTTTAATTTACTCACACTACAAAATTTAAGTCATTTAAGTATTTTATCCTATTTCTAACAACTGAAATTAAACTTACCTTTAACTATCCGTTTTTTATAATCCTATTAAAATCCTAAAATGTTAAAGTATGTAAAGTAATGCCTTCTTTTTAAGTAAAAAGGAACGCCAAAAGATAACTTTATAAAAAGCCATATCAAACGCTTTAATAGTTAAACAAATAAATGTCCAACGTTTAATCAGAGCAATACGGTACACCACCATTTCTTTTGTGGAACGCTTGCAATACCATACAGTGTTGCCAAATCTAAAGGCAAGAACTATACATTGTACTAAATACTAAATAAACGTATCTACTCTATTATTATGTTTTGTTTCAAAACAAAATATAAAAGTTAATGTCAGAAAGTCTTGTTAAATACATTATTTTTCTAAAATAAAATACATCCATAAAGCAAATAGCCTAGCTGTAAATTTGGCAACATCGACCTTTAGCATTTCGGATTGCGGCGAGTAGATTACGCCGACGAATATACATACGAATATTTCCGAAAGTAGCCGATTTTCTGGACCACGATGATTTTTAATGTATACTGTCTCCGTCGAGGTAAATGAATGGATGGGGCAGAAAACCCGAAGAAAAACAATAAAATTTTATCTGCAGATCGGGGGAGTGGCGTGGGGGTTGCGGGTGTTGATAAGTTGTTTGTTTTTTAAACTCCGGTGCGGAAGTTTTTGTATGGCGGCGCTGAAAGTTCATATAAAACTTCGCCTGGGAAGAGGAACGATCAGAAAGTTTGCGTGGCGAGCTATTTTTTCTTATCGGGGACGTGGCGTTTAGAGCGATGGAGTAATGGGATCAGGAAGAGATAAATTTTCAGCCTTTGTTTCGTGTAGTTTTTTTTCGGGCGTTTCAATATATTTATGTTTGGATCCGGTCGATTTTTTTTGTGTTACCTGGTTCATGAACAGTTTCATACTTTATTTAGTTCGAACTTTCGTTTCTTGTATATTAGGTAGAGAAGTAAGTTTCCACCTTTCAGCAAAAGTGCTACCAAAAAGTACAAACATCTACCAATAACGTAACCTTGATATATATTTTTCATAGTTTTTTTGTTTCCAATTTGGAACCCAAGTTTACGGGGTTTACTGGCTTCGTGTAGTTTTTTTAGCGTTTCAATGTACTTATATTTAGATCCGGTCGAAGTTGTGTTGTTATGTCTCCTGGTTCAACTCATATCGGACATAGGATGTTATTTCTTCTAGTCAATTTTTTATTTTGATTATATTTGCACCGATTCATATACATCTTCGAAGTATTCTTCCAATGAAGTAACCTGCAGAAAGTTAAAGAAGTAGAGGCGAGCAATTCGCAACGGATGTTTATAAATTCAGACAAACTTTTGGACCCCAGTAGATAACAATTCTTAACGTTATTTAATTTCATGAATTCAGATTATTAATCTGTGTGCCAAGGGTGGTTTTAGTTTTCGAGTTCGAGCACGGTGGTACCATGGCGCTCTTATTATAACATTTCCTAATGTGATTTAATGTGTTTGCACTTCGGAATGCACGAAAATGAAGATACAACGCCGCAAAATCGATTCATAGTATTTTGTTACGTCTGGGAATGTTATAGGATCATGAAAAAATTATGACAAATGCATTCAAAGATGCGTATTTTTCTACTAATTTACAATAAAGGCTCAATTCTTGATAAAAAGGCGGGGATTTATTTCTACAGTCATTGTTACTTATTATCCATTCTTTTAATGTTAAATATTAAAACTGTATTTATTGTAAAACCAATTGTATCTATCAGAGTTATAGTAGCATTTAGTTAGCTGCAGTTAACTGTGAATGGAAAATATTGCAAAAAGGTTCAGTAAAGGCCTGATAAAAAAAAGATACAGTATATTTTCAGGATCTGCTTATAGATGGGGATTCTGGAGAGAGGGGTATGATTTGGATTTTTGACGAAATTGCTAATAAATGAGTTCTAATAACATTCTCAAATATTTTACACCAATATTTCGTGGTATTATAACAGGACAATTGAAAAGTCCCCGGCCTACCATAGTAAAACACATTTATTTGACAAAATTAGTTTTTTTACTCAACATAATTCCCTTCAAGGGTGATAGACTGATTATAGCGACCCTCCAACTTTTCGATACCATTTTTGTCCTTTGCTTCAAAATAGGCCTCAGTTTCGGCGATCACCTCTTCGTTCGACGAATATTTCTTCACAGCGAGCACTCTTTTGAGATCTGAGAACAGGAAATACTCGCTGGGGACCAGCTATGGAGCATACGATGGATGAGGAAGCAATTCGAAGCCTAATTCATGGATTTTTGCCATCGTTCTCACTGACTTGTGACACGGTCCATTGTCTTTTCGATACCATTTTTGTATTACAATTTGTTCTTAACTTCAAAATAGCCCTCAGTTTTCGCGATCACTTCTTCATTCGATGAAAATTTCTTCCTGGCGAGCATTTTTTTGTGATCTGAGAACAGGAACTAGTCGCTGGGGGCCAGATCTGGAGAATACGATGGATGAGGAAGCAATTCGAAGCCCAGCCATCGTTTTCACTTAATTGTGACACGGTGCATTGTCTTGGTGAAGCAGCACTTTCTTTTTCTTCAAATGCGTCTATGTAATAGTCGTTATTAATGGTCCTTCCTTTTTCAATCCCAATATACAGACGCCGTAACCTTGCCAGCCGACTGTTGCGTTTTCCCACGCTTTGGAGCGGGCTCATCGTGTGCAGACCACTTGGATGACTGTCGATTTGACTTCGGAGTGAAATGATGAAACCATGTTTCATCCATTGTCATATATCGATGCAAAAACTGGGGTTTATTGCGCTTGATGATCTTCAAACACTGCTCCGAATCAACAATTCGTCGTTGTTTTTGGTCAAAAGTAAGCTCGCGCGGCACCCACTTTGCACAGAGCTTTCTCGTGCCAAAATATTCGTGAATGATATGATGTATGTTCAGTTGATATCTTCAGAATGTCTGCTATTTCCTTCAATTTTGAAATTTTTGATTGGAAACTCGGCATTAAGCCAAATTCTTGCTTCAACTGTATTTTTTTCTTTCAAAAAGCACTATTTTATCAACACGCTAAATTCCTTTTTATTCATTTTTATCACAATAACAAAAGCTGTTTCATTCAAAATGCTATAATTCACAAACTAATTATCCGACAGCTGTCAAATTTATTTATGTGAATTTATACGCATCTTTGAGGGTTAGGGCTAACTAAAAAACATATGAAATTAATTCTGGTAACTAACCACAAATAACTAAAATGTAATAAGATAATTATGATTTTTATTTGTAGTAAATAATGTTACCTGTGGTAGTAATAGTAGAAAATTTTATTGTTTAGGATCAAATTGAATTTTAAGGACTGTTATTGATTGTTATTGCTTATTCAGCATCCATTAACAATGACTCTTACTTTCACGTTAATGTTTTCTTTAAGTTTAACAGGAAAAGTAAAACACGAATCACACAGGAAAATCTGGGAATATTTATTGGTACGATAGAACAATTTATAAAGCAGGTCCCTTAAAAGAGGCCAAATTTAAAGTAAATCTACTTAGTAGAACTTGAAATATCATGTAAAGCGTCTCAGAAATAGTAATTTCGAGAAAAACGCGTTTTATAATTATTTAAAATAAGTTTTATATTTAGATGTCGTGTCACTGAAACAGCATATCTTTGAAGACGATTTAAATTTTAAAAAATCCTCTTAGGCGTATATAATCCCATCACAATATTTGCTGTTTAATATACAACTGAGAATTGAATAAGCGTAACTACCTTCGAAAGTCCAAAAGTTCTACCTCTTAGAGTAAGAGGAGATGAAGTAATGGATTCGCGTAAAATAAGTCACAAGAGTAAGAGAAGATGAAGCAGTAGATTTAATTCAATGCATAAAATAAGTCACTAAAATCACTCACTTTTGATATCGAATTATTGACATATGATATTTGAGCATCATCAGTAGTTGTCACAATAATTCTTACAGCTATATTTTTTTAAAGATTGAGTCGTAATAAAACAGTTTTATAACAGATACCTTCTTTTTCTATTAATAAACAATAATAAAAAATAGTTAGAATAGTATATATTTGGTTTAATGAAAATAAAATGAAATAACAAATCATAAAATATTTTAAAATAATTAAGAAGGGTATTTTTTGATTGGCATTTTCCCCTCATTCTCCTCCCACGTGTCTTTTGTCTCGCCAGCATGCAAAAATTTCCAATATCGTGAAAAGTAAAAAAAGTGTAGACTCCATAAAATGAAATAATAAAATTTCCACCACGTAGAACTGGCCGGAGGGGAAAAGTCAATTTTTCGTTTTGAAAAGCTGTTCTCAGTTCAATTTGGATAACGTAAGGACGTGATGGGAACCTGGAACTATTTGATTTGTTTTTCCAAAATCGGTATATTAAATTTTCTATAAAACACCCTTCATATCAACAAAAAATTCTGGATCGGAATATATTAGAAATGTTTAAAGGTTCAATCAGTAACTAAAAAGTATTAAAATTTCGAATTTAGTTAATGAAATCTATTTAATAGATTCAGAAAAATGTATTTATTTTCATATTTGGGACAAGAATGGCCATTTATGTCATTTGGTCATTAGTTCTTGTGGTAAGAATTTGTGAATAGTGAAATCTGTTATTTTAAAATATAATTTTACATGGTACACAGATTTATTTTAAGATTAAATTTTGTATTTATAAATGCATATATTTATTTAATTTTTCATTTCTTTGTCTATATATATATATATATATATATATATATATATATATATATATATATATATATTGATTTTATTTATGTTAATGTTAATGGACTCTTGGCTTATTGTTTTGACGAAGGGGTTCCTACCACTCAGTTTTCGTTAATATTTCTAGGTCTGTGTTCTCCAACATTTAACAATATCGCGTTAGGGAGCCAATAATATCGATCAATTAATTGTAGTAATTTTTACAATATGTGGAACAATATACACATTTTTGATTAAAGAATTTTATAAACAAGCAGAGAACAATTGCCAAGGATTTACTTACCATTTTATGCTGAAATACACAATAAGTGGTCTTGCTTTAAATTCTGGAGAAAACATTGTGTTTCTTTCTTCTTGTCTTTCACAGTTTCGATGTTGAAGTTCTGTTTTTCTTCTGAAGTTCTGACGTAGTTCTTGTGCGAACATAATTATTTTCAAAACGACAATTTTATAGTCATCGTTGTCATAACATTCTTTTTTAAATAAAAAGTGGTTGTTAGAACTTCGTACAAAAAAAGGTTCGATGAACAGATTAACTCTCCCTATAGGGAAATGTCCGCTACTAAGCCTTCTAAATTATTCAAACTCTAAATACTATTATGACCTGATACTAACTTGGATTCCTAGGAGAATCTTTGTTGAAATAATCTCGCTTTTTTCCCTATGCGTTTTTTTGTGGAGTCTATATTATTCATCCAAACCATTAAGTGTCGAAATAGATCAAGAATAATCAATCTGTAATTGCCGTTTGTTCCGAGGGCGTACATTTCAGCTTGGGATTATATTTTAACCTTGTCGACAATTTTTTCCCAAGTATTCATCTTTTTTATTTTTGGTTTGGTACATATACACAATATTTATATATTAATAAGGTGTTGAACCACCACCATAATTTCTTCTTGGAATATACTCGTAGTACCTGAATAGTTTTCAACATAATCTTCCCCATTCTTGTATCAAAACATTGTGATATTCCTATGCGTTGTCATCTTGGAACATGACAGCGTTTGGCAACAATATGCTAGTAAGAACTCATATCAGATCATAGTAAGATCTTCATTATTGAAGATGTCGAGATACTCATTCGCAGTAATCTGGCTGGTATATATGTATATTCATTGAGAAAACAAGATATAAATTTGGTCATCTAATATTATGATGGCATTGTCGTTGATAATGCAGATGTTGAATTTATTATAATACATTAGCCAACATACTCTAAGTTTACCTCAATAAAATATGGCTTGCGGGAGACCCTAATGCATTATTTTATTGCAAGAAAATATGTCCTAGGGAAATATATCTTTCAATTTAAAAAAATTACAATATGCAGGCTCCATAAAACAAAAGAGAGTTGCGGAGAGTGGTTTTCACGCTTTCAACTCGACTCTTTTACGCGTTGCATGAACAAAGAACATGAAAAACTACTAAAAAATGAACATGGGAAATTAGAAATATTACCAGATGAAGATATATTTCGAGCCCAACCATAATTGGCTACTGTATTAAGGGTTACCTGACTGTATTAATGTGACCAATGTGCGATGTTTGAGTATTAAATGTCAATTTGACATGACAATAACTTAAAATCTAATAATGTTGATTAAAATATTAATAAATGAGCCCTCAAATGAGGAAAATAACTATTCATTTAAATTCGTTAAAGTCTATAGCTTACATTACTCCTTTGTGGCTTTATATGATTTATTTTCCTACTATGATTTATCAATTGATCGCTGAGTCTTTTTATTCTTTATTCTTAAGCAGGTAGTTGCTGTATAACATCAACAACTCTAATTTTATGAGCTAGTCTAGAGCATGTAATTACAATCCATCATTCATGGACCAGGTTTTACCCCCACGACTCATTTATTACTAGGATAAGTTATAGATATTCAAAGGTCGGTTAATGTCAAAATACTGGCAAAAGGAAAGAAAAACAGTTTCTTGAACTTCTTCTTCTTCTTAACGGCGATGAAGTGAAATATGTTACCACAAAGAATTACAGGCGATAATAACAGAAAAGACATAATTCTCTACAAATCATCACTCACAACGAACTTATAAGAATACAAAAACTTAATTTAAATTAAAATGAAGTAGGCAATCATAAAGATGTTGCTTTATCACAAACCCGCATTCATATTCTTGATTCATTTTATGGTCTCTAGAATAATTTATGAAATTTCCACAATACTTTGTCTACATGTTCGTATTTCACATTCAATTGTTTCTACTATGCCATGGCAGTCACTTGTATATCATATATATCATGTATGTATATCAAAGCGGTCATAGGCTCGAATTTATGTTTATGAATTTTCATTCCCATAACAAGTACCAGACCTTTGATTGACACGAAAGCTCCAAATGATGGATTTTGTATCAGTTAAACCCAGTTGTCAGTTTCAAACTTTATCCTACTAATTTTCCATGGTTGATGAATTGTTTTAGCTTAATATTTTAACCTTTCTGATCATAGTGAACTCTCAAGTGAGTGTCTAATTTCTTTACATTTGCACCAATATACGATACTTGGGTACCATATTCAACTGTGTACTAAACTAAAGATGCTGTTCAAGATGTGCTTTCTTTCCAATTTTTAAAGCATCTAAATTTGTATGATTAATTGGATATTATCTGAAGAAAAAACGATCTACAGGCAGGTAAAAAGCTTGAAAACATTGGAGGGTTTTGTAATAAAACTGTATTTCATTGTATAACTAACCAGGCAATGTTATCTAATAAGAATTAATTCATATAAGCAGATATACATAAATATTTTTTGTTATATATACTAAACATAGAACACGTTTTGCTTCGTGTAACAGTTTTATTTAATATTGTGTCTTAGGAGACAGTTCTATGACCAACTGTTTTAATATTTGTACTATGAAGACGACTTTTTTCTTAGTTCTTCGGATTCATTTAGTTTTATCTCTATCCACAAGGAGTAAAGAAGTATAATGTAAAAAATGTAGAAGGCACTATTACCATTCATAAGTTCCCAAAAAAAAATCATGCCATATAAACTTTGATATTGCCCAACACGAGAAGCCACAGGCGTGAAATTAAAAGTATTTCGCGTCGTCTAAGCTCGTTGGTTTAATGTTTGCGTTGGTTATAACAGAGGTATTTAGGCACGGTATGGAACATCGAAAAGAATAACCGGGAAGGGAATTAGTAAATTTGAAAATATATTCGAAAACCATCTCGTGAGGATTATTATACAAAAATATTTTTCGCTTATTATAAGCAGTGATTTTCTTAAACATAATGTGCCTCATTAAGAGGCTTATTGAAATATATGTACATCATTTTAGGCAAAATAGCTGAGCAAATTAAACTCAAAATTAAATAAATGTTAGTCGAAAGATACTCCAATCAGTCTAAAATATTGCCATATAACATATATAAGATAAACTAATATATGTCAGCGACGTGGAAGCAATACAACTAATGTATAACTCCCGAGAAATCAGAAAGTTGAAGCGAAACAACCGAAATGAACTTGTGTAAAGTGTATAAGTCTACTACTAACAGGTCATTTGAAAATCCATTTGTTTTTTAGTTAGCCCTAAGCCTCAAAATATGCGTGTATAAATTTGACAGCTGTCGGAATATTAATTTGTGAATTATAGCATTATGAGTGAAGCAACTTTTGTTATTGTGCCGCGCGAGCTTACTTTTGGCCAAAAACAACGACAATTTGATGATTCGGAGTTTTTGCGTCGATATGTGTAAATGGATGAAACATGGCTCCATTATTTCACTCCGAAGTCCAATCTACAGACATCCGAGTGGACTGCACAGGATGAACCCGCTCCAAAGCGTGGGAAAAGGGAACAGTCGGCTGGTAAGTTTATGGCGTTTGTATTTTGGGATGCGCATGAAGTAATTTTCAGTGACTACCTTGAAAAAGGAAGAACCATCAACAGCGACTATTACATAGCATTAGTGGACCATTTGAAGGACGAAATCGCCGGAAAAACGGCCGCATTTCAAGAAAAAGAAAGTGCTGCTTCACCAAGACAATACACCATGTCATAACTCAGTGAAGACGATGGCAAAAATACATGAATTGGGCTTCGAAATGCTCCCTCATTCACCGTATTCTCCAGATCTGGCCCTCAGCGACTATATCCTGTTCTCAGATCTCAAAATAATGCTCGCGGGGAAGACATTTTCGTCGAATGAAAAGGTGATGGCCGAAATTGAGACCTATTTTGAAGCAACGTACAAATCGTACTACAAAAATGGTATCGAAAAGTTGGAGGGTCCTAATAATCAGTGTATGGGTATTGAAGCGAATTATGTTGAATAAAATAAAATTGCCAAAAAAATTTGATTTACTATGGTCGGCCGGGACTAAATAGTGTTAATTTGGTCCATTTTTAACAAGGTTATCTTTATCTCTTTCTAACCCTAATTAAGAAATCTTTAGGAAGGTTAAATAAAGTTTAGAATAGTTTAAATGTTACTAGTGCGACTTTGAAACATGCCCATTATTCATTACTTTTTGAAACAGTATATTTCAGTATAAATATCATTCACACTATCCAATAGTATACCTAGACGATGTGATAATCAAGTTAACAGCGAAACTCTGGGCCCGCTTCGTTGATGTAGTGGTAAAGGCGACAGAACGGTCCTGCTACTGCTGCGATAGTCGCGGGTTCTAATCTTGCTGGGGTATGAATGTACTTTATATTTGTTATTGTAATTGTAAATGTCTTTAGGCAATAGTGGAAAATTCGATATGGAATAACCATCCTAGTCACGCCAGTAACCAGGCTGGATCGGATATCTTCTGGGATGGTTTCTAAGTCGGTCACTAGTCACTTAATGCCCAGGACCGTGGTTCGGACTCCACGTTAAACTGTAGGTCCAGTACAGATAAACGTTGGTAAAAAGGAGATTTTAAAATATAAAAAACAAAACTGATGATGATACTAATGTGCCTACTACAATATCTTACCAAAGACGAAACAAATATCGCACTAATAAAATTTAGCTATTTAATTATATCTACGGTAATGGAGAAAATGAAAAGAATAATGAAATTGAAAACATGTTTACTACACCAGGCACGCAAATCACAAAAATAATGAAATCCCGCATATTTAAACATGAAACGTCTTCCACGAAGTTTCAATTCAACGGCTTCAGACGTCTTCATTGTTCAGTGAAAGGAAAAATCAGTAAACGCGACGCACCTAAATATAGATCGATCGCGAGAATAAAAACAGAACTCGTCATGTTGAGAAAAAATAAATAAATACTGCGGCGGCACATTGTTCTGCTTCCATTATGGAGAAGGGGACGCCCCGAAAAGCAACAAATAATGGAAACGCACCATATCGGAATTGATCAAATAGAGATATGTTTCTTTGTAATTGAACTAGATGTCCACGGCGACGATGAAGACAACCAAATGGTCGGGATATGTTTCGGGCGCCCTTTTCAATTTATTTTACGTCATTGCCTGTTCTGGATCAAACCGAAAGAGCTTTTTTATATTGTGGAGAGAGGAAAAAAAGAAAATACAGGACGACGTATCATTTTTTTAATATATTGCTGAATAAGGTTTTTACATTATCCTTAATATTGGGAGCATCATTCGATGACCTAATTTTTACGTCTTCTTGTATAAATTAAATCTGATTTGAGTTTCGTAAATCCTAATATAATATCGGAATCGTTTACTAGCCTTGTCGGACAAAAAATTATTAAATAAAACATTATATCAATCAATGTCACTGTTACCAATCATATCTAAATTGATCTTAAATTGCTTAGATCTAGTTATTAAACCAAAGCAACTCATCCTGATTCATTAATTTGAATGTAGAAATAAGCATTTGACAATTGATCTGGAATATCGTATTACAGATATAGGCGAGAAACCATAAAAAAGGAAATTTGTTAACCTGTATTTCTAGACGTGGCCCAAGTCTCTGATAAAAAATGCCACGAATGCTCGATGTCGAGTAGAAGTTGGCCAACAAATTACCTTATCACATGACCCATATTATAAAATCCTTGTGACTTTAGAATAGGATTTGGCCGAATATTCAGACTTAAAATCTATCAATGATGTATTACAAGGTAACCTCTTTGGACCCGTATTGCATTTTCTATATGCTAGTGACATACCTAAATCTTAAGAAATAGCAATAGCTACATTTGCTGACGATACTGCACTACAAGCAAAAATAATGGAACAACTGTTGAATAGGAATAACTGCTAAAGTTGAATTTTCCCAATAAGGATTATCATATTATTATTGTAACCAAATAATTTCTTAATAATACAAAACCATTGTCATTTGTTAGACATCAAAAAAATATATCGCCATTTTAACATTTCTTTTTCAATTGTAACGGGAGCCAGCTTTTTTTAGCGCGGTGGTAAAGGCAACAGGACGGTTCCTCTGCTGTTGCGATAGTCTCTGGGGTCGAATATTTGTGATCGTGTTTGTCTTTGCTTCGTGAAAAGTGCAAAATCTGCCACGTAAAATGATCCCAGTCACGCCAGTACCCAGGCTGGTGAGACCGGATGTCTTCTGGGATGGTCACTCGCCGGATGGACCGTGGTTCGGTGTCTAAGTTAAAAGTAGCTCCAGTCTAGATAAACCCTAGTTTGTAAAGAGGAGACCTTAAAATATACAAAAAGAGAAAAAAATGTTATGGGGTTTTTATGTTATAAAGAAATAAAAGTATATTATAAAGACATTATTTCATTAGTTAACTGCATGCTTGTTTCTATTTTATATTACCATTTGATTAATAGTATTAAGGTTTACTTAATTTTTAAACTTAAATTAGCCTAGTTGTGTATTTTATTGTATCCACCAGGTTCATGATTACAAAAAGAATAGATTGAAATTGGATTTCGCGCAATTGTTTAGACCTTTGTCGAAGCCAACGAGTTATATCTGTCAACCCTTGTAAAGCAATTTCAGTGATTGAATAAAAAATATGTGTTAAACATTTCAACTAGAACCATTTAACTGGACGTGATATATTTTAAGTTAACGTTTTTTCTCATAGTAAAACGTTTCATATTTTGAAAAATTAACTATATTTATATCAGCTTTAATAGAACCTTATCAGGAATGTTTGCGGTATTGCTTATTTCAATATAGTTAATCAGACAACCAGTAAAATCAGAAAGAGTTATGCAATATTTATATAATATTAGAAATAACATTTCAAACCTAGGATTATCGATAACATTTTATCACTTACAAAAACATTATGAAATTTATGAAAAGCTTGGAACAAGCTTCCTTGTTGTTAATATAAAAACCGTATTTTATATACTGAAAAACAGAAGTAAATTCTGTTTTATATATAAAGTGAAGTTTCAAAATGAAGCAAAGCAAACTAAACCTTATGCGATTCGAAGAAAAAGTTCTGAGAAACCATTCTTTTAGTATGATATAAAATGCAAATATTGCTTTTGCTGCCATAACAGCGTAGTTGTATTCCTTAACTTCACATTGCATAAATTTCTTAACTATATAATAAACATTTGTTATGAACTATATAAATATTATTTCAGTACGTCTGTTAATATATACTATTAATTTAATATATACTACTCCATCTCAATAAGATCACCTTTATAGGTGCCAATACCGTTTCTTAAGTTACTTTTTCTGGTATATCGCTTTATGTGATATAAAAAATATAAATCAAACCATTTTTACATTTTCCATTTGCATCTTAAGCCTTTATTTGGTCTGAAATTTCCTGAATGAGGTGGGAATATTGACAATAAAATAAATCGTGTAAACAATTAAAATGTAAAATTAATATTTAAATATCATTACTGAAAATAGCTGAGGATATAAAGAGGATATAAGAAATGTTATAAAGAAAACTTACTACGGACATCTACACTACACTGATTTCTGAAATATTTGATATGATGGGCAATTGAATTAGAGGGAGAGTCGAAATAAGAATTGAAATGTATTAGAAAGACCTTTCTTTGGAATTGCAAGCCATTTGGTTCATGCTGCTGCGTAATTTCGTTTTCCATCTGATAGACTGAAAAGAAATCAAGGTCATTACGAGATTCTGCTGTGTGTTCATTGAATTCTTACTAACAATAAAAACAAATATCAGATAATGTAAAAGATTTAATTTTAGTACTATTCTGGGCAATTATTTTGGTGAATATATAAACGTTTAAAATTATTTATTTCCTTCTTATTTTTGCCTTTATATTCATTTATGGATTTGATATAATTCGGTTGTTTATTTCATAAAATACTTTATTGTATTTTGTAATACGAATTGTATTTTATGTTCAAATACCTTAATATATTATTTACACCTTAACATATCATATACAATTTAACTCATGTTGACTTAATTTTGACTAACATCATTTCACATTTTCTTTCTTTCTGATAAATGGTATTCCTTATAGATAGATAAACTAAAAAAAGCTAGCTGGTGAGCGCCATTTTTTTTTCATTGACTGTATAATGCAAAGTAAGATGGGCAAAAAGAATCTCTTGTTGTATTATAAAATATATAATGAAGTGCGAAGAAATGAATGAAGAAAAATGTTTTCTTTGTAGGTTCATAAATATAAAAAAGGTACCGTAAAACAAAATTAATAAGTTTTAAAAGTTCCAAAGAGCGCTTATATTACTTCATTAGCCATTCTGAACTTTGAAGGAGATGAACGTGAACCCAACTTATCATTATTAAAAGGGACGAATCGATTATTTGTTTCAGTTTAAATATTATTTTTTGTTAAAAAATTTTGTGTCGATACACTTTTATAATAATTCATATTTGACATAAACTTTTTGTTGGTTATTTTAATGCATTACACCGAGTGAAAGTTTGATTTAAATCCTCAGTGTCGTTTTGTATCACTGTATTTTCCATGATGATTAAAATATATTAAAATAAATTAATTATTTAGAAAACAAAGCAGGTTGACGTTAGATTAGAAATTGTCCCACAATTACTCAAAGCATTCCTTGATGTGAAGTTCCAGCAAAAGAGTCGCTATAAAGTATTACAATTATAATAACTTTGACAATTAAAATATACTTGTTTTACGACACCCCTCGTTCGTGGATTCTCCACACAAGTGTATCAGTTTAGGGTGTATGGTGACCAAAGGTGAACTGAAGTTCTTGTGAACCAATATATTCTAATGGATTTTTTTCCAGTTTCTCTGCCTTTGACTATTGAAAATTTCTTCGTATGAGGGAGGTGTTAAATCGAGGGGCTGATAAAGCCCTGTCTACCAAGAGTGTGTATTAGAAGAACAATCTATGAATGGTAAATACTAAAAGTGTGATAGATGATGTTTAGACATAGCGAACCATGTTTTAAGTGTCATGTATAATGTAAATATTGCTCTTGCTACTATAACAACGTATATTCCATAAGGGGCCTGGTTTATATTAAAATGTATTTAAACACTCAATGTCGTTTTTTATCGTCGTTCAACAGGTTGCCACTTCTTTTCGTAAATAAGATCGTTTTTTAAAGTTAAATAAATTTTGTTTTAATATCTTTTTACATCGTATACACATGTATTTTAATCGCCATAAGATATTCCTTATAAGCCTAAATTTCATAATATTTTGGTCAATGAGATATGTGTTGTTTTTTAGGATTTGTTGTATCCCGTAATACTTGTTCAATGAAGCTACATTACAACGCTGTTGAAATATTCCAGAAGGTGGTACAGGTCATATTCAGCAGAAGGGTCATTGAGAGCAACTGTGTAGTGTTTTTGATTATATGAGTACTTAGACGGAGCCCAGTAAATTGAAAAGTCAGAACATCGACAATAAAGGGTCTTGATCTATTTGTAGCGACCGCTACGACCCTTTAGGCCACCACGCATTCACCTATAGCAAGTTCAAAGGTTGGTAACGCCGGTGGATTGGTACCATGCGGTTCCCGGCTATAAAATACCACCACGATGACGTCTCGCTCTCTTTTCTTTTCTCTATCCCCTTGTAACAGTACCACTTCCACAGCGCTACCGTACTTCCTTCACCTTAACCTAATATCCTGTCAATTCTCCCGTCGACAACATGTATCGTTTAATATCGCAATAAACAAAGTATTTCTTCGGTCAGTGTTTTTAGTTCTCGTGCATATTCCTTCCAAAAATAGTAGTGAGTATTCGGACAAACAATCGCATCGACAGCCTCACATTCCGACCGATCGACTGACCCGACGAACATTCCTACATATTTATATAAGACTGGGTACCAAGAGAAGCTCGATAATTTGATTCCACCTGATTTAACAGTGGACATTTTCATAGTTTTTATTTGTAAATCATTGCTGAAGTGAAAGGAAATCGAATTATTTTTGAAAGGAATGATTAAGATAATGAAAGTCTGCACTAAAGGCAAGGTGCTAACTATTTGGTAGGGTTAGAAGAATTCAAAATAAAGCTAGTTTAAATAAATATTTAGTGACTTGGCAAAAGTTTAGGAAAACTGACTGAGAAGTTTTGATACATGCTTATTCCTTCCAACTATCATTTGTTCTGGTCTCTGCAAAACTTTTAATGGCTGGCTTCAAAAGAGATTTGTAAAAATAACTTGGTTCCATTTTTCGTCCAGATATCTCAGAAGTGGTATCTCAGGTTTTACAATAAAAGTAACAAAAGGTTATCAATTAAAATGACATATAACAGTCAATACACTTCATAGATGATGTCGAATATATTACCAAATGCAATTTGTAAAAGTGTAAAATTCTATTTATACTAGGGACGGATTCTTTTTTCTCATTTTATACTAGTTAAACAGAGACCTCTTCATTCGACGAAAATTTCTTCTCAGCGAGTATTTTTTGTGATCTGGGAACAGGAAATAGTCGGTGGAGGCCAGATCTGGAGAATACGGTGGATGAGGAAACAATTCGAAGCCCAATTCATAGATTTTTGTCATCGTTTTCACTGATTTGTGACACGGTGTATTGTCTTGGTGAAGCAGTACATTTTTTTTCAAATGCGGCCGTTTTTCGGTGATTTCGTCCTTCAAACGGTCCAATAATGCTATGTAATAGTCGCTGTTGATGGTCCTTCCTTTTTCAAGGTAGTCAATGAAAATTATTCCATGCGCATCCCAAAATACAGACGCCATAACCTTGCCAGCCGACTGAGTTTTTTTGCGTTTTACCACGCTTTGGAGCCGGTTCATCGTGTGCAGTCCACTCGGATAACTGTCAATTAGATATATCGACGCAAAACATTAGGTTTATTACGCTTGATCATCTTGAAACACTGCTCCGAATCATCAACTCGTCGTTGATTTTGGTTAAAAGTGAGCTGGTGCGGCACCCACTTTGTATTCATTTGATATCTTTAATTCAATTCATTCAAAATCATTTTGTGGATTGTCCACTGCGTTCACCTTAACGGTTGATTTCCCTGAATAGATTTCTTCTGATCTTGATTTTCCTCGGCATCAAGCCAAGTTTTTGCCTCAACTGCATTTTTTCCTTCAAAAACAATATTTTATAAACACGCAAAATTCCTTTTTATCCATTTTCTTCACAATAACAAAACTTGCTTCACTCAAACTAAGTAATGATCCGACAGCTGTCAAATTTACACACGCATCTTTTGAGGGTTAGGGCTAACTAAAAAAATATGGATTTAATTCTAGTAGTGCCATCTATATGTCAGGCCGGGGACTTTTCAATTGATATGTTCGGAATAAATTCCTTTAAAAATCTTTTTCGCCAACTCATTTTTTAATCTTTCACTATTTAGCTTCAAACGTATGTTAATTTTTGAGCTCTCTTAGCGCCAGATACGGTAAAGCTTAAATCTACGGGACAACAAAAGAAAAACCATATTCTCGCTACATCCTATCTCTATCTCTTTTCTTAACAGTTTCCTTATCTCTATTCGCACATTGACCGCGGTCTGTTTTATTGCAAGTGGCTGTATCTAATCAATCTTGATGCGGAGTATTCTTATTTGCGGTATTTCGGGAGGTTTTTCTTCATGACAGAAGCAAAACAACACGCGCCTACTGCGTCTTTTTTCTTTTTATTGGGCGATAAAGTATTTTAGGTGATTTATATTAATTCTATTTGTTTTCTTTTATTTATTTGTTTCCGTAGCGTATGTATTGATACAGAAATAACAAGATAGCGTAAGAATTACATAATTATTCGCGTAAAAGGTAGTGTAGCGTTGTTCCTTCATTAATTAATTTTTGTTTTCTATTTAAACGATAAGATAAATGAGTATATAAGTATATAGAGAATAAAAGTTATTTCTAAAAAAAATTTATTTGGAACAAAAATAGACGTATGGATTTTAACCGTGAGCTAAAATGCTTCATAATCTACGCGTGACGTATTTATTTTAGCCAAACTAGATGGTTTGTAAGGTACAAGTCTTATTATAAATTATTTTAATAATTTTGTTATATAATTAAACATTTTAATGTGTATAGATAATGTGAGGGCCTTAATATACTTAATATAATTGAACATCGGTTAAAATTCCCAACAAGTTAGTATTTTCTTTCCAAGAAAAATGTCATTAAATCGGGAAACAGCCAGTATAATTTGAACATCGATAATTTATTCATACTAATAAGATGAATCTAATGAATCCAATGTAAGTATTTACTACTTTAAGTATCTTTAATTATATCTAAAGTAGAATTATCGTAATATTGATGTAAATAAGACAGTTTGAGGTTAGGCCACTTACGTGTTGTTAGTGTTGTTGCATCAAATATTTCCATGGGCTATTTTTCATTAGGTTACGATTAAGTGACATATATCATTAAACAATGTGACTTTATCAAGTTTTCACAGCCTAATATGTGTGATATAGCAAACGAAACTTTCAAACATTTCGAACAATACTTACGTACAGACAATGTATGAACTTCATTTTTGTCAGTCTAGTCAAGTATAGCAAAGGAAACTAAGCAGAGATCTAGTTTAAGAATTCACGGGCGAAGGTAATACGTTAAAGCATATCTAAAGAAAGACTCAAGTCCTTTACTTGATGAAGTTTTGTAGTTGTACAATGTTTATAAGATTGTAAGTATACTATTATTAAAATGAACTTCAGAATTACAATGCGTGATACTTAGATAATGTTATGCAATATCGGATACAGTTCTCCGTTCTATACAGCCACTAAAAATTGAAGAAAATCAAATATTCACCATTAAGGGTATATAATTTAAACTTTTTTTTGTATTATTGTTAGTATCAACTATGCGAAATTAAAATTTTGGTAGTCCTGTCAAGTACATTTGCTGCCATATTTTCGTTATTTTTATAAAACTAATTTTTTAATTGTATAATGTAAAACAACTAATCCAAATAAAATCGAAGCGCGCTAAAGAGTTTGTATGCGAATATGATGGTTAGGAAACGCCAAGTGACGTCAATATTTCGTGGCGCTTCTGATTCGTTAGACTTTACATGATGAATTTGGAAACGTTGTTTTCATTTCTGGTAAAACCTTAGTATTTGAGATTCTTTATTACAGTCATTTAGCCTATTCGGCGTATTTAATATTTATTCGTAAATTGTGGAATTTTCTTAAAAGTTTTCATCGATTGCATCTGAAGGAGTACATTTTAAGGGAAATTTTTTATACTCTCGTGTTGGTTTGAAAGTAAAATTTCCAGTAAAAAATACGGTTCGAAAAGTATATTCTGTTGTGCTCGGTGAACATTTGTTAATGATGCTTGAGTGAAATCCTTAAAGGCCCGGAAGGAGAACTTTTCCGGTTGTTTTGTTCTCTTTTAATGGTCCGGGTAATGTTTCCTTGAAAGAAAAGTTCTTGTTAGGGATGACCAAGATCTGGAATAACGCTCAGATCTTTTATATTTTGCTTATTACTTGAAGATTCGGTCATAACTGCCCACTTGTTAATATACATACATGAATAATAATTATAATTATATTAATTTTGTAATTTTTTATATAGCAATTAAAAATATGGTATTGTTTCTTGAAAAATAATCTAAGATATGCATCTCTAGCGCAACTTTTTTTCTTACTTTTAATCTAAATAATTTTAATCTTCTAATAATTTTTTGGCTCTGCTGTGAAAGAGATGGATAGGTATTGCATTACAGATTAGATTAATATTAAATTGTGGCTTGTATACTTCACAATGAAGATAAAGTTGTATTAAAAAGAATATTTAAATTATATTCGCTCAACGTTTTACATTACTGATACAAATTACTTGTTTTATTATTTTCTATGAATTAAAATGCTAGAGCTGTAAATAAACATTGAGGTTTTTAAAAAAAATTGATATTCGGTTTATAGTATTATTCGCAATTTTGATTTTGTTGGCAAATATTTGTGCCACAGAAACGAATGTGGAAACTATAAAGTCTTACACATTTCAATACTCACTTGACACTGCATATTATTATCCACTATTATTATTGTGCTATTATATTGTCACTCCCTTTTTTTTCTAATAAACGCCACATATTTTAGTTGAACAGTGGAAACAATTTTATGAAGAGATCCATTGAAATGAATTCTATGAAAAACATATTTTTTCCTCACCCTAAATTCAAAAACTATTACAGAAGATGGTGAAGAATAATATTAGGAGGCATAATTGCACAGATTTGATACACATTCGAGTAACTAATTAATATGGCTTCACTAAATTTAGTTTCATTCATAAGTGTTACTAAAAATAAGCGGTTTTAGAGACATCCCAATTTTTTGTTTCCATTTTTCTTACGGCATTGCGTTCAGTGTTATGAAAGGTACTCCATGGCTCATTTCTATATTTTGTACGTTTGGCTCATAGCTTTGCAATTTCTATTCTTTTTCTAAGTGTTTTTATATAAACCTTCTGATATCTCCCTGCATTTTAGTTAATTGGAATTCATTACTGGACATTGTAATGACCGCGAAAAATATTTTTTGCACTAAATAATAATTTTACAGTTCTTTTATACAAGGTTCCATATTCAAAAATTCATTTCCTAACATTTTATCAATGCTTTTAAAAAATATTATAGTTCTATTGTCGTTCATAAATAAACTGAAATGTTTATAACATTCTTATCATTATGGTTCCAATGAACTAGGAATAACTTTCTAGGACTTATCAAGGACGAAACTTTACCCTTTTCTATCACCCAATCACCAAGGCAAAACTGGCCGATAACACAGAAAACGTCGTTTAGATTGGACCTTTTATCTAAAGTTTTCCAACAGATTCGAAGGACCTCTATTCGATTTCATATATGTTTGTTATGGGTTATGGGTTATATATATATATATATATATATATATATATATATATATATATATATATATATATATATATCTGTTATTGATCATTCATATTGAAGATGTTATTGTAGTCGCTTTATAGGAAAACATTAACTTTGCTATAGGAATATAATAACTTCTGTTTCGAGTTTGAAAAACAATCTATCTGCAATGAATTACTGAAAAATAATGTGACTAACAAAACCTAATCAACACTCAATTTTACTTGTAAGACCAGAATTTTCAGTCATTAATCATCATTGATCAATCAATTTCATGATATTGAGCAGCCATTTGAAATTTATCAAAAAAGCAAAGCGCCAAAATGTTTGCCGGTTTATAATCATAAATATTATCAGTATTATTTTGAAGAATTTTGAAAAGATTTGGCATTAACGAAGTGAATTTTATAGGCTTATTCAGTTACACGTTTGGACATTACGTCAGGCAGCATCGTATCTCTTTTTAACTAGATTGAAATGAGAAGAAAAAATACTGACTGATTTTAAAATGAATTTACAAATTGCGATAGGCAATATTGTAAGGCTAATTAATTAATTAGTAGTGATCGCCCTGTAGTTGAAATTCGACCACAATTTCTTAAGTTAATCAGGTGACTCTCATAACAGAGTAAAGGGAATACTTTAAAAATGATTCTTGCTCGATATAAGCTTTTGCTTTGCTAAATTTCACGCCTGCAGGTGCCCTCATTTTCCTCAAAATGGGAAGCAAAATTTTCGCTAAGTCAGTTAATATGTATATATATATATATCTATATATCTATATATATATATATATATATACATATATATATATATATATATATATATATATATATATATATATATATATATCTATATATCTATATTTTTAGATCTAATATTTTTGTATAATATGCGCTACAAAGAAATATTTTCCAATAAAACGAAAAACGTCTAAATTAAGTAACCTATAACAGATTGGCTTACCGACGTACAAGGATCGAATTATCTCTAAGTTTATAAGATACAATAAAGGATAAAGTATTTTAAAATCAATAATTAATTTAATGCTTGTACATTTCTATAATGTACATTTCTAAATTGTAAGAAATAAATTACCCAATTATGTTTGTTATTGTTTTAATATTTAATTTTTATTCATATATTCTCTGTTTTAATATACAAACATGTATTGCTTCAATTTTTATTCTATATTTATATTTATAATACAGAAGTAAATAAAGATCATGTATCCTTATATATCATGCTATGAAGTTGTTATAGTTCTGAAAATAATCTTACTGATGATACTTTGTTATAATATTCATGTTCAAATTTCAATTAAATATTAATTATAAATCAATTAGATAAGATGAGATCAATAAGTGCATTTTGTTAAGATTATTATCATAAAATTTTGAAATTTTATTGAATATATCACAAAATTTTAATATATATTTTGTGCTATCTTGTAAGCAGAATTTATATCGTTAAACGAGTAAGGAAATTATTTTTGTCGTGTCCAATGGACATTTGTTAATGATACTCGAATAAAATCCTGAATCGTAAAGATGGAAAACTTTTCTACTTATTTCGGTTCAGTTTTAATGGCTTGGGCAATAATTCTCTGAAAGAAAAGTTCTTATTGGAAATGATTGGGTGGTTGAAATAAATGTCGGACAAGGATCTTGTTAAATTTTTATTCCAAAGAACTTTAACTTGTTTAACTTCTATGATTTACTAAGATGACTCAATTAAGCTGGTAATTCATTTTGAATTTTCGATGTAAATTAATTGTAAGGTTTTAAATGCCCGTAACTATATTTATGTTGAAGCAGTTGTATAACTTAATTATTAATTATAAATCAATTAGATAAGATGAGATCAATTAGTGCATTTTGTTAAGATTATTATCATAAAATTTTGAAATTTTATTGAATGTTTCACAAAATTTTAATATATATTTTGTGCTATCTTGTAAGCAGAATTTATATCGCTAAATGAGTAAGGAAATTATTTTTGTCGTGTCCAATGGACATTTGTTAATGATACTCGAATAAAATCCTGAATCGTAAAGATGGAAAACTTTTCTACTTATTCGGTTCAGTTTTAATGGTCTGGGCAATAATTCTCTGAAAGAAAAGTTCTTATTGGAAATGATTGGGTGGTTGAAATAAATGTCGGACAAGGATCTTGTTAAAATTTTATTCCAAAGAACTTTAACTTGTTTAACTTCTATGATTTACTAAGATGACTCAATTAAGCTGGTAATTCATTTTGAATTTTCGATGTAAATTAATTGTAAGGTTTTAAATGTCTGTAACTATATTTATGTTGAAGCAGTTGTATAGATTTTACAATTTGTGGAAATAATATTATTCCGGTAAGAAAAGAAGAGTTTAGAAAAAACACAATCTTTCGACAGAATTATTAATCTTTTATATTTCGGAAGAGGTTTTCAGGGTTAAAGGTTCCAAATTAAAGGAAATAAAATCAGGATTGTCATAGGTTAGTGTGTCAGGATTAGTCTTTTGCATGTTGTACATCGGTAATTTCCCTTTATTGACAAAAAAAACAGTTGGAGCAAGCAACAAGAACATGCAACTTTTGAGGAACATAATTCAGCGGTTTAGAGCACATAATGGGCAGACTTAGAATACATTTTCCCATGTATAAAGTTGTGATCAAGTTTTGTTTGCAAAGAGGAATTATTGTTATTGTTACTATTATTATATATTAAATTATTTACTCAGTAGTAGTTCACGATTAAAAATTATTATTTAAAAAATTCGTCATTTGTTGACCAATATCTAAATGATAATTTTCGTTATATAGAAATAAAGAGTCCAAAGATGGCTTCCCACAGAAATGAAATAAAGTAGGTTCCTGATACCGTTAAATAACATTTCGATAATATAACATAATGACAGAATCATAAAAATATCTATAACAATTATTACTTGCAACATTATCACATATATACTTATACACTAGTTTTTATCAGCATGAAGTTGTATGCACAAATTCATCTTTTTCAAAATCGTCTGTGGAGAAACGTGTTATAATTGTCCGTTTTCAAATCTTCCAAATTACTTCATTTGAAAAAAAAATGTAAAAAAGAAAATATTTGTACTTCTAATTATTTTTGAAGATTCTAATATAGTCTGAGTAACTGATGATTCTAATATTTAACTTTTAACCATAATTTCCTTTTAGATAGGTTAACGAAATAATCTGTCAACATACATATACAATTTCAATTCAACTATCGGTGTAAATTTTAGTGAAAAACTTTTCCTTGCTGTTGCATCAATCATATACATCACTAGCTTCAGGCTGGTTTACTTTTGGGCTTTTTTAAAATCCAAATCCAATGCCAGAGACAAAACGGTGTAATTTTGCAAATTTCACAAGAATAACATAATTGTCATCACTGTCAGTCAGTCATTAAATCATTTTACTTGAGCTGTGTTTAGCCTAGTAACTTACTACTATTCGTTTTTCAGTTAAATATTTGCTATGGTTATTAGAAATGTTAAATTCTCTTATTCGGTTATGTCCGATATAAAGATAATTATTATTCGTCTTGCTGTGTGGCATAAACAAAATATTTTGCACAAATGCGGTTTTGCTTATCTTTTTAAAATAAAAGGAAACTTTTGTTGGCTTATTTGGAGCAATTTGTTAGGAGACTTTCGCAGTTGTTTTGTCGTATTCATTGATAGTTTTACAATGTTTACTATATCTGTCACTCGGCATAGTCTCTCCATGCCCTTGGAACAATATGTCATCTTCAGCCTTGACTATTTTTGCTGCCAATTTGTTGCCCGACCGACTTTTATTGCTGTTTGTAATACATTCATTGTTTGCTCGACATCAGGGAATGAAGTGTTGGGAACATTAATTGTGATTGGAGAAGTTGGTAAACCTTGTGGTGGGCCTTGACTGTAAAGCTGTATGAAGAGTACCCTTCCATTTGCTTTTTGAATATTGTTTTTGGTATGTCCACCGCTCAAGCTGTTTGATATTACGTTATTCACTAGCGTTGGGAACCATCGACTGAAAATAACTCAAATAACAATAATAATATAAAACCAATAACATAAAATAACAATATAAATTCGAACTAAACAGTCGAAACAAGAGATAGTCGCAAAACAGTCAAAACGGTCGTTAAAAATTAGCGACTGAAAATATTAATTACTAGTTTAAATCAAATGCACGGTTCGACTGCTTTTTTTTCAATTCGTGATGTCAGACGAAGATGTACGAACCCTTTCCTGTATAAATTGTGAGAGAGGAAAGAACGGAGATAATTGCTTGCAATGGTAGTACAAGCGAGACGGAGATGTACATATCCCTTCATATACTAACTTTAAAAAAGAAAAGGAAAAAATAATTAGTGAATACTATTAACATGCAATTAATAATTTCATTTTAAATGAAGTGAAATTACTTTTATATTTGAATGTTCCGTGGCTCTGTAAAAGGGAATGGAATAATATCAAATGTTTTATCGTATTTTAATATTTTAATTGCTATTTTTAAATAAAATACTATAATAAATATACATAATACAATAGAATTTAAACCATACCTAAAAACTAAAGATGTACAATAACCATAAATACTAAACAAAAATTAAACATATACCTAACCATAGAAAAAAATCATGACATAATTAAGAATGATCGCACATTAACTACTAGAGCTTTTTTAAATAAAGTTAGTGCTGTATTTATTATTGAACGGAAATATTTTTTAACAATAATCGAGAGAGTGATCGAAATATTACCTATTATTGTCATAGAGGCAGTCAAAAGTATTTTACTATTTATCATACACAATTTTAATTCTTTTACCCTATTACATTAACATTACGGAAATTAATCGTTCCAAAATGCTGCTATATTAATTTATAATATATTGCTATTTACAAGCAAGCTACCAAAAAAATCATAAAACTATGTATATTACATATAAATCTATCAAAGCATAAATTGAGTACATTTTTGTCAAGGTCGCGGCTATGATGACTGAGCCAGAACGTTGAAAATCATTTGAATGAAACTAGTAATAGTAACTACAAGAACACGACTAAAAACAGTCGATAGTAAATAATAACAAAATCAGTCGGACCGAAAATAGTGACTGAAATCAGTCAAAACAGTCGCTGGTAAAGAGTAATAAAATCAGTTGAAATAAAAATAGCGACTGAAACAGTCGATAGTAAAAAGTAGTCAATTACTAAACAATCGATAGTTCCCAACACTAATATTCACGTGTTGATGCAGTAACTTCCAACTCGACGGCTACAAAATTCCAGTAGGTATCTATCTAATTAGTTTTTGTCCAATATCTCTATTTAATTTTCAGTATTCAAAGAATGTAGGAATTTGAGCAATTTGTAAAAAGCGAGATGTTTTTTG
This sequence comes from Rhynchophorus ferrugineus, assembly GCF_030347505.1. Lineage (NCBI taxonomy): Eukaryota > Metazoa > Arthropoda > Insecta > Coleoptera > Curculionidae > Rhynchophorus > Rhynchophorus ferrugineus. The sequence goes on along the minus strand of NW_027472585.1, from coordinate 33,838,007 downwards.
AGCTAATCACGATCTACCTTAAACAGGTTGCAAAAGAAACTATTATTTATACAGCCTGATTATAATAATGTATTATAATAACGCTCAATTATTAATAGAAGTGTTTAAGGTCTCATCCTTCCCGCCGTAATCACTTAACTATCTTTTAATTGTATCTTGTTCCTATAGATTCCCCATAAATACTTACATTTGGAGAATATATTGAAATATAATAAAGTACATAGAGCTTTCAGTAAATCGTCGAATATACAAAATAAATTTGAAATTAATTCATGGTACTTGCTGAATATGACATAAAATACTACAACTTTATATAACGAGAGATAGAAGTCGATACAAGGAACGTAAAACACTTAATAGGTAGGTCATTAAAGTTTTAGTTACTATTTTCAAAATCGTCATGCTACCTAAACGTGTTCCCTAGTTTTGTAACTCCCTCTCGGACCTGACAAGAAAACGTAAAGTTTTTCCGGAGCGAGCGCTTTTGGATGAAACCGACGAAAACTTTTCTATAAAATCACATTCAACGTTTGAGAGCTTTTGCTAGTTTAGACTTCTAGATAATGAACGTTTTCCTTTTACTAGTGTATTTTGTGCCGCTGGAAAAGCAAACAGAGAGAATTGCCTTGTTGCCGCGAAAACAAAGGCCCTTGAAGGGTTTAGTGGGAAGGCTAAAATGGTACGTTTCAAACGGGATAAAGGCCTTTAATCATAATCATTTTTTCGAGTCTCTGTCGTGCAATAAATAAGTCTTGCGTGACTGATTGGAATAATATTAAATTGTTGTTTCTACGCTTCACAATAACAAGCGTTTTGTTTAGAGCTCCTGACAGATGGTCGAATAATTATAATATGATATATTTAATTGTAGTGATTATTTTATTTATAAATAACAGGCCAATTGAAAAGTGCCCTACCATAGTAAAACACATTTTTTTGGCAAAATTAGTTTTTTTTAATTCAACATAATTCCCACAAGGATGATGCACTGATTATAGCGACCCCCCAACTTTTCGATGCCATTTTTGTAGAATTAATTTTCCTCTGCTTCAAAATACGCCTCAGTTTCGACGATCACCTCTTCATTTGACATTTTTTCCCAGCGAGCATTCTTTTGAGATCTGGAAACAGGAAATAGTCGCTGCGGGCCAGATCTGAAGAATATGGTGGATGAGGAAGCAATTCGAAGCCCAATTATTGGATTTTTGCCATCGTTTTCTCTGACTTGCGACACGGTGCATTATCTAGGTGAAGCAGCACTTTCTTTTTCCAAAATCCGGACGCCATAACCTTGCCAGCCGTCTGTTGCATTTTCCCACATTGGAGCGGTTTCATCGTGTGCAGTCCACTCGGATGACTGTCGATTGGACTTCTGAGTGAAATGATGGAGCCATGTTTCATCCATTCTCACATATCGATGCAAAAACTTGGGTTTATTACGCTTGGTCATCTTCAAATACTGCTCCGAATCATCAACTTTGCACAGGGATCTTTCATAACCAAATATTCGTGAATGATATGATGTATACGTTCAGATGATATTTTTAGAGTGTCTGCTATTTCATTCAGATTCATTTTAGGGTCATTCAAAATCATTTTGTGGATTTTTTAAATGCTTTCATCGGTAATAACCTCCTTTGGTTGTCCACTGCGTTCATAGTCTTCGGTGCTTATTTCACCACGTTTAAACTTAACATACCAATCCTGGATGGTTGATTTTCCTGGGGCAATATCCGGAAACTCGGCATCAAGCCAGATTTTAGCTTCAACCGTATTTTTTCCTTTAAAAAGCAATATTTTGTCAACACGAGAAATTCCCATGTTTTCACAATAACAAAAGCTGCTTCACTGAAAATGCTATGATTCACAAACTAATGATCCGACAGCTGTAAAATTCATACAATCATCTTCTGAGGGTTAGGGCTAACTAAAAAATTTTAGTAGCGCCATCTCTGTGTCAAGCCGGGGACCTTTTAATTGACCTATTTACTATCGATTATAATATAGACTTTATTTTTTGAAATTTCTTTAAATTTTTAATGAATTTCTAATAAAACCTTTTCTTTCATTGAAAAGTGTCTTCCTATTGAAATAATAATTAGTGTCTGTACATGTACAGTTCACGTATAATCAGACCAGACAAGCACTATTAACCATAAATAGTACTATCATTCCATATAACAACGCTAAATATCTCGAAATGAATCTTGTTGCAAAACTTCGCTGGAAGGAACATGTTTGAAAACTGTCCTGAGAAGTATTCTAAGTGCACCCAGATACTGCAGTAATGATTACTTACACCAATACCGTCAGATATCAATTGTCCCTTAGGAAATTAAGATAATCGTAAATAAACATGAGGAAAGATTCTATTCTCATAGCAATATCGAAGTATTGCTATTCTTGGATAACATCAGAACAGGACATTGACTCGAAATAATCAAACCATTTGATGTTGGATAGTGTAGTGAGGGATATTTAATAGAAAAACATCTGCGTTAATACATACACTTTATTATAGACTAACAATAAGGCGTGTGGGTCCTCTTAGATGTATAACTAGATCTAAATAAAAAGACCAGTAATAATGTAGTAAATAAATTAACAAAAAAATATCCTGATTGGAATTTTTCCGGATACAGAATTTAGCGATAAATATATATGATATTAAAAAGGCTTACGCTTTGCTGAAAGACAATTGAACTTTGCCTTATGTCAACCCTGATTTTGCTTATTAATTGTACAATTATTAAATAATATACTTTCCACTGGCTAGGTAGCTAGGTAGGCATTGGTCTTTTGGAATAGTATATATATAGGTAACTTGCTAATTTGTGATACTTCGACACTGTCGTTTGAAACCTATATTTGAAGTCCATATTAGATGTTTTATAATTTAAAAAGAAATCCATAAAATAGATATAATATTTTGAATTGAGATACTGATAATGTCTCTTAAAAAATTTCTAATTATAATTGCAAATCGACTAATTAACTTGAATAATAATATATTAAAGAATTATTTAATACAGATCATTATCTTTAATTAAACTATGCTAGAGAATCTTCCAGTATTTCTACGTGCAAGAAAATGAAACCTACTGAATATAATTTCAATATTTTGAATACAATATATTTGAATATAATTTAAATATAAATTACTTCTTGTTATCAGTTGGCTCACTGGGTTATAAGGCATATATTTCAGGTCAGTAGTTTGATTATTCACTTATATACTAGTTTGTGGATGTCTGCCTTGCAATATGCTGGCAATTGTTTTAAAATAGTATTTTACATGGAATCGATCCAATAAGATTAGACCTTACACATGACTTGCACTTAACAGTAATATGTTAATATAATATATTTTTATGAATAATGGTAAGCTGGCAGCAATTGTATAATCAATAAGATAAGTTAGTCAGATCAGACCAAGATAAGTCAATAAGTTTTCTCTATTATTGGTATTATTCAATTTTATATAATATAAGAGATAATGAAATATATTGCTAAACTATAGGTTAGGTATTAGAGACATGAGATTTAGTGGAGAATTTGGATTTTTTTTGCCCTTGATATTTTTTATATTGTTTAGATTACAATCTATCTATAATAATTAATAGAAAATTAGAATATTTAAAATAATTCTTCAAATTAATTCATTCAATTAAATTTATTCTTCAAAGAAAAACATTGCTATAAAATATAGTATCTGTCATCTGATAGATCCTTATTCTTCATTTACTCTTGAGGAGGTTTTAATATTATCAACGTATTTAATATAAACTGATATAAATTCCACTATATTAGGCATTCATGTGTTAATTTACTAATGTTTGAAGCAGCGATCTCCCTTAAAGCAACTTTCCCTCGTGTCTGTATCTGTTCTGAACGAGAATTTACCCGTTAGTGTAAGTTAATTATATCGATTATCTAGACTAATACTAATAGATAATAAGCTGTTACAACTTCGATGGTATCGTATCGCATTTATTATACATATCTAGTTTATCTGCTCAGATTCATATTTAATGAATCGTTAACATAACTGTGATATATCATAAAATCTATACATTTTTAAAATAATTAATCAGTGAATATTATAACATAATTATAACTATATATCTATACATCTATATTTCTGGTTTAAACTAAAATGGTTTCATAACATTCTGTTGATTGAATTTCTATTATTACTTTGTTAAATTAAACTGATCTTATTTACAGTAATAATTTATCGCCTACAATAGGATATCTCTTTTTCTGTTTTAAGAGTTATGGCGCGATATATCTGTCTAGGCCAGTTGCTATGGTTACTTTCTGTAACCACATGATTGGGATCTTACCCGCCAGTAAGTATCCACTTGATTAATGTACAAGGAGCAATTAGACATTGGTTTTTTCGTGCTAAATATATTCGAAGTAAGTATATTGCACACTATATATATTTCTAAGATGTTACAATTGTTTGTTCTTTAAATAAATACGTTTTTAAATTAAATCTGGTTTACCAAGAAGTTGCAAATGACAAACCAGATCTCTATCAGTTTGAGTCTCAACTGTTATTGAATATTACTTGCTCATTCTTAAGGGTCAGAAAATATATAAGAAATTAAAGCATCGGTTTTATAATCTTTCAAAAGTATATACGAGGGATATTTACAATAAGGGATTAAGAAAAAAGTCATGAAAAATTAATTAAAATGTTATTAGACCAAAATAAGTCACAATTGTTCTATAAACACATGATAGATATTGGCCATAATATTCATTTCAATAAATTTTAGGTTTTAGCCACTTTAGCCTCTATCAAAAGCATCACGAACTATCGACGTCACTTAACGTTCTGTAATCATCTTTTTTGTATTCGAAATTTGCCTAGAATCGATTTAAACACAAGATATTAGACATTTGACGTTAGCTTTTTGCAACCTAAAGAGGTTGAGATTTAATTGACCCGTGCTGAAGGATTGTATTTAATTAATATTTTTCTTTGTATTTTGAGAACATATGGTCTTCCAGTAGTGCTAGAAGACTAAGAAGAAGCTTCTTCTGCCTGGTTAGCATTCAAATCTTGTTAGAATATTTACTGACTTCATGCACACTTGTAAAACTAGGGCAATCAGATTATATTAAATTTAATTTACCATATTATTTTCCAACTGAAAAAGAACAAAACTAGGGACTAATACACAACATAAACAGAATTAATGAGGCATTACCTCAAATTTTATAAAATTTTATACAATGTTATTTCTCTTACTACTCGTATTACGTTTATGAGACACTTTGGACATAACTAAAGGTAGTTATACCAATATTTACATCCGAATTGTATTCACACCAATAAACTATCGATGTTCAAGCTATGGGTAAGCGGCTGATTCACGCTTTGGAAGATTTAACCACATCTAATATTTTGCTGACTTAGAATAAAATATACATTAGAACTTTATATTAAGGACCCTCACGCCATCAATCAACATTAGAATATCTAATTATAAGATAAAATTGTTAAAATAATGTATAAATTAGATATGTGTTACAAACTATCCACTGTCACCAAAACAACTACGTTATGCAGAGCTGTGTAAGGAAAATCACTTTTATTACCCAGAACAAGTAAATACACAAAATTCTCATAAAGTAGTTTCTCAGACATAGCCTTCTAGCCCATTTAAATCCAGCAGTTTAGAACATATCGATTGTTAGTTCATTTTAAACTGTGTATTTTACCCGATCTCATTATTTTAATTGACAATTAATTATTTTAATTTAAATGTTGCAAGATTACGTCTATTTTTTGTTTTAAAGACATGGTGAAAACACACTTTTTTTACCAATCGGGGTACTGTTAGCCGCCTACTGTATTGAACACACCCCGTCTAAAATGTCACGTTTTTATTGAAGAAATATTTTCGCCATGTTGTTTTCAAAAGTACTTAAGGATAATTTTCAACACCATTTTATCCTGATTAAAATATAAATTGTAAAACATTTTGTATATATGGAACAAGTATAATGTTATACACGTAATTATAAATACGTCAAAATTAATTGAGTGTTTTAATACAGTTATTATTGTTTGTGTTTTATTATACAACTATTTCCTACTTTTAGTATTTTTAAAATATAAATATTTAACATATAAAGTCTATTAAAAAAAATTCTACATACGTCATCAAGATGTTTAATGTATTGCCTGCCATAATTTGTAAATTCGTTTTAGAAAGAGACACTATTTTCCTTCTCATATTATTTTAGTTAAAAAGAGACACTATACTGTCTGATTAGTTCCAATACGTAAACTAATGAGCCTGTCAAAGTCGTCCGGTTGTCAGACGTATGCAAAATACTTTAATTCAATAGCGATAAGAGGTTATAACTCTAAACTATGAATTATTGAGGCTGTATAATTAACTGTAGTTTTTAGATGTACTATAATGTAAAAATATTTGTTTTTTTTTATTTGGTTTATATTTGATAACATTTTTGTTCAATTAATTTATTTAGATTAGAATTTTGTTGTATGTCAAAACCAAACTGTACTAAAACTCAGAGTTGACGCGGCAACATTGCGACGTTTTGATGTCACACATTTTAATGACGTATGTGCAAAATAACTTTGAACAGATTATAATAGGCGATAGTATTGTTACTTCTAACAGTAATAATAACGAATAAATCGCCGGCTTGGTTGGCGCAGTGGTCAAGGCAACAGTCCTCCTACTGTTGTGATTCTCCAACAAGTAAAATTACACTAATCAGGCTGGGTAAGACCTGATGTCATCTGGGATTATTTCTAAGTTAGTCACTCTTCAGTCGAACCGAGGACCGTAGTTGGTCACCCTATCTGAAAAATATCACTGAAATATAAAAAAACCCATTTAATCAGAATTAATATTCAGGGAGCACTTTATTAACTAAATTAAATAAATTAAATAATAATTAAAATTGAAGTAGACTAACTCTAAATTAAATGCCACGGTGATATACAGAAATTTTTAATATTAAAAACCACCTGAAAAATGTTCCTGGAAGTATTATAATTAAAAACAAAAACGCAAATCACTTATTCGCTATATACATAGACAATTAGGCATAAATATTTTTTCATCACCAACAGAGGTGAAATACCGGCTACTCAATTATTAAAATAAGTATTACAATATGGGATCATATCAATATATAAAATTTCCTGCAACATTATCTTTTATTAAGGTAAATTCTGAAAACTGGTAGTGAACTTTTTTATATATATATTTTAAAGTTTTCTTTTTACCAACGAGAATTTATCTGGACAAAGTACTGTTTCACGTGGGTTCCGAACGACAGTCCTCGACATTACGCCTACCAACTGGCTAGTGACCAACTTAGAGACTATACCAGAAGACATCCGGTCTCACACAGCCTGGTTACCGGCTCGACTGGGATGGTTATTCCTTGTCGAATTTTCCACTGTTGCCTACATAGAGTACATACATGCCCTAGAAGGATTCGAACAGTAGGAGGACCGTCCTGTCTCCCTAACTACTGCGCCATTAAGCCTGCTAATATTAATCTGATTCTCGTACATATAACTTGCTCCTGCAATTCGACCTTTATTTTTTCATTAACGAAAAATATTTGCAATTCCAGGCATGTCTATTTTCACCAAAACGCCTTTCCTGATGGTCTATTTAAAGTAAATTTATGTTAATTCAGGCGATCGAAGCCCGGCTTTCAGTATGTTTCAGCACGTCTCCCGCAAACATCGTGCTGTTCTCATTTCACATCGTTAAGCTCAATATCCCTTTTGCATGCTACTTCCGGCTACCAACTGACAAAATTTATTGCCACCTTTATTGAGACATACCTAACACATGGCCGAAGAGAGTCGACTCTCGCGTCGTCTCCTTCCAACGCTACCAGTCTCGTTCCTTAATCCTGCGGCGAGAGGGAATCTCGCCACTTTTATTTGTCACATTACTCTTTCCCGTTTTATTCCTCGCTCCGCGGCAGACGTCGTAATTCAGCTATTTGTTGTCTTATTTTCGACTGTTTCCTTTTATTTCCGCTAAAAGTATACATGGAAGGCGGTAATAAAAAGTCGATATGTCTATTTACTTCTTGTTTTTAACATGCACTATTTGATATTTAAAATATCCCGTAAATAAATTATTTGAACTACAAGTAAGTGTCCTTTGTTTTTTATTATTAGGTGCTTGCATCGCATATATCTTGTGTCTTAATAATCTCTATTTTCCTAAAATTTTTGGCTGTATTTCGATGTTAGATTAGCAGCGTTCCAATAATCGTTCGCAACTCTTATCTCGGTAAATCCTCATTTGAGTTGCAACAGTGTATTCTTCACAACTATTCGATACTTCTTCTATATTGCTGCTCTTTATGCAATTTCTTCAGCTGAGAGATATCTATCGAGATATCTGCACATTTACACTTTTAGCACAAAAAAACGTTTTAAAATAAAATACGTACGTAATAATCGTTGTAATAACTAAATAAAAAGCAGTTTGAAGTCGGTACCGTGCCCAAATAGTTATATTAAATTAGATTTGTTCTGTTCCTTTTTAATTTTGTGTTTATGACATTAAATTATATTATTATTTTTGTATCATTTGAGGGCTCGGCCAATTTTGAATCTTTTTCAAGTAATATTTTTCGTATGATTTCCATACTGATATTAGAGGTGTGCGATGCTTTGAATCTAAGAATTTCCTTATCATTCGAATCCAACGCTTCAAAAAGGTCAAGTTAACTTTATTACGACCTAAACCGTATAGCTTCTTCGTAATATAGCTTTATGCTGCAGTTATTTTAATATTTTCTACTGTAAAATATGTTAAGGCAAATAGATGCTATTTTTATTGGTAATAACCATCTTTCCGTTGCTATTCGAGCATGTTAAGGTCGAGAGTATACAATATCAAATATATTTTAATCTGAACTAAAACGAAAAATCAGTTTTTGGTAAAATATATTTGGTTTTACAATATTATTTGACTCGCGGATAAATTTATTGCATTCATAATAATTCTACGTACGACCAATATATTCGCAATTATTTATATCGTCAAAAAAGCAATTTATTGCTGACTATTGGTTTCTATGTTATTTTAGTATAATTGAAAATTGTAGATGGCACAATGATATCAGTATAACTATATATATAATATAAATGGAAAAATAATAAACTTTGGAAAATTGAACTATAAACATAGTAAATTGTGGGCTTTTTTTGCATGAAGGTAAGATAAATTGGATGAACTTCCGTGTTTTCTAAAATTTCCCTTAAACTGTTGTATATTTTAAAGCAATTTAATTAATTTATAAAAATAAGTTAATTTTTTTAATTGAGTTTTCTTTTTTTTTGTTTAAATTTAAACGTTGATTCTAATCCGGGGGTTATTTTTTGTTCGTTGGTTTGTTTTTATGCCTGTTTTAATTGAACGGACTTTACATCTCATAGTTGTCTTTTTGAGATCTTCAGTCATTGACTACTGTACAGGAGATACTGTCACATCTATTATATCTACTATATTTAACCATATTAACAATATTAAAAAGAGCCGGTGGCTAAAAAGGCTTGGTGGCGCAGTGGTAAAGGCGATGGGACGGTCCTTCTACTATTGCGATAGCCGTGGGTTCGAATCCTGCTGGGGCATGGTCGTAAATTTACGTTTGTGATTGTTTAAAATTTGTGACTGTTCTAGGCAAGAGTGTAAAATCTGATAAGATAAATGATCCCAGTCACGCCAGCAACCAGGCCGGGTAAGACCGGATGTCATCTGGGATGATTTCTAAAGTTGGTCACTTGCCAGTCGGTAGGCTTAACGCTGAGGACCGTGGTTCGGAGCCCACATTAAACTTTAGGCCCTGTACAGATAAACCCATAGTTGGTAAAAGGAGACTTTAAAATATATATATATAAATATTAAAAAGATAATGAAAATTAAGGAATAACTCAGCAGAAAGATGCTTTGATATTGCTAAGGTATCCTTATTTCTAAGAATTGGAGTAACTGCTTTAATTTCCAATATGCAGAAGCGTATCGAACTGTACATAGAACTGAAATATTTTATAACAGGGGACACATATTATACATTTATTGTACACTAGAATGCTGTAGTATTAAAAATGAATACTTTAGGAACAGATTTTTATTGTTGTTTGTGAAACATTGTTTAAAATTGAACAAGAGATAACCTCCTACTGGCCTCAGTAAACAAGCTGTGTAAGGTTGGATGAATGTTAATGAATATTTTTAGGTAGGTCACATCTCTAGAAGATAAGCTTAATTAAGGAGGACTGTGATTTTATACATATTCTCCAGAAATATTGGCGTTAATGTCTCTGGATTTAAAAATTCAATACATCGATAAAATACGTATAGAATGGATGCTGAGAAGTCATAAAAAGGTAATAGTTAAATTCTATTAGGGCTCTGATTATTAAAACATTATCCTTAAAAATTAAATAACAGTTTTTATACTATATTATATAAGATAATTACTATTATTAGTATTTTGTTTTTCATTATCTTGAATAAATTAATGGCTTAAAACGTAATTACACATCGTGATTCGAATATCGCAGTTCTTCGCGAAAACAATCAATTTCAATATTAGGTCATGACGAAGACCTTTTTTAATAAAATTAGGAAAACCTACAACTAGGTTTAATAAGCTAATATAATAATGGCAGTAATTAGTTTTCACCATAAGTTGTTACGTATTATAAAATTATAATCAATAACATACGGACTAAGGGCAAATAACGAAGTAGAAAAGTTTAACAATATATTTAGAATTAGAATTAATTTTTTAGAACCAAGCAGATTGGCCAGATGGGTAGTGGGATTCTATGAAACTCGCAGTAAGGCCAAGGTTGAAACAATGAAAATGAAAGCTGCAATTAAGGAGGATCTGAAAAGAACCAAAGTAACACAAGAAAAAATACAGAATTGAAATGTTTTTAGACGGAAATCTGGCGACTGGGAGATGGACCAGACAGAGAAACTAAGGAAATCTGGAACCAAGTGGTCAGATGAACGAAAAAGAGCCTTTTCCGAGAGAATGAAAGCAATGTGATGAGAAAAAATACTGTGTCCCTTTATTATATTTCGCGTACGACCTAAACGTCCATAATAATTACGAAATTCTTATTAAATCCACTTATCCACTGGTCACATTACTAGTAAGGTTTTCTTAGTTATATAAGCAAATATAAAATTTACCACTTTATGTTTATCTATTACTTCATTTTTGTTTTTTGTTTAAATTATCTATGTATTAATAGAATAAAAAAAGATGAAAAATTAATTCGGTATACACGGAATATACAAAATAATATAGTTAAGAAATAGGGTTTATGCATTCTTATTGCATGTTGGCAACACCGCTTCCGTGTAAATAATGCGAGGTTTTGTAGGATATTTTAAAGTATTATAGAAACGTATTATATGCATGTGTTATACTTTACTTCATTAAGACTGTTTCGATAAGAATAGTATGGTGTGAGATTAACAAAACTAACCTTCATGGAAGACTTGCGATTGCGAGACCCTTCATAACAGAAGCCAACGCAAAGCTACGAAAATAGTTGTGAAACGATCATAAAACGTGGATATATGATGGCTGGAAGAATGTGGTATGGTCTCAAGTTCTTACTATAACTAGTATATTGATGCCAAATACTACCATAATTCAAGATGATAATGTAGTCTTATTCACGACACTGTTTCGATAAGAATAGTATAGTGGGAGCTTCACAAAATTAACCTTCATGGAAGACCTACGATTGCGAGACCTTTTATGACAGAAGCCAACGTAATGCTACGAAAATAGTTATGCAACTATCATAAAACGTGGATATATGATGACTGGAAGAAAGTGGTATGGTCTCAAGTTCTTACTATAACTAGTATATTGATGCCAAATACTACCATAATTCAAGATGATAATGCGGTTTTATTTACCACCAAAGAGGTTCTGTCTTGTTTTATAGAGCATACTATACTTCATTAAGACTGTTTCGATAAGAATAGTATAGTGGGAGCTTCACAAAACCAACCAACGAATCATTGAGGTGATATCTTCAGTAATAAAGTTCTTACTATAACTAGTATATTGATGCCAAATACTACCATAATTCAAGATGATAATGCGGTTTTATTTACCACCAAAGAGGTTCTGTCTTGTTTTATAGAGCATGATAATATCATCGAACATTTTCCTTTACCAGCACAATAAAGCTTGAGGCCAGGTGTCAGTATAATGTATAATATATAAGTGTTATGGGGAATTCTAGAGCAGAGAATGAGGAGTATATTTCCATCTGCAACAAGATGGTTCCTTGGACACTATCAATATCAATAGGAATATATCAATGACTGTATTAATATGTATTCCTTATTAGGAATATCTGTCAATTTAGAATATTTTAGTTGTAATAGATAAAGTAGCTTAAAAGTGTGCTTCTTTAATAGTATTTAGCGTCCTTTGTTAAGTTGATCTCAATGAGACCTTCATTGCGAAGAGCAAGTAACTGAAAGAGAGAGGAATGCGACTGGAAATAATTATTACCAAAAGCAGGCAACTTTAATAGAGTGAAATTCTAAATATTTCTCCGGTGATTTCAGAATGAGAAATGCTGTTGTCGAGGAAGTAAATATATTTGGGAAAAAAAGCTTTTTTTATTAAATCTGACATTATATATACTTTGTACAAAGCTATAACATTTATAAAGTTAATGTATTACCATTGTTCTAATGTAGTTGTATGAATTTACAAGCAAGACGAGTGAGGGATAAATACATTAGTATATATTTTACAAGTTAAAATCTTCTGACTGCGTGTTGTCTAGTAGGACATGATAATGAATCGGAGAATCTTGTTTTGTCAATAGTTGGTTTGATGGTTAAGTGCAACCTCATATTTGACCCGATTCCCGAGTCCAAATGGGCTTTGTTATTGACTAGTAAACCAATCTTTTTAATTTTAAGTCAACTTGGCGATATCTTTCAACTAACCAGTACAGTTCCTTGATTTTGGGTCTGACCTGTTCTGCGTTTTATCTAATGGTGTAGGAAAAATAAAACTGACTATTAGTGTCAGTTTTTTAATACTTTACACGTGTCCATTTTAAAATTATGGTACCTATTTACAAGAAAGGGAAAATAAAGACAGAAAGAGAAATCGCTCTCAATTCTCCGAAGACTCCGCCTGACCAATTTATTACCGATTTCCCGTATCACAGAATAATCCCCCGGTGGAATTCTCGTTTTATTTCCACTGACACCGACACGTTTATCAACGACGTTAGCGCCGTTTTTAATACATCCGCGAATTAGTTTGATAAACAAATGACGTTCGGCATCAGCGGATCGAATCCCGATGAAAACCCTTATTTTGATCAGTAAATAATCGCATTTAAATTAGGTCATTTGCTTAAATCCATCAATTATTGACACATAAAGAAAAATGAGCTTACGGTACATAATTCTTCCTCGTCATCGTCAAGAGTTGAACTGAAAATACGACGTTTGTTTCTTTTTGTTATTTAATTATTACATTATTACTAGTCGTTTCCGACCAACCTATAATTTGTCTTTATGATAACTTATATCTAGGTATATAACTAGGAGAACCCATCGGCATAATCTCAGTCTCTGGTGAAATAATGTTTATACATGTCACTGCTGTATTTTTTTATCAAATGCACCTCATTACACAACACTATACAAGATCAGATGGTTTGATCTTTTTCACAGTGTAATTAAAACTATATAAATATTGAGAAGAGTTAAAGTTTTAGCAAGAGCTATCATTTTAGATCCCGATATTAAATTTGTCACCTTTTTTCTTCATAATTCTTTAAATCCATTTAATTTTTGGACTAAAAATAAAAGTATGCTCACTGAAATATTTAATATATAATAATTATGTATAACATATGTCAGGTCTTCATAATATTTTGTCCATCTCCTGTATTCGATTAGGTAATGATTTATTGTAATGGATAATATGATTATTTATCTTTTTAAATATTGTATAGATTCTAACAATTGTGTTTCCCATTATAGTAATGTAAAATAGGTAACTATATAAAGTATATTTTTATAATGCACATTATGGGTGACATACACATAAAATAATCATATCGATTATCGGAATATATTGATGTTGACCTTGACATTGCTGACATTTAAAATTTAGTTGGGATTATTTATTGTGGCTATAAACAAGAGCATATATTTATTATTAATATAATCTCGTTAATTTGTGCATAATGTATCTGAGTTAACGTACGACAAATTAATGAAATAAACTGTAATATTATATAATTTCTTGTGTAGCTGGTAAATTTATTAGCTTCATTGCTTCACTGCTAGATGAAGTGTATGCGAATCTTGATGGAGCTTGTTTACCATCAGTCGTTAAGGTTCACTAGCTATTAAAATCTCATTGAGGTATTAATTGGGACAACTCTTGACTTTTGGTTCGGATCTAATGGTAATTAACGCTGTAGTACCGATATATGTAAATATGATATGTATTTATTAGTTGATGATAGAATGTATTTGGTATTTTATAGCAATAACGCAATTCCAAATCTGTTTCTTGAAAATAATTAGATTGTAATCTGTCTAATATTGGTTAATTATCTCGGTCTACAATAGCATAAAACAATCTTATATTATGACTATGTGCTATAAAAATGGTCGAGTATTAATAGTTTATTATTATTTTCAAAATTCTAAAAATATATTTTTATGGCTTAGATGTCTATAATTAGAAAGTTAGTACATTTTTTACATTAATTTACGAACCTTTTTGTTATAACATCTTTATTAGATATGCTTAGAATCATAATTTAAAATAATTTATTACTACTTTTCCTATGTACTTGGATTAATTCACAAGCAAGACGAGTGCGAGAAAATACTAAAATCAGTATGTATTCCTCAATTATAAAATTATAATTATGTATTAATTATTAACTTATAGCTATAGTTTACACTAAATGTATACACTTTATATAAGTTCGTATGGTTTTGTTCGCTTCAATCTCCTGATATACTGCGCGCTGTCCAGCAGTTGTATTGCTTCCACATTAGTATGATTTAGCAATCTTCTTTTGTGTTTCAAGGCGAAATTTTGGATAACTTCGCAAATTCATTTGATTTCCAGGTCATCGTGCAGTTCTTCATTGGTTACATAGCGATAGGCATTCGTAATCAATAGAACTTTGTTTTGACAGCGCTGTTTGACTAGTTGATTTGAATTTTTAGTGCAATCCCATATTTGCACCCCATAGGTCCAAATTGACTTTATAATTGTATTATAGATCAACCTCTTTGATTTTAGATCAAGTTGAGAGTATTTTCCGACTAACCAGTATAGTTGTTTTATTTTGGTTCTAATCTGTTTTGCTTTTTGTTTAACGTGAAATTAACGAACTTGATGAACATATTAAACTTCGATGCTTGTATCCGAAATCAAGGGGCTAAAGGCGTTTTCAAAGCATTGGTTTTTCCTGGTGCTAATAGTTCATGGTTAGAGGACTTGAGGCTAGAGAACCTTCAAACCACCTATGATGACCTTACATCCCATGTTATAATATTTCTGTCTACTCCACTAAATTATCTCAATAAACTCCAATAAAATAATATTGCCAATTGCAGTTTGTATTTCGAAATTGTTTTAAGCAATACAGTAAACAACGCTCATTAGCTGACGATTTTATTATATGTTTAATAATTTTTAGGTACTTTAAGTTAGCGTAATCAAGTGATTACTTTTGAACATAATTGCTTTTTATATCTGTATTTTATACATGCCAAAATACATAAGACATCATTTGATTTATCTAAATTATAATTGTGTAACTATACATAAGTTTATTAGTAAGTGTAATGCTAAAATAATTAGATTAATTTTTTCATTAATTCTATACATTCATCATATTTCAGATGATAAAATTACAATAAAAGCGATACCATTCAACTTCTAAAACTCGTGATACTTTTATCTTTAGCTTTGTTAAAGATAATTTAATTAAAAATTACCTGACCTAAAGTTACAAGTTAAAGCTCTCGCCAATTACAGATAAACTTGTTTCACACCAAACCAAATAACAGAAAAAGCATACTAGGGATAGCGTCTAGAATGCCGTAGACAACTAAAATTAATTTTTCAGTATCTCAAGTTAATTTATTTCTTTAGTTAAAACAAAATGAAATCACATAATTGATCACGATAAATTGTATATTTTATGTAAAAAATTATAATATTATAGATTTTTTTATATTTCTGTAACAAATTTAGATGTTTTATCAAATGTCCATATTAACACATCTGTTATTATTTAGAAATAGAGTTGCAAATTATAATACTTATATATTAATAGTTTTACTATATAAATATAATTGTATAATTTAAATTACTTCAATTAATATGTGCAGTTCCATTTGATATGTAAAAAATTATGGTTAATAGTTATGATGCTACATGTGATATGGTAGCAATTTTTCAAGTTTTTACATCACTTTGCATATGTGTTTTTAACCGATTTCGAAAAAGGAGGAGGTTCTATGTTCGGCTGTATATATTTCTTTAATGTATATTCACCGATTTCTCCGTCAATTACGCACCGATTTTCAAGAGTGCGCTTCCAAGGTGGTTCTATTGGAACCAATTCATGATCAGTTGAGGGGAAGGAGGGGAAATCGAGTGAAAAGTTCAAATTTCAAAGGGACGTACAAGGTTTTCACATATTTTTTTGTCTAAAATAATCAGATGTGTGTGTATATAGTAGAATATAAAATACGTGTAGTAGAAATGTTAAATCAGTTTGTGTTTATTTTAATATAGCTAATACAATTATTATTATGTACATATTTTATTATAAAACTTTTTTTTGTGTTTGATTATGATTATTTCTTTATCCTTATTTTCCTTATTTATTTTTTGAAATCTGTTCAATTTTTTTTGTTAAAAATATTTCATCTTATACAGCTTTCGCTTCAATCCATTCAATGCGATTTCAGTGAAAATGTCATGTAAAATTCGGTTAACGATATTTGATGACTTTTGTTAAAATTTTTCGTTGGCCACTTGCGCCTCTTTTGTCCTTGTTTGCAATTTCACCTGTCGAATTCACCAGACATTATTGTTGTGACTGTAACTTGTTCGGGTCAATGACTCTTAGTTACCTTGTTACGTAGAACCTCTAAGGAGAAGGATTTTCTCAAAGATATTATATACTCCTTACAAGATAGGGAAATGTTGTATCTAACTATTAACAATATTTTGAATATTTAAAATAAAATATATTACCAATGTCTCTGAATAAATCGCATAAATTACATGAAACCTCTCAAAATGTAGTTATAAACATTATATCTTACGTCATATCTAGCTAATATAGAAGTAGACAGTCTGGGTGAAGGTTTATAATGAAATGCTAAGAATTGTAAAAAAAATGTATATTATTCGAAACTTATACATTTGCATTTTATGCCTAAAATTTTATATTTTATGAGCCTGTCTAATTTACTAACAACACCTTAACATTTTCAAGTGAACACCAGAAAACACATATTTTATTTATATTTATCAGAATATATTTATATTAAAATAACTTCATTAAAAAACAAATAATATGTGTTTTACAAACTTTTCATTTAGGAGTTTATTATCATTTCGCTAGTATTTTGCATCCCCGTATATTACATTTAATATTATATTATTACAGCGTCTACTATTTTAGGAATACGCTAAAATAACATACATATTAGTGGAGCCAGCAATACTGGGCTGATTTTGATGGCATATATAATTACAAATATGCTGTTGGCGTACAGGATTATTATGAATGCAATAAATTTATTCCAGAGTTATGATACAATACTGAAATAATATAATTAATGGGATTTACAAACAGTAACGTCCAAAGTTGGCTTAATAAGTGTGATACGATCATATGTTTAATATTTTAATTAACATTGGGAGTCATTTAAATTGTAGTTATTATTCAATATATATGGTATATAAAACTGATAAGATATGATCTATTGCAATGAAATTTTAACCAAACCTTAGACTGGCATTTAATTAATTATTTTTTAATTATCAGTTAACAATTTATCAGTTATCACTCATTGATATCATTAATTTATGTATAAGTTGAACTTCAGTGACTTCCATTCACTTTGCAAGTATTCTTGTACTTATATATATCGTTACTTCGTAACTTATACTTCCTTCTTTATTTGTTCTGTCTTCACTCAAATTAAAGTTAACATGCTATTCAGCAGAAATAAATTTTTGCTATTTTAGTGTTTAGAGTTTTTTCTCTTTTCTACGGTATTTCACTACACGAAGTTAGTTCCAGGTTCGCTTAGGTCATCTTCCAGTTCTTCTTATTTCTGTCCTTGCTTCCCAAAATCTCTGAATATGTCTTGTCTGTTAATCTAAATTGCCTTCTCTGCAATATATATATCGTTCTAATTCCAGTTTTATTTGGCATCTTGTTTTTATTAATTTATTTTTGATTTATTTTAAACGAGTATATTTGCCAAAATTTGTTTTACCATCCAGTCAAGTCTTTTAAAAATATTTCCTAGTAACTGTATTGCATCTTTATAGAATGCATAGTTGGAAGTTTGTTTTTTTTTAATTATACCATTTTAAAAAGTGGAAACATTGATGAGGCATGTGAGAATTCACGTTGGGAAACCAGTTTTGCAAGCCACGATAATTAATACCGTCACTAATTACAAAATGATAAAAAAATTGTTTGAAAGCGTAAAACCTGTACGCAAAACCAATAATTAAAATCATACTACTAACGGAAACTTAATACAAAGCACGAACAATCCGAAATCGGATCTCTCCTTTTATTTCCAAGGTATATATATATATATATATATATATATATATATATATATATATATATATATATATATATATATATATATATATATATATATATATTAGTGTATTATTAATTTTAGTTTTTGCTTTATCATAGCTGCTCATTAAATTTCGTTGTCCATAAAATGGTAACTTATGCATTGAGAATTTTTCATTTGAAACAAAGGCGTTATTTTTATCCTGAGTTTTTACCTGTATTGTTTTTAAATCTTCAGAATACTTCGGAGTTTCCGTTATACAATGTACTAACCAATATACATTTTATTGTAATTGATGAATTTAGAATTGAGACAATCGAAATTTGACGAAGATAACATATTGGAAAGATCTTGCATTTGGTATTTAAAAGCGTGATTAAAATATTGGGACAGGTTAGAAAATATGTGGACTTAGTTTATAGCGGCGTCGGATTACGTCAAATTTTGCATTTTTAGTACACACAAAATACCCAAGAATTATACTAGCAGCAACGGCGAATCAACGAAGATCTGACAACACCGAAATGTTGATCTCGGATATTATTTATGTGTCCATCCAGTTACTGACCATAACTCAGTATAAACGTACCACCATCAATATCTCTTAAGTAACCGTGTTCCGTTTACTTTTATCGCTAAACTTATTTAAAGTTTTATTTCTTCCTTCTTTTTTTCATCAAATTATAGCACCGACGCCTATATATCAACAGCTTTCTTGGTAGATTCCGTACAAGAACTTATTGTTGATGCCATCTTTCACTCCTCATATAACAGTAAATCAAGATACTCATAATTTTTACCCTACTCTATTTAGTTTTTTATTAAGACAAAGGTAAAAGATGTAAAAACTTTAAAAAAATGTGAAATTTGTTATCGAAACATAACAAAAAAAAGAGCAGCTTTGGTAGTCTATAGTCGTCCTTTACTCTGGGCAGTTTACAATTATAAGAAAATATCTGAAGAAAAATTCCTGAAGGTTATGTATAAATTGCAGCAGACTAGACTAAAAGACTTTCCGTAAATTAAAAATTTTCAAATTCGAAATAGATAAATTTTGAAATCTTCATGCCTAGCAAAACTAAACACAACAGAAGCCTGTCTGTTTTTCTTGATAATTCGCTTAGTTCAGGTTAACTTCATCTATTCTACTGCATACTGCCGACCTGTGCTTGTTTTAATCTAAATATAATAATATAAACATTTGTCATCATTTTAAATGCACTTGAAAGAAATATTATGAAAGTATAATCAATATAGGTATGAAATAACTACCATTGGCATGTCATTTGAAGTCGTAACGATATTGAACTTGGTAGCATCGAGTCATCTATCATATGAATATATCAGGTCAGTTCCCAGGATTCACCATAATTCGCTTCAAGGGTGATACACTGATTATAGCGACCCCCCAACTTTTCGATACCATTTTTGTAGTACGGTTTGTCCTTTGCTTCAAAATAGGCCTCAGTTTCGGCGATCAGCCCTTCATTCGACAAAACTTTCTTCCCAGCGCTGGGGTAATAATAAGTAGTCGCTGGGGGCCAGATCTGGAGAATACGGTGGATGAGGAAGCAATTCGAAGGCCAATTCATGGATTTTTGCCAATGTTTTCACTGACTTATGACACGGTGCATTGTCTTGGTGAAGCAGCACTTTCTTTTTTTCAAATGCGGCCGTTTTTCGCCCATTTCGTCCTTCAAACGGACCAATAAGGCTATGTGTCGCAATTGATGGTCCTTCCTTTTTCAAGGTAGTCAATTAAAATTCCATACGCATCCCAAAATACAGACGCCATAACCTTACCAACCGACTGTTGCATTTTCCCACGCTTTGGATCAACTCGTTGTTTTTGTTCAAAAGTGAGCTCGCGCGGCATCCACTTTGCACAGAGCTATTCGTCGGTAACAACCTCTTTTGGGCGTCCACTGCATTCGCCGTCTTCGGTGCTCATTTCATCACGTCTACACTTTTGAGGGTTAGGGCTAACTAAAAAATATATGGATTTAATTCTAGTAGCGCCATCTATGTCTCAGGCCGGGTATTCTTCATTTGACCTGTTATAGTACATCTGCAGTGACATAAACGTTTAAATAAAAACAGATTTGTATCACGACTAACGCTGATATATACTGGAGTAAATAAGACTGGTTATAATGCTAGAGAACCTCATAGATATTGGGCTGCCTGAATATTGGCTTTTCGGTTTCAGCGTAACTTGACTAATATTCCTTTATAGCCCATGACGACGTGGCATCTGTCTATGTAACTTATATTTCAATTCGTTAAACATTTCAAGACGTCTCTTGCTTGGTATAGTATGTAATTGTTGGCCATTGATAATATCGTTATATATTAGAATTTCGTGTGACGTTGTTTATCCGGGATAAACTCTTAAAATTCAGACGCTAGCAACATTAATTGTTATTGTTATTTGATTTGAATAAGCTTGCTGCCGAAGGCCATCAGACATTTTAGGAACTTAATGTGTTGCTGCTCCGTCATGTCTTATTTGTCTTAATGTCATTTCGTTTCGGTTATGTGAAAGTAGAGATTCTTGGTGTCAATCACAACGAACGGCTTAGAGGGTCCAAGAAGTTCGAAGACAATAAATTGCAAGATTTTTTGGGATAATACCCAGCTTTGATTTCCAAAGAATTTTCTGATAACTGAGCATTTAACTATTACTGTTTTAACTGCAACTGTTACGAGACATGCGATGGGAAATATTGTCACTGGCAATGATAATTAGATATGATATGAAAATCCCAAACGCAAAATCTGATGCCAGCTAGGTGCGGTCTATTACGAGCTACTAAAACAGAATAAAACTGGTACTGTAGATGTCGATCGACGTCAATTTCAACTCATTGTATGACGTATTGTTGCAAAAATGACGAGCAATAGCGAGTAACAAATGCAAGGTTATCCTTTTACACGAAAGCGCTCGGCCATACTTCGAAAGAGTCGTGATGCTCTGCTGCAGCTCGAATAGGAAAATCTGCTGCAGGTAGGGTACTTTTTAGACACTGTGACTATTAATTATTATTTGTTCAGACCGATGGACAGCGCACGTCCAGTAAAGTAGCCTATACAGATTGTTGCGATGCATTTTTAATTATTAATATATGGGACAGTCATATAAATTTAAGTTAACGTTAATTGTATAATTCTTTCAGTTGTATAGTTAACGGGTCTAATCTATTAGACCTTATGACATGGGAAAAGGATTATGGCTTGATAGAAAACATAACATTGCATTGTATTGAATGTCTGGTGAAATTAGCTAACCAAAAAAAGGTACCAAGTAAAGAGAACATACGTGTTCACCAAAAATGGGATAACGGAATTTCACGTATGAAAGCTAGAGCAAACGCCTCAGTGATTAGACCTGGTAGATAATTCCTTGTGGCGCCTATAACCATAAATATCAAGAAGACAATATCAAGAAATCGTGGAATTTTCGGGAATTCCTTAAGAGTCCGAAACGCACGTGTTTTATCAGGGTAAGAAGTTCCTAGCTGGAAGAGTGTTTCCCACCCAAATATTCTCATCTCATCGGGGTACAGAAAAGGGTTTCTTGTACCAGCCTTGTCCATCACCACCAAGAACCCGAGAGCCCGCTTCAGCGATAAAACACTGTGTATCGACAACGAGAGACGGTGTTGAGGGACATTTTAGAATTAAGAAGAAGAAAGTATTAAAATGAGAATTGACAAAGAAAGAATATGAAGAAAGCATTGTTAGAAGGTATAGTTAGAAGAATTGAAGAAAGTAATATTAACCGCATCGAAAATAAACATTGAACAGAAGAAGTCTCAATAATCAAGCCCAGTAGAATTCCTGTAATTATCTTATATATATATATATATATATATATATATATATATATATATATATATATATATATATATATATATATATGTATGTATATATATAGAACAAAGAAGAGAGAAAATAAATTGTAATTAATTACATTATTTATATCGAATATATTGCCTATATGGCGAATTAGCCTATAAAATTCGATTTGGATGATATTAGTGGGACATGTCTACAAGATTGTGCAATATATTAATATTTGGTTTTATGTTAAAGTGAAATTTGATATGACAACATGCTAACGTTAACGTCATATATGTTGATTACGTGCATTAGCAATTTCATTAGAAAATTATAGCATGGCTTGACTGGCTTAACTGGGTTCGTTAATTGCGAAAATTAGTCAATGCTGGATCACTGTCAAATTAACATCGTTCTTTCGATCCAGAATCGTCATATTGCTAGAAACATGGGCAAAAATGTAGGAAAATATAGACATTTTCGACATATCAATTGACAATAATCAACAGATCGTTGGACATATCACTTCCTTACCTGAACAGAATTTTTCTAGTTAAAAAGCATGATCGGATGAAGATCGGTAATTTATTTTTTGTATTGTTTTCTATTACATTTATCTCCATTAATAAAATTTAAACCTAGATATGTAAAATCAATAAGTTTGTTATGTACATCATGTCAACAAAATTACAAGAGACAAGACAATACGTGTATTCAATTAGTTCATCATTATTTTTGTTCATTATTTGTATAAGGATCCGTTCGGCATTGAACATCATGAAAACACACGCAGCTCATCATTATATTTGCGCGTTGGCAGAAATTAAAACGCGTATCATCGCAAATTGCGAAATCGTACCGGACGCGATTTTTCCCTTATTCCTCGTTGCCGAATTTATATTTTTAATAATTTTATTGCCGACTCATCGCTCGTCAAGTTTGTTGTACTAATGAAATTTTACGTCCCGTTTAATGTCAGCTGCCCGTGGAAATAAAATTTAACATTTAACAGAAGTAGATGATGTTGTATTTCTCGGCAACGACGAAATGGAAAGTAAGCAAAAACAGTTTTTGGAGGGCGGCCCCGAGGGGGGCCGGGGGATAAATCCCGACCTCTTTTTTTCGGTCTGTTCCGGGACAATTGCCTAATGGGAACAATTTTTTTTTCGCGACTTTTAAAACTAACTTGATGAATTCGATGTTCCGGCGGGTATTTCCTAATGATTAATTTCAAGAAATCGGGGTACGGGTACTTTAAATCAAATCTTTTGTCAAATTATTCATTTTAATTATCAACTTTTTGATGTCAGTTAATTTTTTTCTGATAATTATTATTTTATTATAAAGAAATTGTATTTTTCACAAAAAAAACATAGAAAAAAAGACTGTGTGTTTATGTTAGACTACAAAGTCGAAACCACGAAAACGTGGCATATCAAAGCAAATGAGATAAAATCTACCTATGTGACATACACCCTTTACAGAAGAAAATGTCCCTCAGTAAAATTCAATAATCATGAACTTCCGCAAGCAGACAACGTTAAATATCTTGGAATGCATTTCGATCGACGTTTAACATGGAAAAAACATATAGTTATAAAACGCAAATAGCTTGGGCTTAAACTAAACCAAATGTAATGGCTGATAGGGCCTAAATCTAAATTATCATTAGATAATAGAGTTTTGCTGTATAAGTCAATACTTAGTCAATACTTAAGACCATTTGGACCTACGGTGTTGAACTGTGGGGTACTACTAGCAAATCTAATACAAATATCCTCCAGAGGTTCCAGAATAAAGTGTTGTGAGTCATCGTTGATGCCCCATATTACGTGTCCAACAAACTGATTCATCGTTATATTCCCATAGAACCCATAACGAGTGTAATTCGAAGTGTTAGGGCGAAGTACTCGGAAAGAGTATTAGTGCATCCCAATGCACTCACCAAATCGTTAAATGTGCGCGATGATAGTGAAGTGCGTAGGCTCAAAATCAAACTACCATACGAACTGATTAATAGACACATATAGTGCGATTTAATAATCTCTAGAATAAGCTAGAATAGTTTCTAGAATAAGTTAGGATATACTTTAAAATAACTTAGAATATTATCTGGAAAAATATTTAGATTATAAGTTGTCACTTACTGAAGTGATCTACTACATGTCAGGATAGATATATTATATAACTGAAATCATATAATAATACTTATTGCCCAGGGGCAGATTGTTGACGTTCTAGGAGATTAATTTTAAAAAAATGTTAAGACTGAATGACTAGACTAGAATGATGATTGAGACGCCTAGACAGAGGAGCTTGATTTTATGTTCGAATAGATTTAAACCTTCAGTATCGGCACTTCTGTAGGTATTATAAAATCTAAAAAATATAAAGAAAAATGAAATTATCGGCTTCATTGGTGCAGTAGTCAAAGTGACAGGACGGTCTCCTATCGTTGCGATAGAGGCGGGTTCGAATCCTGCTGGGCATTGATGTACTTTATGTTTGCAGTTGTAAATGTACATTTCTTTATAGGCAACAGTGGCAACTTTGACAAGGAATAACCATCCCCGTCACGCCAGTAACCAGGCTGGTACTCACACGTTACCAGTTAAACAGTAGGTCCAGTCCAGATAAACCCTCGTTGGTAAAAAGGAGACTTATTTAGAGATTATTTAGGAAACTATTTATTGTTAAGACTTCAATTAAAATAAAGGTACTATGCATTTAATTGATGTTTGATGTCCCTTAAATGATTAATATGAATCGGCATTAACTAGATTTATTGGATGAAACTCCATTTTGTGTTTTTTTCTAGATATATTAACTAATTAACTAGATATATGGCGACCTTAGTATAAATTTATACAAGAGATTGCTTACATTTATGTATAAATTCACTTAATATTAGTTTTGAATCATCATAGTTTCATATTATAATTTAGTAAAGTGATTTGATTTGATTATATAGTAGCGTTAACTTGACTGATTTAAGATCAATTCTCGTGCATATCAAATGGTTACCTAATACTTTACTGTATTACTAATACTACTAATAATAATTTACTGTTGCGATTATTTTTCTTGCGAAAAATTAAAATAAACACGGCACTAATATTCTACGATATAAACCCTGGAAAATTCGCTCGCCACGGTTTTAATACACTTGTGTGTGAATTTATTTCGTATTAAATGGACGACATAATGCCAGCAAAAACCGATAAATGTATAAATATTGTTGCCTGATGTTGGCCTATATTTCCATCCCCACAAAATCAATTACAGAGCCATGTTTATATAATTTTAATACGGTTTGGGAAACCAACGGTTAAATGAAGCAAATGTAATAGCTATCGACTTGTTTTTGTGAATTTAATAATTTTAAGTTGGCAAGTAAGTAATTTCGATGGTGTGGACCATATTAAGGGATCATATAGTCTAATAAGAAAGCAGTAATTATTAGAAACAAATTACTGTAGTCTAATATTAAAAAAAAAACACTAATTTGCTTTTGAAAGTCATCTTATTGATTTTCATATATTTTTTTTTTCACTACCTAAGAGCAATTTTTTTGGTCCCGCTTTAAATGTCCAATAAATAACTTTTAATTGTTTAATTACTTAAGTATACAAGGTTTTGTATCTGATTAACCAAAATCCGTTTTTAAAAGTAAATTGTTAATTAACTGGCTGTTGAAAAACTCTGTACTGGTTAGGATCTGTTTTACGTATTAGAATCCAACAATAGTCGCTCATCATGCATTTGTATCAAATTCCTGGGTATTGCCTTTCAATTTTCGATCTTGGTGTAGCCGCTCTCCTCGCCCAAACGAGTTTTGTAAAGTTTTGTGGAAGAAAACAAGATGCGAGTACCCAAGTTGTAATTTGTTAGAAGTTTGATCTTTAGTGTTGTGATAATTTTGTAACAAATTATAGATTACGTGCTTATAATCTGGTGATTTTTTGGTTACCGAGAAAGTCCTGAACAGCAGTTTGAAACGATGTTATTAAATCCTTTTCTTCCATGACGAAATCGCTTAGATTTTGCGAAATTATTTGATACTTAGGATATTATTGTATCTAGACAAACTGTCAGTGGATTATTGGCTGTACGTGGAGCTATATGTTGCATTTGTACTAATGACATTCATCGAGCAAAGGAATTAATCATCTACATGATTTTATTAAGTACTGCAAATATGATCTATTCAAAGTAGCAGTGAACCAACCTGATCTGAATTGACGCCGCAATGTTGCCGCATCAGTTTAAGTACAATTAATTATGCAGCCACAATAATTTATAGGTTAGAGTTATTTTATTGTATTTACATTGAATTTTTTCCACACTAGTATACGTACGTAGTATATATACGTAGTATAGTATACGTAGTATACGTTTAGTGGTATCCCCCGAAGGCCTAATCCACCTAATTAACAATTGAATATCTGAGTAATGAATTTTACTTTCATTAAAGAGCATATTTATGTTTTACACTTAGTTCTTATTTCCTTTGATGTAAGGACATTTTGATATTACTGTATTCCTCCTTAGATTGTTCTGTTACTACCTGTGTACATTTTTCTTGATAAAACTATATTTAATCACTGCCTTCTCCTTAATATCTCAAAAACAGTTGGTATTATTTCTTTCCTCATACATTTTAGACAAACATTCATGTATATTCTGAATAATAAGAAAATGTTCATAAAGCTTACAAAACTCTAAAATACAATTTCTTACACTAAATGTATATTAATTATGTACTGACCTTTATGGTCTGGTTTGAATATCGTTCTCGATATGAATGTCTAACGTAATAATTCTTTGCATACCCATATCAACTCAATTGGATTAAATATGCAGTGATAGCGAGGAAGACGTAATACTCTGTGGCCATAGCGTTCAGTAACCTGTGTGCCCTTCTCCACCAGTGTACTGTGATATGGTGCATTGTCCATAACAATGATGAATGCTTCGTCCGAATTCTTTAAAAGCTGATTTTCAACTCATCGCAAAAACAAGTTATGGTTCATTTTTCCATGGTAGTCACCCTCAGAGGAAAACTCTATGTCTGCAATAATTATTATAAAAACAATATTAATATTATTAATAAATGTTATGACTAACAAAACCTAATCAATAGTTATTCCAACGTTTACCTTGTACCAAATTGATAATAATTATTCCTGTATTTTGTTATGTTTTTAAAATTTGTGTTATTTTAAAAGCAATGTCTGGATGTTTCATTAAACCCCTTCGTGGATTATCTTTACACTACTTAAATCGTATATTACTCAACAGTGTATGTAGGGGTGTTCCACATCCCTCAAATAGCTGCATAACTTTCCGCTTTTTATGGGTACTTTCCAGACTAACAATTTTCTCTGAAATAATTGTATTAAATTCTGTTTCGAATGAAAAAACTACTTACTGTTTTTATACACTTCGTTGATTTGATCAGCTTACATCAAGCCGATCTTGATTCGTCACCCTTTTCGCATAAAGACGATTTATCTTTGGTGAATTTAAGGTTATTTTTTTTATTTTTTCAGATATTTTAGTTACTGGGTCCATACTAATATTCAGTCCAGTTCCAACACTCTAAATATATTTTCAATAAAGACCCTGGCGATTTGAAATTTATTAAAATAAAGCGTTTAAAACAACGTTTGCTCGTTTATAATGAGTAATTATAATATTTCGAAAAATTTTGCAGACGTTTGACAGACGGACGACTTTTGCAGTCTCATTCAGTTACATGTTTGATCTTGTCAAACAGCATTCTATCTCTTTTTAAATAAAATAAAATGAGAAGGAATATATTGTCTGACTGTAAAACGAAACTACAACTTTCGACGGGCCTAGTGATAATAGACCTAGTGTGCATTTGTCATGATTTTTGCTCATTTACCGAGCAAATAAGATCAACAAACGTGACAAAAAGACTTTCAACATTACAACGTTGCTTTCAACGTTTGCTGAAGCACAATCACGGTACTAAAACAAGTTTCAAATAATGATTAATGCAACGTCATCAGATGATGTTCTTTTCGGATTTTCATGCATAAACCCGGTGGTTTGTAGGAAACATTGTAGACGATGATTCATCGAAGCAACTACATTCTTTCAATAATCGAATGCCCAGGTTTCATGATCACTTCTTTGACAACTTAGCATTAGTTTCCAGACCTTGGACGTTGGTCAACAGTTCAGAAAAGACAATTTCACGATATCTATCACCAGTCTCCTATTTGACGAATTCGCAAAACGTTCTTGACTCTCTATTGACTAGATAGAAAATATATTTAGAAATGAATGTTGAAAGAATAATATAAAACTTAAACATATTCAATTAAAATTTTTATTTTAACAGTATATCACAAATATAACGTATATACCGGAGTAGCTGCTGTTGTAAGGGATGTAATAAAATGGCTTAAATAAGATATTAACACCGGAAAGGATATTTTGCTTTTAAGGAAAACGGCAGGTTTATGACAGGCAAGGAGCATTTTTATGGGAATATCTGCGAGTTTTGTATTAATGGAACAAACTTGGTAATGTCAATATTTTATAATAGGAACGTATTTGAGTATGAACAAGTTAGGGTGAGTTAAGCTAATAAAGAGTTTCATGTCAATATTACGCGTGAATTGGGTAAAAAAGACATTAATCTGACTGATAAAACATGAACAAGCATTCACTTGTTTCCTTTCGAATTAGCAGGACTTAGTTCTTGGTTCAGTAACAGTTAATTAATAATCACTTATACAGTGTGAGTCGGTAATTAATTTCCTGTTATTATTTTCGCTACGGAATACGCGCTTATTACAATGAATAGTTAAATTTGATTTATTCAAAGTATCGTCCATTTGATTCTATACATTTTCCCAATCTTTCCGGCAATTTATGGATACCATTCCAAAACAAGAGTTTCCCTTTTGGGCTGAACCATAAATTGAGAAAGTTTTGTCTTTTTCGGAGTCAGAGAAGTGGTGCTCTGGAAGTGCGAATCCCATCCATGCGAAAAGGTATCCCATTTAAGCGACTTCTACACTTTTTTATAGCTTTTAATGTAAGCTGTATGTATTCTATGCTGCAAATTACCTCTTTTTTATTGTGTGGTCATTTCTCGATCAATTCAGAGTTCAAATTGTCACTTTTAATCGTTCGCATATTGCGACTCGGGTAACATTTAAATTTTCTGCAATTTTTTTTGACTTTGTGTTAGGTCTTTATCCAATTGACCTTACAATTTCCCATCTTTAGACATTTTTAGCTTACCAGAATGTTCTTTGTTTTGAACGCTGAAATAATCACATATACACCAAAAGAGGCTTGATACTGGGGTTCAACTTGAAAAATTGAATGGACCTAATTTGAATTTTTGAATCACTGCTGAAAGAAAACAAAATCGAAACCTTTGAAATGATTACGCATGATAAGATGTTAATCACATGTGACAATAATGCGTGAAAAACTCCAGAGAAACTTCACAGATGGTTGAAAAGTTAACACTGACGTCAAAAAAGGCAATGCTAAGTAGTTGGTGAAATTTGAATGGAATCGTTTATCATAAGGGTCTCGAACCTGACTAAAGAACTACATCGATTTTCTACAGTTAATAGCTAATGGCATTGAAGAATGAAGATTTGTTTCGGTACAACAAATTGTACACAAAAATTTTGTTATTCATTACTAGCTGACCCGACAGACTTCGTCCTGTCAAAAAGATTTGTAATGTGGCAGTTTTTGTGCCTACGTATTTTAAAAAATTCTCCTGAACAGAACCATCACCCTGGTGATAGGGCGTTGTGAATAAAAAATAATTAAATAAAACATATATAAGGATTGAAAAGTAAGTAATCGCTTTATTGTTAATCATGTGAATCATAATTATTATTATTATTATCATTATATTGCTTTGTGGTATACGATGTTTTTTGTTTGATTACCTGGCGCATAGATAAACAAATCTGATGGTTTTCCAACACGGGAACAGGCAACATACAATTGACCATGTGAGAAACATGGGTTTTCTAGATTAATACCACAAACACTTAATGATTGCCCCTGGGACTTGTTTATAGTCATAGCAAAAGCAAGCCGTCAACATGTCTATAGGAAATTTGCCATTACCAATGTCAATGAGTTGTTTAGAGAATATGTTTCCAGATTGGTCATTTTGCAACTCGACACGCATATTCTTGCTTAAATGAAGTACTTTAACATGTTTCCACAAATTGGAGGACTTTAGACATGCATTGAGTTCATCAGCTGGCGTTGATCGTGGAATCACTGGCAATGTTTGACGAAAATCTCCTGCTAATAAAATCATTGCACCACCAAATCGGTTATTATTGCTACGTAGATCTTTTAAGGTTCTGTCTAAAGCCTCCAAAGATTTTTTATGTGCCATCGTGCATTCATCCCAAACAATCAATTTACATTGCTGCAAAACCTTTGCCATTGCAGAGTTCTTCGAAACGTTGCAGGTTGGAGTTTCATTGCTTTGCATATTTAATGGCAATTTTAGTGCTGAATGGGCTGTTCGACCACCTTCAAGCAAAGTTGCTGCGATTCCCGACGAAGCGAGTGCAAGTGCAATTTTATTTTGTGAGCGAATTGTTGCTAATATTAATGAAATAAAAAAAGTTTTTCCTGTACCACCAGGTGCATCTAAGAAATAAATCCCTCCAGTTTCATCATTTGTTACTTTCATAAGAGTTTCAAATACATACTTCTGTTGTTCATTTAACAGTGGAAGATTTGTTTGAATTTATTCTTTCAAAGCGTTGAGATCATACAGTCTTTCTCGATGCAACTCTTGGTTAAAAGCGTCATGCATTGGACGATTGGGCGCGGTCAGGCCTAATTGAATTAATAGTTTGTTTGACATTATCAAGCACATGTCCTCAATTGAAATCAATGCTTCATTGTAAATTTCTTCACTGATTTGTATATTTGGATTTCCCATTCTATTCCGTATTTGATACAAAATATCATCACACATATAATCTTTGTACTTCATCCACAAATCAATTGGGTTTGATGGGAAGCATGTAGATATGATTATAGAAAACAATGTTCGTATTTGATGAGTGTGTGATGATATTACAGCATCATTGAGAGTTTGATCCCAATGAGCGTCATTTTCAAGCAATTGCAAACGTTGACAGGCTTCTCTGTAGGATCCACACTATTCACCATCAACAGTTCGTAACTGTTGGAATGATGTTGGGCCACGTACATTGACTAACAGCAGTCGTAAATAAAACATTCATGATTGCTTGGATGTACTGAATAAATCCGGCCAATCGCATCGGTGGAATATACATCTGTATATCCTGGAACTGGTTTTCCTTGTTTCCGTCGTATAAATCTCCTTGAGGATTGATTCCAGGTATAATATTTTGGCATTTCAGAATATAGCAATGTTTGTGCGAAATCATCGTTTTGGCATGTCTCAAAAAAACTGGTTAATGTAGTAGATGGTGGCTGAGCAGCTCTTTGTACTGCGTTCTGTGCTGTAAAATACACTCTTTGTCCATTTTCTAAATGCACAGCTAAGTGAACAACAGAAGGGTGTCTCTCATGAATAGGAAAAGAAAATATTCGCCAAACTGCTTCATTACTACTGACATAGCGGCCCATTTGGTATTGGGTAACTTCATCATTAGAATTCTCTGCACCAATTCCAATCACAGCCATATCACTCCCTTTGGTTACATATTTGCAAATGTATTTAATCGATTTCACTGAATGGCAAGATTCAACGTTGATGTGTGCTTTGAATGTCTTTGATAAAATGGGTGAATATGGAACAATCCAACGATTATCTATTTCAATATCTTGTTAATTTAATTTGACAATTGTTGATTTTCCATTGTCTGCTGTCGATCTGCGACGATACAATGGATAACCGTCATTACCAGTAATTGTTTCCGATATTAATGTCCGTGGATATCGTTTTGAACATTTACCATCCATCATACACGGTGAATTTTGATTAAGAGTTCCACAGGGACCATGTATCATGTTTTTGATAACTACCTCATGCAATCCAGGATCTACTTGTACATTAGGGATTTCAGCTGATATCACTGCATCAACTTCATTTGGCCTTATCTTTTCAACCAACCAAATCAAAATGTGTGCATGTGGCAATCCTCGTTTCTGCCACTCCACAGAATACATCCAGCAGCGTGTCTCACCAAACACATTATGTTTTACGATGAAATTCATTAAAGATTTCAACTTTTGTCTAAAGACTCTGGCTGTAATATCATGACGATCAATGGATGATTTCCCAGGTAATAACTCCTGCTTAATTTCTATCCATTGCGGATTGCATGTAAATGTGATGAACAAATCTGCTGTACCATAATGACGAACATACGACATGGCATCTTGAGCATATTCGTGCATATGCCGAGGGCTTCCGATGTATGTTGCTGGAAGAATAGTCATGCGACCGACATTCTGTGCATTTCCATCAGTATTAATCGCATCTCGAAGGTGAATATACTCTTCAGATCGGAGTTTGGTTTGATTCAACCTGATGAATGTTAATCTCTCCGTTTCAATTTTAACATACATGTCATCAACATATTTGTGATATAATCGCCGACATTTCAATATGTGATTATCTGCATTTTCCCGAATCATTAGGCGGTATGAATAATAGTTCATTGAACTGACTTTTTTGTTGGTTTCAGAACCTGTAAACAGATTTTGTTTTAATAACATTCAAATATAAAATTAAAATACATAATATAGTGACTGAGATATTATCGCCATAGCTAAACTAATATTTTAGTTACCTGTAATGGGATTTATCATTTTTATTGATAAATCGTAGCCATCTTCACCTTGCCAAAATATAATGGGATATTGCAGTGCATCATATGAGCGGTGTGTTTCCTTTATAGGTTGTAATTGAAAATTCCGACGATGTAAAAAATATCACGGGATTCCAAGTTTTCTCCAACTACAACGATAGCAACTTCATCAATAGTTGGTGCATTAAAACGTCTTGTATGTTGACCTGCAGGTGTTTTATCAGCTCTGATTACAATTTTGTGATTATCGGATGGCATCAGATCCAGGGCAGTTTTAAACAATATAATCAATTGATTGTGTTGATGAAATAAAGTTTGTAATTGTTCTACAATAGACCTTTTTACTAAATTGTTATGTGCACAACGCAGATCAATTTCTTGTGGTGAATTGCCCATAAAATAAATTTGCAGGAATTTGTTGTCGCTATCTGACACTGGTAACAGTGAACCTGCTCTGTGATATATTTGCCCTTGTATCTGTAAATAAAAAAAATATTATGGTGTGGTATAAATTAATGGATTGTCAATGATCAAACTTAAATAATATTTGATCTTAAAAAGTATATATTTAGTTTTAACTAATATCTATCAAATATAAAATATAATAAAAGTGTCACTGAAACTGAATCACCATATAATATGATGACTAAGTGATATATTTCGTAATGTTTAAGAAATTGAAGATTAGTAACACATCTTAACTTTGGTGACAGAAAATTTTGTTCGCTAAAATAATTATGAGTAACTGCTATAATACATACCTTGAAAGTTGGCATAAAATTTTCCCGAACTGCATTTGTTGCCCCAAATGAAGTCATTTGAAAGCAATTGTTATATTGTTGAATATGTGTCAAAAAGTGTATAGAATCTGTTCCTATTCCTGAAACCAATGAGTACAATGGTTCTGGTGGTGGATCCAATTGTATCAATTTCACTTTACCATTTGCGCAACACAATCCATTGGCTTCGTTTTTGTATTTTAATGCCTTACAGTGTGAGCAAACCAAGTTCATAGAACCAATAACAACACATTGGTAGTTACTGTAGTCAATTGACACATCGTAACTGAAAGCAGCTGGATTCAAACTTGCGCGATTATTAGTTGAATGTCGCGCTCGCGCTTCACGCGTTTGTGATATCCGAATTCTTTCACGTTCATTTCCGTCGTCACGTTCATGTGCAGTACGATTAGATCGGTAATTAGTTTGGTTTATAGCATTTCTGGTTCTTCTACCTAAATTGCTTCGTCTTATAGGAGGCATATCAAATATAAATTATTTTTTCACTAATCACGAACTAAACAAACACTAACTAACTAAACACTCTGCACAAAACACGATATACGAATTTGTTTCGTGTATCACTTGACAATTCATCTGTCATCTGTCAAAAGTCATCTGTAACAGACAACTTTTTTTTTTAAATTTGATATGACTTGAACTCAAATCCTTTTAAGCCGTACGAATTGTTTTATTTATTTAAAATTTGAATTAAATTTTAAACAAATAAAAAATTTTAAATAAATAAAACAATTCGTACGGATTAAAAGGATTTGAGTTCAATTCATATCAAATTTAAAAAAAAAAAGTTGTCTGTTACAGATGACTTTTGACAGATGACAGATGAATTGTCAACTGATACACGAAACAAATTCAAACAAAAAGGGCTATTTTTCGGGTTTTTCCAGCAATAATTCTAATTTTTCTCGCCGTAAAAACCATCCCTGAACTTCAACGAACATTTTAAAAAAAGATTTGGCCAAATTGGTCCAGGCGTTGTTGAGTTATGCGCTTAGGAACATATTTTGCGATTCATTTTTATATATAAGATAAATATTAAATAACATAAAATGTTAATATATACACGTTAATATATAACAAAATACAAATTATACACGAACATTAAGATAAACGAAATTATTATTTCATCATTGTTTTACATATTTTTTTGTTGAATTTTTTTGTTTTGAACACTATGATGCTACTCCAGCAAAAAGTATTTATATACACTTTTGGAGCGACATTGGCTGCAAATATATGTAGTATTAACTATTATATTGTCATGAATATTTTATTTTCCGGGACATCAGCTCAAATAAATGGTATAGGTTGATGTAATGGTGGTAATAAATTATATCAAGTTTAAGATTTACTTTTATCTATCTTGGTTAAAAGTTTGATAATCGTTTCAGTTATAAATATTTATCGTTTTGTCGCCGCAATGTTTAACCATTACTGAAGTTTGCCAACAAACATCAAATTATATTAATTTTTTTTTGTAAACTAAACCTAACTACAGAATAATATATTTTTGTCGTCACATTAGAGTAAAATTACATTAATTTTTTTCATTTGACAGTTCCATTTCCAAATCATTTTATCAGTGATTTTTTTGTCGGGTTTCTTGTAATGCTTTTAATGGATATGTTTTGATGTATATTGTGAAAATACAGTGTGTCCCATAGTAACATTTTAATGTCAACTTGTCACAAATACAGTTAACGCTCGTTAAAGTAAACTAATTCAAACCAAGTGCTGTTTCATTATATACATACTGTCGGATTTTTACATTAACGAACGTGATTTAAGTTATTTAAATAAACGTTTTATTAAAAGAAACGCTTAATATATGTATATATATATATATATATATATATATATATATATATATATATATATATATATATATATGTATATATATTTATAACAAACTAAACATTAGAGAATTACAAAACAAACTTTAGAGCATTAACTATTTCATTAGTGGTACAACCCCATATTTGCATCTTCAAAGTCCAAATAGGGTTTATTATTGTCTGATTAAAGCCAATGAAGTATTCTCTAGAAAAACTGGTACATAAAATTAAAGTTAAATGGTTAAAATAAAGATAATTGAAACATTATTCTGTTCCATATGTCTGATGTACGAACACGTGAGGTACTTCTGCTCTTATTTCATTTAGTACCTTCATTGAAATGGTATGTAAAATCATCTGATATATTGTTATTTGAAATTCAAATGTTCAAACTTTCAAGATATTTATTAATTACTAATGTTAGGTTGTCCCCTGATATTCCTTTTATCGTTTCGTTCTCACTTTTCAGTCAGTTCTAGTCACTTTTATTAATGTTAATTTCCATATAGTTTCATCGAATATTAATTAATATATTGATTTGGAATCTTTGTCTAATGAAAATTTAACTAATTGTTTTATTAGAAATGAATGTATTTCTATTGTTTGATTTCGTACAATAGCAAGCTATTCTTTATTTAAGATAATTTTGGTTCACTTTCATCAAATATTAATTAAAATACAGACATATAGTGTTTTGTTATAACGCTTGTTACTGTTTGTTGATCATATTGTGTTTTAATAAAGCTGGTATAGTTTTTTGTTGCTAAATCTGTTACCCTTTTCAAACATGGGAAACACAAAATGGGCAATTTTAATTTGGTTTTTACGGTAATATCTGTATCATCTCCACATTCAACTCCAATCTCGTATTTACATACAGTTATAACAACGTTTTTGTTAGATATTTTCTGATTTTTTACGAGTTTTCGGAAATTTTCCTAAATTGATAATGAAGAGGTTTTTATACAATTCAAATATAAAGTGCTCGAGAAAGAAAAGTTTCATCTTTTTCAAGTTACAATAATTAAATATTTATTTTCATAAAGAAATCTAAAGTATAGCGAGTGGTTTTTTATAAATATTAAGTGGATAATTCAGGTTTAGCTCTCAGATAAGATTCTTGTTAAAATTCAAAGACACTGCCTTAGGGCAAATCTGCTCTAGTCTCCTCTAGCTTTGTAATTTAATTAATTTAACATTTCTAGTCTAAACAAAGCTATTGATATCTTGAATCTCCCAAATCGCGATGGGTTTATTATTATTGTTTATAATATTATTAACTTTTTATGTTTACTTGCATATTAAGTAGTAATAGTAGGTTTTTTAATTTTTTTTTAGGATTAGCCTATTTTAATTGTAGTCAGGTAATAAATGGTATCAAAAAAATTAAAAATTGTATATTTATCTACATGAGTAGGGAACTAGTTAAGAAAGGTCATTATAAAAGTCGATCTGTTAATATCCTATGTCCGAACAAAATTATTTTCATTTTCCTCTCTTCTTACATCTCAAGATATGAAGAAACAAAAGAAAATGCGCCGTCGAGTACAGTCGGATAGCTATCATATCATATGTCATTTATCTATCAGTATTTTGATATTTTAAGAAATAATCTGAAGATGTTCAATTTGAACTATACATTGATTGAAAAACCTCTAAAATGATCCCGAAGACACGGCAAAATGCCTTTACAACATAATAACGTGCTGTCTGATAAAGAAGAACGGACCAAGGAATCGTTGGAAGCACTTTTATGGGACATATTACCGTACCCGTCGTACTCTACAAACCGTACCCCGTTTGACTATCAATTTTTCGCATTAATAAAACACGCGTTTGCAGAGTAAGGTACTTTGCAAACTAAAACAATTTCAAAGAAGTTAGAAAATGGCTCGATGAATCGTTTTGCTCAAAGGACAAACAGTTTCTGGGAATGGCATTCATAATAATCAAAAGGTCAATGCAATCAATAAATACATTTTCCCATTTTCTTGAAAACTACGTAGATTTTTTCCGAAAAAAAAAACCGGCAATGGTTTTCAGGTATACCTAGTAAATTAATATACACTAAGGCGCAATAAGTGCGCTAAATATTATCACTCACATCACTTATTATATTGTAGAATTCTATTGGTATGAGTTTGTAGGGATACAAACACATAGTTGTGGGAACAACTAATTATTTTTATTATACATTTCTAGTTATAACAGGTCAATTGAAAAGTTCCCGGCCTACCATAGTAAAACACAATTTTTGGCAAAATTAGTTTTTTTTTTCATTCAACATTATTCCCTTCAAGGGCGATACACTGATTATAGCGACCCTTCAACTTTTCGATGCCATTTTTGTAGTACAATTTGTCCTTTTGCTTCATGGATTTTTACCATTGTTTTCACTGACTTGTGAAACGGTGCATTGTCTTAGTGAAGCAGCAGTTTCTTTTTGTTCAAATGCGCCCGTTTTTCAGCGATTTCGGCCTTCAAACGGTCCAATAACGCTACACAATAGTCGCTGTTGATGCTCCAAATACAATAAATATAGACGCCATAAGCTTGCCAGCCGACTGTTGCGTTTTCCCACGCTTTGGAGTGGATTTATCGTGTGTAATCCACTTGGATGATTGTCGACTGGACTTCGGAGTGAGATGATGGAGCCATATTTCATCCATTGTCAAATATCGATGCAAAAACTCGGGTTTATTACAATTGATCATCATCAAACACTGCTCCGAATCATCAACTTGTTGTTTTTGACAAAAGTGAGCTCGCGCGGCATCCACTTTACGCAGAGCTTTTTCATACCCAAATATTCGTGAATGATATGATGTAAACGTTCAGTTGATATCTTCAGAGTGTCTGCTATTTCATTCAATTTCAGTTTACGGTCATTAAAAATCAT
The DNA here is from genome assembly GCF_030347505.1 of Rhynchophorus ferrugineus. Classification (NCBI taxonomy): domain Eukaryota; kingdom Metazoa; phylum Arthropoda; class Insecta; order Coleoptera; family Curculionidae; genus Rhynchophorus; species Rhynchophorus ferrugineus. The sequence continues at coordinate 33,798,875 of NW_027472585.1, read as the reverse complement.
TTTGTGGATTTTTTAAATGCTATCGTTGGTAACAACCTCTTTTGGGTGTACACTGCATTCACCGTCTTTGGTGCTCATTTCAATTCGTCTAGACTTAACATACCAATTCGTGATAGTTGATTTTCCTGGGGCCGTGTCCGAAAACTTGGCATTAAGCCAAGTTTTTGCTTCAACTGTTTTTTTCCCTTCAAACAGCAACATTTTGTTAACACGCGAAATTTTTTCACAATAAGAAAAGTTGTTTCACTCAAAATGCTATAATTTACAAACTAATAATCCGACAGCTGAGGGTTAGGGCTAACTAAAAAACATATGGATCTAATTCTAGTAGCGCCATCTATGTGTCAGTCCGGGGACATTTCAATTGACCTGTTACTTGGAATTATAAATACTACTATAGCTTTTAACTTCCTACATACTACGCTTAATTTATAAATATTATTATTCAATTATATATACAGCAAAATATACAACTAGGGTGGTTGTTAAAAGTCCAAGGGTATGACGGGTATTTAATTAATAAAAAAAGTTTCTCCACAAACCATCACCACCTTAACATGAAGGCAGAACATTACAAAAGAGCGAAAAATCGTTAAAGCGATACCCTGCGACCCACACTCCCTCACTTTCTTCATCCGGGCTGTACTCATTTGATTAGAAATATGCACGGAATTTCAAACGATTCATTTAATTTCGTATATTTACTGGCGCCGCTCCCGTTTCAAATATTCGACGGAGTGCCGTTGAATTTAAAGTTGATGTCTGATGGATTTCGAAAAAGCGTGATTTTTGATCGGGATCGTTCGAGAAAATGACTCATTCAGAAAATATACATTCGATTCATCAGTATTTTCTTCGAGATATTTTATCTAGAATTTATTCTTTCGTTTATTTGACAGCTGAGGGTAGTTTTATTGGAAGTACGTTAATTTGAAGGTAAATAAAATGAGATTTGACTAATTCGCAAACCTAGTTTATTTCTATTATTTATTTCATTGGTCGACTAACTTACAATTTGTCTCTGCAATTGCAAACATGAATTAAGAGACAGTCAAGGGAGTGAAGATTTAGATACAATTAAGAAGAAGCAAAAGGTATCAAGAGTGGAACTGTAGAATTTATATATGTCGTGTGTAAAATCCTCAGTTATCCTCAGAGAAAATAAAAAAGTGTGTTGAATTATTGGGGACAGAAAACAATTTTGGAAATAAACTAGTAGTAATTTTTAATAAAATAACTAATAGTAATTTTTTATAATTCTTCGTATATTTACAATTTTCGTGTATAATAAAGTATTAAAAATGTGCGTTGAATTATTGGTGAGAGAAAACAATTTTATAAATAAACTAGTAGTAATTTTTAATAAAATAACTAATAGTAATTTTTTATAATTCTTCGTATATTTACAATTTTCGTGTATAAAAAAGTATTAAAAAAGTGTGTTGAATTATTGGGGAGAGAAAACAATTTTGGAAATAAAGTACAATTTAACACTTTTTTATACACGAAAATTGTAAATACACGAAGAATTATAAAAAATTACTATTAGTTATTATAAATCTATTTTATTTTTCATCATATGAATAAGAGTTGCATGACGAAACTCAGAAGGAAAGGCTATTACTATAATATTTTGGGGACTTTCTCTGCTTTTTATTATTCTGTCGACTGCTACGACGCAATTTTTAGATGGAACACTTTGTTCTAAGGCGGATATTTGCGGTTAAAATTTCAATTTTGTGAGGGGTATTGTCATCAATCAAAGGAAGAGGACACGGGCAAACGAAGTGACCCTTTGACAAGAACTAATTGACTTCAGGTCAGGTTTATCGCTATTTACCCAATCAATAATTGTTTCGTTTTGGGTCAGTGTCAACAGCAAGTGGACGTATCGACTAGTTCGATTTTCATTAAAATTTTATTTCGTGAATTAGACAAGTATAACAGATCACTATTAAGGGGTCAATATTTTTTTAGTTTTCTAAATTAGGTTTGATTTTCAAGTGAATATAACATTGTTATGAATGACTAGCTCAAAAAGTATTAAGAATATTTTAAATAAAACATTATATGGCACAAAATGTAATTATCGCATGATTGTTTACTTTTTACAACAGTAATATATAGTAGCTATATGGTTAAAAATAATCTTAAGGTTGAACTTAACCTTACAACTTCGTGTTATCATTTTCTTAATTAATCTACGGCAGTGGAGAAATGTTTATGAAATAGACAGAAACAGTGACAATTTTTGAAACGTGGGAATAATATGTTCATAATGTTTTTTTCGACGTCCTGATTACTACCAGCACGCTATTTCCAAAGGCTCTTTATTTTTACTCCTCTGTAGAAAATCCAAACACCTAATCCTCCAGAAAGTGACTCTGTATAAGTGTCTAGTCCGTCCAGTCTACCTCTATGGAGCACAGTTGTGGTACAGGCACCCAATGCCCCATGGTTTATGAGGGACGCGAACACACATTTCGAATCAGGCATTCCGTCGGTGAAAAGCTTCAGGACCATGCTCAGTGTAAGGTTCGCCCTTGGTGCCTTAGAACACGAAAATAATCCGATCAAAACCCTACTCATCCACAAACCTCGATAGTTAAACCAAATACGACAATCCCAGCCGTAACCCAGGTACTCTGTCGCGTGCAAAACCTTTCTATCCCGAACCCGAAGCGACATCAGCAAAAGACCATTTGGTTCCGGCTGCTCAATTTGGAAAAATAAAGAGCTTCTGGGATCGGAAATGATTCCAAACACTTCTTAGCCAACGTTTAAAAATATAATTGTTGTTTCTATAAATTTCATGACCACTTTCAATATATTTTTGGCATATATTTTTTTTTGGTACGATTCAAATTTGTATAAAAAATAGTTCCGACTAATTTATTTTATCCACAATCTAGCCGACTAGGAAGTAACTAATGTTATAGTCTGATAAAATTTGCAAGATAGATATAGGTCATAAGTTTTGTCTAACAATCTTATAGTATTTAATATTACTATATTAATAATTTATTAAACAATAGATTTGAGCATATTTTTGTACAACAATTCCTAGGATTTTTTTCTGTTGTTCTGTTGTATCTTCCTGGAAATTTGTATTTAAACAATACTTATTTTTGTATTGAAATTTTATCCATTGAAAAATTAAAATATCTGCGAATACCACCCTAGGAAACTTTATCTAGAGCTCTAGTAAATTAAAAATATTTCTCTTACAGACTTATTCCTGTTACAGACTATAATACTGAAATACCTTACCTACGTTCTGCTATAGTATTGATACATAAATCTTTTATTGTTTATTGATTAGTTCGATAGGAATAAAACCCTTTTCATTACTAGTTTATTTATTGTTTCAGGTTCATTGATACTACCATCAAAACAATATAAAACAGTTGTTTTTCCACAAAGGTGAGTAATTTTTGGTATATTTATTACATTTCTAGGGATATCTTGATTAAACTTTATTAATGTTAGTTCTGGATGATAGTAATTATTAGGTAACATGTTTTAACATAATTTTATATTAAAAATAGTTTACAAATTACAAGTGGGTATATTTGGGTGTGATATATTTATATAACAATGTTCTGTTTAAAAAAATTGTTTTTTTGATTCATATTTCATTTAAGAATCATATTCGTTTTAATTTTACTTAACTTATTATAATATAACCCATATCTAATCTTTAGGGGTTCGAGAGATAGGCATTGTTTTCAGTTTGTTTATGACTTCGTGATATTATATTATTCGAATTATCTCCAATGAGCCAATCGCAATATGCTTTATTCTTGTCAAATTCAAATTGAATTTGACTAAATTGACTTATGTATGAATATGGATATGATGTTTTTTTTACTTTCAAATGGTTTATCGCGAGTTTATATTTTCAAATAAATAGAATTAAATATTTAATAATGACAATTTTATCTATTAAAGTTATTAAAATTATTTAACTTTTTCCTTATCTTCATGATGTTTTGAAATATTCTGTAATATAGTTGTGTGCCTTTATTATTGTTTTAGGGAAAATTGATATGGCTCGGTGAATGGAGGTAAAACGAAATCAAATAATGGTGTTTACATTTTGTGACCGTTATTTATTGAAGTAATATAAAATGTGGAAAATACAAAATAGATAAAACGGATGGCAGAGGTGTAAGACGAGGCTTGGGCAGTCGATGGTGGCACGTCTAAACCAAGCGATGATCGGTTACTGAATGATTGGAAATACCCTTCAATAACATCCCAGATAAAGGTCTCGGGGTTGCCAGCTATTCGTTATCGGGTTCTAACTGGCGCTGCTGCACCCCGCCCGTGTTCAACATCTGGGATTATATTTCTGTGTATTTTGTAGACCGTTATTCCACTATGTAAACTTCGATATGCCTCAAGGTTGCTACATTGTTTTTAATAACTTCAGTTAATGTATGTTCTTTGCCGCAATGTTGCTATACCAATGGCTTGAAACCATATGTTGTTGCTGCAGTAACTTGGCAGTTGAAAATAGACTTTTATGACAGTAAGGAAGCTCTCTTTAACCGATAATATTTACTTGAATAGTATAAAATAGAAATTATATTTCTAGATAAATGGCCTGTAGCTAAATATCTATATATATTATATATCCTCACAAAAAATTAAATATCTCTACAATTTGATGGTCTTTCATAACAGGTTTTTTCGGATATTTCTGATATTTTCATGCGTCAATTTCTGATTTCAATTTTATAACAAGACTAGCTACTGAAGCTGAAGTTAAATGTGTTTTACAATATCGATAATAATGTGTCAATATTCGATTTTCCTTTATAGAGCTTGTTTTGCTGAAGCAGGAAATTTGAAAGGTCGTTTCTGTCTGTCATAATATTCAACTCCCAGCTTAAAGAATTTTACCACAGTATGTGAACTACGAATAATGCCTACTATTTGTCTTATCTATTATAAGAACTTTATTATAAAAAATTCTTTTTTTAAACGGCATAGTCCTGCATAAAAGCATCATTTATTGACATAATAATGAAAATTAATAATGTTTAATACTCAATGAGTATAATAAAAGAGGCACTAGACACTATTTTGTTTGTTTTTATGAGTATTTTATTTTATATGTCTATATGTGTTATGTAATACTATTGGCAATGTAACTATCCAAATATTAAAATATGATGAGATATATTTCGGATCATATTCCATTGTTTTTCTCATACTGTCATGCCAATTTAAAATCATTTAAAATGAAATGATTTAAGCAGCACAGAATCAAACAGTTATATCCGTCCCCTCTCAAAATGTGTTGCAACCTGTAATCACCAACAAAAAAAAAACAGTCCAAGCCTACATTTAACTGAAATAAATGTAATCTGTTTCGGACTGTTTTCAGCCTACAGTTTCCAGCGTTACTTGTAAATCTATCTTTCTTCGAATTAGTTTTCATATCACTAACTTCTTAGTCCTGGTTATTGCATAATGAATTATTCATATTTATTTCAATCTTTGTAAATAATAGGAGGTTAATTTATTGGAGTTTGCCAAAACTGTTTATTGTTATCGCCGTATACAAGGACAGGTTTCTCGGTAATTAAACACAAACAAAAGTAGAATGTGATTTAGAAAAAGACGGAGTGATGTTAACCCATGTACAATAAAGCGTTTCAATTGTTACCGATATTTATAACGTGGTACTTTGTTTATTCCTGCCAGCCCAGTTGCTGACGTAACAGGGAGTAATTTGATTATGTTTATTGATTTAAGTTGATGCAAAACAACAGTTACGACACGGTCAATGTTTCGGTTCGCTTTAATTAAGTTAAGCTTTGCAAAAACAATCGAGATAAGAGTGTTTAATCGTACAAAACATATCCAACGGATCGGTAATTATGTCGTAAGAAATCTGTCCTATGAAATACAAGCTATTTAAGAATACAGAGCTAATATTGGAGATTAGCTAGATTAGCTGATTTAGTGTTTATTCGACTGTTATCAACTGTAAAATGTTTCCGTAGTGGAGTGAACTTAGTTCAGCCTATATCATTTCTATAATAATTATCTGTATAGTATTAAACAATTATAATACATTATATAGTATTTCGAATGAAACAGTCGATATAAGTTATGAAATATGATGGACAGCATAGCAATGTGGGCGCAGCAAATTTAAGTTTTGGTTTATTTTGACTGGGATAACAAAATACTAATGTAAATAAAATAATGAAACAAAAATAACATGATAAAATATAATTTATTTTAACATTGCTGTAAATCTAATGCATATATTATCAAAAGTCCCAAACTACAAATAATTAAACAGCCACAATATTGGTTAGAGTGGATTTGTTATATTTACTTTAAACTCTTTTCCACGCCATATATGCGGTTCTAGGCACGTTTTTTTATGTAATGGTGTCCCCTGGAATATACTCTCCTGAAGAAGATTCCTAGTCTACCTAATTAATAACTATATATTCAAGTATTCCGATAGCAACCTGCTTTCATTAGAGAGTATAATTACCATTTTAAGTTTAGTTCTTGTTTACTTCGTTCATGCGTTTCCTTGCTAAGTCATCTTTATATCACTGTATTTCTCCTTAGTTTTTTCTGTTACTGCCTGTGAATTTTCTTTATAAAGCTTAAAGTTATATTTAATAACTGAATTTTCTCTAATGCATTTGCTATATCTGCAAAACAGTTACTATTCATTCTCTCCTCATAAATTCTAACCTAACGCTCATGTATATTATGAACAATTACACACAAATGCACTCTACAATAAGACTCTTTATAATTTTCTTATATTAGTTATATACTAATTTTTAGTTGTTTCTGTTGTTATAAAAATTCGTTGGTAGTTGTCAGCATTAGACTATAAGCGATCAGCAAAACATTTTTATTCAGTCATTGTCACTTTCATTATCAGAAAGACTGTTCAAGTTAACTACCCAATAGTTAATTTCTAATCTATCGAGCACTTGTTCACAATTCCACCATTTGTCAATTCCTTTCCGTCTGTATCTTGTCTTCAGTTTATCAAAACTGAAAGGTATTATTGTAGACCTTGCTTGTATCTTTTTTCAGACTTGTTTGATCAACAACATTTACTGTAATTACTGAGTGGCCAAATACTAACTTAGCCACAAAAATAAAGCCTTGCCTGATTCCACCAGGAACAATAATATATCTGCATGAAGTATTAAAAACATTATGATCAACAAAATCTAATAAAACTTGTTCTAACTTTTACCTCTGTCCATCAACTTTTGTTGTCTTAACACTTTTTATTAGCATTTTGCCAACAGTGGTCCAATGCCCAAAGAAGCACCAAAACAAAGCTTGCTCTTCTTTAACCTCTAATTATTTTCATTAATGTTTTGAATAATCTTGGCATGACAACAGTGTCGAGCACTACGAACACAAATCGGATTTTATAGAGTGATTCGGTTACATGTTCCCATGCATCAGGCAGCATTCGGTCTCTTTTTAACTAGAATAATCCTAATTAGTATTTTTTTATTAATTATATCCTACATTATATATGCTTAGTACAATCTTCATTTACAAATTACTTTATTACTAGTGTTTTGTTGCACTTGCACTAATACACAAACAACGCGAGTACGGGATTAATATATCAGCATGTATTCCCTAATAGTAGCAAAATGAGAAGGAAGAATCAAAACAAATTTTATGTTTTTACAAACCGGATTTGGTAGTACATTCGACATCATCTATGACGTGCATGGCTGTTTTATTAGAAAGATTATAGGGTATAAATATTACAATAAAAGCTCCTTAAAAAGGAAATATTTTTTATATAGCGTGACTTCTACAGTTTCACAAAAAATAGTGCATTTGGCATAATTTCACTACATCTCATTGTAGGTAATTTCTTCAAGAGGAAGTTGTTATGTAGCGTGGCTATTACGGTTTCGGTTGTTCGGAATGGTGATTCTGACAATGAAATGTGGTGGCTGAAATGCTTATGATTGAGGGTTTTTTTATACTAAAACAGGATTGGATGGGCAGCATTATAGTCATTTTTGATCTAAATAATATTCTAAATAAAAATTATTGCTTTTAACTGATTTTTTGCCCGTTTTGTTATTTGCACTTGCTGTTCAGTTCATTTTAGAAAAACAACTTACCATGTTGATTTAGCAAACTGACTAATTAATATTAGTCTATATAAAGAAACGACACTGAAATATGTCCAAAACGGGCTTGGTCATTCATTCTTTCGTCGTAGATCATTCTTATCGGTATATTTAATTATTTTAACGGCTAGATTTTAATGGTCTCAATTTATTTTGTATTCCAGTCTGCTCCACACATACTTGATGATACCGAAACCGATTTTTTTATAGAGAAAACACACATGAATAGACTCTTCATGTCAAATTAAATATTTTAAAGTGATTTGGTGGATTATTCATCGGTACATGTGGGTCTGATGAACTCCAAATCCAACGGTACAGCTTTCAGCAAATATTATCATAACACAATGTTTTGATCTCTTGTAGCGGAGGTTCATCCATAAAATAAGATATATAGAATGCGATCTTCTGTGCAAAATTATAAAAATTATAACCAAGTTTTGTGCGAATGAATGATGAAATGAAATGAAATTAAATATGGCGATTTTTGCAATGATATATCCTTAAAACACAAAAAGGACATTTTCCAATTTGGCAATTATTATGTTAACAAATATAAGTACATATATTTGTCTTTTTCAAAGGCTCTTGTGGAGAAACGTGTGTTATAATGTTTAGCTTTCTAACCTCTCAATCTGCTTACTTTGAAGTAAATGTTAACTTTGAATTTATATCTAGTTTTTTTGAATATAACTCAATATTTAACTTGTATATTTACCTTTTCGATAGGTTACGGGAAATGGTCTGTGAATATACACATGTTATATATTTATATTCAATTATCGATGCAGTTTATAATTAAATACTTACTATTGATGATAATGATCTTTTAAATTTGGGACTATAATCATTTGGTCGGTCTGAAATGCAAATATTAAATCTTCTTCTTCGGAAGCTTGATGTAGAATATCTTAAGAGGTATATTGAAGTGTATCATTGTTTACTATTTAGTAATTAGACAAATTAAAATAATAAATGATATAAACAGAGTAGCTTCGAGAAATATGTAAGTGAATTAAGCCCTGAAGCAGACAAAGATTGCTGGCTATGCTATGCGAAAGCAACTCGGATATTTAAAAGAGCAATTATTACAGTACCGCCTGTTAAAGATGATCAAAATAAATGGGTTCGGCCCAGCGATGAAAAAGTTGAATTATTCGTAAAATATTTAGCTAACGTATTTCAACTGAATGATATAGAATCTACAAGAGACTGTTTATCAGCCCAATGACAACCTGATTTCTCCAATGGAAGTTACCACAGAAATTGACAACAACCTCAATCCTAAAAGGCCTAAAGCTGCCGCGAAAAGCAATAATCATGTTGACATATATTCAATACCTGTTTGAGACTGAAATATGTTCCGGAATGTTTTAAGGTTGCTGGAATAATTATGCTTCAAAAACCGACAGAACAGGTTGGATCTTACAGGCTACTACCTGCCATATCAAAATAATTTGAGAAATTGCCGCTAAAACGCATTAAACCATTTATAGAAATAGCAGATTTCCAGTTTGGATTTTGGAACCACCATGCGACAATCAACCAAATGCAGGACTAACAGCGGTTGTAGAAAAGGTATTCGAAGAAAAGAAATACTTTCCTGCAATATTCCTGGATGTCTCACAAGCTTTTGACCGGTTGTGGTATTTGGGATTAATCTACAAAGTGAGCAATTTGTTAACGCGGAATTACTGTCGACTGCTGGAATCATCTTTCGAAGGAAAATTTGGTCTTGCATGAAGGGGCATTAGGAACACTTAAAACTCTTTCGGCTGGAGTTCCACAAGGTAGTGTCTTGGAACCATTTCTATATCTGCTCTATACTGCCGATATCCCAACAACAAAAGAAACATTACTTGGAACATTTGCTGACGACACAGTTATAATGGCAAAAGATGTATCTCTGTCTAAGGCTATAGAAAAAGTGTAAGTAGCGGTCAACAAGATCTACAGATGGACTAAAGACTGGAAAATACTTAATAGCTTTAAATCTCTCCATGTTAATTTTGCGTTGCAGAGAATTGACAAAAACTTAATTATATCACTTGACGGATGTCCGATTCCTGAAGCATAATCAGCTAAATACTTCTGAATATATCCCGATGGTAGGTTGAACTGGAAACATCATGTCCGGCAAAAAGCAGAGCAAATAAGACTCAAATTTAAGCAACTTTACTGGTTAGTCGGAAGATACTTACAACTTGATTTAAAATCAAAGAGATTGATTTATCAGTCAATCATAAAGCCTATTTAGACCTATGTGGTGCAAATATGGGATCGCAATGAAACATTAAACCAACTAGTAATCCAACGCACCCAAAACAAAGTTCTACTATTAATTACCAATGCTTATCGTTATGTAATCAAATGGATACTCGAAGTGATGCAAGATTTCACCCTAAAACATGAAACAAGATTGCTAAATCACAGCAACGTTTAAGCAATTGGACAACACGCAAGAAGTCAGAAGGTTGTAGCGCACCAAACCACACGAACTAGTTCAGTGTGAAACTGTATTTTTAACTTTATCTTAAGTAGGTTAGTCTTATTTCTGGTGTGTCAGTTTCCTTATGAATTTGGGTATTTCTGACAAACCATGGCGCATTCAGAGTGTACCTGAGAAGTTTATTTTGCATTACCTGAAGCTTTTCCACTAGTTTCGACCTGATAAACCGATACCAAGTGTCAGATCCATATAACATTAGGGGTCTGATAAGCAGCTTGTAAAGCAAAACTGTAATCATCTGAGGCAATTTACTTTTTCTACAGATGAGAGGGTTAAGCGCTGTGGCGACGCCGTAGCCTTTGGAGATTCCTTTATTTACGTATGATGACCATAGGCATTTACGGTCAAAGATGAGGCCGAGATATGTGGCTTTTTGGCACCACGGAATTGAGACTTTTTCCACTCTCATCTGGTAGGCGCGGATGTCTCTCTCATTGTGAAAGATTATGGCCGGGGTTTTTTGGGGGTTGATTTGTAACCTCCAGAAATGTAACCATTGTACTGTGACATTTAATTGAATTTGAAGCTTTTTTGAGCGGCTTCTACACATCTAACAATCATAGAACACGGTTACGGGTGTACCCATTTATATTCCCAGTCTGTATTCCTATGTTTTTCGATATTACCATATTTGTCAGTATCAAGGCTAGTATCGAAACGTCACTCACTACAAAAATAAACCGACAGATGGCTCGACGATAGAATGAAAATCTATAAAGTTATTTTGGGTAAGGTATTAAATATATATTTTTATTTTTATTTGGCTCATAAAATACTGGCTGTACAATATACACGTTTAGAAACATAATAAAACAATGTTTTAAAAAAGCCAATAAAAAAGCTGGCAATCACGAGATCCGTATCGGGAGTTACGCGGAATCATCCCACCGTATCCCCCATATAATTTCGGGAGTTATTCGACGCGGTAATGGAGCAATAACGGCAAATTATAAATCAATTCATCTCGCCTAGATAAGCTTTATTACAACTTTATTACATGTTTATACCGCGGAGTTGATTAAAAGTTCCCGGTTATCTGTGTTTAAGGATGAAAGTTCGGGTCAGACCTGCGAACTGTCGGTAGTGTTGCCTCGGAAAGGGAGAAAAAAGTTAATAACTCGTAGTTTTGCGACGGCAATAAATTTCGGCGAACGGTCGCATTACGTGGGAATAAAAATGATGTTAGTTTCACGACGTACGTGTCCCGGTTCCTGAGGGATGGGCCGCTTTTACCCTTTAACGGACCGGAATTGTGGACGTATTAAGTTCGTTATTAATAGTTGGGAGTTTGAGAAGTTAGACGGGCGCTGTATAAAACTCTTTGGCGCGGCCTGTTATATATGTACGAAATAACGTTAAGGGTTTTAGATTAGGAAGGCGCCAGCCTATGGAACTATTTACCGACCTAGCCGACAATTTAATGTAAACTTCGCAATATGTCTAGTTTAAGTGGTGGTATAATAGATCGTTAGTTTATCGATTTACCTTCTTTTTTCTTAGGAGTTTAATAGATGAAGTGTCGATTCGATAAAATGTTCACTGACATTTGAAACACTGCACCGATTAGAAGGTGATTTATAGTGTTGAAGTAAATTATTGTGTTTATTGAAAGGCTGTAGAAATATATAAGAGCCTGAACATAAAAAGATAAACGAGACACGAAGAAATTACTTGCATAAAAAATTAAAGTGAAAGAAAGTATATGTTGTACATGTCATTGGATTTCTTTGTTTAATGCTTAAATGGTGTCCGTCCTCTCGTTTCCAATTTATCAATGAATATATAATTTAATGCATATAGCATCATAAAAACGATGATTATTTTAGATCATATACATTCTCTTATAACTGCGTTATATACGTATACTAGCGACCCGCCCCGGCTTCGCACGGGTGCAATGCTGATACTAAATTAAATACACTACAGAAAAAATATGAACGTTGTATATAAAAACATAGCGGCCCGCTCCGACTTTGCACGGGCATAAAATATATATGCCTATGTCACTCAATGAAAACATGATTAAAATCGATCCAGTATTTTTGGTTCATTCATTACTGCCCTTGGCCTGCACGCATTAAATTTGGAGTAAAACAATTCCTCTTCCCCTATACTTACTATGAACATTTCCTGCTATCTTTGAAATATCTAAATTCATACAATTTTTATTACATTACACATTTTTAAACGTAAATTTTAAATTTGTAATATCTCCGAAAATATTTGTTTAATTTACATGCTGTAAGGAACCATATTGATCTATATTAATTGCACACTGTATTTAAGGTACTTAATTCTATAAGGATTAATGCCGTATTGCTTAAAATAGCTTCGTAAATAAGCCATTTTCTCACGTAAAAGGTAAACAATAAAAATGGTTAATGTGAGTTATCCCTAAAAGATAAACATATACCATCGCGGACTTTTTTGTAGACCTTTTTATGGTGTACAATACTGTAGTACATTAATTTGATCTAACTCGTAGGGTTAGGCAGCGTTTTTGCTAATTGCTAAATAAGCCTAAAAAAATAGGTTAATTTACGACATCACGTTAGAAACCTCTAAAATTAGCAATGTTGCCTTAGTATATTATGCATATATTATACATATAAACCTTCCTCTTGAATCACTCTATCTATTGAAAAAAACCGCATCAAAATCCGTTGCGTAGTTTTAAAGATTTAAGCGCATATAGGGACAGAAAAGGCGACTTTGTTTTATACTATGTAGTGATATTGACATTTAAATCGGTAGCTAGCCATAACAATTGCAACTTCCATAACAGTTGGTATCTTCCTAAGTGTTCTTCATATGGTAATATTCGGCATGCTAATTACGTTGTCGATTGCCAAATTGAATTATCTCTTATAGTTTTCAAGATATGGGCTATCGAAATTTTACACATTAGGCTCTGTTTCTAACTTAGGCCAAAATTGTAAAATGGTTTTACGAATTACGTATATCCTTCCAAATCACATTCCAAGTAATATTCGGCATGCTAAGTACGTTGTCGATTACCAAATTGCATTATCTTTTATAGTTTTCAAGATATGGTCTATCGAAATTTTACACTTTAGGCTCTGTTTTTAACTTAGGCCGATATTCCCTTTGATTATTTTTTTCCCACTTTAACACGTTTATTTGGCCTATAGCTTATGGCTTGCACTCTATACATCCTAAAGAAATAATGACGTTCATTATTAAGATGGATTATTGCTTAGAATTGTTGATATGGCCGAATAACTTGAGAAATTTGAGTTTAATAATTTGTTAACAGAGTCCAAAGCCAACAGTGCCGAAAAGATATGGCGATATCTTTTGTATTGATGATGTCAATACATCTGTACTCATACATCTGTTTCTAGTACTCATAATCATAATTAAAATTTAACAGTTTAATTGAAGACTCCCAGCCTGACACATAGATGGCGCTACTAGAATGAAATTCTTACATTTTTAGTTAGCCAAAACCTTCAAAAGATGCGTGATTAATTTGACAGCTGTCGGATCATTAGTTTGTGAATTATAGCATTTTGAGTGAAGCAACTTTTGTTATTGTGAAAAAAATGGATAAAAAGGAATTTCGCTTGTTGACAAAATATTGCATTTTGAACGGAAAAAATACAGTTGAAGCATAAACTTGGTTTGATGCTGAGTTTCCGAACACTGCCCCAGGAAAACCAACCATCGAGGTCATCATCTAATGCTAAGTTTAGACTTGGTGAAATGAGTACCGAAGACGGTGAACGCAGTGGACGTCCAAAAGAGGTTTTTACCGACGAAAACATTTAAAAAATCCACAGAATGATTTTGAGTAACCGTAAATAGAAATTGAATGAAATAGCAGACACTCTAAAGATATCAACTGAACGTATACATCATATCATTCACGAATATTTGGGTATGAGAAAGCTCTGTGCAAAGTGGGTGCAGCGCGAGCTCACTTTTGACCAAAAACAACGACGAGTTGATGATTCGGATCAGTATTTGAAGATGATCAAGCGTAATAAACCTGAGCTTTTGCGTCGATATAAGGTTATGGCGTCTGTATTTAGGGATGGGAATGGAATAATTTTTATTGACTGCCTTGATAAAGGAAGGACCATCAACAGCGACTATTACATAACGTTATTGGACCGCTTGAAGGACGAAATCGCCGAAAACGGCCGCATCTGAAGGAAAAGAAAGTGCTGCTTCACCAAGACAATGCACCGTGTCACAAGTCAGTGAAGACGATGTTAAAAATCCATGAATTGGGCTTCGAATTGCTTCGTCATCCACTGTATTCGTCAAGTCTTGCCCCCCAGCGATTATTTCCTGTTCTCAGATCTCAAAAAAATGCTTTGCTATTTTCAAGCAAAGGACTAATCGTACTACAAAAATGGTATCGAAAAGTTGGAGGGTCCCTATAATCAGTGCATCGCCCTTGAAGGGAATTATGTTGAATTAAAAAAAAATTTTTGCAAAAAAATGCGCTTTACTATGGTAATATTATACAATTAATTTTGAGAAGTATACTATAGGAAACATTAATTAGAAGTACTGTATTTTGAGGCTTAAAACAACCCTTCTTAAGAAAATACGATATAATATAAATAAGGCAATTTTGGACAATAATTGTGTGCGGTTATATTGTGGGAAATCGGGAAAATCTTACAATGTGAGAATATAATAGTCCGTATAAATCATTAACCGACAAGAGTATTAAAGGAAATTAATTCCTTGCCTGATTTATTATTCTATTTTCTTGTGGATTTGTCAGGTTCTTTTGTTCCAGTTATTTAAGATTTTCTCCATGGATGGAATGAAGGATACTGTTAGGCTGTTATACGGATGGTTGATTATTAACAACCAAGTAAAGGTTGGTCTTATAGATATTCAACTTAAGCTTTTTTAAGAATGTTATTTAAATTAACTGTATACAATAATTTTTAGTTTAATTTTAATATAATCTCCTCAATAGCATATATTTATGTACCTAGATATTTTTCACATATTTTGCAGACATAAATAACTTGTAATCATATTATTTTAGGGTAAATGATATGGCTCGGTGAATGGAGGTAAATGAAATGAAATAGTGGTGTTTACATTATGTGACCGTTATTTATTGAAGTAATATAAAAATGTAGAAAATACAAAATAGATAAAACGGATGGCAGCGGTGTTACTTACTTACCTTACTAACAAGGCTTGGGCAGTCGATGGTGGCACGTCTAAACCAAACGATGGTCAGTTATTGAATCATCGAAATACCCTTCAATAACATCCCAGATAAACTTTTCGGGGTTGCCAACTATTCGTTATCGTGTTCTAGTTGTCGCTGCTGGCTCCCTGCCCGTGTTTAACATCTATGATTATATTTCTGGTTACTTTGATGACCGTTATTCCACGATGTAAAATTCAACATGCCTCAAGGTCTCTACATTATTAAATGTTATCACCATATATCATACTACAGTAGAAATACAGTGTTCTATCAGGAGAAGGTTTTTAAATAAAAATATTCCCGCCAGCTTGGCTGGCGCACTAGTAGCCGCGGGTTCGAATCCTGCTGGGGTGTGGTCGTAAATTTATGTTTGTGATTGTTTAGCATTTGTGATTATCGTTAGGCAAGAGTGCAAAATCCTAAAACGAAAATGATCCTAGTCACGCCAGTAACCTATTCCTCTGCTACCTGCGATATAAATATTATTTGAGAAATTGCTCTTAAAACGTATTAAATAATTTGTAGAAATACCAGATTGATACTTGACAATCGCCCAAGTGCACTCGAAGATAAGAAATACTTCCCTGCAACATTCCTGGACGTCTCACAAGATTTTGATCGAGTATGGCATTAGGGATTAATCTACAAAATGAGAAAATATTCACCTCGGAATTACTGCCCACTGCTGGATGGAGCCTCGCATGGAGGGGTACTCTCAAAAATTAAATCTATTTCGGCTGGAACAAAAGAAACAGTGCTTGGAACATTTGTTTCTAACACAGTTACCATGGCAAAAGATATATCTGTACCTAAGGCTGTAGAAAAAGTACAACTAGCGGACAGCAAGAGCTATAAATGGCCTAGAGACCGGAAAATACAGCTCAATAGCTCAAAATCTGCCCATGTTAATTATGCGTTGTGGCGGAAATGACAAACACCTAATTGTGAGACTGGATGTCTTCTGGGGTGATTTCTAAGTTGTCACTCGCCACTCGGTAGGCTTAATGTCGAGGAGCGTGGTTCGGAACCTACGTGGAACTATATGTCTAGTCCAGATAAACCCTCGTTGGTAGAAGGAGACTTTAAAATATACAAAAAATAATATTCCCCTCCCAGAAGACCCACATGTTAAATAATGCCATTTTCTCTGACAATATTTTGTAGGTACAATTACTTGCAACTAATAATAAGTAAAACCATATTTCATTCGAAGGTTTACATTTGTTATATCCAATAACAATTAAATTTGCTTTTTTAGGTTAATAATTCCATCCTTTCTTTTACATATGTGAACTGATGCGATAATAAAATAACAAACCTTAAATAATGTGATAATTAACAATAATAATAGAAATTATATTAATGGGTATTAATAGGTATCATCACTACCTACTTGTTCTATCATCGTGTATTAAAAAATTAATTCTTTTAATCAATTATCTACTCATCATCATGCTATAGAAT
Source organism: Rhynchophorus ferrugineus (assembly GCF_030347505.1). Lineage (NCBI taxonomy): Eukaryota > Metazoa > Arthropoda > Insecta > Coleoptera > Curculionidae > Rhynchophorus > Rhynchophorus ferrugineus. Next base: position 33,781,531 of record NW_027472585.1, on the reverse strand, counting down.
ATCATTATGAAGATTATTATGCACAGAGTCATGTAGACAAACATGTAGACAAATCAATATTTAATAAAACTAATAATCAGACATATCGAAAAATTAAATATAAAGAGTGTTGCTTCCATGCGTGTAAATAACGCCTAGAAACGGACACATATTTATGTCTATGGAAAGCAACTCGGAGATTTAAAAGACCAATTGTTAAGTACCGCCTATTAAAAATGATTAAAATGGTTCGAGAAAACGATAAAATTTAATTATTCGCACAATATTTGGCTAACATACAAAAGACATAAACCCTGTTTATCAATCCAATGTAGATGTAAACCTGATTTCTCTAATGGATGTTGCCACACAAATTGATAACAACCTCAATGCTAAAAAGGCACCGGAAAAATCTGATATGAATAGTAAAGAAAAGTTTGAGACTGAAACCTGTTGAACTTGACAAAACGACAGAAAAAGTTGAATCTTGAAGGCCTATTCCTCTGCTACCTGCGATATAAATATTATTTGAGAAATTGCTCTTAAAACGTATTAAATAATGTATAGAAATACCAGATTGATACTTGACAATCGCCAAAGTGCACTCGAAGATAAGAAATACTTCCCTGTAACATTCCTGGACGTCTCACAAGATTTTGATCGAGTATGGCATTAGGGATTAATCTACAAAATGAGAAAATATTTACTTCGGAATTACTGCCCACTGCTGGATGGAGCCTCGCATGGAGGGGTACTCTCAAAAATTAAATCTATTTCGGCTGGAACAAAAGAAACAGTGCTTGGAACATTTGTTTCTAACACAGTTATCATGGCAAAAGATATATCTGTACCTAAGGCTGTAGAAAAAGTACAACTAGCGGACAGCAAGAGCTATAAATGGCCTAGAGACCGGAAAATACAGCTCAATAGCTCAAAATCTGCCCATGTTAATTATGCGTTGTGGCGGAAATGACAAACACCTAATTATATCAAAGCAACGTGGAAGCAATACAGGGACATACGTGGACAATATACAACACGCAGGAAATCAGGACATTGAAGTGAACCAAACCGCACGAACTTATATAGTGTACACTTGTAAGTGTATTCTGAACTTTAGCGTAAGTTTTCTTTTAATTTGGGAAATACATAATGATGTATTAATCCCGTACTCGCCTTGCTTGTTTATTAATGCAAGTACAAAAGAACAGTAGCAATAAATTAATTTGTAAATAAATTATTTTATATATATATATATATATATATATATATATATATATATATATATATATATATATATTAAAAGTCTCCTAAAAACCACGGTCCTCAGCATTAAGCTTACCAACTGGCGAGTGACCAACTTTAAAAATCATCCCAGAAGACATCCGGTCTTACCCAACCTGGTTACTGGCGTTACTGGGATCATTTTCCTTGTTGGATTCTACAGTCTTGCCTAGAACATTAACACATTTTAAACAATCACAAACATAAATTTACGACCATAGCCCCGCAGAATTCGAACTCGCGGCTATCGCAACAATAGGAGGACCGTTCCATCGCATTTACCACTGCACCACCAAGCCGGCTGTAAATTAAGATTGTACTAAACTAATATCTAATTAATAAAAAAAATTACCAAAGTTGTAAGTGTGTTTAAGTTGACAATTCGTTGTTAATTTTGTCGACAATATATCGGATGTGTAATCAAGATTTTTTTTTTGTTTTTAACCATCTAATATCATTTGCGAACAATTTTCACTTAATTTCCTCAAATCATTTTTATCTCATCCATCGGAAATCTCCGATCTGTCAAACCTAAACTCGCAAATTTAATAATTCTACCTGGGAATAAGAAGTTCTTTTTTGTATAGCGACCGAGACAAAGTCGGGAATATTTCTCGTTCGGATTATACGAGAGGAACTTCTTCCTCTACGCCGTCTGAAAATAAAAAGAGTAAATTTCGTTAGGTCGTAAGTTTTCCGGCGAGAGAATTTCCATGCAAATTTATAAAGGAAAGCTGCAAAGATTGATCTTTGTCGTGAGGATTAATAGTCCAACATAACACCGCAATTTATTATGTTAATAGATTCCGTTCCCCTGCCGTAGATAAAAGGTATTTTTTTCTTAGGCGACAGCGCGAAAAAAGTTAATTTTGTCCGTCTCCCTCTCTCTTTCTCCCACTTTCCAAAAAAAATATAATTTGGTTGCGTACGTGAGTTATTTCACAAGCATGGATCAAACATTGTCCCGGTGATGACATTTGTGGATTGTGAAGTCGTGTGTGACGATGAGTGTTCTTTTGAAATTGATGGTAGAAGTGGGTCATTTATTGCGCAAGAATGAAGTTAAAACCTCTGTAGGTTATAGTTGGAAATAAAATATAATTAAATCTATTTAAAAAGAGATAGAATGCTGCTAGGGAAGTCCGAACATGTAACGGAAAGAGCCTGCAAATGTTTTCCGTTTATCAAACGCCTGCAAAATTCTTCAAAATATTATAATTACGGGTTATAAACTGGCTAACGTTGTTTAAACCCTTTGTTTTAATAAATATGAAATCGTCACGGCTTTTATTAAAAATGTTTTTTTTTGGGCGTTGTAGCTACACTGCATATTAGTACTTTAGGGTAAATGATGTGGCTCGGTGAATGGAGGTAAAACGAAATGAAACAGTGGTGTTTACATTATGTGACCGTCATTTATTGGCTATATAAAAAAAAATGAAAAATACAAATAATAAAACGGATGGCAGCGGTGTTACCTGGAGACGAGGCTTGGGCAGTCGATGGTGGCACGTCTAAACCAAACGATGGTTTATCACTGAATGACCGAAATACCCTTCAATAACATCCCAGATAAACGTCTCGGGGTTGCCGCCAGCTATTCGTTGTCAGATTCTAGTTGGCGCTGCTGGCACCCCGCCCGTGTTATACATCTGGGATTATATTTCTGGGTATTTTGTAGACCGTTATTCCACGACGTAAAATTCGACATGCCTCAAGGTCGTTACAGTACGGACACGGTCACTATAATTTCTCAAAAATTAAAAACAATATTATATTAAATTCACCAAAAAGAAACCGTGTTTATGCGAAACAGGTGACGAATCAAGGTGAGCATTATGTTTCAGAGATCAGATATACGAAATGTATAAAAACAGTAAGTAGTTTGTTCAATCCACACATAATTTAATATAATTATTTCAGAGAAAATTGGTAATCTGGATAGTATCCATAAAAACTAAGAAGATATACAGCTGTTTTGAGTTCAGTCCGTTCATACATTGTTGGGTAACATAGGATTTAAGTGGTGTAAAGATACGACCATTTAGCCCACGAAGGGGTTTAAGGCAAGATGATAATAAATAGGGTGTAAAGACAATAAAAGTTGATGGAAAAAGGTAAACGTTGGAATAACTGTCGATTAGATTTTGTTAGTCGTAACATTTATAAATTATTAATTGCAGACATTGCTTCATGCGAATTCCAAGGGTGACTGCCATGGAGAAATGAACCATAACTTGTCTTTGCAGTAGTTTGAAAATCAGCTTTTAAAGAACTTGAAGGAATCATCATTTATTGTTAAATAACAATGTACCATATCTATCATATAACAGGAAAATTGAAAAGTCTCCGGCCTACCCTAGTAAAACACGTTTTTATGGCAAAAGTTTTTTTTCAACAATAATCAACATAATTCCCTTCAAGGGTGATGCACTGATTATAGCGACCCTTCAACTTTGATACAATTTTTGTAGTATGATTTGTCCTTTGCTTCAAAATAGACCTCCGTTGGAATGTATAAGCAAGGAATGGCATAAAGTACATAAAATAAATCGAGCAAACCATGTTAAAGAATAAACTATTTCAAATTGTTACTCGGTAAATATAAATGAAATAAGCCGGAGCAAAGATAGATGGTATATAAATTTATTGAATGTTTTGGAGACAGAGAATTACATCTTGCACCCTAACACTGCATATTTAATCCAATTGATTTGATATGGGGTATTGTAAAGAATTATTACAATAGACATTCAGGTTGAGGAGGATATTCAAACCAAAACTGTTTGTATTTATGAAAAGAGGCATTATCGAAAATAACACCTTCGGCTTATGTGAGCTCGATAAGACACATTGAAGAAGAAATCGAGATAAGGTAGAATCTTGAGAAAGTTTTTGATAGATTGGAAATAAACAGCTTAGTTACTCACATGATTAGTGTTTCTGGAAGTGACAATGACTGAATATAACTTTATGAATGTTTGTTTATGATTCAGACTGACGATTACCAAGACAGAAGACGATGAAAGAGAAAACAACAAAAAGTCAGTATACTATTAATATACTTTAATTGTAGGAAATGGTATTACAGAGAGCGAAAGCTTTATGGGTATGTGTGTTATTGTTCAGAAAATACATGAACTTTTGGTTAAAATGTGTCAGGAGAAAAAGAATATTAACTGTTTTGCAGATGTAACAAATATATTAAGGAGAATGCAGTGATTTTAATGTAGTTTTATCAAGCTAAGGAGAAATATAGTAATATTATAATGACTTTACAAGGAAACATTGCATCGAAGGAAACAAGAATTAAGCGTAAAACATAAATATGTTCTCCAACGAAAGTAAAATACATTACTTAGATATACAATTGTTAATTAGGTGTATTAGACCTTCGGGGGAAACCACTATCTAAAAAAAACACCTAGAACTCTACCTATACTAGTGTATAAAAAACTTCAATGTATATATATATATATATATATATATATATATATATATATATATATATATATATATATATATATGTATATATATATATATATATATATATATATATATATATATATATATATATATATAATAAAACAATTCTAACCTATAAATTATTGTGGCTGTATAATTAATTCTAGTTTTAAGTTCTTCAACTATATATGCAAGATACTATAACACTGTACAAGTAGTATAATGTTAAAATAAATTATAATATAGAACTTTTTTGTTCTATGTCAGAGCCAATATGTACTAAAACTTAGAGTTACTGCGGCAACATTGCCTATATATATATATATATATATATATATATATATATATATATATATATGTTTATATATATATATATATACTCTCCAACTGTTTTTCTAAGATAAATTAGTATATGGAAAAATTTACTTACTTCTCTTGTTTAGCTAGAAAAAGGTGGAAACTTCACTATAATTCAAATTATTCCTTCTAAATTAGAATCCTTCTCTCTGAGGAATGAAAATAAATTGAAAAAGTTATTATTGGACGCCAAAATTTGTTTCTTAACATTTTTTTTATATCACTCTAGATACAAAATTTGAAATCAATCTCAAGAAAATTTAAAGAAAAATCCTGCTAAGATTTATAATTGCTTCTAATACAATAATTTCGATTGCTATAATTTCGTAATTAAAGATCTGTTCTTCCTTGTCTTGATATCTTAAAAGACAAATAAACTCCTTAATATTAACATAATTATTGATGATATTGGGAGATGTGTGTGGAGATTTAAGTGAGTGAATGAACTGCGAGGACAGATTTCTCTTATTTTTAAACTCTTTAGTTTTCCTCAAAATGACATTTTCTCATATTGTGTTTGTTTTGCGTCTTTCTAGAACAATTTTAAAATGATAGGTAATTCTGGCTTTGAAATACAGAAGGGCTTTTAGTTCAATGTTGATTTAAGTATTTCCTCTAAGTAAGATCATTAATTAATTTAAGCAAACTTTAGTTGCTTCGAAACTACGTTTGCCGATCGTGTCAAGAGCCCCATTCTGAAACGGCGCTTTTCGTCATTTAAAACTAACCGCTGGAGACAAATACATTAAATAAGGACTCAAGACATCCGTAATAATATCGATTATGCTAATATTATTCTCCCCTGGATATGCTTTAAACTCAGTCTGACTGAATATAAGAAACGAATCGACTGTGCCGTTTAAAAAAGTTGGTTGACAAAAATCACAATAGGAGAAAATTATTTCGCTGAATTTAAGAACTGTGAAATGGAACAAAAATATTGAAGAACTAGAATTATTAATAATAATAAGTCCATAATAACAGGTTAATTGAAAACTCCCCAGCCTACCATAGTAAAACACATTTTTTTGACAAAATTATTTTTTTATTCGACATAATTCCCTTCAAGGCTGATACACTGATTATAGCGACCCTCCAACTTTTCGATACTATTTTTGTAGTACAACTTGTTCTTTGCTTCAAAATAGGCCTCAGTTTCGGCGATCACCTCTTCATTCGACGAATATTTCTCCCAGCGAGCATTCTTTTGAGATATGAGAACAGGAAATAGTCGTTGGGGCGTGATCTGGAAAATACGGTCGATAAGGAAGCAGTTCGAAGCCCACTTCATGGATTTTCCCATGTTTTTCACTGAATTGTGACACGGGTAATTTTCTTGGTGAAGCAGCACTTTCTTCTTCTTCCAGTGCGTCCCTTTTTTGGCGATTTTGTCCTTCAAACGGTCCAATAACGCTATGTAATAGTCGCTGTTGATAGTTCTTCCTTTTTGAAGGTAGTCAATCACAACTATTCTATGCGCATCCTAAAATATAGATGCCATAGCATTGCCAGCCGACTGTTTGGATTTTATTTAGAGATCTCTTTATCTAGATCCCGAGTTTATTATGCTTGACCATCTTCAAACACTGCTCCGAATCATCAACTCGTTGTTGTTTTTGGTTAAAAGTCAGCTCGCGCGGCATCCACTTTTCATAGAGCTTTCTCATACCCAAATATTCCTGAATGATATGATGAACACGTTCAGTTGATCAAATCATTTTGTGGATTTTTAAAATATTTTCATTCGTGACAACCTCTTTTGGGCGTCCACTGCGTTCACCGTCTTCAGTGCTCATTTCACCACGTCTAAACATAGCATTCCAATCCTTGATGGTTGATTTTCCTGGGGAGGTGTCCGGAAACTCAGCATCAAGCCAAGTTTTTAGCTTCAACTGTTTTTTTTCCATTTTTTCCACAATAACAAAAGTTGCTTCACTCAATATGCTATAATTCACAAACTAATGATCCGACAGCTGCCAAATTTATACACGCATCTATTGAGGGTTATGGCTAACTAAAAAACATATGGATTTGTTTCTAGTAGCGCCATCTATGTGTAAGGCCGGGGACTGTACAATTGATCTGTGAGAGGTAATAATATTTAAGAATAGACAATATAATTTTACCAGAGCCCTTTTTCTTAACTCCTCTACAGAATTAAGATTTTGTGTATTTTTTTCTGTAATTATTAAAAACAGGTATGAATTGTAGCTTAAGTATGATGCAGAATATTGGGATGAATCAGATCATTGGGGACGTAATGCCCTTGCATCTGCATTAGACTTACATACCCCATTACATTCCATTACAGAGATAAATTTTATATATACATACGGATCTTTTGGAAACAGAATTTGTTTTAGTAACCTATGGATAATTTTGATTGAAGCTAGGTAATAAACACATGGTTTAAGTTAATTTTTAATATATGTCAGTCAACTTACATGCTAAGATAGTGACATATAAACTGGGTTAAAAAAACAACCCGTTAGAAGTTGGACAAAACATATTTGGGTGATAATTTCTGATAGTAATCTCCATATATAAGCTTTTATTCATATTCGTCAGAGTTTCTTCACATAAAGACCCATATTTGAGCTTGGGCCTATGAATGATTTTTGTTTTGGTGTTAGAAGTGGATATTCTGAATTATATGAAATATTCTGAATTGCCTCTTTTTGTTGCGACGTATCGATTATTTAGTTTAGACTTATACAAAAAAAAACAAATGCAAGGCGAGATTGGGTACTACCCCAAATATGAGCATACAACTATCTGCAAGAACACCGAAGTATAAAATCATTATCAAACAGTTTCAAACTTCACCTAAAAATTGAAAATGTTTGTAATAAACTGACTATTTAAGCCAAACTTAAATCATTATCAAATATGTTTTTCCTGTGAATGAGATTCCAATTACCTTTTTTTGAGTAACGTACCATGTCTCATTGTCACAAATGCCGACTGTTTGAACATATCTCACTCTGGAGATGTAAAGCCGAATATTTCTAATATACTAACATGAAGTAACAAGGAGGATTGGTTTGCGTATATATATATATATATATATATATATATATATATATATATATATATATATATATATGTAATATGTGCATATTAATATCTTCACTACTAAAAGACGACTACTGATGATTTGTTTTAAATACATTATTTTTTATAAAAATGTCATTGAGGTCAATGGGTCATATTTTTCTCTCCTTCTAATAAAAGTTTGAGTTCCTATTTAAATCTTTTGATTCGAATATTATACATTAAATATGAATTAACGCAGGTTCAAACTATTATTTGTTTGAGCATAGAAATTATTAACATTGATTGGTCACTTGGTTATATTTCATTAGTTTGATTAGACTAATAGTACTGTAGCACTGAAATATCTGTAGTGATTGTAATCTAAGTCAGTTACAAATGATATAAAATGTATATATATATAATGATGTATGAATATGTAAATCAATTATCTGTCATTCCAGACAATATATTACAAGTGGAGACATTTGTTATCGAACCACAAGAACTTATGCATGAATCCAATGATTTAATAATCGTCAATAAATATGAGTTATGTTCGTTATATATTTCAGTATATTTTTTATATTTCAGCAATAATAATTTCGGACAAGATTCAACTAAATTCACATAAAATAAATTCGGTATAATTAATTTTCAGTGAAAATATATGTTTTCTCTACGAACCGTTTGTCAATATTTGTACGTATGTCTGTTTTCGGCTTTGTTATAACATACATATAAATCCCATAAATGAACACGGTTTAATTAAAACGAATCAGAACCGTTAAATATATTTTTGTGATATATACCTATATGACATTAATTTTTAATTAATACATCATAAAGTTAACGTATAATTATGAATAAAATATTTAGGTAATAATATAATATATCCTAAACCAAAAATCTTCATTACTATCAAACGTTATAATTTATAATATATTAAATATTGAAGATAATGTATTCCCATGATTTATATTTCATGAAAATATAGGTACTTTCTTGAAGTACATGGATTCGATAATGTGAAAATTAAATGAACAAATATAATAGTCACAAACAGAATTTAGTTTCATAGTCCATAAACACTTAACTAAATTAACATCAGATGAGTGTTGCTTCCAAAGAGACATTTTTAAATAAATAAAATGATATAAATGAGGTTATTATATATTACTATTATTTTTCATGATGGTTATTGTTATTAACAAATGCCTATATGTTTAAAGAATCTATTTTTAATTTCGAAACAAAGAAACAATTAAAAGAAAGAAGAAGAATTATACTAGCTGCTTTTGAAAATAGCATTTTGCATGAAACCGATCCAGTAGCTCGGACAAAATGCCTTAAGTTTAGAAATTTGGAAAAAATAGATTTTCTTCATATCACCTAAGTTTATTTCTCTAAAAATATGACTTTAGCTAAGATAAATGTATACATTATTCTGTGTATATATAGGAATATTCTTGTGTTATAGCAATTGAAAGGTTACTATACAAATATCTAGTTTCAGTAGGATGGAACTACTTTTTCATACAATATTTTAGTAATTCAAACAGTATTCTTTAAAAGTTAATCCACGTTAACACCACGTAAAATTTAATAATTAGTTAAAATTAGGTGTCATTTATTTGTATTTAAATTAAGCCGTCCAGACAACACCAATCAACGAAACAAGAATCGGAAAGAAGTAATTACGAATCGGTATCAACTTTAAACCAGTTTCACGAAACCCACAATTCCATTTAATTTCATGCTATTAATTCTTAACCCCTAACCGCCCATCTAAATATAACTAAGGCCATGGAGCCCGTAAAAATATCAAAAAAAAATCAAACCACCGAATCGTTGTTATTATAATCTTAAAATCTGGAGACGCTTATAATTGGATGATATTTCGGCAGCCGGCTTTTGGATCTTTAATTAAGTCGAGTTGTATTAAAGCTAATGGAAGTGGATCGAAACTCTTTCGAAAGTACATCACTTTGATGGAACTCGATGAGGTTTCTTACATTAAATGATCGATAATTCTGATATAAAAAAAACACTTCCTTCGGTGCCCTTTAATTAAACGACCAAATATTTACACAGTCTGGAAGATTTTGATTTAGTAAATACAATTAATAGATGGACTGTTCGAATAGAAAAATATTTTTTGTTATATTAGACCTCTATCCAATTAAATATATATAAAATCTATATATTTTAATACACTAATATATAAGTATACTAAAATAGTAATAGCTATACTATATCGTATACTAAAAACATATATATCCAAATGTTATGCAATGCGGCCCGTGTTTTTCTGAATACCTGAATTGCAAAAGAGTGAGAGGTGTTGGTCTGTTTTATGAAAGATCCTTAGTGTCGATTTGTATCGTCGTTCAACCAGTCACCTCTCTTTTCCATAAAATAAAACAGTTTTACAGTAAAGTAATATATATTATATATTATATATATGTTATAGATTTTTGTTTAAGACCCTTTAAAAAAATACAACTGGCGCAGTGAGGATATCGCTGGATTCTGGGAACATCATAAGACTGTTCTCTTGGCAATCGTTCCGCAGTTACTCAGTATTTCTGGGTGTTGTTAAGTGAGGTTCGGGCAAAGGTATCGCAACCGAAGCGATAAACTCACAAAAGGTGGATTAAAGATGCGTAATGACACCTAGCCATAAACCGCTGTAAGGCCACCAAAGGTGGATTTTTATTTGGTCTAGCCTAAAACCGGGAACCAAAACAGGACGCATACCTGGTCGCGGAGACTTGACCTTGAGTGACCGCCTCATAGTTGACCTCTGTGGGTTGCTACTGTTACTGCATTAAATTTGGGGATACGGCACCCGCTAATCTGGCAGCCATTTTTGGGCAGAAGGGCCCGACGAAAAAGCAGATAATGAAACTAACTATTGATTCGTCAACTTGAGTTAACACATGACTGGATTCTGTCGTATGGGGGCAAAAGATGTGACTGCAGCGACGGATGAGGTCGTTTCAGTCCGGAAAAGAGCAGGTTAGCGGTGACACGGTGTTAAGCTCCCAGCATGTCGACCAGCTCGCGAACAAGCGCGTTTTCAGAAGAACTTGAGCTGAGTTGTTGTTTGTGGAAGGATTGAGATATAAAGTTCTGACAAACCATAGAGCGTATAAGATTCTTCTGAGGAGTTTATTTTGGAAAATTTGAAGCCGTTTTATCTGGTTGGGTGTAACAAACTTGAAATAGACGTTAGATCCGTATAAGAGTACGGACTGAATTAACATCTTGTAACATAAGCATTTGATGGAGATGGGAAGTCTGCTAGAAGGGCAGATCAGAGAAAATGGCAGGTTTGTTATCCCCGAACTTTTCTGGACTGCTTCCTGGATTTGGGGATGCTAACCGAACCGTCGGTCGAAGTGAAGACCTAGGTAAGTGATGTTATCCAACCATGGAATTATTGCGGTGTCGATCTTAAGTTGCGAGACGCGCAGTGCGTCACATTTATTATGAAAAATGATGGCCTGGGTTACCAAAGGTGAGTTGAGGTCGCTGTGAATTAACATATAGTCTACTGAAATATGGACAGAGCTTGCAATTCAGGATGAGCGGCCACCAAAGGTGGATTACAGTAGCTTAGTTTTTTAGCCGTAGACTATGAATCTAATGAGGTACCACGGAAACTTGAGAAGAATCAGTGCCATTTCGAAGATCTTCAAAGGCAAACGAGCGGATGAAGGTACAATTGGTCCATGTGGTTGTTTCTTTAGAAGAGAGGTGTTCACACACATACTTTTCAATATACTATATGTACAATGAGGTGAACTATCTTTAAAGTTCGAGGGGTTATTAAAATAATGTATATGCTTAAATACTTATATTACGCTATAAGTAAAAATTAACAACCCAAATAATTGACAAGGAGAAAAAGGCAGCAAAATTTAAAACCCTATGGGTCTATGGACTGTTTACGTTAGTAACCTATATATTTTTGTTTGATTTTAAATGGCGAGATAAGGCCCTTTAACTTTTGATTGAAATACAGTTAGATATCTCGCTTAAATTTCATTCCAATAATTATTTTTGTTTCCTTCTACTAGATATATTTACAACTAGTTGACGACCTACGATTAATTTACATTACTGCATAAACAATACATTATAGCGCCATATAATATTAGTTAAATATAATATACAAAGTATATTATTTATATTTTATCACGCCATTATATAATTTCTACAGCGCAAAAAGTTCTCTTTATAGTTGGTATTATACGTCATTTTATAATTATTATTATACTTAATGCAGTAGCAGTAGCAACCCACAGAGGACAAGGTATGCGTCATGTTTTAGTTCCTTGTTTTAGGCTAGACCAAATAAAAATCCACCATAACCGACTGACTATACTATATAATTTTATTACTATATATATTATGTTATATTATATATCAATGTTACTGTATAAATTCTAGTAGTAAATTTTGCTGAATATCCAATAAATTGTTTTCTAATCATAGAAAAAGTTAATGCCTAGAGTGACTGGGTTTTTTTCCTGAATATGGTGGAAATTCAAATGTCATGTCATAATTTTTTTTAATTATAAAGGAAATTGTTCAAAAATAATAATTTACATTATAATGAAGTCATTGCCCCTTTGAACCATATATAGATTCTTTCTTAAATATGACAACAGTGCCGGATTTCTACTTGACAATCCACTTTGTGTTAGAGACTTTCTTTTTGTGTTTTTCCGGGATGACCAGCTAGAAGCAAATGGTCTTTTGCTAATGTCCCTTCGGGTTCAGGAAAATTGCGTTTTGTGGGCGACGGAGACTGTGATCCGGCTGGGATTGAAGTATTTGGTTTAAATAAAATTATTATAAAGGGCCAAGGGAGAACCTCATATTGAGCATTTCCGTGAAGCTTTTCACTAACGAGATACCTGATTCTAGATGGGTGTTCGCGTTTCTCATAAACCGTTGGACATTGAGTAACGCGTGGATTTTTTTTGATTAGAACACTTGAAAAAATGCAAGTCGTCTTGCGAAGACGTACCTGTATCACACCTGTGCTCCGTAGTAAAAAACATTTTATACAGAGTCGCTTTCTGGGCGATTGAAAGTTTGCTCTTTCTGCAGAGGAGTGGAAATATTATGCAGTACACGAACTTACCTTTGCAAATAGCGTGCTGAATTTGTGCTGACCGTTGGAAACCGCGGTCCAGTTGAAGATCGAGATATGATACCTTCTGAGTTTTGCTCGGGTAAATTTGTAGAAGAAAGTTGTGTTGTCTGCATAAAATGCTGTGTTGGATTTCTTGGGAACTAAGAAATCAACCATGCACAAGTTGAACAGGTCTGGGAATACCATATTAAAATATATGTTAAATGAATGAATAATATATTAAAATAACTTACCCCTCGGTCAGATTTCCCTTTAGAATTTGTCCTCTTTTTATTTCGAAAAAGCTAAAATTTAAGTCACATTAATTTTACTGGATCCCGGGTTACCATATCTCCGTATCTGTAGAAAATATTGCTGAATTTCTGAACTCTGCAGCTGAAGTAAAAAAAAAACATTTATATGAGAAGGACATAACAACATAACGTAACATAAAACTTCTTACGGCTATTGGGTCAATTTTTCAGACTATATATGAGATATTGTTTAGTCAGTGTGTTATAGGTCACAAAATTTATACAAAACAACATAATATATATATATATATATATATATATATATATATATATATATATCTTTCACAACTGAGTTAAAAATGTATAGAATAAGTCACGTCAGATACATACTTTACTAAGGCAGAAAATATAGCATTTGATGCATCAGGTATCACAAGCATTCTCTCCACATCCACCCCGATCCCACTTAATAAAGATTATTTTCCAACGCCAACTATACGTTATCTGGTGCAAACCAAGAGCAGGTAAAGTTAAAACGTCAAGTTATCATACAACGAAATTCCGTACAAAATTAGCTTCAAGACAGCAGACGCCGTTCCTCCTCCCTCCACATCTGTCACCGTGAGCGGTCCGGAGGAAAAAAATGGCCGCGTCTCGTGCGTGTAAACTCCACAACAGTCTACAAAATCTCTCAAAAATAAATTACAATCGTATATCTTGACTAGCGAACGCGTGTCATCGGAGAGAATTATTGCGAACTCTTTAACATCCGAACGTAATGCCGCGAGATTTAGGAGTAAAGTTGCGACCGGCGAAAGTTAGGCGCGAGTTTATTACGTATCGCTGGTGCCGTTCCTTTTTTTTATCCCTATTCGTTTGTTCTCACGCAATTTGTGAAGATAACGGAATGTTTGTGTTTGACAGTCGTAATATAAACAACGCCTTCAAGTTTTTTCTTGTATCCTAAATATGAAATTAAATTTCCTCAAAAATTCATGATGGAACAATTTCAAATAATAAAAATTCATAGTATACCCAAATAGAAAATTATATCCAATGTATCAGACTACTCCAGTAAATGAGTATAAACTATTATGCTTTCACTTCTTTATATTATATCTTACAAAGCTTTAAATCGTACCTAATAGATGGTTGTAAAGTCGCGTATCTACAGCAATATTTATTTAGTGAAACCACTTTACTACATATATTGTAGATATAAAGATAACGTAATTCATTTACTCACTCAAACGTGAAAGAGGAACTTGAAACGTACATGTCAGGGAGTCCTTTTCGTACTATTGTATAAAAATGTTTAAATGATCAGATTGAAGTTATTACGATCTTGGAACAACTTGACAATTAGTTACTTAATTAAGTTTTGAGTTCAACAAAAATTGAAGCTTTCTGTAATTACATTTCGATACATTTCAATTTGGATGCTGTAAAACTGACGAATCCTTATTAGTTTAAAATAAGTGATATATTATATTAAGTTTTATTCAAAATATTGTCAATGGTTATCCATGTTTTCTTCCTTTCTTCTTTATCCATGTTTAGTCCCTTAGGGACTGGAAAATGCAGCCCAAGAGCTTAAAATATTTCCACGTTAATTTTACGTTGCGGCAAAATGACAAAAACTTAATTATGTCACTTGACGGATGTCAAACTCCTTAAATATAAGCAAATAAATACCTTGTCATTCATTTCAATGGTAGGTTAAATTGGAAACTTCATGTTAGGCAACAAGCAGGGTAGATTAGGCTCAAGCAACTGTACTGGTTAGTCGGAAGATACTCTCAACTAATCCTAAAATCAAAGATATTGGTTTATCAGTCAACCTAAAGTCAGTTTTGACCTATGGGGTGCAAATATGGAGTTGTATTAAAACATCACAGCAATGTATTAACAATATTGTTACTAGACAACACTTGAAGAGAGCTAAACCACACCAACTTGTATAGCATATAAGTGTTATTCTTAACTTTAGCTTAAATGGTTTAGTTTTATTTTATTTTAGAGAATGTATACTGATGTGTCTCATATACTAACGTGTAACTGTAAATTTAGTTTATAATAAGCATATCTAATGTTATTTATACTATTGTATTAATGAATTTTATATTATTATGAAATAGTATTTTATTAGTATACTTACAGGGATCATTCTTTAATTAATTAGTAGGTGTAGCTAATCATGGCCACATTTTAACTTTGTTCATATAACAGGATAGAAGCATAAGCGGACTTTTATTACAATAATAATAATATATGATTCGGTAGTCAATATTGTCCACCAAAGTGTTTCACTTTGTGTGTCAAAGAAAGTTTAGTACGACCAATTATCTAGAACAATGCCATAATTTCATAATACCTAAGAAACGTTTAACAAATATTTTTAAACTGGGTTTACCTATACATATATACAAAACCATGCAGAAAGAGGTTTTGTTGATGACAGGCTGGTTAGTTCGAAAATGATTAACCCTACAAAACCTACAAGGACGCATAAATATTTTCTAATATCTGGGATAAGTCATGTTTCGCATAAGAGGGAGTGAGAATGCCTTTTGGTTATAACTATATTTAATAATAATAATAATATGTATGATTATATTATAATAATTGATCAAATTATTAATTTACTAAATAAATTATTAATGATTAAAGTAATTAATTTCGTGTTTTTTTGTTTTAATTATTGTACGCTCATAAATAAGAAATTAAATCAAATTTATGTAAAACAAAGTGATAAATAATTCAACACATAACCATAGTTATTAGTAAATAATAAATATAAACAGATATATAAAATACGTATTACCTTTAATATTATTTATTTATTGCAATATTATTGTATATGCAATATGCCTGAAGTGTAACGAATAAATTAGATCTAATGATTTTATTTATTTATTATATTTACTCTCATCGGCTTTCTTTTTCCAAAAAGTGTAAAGAATAGGTTTAATAAAAAATTATTTTGGTCAATAATAAAAATGGCTGTCCCTAATGATAAGAAATAGTAATTAAATATTTACGAAAAGATGTAAATTACCATATTAAATACTGTCTTTTTGTAAAAAATGCTTTCTTTCTATCTATATTTTAAAGTCTTCTTTTTCAACTAGGGGTTTATCTCAACTGGAGGTTTCGCAGCACGGTCCTCGGCATCAACCCTACTGACTGGCGAGCGACCAACTTAGAAATTATCTCAGAAGACTTACGGTCTTATCCAGCCTGATTACTGGCGTGACTGGGATCATTTTCCTTGTTGGATTTTGCACTCTTGCCTAATACAATCACAAATTTTAAACAATCACAAACATAAATTCGAACCCGCGACTATCGCAATAGTAGGCGGACTGTCCTGTCGCCTTTACCATTGCGCCAACCAAGCCGGCTGTAAAAAAATCTATTTGAGGACTTTCTAAATAATATAGATTATCCAAATATAAGCCACTGAAATATTATTTAAGAAAAATATTGCGCTTGTTTCCAAGTTTTATTTATATATTTCTACATTTACTACATTTAATACTATATATGTTTTGCAGTATTTTTGTGTATGCAATATGCCTCATGTGTAACGTATAAATTAGATCTAACGTTTCATTTATTTATTTATTTACTCTTATTGGCTTTCTTTTAACAAAAAGTGAAGAAAATGTTAAATTAAATAAGTTTAATAAAAATTATTTTGGTCAATAATAAAAATGGCTGTGCCTAATGATAAGACATAGTAATTAAATCTTTACGAAAAGATATAAATTACCATATTAAATACTGTCTTTCTGTATTTTTTTTTATATTTTAAAGTCTCCTTTTACCAACTAGGTCTCCGCATCAAGCCTACCGATTGACGGGTGAACAACTTAGAAATTATCTCAGAAGACCTCCGGTCTTACCCAGCCTGATTACTGGCGTGACTGGGATCATTTCCCTTGTTGGATTTTGCACTCTTGCCTAGTGCAATCACAAATATTAAACAAACACAAACATAAATTTATGACCATACCCCAGCAGGATTCGAACCCGCGACTATCGCAATAGTAATAGGACTGTCCTGTCGCTTTACCATTGCGCTAACCAATCCGGCTGTAAAAATTATGTTTGAGGACATTCTAGATAACAGAGAAGATCCAAATATAAGCCACTGCAATATTATTTAAGAAAAATATTGCGCTTGTTTCAAGTTTAATTTATATATTTCTATAAATTACATCTGTTTTACCTTAGTTCGTGCCCCATGGGAGAAAATTATTTTATAATAAATAACATTTGGTTCTTTCATAATTTCTGAATATTTTTATCGTGTAATACTTTGTTTTAAGGCAAATTTAATTTATTACCCCTCAATAACGATAACTCTATTCAAAAGTTCCGAAGCAAGAGAAAAAACTTAAGACTGCTTCCGATAATTACGATTAAAAATTAATGGAAGTAACGGAAGGAAATTTAATATTTCACAACGAGTTAATTATTCCTCATCAGCTTTATTATATTTTAACGGAATTAAATATCAGAAAGGAACTTTTCGCAATATTATCGGTTTATACTGAGTTCGGGATTTTCGCATTATAATGGAACAGCTTGATTATATTATCTTATTAGTGTTTTTAAAACAGGCAGTTTAAATGATTAGATTGAAGATGTTACGATCTTGGAACAACTTGATAATTAGTTGCAAAGTTTTAAGTAGAATAATAATTGAAGCTTTCTGTAATTAAATTTCGATAAATTTAAATTTTAGTAATATAATAAGGACTAATTCTTATTAGTTTGAAACAACTAAGATGTTATGTTAAATTTGATTCAAAATATTGTCAATTGTTATCCATATCATCACCATTATCAACTTGTATACAAAATGTGTACAAAGATATTTTTAACAAAAAAATTGAACCGACTTCAAAAACTAAATAAGGAACTCACTAAAAATTAAAAAAATAATCATTCTTAGAATTTTAACACAAATAAAAAATTTAGAATAAAATATGTACCTAATAATCGTTGTAATAACTAAATAAAAAACGAAAACCTTATTTAATGTATTTACTACGTGTATTTTATATTCTAATATATATATATATATATATATATATATATATATATATATATATATATATATATATACATACATACAATTTAGCTTAAGGATTCCCCGTAGGCAATCGAATCTTTAATCATTTCACTATAAAAACAGTTTTCTACAATATTTCTATATAAACTACAGAAAATATTACAAAAAAAAACACCTAAACTAAAGATGGAAGAAGATCACAATTATCAGTACATAGTAAATTGCTATTATATGCAAATTGTAGCAAAATATTTATCAATACCTTTAATTATGTTGGAAATTGAATTTTGCTTTCACATTCTGCATTAAGTAGACAAAAATCAGATGTGTGCACAGTAAAGTTATAATTAATATCAATAGAGAATAAGTTCTCATATCTAGTCGTCGTCTTACACTCCTGTCATTAGTTTTTCAACATTTTGTAGGTAAACGAGACTATATTGAACTCTAAGCTTTTTTTTATGGATATAAAATGTAGCCAATACAGAATATTCTCTCTTCTTGGATACATATTTATTAGTAATATCTCGAATTGCACCTCTCTCGGATTTTTCTACATCGTCTACATTTTCTGTTTTCTCTATATGAATCTCTTTTTTCTAACTCTCTTTGGAATATACTAGTCTTTATATGCATTACTATTTCATCATTAAAATTTTCTTCAGTTCATTATCTTTCTTTCGTGTGTGGGCATACGTATTTTTAATGCATATCACTACCATGTATTTCGTTTTACTTCATTAATTTTCAATCGAGTTTCAAAAATCTAGGTAGCACTCTAACTCACTCTAGACCATATGGAGCTTTAATTTTACTTATTTCATACAAAATCTTGCCACAAAAATTATTATATTAGCTGTGAATAATCTCCCAATGCCATTGTTACTTATACTAAATGTTTGCACGTATGATGTTGCTAAATGTGTAGACTGAGAATTGGACGACTAAATTAGTCACTCCGAAAGAGGCCATCAAAATTATCGAAATTTACATCAATATAAATAAATCACCAGGCTATGACTTAAATGGACAATTACTGGAAAAACTACCAAGAAATATAATTTAAAAAAATTCACAACTAGCTTGATCAATGTAGCATTTCCATTATAACTTGTCGCAGACTTTTGGAAGATGACTGAAATTATTATGATCCTAAAGCCCGGAAAGTTCACAGATTGAGTGATATACATGAGATACCTATCCTGCTAGTGTTATGCGTCATTCAGGAAATCAAGAGAGTTACAAGGAGACACGCAGAAAGGCTAAATTCCCTCGCTAATGTCCAGGTATTGCAACTTTTGGATAACACCAGACAGGACACAGGAAAGACTCAAAAGAATTAAACCATTTGATCTTGTGTAGTGTAGTGAGGAGCATTTAACAAAAAATAGCAATGTTAATATAACATAGTTAATTCAACATTAGACTAGAGACTAAGTTAAGAAGATACTTATCTATAGTCTATTCAAAACAGTGGTTACACGGGAGACCTGTCAAAAGGTCGCAATGTTGCCGCAGCAACTCTCAGTTTTACATTTACATACATTTTACCTCTGACATATAACAAAATTTTAATGCAAATAAAATAATGAAACAAAAAATATCATGTATTATAATTTATTTTAACATTATAGTACATCTAATGCATATGTTATCAAAGAACTTATAACCACAACTAAATATAAAAGCCACAATACTTTATAGGTTAGAGTTGTTTTATTATATATACATTGAACTTTTTCCCATGCTAGTATAGGTAGCGTTCTAGGAGAGTTTTTTTATGCAGTGGTATCCCCCGAAGGCCTAATCTACCTAATTAACAATTACATATCTAAGTAATGTATTTTACTTTCATTAAATAGCCTATTTATATTTTACGCTTAGTTCTTGTTTCTTTCGATGCAATGTAACCTTGTGAAGTCATTATAATATCGCTATATTTCTCTTTAGTTTGTCCTCTTTCTAAATGTATACATCTTTCTTGATAAAACTACTTCCAATGACTGCATTCTTCTTAATACATTTGCCATATCTGCAAAACAGTTAGTATTATTTCTCTCCTCAAACATGTTATATACATGTTGACCAAATGTTCTGAACAATAAAACATATGCTTCCACACTCTATAATAATATTTCCTACAGTTAAAGTATATTAATTGTTTACTGACCTTTAGTTGTTTCCTATTTCATTACCCTATCTTGGTAATTGTCAGCATTGAATCATAAAACAACATTCATGAAGTTTAATTTAATCACTGTCACTTTCTGAAACACTAATGAATTGAATAACTAAGCTGTTTATTTCCTATCTATTAAAAACTTGCTACCACTTGTCAATTTCTTCTTCAATGTGTCTGATCTAGCTCATCCAAACCGAAGGTGTTATTTTCGACAATGCCTCATTCCATAAATCCAGACAGTTCTGGCTTAAATATCCTCCTCGACCTGAAGGTCTATTGTAATAATTCTTCCCAAGGCAATCACCCTTGGACTTAGAGAGTTCTGGAATTCTGCACCAGGAATAAAGCCATTCCTGTTTCCAGCATGAATGACTATATATCTGCAATGAATTAGTAATAAATGTTATGACTGACAAAACCTAATCGATAGTTATTCCAACGTTTACCGTTTTCCACTAACTTTTGCTGTCTTTACACTATATTTATTATTATCTTCCCATGAACGACCAATGTACCAATATGAAATATTTATGTCTCATTTAAATATATAAATTGATATAATAGTTCTTTCTTGATCTTGTTATATGTATTTAAAAGCTTTATTCTTTCAAAAGCAACCTCTAGAAGTTCGATTAAACCCCTTTGTGGGTTATCTTTACACCACTTAAATCATCCCTCAACTAGCTGTATATATCTTGTAATAAATACACTATTACCTGGCTATTTAATTATCTCTTATTATTTGTGATCTTATCAAATCAATACCTCAATACACCGCTATATTATGCCGGATAGAGAACATATATATTATAAGAGAGAGAGAGAGATAGAACAAGGAATTGGACGAGCCTGGAGTAAGTCGAACACATGCAAGTCTTAGTGAATTATCCGTCCCCTATCAGGCTTAAAAGATACTAAAGCGGCTACAAAACAGACATTAGAAGATTAAGTGCTGTGGATGTTTTCGTATTTTATTTTCCCTCCCCTTAAGAGCGAATTATTTATCTAAAAAAGGTATCCTTATCATTTAAAACGGTATTCCTTCCGTTGAAAATTCTCGGGCCTGACACATAGATGGCGCTACTAGAATTAAATCCATATGTTTTTTTAGTTAGTTCTAAACGTCAAGAGATGCCTGTATAAATTTCACAGCTGTCGGATCATTGGTTTGTGAATTATAGCAATTTTAGTGAAGCAACTTTTGTTATTGTGAATAAAATGGATAAAAACGAATTTCCCGTGTTGATAAAATATTGCTTTTTGAAGGGTACGGGAAAATACAGTTGAAGCAAAAATTTGGCTTGATGCCGAGTTTCCGGACACTAGTCCAGAAAAATCAACCGTCAAGGATTGGTATGCTAGGCTTAGGCGTGAGCACAGAAGATGAGGAATGCAGTGGACTCCCAAAAGAGATTGGTACCGACGAAAACATTTAAAAAATCCACATAAGGATTTTGAATGACCGTAAATTGAAATTGAATGAAATAGCAGACACTCTATAGATATCAACTGAACGCGTACATCATATCATTCTTGCATATTGAATAAAACAAGTAATGTGCCAAAGGTAGCGACGTCTACATGTTGGACGGCGCCAATATTTCCTATGAAGCTAAATCTGCATTTTTCTATGATTTTAGTTCATATGTCTTATTACGTAATATTGATTAGAATCTCCCTTTGGCATAATATACACATACCTGGCTATAAAAACTTGATCAAATCGTATTATTCGATCAAAGATTTATCAGTTACCCTTAAGCTGGTGAAGTTATAGTCCATCCAATTATTTGATGCATAAAAAATCATATTGGTAAAGGATATTGGCATTTTATATTGTAACTATGGTGTGATTTGATTGACGCTTGTTTTTTTCGTATTTTGATACTTCACTACTGAATTCAGAGGGTTCAGTTAGCAGCCTATTTTCTTCTGTCTTGTTGGAATTCTAATTTTGTGGAAATTTTGTATATACTGACACATGTATGGCTAGGCCCATCGCATTATATTAAATATAAATGTATAGGTTATTTAATAATTGAGAAAAGAACAAAATCATTAAACACCTTAATAACACTTTAGAGATAATTAAAAATACTTAAATACCTACATAACTTACATAACTAGTAAATAAAATTAATTCTAATTACAATAAAATGGTCTTATTGCTGTGAATGAATTGCCAGTGTTCAAACAATACCGTCTAGTGCACGCCTTGCAAGATTTAACCATATTTCTTTAAACGAAAATAGACAACTTGTTAAAGGTTTCTTACCGATATATGATTACACTAGGGACCCTCACGTTATCGATACCTATATCATATACAATTATAACCATTAAATTAATGTATAAATAAAACCTGTGCCCATACAAAGCGTCCAGTGCTGCCAAAACAACTAAGTTACGAGTAGTTTTAGCCTTTAAAATAATACTGCTCCAAATATAATTATTTTTATATCCTATTTTGTAGAAATAGCTTTTATTCCGGTTAAATTAAGCACGTGGAATTATGACAAAGCAGTTTTTCAAAAACAGTCATCTAGCCTATTGGTAAAATTTGTTTTGTTATTTCAAACAGCCGTGATTTGGTGAAAACAATATTTGTTGGAATTTTTACTTAACATTTTAAGTAAATTGTTTCAGTAGAAGAGATAGTTTCGAGAAAAATGTGGTTAAATCTTCGTTTTTTAGATGCCGTGTCACTAAAACAGCTACATCTACTGCCGGCTTGGTTGACGCAGTGATAAAGGCGACAGCATTGTCCTGCTGCTGATGCTATAGTCGCGGGCGAATCCTGCATGGGCATGGTCGTAAATTTATGTATATATATATAAACAAATTTTGAAAAATCCTCCTAGGAGCACATTCTTACTTAATTTTTAATATGGATCGAATTTTTTATCTTAAAAGAACTATTCTTATCGTTTCGAACGGCATTCCTTTTCCAGCCCGGTACCCGTCGATTTTTTATTTATTTTTATCGCCGTAGAGTATCTAGACGTCGGCGGGGGTGGACGTCCTCGCCGTCGTTAATCTTGAACCGGCCGAGATAAAGTTCCGGCAGCTCCGGTCATCGAGACTGGTAATTAAGAGAAAGGCCTGTGATCGTTGAAGGGAAAAGCCAACTTTGACCCGTCAAGTTTAAATTAAAAAAAAGGCGGAAACATTGGTTTGGGGTACGGTGGCGTCGATAAGCCGCACGAATCAATATAAAAGTTTTCCGACAAGTTTGGATAATTTATGCACCGCCCGCCGCCGATCGAAATACGTAACATTCGACTTTTCTCGCTGCCGTCGCGGGAAAACGGCGGTGTTTCGAATTAATCCAATAAAGGAAAATGTTCCGATAATAAAAACATAAAGTTCTGGAATAAAAACAAGTATTAAAATTAATTAATTAATTTTCGTTACTCGCTTGAGGTCTGTGCTTTTTTGGAGGTATAGCATCTGGTGTTATGTGTCCTTCGAGATGGGTCAGATGTTTCGAGAAGTCGTGGGTCACATTGTGGCTGTTTACATTGTTTTTGTAATGTAATATTTTTTGTTATAATAGAATATTTTAATTCAATAATTTAAAATAAGCGTAGTTCACATTATCGAGATGTTTATTTAAAACATTAATGGGGTATTCTAATCTAGAAATTTGAGAAAAAAATTCATGGTTTTAAAGCTTAACCCTCCAAGAATATACTCTTAACAGGACTCACCAGAATATAAATTATATTCGGAGATATAGTTAACTCTTTCAGTGTTGCACTAACTATCTACTATTTTAGAGACGGTTGACATGATATATCATGCTCTGCTGGACCGATTTATTTGAAAGTTGGAGTATTCTCTATACATTCTTCTACAGTATAAACATTTAATTTTTTTTTCATCAAATTACGACTATTAGAAAAGACGTGAAAATTTGTACCATTTTTAAATTTTTTTTTTTAATCCTATTTTTTTAAAAACGGTAATAAAATAATAAAACGGTAAGAATAGTAATAATAACAAAAAGTTTTTTTACAGTAAAACATCCAGTACAGTATCAGCTCTACTATCTATCAGTATATGTTAATACGCTAAATCAATATTTTGTCTCCATTCCTAAGAATATTGTGCACACAATGGAGTATAAGAATTGCTATAATTAATATTTAAATGTTTATAGTCCTATAAATAAATTTATAGTAAATAGGAGAAGTAATTATTGAATATCAGAAATTGCCTTGTCTATAGAAAGCAATATTCGAAAAAATATATCGACCAACAATAACAGATATAAACATTGAAGATTTAAACAGTGTTCTAGTTCACATTATCGAGATGTTTATTTAAAACATTAATGGGGTATTCTAATCTAGAAATTTGAGAAAAAAATTCATATTTTCAAAGCTTAACCCTCCAAGAATATACTCTTAACAGGACTCACCAAATTATAAATTATATTCGGAGATATAGTTAACTCTTTCAGTGTTACACTATCTACTATTTTTGAGACGGTTGACATGATATATCATGCTCTGCTGTATTCTAAGAGAATTGGAGAATGGAAAAGTACTGGTTTAATATAAGATAGTATCAGAAATGCTGAAAATAAAAGGGTCAGAAAGCTACTGAATTATTAGTCGAAACTTACAATAATCTAGATTGGAAAGAGGAAGAAATCGCATAAGACTGACAAAAAGTATTTGTTGTATGTGTTGTACTGACAAATAAAAAAGAGATAAAAGAGACTGTAATATTTTTAATGGGAATACTCCATGAACTCCAGTTCCAAAACCTCGATATATCTAGCTTTTATTGATATGGAAACAAAATCTTACAGAATAATATGAAATAAATCCTATAGGTTATATAATTATTCATTATTCATATAAAATTATATAATCATATAATGTTATATAACATAATATTATATAATCATATAATATATAATCATATAATATTATAAAATCATATAATATATAAAAGCAGTACCGTCCGAAATAAACCGTCCGTTACCGAAAACATGAAACCAAAAATTTTTAAAATTTTAGCACGACTAAGTTGCAAGTTTAAGGTCACTCCGTTTATAGTATTAATCGATAACATAATAAGGAAAATTAGGACACGAAAATGACAAAACAAGTCTACGCATAGGATATAAAAATATGGAAGAAGTAGAAATGAAGGCAAGAGTATTTGCAGATGATGTAATAAACAACTTATAGGCATAGAATATCTTAAAGAGATAGAAGATGATATTAAGAAAATGGTGAGAGCCAGAAGTATATATATCGAAAGAAGTATAAATATCCAAACTGATGGTGTAAAAATAGAACTAACAAATTCATTTAAATATTTGGGAATATAAATCGAGAATAGCGGAAGACAAGATATGCAAATGATTGCCATAATTGTAGAAACCCTAAATTTCTACTTGTTTTCTGTTGTTTTTATTTGAATTATACTTTCTTCCAAAATACGCTTTATATCAACGCTTAGTATCATTAATCATTATGTCAAGGAAAAGCATAGAATATATTTTTAGCTATGTTGTTAAAAAAAATATGAGTATGATCTAAAATTTGTATATGGTGGAAATGGTGAAAAAAAAACTCATTATAAATCAATGCATATAATTTGTTTAATTATTGTACTCAGTTCTTGGTTAGCTTGGATGAGTTTGGTTACATTAATATTATTTAGGCGATCCATGATTAGCGCCTGTGAGGGCTGAAATTGTTTAATAGTCGCTTACGTTGATATTTTCACCAAAATATAAGTAGCATAGTAAAAGAAAATACAAGCTCTTTTAAGGTGTAATTTTTCCTAAATTTTTTTTAATTAATCTCCTAGAACGTCGGCAATCTGCCTGTGTGCTATAAGTATTATTATATGATTTCAGTTATATAATATAACTATCCTGACATGTAGTAGATCACTTCAGTAAGTGATCTACTGTACAACTTATATTCTAAATCTTATTCTAGATACTATTCTAACTTATTTTAAAGTCTATTCTGAGTTATTCTAAAAACTATTCTAGCTTATTCTAGAGATTATTAAATCTCACTCTATGTGTCTATTAATCAGTTTGTATGGTATTTTGCATTTTAGCCTACGCATGTCACTGTCATAACGCACATTTAACTGTTTGCGAGTGCATTGGGATACACTAATAGTCTTTCAGAGTACTTCGCATTCACACTCCGAATCACACTCGTTATGGGTTCTATGGGGATATCGTGCTGAATCAGTTTGTTGGACTTTATTCCGGAACCTCTGGAGGATATTTATATTCAATTTGCTAGTAGTACCCCACAGTTCTAAACCATAGGTCTAAATGGGCCTAAGAAGAAGTTCATGATTATTCAATTTTACTGAGGGAAATGTTCTTCTACAATGGGTGAATGTCACATGAGTAGATTTTATCTCATCTTCTTTGATACGCCACGTTTTCAACCACAATTCGACTCCTAAGAATTTAATCAAAATTGAATGAATCTAAAAAATTAAATTTAATTAAAAAAATCCACCCTTAATAGATACCACTTCGCTAACAGTGAAAGAAAAATACTTTCGAGTACGAGTTTAAAATTGACCAAGAGGATTTTCTGCATCGCTATAAGTAAGAGTAGGACTCCCACATTAGTAAACATAGTAATGGATCCGGTACAGGAGCTCGAAAAAATAAGGAAATTTAATTTCTAAAGAATGTAATCCTTGTATATTTATTATTGAAGAAACTGCAACATATTTGATTAGATTTAACATTTTTTTATGCCAAAAATCTTGCTCTAATAAATAGAACAAGAGACACCAGTCTCATAGGAGGCGTGGGTTCGAATCCCACCACTGCCAACACTTTTGAAAACATTACGATTATGCTATTGTTTAACACGTTAAAAATTTCTATATTATTGTTACCATTTTTATGATTAATAATTTAATAGCATAGTAAGGAAACTTCTTTTTTTGAGTATTTCTTCCTCAATCTAGAATTTTTGTTTCAAATTCATGGATTTTGGTAAACTAATATTTTTTTGGTAAATTATTAATTATAATAATTT
This sequence comes from Rhynchophorus ferrugineus, assembly GCF_030347505.1. Taxonomy (NCBI): domain Eukaryota; kingdom Metazoa; phylum Arthropoda; class Insecta; order Coleoptera; family Curculionidae; genus Rhynchophorus; species Rhynchophorus ferrugineus. The sequence continues at coordinate 33,753,699 of NW_027472585.1, read as the reverse complement.
CTCATTCAAATTCAAAGGATAATACTCTTAACAATAAATATATAACCAAGAAGCATAATTGTAAGACGCCTCAACATATATACCGTTCATTAAATTATTTTTCGATCTGATATATACGCGATGGCTGTTAATATATCGCCGTTCTGGAGGAAATTGTTAGCGGATGCTGCTAATAAGCGTAAAATTTCTCCACGTGGCATCCATCGACCTCTTAGACCACCTTACATTTAGACACTTTTAGCGCCGAGCTTCACATCTATCGATGTATTGGCTTTTCCTCCTCTTGCGCTGATTAGATTTTTCTCGATATCTACTTCAGTGCCTTCCAACTTAATTAACATTGATTGTATTGAGTTTTATAATATTTCGATTAAATTATTTGCTTTTGATTTTATTCTCAAGTGAAAAATGTTGAGCTATTTGGTATTACATATAAAATATTTGTAAATTATGAAATAATTACAGGATGCATCAAAAAGAAATCATGTATTAAAAGTTGATTAAATATAATTCTATATTTGGATAATAAAAACTTTCATAAAAATCCGTTATAACATTTTGTCTTTCTTTACAACATTTTGTCTTAACTGAACGTTTGCTGATTTGACGTGGATGTAGACTGATGTGAATTTAGGCACATCGAGAGGTAAATAAAATTTTGCAAATTGGTATTTTTGATTGTTATTTCTTGGCCTGGTTTCACTTGTACTTTCGAATATTACAGATCAATGTTACTTAAATTACGTAGATCAACATTCAGCAACGTGCAGATATTAGAGATATCGAGGCTGCAGAAAGTCTGAAAAATATATTTACCTATTTTTTAAATGTCTATGTATATTAAATTAATTTAAGTAATATTTGTATACAAATAGTCCTACATTAGATGTTTGACGAAAGTCAATAGACTAATGTAACGAATAGCAAATATATAATAAGCAAGAATGCACTAGGAATTTATAACAAATGAGTCCAATATACTAGCTGTAGCTTTTCCGAAATTCGTTCTAAATTATTTAAATGATCACAAGCTAGAGTTACAAAGAAGCACAAATTCTGTCTACTGTTCATCAAGCTAACTTATTTTTATCTTTGAAGATGATTTTATAGGATAAATTTTATTCATTTCGCTATGAAAAACTCTGAATGATATACTACAGTTATCTTAAGATTTTCATCTTGTTATATACTTTTGATTAAATTGTTTACCAATCTAATGTTTCTTGATGATGCCCCTATATTTTCTGATACAGTTGTTGAAGCTTCGAATATTGTTGAAGTTTTACGAACTTAAGAGTTAATTCTGAATTAGTTAAAATATTGAAAATGTGTTATTCGACTAAAATTCGATAATCGATAACAGTTTGTACATGTCTGTCGAGTGAAGGATAAACGAATTCCTAAAGGATTTCTATGCAAATCGATATTTTAGATTGAAGAATGTACAAATTGGAAATTTTGTTTCTGAAGTAGGCGCTTTTTATCCTATACTAATGTTATAATTAGCGTTGGAAACTATGGACTGAAAATAGTCGAGACAGTCGATAGTCAACAGTCGCTTCACACAATTCACGCTTTGACTGATTTCTAATAGCTATTCGTGATATCAGACGAAGAAGTATGAATTTCTTTCTGTATAAATTGTGAGAGAGGAAGGACGGAGTTAATAGCTTGGATCAGTTCATTTTAAATTATATTAAATAGGCAATTGGCAGTGTTAATTAATATTATATTTTAGTGTTACTTTGAATTTATGAAAAGGGAATGGAATAATACATTTCATGGTATTCAATTTTAATATTTAGAAAGTAATGAAGACTAAATGTAATTGGTTATTATATTTTATTAGAATGAGCATATTTGTTCCACCCGTATGATAAGTGAGACGGAGATGTACATATTTCTTCTCGTACTACTTACTTATATTCTTGAATCTTTAATGGCCACGAAAATAAATTGTTGAATATTAAAGAAGAGTTTTCCCATCAGAAAATTTATTTATTAAAAATATTTAGTATGAATGTTGAATATGGTTATCTCCTCTTTACCGGTAATATTTTTTACGAAATTTAACTGCTACTGTAAAAACTTCAAATCGTTGGAAATCGATGCAATTTATGGAACTGATCTAAGAAGTTTTGACAATAAAAAAACTTGAACAAAAATCGAAAGAGTTAGAACGAAACGTAAAAGTCAATCAAGAGAAATATTACCTAATGTTGCCAATAAAATAATAAAAAGTATTTTAATATTTATCATTCATAATATTATTCTTTTTACCCTATTACATTAATAATTTTGAAAAATAGCGTTCCAAAAAGATATACTAGGGCATAATATGTTGTTATTTTCCAGCAAACTCTCAACGCAAACCAAAAGCACATATATTACATATATTTATGCAAGCTTAAATTCGGTATATTTCCTTCAATGTTGCGGCTAGGACTGCAGAGGCAGAATGTTAAAAATCAGTACAACTAAAAGTACACGACTGAAACAGTCTATAGTAAATAGTAATAAAATCAGTCGAACCAAAAATAGCGACTGAAACAATAGATAGTAAAAAGTATTCAATTATTATACAGTCGATAGTCTTTTTCATTCGATAGTTCCCAACGCATGTTATAATCTTTATACTTTAAATATAATTTTAAGCTTTAAGAAAATATCCTCTGAAAAGCAAGTAATACACATAATTCTTAATGTCTATATTTTTAGAGAAGTTTCGTTCCAATGCAATTTGGATTATATGTTTACATAGGAGAGTAACTTTTAAAGAACTTTATTATTTTCAAGGAAAAATTAATTTCTAATCTAAATGTTCTTGCATGCAAAAAATACGCAAAAAGTAATTAATACCGAAAGCGTGTATTTTCCATGGTTTAGCGTAGCCAACCGGGAAAGTGCTTATTAAAAAAGATTAAAATTTACCGCTTGGTCTTGGCATGGTTCCTATTAAAGTGGATAAAAACAAATACCGATAGTCGTAAATTTCCATTTAGTTGATCCGACTTTATTCTCTACCGGTACTGCGACTTAGGTTAATTTAATATTTTCAATAAGCGTAGCTGTTTTTTTGTCTCTAGAGAAACGACTGTTAAAGGAATAGGTTCGTATCAAAGAAGTAACCGATACCAGATGCTCCCTCTTACTATAATCTTTATTGCTTTTTAAGTAAGCGATAGATTGTTGTCTACCAGTTTGTTTAAAATGTTTTCCTTTCATAACAAAACACCATTTTATGGTTTCAACTAAATCGTATTATTTTTCATAAACTCTTTTTACTTATGTAGACATGTACCAGTAATTTTATAATTTTTGGATTCCATTGCTATGTGGTTGTGGAAGACCATCGAATTATATATAAGTTTTAAAAACAACCAATCACAACAACTATTAACTTTCTTGAAAAAATGTCTTATTTTACGGAAAGAAGAGTAGACTGACTGAACGGTGATACAAAGTGACACTGGGGGTAAAAACAGGTAAAAATAATCCCTACGTCAATTTTTAGATATATCACTCGTGTTAAGAACGCCATTATTAACAGATGGCCCGTCAAGTCAAAGTGTAGTCCGAAAGCCTGTTCTGTACTACTTGCGAACAGGATGCTACAATAATTCGTTTTATGGAGAATTTTGATTCTGAAAATTCAATGTTGTTATTTGGTAGCAGAAATAACATATACTGCACTATTAAAAGTTTACCTTTTAAGAGATTCGATAAAAACTTAATGGTGTTAACTGAACTATTCGTGGTTGCTGACAGAAACATCTTTCAACTAAAAAGAAGTATCAGACGTGGATAAAGAGGGAAGGATTTATTTACTACCAAGTTTCAAGAGGCGAAAAGTTTTCGGTGGTTTTAAAGTTTTAGTACCACTGTTCTTTTAATTAAAGTATAAAAGTAAAGATTTCCAAAAACATTACATTCCAAGTATCTGAATTTATTTTGCATAGCGAATACTTAATGACATGCAAATAAAATAAGAGGCAATGTTATATAGGTTATAAGAGGCTGTCTGCTGTGCCTGTATATTATTTTAAAATAAATAAATAATTTTTTAGCTTTTTATCATATTATATAGACATTTACTTATACGTTAGAATTGAGCAATATGCGATCGATACTGTCATTTTCGTTAGTTTACGTTCCGTACACACTGTTCAAACAAAAGAACACCCCGCGGTAAGGCGGTTAAAATTTCGGGGGATGCAAATCAACTCCCACATATCAGTTCAGAACATAAAAAATCCCAATCCTATGATGTCAAAAGGCTATCGTAAATTCTATGTGTCAAACATCTGGTACTGGTATATTAGTCCAGGCCAGATGGAAAAACGCCCTAATTTGAGAGATTAACTATTTCAAATATTATTAGTATTTGTTTAATATATAATATATTAAAATTTTTATATAGTAAATATATTGATATGACGATCAATCGACAGATATTGAAAATTGATATATTGATAAGATATCAGATTTTGTAATTTATATATTTAAAATATTTAAAACTTGTCATGCTCTTTTATCTGGATGAGTCTTTAATTGGATGTATGGCTTTTTTTTAGATTATGCCTGTAACGTACTACTTACGTTTTTGTCCTAAATTATTATATTCTTGAGAAATTTCGCCCATCATAAAACAAGTACACATGTAAAATTTATCAACCTTTTCGAAATTTTGAAATGCAGCTAGCATGATCATGATATCCAACAGTCATTTAGCTTAAAATGCACTTTAAGTATGCTTTATGGGTATATTATCTTGTAAGAGTCTTATAGAAAACCTGTTCAGACTATTGGTAAACTTTTGAATTTTGAAACAA